>NC_140999.1:144708094-145986161 GCF_052327205.1 Somniosus microcephalus
GGATATCGGGTCGTGGGGGGGGGTGGTAATGGGTAGTGGGTTACAGCGGTCCCCGAGGGTGCGAGGTCTCGTATGGAGACTGTGTCCTCCCGCCCGTCCGGGTACGCAATGTAAGCGTACTGGGGGTTGGCGTGGAGGAGGTCGACCCTCTCGACCAGGGGGTCCGTTTTATTGGCCCTCACGTGTCTTCTCAGTAGTACCGGCCCTGGGGACGTCAGCCATGGCTGGTAACGATGTCCCCGATGTGGACTTCCTTGGGAAGACAAACATTTTCTCGTGAGGGGTGGCATTGGTGGCAGTGCAGAGAAGTGACCGAATCGAGTGGAGCGCATCGGGGAGCACCTCCTGCCAGCGGGAGGTCGGAAGGCCCCTAGACTTTAAGGCTAGTAGGGCAGCCTTCCAAACAGTTGCATTCTCTCTTTCCACCTGTCCGTTCCCCCGGGGGTTGTAACTGGTGGTCCTGCTTGTGGCTATACCCCTAGCGAGCAGGTACTGGCGGAGTTCGTCGCTCATAAACGATGAGCCCCGGTCGCTATGGATATAGCTGGGGAAACCGAACAGGGTGAAGAGGCTGTTCAGACATTTAATGACCGTGGCACTGGTCATGTCCGGGCAGGGGATAGCGAACGGGAACCGGGAGTACTCGTCAATGATGTTGAGGAAGTACACATTGCGGTCGGAGGAGGGGAGAGGCCCTTTAAAATCGACGCTCAGGCGTTCGAAAGGGCGAGTGGCTTTTATCAGGTGGGCTCTGTCTGGTCTATAAAAGTGCGGTTTGCACTCAGCGCAGACTTGGCAGTTCTTGGTCATGGTCCTGACCTCCTCAATGGAGTAAGGCAGGTTGCGGGCCTTGATGAAGTGGAAGAACCTGGTGACCCCCGGGTGGCAGAGGTCATTGTGGAGGGCCCTCAGCCTATCGATCTGCGCGCTGGCGCAGGTGCCACGCGATAGGGCATCTGGGGGTTCATTGAGCTTCCCAGGCCGGTACAAGATCTCGTAATTGTAGGTGGAAAGTTCGATTCTCCACCTCAAGATCTTGTCATTTTTGATTTTGCCCCTCTGCTTGTTGTTGAACATAAAAGCAACTGAACGCTGGTCAGTGAGCAGGGTAAATCGTTTTCCGGCCAGGTAGTGCCTCCAATGACGCACAGCCTCCACGATAGCCTGGGCCTCCTTCTCGACCGCGGAGTGTCTGGTCTCCGGGCCCTGGAGGGTTCGTGAGAAGAATGCCACAGGTCTCCCCGCCTGATTAAGGGTGGCGGCCAGAGCGAAGTCGGACGCATCGCTTTCCACCTGGAAGGGGATGGATTCGTCCACTGCGTGCATGGTGGCTTTGGCAATGTCTTCCTTGATACGGTGGAAGGCTAAGCGGGCCTCTGCCGTCACGGGAAAAGAGGTGGACTTGATCAGCGGACGGGCTTTGTCTGCATAGTAGGGGACCCACTGAGCGTAGTAGGAAAAAAACCCTAGGCACCTCTTCAGAGCTTTTAGGCAGTGGGGCAGTGGGAGTTCCATAAGGGGACGCATCCGGTCCGGGTCGGGACCGATGACCCCGTGTTCTACAACACAGCCAAGGATGGCGAGGCGGTCTGTGCGGAATATGCACTTCTCCTTGTTATATGTCAGGTTCAGGAGTTGGGCGGTGCGGAGGAATTTCTCGAGGTTTGCGTCATGGTCCTGCAAGTCATGGCCGCAGATGGTCACATTATCTAGGTAAGGGAAAGTGGCCTGCAGCTCGTTTTGATCGACCATCCGGTCCATCTCCCTTTGGAAGACGGAGACCCCGTTGGTAACGCCGAAGGGAACCCTAAGGAAGTGATAGAGGCGGCCGTTTGCCTCAAAAGCAGTATACTGGCGGTCTTCAGGGCTGATGGGGAGCTGGTGGTACGCTGATTTCAGGTCAATGGTCGAAAAGACGCGGTACTGCGCGATCTGGTTGACCATGTCAGCTATGCGGGGGAGTGGGTAGGCGTCCAGCAGGGTGTAGCGGTTTATTGTTTGGCTGTAGTCGATGACCAGGCGTTGTTTCTCGCCGGTCTTAACGACCACAACCTGGGCTCGCCAGGGGCTGGAGCTGCCCTCAATAATCCCCTCCTTCAGGAGCCGTTCCACTTCGGTTTTGATGAAAACCCTGTCCCCGGCACTGTATCGCCTGCTCTTTGTGGCGATGGGCTTACAGTCAGGGGGTGAGGTTAGCAAACAGTGGGGGGGGTGGGACTCTGAGTGTGGAGAGGTTGCATCTAGTGCGCGGCGGGCAATTTGGAGGCTGCTGGCTGCGGACTGTGAGTGGGGGGAGGGGGCCACCGTACGCCATCGTAACGCTTTTGAGGTGGCACTGGAAATCCAACCCCAGTAGAACGGCAGCGCAGAGGTCGGGCAGGACCAGGAGTTTAAAATTATTGAACACAGTCCCGTCTACTACTAGTGTCACCACGCAGTAGCCGCCAATGTCCGCTGACTGGGACTCGGAGGCCATAGAAATCCGCTGGTGCGCAGGCAGGACTGGGAGAGAGCAACGCCGCACCGTGTCGGGGTGGATGAAGCTCTCTGTGCTCCCGGAGTCAAAAAGGCAGTTTATTGCATGGCCGTTTACCTTAACGTCCATTTTGGACCGAGCTAACTGGTGCGGTCTCGTTTGGTCCAGCGTCACAGAGGCCAGCGTAGGGGTCGGTGTGTCGCTGCGAGTATCAGATGGGTGGGGGGTTGGCGGTTAGCATTATAGAAAATAGTGTTTCCACACTCATCCCACAAAATAGGTCCATTTTATTTCGTTTTATTGAACTATATAAATGCGTTCTTTCCACATAAGCTGCTGGAATATCCAGGGCCTCCGCTCCTCAACTTTTGGGATGAAGAGTACAGACCCTGAATTCCTAAAAGCTATAAAAGACATTGATATAATTGTGTTAACAGAAACATGGTGCCAAAAGGACATGCCGACCCACTGTCCCCCAATGTACCATGAAATTATTGTGCCTTCAGTAAAGAACATTAAGACACGCAAGGGCAGAACCTCCGGGGGAATCCTGGTGTGGTATAAAGGAGAACTGAACAAACACATCTCACCGATAAAACAGGGAAAATCACACGTATGGCTAAAATTAGATAAAAATATAGGAATAGAAAAAAACGATGTTTACTTATGTGCGATCTACATACCTCCAATAGAATCGCCATATTTTGAAGAGGAGATATTTGACACTCTCCACATGGAAATCAGCCATTTCCAGGCCCAAGGAAAGGTGCTACTATGTGGGGACCTAAATGCAAGGACAGGATGTGAACCTGACTTCATAGACCCACAGGGCAACAACCCATGTGTTTGGCCAGACCCCTCTATATGTCACACCAGCCATCGCAAACCGAAACAACCTCGATTGTGAAATAAATAAAAGCGGTAGGGAGGTAGTGCAACTCTGCCGAGCCTTAGGCCTGTACATAGTTAACGGTAGGTTCAGAGGGGACTCCTTAGGGAGACTCACATATTCCTCAACTCTTGGGTCTAGTGTGGTGGATTATACAATCACTGACCTGGACCCCTGCGATATCAACGCATTCACTGTCAGGCAGCAATCCCCCCTCTCAGACCATAACCAAATAAATGTGTACCTTAAACTTTCTGCCAAACTACAGACACAAAAAAGGAACCCAGTAAGCTACATAAAATAAACCAGACATACAGATGGGCCCCAGACAGTGGAGATAAATTCATCACAGCACTAAATTCACCTGATCTCACAAGTAAAATTTCAAAATTTAAAGAAAATCTATATGAGATCACCAGAGATGGGGTAAACATGGCCATAGAGGATATAAATATGATCTTTCATGAGGCAGCTGTAAAAGCCGATCTCGTGAAACAGAAGAGGAAGAGTCACAAAAGACAAAATAAAAATAAGAAATGGTTTGACCACGAATGCAAAAATGCCAGAAAAGACCTGAGAAAAATATCAAACCAAAAGCATCGCCAACCAAACAATCCGGACCTACGTACTAGATACAATGAAACCCTCAAAAGATATAAACACACCATTAGGAACAAAACACAAAACTATACCCACAAAATACTAGAAGAAATTGAAAACTCCACCAACCCAAAACAATTCTGGGAAATGTGGAATAACCTGAGTACAACACAATTGCAAGCATTACCAATCCAAGATGGCGACATCTGGAGAACACATTTTGAAAACCTCTACAAAGACATCCCAATAAACGAAACAAACCCAAGTCAACATCAGGTCACAGAAAAACTCCACACATTAGAAGCAACAATCAAAGACAACCAAAACCCTCTAGATTCCCCAATCACATGGAAAGAAATGGCCACAAAAACAAAATCTCTCCACCTAAAGAAAGCCTGTGGCCCAGACAACATCAAAAATGAAATGCTCAAGTTCAGCAATATGGAGATGCAGGGTGCGGTACTCAAATTATTCAACATCATATTACGTTCAGGCTGTTTTCCCGATATCTGGTGCCAAGGACTAATCTCCCCCATATATAAAAGCGGAAACAAATCAGACCCAAATAACTACCGCGGCATCTGTGTCAACAGTTGTCTAGGGAAGTTATTCTGCAGTATTCTAAATAGTAGATTACTTGATTTTCTTAACAAACATAATATCCTCAGAAAAAACCAAATAGGCTTTCTTCCAAAACACCGCACCGCCGACCATATCTATACCCTTCACACCCTCATTGAAAAACATATACACCAAACAAAAAATGGGAAAATATTCGCCTGTTTCATCGACTTCAAGAAAGCCTTTGACTCTATATGGCACGAAGGGCTCTATTATAAACTTCTTCAATGTGGAATAGGGGGCAAAGTCTATGACCTTATTAAATCAATGTATCTGAAAAACAAATGCGGGGTCAAAATTGGAGACAAACGCACCGATTTCTTCACCCAGAGAAGAGGCGTCCGGCAGGGCTGCAATTTGAGCCCGACCCTGTTCAACATATACATAAATGAATTAGCAGACATGCTGGAGCAAAGCGAGTCACCAGGTCTCCGTCTCCTAGATGGAGAAGTGAAATCCCTGTTCTATGCGGACGACCTGGTTCTGCTGTCTCCCACAGAACAGGGATTACAGCAACAACTAGACCTACTCGACAAATACTGCCAAAATTGGGCTCTAACAGTAAATCTAAAGAAAACCAACATCATGATTTTTCAAAAAAGGCCCAGATGTCAGGAAAACAAATACCAGTTTACCCTCAGTGATACCACTATAGGACACACTATGAGCTACACCTACCTTGGTCTAACTATTACAGCATCAGGGAGCTTCAGCATAGCAGTGAATGCACTAAAAGAAAAAGCCCGAAGAGCCCTATATGCAATAAAAAGAAAATTCTACAACATCCAAATCCCAATCAAAATCTGGCTCAAAATATTTGACAGCATAATCCTGCCCATTGCACTGTACGGTAGTGAAGTATGGGGCCCGCTAAATCACCAAAGCTACACTAAATGGGAAAAACATACAATAGAAGCCCTACATGCAGAATTCTGCCGAAGCATCCTTCGCACCCAAAGGAAAAACGCCAACAAATGCATGCAGAGCCGAACTAGGCAGATACCCACTGATAATAAACATCCAAAAACGAGCACTAAACTTCCTAAATCACCTCAAATCTAGCTCCCCAGACACCCTTCATTTCAAAGCCTTTCAGACCCAAGAGCTAAACCCAGAAAAGAGTCCCCTGAGTCAGCTGCTACGGAAACTAAGTACTCAGCCGGACCCTGACCAGTCCCAGACCAACACAGCCGCCCAAACACCAATCCGAGTGAACCAAATCATTAAAAAATGCAAAGAAACCTACCTGGAACATTGGAACAAAATAACCGAAAGCCAAAGCAGATTAGAATGTTACCGGGCCCTAAAAAGAGAATATAAACTGGCAGACTACCTCACGACCATCAGAGACACAAAACAGAGACAGACCCTCACCAGGTACAGACTAAGCGACCACCAACTGGAAATTGAAAAAGGCAGATACAAGAAATCCTGGCAGCCTAGAGAGAATAGAATATGCGATCAATGTCTGGCTGGCGAGGTTGAAACAGAAATGCATTTCCTCCTAAAATGCGAAAAATTCAACACATCAAGAAACATATTATTCAACAAGCTAAGCCAAACAACCCCAGATTTCAAGGAATTGGATGATCTGTCAAAATTGAGATTAGTCCTAGGAGAAGAAGACAGACCATACCTTGGGGCCAAATATGTAACAACATGTCACAACCTGAGGACTGTTTAAAATTAAGACTGTTTAAAATTAATATTGAACGTACCAAATGAAGTACAAAGACTGTTTAAAATTAATATTGTTTAAAAGTAATATTGTATGTACCCAACAAATGTCAAATCGATTGACACCTACAGAATGTTGGAAAACTGTACCTTTTTGCTATGTAAGCTTTGGCAATATGGTTCTCTGTAAACTTTCATGCCAATAAAGCATTTTAATTGGAATTGGAATTGGAATTGGAGAGAGAGAGAGAGACTGGGGGAGAGAGAGAGAGAGACTGGGGGGGAGAGAGAGAGAGAGACTGGGAGGGAGAGAGAGAGAGAGAGAGACTGGGAGAGAGAGAGAGAGAGAGACTGGGAGGGAGAGAGAGAGAGAGAGAGACACACACTGGGGGAGAGAGAGAGAGAGATGGGTGAAGAGAGAGAGCGACTGGGGGGGAATACAGAGAGCGACTGGGGGGGAAGAGAGAGAGCGAATGGTGGGGGGAGAGAGAGAGAGCGAGTGGGGGGAGAGAGACTGGAGGGGGAAGAGAGAGAGAGCGAGTGGGGGGAGAGAGTTTATTTATTTTTTCAGGGAAAGACTGAAGTAAAATCTATATATAAAGAGATCATAACACACCGTGCGCCACCACTCACCTGCTCGCTTCCCTGTCCCCTGGGATCCCTGCAGTTGACGGTATTAAAGTTTAGGTTTTTAAGAAAAGTAGAGAGCTTGACTCGGTAAATAACCAGTGCTGTGTTTGCACTGGCAGTTTGATTGTGCAATGCATCGGCACATTTACTCTATATCTAACCCAGGCCCCGCCCACTAATGAGCGTTAGGATTGGTCAACAGCTAATCAGATTTAGTCTGTTTTTTGAACATTTTTTAAAAGTAAACACGACTATGACACTCCCCTGATTGGTCAACGGCTAATGAGGTTTGCCCGCCCACGCTACGGCCCCGACACCGTGAAACCGGAGAGGGGGAAGTAGAGAGAGAGAGAGAGAGGAGAAGGAGAGAGAGAGGGAAGAGGAGAGAGAGAAGGAGAGGGAAGAGGAGAAGGAGAGAGGGGAGAGAAAGTTTTTGATTTTTAAAAACACACACCGCGTTGCGCGGGCAATTTTGGGGCGCGAGGGCAATTTTGGGGCGTTTGGTCTCCCTGCCCCTGTGTGTCCCCCCTCTCCCTGTCATGTCCTCTCCCTGTCCTATCCCTCCCCTCCCCTCTCTCCCTCCCTCCCCTCCCCTCTCTCCCTCCCCTCCCCTCACCCCTCTGTCCCTCTCTCCGGCCCCTCCCCCTGCCTAGCGCCTGAGGTCCGGTGCCGTTGCTGAGGTCCCCCGCGTTTCGCGCGGCTGATGGACGGCCGCTGCGGGCGGGCGGGCAGAGCATGCGCGGTGAGTGCGGGTGGCGCATGCGCGGTGAGTGCGGGCGGCGCATGCGCGGTCAGTGCGAGCGGCCCGCGGGAGCCGGCAAGGCCGTTAGCGAGCGGGAAACTTCCGTCCGTGACACCTGAGAGGGGGAAGTAGAGAGAGGGAAGAGGAGAAGGAGAGAGAGGGAAGAGGAGAGAGGGAAGAGGAGAAGGAGAGAGAGGGAAGAGGAGAGAGGGAAGAGGAGAAGGAGAGAGAGGGAAGAGGAGAGAGGGAAGAGGAGAAGGAGAGAGAGGGAAGAGGAGAGAGGGAAGAGGAGAAGGAGAGAGAGAGAGGGAAGAAAGAGAGAGAGAGAGAGAGACATTTTTTCAGCTTCAGGCCCCGAGTCCCCCCTGCGCGAGGGTGAGGAGGAGGGGGGGGGGGGTTGCTAAACACAATATAAAACTCAAATAAATTGTTAATTAATTGCCTAACACATAATTGAAATATTTACCTTAGTTCCCTAACACACAGAAAGTGTGGGGGAAAAAATCGTGGAAAATCAAGATGGCGGCCACTCACCTCGGTTCAGAAGGATAAGGCCCGCCCACACACGCACCGATTGGTCGACCGGTCAGGTCACCGAAGCGTAGGATTGGTCAATCGTCGAGTCACTCGACACTCAACTGTAGGAAGACCTCGACGTCACACGGTCGCTAATGAGATGTTAATGAGCGGAACGCTGAACGTTTTTGGGATACCGCGGGCTGGATTTTTGTCCGGCCGAAACGTAAATACGCCTATGACCGGTCCGGAATCGCAAGCTTTCTTTTGAGGCGACGCGCGCGTCGGTACGCTCTGTAACTTCCAAACGTATAGAGACCAGGCGGACAGACAGACAGACAGACAGAAGAGCCGCTTTATATATATAGATACCGGTGGTGACCACACCGGTCTATAAGTGTTGTGCAAGGATTTGCTGGGCAGTTCAGGCCTGACCTTCGAATAGTAAAGACCTGTTAAAAGTTATTCTTGTTGTCTGTGTCCAGTGATTGATCCTAAACATAACTGGGACATACAGACTCAACAACTACGATGATGTCTTCTTGCATGGATAGACTGGCCAACTGCATGGAACATCAAACACGGCAAACGCATGCGTCCATGCAGGGCTTGAGCAAGGGCTTGGAGCCTCTGCATGCCACCATAAATAGGATGACAGATACCCTAGCCTTGAACTTGCAGCGCCCCACTGATCTGCAGCAAAGTGCTCTCCAGCATAGCTGGGCCTTGAGAGGGAAGATATTGAAAGGGGACATGGAAGTGGGGACTCCACTCAAAGCACTTCCACTTCTCACCCATTGCTCCCCACCCCCCAACCTCAGTCAGTACCCAACATGATGCATCATGTCCTGATTGCCAAGTCTGCCTCTGCACAGATGCAGATGGAGCAGTCTTTGGCAGGGCCCTCATGGGCTCCAAAACCCACAGGACGTCGGCCAAGAGCATTTCAACAATCAGAGCAGGAATCTGAGCAGCCAGCCTCCACCACTGCTGAAGCCCACGGGGATTGCACCACGTAGGAGCACTAGGAAAAGTAAGATTAAAGATTTTTAGTTACACAAGGGTATGCACATAGGTGTCTTAGACATTTTTATGTTGTTTAAGTTTCTGTTCCTTGCTTGAAGCACATAAGTATTATTCTTTTGCACCACTTTCCTGTCTTGCCCATTCTTGGTTGCTGGCTGGCAATTGACTTTTAAAGTTGTTTGATGATGAATGGGAAGGCATGAATTGACAGCGACCAATGGGAGGTTGTGAAAGGGTTGTATGGTTGCTTTCAGGACTGCTTTGTGTTAGTATCATTGCAGAGGTGGGGGGGGGGGCGGGCTGTGAGGATGGTGGAAGTGGCTTTTGTATGTGGTTGTGAGATGGTTCCACTGGTGGAACCTAAGCGAACGTTGCAATAATCAGGGCATCCCTGGTATCTGGGGCAGCAATGTGCGCAGCTGGTGGTGCATTGCCCTCATCATCTTCTTCCCCCTCCTCCTCCTCCTCGTGTTCCTCCTCCTCCACTGCACTCTGTGCCTTGGTCCTCCTGCAGGTCCAAACCTCACTGCTGCTTAATGTTGTGCAGAATGCAGAACACTATAACCATTTTGGACACTCTGGCTGGTGCATACTGAAGGGCGACTCCAGATCTGTTGAGACACCTGAAGCGCATCTTCACCATGCCGATGTTGGTGATATGGCACTGATTGTAGTGCTGTTGAGCGTCATTCCTCGAGTTTCTGACAGGTGTCATCAGCCACGTTTTAAATGGGTATCTCTTGTCTCCGTGTAGCCACTCGTTATCTCTGCTTCTAGGTGCGAAGACATCAGGAAGATTGGACTGCCCCAGGACAAAAGCACCATGGCAGCTGCCTGGGAATCTTGCATATACCTGCACAAAGATCTTTTTATGGTTTGCACACCAGCTGCGCATTGATGTTGTGGAAGCCTTTGCAGTTGACAAATACTCCTGGGTGATCTGGGGGTGTCCTGACTGCCATGTGTGTGCAGTTGATGACACCCTGCACCTGTAGGAAGCCAGCCAGAGATGCAAACCCAAGCGGCCGCTCATTCTAACTGGCATCATTACAGGCAAAGTTGACATCATTGGCAGCCCTGGCGAACAAGCCATCAGTCACCTGTTTTATGCATTTGTGGGCTGCTGACTTGGAGATCCTGCAAATTTCTCCAGCAGAGTCCTGGAAGGGTCCAGCGGCAAAATAGTTAAAGGTGTGGTGACTTTGACAGCCACTGGTAAAGTGTTGCCCCCAGGTCCAGCTGGCAGCAGGTTTTGTTTCAGCAGGCTGCAGATGTCTGCCACCACCTAACCATCTAACGCGACGGCCTGAGCCTCCTGAGACTCCGCTGTTCCGACATGTCGAGGAAGTTGATCCTCTGCCTGTAGACCCTGTGTGGTGGTTCAACCTCCTGCAAGCTGCACCTGCTGCTCCCCTCTCTCCTGTGCAGCTACATGTCTGTGACCAGCATGCTGTTGCAGGTGTCACACATGGAAACCAGGACACCCCCAGATAACCCAAGATTATTCGTCAACTGCAAGGGCTTCCACAACATCAATGTGCAGCTGGTGTGCAACCACAAAATGAGCTTTATGCTGTTCTAATGCTACTCGTAGATGGATTTGGTCATCTTGGTCCTCATCTGAGCTCCAATCTAAGGCAACATAAGTGGCACCCATCTTGATCTGATAGATCAAATCTCCAAAGTGTAGAAAGTCAACTCTCAGCAAAAGTACTGTGACCACCCGTTCCAACTGGCAGGTAAGAAAGCAGCTTTGAGTACTGAGTATGTAGTGCCATATTTCCCTGAGATGGATTGAACTCCTCAATTGCCGATGTGTTCATACCTTGCTTTCACTGGCGAGTTTCAGGAAGCCTGGGAATCCCATGGATCACACATTAAGCTGAAAAATCTGTGTCAATTTTGCTCAAATGGGGCTATTAACTTATGCTAATTGCCAACCCACCTCTCCAGAGGGGGCTGCACACACGTGTTGTTGTGAAACCTGGAAGTTGGCGGGTTGGAGCCAGCTTCCTGATGTGCTGTCAATTTCACTGGCTTTATCCCCCCCATCCACTCCGAAACCCACCCATGTTAAAATTCCCCCCGCAGAGTCGAAACCAGGAAGTGTACATTTGAATATTTAATTCAATGGGTCCCTTAGCGGCAGAGACAGGAGAAATTATAATGGGCAATAAGGAAATGGCAGAGATGTTAAACAAATATTTTGTATCTGTCTCCATCATAGAAGACACAAAAAACACACCAGAAATAATGGGGAACCAAGGGTTTAATGAGAGTGAGGAACTTAAAATAATTAATATTAGTAAAGAAAAATACTGAAGAAATTAATGGGACTAAAAGCCGACAAATCCCCTGGACCTGATGGCCTACCTCCTAGGGTTTTAAAAAAGGTGGCTGCAGAGATAGTGGATGCATTGGTTTTAATCTTCCAGAATTCCCTAGATTCTAGAATGGTCCCAGTGGATTGGAAGATAGCAAATGTAACTGCGCTGTTCAAGAAAAGGAGAGAGAAAACATTGAATTATATGCAACATAGCTTAAAAATGCTAGAATCTATTATTAGGGGCTTGGTAACAGGGCACTTAGAAAATCATAATATGATTAGGTAGTCAACATTATGAAAGGGAAATCATGTTTGACAAATCTATAGGAGTTATTTGAGAGTGGAACTGAGAGGGTAGATAAGGTGGAACCAGTGGATGCAGTATATTTGGATTTTCAGAAGGCATCTGATAAGGTGCCACATGGCAGGTTGTCACACAAGATTAGAGCTCATGGGATTGAGGGTAATATATTAGCAAGGATTAAGGATTGGTTAATGGACAGACAACAGAGAGTAGGGATAAATGGGTAATTTTTGGGTTGGCAGGTTATAACTAGTGGAGTGCTGCAAGGATCAGTGCTTGGGCCTCAGCTATTTACAATCTACATTAATGACTTAGATAAGAGGACCGAGTGCAATATATCCAAGTTTGCTGACAATAGGTGGGAAAGTAAGCTGTGAGATGGACGCAAATAGGTTGCAAAGGAATATAGACTGGTTAAGTGATTGGGCAAAAAGGTGACAGATGGAGTATAATGTGGGGAAGTGTGATATTATCTGCTTCGTAGGAAGAATAGAAAAGTGAAATATTTTTTAAAAGGCAAGAGACTAGTAAATGTTGGTATTCAGATGGATTTGAGTATTCTTCTACACGAATCACAGAAAGTTAACATGTAGGTACAGCAAGCATTTAGGAAGGCAAATGGTATGTTAGCCTTTATTGTAAGGGGGTTGGAGTATAAGAGTAAAGAAGTCTTGCTGCAATTATATAGGGCTTTGCTGAGACCACACCTGGAGTACTGTGTACAGTTTTGGTCTCCCTCCCTAAGGGGGTGCAACAAAGGCTCACTAGATTTATTCCTGGGATGAGAGGGTTGTCCTATGAGGAGGGATTGAGTAGAATGGGCTTATATTCTCTGGAGTTTAGAAAATGTTAGATGATCTCTTTGAAAGGTCTAAATTTCTTATGGGGCTTTACAGGGTAGATGCTGAGAGGCTGTTTCCCCTGGATGGAGAGTCTAGAACTAGGGGTCATAGCCTCAGGATAAGGGTCAGCAATTCAGGACTGAGATGTGGAGAAATTTCTTCACTCAGAGGGTCGAGAATCTTTGGAATTCTCTATCCCAGAAGGCTATGGATGCTCAGTCGATGAGTATATTCAAGCCTGAGATCAATAGATTTTTGGGAATTAAGGGACCTGGGGATAGGGCAGGAAAGTGGAGTTGATGTAGAAGATCAGCCATGATCTTATTGAATGGCGGAACAGGCTGGAGGGGTTGTATGGCCTACTCCTGCTCCTATTTCATATCTTCTTATGTAAAATCATGTACAGGAAGTGAAATAAGGAGGGAAAGGATGATGGGATTAAGAGAGAGAAATACAAAGAGAAAGTAAAAAGAAAAATGATTTTAATTTGTAATTTAAAAAAATCTTGAACAATAGTAATCTGAAGGAATGAGACTGCACATTTGTAAACATAAATTTCAGTGCCAGAGAGGATGCTTGGCAGTAATTAAGACATATCTAGCCATTAAAAAAGGGTATTTATTCTAAAATGGTCAAGCCCTAACTTTCTGTGGTGAACTTAGTTTGTATTTACAGTGCAGGTACAGGAACATCACCATGTTCAATGCATTTCAATGGTGAGTCTGACAGCGAGATGCCATTTTTGCGAAGCCAATGGCTGAGCAGTGCATCTCGGAGAGCAACTTCTGAATTTTTGCATTTAACCATGAATCTGCCATCACCTAAAGTTGCTGTGCGATTTGAGCATAAACCTCAGTAAGCACCATTAGCCTCACCATTATTTTGACAGGAAAATCTGGGCCAATGAGTCTGTGCTTTCAATGGAATTTAAATGATGGTATGTATACAAAGAGGGGTACACTTACCCTGGACCTACACGTGCCATTGAACTTTTCTAGCATTTCATAGAGTCATAGGGGTCGATTTTAACTCAGGTGCGGGGAATTGTCGGGTTCCCCGAATTTCGTGTTTCCCACACGAATCTAATTGGGTGTGTGAGTTTGATGCAATTTTAACTCAATTGGCCAATTGATTTCCAACATGTGGGAACCCTTGGCAAATGAGTATTTCCAGTCAGAAAGTCGCCTCTGATGACGTCATCATTGCTGCTGCATTTAAGGTCTGCAACAAGCCTTGCTTCTTCTGCAGGCTGCCAACCTTTTGGCATTTGATGGCACAGGAACCTGCAGCAACAATGGCCAGTGGGAGGCCAAGATCATCTCCTAAATTTGACGAGGCATCACTGCAGGCATTGTTGGATGGGGCTAGAGCCCACAGGTAGATCCTGTTCCCTTCTTCAGGGAGGAAGAGGCCTCCCAGTCAGACGAAGGCAGTGTGGCTACAGGTGGCTGGGGAAGTCAACTCCTTGGGGCTCACACGGCGCACCTGGATGCAGTGCAGGAGAAGATTCCATGACCTTCATCGCACTGGAAAAGTACGTTTGAAGTTTCCATCACCCTCAATCTGATCCCCATTGCCTTTCCTCACCAGCACTCAGCTTTAGCAATCTCTTCCTCCACATCCCACTTGACACTCACATCCATGCACCCTTAGCCATTCCCTCTCACTCTATGCTCACATTCACATAACTATTCGACCATGCAGCCCTCACACTCCCACTCACTCTGATGCTTTGAACACAACTGACAACACACAGGGAGGGCCCTTGGTCTTGCAACCTCACTCAATCTTTGCCTCCTTCTAAGTATCAATGCTATGCAATCTCTACACTCACTCCCTCATTCTCACTCAACCTCCACTTGTCTTCCTCATTGCAGGAAAAGAGAGCTCACAACAGGAGAGAGCAAGCCAGGACAGGAGGAGGGCCACCCCCATTAGCCCAGCTCACCCCCTGGGAGGAAGCCGTCCTGGAGATTGTTGGGGATGATACAGAGGTGGAAGTTGGGGAAGGACAGACAGGTGCATCCCCGCAAGCTGGTGACAGAATAGTTTTCCATCTCTCTCATTGACATTGCATGAGTCGCTGATAATGATTTTGAAGCTACATCATATGGACTTATGATCATCTGCAAAATGCAATGTGCACGTAACCTTGGCATCACATCTCTAACTCCTTCCATTACTCCCCCACAGGACCATTGAGAGCCCCTGTCCCCACAGTGCAGGAGGAAGAGCCTGAGATTCCAGACTCCTCAGAGGAATCTGCAACCTCTGAGGGCACAGCGTCAGCAGAAATAAGAGCACCTAGCACCTGCGCAGATACTCACACCTCGGGGGGACCTTCTGGACATAGAGTAGTGTTGTCACCTGGTGTATCACAGCTCACAAGTGAGCATCAGCAGATTGTGGAGACAGGGACAGCAGTGGAGAGTCCTCGTCAGAGGGCACAGGACAATGCCAGCTCGGCTCAGCTGCATGCCGACCCTCTGCCTCTGGGTCAATCCATAAGATCAGGAGTGATGGAACTCCATGCACAGATGCAGGAGTCTCTGGCAGGTTTTGTCTCCAGGGTCGCTGCGAGCGTAGAGCAAATGGAGGAGTCCATAGCGACCATGAGCAGAGCCTTTGTGGAGTCAGTGGCGCATGAACGCATCAACACGGAAAGGATGGCTACCTACGTGGAAATGATTGCTGCCCCCATGGTAAGGCTGGCTACCATAGAGGAGAGGATGGCTACGGTAGAGGAGAGGAGGGCTACGGCCATGGAGGAGGTTTGTCGCCAGGGTAAATCCATGTTGACTTTGTCCGATCCAGTCACTGTTTTCCAAGTGCTTGACTAATCTACTGGAATTTTTTGAGGATGTAACTGGTAAAATAGATAAGGGAGAACCAGTGGATATAGTGTATTTGGACTTTCAGAAGGCTTTCGATAAGGTCCCGCATAAGAGATTAGCGTGTAAAGTTAAGGCACATGGGATTGGGGGCAAGGTACTGACTTAGATAGAGAATTGGTTGGCAGACAGGAAGCAAAGAGTTGAAATAAACGGCTCTTTTTCCGAGTGGCAGGCAGTGACTAGTGGGGTACCGCAGGGATCGGTCCTAGGACCCCAGCTATTCACAATATATATAAATGATCTAGACAAGGGAACTAGATGTAATATCTCCAAGTTTGCAGATGACACAAAGCTGGGTGGGCATGTGTGCTGTGAGGAGGATGCCGAGAAACTCCAGTATAATTTGGACAGATTGGGTGATTGGGCAGATGCATGGCACTTGCAGTATAATGTGGATAATTGTGAGGTTATCCACTTTGGTGGCAAAAACAGGAAGGCAGGTTATTATCTGAATGGCAATAGATTGGGAGAAGGGGAAGTGCAACGAGACCTGGGTGTCCTTGTGCACCAGTCGCTGAAGGTAAGCATGCAGGTGCAGCAGGCGGTTAAGAAGGCAAATGGTATGTTGGCCTTTGTAGCGAGAGGGGTCGAGTACAGGAACAAGGATGTCTTGCTGCAGTTGTACAGGGCCTTGGTGACACCACACCTTGAGTATTGTGTGCAGTTTTGGTCGCCTTATCTGAGGAAGGATGTTCTGGCCATGGAGGGAGTGCAGCGAAGATTTACCAGACTGCTACCTGGGATGGCAGGAATGACGTATGAGGAGAGATTGGGTCGATTGGGCTTATACGCGCTGGAGTTTAGAAGAATGAGAGGGGATCTCATTGAAACTTATAAAATTCTAACAGGACGAGACAGACTAGATGCTGGAAGGATGTTCCCGATGGCGGGGGAGTCCAGAACCGGGGGTCACAGTCTAAGGATAAGGGGTAAGCCATTTAGGACTGAGATGAGGGGGAATTTCTTCACCCAGAGAGTGGTGAACCTGTGGAATTCTCTACCACAGAAGGCAGTTGAGGCCAATTCATTAAATATATTCAAGGAGTTAGATATATTTCTTAAGGCTAAAGGGGTCAAGGGATATGGGGAGAAAGCAGGGACAGGGTTCTGTATTTGGATGATCAGCCATGATCTCATTGAATGGCTGGGCAGGCTCGAGGGGCCGAATGGCCTACTCCTGCTCCTATCTTCTATGTTTCTATGTTTTTATGAAGGGGGGGTGTCTTATGAAGAAAGGTTGAGCAGGTTGGGCCTATACTCATTGGAGTTTAGAAGAATGAGAGGGGATCTTATTGAAACATAGGATTCTGAAGGGGCTTGACAGGGTAAATGCAGAGAGGATGTTTCACCTCGTGGGGGAATCAAGAACAAGGGGGCATAATTTCAGAATAAGGGGGCACCCTTTTAAATCGGAAATGAGGAGGAATTTCTTCTCTCAGAGGGTCGTGAATCTTTGGAATTCTCTTCCCCAGAGAGCTGTGGAGGCTGGGTCATTGAATATATTTAAGGTGGAGATAGACAGATTTTTGCATTGTAAGGGAGTCAAGGGTTATGGGCTGCGGGCAGGGAAGTGGAGTTAAGGCCAAGATTAGATCAGCCATGATCTTATTGAATGGCGGAGCAGGTTCGAGGGGCTGAATGACCTACTCCTGCTCCTACATCTTATGTTCTTATGTTCTTTGCTTTGTGAAGGGAACATGAACAATGAAAACATCATCAACCAGCAGATTGGACAGAAGCTGGTGAACTTGGAAAGGTTTGTCTTAACCTGTTGGTTGTGTATTATTAGTGAAAGTCGCAGCGAGCAATATGAACAGTTTAACAGATAAAGTAATATTGGAGCACAGTCGGGTGGAATAGTTCATTGTTATTGGTCGATCTTCCATGGCGTTGCTCACAGGTAGTCTGGGGCCGGGAGCTTGGTTACTGATGGTTACTGAGCCCCACTCTCAGCTCCTCACTGTTGACCGGCTCCTCCCAGCCCTTGATTTTGGTGCTCACTCCCTGATCTGTAAATATAGACAACTACTTATCATTGGTAGACCTCCCATGCCATTGCTCATAGGTAGTCAATGAGAGTCAGCATGGATTTGTGAAGGGCCAGTCATGTGTGACTGATCTAATAACCTTTCGGAGGAGGTCAGTAACATGGACAAGGGAGTGTCTCTGGATCTTGTATGTGTGGACTTCCAGAGGGTTAATTTATGAGGACAGGTTGCAGAGACTGGGCTTGTATTCCCTCAAGTATAGAATATTAAACGGTGATATAATTGAGGTGTTTAAGATGTTCAAAGAGTTGGTAGGGTAGATCGATAAAAACTATTTCCTCTGGCGGGGAAATCCAGAACAAAGGGGCATGAGCTTAAAATTAGAGTTAGCCTGGTCAGGGATGTGATATCAGGAAGCACTTCTTCTTCCAAAGGCTAGCAGAATTGTGGAACTCTCTCCCCCCATATCTATTGAGGCTGGGGGTCAATT
Organism: Somniosus microcephalus; assembly: GCF_052327205.1. Lineage (NCBI taxonomy): Eukaryota > Metazoa > Chordata > Chondrichthyes > Squaliformes > Somniosidae > Somniosus > Somniosus microcephalus. Next base: position 144,726,116 of record NC_140999.1, read on the forward strand.
GAAAATTTCAAAAATGAGATTGGTAGATTTTTGTTAGGCAAGAGTTTTAAGGGATGTGGAACCAAGGCGGGTAAATTGAGTTAACATACTGGTCAGCCATGCTTGAATTGAATGGCAGAACAGACTCGAGGGGCTGAAAGGCCTCCTCCTGTTCCTAAGTTGATCAAGGGATATTGATCAAAGACAGGTAACTGGATTTGAGGTGCAGAGCAGCCATGGTTTAATTGAATGCTGGAGCTGGCTCGAGTTGCTGAATGGCCTACTCCTGTTGCTTTCCATGTATGCAATTACTTAACATAATTGGTAGAAGGCAAACAATCCCATCACTGCCCATCGCCCATGCACCCTGTGCTCTGGGTCATAACCACATGGAAACCTGTTATTGCTTTCTAGCGAAACAAGTCAGTGTAACTTAAGTAAAGCTGAAAGGTTTTTACCAAATATGGTTTCAAGGTGAGGCCCCTTTTACCAAATATGGCTTCAAGGTACGGCCACTTTAATTGGATGGGTCAAACCGTGACATCACAGAGTAAGTCTCACCCTCACACTGCACATCACACTGAGATGAGACATCACAATAGATTTGTAAACTAGATAAATGTGAGGCAGGAGGCGATACAACCAGTTAAAGTGAAGGAAAGGGAGCTGCACTGACTCTGATTAACTGGCTTTTCTGTCTAGGACTGAATGCGGTCGGCTCGAACATCTGAACAGCTTTGCTTTATGAAGACAACACGAACAATTGAAACATCGTCAACCAGCGGCGTGGACAGAAGTTCGTGAACTTTGAAAGGTTTGTCTTTCTGGGATGTGTAGAAAACGGGGGGGGGGGGAACCAGATGGGATGTGATTTTGGTTGCCCCTGGGGTTTGTCTCTGGCCAGTCAGAAGTATCTGAGCTGCTCCAGGCCCCGTGCGGTTTCGAATCGCTCCCTTTTCTGGTTCTGACCACCGGACTTATTTCAGTAGCGATGTAGACAAAATGAGACTCGTGGTTGGGTGCAAAGAAGACCAGTATTTATTGAAATAAAGAATAAATTGAAAATAATGATGAATACAGCACACTTTTACTTAATACAGCACACCTTTGCTTAATACAGCACACCTTTGCTTAATACAGCACACCGTTGCTTAATACAGCACACCTTTACTTAATACAGCACACCTTTGCTTAATACAGCACACCGTTGCTTAATACAGCACGCCTTTACTTAATACAGCACACCTTTACTTAATACAGCACACCTTTGCTTAATAGGGGAGGAGAAACAGACACATCGAGGGAAAATTGACTAAAATTACAATTTAACAAAGTTCCCCTTTAATTCCCACCCCTAATACCTATCTAGGTTGCCTTGTAATGGGCCAGAAACCTTATGCTCACCAGTGAATGCCTGCTCCGTGCCCCTGCAGTCTGTCTTAGATTCTTCACCGCCCTGAAGTAGAGATACCCCAGTAATTCAAAAGTAACTGCTGGTATTCCACTTCTTTGGGCGGGCTGTTGAGCTGTTCCTCTGGTAAGCAGGGCACGGAGGTGAGGCGGCAGAAAGAGAGAGAATGGCTTCCTGAGGGGCTATCTTTATACCCCATTGGGAGCCGTTATCTTCGCGCCCAAATCTGGATGTATCTGGGCTATACAAAAGAGACCAATCTGTCCCCATTGCCTGTAATGGGTTTGAATGTATTCCCCATTTGTTTAAACTGGTTTGTGCTCAGTCTTGTGGTCACCGCCCAACTGCAACTGATTGACAGCTTTAAGTACTTAAGCCCGTGAGTCAACATTGTAGAGAGCTCTGTAAACAAACAATCCTTTTGTTCCTCTGTTGAACTTCCTAAACCGCAGTTGATTGACAGTTTTAAGTACCTCAAGTACTTCAGTCAGTGATGGGAGATGTTCAGACAGGCTGCCTTTGTCTTCTGCCACGAGGCCTGACAGCCATTTTTGATGCCCTGGGTTTTTAAGGTACATTCCAACCAGGTTTTCTTTTAATCAAATAATCTTCGGGGGCTGCAGAAATTTCTGAAATTTTGCGAAACCTTACAGATGGCAGGAATGGACATATGAGGAGAGATTGGGTTGATTGGGCTTATATTTGCTGGAGTTTAGACGAATTAGAGGGGATCTCATTGAAACTTATAAAATTCTAACAGGACTAGACATACTAGATGCCGGAAGGATGTTCCCGATGGCGGGGGAGTCCAGAACCATGGGTCACAGTCTAAAGATAAGGGGTAAGCCGCTTAGGACAGAGTTGAGGAGGATTTTTTTCACTCAGAGAGTGGTGAACCTATGGAATTCTCTACCACAAAAGGCAGTTGAGGCCAATTCATTAAATATATTCAAGAAGGAGTTAGATATATTTCTTAAGGCTAAAGGGATCAAGGGATATGGGGAGAAAGCAGGGACAGGGTACTGAATTTGGATGATCAGCCATGATCTCATTAAATGGCAGAGCAGGCTCGAGGGGCCGAATGGCCTACTCCTGCTCCTATCTACTATGTTTCTATGTTTCTATGTCTTAACCTTGTATTATTATGTTTATCTTGCATTATTAGTAAAAGTCATAATGAGCAATATGAACATTTTATCAGATGCAGTAATATTGATGCACAGTCAGGTGGAATAGTTCAGTTTGTTATTGGTAGATCTTCCATAGCGTTGCTCATAGTTCATCTGGGTCCCGGAGCCTGGTTACTGATGGTTACTGAGCCCAACTCTCAGCACCTCACTGACTGGCTCCTCCCAGTCCTGGAGTTTAATGCTCACTCCCTGCTCTGTAAATGTAGACAACTATTTACTGACTGTGACTAACTGTGTTTGGAGCTGTAGTTCCAGCTTGTATCATTCCCCATGAAAGTCAGAGTGAGTTACAGCAAAATCCGTGCAGATATAAAGGCTCAAATCCTGGAAACTGAAACCAGGTCTGTACATGCTGTTTGTTCTGATCAACTTGTCCTGGACACGGGGACAGTCTGTGGGACAGCTCAGCCCGACCATTTAAAAAGTCAAGAGCATCCCTCTTGAAACCATTGATTGGTGTTGAATGAACGGGTCTAAATAAGAGGAGAGGCTGACAGGGAGAGTGAACAACTGAATAATCAGTTTCTCAAAGTGTTCACCAGTACTGAGAGCTCAGGGTTAAGACTCGAAGAATGTACTCCTGGGCAGTAATGCCACTGGAGCTGCCTTGACCGAGCTTGGTACCTGCCCACACAGCTTGATGCTGGCCCAGGTGTTGACTTTTTAAAGGGAATTTGATAAATCCTTTTACAGGTTATATGGTTTACTATACAAGGGGAGCGATAAAGTGCCCGTCATTGTCCTTGTTGCAATTCAGTGATTTTTGTCATTTCTTCTTCTGCCACAGGTACACGGCTGGTGTCAGGATGAGTGAGAGGAAATGAACGGTTTCATCAAACTACCAACAGACTAAAGTTGTGAGTAACAAAAACACAAAGACAACTGGATCACACATCCTGACCAAAATCAAATCAATGCCAGCAGAGATACCACAAAGGAGGAAACAGCAACACTGAAATACCCCTCACGCCTATCCCTCCGTGTCCCATTCATTTCTTTAGTATCAACTGTACATCTTTTAAATTCTTTACTTGACAGTCAATAACAAATCCATTTAAATGCGCAGCCAATGATTGGAGATGGTGTTAAACCAACTCTTTCCCTTCTGGCACGTTTCTTTCCCATTTAAAAAATTTTCCCACGCCCCTCTCCCTCCTCCCTAGTTCTCCCCTGGGCTGGACCTTCACGTCCAGCCCTCAGGTCCCCGCATCGGCATGAAGCACCAACCCTGCTCCAACTCCAGGCTCAGTTTGGCATTGCTCGGGGTTAACTGCACTGGATAGGGCCCAGTCCATACAGTCATCTCCGACCGATGTCGATCGGTGGTCCAAGTTGGGGCTGAACAGGAATGTCTCAAGGTTGGACCCTCCGGTTTTTGCCTCGATGGTGTGGAATGGGACGAGCTGGTTAAAGCCAATCCATCCCAGTCAACAACATCGGGTGAAACACCAGTACCACTTGTACTGAGGCCTCCCAGGATAGAGGAAGAGTCCTCCTCTGGCACCAGCTGGTTCGGAGGTGTCCGTGCCTACTGGTGCCAGAATCAGGCTGGTTCCCCCAAGCACCACCAGCTACTGATGGTGTGTCCTTCACCAGAGGCATCTGTCCCCTCTGGTGACGCCAACGCACCCCAGGGACTTTGGTCTCCAGTTGGCGCCAGCTCATTTGGGGGCACCACCCTCGGTGGACTTGACCCCACACAGGATCACCTATGCTGCGGGTGATGTCCACTTTGGTGAGTGCAGCTGCAGATCTCTATTTATAGATCTGTGGCTCCCACCCACTGCTGTGGACCCACTTTCAGCCGCTCCCTACGACACTCGAGAGGCACTCCCAGGGAGGGTGCGTGCGCTCCAGAAACCAAACTGGGAGCCTGAGTCGACCATGGCTTTCATGCATTGAAGTTTTTTCATGTATTCAAAACAAGGGTGACTTTGAGTCTGAAACTGTGAGTTCCGGAATTCCCATCACTTGTGCGGGTTGAGTCTTTACCTGGGGTCTTGCAAAGGCCTCAGGCATCGACCTTTGTTGGATTCCCCCTCCCAATTTCCAAGGCGGTTTGGGCGGACTTGATAGGCACGCCCCAGTTATGGCCAAGGTAGACAGCCCCACCACTCTGCCTCACAACTTAAGTTTTGCTGGTACAGCTGGCGAACTTCAGCCGTGAAAGCCTCAGAAGGAAGGGAACTGCCCAGGAAACTAGTCCTGTTCCACCCACCAGAATCCAAATGGTGGGATATGTGGGTCTGGCAGATCTTCCTGCAGGGTTTGGCGCATATCCCGAATTCCCTGCCATCAAATCCACTGGGGCTGGCTTCACTGACCAGCAGGTGAGTTGAGGGAGCAATCCCTGCCAGAGAGGACCACCTTCAGAGAGCATCTGCTGCAGCAGCATACTGTGTGGGTGCTCTCAATGTAGGAGCAAGATCTATCGTCCAGTGGATCTTGCATCGCCACTTAGTTTGTCTTCATACCTTGGGGATCCTTCAGGTTCTGTAGATGCCCATTGGTGCCGAGGGCTTCTTTAGCGAGCAAGTGAAGGATCTGCAGTAGCTGAACCTTCAGGCATTCCCGAATTGACACACAAGGGTGGGGGGCACTGCTCACTTTGTAGCTTAGCCCACCCCATCTATAAGCTCCTTCCACTCGCCAACACCAGTCCGCTCACCACCACCAATCCATTCACCTCCACCAGCCTATTCAAGGTTTTATCTGGAGCACAATGTCCTTTGTACCTTGCTAGCCCGCCATTCCAGATTAGGGCCTGGAATGCAGGTAGTTCACAACAAGCAACATTCGAGACCCTGTCCCAGCAGTGGTCATGCCTGGATAGCCCACCTCAGAGTTGTGTGGATGGGCTATTTCCAGTACTTCCCTGTGGAAGTGGATCACACTGGATGTTTGGCTTGACCATCAGAGGAACCATCTACTAGTGGGCATTCTGGCAGATCTTCTACCATCCACACTGAGAGCGAGTGATCGTCATCCAGAAGGCTCAACTGTTGGGGATATTTCTCCAGTTGAGCCTTCAGGATGACCATCACTCTGCCAGTAATGTATCCACAGGATGAATGGTCTTCTCGGCCAGTGATTTCACTTGGCATTTCATCAGGCTCGGGGTGTGAACGGTATAATAGGACATCTCCACTTTCAGACTTGGTGCAGGGTAAGTCAGGGTCACCTATGCTGCGGGTGATGTCCACTTTGGTGAGTGCAGCTGCAGATCTCTATTTATAGATCTGTGGCTCCCACCCACCACTGTGGACCCAACTTCAGCTGCTCCCTACGACACTCGAGAGGCACTCCCAGGGAGGGTGCGTGCGCTCCAGAAACCAAACTGGGAGCCTGATTCGACCATGGCTTCCGTGCGTTGAATTTTTTCCATGTATTCAAAACAAGGGTGACTTGAGTCTAAAACTGTGTTCCAGAAGTCCCATCGCTTGTGTGGTTTGAGTCTTTACCTGGGGTCTTGTAAAGGCCTCAAGCATCGACCTTTGTTGGATTCCCCCTGTAATGATCAGTAACATGTCATTCTAGAATGGTACACTAGGTGGTGCTGTATGTTTAGTAAGGGGCTACCCACAAGGCAGTAGTCAAGATGGATGCCTGTACACTAGTCCATATGGCTGAATAAATGACTAGCTCAAGCTAGCTGTTCATAATGAAAACGTCTATTTATTTATGAACATAACATGGTACCAGGATTGCTAATATCTGCTGAATATTGTGAAATGCGACATGGAGAATTTGAAGCCACCGGAGGGTTTGAAACTCACGGGGAATGTCGACTGCAATTGGCGAACTTTCAAACAACAATTCGAACTCTACATTGCTGCCATCAGGTTCGGTACGAAGCCAGACGCAAGGAAAATAGCGTTACTGCTCATGGTTGCAGGCCCGCAGGCAATAGAGGTATTTAATACGTTTGTATTTGATCACGAGGAGGACAGAGAAAAAATGGACGATGTGCTAAAGAAGTTTGATACACATTGTTCTCCCAAAAAGAACGCGACCTATGAGAGGTACGTGTTCTGTTCACGGACACAGCAGCAAAATGAAACTTTTGATAGCTTTGTGACCGATCTGAAACTGAAAGCACAGACATGTGATTTCTCTGAACTGAAATCGTCCATGATTCGTGACCAGATTGTGTTTGATATTCATGATAAAAAGGTCAGGGAACGTTTGTCGAGAGAAACCGAACTAACATTGGAGGATGCTGTGAAAATATGCCATGACAGTGAGCTATCTCAACAGCATGCAAAGACTTTCAGTGAAATTAATAATACTGTGACTGTAGTAAGTGATAGTGCTGCTGTCGGTGCTGTGTCCTACAAGGGGAAGAAACATGGGCAGAACAGAAATGCAAAGCAATCGGAGGATGGAATTTTTAATTGTAAACGCTGTGGTTACCAGCACCAGTCAAGACAATGCCCAGCGTTTGGGAAAATGTGCACAAAATGTAATGGAAAGAATCACTTTGCCAAACAATGCTTTTCAAAAGTAAAAATAAAGAAAGGGCAACAAGTCAATATGATTGCAGACACTGATTTAAGTGAGACATTTTTTGTAGGAATGGTGTCATGTGACAATATCGAAAAGGATACAGAAAATGTGCAGCCCTCAGGAATGGACAATGCTGAACATAAAGTTAATGCAGTAAAAGAGGACAAATGGATGATCCCACTGCAGGTAAATGGAGCATTAGTTACATTGAAACTAGACACTGGGGCAAAAGCAAACTTAATCAGTGTGAGTGACATTAAAAATGTGAAAGAAAAAGCCCAAAATACAGAAAAAGTCAGTGCTACTGAAGAACTATAATGGACAGAAGATAGATAGCTTAGGTGTATGCAGACTTAAAGTGACAGTCAAAGACAAAGTGCATCATCTCATGTTTTCTGTTGTGGCTGAAGGACTTGATTCACTACTAGGTGACAAAGCTTGTGAGGACTTAGAACTGGTCAAGAGAGTCTACCGTATAAACTGCACCATAAGCAGACCAGATGACTCGGTGGATTCTGTAGTGAGTAATTTCCAGGATGTGTTCAAAGGATTTGGAGTTCTACCATTCACTTACAAGGTCCAGCTAAAGGAGGATGCTCAGCCAGTGGTACATGCTCCACGGAGAGTCCCAGGACCCCTGCGTGACTGGCTCAAGAAAGAACTGGACAGAATGACCACACTAGGAGCCATCAGGAAAGTCGAAGAGCCAACAGACTGGGTTAACTCCGTGGTATGTGTAAAGAAAAAGAACAATGATCTAAGAGTATGCATGGATCCAAAGGACTTAAATGCAAACATAAAATGTGAACACTACCAGATTCCCAAGCGAGAAGAAATCACCAGTGAAATGTTAGGTGCCAGATACTTCACAAAGCTCGATGCCTCACAAGGATTTTGGCAACTAAAACTGGATGAAGAGAGCACCAAATACTGTACCTTCAACACACCATTTGGCAGGCATTGTTTCCTCAGAATGCCTTTCGGGATAATATCTGCATCTGAAATCTTTCATAGAGCGATGGAACACATAATTGAAGGTCTGGAAGGAGTTCAGGTCTATGTTGATGACATCATCATCTGGGGCTCCACACTGAAAGAACACAATGAGAGACTGACGAAAGTGCTACAGAGCATACACCGGAATGGACTGAAGCTCAACAAAGCCAAGTGTCAATTTTGGCGTCCAGGAAGTCACTTTCCTAGGAGATAATCTATCTGGTAAAGGAATAGAGCCAGATATGGAAAAAGTAAACGCCATACTCAACATGCCCCGACCCACTGACAAAAAAGGAGTGCTACGCATCATGGGGATGATAAACTTCATTGGGAAGTTCATTTCTAACTTGTCAGCCAAGACAGCCTGTCTGCGAGACCTGCTACATAAAATAAATGAGTTCGCATGGACAAAAAGACATGAACAAGAGTGGATGAACCTTAAAACAGTGCTGACAACCACACCTGTACTCATCTTCTTTGACCCAACAAAGGGAATCATGGTGTCAACAGATGCATCAAAAGATGGCCTAGGTGCGGTCTTGCTACAAGCAGAGGGTGAAGATTGGAAGCCTGTTGCCTATGCCTCCAGGTCTATGACTGATTCTGAGTGTCGATACGCCCAGATTGAAAAGGAATGTCTAGGCTTGGTAGTTGGACTAGAAAAGTTCCATGGCTACATATATGGACTTCCCACCTTCACAGTTGAGACAGACCACTGCCCACTGGTTGCCATCATAAAAAAAAATCTGAATGAGATATCTCCAAGGATTCAACGACTCATGATGAAGCTGCAAAGATATGACTTTGAATTGATCTACACACCAGGCAAACACATAGTGTTAGCAGATGCACTATCCCGAGCACCCACAATGAGTCATGTGAGCTCTACTGAGGAAGATGTGGATGTTCATGTGAGTATGGTCACTGCTGCGCTGCCCGTGTCAGACACAAAATCAAAGCAAATAGCAGAAGAAACAATAAAAGATACAGTGTTACAAACAGTAATAGAGAACATTCATCATGGTTGGCCAAAAGGTTCCTGTCCAAAGTACTTTCACATCAGGTCAGAGTTGAGTGTCGCAAGTGGACTATTACTAAAACAGAACAGAATAGTCATTCCACAGGCTTTATGTCAAGACATGCTCAAAAGGATTCATGAGGGACACCTCAGAATTGAAAAATGCAAAAGGAGAGCAAGAGACACTGTTTATTGGCCTGGCATAAATAAGGACATTGAGAACATGATAGGCAAATGTGAGGCATGTCAGAAACACCAAAACAAACAAGCAAAGGAACCAATGATAATAGCTGACTTACCAACAGCACCATGGCAAAAGGTTGGTATGGACCTCTTTCATTTGAATGGTAAAGACTATCTAATAGTGATTGACTACTATTTTAACTATCCTGAGATGGCGCTGCTCTCAAGCACATCAGCAAGCAGTGTCATAATGCATGTTAAATCCATCTTCGCCAGACATGGAATTTCCAGGATTGCCGTTAGTGACAATGGTCCGTGCTTCAACTGTAAGGAGTGGCAACAGTTTGCAGCACATTATGACTTTCAACACATCACATCCAGTCCTTTGTATGCTCAGTCGAATGGTAAGGCAGGGAAAGGTGTTCAAGTTCTCAAGCAGCTACTGAAGAAAGCAACAGAAAGCAAGTCTGATCCTTATCTCGCCCTGCTGAGCTACCGAGCCTCCCCTTTAAACTGTGGTTCCTCACCTGCTGAACTCCTAATGGGTCGCAAGTTGCGCACAACGCTACCCTGCTGTGCAAAAGAAAAGCGGAGTAAGGAACTGAGACAGAGACTTCAACTGTTAAAGCTGAAACAGAAATCACACTATGACAAGTCATCCAAAACTCTGAAACCATTGACAAGGAATGATGTTGTCAGGATTGAGGATCCAGATGCACAGGAAAGCTACAGTCCTTGAGGAAGTAGGACCAAGGTCATACACTGTTAGAACTGAGGAAGGACAGATTCTCAGGAGGAACCGCCGTTCCCTCCTGAAAACACAAGAAACTATCCAAGAGCAATTCGATGACAATGCCACAACTGAATCTTGTCACTCACCACCAGAACAATCTAACACAAACACACATACAGGCTCTCATGAAAACACATCAGACTTACCTGTGCTGAGAAGATCCACACGTGAAGTAAAAAAGCCTGATAGACTTAATCTTTGAGCACAAAGAAAACTATAATAAAAGAATGAAAAGCTTAGAGTTCATAAAGTAAAGCTTTGAAAATGTGTTGACTGTTGTGAAGATGTTTATGTCGTTATGATTGATTGATATTGATTTTGTTTAACCTCTAAGCAAGGGGGATGTAACGATCAGTAACATGTCATTCTAGAATGGTACACTAGGTGGAGCTGTATGTTTAGTAAGGGGCTACCCACAAGGCAGTAGTCAAGATGGATGCCTGTACACTAGTCCACATGGCTGAATAAATGACTAGCTCAAGCTAGCTGTTCATAATGAAAACGTCTATTTATTTATGAACATAACACCCCCTCCCAATTTTTTTAAGGCGGTTTGGGCGGACTTGATAGGCGCACCTCAGTTATGGCCAAGATAGACAGCCCCGCCACTCTGCCTCACAATTTAAGATTCACTGGTACAGCTGGTGAACTTCAGCCGTGAAAGCCTCAGAAGGAAGGGAACTGCCCAGGAAACTAGTCCTGTTCCACCCACCAGAATCCAAATGGTGGGACATGTGGGTCTGGCAGACCTTCCTGCAGGGTTTGGCGCATATCCCGAATTCCCTGCCATCAAATCCACTGGGCTGGCTTCACTGACCAGCAGGTGAGTTGAGGGAGTAATCCCTGCCAGAGAGGACCACCTTCAGAGAGCATCTGCTGCTGCAGCAGCAGACTGTGTGGGTGCTCTCAATGTAGGAGCAAGATTTATTGTCCAGTGGATCTTGCATCGCCACTTAGTTTGTCCTCACACCTTGGGGATCCTTCAGGTTCTGCAGATGCCCATTGGTGCCGAGGGCTTCTTTGGCGAGCAAGTGGAGGATCTGCTGTAGCAGAACCTTCAGGCATTCCTGAATTGACACACAAGGCTGGGGGAGGGGGGGGGCACTGCTCACTTTGTATCTTAGCCCACCCCATCTATAGGCCCATTCCACTCACCAACACCAGTCCACTCACCACCACCAATCCATTCACCTCCACCAGCCTATTCTAGGCCTTATCCGGAGCACAATGTCCTTTGTATCTTGCTAGCCCATCATTCCAGATTAGGACCTGGAATGCAGGTAGTTCATAACAAGTAACTTTTGAGACCCTGTCCCAGCAGTGGTCATGCCTGGATAGCCCACCTCAGAGTTGTGTGGGTGGGCTATTTCCAGTACTTCCCTGTGGAAGTGGATCACTCTGGATGTTTGGTTTGACCATCAGAGGAACCATCTACTAGTGGGCATACTGGCAAGTCTTCTACCATCCACACTGAGAGCGAGTGATCGTCATCCAGAATGCTCAACTGTTGGGGATATTTCTCCAGTTGAACCTTCTGGATGACCATCACTCTGCCAGTAATGTATCCACAGGATGAATGGTCTTCTCGGCCAGTGATTTCACTTGGCATTTCAACAGGCTCGGGGTGTGAACGGTATAATAGGACATCTCCACTTTCAGACTCGGTGCAGGGTAAGTCAGTGTGTCTGCAGACAGACAATATGACAAGTGTCCGGTAAGTCAACAAACAGGGTGGGACCCTCCTTCCTGGGTTCCTCTGTCAAGATGATGCATTGCTTCCCATTGGTGCTTGAACGACGGGGTGACACTCTTGGTGCCACATTTGGCCCAGGGAGGACAACACAACAGTCGGCACCCTGAGCTGCTCTGAAGTCCACCCTAACTAGTGGATGATCCACACTGAGGTAGTCCAGAACATCTTCAGGACTTGGGGGGTTTACCAGGTCGATCAACTTGCTCGCATCACCGGATAATCACCAGTTTGCTGGGGGACCTCAGGCTGTCGGGGTGGAGGCCCAACAGTCTTTCGTGCTTTTGTTTCTGGATTCTGTTGCTCAGGGTTGCCTGCTCTCCAGGATGCTCCAGGTAATTTCAGCAGGTGGTGGTTCTGGTTAACCCTTTAGTTACCTCACAAACCGTGCTTCAGGGACACCCGGGTGTTGAATACACACTTTGATTTCAGGAGCCCACGGGAGAAATCCAAGTCATTTTTAGAGTATAGAGGACCCTACCTTTTTTAGGGAATTTTTCATTCTGACAGGCTCCACGCACTGCTGGACACTGTCCAACTGGTACTCAGGGTGAGAAGGGCGGACCGTACCTGCAAGTGAACAGATTCTCTGGCTTCCAGGACAAATAGATTAAAGTGGGTGTTATTCACGAGTGCCGGCGCCAAATCCAAACAGTAAGCTGAACCGTCAGGATCTGGATTTGGATCCTGCCAGCTTCTGATTGATGGCCTGGCAGTTGAGATGGAATGCCTATCAGATTAGGGTATACCAGCAGTGCGGCACTCCTGGGTAATGCTCACTTTATTGTGTCTGTCCTGGTCATTTAAGCCTCTGTTCCCATACAAGTACCTCCACCCTCCTCGTCCTCAGTACTACTTGGTTAGTTGCCAGCAGAGTGTGCAGAATGCCTGAATGAAGATCACAGCTCCCTTGTCAGCTGTTCCCGTGTCAGCTGCTCCCTTGTAAGCTCCTCTTCATTCTTCAAGTGACGCGGCATTTGCCACCCACCTGGTTGTCTCTTGGGTCTAGTGGGGAGTGTTGGTATGTCATTTCCTCATTCTGGGTTGTCTTTGGGTGTCAACAAACTGGGTTCTGGTGTGTGCTAAAAGTTAACACGGCACAGGAGTCGGGGAGGGAGGGGAAAAACAAGTGGGTTTGTCCTTCAAAGTTAGGATGTCTTAACAAAATGTCTTAACAGGGAAGGTCACGCCTTTAGAGATTTTCCCCAGGCAAATTGTGCCGATGCATCCTGGTAATTAGATTCTCATTCCACCCCCAATTCGGCTTGTCAATGTTTAGGAACGGATGTTCCCAGCAAATTAAACGGTGTCCAGTTAACACTTTAAAGAAAAGATTGGGGACAGTTTTCGTTCAACCTGGAACGACAGAAGTGGGAACTCTAGACAACCTGCCAACCAGTTTCTCGTCATCGCTGAATATTGGGTTTGTGACTGCTGCTACAGAACTAGACTGGAGATTGTTGAAGACCAGGCTCCCGGGGACTGTGTTCAATTGATGTTAGCAGAGTTGAAGTGAGAAAGTAATTGTCTTAGAATATTTGGGCCATAATGATCTCCTGGACTAGTTTCGATCGCCTAAAGGGGTCGGAGAGGAATTTCCCAGATTTTTTCCCCAAATTGGCCTGGGTTTTTATGTCTGGTTTTTCGCCTTTCCCAGGAGATCACATGATGGGGGGTCTATATATTGCGATGGACAAGGCTGGATGGACCAGAGAGTCTATTCCTGTACGTCATATTTTGTAAATTACAAGTCATATTTCAATAACTGAAATGTGAGAAGTTTAACATCTGAAAATAAACGTGGATTGAAAATGAACAAACTTACTGTGTGTCTCCTGATTTGTGCACGGATCATTGAAGGGAACAGAAAGGGGAAGAGATGAGTTCTGATTGAGCCACACATTAGGCTGGACCCAGATTGATTCCCCAGTCTGCACATACAAACATACAAAAAGACATACAAAAGTAGATGAAGACTATCAGGCCCATTAAGCTCACCCCATCCAGTAGACAGTATGACCTCACATGCTGCCATCCCACCTACCAGTTACGCTATCTTTGGAAACAGACAAAGAAACATGGCCAATTCAGGAAAAACCTCTGGCCAATTGCTCTCCAACTCCCAACACATGACGATCTAAACTAACCACTAACTCTCGCTGCAACTGGTAATGTCCTCTCAGGGACTGGTCAAGATCATACAGCACAGAAGGAGGCCATTCAGCCCATCGTGCCTCTGCCAGCTCTTTGAATGCACTATCCAATTAGCCCCACTGACTGTAAAAGCTTTTATAGATATGTAAAGAGGAAAACATTGGTGAAGTCAAGCGTAGGTCCCTTGCAGTCAGAATCGGGGGAATTTATAATGGGGAGCAAAGAAATGGTTGACCAACTAAATACATATTTTGGTTCTGTCTTCACAAAGGAGGACATAAATAACCTCCCAGAAATACCGCGGAACATAGGGTCTGATGAAAGGGTGGAACTGAAAGAAATCAGTATTTGTAGGGAAATGGTGTTAGGAAAATTGATGGGACTGAAGGCCGATAAATCCCCAGGGCCTGATAATCTACATCCCAGGGTACTTAAGGAAGTGGCCCTAGAAATAGTAGATGTATTGCTGGTCAGCTTCCAGAACTCGATAGACTCTGGAGCAGTACCCATGGATTGGAGTGTAGCTAATGTTACCCCACTATTCAAAAAAGGTGGCAGAGAAAAAGCGGGGAATTATAGACCGGTAAGCCTGACATCGGTAGTGAGGAAAATGCTAGAGTCCATTATAAAAGATGTAATAGCAGAGCACTTGGAAAGCAGTGACAGGATCGGACAAAGTCAACATGGATTTACAAAAGGTAAATCATGCTTGACTAATCTACTGGTATTTTTTGAGGAAGTAACTGGTAAAATAGATAAGGGAGAACCAGTGGATGTGGTGTATTTGGACTTTCAGAAGGCTTTCGATAAGGTCCCGCATAAGAGATTAGCGTGCAAAATTAAGGCACATGGGATTGGGGGCAAGGTATTGACTTGGATAGAGAACTGGTTGGCGGACAGAAAGCAAAGAGTTGGAATAAACGGGTCGTTTTCCGAGTGGCAGGCAGTGACTAGCGGGGTACCGCAAGGATCGGTCCTAGGACCCCAGCTGTTCACAATATATATTAATGATCTGGACGAGGGAATTCAATGTAATATCTCCAAATTTGCAGACGACACAAAGCTGGGTGGGAGGGTATACTGTGAGCAGGATGTCATGAAACTCCAGTGCGATTTGGACAGGTTGGGTGATTGGGCAGAAACATGGCAAATGCACTATAATGTGGATAAATGTGAGGTTATCCACTTTGGTGGCAAAAACAGGAAGGCAGATTATTATTTGAATGGCAATAGATTGGGAGAAGGGGAAGTGCAAAGAGACCTGGGTGTTCTTGTGCACCAGTCGCTGAAGGTAAGCATGCAGGTGCAGCAGGCGGTTAAGAAGGCAAATGGTATGTTGGCCTTCGTAGCAAGAGGGTTCGAGTACAAGAACAAGGATGTCTTGCTGCAGTTGTACAGGGCCTTGGTGAGACCGCACCTTGAGTATTGTGTGCAGTTTTGGTCACCTTACCTGAGGAAGGACGTTCTTCCCATGGAGGGAGTGCAGCGAAGATTCACCAGGCTGATACCTGGGATGGCAGGAATGACGTACGAAGAGAGATTGTGTCAATTGGGCTTATACTCACTGGAGTTTAGAAGATTGAGAGGGGATCTCATCGAAACCTATAAAATTCTGTCAGGTCTGGACAGACTAGATGCAGAAAGGATGTTTCTGATGGCCGGGGAGTCCAGAACCAGGGGTCATAGTCTAAGGATAAGGGGTAAGCCATTTAGGACTGAAATGAGGAGGAATTTCTTCACCCAGAGAGTGGTGAACCTGTGGAATTCTTTGCCACAGAGGGCGGTGGAGGCCAGTTCATTAAATATATTCAAGAAAGAGTTGGATATATTTCTTGAGGCTAAAGGGATCAAGGGATATGGGGAGAAGGCAGGGACAGGGTACTGAATTTGGATGATCTGCCATGATCTCATTGAATGGCGGAGCAGGCTCGATGGGCCGAATGGCCTACTCCTCCTCCTATCTTCTATGTTTCTATGTTTCTCTCCCGCTCTTTCCCCATAGCCCAGCAAATATTTCCTTTTCAAGCATTTACCCCAATTTCCTTCTGAAAGTTACAATGGATGGAATTATAAGTTGGTGGAATTCTGTCATGTGATTCCCAAAGTTCCAGTAACTAAATTGTCAAATACCCCGGTCAGTAAAACCTGGATTGGGCTTATTCAGTCACTAAAACACCAGTGGCACTTTCAAAGTCCCAGGCCACATCAAGGAACTCCTCCAAACACAATTAAACAACAAAGTAGTGAATTGGTACAAAAACAAATACTAGTGGGGAGGGGCTGGGGGTGAAGAATTGAGTGAGGGAAACAAGACAACACTTGGCATGTACTGAGAGGGAGAGTAGTGTGTTGGGTTTCCAACTCTGCAGGATGTCCCGGAGTCTCCAGGAATTTAATCTCCTGGATTTTTTTTATTCGTTCATGGGATGTGGGCTTCACTGGCAAGGCCAGCATTTATTACCCATCCCTAATTGCCCTTGCGAAGATGGTGGTGAGCTGCCTTCTTGAACCGCTGCAGTCCGTGAGGTGAAGGTGCTCCCACAGGAGTGGTTTGGTACAACTGAGCGACTTGCTCGGCCATTTCAGAGGGCAGTTAAAGAGTCAACCCCATTGCTGTGGGTCTGGAGTCACATATAGGCCAGACCGGGTAAGGACAGCAGATTTCCTTCCCAAAGGACATTAGTAAACAAGGTGGGATTTTAGCGCAATTCAATAGTTTCATGGTCATCATTACTGATGGTAGCTTTTTATTCCAGATTTATTTACGTGACTGAATTTAAATTCCCCAGCTGCCATGGGGTGGGATTTGAACTCATGTCTCACAGATTGTTTAATCTAAGTCTGTCCCTGGATTGCTAGTCTGGTAACACAACCACTATGCTACCATTCCCAATTACAGCTGTGAGCAAACCTGGGATAAATGTCAACAGGGCATTAAAGAAAATGATTTTTTTTTTGACCACTTTCATTCATTTATAAAAATATTGGAGACGGGGGGAAAAAGGCGGTTGGATCCAGCAGGTTACGTGATGAAACCACCAGGAATACGTCCAATCAGAGATCGTGGCCCGTTTTGTGTGACTCACGCCATTTATATACCACGACAAAATAAAATAATAGCCCGCATTGATAATTGTGGGTGGCACCAAGACACACACGTGCAGAATGTGAAACCTGTTGAATAATCACTGACTACTGAGGCACAAGTGGATCTAAATAACACTTTAACAAACAGAATGGCTGCACATTAATGGCACAGTAATTAACTTGGGATATAATAGGCTTTATTTTGGAACACTTAACTCCCAAACTTTCATTACCACACAGCTTGCCAAGAACCAACTGGATCTTCTTTCAATCACAGGTGTTAGAAGTACGTTTCTAAAGCAGCCAACTTGATCGGCACTCCATCCAGCACCTTAAACATTCACTCCTTCCACCACCGGTGCACCGTGGCTGCAGTGTGTACTGTTATAATGTAGGAAACACAATAGCCAATTTGCACACAGCAAGCTCCCACAAACAGCGATGAGATAATGACCAGATAATCTGTTTTTTAGTGATGTTGGTTGAGTGATAAATATTGGCTAGAACACCGGAGAGAATTCCCCTGCTCTTCGAAATAGTGCGATGGAATTCTTTTACGTCCACCCAAGAGGGCTGGCAGGACCTCGGTTTAACATCTCATCTGAAAGACGGCACCTCCGACAGTGCAGCACTCCCTCAGCACTGCACTGGGGCGGTCAGCCTAGATTACATGCTCAAGTCTCTGGAGTGGGGCTTAGAACACACAACCTATTGACTGAGGCGAGGGTGCTACCCCCTGAGCCACAGCTGACACTAGTAAAATGCCGAATAGCAAGACTTACCTTCTCACCATCAGCGGAACCATTGGTTTACAGTGATTGAATAAGTCAAGCTCCATCTTTATTTATTTGAGATCTTGGGATTTTATCTATCTTTTGGAGACCACGATTCCATCCATTTATTATTGGTCCCATTGCTTAATGGTAACAAATTACTTGGACATCACATTCTACCATTTCAGTCCCTCCCCAACAGCACTGTGGGATCACCTTCACCTCACGGACTGCAGCGGTTCAAGAAGACGGCGGCTCACCACCACCTTCTCAAGGGCAATTAGGGATGGGCAATAAATGTTGGCCTCACCAGTGGCGCCCACATCCCGTGAATGGATAAAAAAAATTACATTACATTACATAGAAACATAGAAGATAGGAGCAAGAGTAGGCCATTCGGCCCCTTGAGCCTGCTCCGCCATTCGATGAGATCATGGCTGATCATCCAAACTCAGTACCCCGTACCTGCCTTCTCCCCATATCCCTTGATACCTTTAGCTCCAAGAAATATATCTAACTCCTTCTTGAATATATTTAAAGACTTGGCCTCAACCGCCTTCTGTGGTAGAGAATTCCACAGGTTCACCACTCTCTGGGTGAAGAAATTCTTCCTTATCTCTGTCCTAAAAGGCTTACCCCTTATCCTTAGACTATGACCCCTGGTTCTGGACTCTCCGACCATCGGGAACATTCTACCTGCATCTAGTTTGTCCAGACCTGTCAGAATTTTATAAGTTTCAATGAGATCCCCTCTCATTCTTCTGAACTCCAGTGAGTATAAGCCCAATCGACCCAATCTCTCCTCATACATCATTCCTGCCATCCCAGGGATCAGCCTTGTAAATCTTCGCTGAACTCCTTCCATGGCAAGAATATCCTTCCTCAGATAAGGTGAACAAAACTGCACACAGTACTCAAGGTGTGGTCTCACCAAGGCCCTGTACAACTGCAGCAGGACATCCTTGCTCCTGTACTCAAACCCTTTTGCTATGAAGGCCAACATACCATTTGCCTTCTTCACCGCCTGCTGTACCTGCATGCTTACCTTCAGCGACTGGTGCACAAGGACACCCAGGTCTCGTTGCACTTGCCCTTCTCCCAATCTATTGCCATTCAGATAATAGTCTGCCTTTCTGTTTTTGACACCAAAGTGGATAACCTCGCATTTATCCACGTTACATTGCATCTGCCATGCTTCTGCCCAATCACCCAACCTGTCCAAATCATCCTGGAGTTTCTTGGTATCCTCCTCTCAGCACACACGGCCACCCAGCTTTGTGTCGTCTGCAAACTTGGAGATATTACATCTAGTTCCCTTATCTAGATCATTAATGTATATTGTGAACAGCTGGGGTCCAAGGACCGATCCCTGCGGTACCCCACTAGTCACTGCCTGCCACTCGGAAAAAGACCCGTTAATTCCTACTCTCTGCTTTCTGTCCGCCAACCAGTTCTCTATCCAAGTCAATACCATGCCCCCAATCCCATGTGCCTTAACTTTACACGCTAATCTCTTATGTGGGACCTTATCGAAAGCCTTTTGAAAGTCCAAATACACCACATCTACTGGTTCTCCCTTATCTATTTTCCCAGTTACATCCTCAAAAAATTCCAGTAGATTAGTCAAGCACGATTTACCTTTTGTAAATCCATGTTGACTTTGTCTGATCCTGTCACTGTTTTCCAAGTGCTCAGCTATTACATCCTTTATAATGGACTCTAGCATTTCCCCTACTACCAATGTCAGGCTTACCGGTCTGTAATTCCCCATTTTCTCTCTACCACCCTTTTTGAATAGTGGGGTAACATTAGCTACCCTCCAATCCATGGGTACAATTCCAGATTCCAGCGAATTTCGGAAGATGATCAGCAATGCATCTACTATTTCTAGGGCCACTTCCTTAAGTACCCTAGGATGTAGATTATCAGGACCTGGGGATTTATCGGCCTTCAATCCCGTCAATTTCCCCAACAGCATTTCCCTACAAATACTGATTTCTTTCAGTTCCTCCCTCTCATCAGACCCTATGTTCTCCAACATCTCTGGGAGGTTATTTGTGTCCTCCTTTGTGAAGACAGAACCAAAATATGCATTTAATTGGTCTGCCATTTTTTTGTTCCCCATTATAACTTCCCCTGCTTCTGACTGCAAGGGACCTACACTTGATTTCACTCATCTTTTTCTCTTCACATATCTATAAAAGCTCTTACAGTCAGTTTTTATGTTCCCTGCAAGCTTACTTTCATATTCTATTTTCCCCTTCTTAATTAATCCCTTTGTCCTCCTTCGTTGAACCCTAAACTGCTCCCAATCCTCAGGGTTACTGCTTTTTCTGGCCAATTTATATGCCCTCTCCTTGGATCTTATGCTATCCCTAATTTCCCTTGTTAGCCACGGTTGAGTCACCCTTTTTGTTTTATTCTTATCCCAAACTGGGATGAACAACTTCTGTAGTTCATCCATGCGGTCTTTGAATGTTTGCCATTGCCTATTCACCATCAACCCTTTGAGTGACATTCCCCAATCAATCCTACCCAATTCGCGCCTCATACCATCGTAGTGTAGGAACGGAAGTTCCTATCCGAATAACGAAGTCCAACGCAGTGAAACGAAATAATTAAACTTTAATAAACAAAATACTTTAACTGATAACTACAAGAGCAGAGGTCAGCAGGTCTGTCCAGGTTCCCAGCCTTTCTCAGACTGCCCTTAAATACTGGAAAGCGACGTCATGACATCATCACATTTTCCGCGCCAACTGGGGGTCACGTGATCGGCGTCATGACGTCATCACGTGGAAATACAAGAACCTACACACAGCTTAAAGGTGCAGTCCACAACTGCACTACAGAGTGGTTAAAGGAATGATTACAGATTGTTCAGTGTCTCTTGGTGGCTCCGCCACAGGCGCCCCCCCAGAATTCTCTTTAACAGACAGCATCAAACGTGCAGGAGGTTTAATTATTCTGCCCGAACGACTACGAACTTCAGACGCTGGATCGTTAGAAGATGAGCCAACATTTGGCTGTGTCTGAAGCGGTACATCTGGGGTGGAGGAAACCGTAGCCGAAGGTGTAGA
Source organism: Somniosus microcephalus (assembly GCF_052327205.1). Taxonomy (NCBI): domain Eukaryota; kingdom Metazoa; phylum Chordata; class Chondrichthyes; order Squaliformes; family Somniosidae; genus Somniosus; species Somniosus microcephalus. The sequence goes on from NC_140999.1 coordinate 144,747,036, forward strand.
CGAGGATGAAGCCGAAGCAGGCAATTTAATAGTAGACTGCTGCATAATTGGTCTAGTAGCCAATGGTGGTCGTCCACGGCGAGGTGGCTGAGCAACAACCACCGGTTCACTCCGATCCAGATGGGCTGGTTTAAGTTGGTCGATGGAGATGGTATCCGATTTACCTCCCATTTCGACAGTAAAATATTTCTCTCCCGCTGCAATAACACAAAACGGTCCATCATAAGGTGGTCTGAGTGTATCTCTATGAGCATCCTGCCGAATAAAAACATAATCGGAACTCATAAGTTTTGCCAGAACATGAGGCTTCTGTAGATTGTGATGCGAAGTTGGAATAGGCAGGAACTTCTTTGCCACCTCTTGATGCTGAAGAAGCTGCTGAGCAGGCGACCATGATTCTGTATGTGGAGGGAGAAAATCCCCTGGTACTCGAAGCACTTGACCGTAGACTAACTCAGCCGATGAAGCCTGGAGGTCATCTTTGGGGGCTGTACGGAGGCCTAGCATCACCCAAGGGAGTCTATCCACCCAGTTGGAACCACGCAAGCTGGCATGGAGGGACGCCTTTAAAGACCGATGAAATCTTTCACATAAGCCATTTGCTTGCGGATGGTAAGCGGTGGTACGATGCAGCTTGGTACCCAAGCCCTGTGCAACTGCATTCCACAACTCTGACGTAAATTGTGGACCACGGTCAGAGGAGATATCAGATGGCACTCCAAACCAGGCCACCCACGACGAAATAAATGCCCTGGATACGTCCGCTGTGGTAGTAGCAACCAAGGGAATCGCCTCTGGCCACCTGGTAGCACGGTCCACTATTGTCAGGAGATGCATACAACCCCGTGAAATGGGGAGGGGGCCCACTAAGTCCACATGTACATGGTCGAACCGGCGTTCAGGCACTGGAAAGATGGCCATTGGAGCCTTCACGTGACGATGAACCTTTGATTTTTGACAGTCCACGCAATTGTTTGTCCAGTCCCGAACGTCTAAATGCATTCCCTTCCAAACAAACTTACGGGACATAAGCTGTTGTGAAGCTCGCATCCCCGGGTGTGATAAGCCATGTATAATCTGAAAAATCTTCTTACGCCATTCGACTGGCACAATGGGCCGGGGCACTCCCATGGATATGTCACACAAAAGCGTGGTTCCTGCTGATTGGAACATAACATCGGCTACCTGCAAGCTAGAAGGCATGGTCCGATCCGCCAGGATCCGCCAGCTGTTCTCTTGCCAACCCGATGTAATCGATTCCCAGGTGAATTGTCTGGACTGGGGCACGCGACAGGCAATCAGCCACAAGATTATCTTTGCCAGACACATGTCGCAAATCCGTTGTAAATTCCGATATAAATGTAAGGTGGTGCTGTTGCCGGGCTGACCACGGTTCTGCCGTTTTGGCCATTGCAAAAGTGAGCGGTTTATGGTCCACAAATGCAGTAAACGGGCGTCCTTCTAGAAGAAAACGAAAATGCCGGATGGCCAAAAACAAGGCCAGCAACTCCCTATCAAAAGTGCTATATTTTCGCTCATTTGTACGCAGTTGGCGGCTAAAAAAGGCCAATGGCTGCCAAGTCCCGTCAACCCATTGTTCCTGCACTGCCCCGATGGCGTAATCGGAGGCGTCGGTAGTAAGGGCGATGGTCGCGCCCGGGAGTGGGTGTGCAAGCATAGTTGCATCTGCCAATGCCGCCTTGGTGTCCAGGAATGCTTGGTCCATCTGTGGTGTCCAAATGATAACATCTTTACCCGACTTCCCTTTAAGTGCTTCGTACAGCGGCTGCATTAATTGGGCTGCCTTGGGGACAAAACGGTGATAAAAATTCACCATTCCCCAGGAACTCCTGAAGAGATTTAAGTATATGCGGCCGCGGGAATGCTGTAACTGCCTCTACCTTAGTGGCCAGTGGGACGGCGCCTTCCGAGGTGATCCTATGCCCTAGAAAGTCAATGCTGGTTAACCCAAACTGGCATTTGGCTAGATTTATAATGAGGCCATGTTGGCTGAGACGGGCAAAGAGTGTACGTAAATGAGCCATATGCTCTTCCTTATCTTTACTAGCAATGAGAATATCATCCAAGTAAATGAAAATGAAAGGAAGGTCCCGTAACACAGAGTCCATAAGTCGCTGAAAAGCCTGAGCTGCATTTTTCAATCCAAACGGCATGTGAAGGAACTCAAAAAGGCCAAACGGTGTGATGACTGCCGTTTTGGGGATGTCTTGATGGTACACAGGAACTTGATGATATCCACGGACGAGATCTACTTTGGAAAATATTGTTTTGCCGGCCAAATGAGCCAAAAAATCCTGTATATGCGGTATTGGATACCTATCCGGCATAGTGGCTTCATTAAGGCGTCTGTAATCTCCACAAGGCCTCCATCCACCACCTGGTTTGGGTACAATGTGTAATGGGGAAGACCAAGGACTGTCGGAGCGTCGGACAATCCCAAGGCGCTCCATAATCCGAAACTCTGCCTTTGCGGCTATAAGCTTTCCGGGTTCCAATCTTCGTGCCTGGGCGTAAACAGGCGATCCCGTTGTGGTAATATAATGCACCACACCGTGCTTCGCAACTGCTGCCGAGAATGTAGGCCTGGTGAGCCCCGGGAATTCGCCAAGTAGGCGCCTAAACCCTTCCTGCGATGGAACCGCACAGGCAACCGACCAGGAGACAGCAGTACTGCGGTGACAAGGCACCGCATGGAAGGTAGACGCATTAATGAGTCGACAATGTTGGACGTCGACCAGAAAACCATAGGCACAAAAAAAATCAGCCCCCAGGATGGCCTGTGATACTTTAGCCGTTATAAATTCCCATACAAAACGTTGACCTCCAAGAGTTAAATTAACTGTCCGTTTACCGAACGTGCGAATGGCCGCACCATTGGCTGCCTCAAGGGAAGGGCCGTGACCGCCGGATTGTAGATCCAGCTTTGAGACTGGCAAAATACTGCGCTGAGAACCAGTATCACACAAGAATCGTCGCCCTGTTCCGGAATCAGTAATATAGAGGGGTTTTCCTGCTGAACCGACTGCCATGGTGAACTGGGTGTTTTTGTCAGCCCCTGTCTTCTTCGAAGTTTGTGAGTCTGCTGGAGACTTTTTTTCAACCCAACTGCAGGGTGGACGGCAGCGTCGAGCCTTGGCGCCAAAACGGGCGTGGTACATACACAAGCCTGTTGGAGGAGGGCTGGACTTTGCTCATGTAGGGGAAAGACGCCTCGTAGCTGCACAACTCTGCTGTATGACCATAAAAGACTTATCTGCCTCCGCAGCTAGCTCGGCATAGTCCGTAATCGTAGAACTGGCCAAGACTGCCTGAACTGGCTCGGGTAGCTGGCAGAGGAAAAGCTCTCGAAATAAAAAACATTGGGGCTCTGAACCCAAAAGCGTGAGCATTTGGCTCATCAATTCTGATGGTTTTGAGTCCCCAAGACCCGGCATTGCGATAAGCTTGCATGCACGCTCTGACTTAGTTAGACCATACACTTGTAGTAAACGCTCTTTTAAAGCTGAATACTTGCCCTCTGCCGGTGGATTCCCCAGGATGCTGACGACCCGTGAAGCCGTGGCGCTGTCCAGAGCGGAAACCACGTAATAATAACGTGTTGAATCCGCTGTAATGTCCCGGATAGCAAACTGGGCTTCTGCTTGGAAAAACCATGCTTCTGGTTGCTTTTCCCAGAACTGCGGCAATTTAAGGGCAACGGCGTTCGTGTTCATTATGAATATCTCGAAGAAAGTTGTCCAACGAGCTCGAGGTCACCAATGTAGGAACGGAAGTTCCTATCTGAATAACGAAGTCCAACGCAGTGAAACGAAATAATTAAACTTTAATAAACAAAATACTTTAACTGATAACTACAAGAGCAGAGGTCAGCAGGTCTGTCCAGGTTCCCAGCCTTTCTCAGACTGCCCTTAAATACTGGAAACCGACGTCATGACGTCATCACGTTTTCCGCGCCAACTGGGGGTCACGTGATCGGCGTCATGACGTCATCACGTGGAAATACAAGAACCTACACACAGCTTAAAGGTGCAGTCCACAACTGCACTACAGAGTGGTTAAAGGAATGATTACAGATTGTTCAGTGTCTCTTGGTGGCTCCGCCACAGTAGTTTCCTTTATTTAAATTCAGGACCCTAGTCTCCGAGTCAACTACTTCATTCTCCATCCTAATGAAGAATTCTATCATATTATGATCGCTCTGACCCAAGGGGCCTCGTACAACAAGATTGCTAATTAATCCTCTCTCATTACATAATACCCAGTCTAAGATGGCCTGATCTCTGGTTGGTTCCTCGACATATTGTTCCAGAAAACCATCCCGTAAACATTCTAGGAATTCCTCCTCCACAGTATTTTGACTAATTTGGTTAGCCCAATCTATATGTAAATTAAAGTCACCCATGATGACTGCTGTGCCCTTATTGCACACGTCTCTAATTTCCCGTTTAATGCCATCCCCAACCTCCGTATTACTGTTTGGAGGTCTATATACCACTCCCACAAACGTTTTCTGCCCCTTGATATTTCTCAGTTCTACCCATACAGATTCCGCATCATCAGAGTTAATATCTTCCCTTTCAATTATGTTAATCCCCTCTTTAACCAGCAATGCTACCCCACCTCCCTTTCTTTTTTGCCTATCCTTCCTAAATATTGAATACCCCTGGATGTTGAGTTCCCAGCCTTGTCCATCCTGGAGCCATGTTTCTATAATCCCAATCAAATCTTATTTGTTTACCTCTATTTGCGCAGTTAATTCATCCACCTTGTTCCGAATGCTCCTTGCATTAAGACACAAAGGCCTAGAAATTCAGTTGGTTGCGCCAGCCGGTAGTGCCTTAGGAGGAGTAGATGTCGGGCGCTAGGCGGCTAGCGGCCGGGCGCAGTGCGACCTGCGCCTCGCCCCAACTTCACTAGAGATTTAGCGGCAGCGCAAAGTCTTTGCGCGCGTTCAGCTGCGCGCGCAGATTATGACGTCATTTCCTCGTGCAACGCCCTTTGCGCGCCCCCAACCGGAAATTCAGTCGCGACGCCCCATTGTGCACCTGGCGCCCCTAGCGACTGTTAGAGTGGAACGGTGCTCAGTCGATGCGGGGCGCGGGGGCCGCAAATTAAAGGGCACTCCTCCTGCAATATAAAAGGCTGCCATTTCGCAGCACTCCTTCTTGAGAAACGGATCTTTGGAGAGAGACCAAGGTAGAGAGCTTTCTGCTTTGGCCCAACACTCGGACAGGTACTTGTGGCTTCAGGCCACAGCTTTCCACTTGTCTTTGCCTTCATTGACATCTCATTGTTTGCCAGCATATTATGGGGGCTGCAATGGGTGTAAACGCTGGCTTTCTCAATTACATCCAAAGGGCTCACAGACGCCGTGAGAGAGTGGCAGCCCTGGCTAGACGGAGAGGGGGCAACAGGCATCAGGAAAGGAGGCCTTACCCACCCAGGGTATACCGCCAGCAGTACTCCTATCTCAACATGTCTGACGAGCAGTGTATTCGGAGGCTGCGATTCAGAAGGGAGGTGGTCACAGAGATCTGCCACCTGCTTGGCGGTGATCTGATGCCACAGCTGAGGAGCAGGACGTCTCTGTCGGTGGCAGTGAAGGTGACGGTGGCTCTCAACTTCTATGCCACCGGCTCCTTCCAATCCGCTACTGGGGACATTGCCAACATCTCCCAGTTCGCCGTGCATTGCTGCATCCGCCAGGTGACCAATGCCCTTTTCAAAAGGAGACGTCAGTTCATCTCCTTCTCCATGGCCCTTGCCAAGCAGCAACAGCGTGCAATGGGCTTTGCAGCATTCGCGGGCGTCCCCATGGTGCAGGGCGCCATTGACTGCACGCATGTGGCTTTGCGGGCACCTCTGGAGAATGCCGAGGACTACCGCAACCGGAAGGGCTACCATTCGCTGAACGTCCAGCTGGTGTGTGACCACAGGCAGCTCATCCTAGCTGTCAATGCCCGCCTTCCAGGCAGCAGCCACGATGCCTTCATCCTGCGACAGACTTCTGTGGCAGACATGTTCCAGGCACAGCCTCACCCACGAGGATGGCTTATCAGGGACAAAGGCTATCCTTTGTGTACCTGGCTGATGACCCCGCTCCGTGCGCCCAGCACCCCTGCTGAAGAGGGATACAATGAGAGCCATCAAGCGACCAGGAACATCACCGAACAAACAATCGGCGTCCTGAAGCAACGGTTCCGCTGTCTGGATCGTTCCGGTGGAGCCCTACAGTATTCGCCGGAGCGAGTCTCCCATTTCGTGGTCGTTTGCTGCATGCTGCACAACCTGGCTATCCGCAGGACTCAGCCACTGCCACCAGAGATTGGAGGACCACCTGAGGAGGAGGAGGAGGAGGAGGAGGAGGACCAGCACAGGAGGGAGGCAGAAAGTGCAAGGGCCGCCCGTCGCCGGCTTATTGAACGTCGGTTCTAGGCCCCCTCTCAGGGAATGGCTTGTGCCAATGTCAGCAGATGAATGTAGCCGCTCCACAAGCCCTCAGCCGAGCAGGGCAACCAGGACTTAACAAAAAAACCATGCACACTGCAATTTAACAACAATAATTTATTGCAAACCTCTGCCCTTCCCACATTACATCCTCATGTGGAGAAGCCCCCTCCAAAAACACAAAACTACCAGTCTCGGCCTTACAAAAAGAAAGAAAGACACCAGTCTCGGCCTTACAAAAACACAACTGCACCAGTCTCGGCCTTACAAAAAGCACCAGGCATTTGTGCATACCTTCTACTTTTTGCCCTGCGAGGGCGATGCCTTTCGCATCCTTGCCTGGCCCCTGCCCGCCCTGCAGCTCCTCCTCAATGGGAGCCCAGTGGCTGCAGCAAGGCTGGGGGAAGGCTGCTGAGGGGCAGATGGCGAAACGGCAGATGCCCTTGGGGGTCGGCCTGCACCAGCTCTGGCCTTGGAGTGGCCGGCTGCTGACTGCTCCAACTCTGGCTGGGCGGCAGCAGTCTGTCCAGCGGCTCGTGGCAGCTGCAATGGCGGAGTGGCAGTGTCGGCTGCAGGAATGGTGCCAACCTGGCAGATCGCAGGTGCTCGCTGGTCGCCTGAGACATTGGCACTCGCACGGGCCAGCACTGCAGCATGCGCAGCAAACAGCTGAAGAACAGACTGCTGGGCTGCTGCTGCACGGCGAGTGCCCTGGCGATGCCTGGCTGATCCAGCGAGGGTGGCAGCAGTTAGTGCCCGTGTGGCCCTGGTCTGTGTCCGCATGACAACAGCCAGTGAATGGACGGCACGACTGAGCACTTGGCTCGACGCCGCCTGTGCTGCCGCGAAGTCCTGTAGACCCCTGGCCTGTGCTGCTCCAAATTGCTGCACACTCCTTGACAAAGACTCAATGGAGTCAGGCATCCTTGCCACTGCAGCCATGAGCTCATTGCGCCTGCGCTCAGCCTGGACGGCCATTTCCTCCAGGAGCCGCACCTCCTCTGCGCTGACCGTCGCAGGACTGGAGGCCGCACTCACCCTCTGGGGAGAAGTCCGCCGAGCTTCCCCACCCCTCCCGCGTTGCTGCAGGCCGCTGGGCCCCGGAGCTTCACTCTCCTCTGACCCTTCCCCCCGGCTCCCCTCCAGGGAAGACGTGTCCCCTACATCGCCATGGGCTGGCGCGGCTGAGGGTGGCACTGATGGGCCGGCTTCCTGTTCCTCCTCCTCGTATTCCGAAGCGCTGACAGTGGCAGCTTGAGGGCCCGCCTCCTCACCTGGCGATTCACCATCTGAAAGCAGGAAGGCACACGAGTAGCTTTAGAGTGAGGACAGGGCGGCAGCGAGGGAGGCATGAGTGGTGCCATTCACTGCATTGGTCGGACAGTGGCAAAGGATGCTGATCTGAGGCACAAGTGGAACGAGCGAAGTCAAAAAGGTGATGCCCTTACCATTGGTGCCCAGAACAGGGTCGGCATCTCCACTGGCGACGGGTCCAATCAGCCGGCCTGCCATAATGCGCTCCACACGCTGGTCGAGGTCGGAGAGCTCTTTTACGTCAGGATGGCCTCCCCCAGTGTCAATTCGTTTCCGCCGGTTGTGCGCCACCTTGGCCTGCAAGAGAAAGGACGGCCTCTAAGTACAGTGTGAAGCACTGATCTTGTCTGCACTGCCTCCCATGGTCGAATAGCTTGTACGGTGTGAAGCCCTGATCTTGTCTGCAATGCCTCCCATGGTCGAACAGCTTGTACGGTGTGAAGCCCTGATCTTGTCTGCACTGCCTCCCATGGTCGAAAAGCTTGTACAGTGTGTAAAGTGCTGAATGTGCAAGTGCTTTTCATGACAGTCCCATAGCTGCTGGATGAGGCCTGGCCATTAGGGCTTTGAGGTCCCTTTGCCCATAAAGTGAGGTGCACATGCAGGGATGAGGAGGACACTGGAAAGGGTACTCACCCTGACAACCCGAGTGAGGTCGTTGAACTTCTTCCGGCATTGCACAGGAGTCCTGGCAACCACGCTGTTGGAAGACACCCTGTTTGAGAACTCCCTCCAGGCTTTCCGGTAGGCGCTGGGCAGCGGCCTCTTGCCACCTTCTGGGAACAGAAGATGGCGCCTGCGCTCCACTCCGCCAACCAGCAGCCTCAGGTCACCGTCGCTGAAGCGCTGCGCTCTCTCCCTGGCCTTCTCCATAGCCCTGGGCGTTGTGCAGGTGAAGCTGAAGTGGCCAGGCCTAGGTTGAGGGCTGCAGTGTGCAGGGCGTGGCAGGCAAACAAATCCACCCTCCCCCTTTAAGAGCTGACCGGCGCCAGGGTGTCTGCCGTCAATCAACAACTAGCCGCACCTGCGCTGCGCCCGGCCTCGGGGGTATCGCTCTGCACCGCCGGCTTAGCGCCTAAAGATAGTCGTGCATCGCCTGTTTTAGCGCAGCAGCAACCTCTTGGGGCGATGCGACTGAATATCGGCGAACGGGGCGTGACTTTGCGCCGGGCGCAAACTTTAGCGGCCGCCCGAGGAGGAGGAGAAGCCCGGCTTAAAAACCGGCGCGAAGGCAGAGGCGTACCAAATCAACAGCAGAGGAGAGAGGTAAAAAGTAATCAGAGTGTGACGTCACCAGGGAGCAGGTAAGTGATTGGTTGGTGAGTATTTCTCTCTTTTCAATACAAGCTTGACTTCTGTGGTGTTAAATTTCTAGGGTCTCTGGTGTAGTGGGGACAGTTGGTAAATAAAGCGCCCTAGAGTATACCTGTAACTGGGGTATTGAATAAATTTTTTAATTAATTAAAGGAGTTAGTCATGTCAGGAGAGCTCAGACCCGTGTTCTGCTCCTCTTGCTCCATGTGGGAAATCAGGGACGCTGCCAGTGTCCCTGACGACCATGTGTGCGGGAAATGCATCCAGCTGCAGCTACTTGTAGACCGCATTGCGGCGCTCGAGCTGCGGGTGGATGTATTTTGGAGCATGCGCGATGCTGAGAGGGTCATGGATAGCACGTTTAGCGAGTTGTTCATGCCTCAGGGTAGGGCTGCACAGGGGGTGACCATCAGGCGGAGCAACAGAGGCAGGCAGGAAGTGCAGGGAACCCCTGCGGACATCCCCCTTTCAAACAAGTATACCAAGTTGGATACTGTTGAGGGGGATGACTCACCAGGGGAAGGCAGCAGCAGCCAGCTTCCTGGCACCAGGGACGCTTCTGCTGCTCAGAAAGGGAGGAAAAAGAGTGGGAGAGCAATAGTGGTAGGGGATTCTATCGTAAGGGGAACAGATAGGCGTTTCTGTGGCCGCAAACGTGACTCCAGGATGGTTTGTTGCCTCCCTGGGGCCAGGGTCTGGGATGTCACTGAGCGGCTACAGGGCATTCTTAAGGGGGAGGGTGAGCAGGCAGAGGTCGTGGTTCACATTGGGACCAACGACATAGGAAGGAAGGGGGATGAGGTCCTGCATCAAGAATTTAGGGAGCTAGGTAACAGATTAAAGAGCAGGACCTCAAAGGTTGTAATCTCTGTGTGATTAAACTCCCAGTGCCACGTGCTAGTAAGTATAGGAATGGGAGGATAGAGCAGATGAATGCGTGGCTAAAGAGTTGGTGTCGGGGGGAGGGTTTTACTTTCCTGGATCACTGGGCCTGCTTCTGGGAAAGGTGGGACTTGTACAAGTTGGACGGGTTGCACCTGAACCAGAGCGGGACAAATATCCTTGCGGGGAGGTTTGCTAGCACTGTTGGGGGGGTTTAAACTAACTTGGCAGGGGGATGGGATACAGAGGGGAGCTGAAATAGGGGGGGATGTGCTGCCAATTATAGAGAAAAAAACAAGTCAGCTTGGTAGACAGGGCAAATATATAAGGGCAAGGCTGGATGGCATCTATTTTAATGCAAGGAGTCTTGCAAATAAGGTGGATGAACTGAAGGTGTTGATAAACACATGGGAGTATGATATTGTTGCTATCACGGAGACATGGTTGAGGGAGGGGCAAGACTGGCAGCTCAATATTCCGGGGTACAGAATCTTCAGGCGAGACAGAGGGGGAGGTATAAGAGGAGGGGGTGTCGCAATATTAATTAAGGAGTCAATTACTGCAGTAAGGAGGGATGATATATTAGCAGGGTCCTCTAATGAGGCCATATGGGTGGAGCTTAAAAACAAAAAGGGGGCAAGCACTTTGCTGGGAGTGTACTATAGGCCTCCAAACAGACAGGGGGAGATAGAGGAACAGATATGTAGGCAAATCTCAGAGAAATGTGCAAATAATAGGGTAATAATAATGGGGGATTTCAACTTCCCCAATATTAACTGGGATAGTCAGAGTGTGAAAGGCTCAGAGGGTGTAGAATTCTTAAAGTGCATCCAGGAGAGCTTTTTGAGCCAGCATGTAGAAAGTCCTACAAGAGAGGGGGCGGTACTGGACCTAATTCTAGGGAATGTGGCCGGCCAAGTGGAAAAAGTGCTAGTAGGTGAGCACTTTGGTGATAGTGACCATAATATGGTAAGATTTAAGGTGGTCATGGAAAAGGACAGGGATGGGCCGGAAATAAAGGTTCTAAATTGGGGGAAGGCCGATTTTAATAGGATAAGGCAGGATCTGGCCAAAATGGACTGGGATCAGCTACTTGTAGGAAAATCCGCATCGGAGCAATGGGAGGCTTTCAGAAGGGAGATTGAGATCATACAATGGCAACATGTTCCCGTAAAGGTCAAGAGTGGTTCCAAAAACCACAGGGAACCGTGGATGTCAGGGGATATACGAGAATGGATTAGGAAAAAAAGGAGGGCTTTTGGTAGATACAAAAGGCTAAAGACGGAGGAAGCCCTGGAGGAGTACAAAAAGTGCAGGGGGATACTTAAAAAAGAAATTAGGAGATCAAGGAGGGGCCATGAAATAACACTGGCGAGCAAAATAAAGGAAAATCCAAAGATGTTTTATAAGTATATTAAGGTTAAGAGGATAACTAGGTCAAAAATAGGGCCCATTAGGGACAAAAGTGGCAATCTGTGTGTGGAGCCGGAAGATGTAGGAGGGGTTCTAAATGAATTTTTTGCATCTGTTTTCACTATGGAGAAGGACGATGTAGACATAGAAATAGGGCGGGGGGACTGTGATATGCTCGAACATATTAACATCGAGAGGGAGGAGGTATTGGCGGTTTTAGCTGGCCTAAAAATGGATAAATCCCCAGGCCCGGATGAAATGTATCCCAGGCTGCTGTGTGAGGCAAAGGAGGAGATTACGGGGGCTCTAACACATATATTCAGGACCTCTCTGGCCACAGGGGATGTGCCAGAGGACTGGAGAACCGCTAATGTAGTACCATTATTCAAGAAGGGTAGTAGGGAAAAACCGGGGAACTACAGGCCAGTGAGCCTAACATCAGTGGTAGGAAAATTATTGGAAAAAATTCTGAGGGACAAAATTTGTCTCCACTTGGAGAGGCAAGGATTAATCAGGGATAGTCAACATGGCTTTGTCAAGGGAAGATCATGTCTGACTAATTTGATTGAATTTTTTGAGGGGGTGACTAGGTGTGTGGATGAGGGTAACGCAGTGGATGTGGTATACATGGATTTCAGTAAGGCCTTCGATAAAGTCCCGCACAGGAGACTGGTCAAGAAGGTAAGAGCCCATGGAATCCAGGGTGCCTTGGCACATTGGATACAAAACTGGCTTAGTGGCAGAAGGCAGAGGGTGATGGTCGAAGGTTGTTTTTGTGACTGGAAGCCTGTGGCCAGTGGGGTACCACAGGGATCAGTGCTGAGTCCCTTGCTGTTTGTGGTCTACATTAATGACTTGGATATGAATGTAAAGGGTATGATCAGTAAGTTCGCGGATGATACAAAAATTGGTAGGGTGGTAAATAGCGAGGAGGGTAGCCTCAGTCTGCAGGACGATATAGATGGGTTGGTCAGATGGGCGGAAAAGTGGCAAATGGAATTTAACCCGGAAAAGTGCGAGGTGATGCACTTTGGGGGGACTAACAAGGCAAGGGAATACACAATGAATGGAAAGACCCTAGGCAAGACGGAGGGTCAGAGGGATCTGGGTGTGCAAGTACACAGATCCCTGAAGGCGGCGGAACAGGTGGATAAGGTGGTAAAAAAAGGCATATGGGATACTTGCCTTCATTAGCCGAGGCATTGAATATAAGAGCAAGGAGGTTATGATGGAGCTGTATAAAACACTGGTTAGGCCACAGCTGGAATACTGTGTGCAGTTCTGGTCGCCACACTACAGGAAGGATGTGATCGCGTTAGAGAGGGTGCAGAGGAGGTTCACCAGGATGTTACCAGGGCTGGAGCGCTTCAGCTATGAAGAGAGACTGGGCAGATTGGGTTTGTTTTCCTTGGAGCAGAGGAGGCTGAGGGGGGACATGATTGAGGTGTACAAAATTATGAGGGGCATAGATAGGATGGATGCTGAGGAGCTTTTTCCCTTAGTAGAGGGGTCAATAACTAGGGGGCATAGATTCAAGGTAAAGGGCGGGAGGTTTAGAGGGGATTTGAGAAAGAACTTTTTCACCCAGAGGGTGGTTGGAGTCTGGAACTCACTGCCTGAAAGGGTTGTGGAGGCAGAAACGCTCACAACATTTAAGAAGCATTTGGATGAGCACTTGAAATGCCATAGCATACAAGGCTACGGGCCAAATGCTGGAATATGGGATTAGATTATACAGGGCTTGATGGCCGGCGCGGACACGATGGGCCGAAGGGCCTCTATCCGTGCTGTATTACTCTATGACTCTATGACTTTACCGCCCCAAAAGTGGCTATACTGAATTTCTAGGCCAAAGCCTTCAGGCTTGTTTTTTTAATGCTCTCAGACCTATATGATATTATATTATATATTATACCAACAGATTATACCAATCACTGCACTTCAAAGGTTTATAATTGCGTGAAGTGGCTTGAGATGTTTTGAAGTGAGGCACTATATAAGTGTAAGTATTATCTATCCATGTACAACTTCAACATCATGCTTAAAAATGTTAAAACTATGTAAAGAAAAAAAGAAAACCAGGTATTTTATGTTTTTTTTCTCACCCGGAGATGGAAATTTGCAAGCACCTTCCAATCTGCAATTAGACCTTTGCGGTCTTTATGGGACGTGCCAGCTTAAATACAGGTCTACCTTAGTGGCAGTATAATACATGGTCCATTGCATGGTATAACACACCAGTCATTATAAAAGCAGCATATCATCCAATGCACCATGAGCAGCGCCACAGCACCTCTGCTAAAATGTGTATACGTGCCTTCTACAATGATGAATCATCCAACGTTTCATGTGTGCAGTTTTGGTCGCCTTACCTGAGGAAGGATGTTCTTGCCATGGAAGGAGTGCAGCGAAGATTCACCAGGCTGATACCTGGGATGGCAGGAATGACGTATGAGGAGAGATTGTGTCGATTGGGCTTATACTCACTGGAGTTTAGAAGATTGAGAGGGGATCTCATCGAAACCTATAAAATTCTGTCAGGCCTGGACAGACTAGATGCAGGAAGGATGTTTATGATGGCCGGGGAGTCCAGAACCAGGGGTCATAGTCTAAGGATTAAGGGTAAGCCATTTAGGACTGAAATGAGGAGGAATTTCTTCACCCAGAGAGTGGTGAACCTGTGGAATTCTCTGCCACAGAGGGCGGTGGAGGCCAGTTCATTAAATATATTCAAAAAAGAGTTGGATATATTTCTTAAGGCTAAAGGGATCAAGGGATATGGGGAGAAGGCAGGGACAAGGTACTGAATTTGGATGATCAGCCATGATCTCATTGAATGGCGGAGCAGGCTCGAAGGGCCGAATGGCCTACTCCTGCTCCTATCTTCTATGTTTCTATGTTTCTATGACCCACGTCACCTGAGATCTGCTATCCCTCCGATCTAATGTCTTTCCAGCATGTTAATGGCGCATCGTGCAGCCCTAGCTGAAATAACTTGGCTTCCATTGAAGATCCTCGTCCTTATCTTCTAATCTCGCCACACCTGATTACTGCAAACTTCTCCAGCTTTACATCTGCTGCCACACCCTTTGGTCCCTCTGACCGACCTTTGGTGTCTCTCCTCCCTTCACCCCACAACTGGTGGCCCCGTGCCTTCAGCCGCCTGGGCCCCGCTCTCTGCAAATCCCTCGCTAATCCCCTCTGCCTCGCCACCCACAGAAACCTCCTCAAAACCCCATCTCCCAGTCACTTCCCCTAACCCTTGCTCCATGGCCTAATGCCCATTCATTTGATTTGTAGAATCATAGAATGGTTACAGCATAGAAGGAGGCCATTCGGCCCGTCGAGCCAGTGCTGGCTCTCTGCAAGAGCACTTCAGCTAGTCTCACTCACCCGCCCTTTCCCTGTAGCCCTGAATTTTTTTTTCCTTCAGGTACTTATCCAATTCCCCTTTGAAAGCCACAATTGAATCTGCTTCCACCACCCTTTCAGGCAGCGCATTCCAGATCCTAACCACTCGCTGTGTAAAAAAGTTTTCCCTCATGTCGCCTTTGGTTCTTTTGACAATCACCTTAAATCTGTGCCCTCTGGTTCTCGACCCTTTCACCAATGGGAACAGTTTCTCTCTATCTACTCTGTCCAGACCCCTCATGATCTAGACTCTGCAAATCCCTCGCTAATCCCCTCCGCCTCTCCACCCACAGAAAACCTCTCGAAATCGCATCTCCCAGTCACTTCTCCTAACCCTTGCTCCACGGCCCAATGCCAATTCATTTGATTTGTATTCTAAACACTGCGCCCCCCCCCCCCCAACACGATCCCGTAAAGCAATTTGGGACATTTTCCATGTTAAAGGCATGACATAAATGCAAGCTGTTGAGTGCGAGTGATCTTTAGGGGGCAATATTAGCCAAACCCATCTGTCGGGACTCTGACGGGATCAGGTGCATCGCTGATTTCACACTCCGCCCGATTTTACTGTTCATTGAAGTCAGTAGGCCAATGAGTTAGGTTACAATTGCCCTCTTAGATTCTGAATGTATGCCAATCAAGTGGCAACACTCACAAATACCTTGCTCTAAGCACAACCCCAGCCGTAGCTCACTCCCGCCTCTAAATCAGAAGGTTGTGGGTTCAAGTCCCACTCCAGAGACTTGAGCACATAATCCAGGCTGACACTCCCAATGCCGTACTGAGGGAGTGCCGCATTGTCAAAGGTACCGACTTTCAGGTACGATGTTTATCCGAGGCCCCGTCTGCTCTCTCAGGTGGATATAAAAAATCCCCCGGCACTTTTGAAGAAGAGCAGGGGAGTTCCCCCCAGTGTCCCGGGGCCAATATTTATCCCTGAACCAACATCACTAAAACAGATGATCTGGTCATTATCACGCCGCGTTTTCTACATTACACCAGTGACTACACCTCAAAAAAAGTACTTCATTGGCTATAAAGCGCTTTGGGACGTCCTGAGGTCACGAAAGACGCTATAGAAATGCAAGTTCTTTCTTTCTTATAGCTTACATAGGGTTATACTGTTTTTAGATTTTGCAAATTGTAAAGCCTACATGCATACACTAAAACTGTAGACTAAGCTATTCACACAAGTGGAATCCATTTTAATTGTTAACCATTTTAAACTCCAGTTGCCCCTTGCGTGGTCTCAGCGATAGATTCACCTTTCATAGCAACCGAAGCCAAAGCAATTTCTACTTACAAAGTTGTCGAGTTTGTTGCAAGGCAGTCTATGGTTGTAGCTTCCTTGTGTACCAGTGCAGTCTGCAGTTTAGGGGTTGCGCTATCTATTGCTGTGTTTTACATGGATCCAGTTCCTCAACTTTTAAACAAATAGCACAAGGGATGTACCCACAGGTACAAAGGTCTCACTTTGTCTTGCAAATACAGGCATTTTCTGTAGAACTTAGATGGATGTCAGATTTTGCAAACTTATTAAAGAAAGACTTATCACAAATCGGGATGCAAAGTAACTGCAAACAGAATTTGTCGTGTTAAGAAAGATTGCTCGCAGGTAACCCGCCCTAAACCCAAGAGAGGCAAGGTGAAAATTGATATATCCAAAGCAAAATAAAAACAGAAAATGCTGTAAGACCCTCTTTAAAATCTCTGCGCTCCTCCAATTCTGGCCTCTTGTGCATCCCCGATTTCAATCGCTCCGCCATTGGCAGCCGTGCCTTCAGCTGCCTGGGCCCCAAGCTCTGGAATTCCCTCCCTAAACCTCTCCGCCTCTCTCTCCTCCTTTAAGACGCTCCTTAACACCGACCTCTTTGACCAAGCTTTTGGTCATCTGTCCTAATATCTCCTGATGTGGCTCGGTGTCAGATTCTATCTGCTAATCGCTCCTGTGAAGCGCCTTGGGACGTTTTACTACGTTAAAGGCGCTATATAAATGCAAGTTGTTGTTGAACAGCTCAGTGGGTCGGGCAACATCTGTGGGGATAGAAACGGAATCAACACTTCGGGCTGATGGCCTTTGCGTTCTGATGAAAGGTCATCGACCTGAAGCGTTAACTCGAGCTTTCTCTCTCTCCACAGATGCTGCCTGACCTGCTGAGTGCTTTCAGTCTTTTCTGTTTTTATTTTATGAAAATTAATATGTCATTCTGGTGTCTGTGTCTGTGGGTTTCACCAGCTCCCACCTGCCTCACTAATACCATATTCATAGAAATTACAACACTGCACAGGCCATTCGACTGATCGTTGCTGTGCCTTTGCTAGCTCTTCACGGGAGCTATCTACTCATTTCCCTACCACTTTCTCTGTATAATGTTTCTCATTCATTCTCGGGATGTGGGCGTCGCTGGCAAGGCCGGCATTTATTGTCCATCCCCGAGTTGCCCTGAGAAGGTGGTGGTGGGCCTTCGTCTCGAACCGCTGCAGATTCTATGCGGCAGTTTATGATACAACTGAGCGGCTCGCTCGGCCAGTTCAGAGGGACAGTTAAGAGTTTAGCACGTTGGTGTGGGACTGGAGTCACATATAGGCCCAGACCGGGTAAGGACAGCAGGTTTCCTTCCCTAAAGGACATTAGCGAACCAGTTGGGTTTTTACAACAATCTAACAGTTTCATGGGCCAGAATTTTCCAGGGTGGTTGCGGACGCTACCGGAGGCGGGTCGGGTGGGAAAGTTGAAATTTTTGGGAGCGGGTCGGGAACCCGCCATCATCCCGGCCCCTAGTTCTACAATGGCTGTGGTCTTCCTAATATTTAATTGGCAAAAATTTCTGCTCCTCCAGAACTGGATGTCCGTCAAGCAGTCTGACAATTTAGAGACCGTGGCGGGGTGGAGAGAAGAGGTGGTGAGGTTGAGCTGGGTGTGGTCAGCGTACTGACGCTGTGTTTTCGGATGATGTCGCCGAGGGGCAGCATGTAGATGAGAAATAGGAGAGGCCAAGGATAGATCCTTGAGGGACACCAGAGGTAACGGTGCGGGAGTGGGAAGAGAAGTCGTTGCAGGTGATTCTCTGGCTACGACTGGATAGATAAGAATGGAACCAGGCGAGTGCAGTCCCACCCAGCTGGACGATGGTGGAGAGGCGTTTGAGGAGGATGGAGTGGTTAAAGGCTGCAGATAGGTCGAGAAGGACGAGGAGGGTTAGTTTACCTTTGTCACAGTCACATAGGATGTCATTTGTGACTTTGATGAGAGCTTTAAGTGGTGCCAGCCCGGTGCACTGTATTGATGTAGGATTACCTCTGATTGACACTCAATTGGTCATTTTCTCTTTATAATCTAACATGCCATTAGCTTTTGTTTCATATTATCATAGATTTTTGCAGCACCAAAAGAGGCCATTCGGCCCATTGTGCCTGTGCCGGCTCTTTGAAAGAGCTCTCCAATTAATCCCACTCACACTGCTCTTTCTCCATAGCCCTACAAATTTTTCCTTTTCAAGTTTATATCCAATTGCCTTTTGAAAGTAACTATTGAATCTTCTTCCACCACCCTTTCAGGCAGCGCGTTCCAGATCACAGATCACAACAACAGCGTAAAAAAAATTCTCCTCATCTCGCCTCTGGTTCTTTTGCCAATTATCTTCATTCTGTGTCCTCTGGTTACCGACCCTCCTGCCACTTGAAACAGTTTCTCCCTATCTACTCTATCAAAACCACTCATCATTTTGAACACCTCGATTAAATCTCCCCTTCAACTTTCCTGCTCCAAGGAAAACAACCCCAGCTTCTCCAGTCTCTCCACATAACTGAAGTCCCTCATCCCTGGTACCATTCTAGTAAATATCCTCTGCACCCTCTCCAAGGTCCTGACATCCTTCCTAAAGTGCAGTGTCCAGAATTGGACACAATACTCCAGCTGAGGCCAAACCAGCAATTTAGTCTCCTCAGGTTCTGCTCACGCTTCCTCTCCTCCTCCAGTGTTGCCAGATCTTTCCCCTTGAACCTGTTTGTAATGTTAAAGGGATATGACGAGACATCAGTGTAAAGACCTTCTCCACCCGGCCTGTTAAGAAAGGGATTGACATCCATTCCTTTAAAGTAATAGAATAGATGGTATGAAGATTCAAAATATATTTTTTCAAAAATGCATTGATCAATATCTATGCCTGTTTTAAATATTTGCTCGGGTCTCGCAAGTATGGGTCACCAACTCTGGGTGGACATATTCCTGGAGGTGTCATCACATGACCTCCTGCCTCCCACCGCCTCACCCCCACCCTCCCGCCATTGGTCGCTTGACACATCCACCCTCGCGTAGCCCCGCCTCCCCACGGCCAATCGCAAAGTGGGCAGACTCTTCGTTACCCAATTGGAGGATTCTTGCCCATTAGTCAAACAGCCTTTTATTCCCCGATCTCCAGTATTTCCATTGCTAAGAAGCAAAAGTGTTCAAAGAAAATTAAAAATAAAACCCACTGTTTTACTCCTGGGTTGTCCTCCTCACAGCACAGTGTCCTGGAGATTAGTCCTTCACTCCTGGAGGCTCCAGAGCAATCCTAGAGTGTTGGCAAACCCTGGTCCTCAGCCAATGTCTTTGGGAAAACCTGAAGGAGATCATGAGTGGAAACCACGACTGATTTGTCTCCTCATTCTGCACACAGTTTTGGTTACCGTATTTAAGGAAGGATATACTTGCATTGGAAGCTGTTCAGAGAAGATTCACTCAGTTGATTCCTGGGATGAAGGGGTTGTCTTTATCAGGAAAGGTTGTGCAGGTTGGGCCTATACTCATTGGAGTTTAGAAGAGTGAGAGGTGATCTTATTGAAACATATAAGATTCTGAGGGGGCTTGACAGGGTAAATACAGAGAGGATGTTTCCCCTCGTGGGGGAATCTAGAACTAGGGGGCATAGTTTCAGGATAAGGGGTCGCCCTTTTAAGACGGAGCTGAGGAGGAATTTCTTCTCTCAGAGGGTCGTGAATCTTTGGAATTCTCTACCCCAGAGAGCTGTGGAGGCGGAGTCAGTGAATATATTCAAGGCTGAGATTTCTGAGCTATGGGGGGAGTTGAGGGTTACGGGGAGTGGGCGGGGAAAGTGGAGTTGAGCCCAAGACCAGATCAGCCATGATCTTACTGAATGGCGGGGCAAGCTCAAGGGGCCAAATGGCCCGCTCCTAATTCTTATGTTCTTCACCCAGGGATACTGAGGTCCATTGTAGCACCTCCTCCAATCCGACCTGGTTCAGATCCTCTGACTTCGTGCAAGGGTGGATTGAGTAACAGGCTTTGCTGCACCATTTAACTCATCATCGCACCACGGGAGAGCATCGTCCCACGGACTCATTAGGGAAAAGAAACTTGCATTTATATGGCACCATTCTCAATCTCAGGACATCCCAGTACTTTTTGAAGTGTAGTCACTGTTGTAATGTAGGAACCACGGCAGCCAATCTGTGCACAGCAAGCTCCTACAAACAGCTAATGACCAGATCATCTTTTTTTAATTCATTCCTGCGATGTGGGCGTCGCTGGCAAGGCTGGCTTTTATTGAGAAGGTGGTGAGCCACCATTTCAGAGGGCAGTTAAGAGTCAACCAAATTGCTGTGAGTCTGGAGTCACATACAGGCCCAGACCGGATAAGAGAGTTGCGAGGGGGCCTCGGTTTAACGTCTCATCTGAAAGACGGCACCTCCGACAGTGCGGCACTCCCTCAGCACTGCACTGGGAGTGTCAACCTGGATTTTTGTGCACAAGTCTCTTGAGTGGGACTTGAACCCACAACCTTCTGACTCAAAGGCGAGAGAGAGTGCTGCCCACTGAGAAACAACTGAGTCATCTTAGTGATTAAATATTTACTAAAGGAAAATGTAAAATGTATGAGTAAAGAGCAGGGAAATGGGACTAAGCTCTTCTGTGGAGCTGGTACGCATGGAGTTGGCATGATGGGCCAAATGGCTTCCTTCTACGCTGTAAAATTCCACGATTCGAGGCGCTGCACCACATTGATCTAACCCTGCTCCAATTTTGTTTTAAATGGTATTTGGACTTTTTCTTAATTCTTTCCAGGGATGTGGGCGTCACTGGCAAGGCCGGCATTTATTGCCCATCCCTAATTGCGCTTGAGAAGGTGGTGGTGAGCTGCCTTCTTGAACCGCTGCAGTCCGTGTGGTGAAGTTGCTCCCACAGTGCTGTTAGGGAGGGAGTTCCAGGATTTTGACCCAGCGATGATGAAGGAATGGCCGATATATTTCCAAGTCAGGATGGTGTGTGACTTGGAGGGGAACTTGGAGGTGGTGGTATTCCCATGCACCTGCTGCCCTTGTCCTTCTTGGTGGTAGAGGTTGCGGGTTTGGGAGATGCTGTCGAAGAAACCTTGGTGAGTTGCTGCATTGCATCTTGTAGATGGTACACACTTATCATCCACTTTGGTAGGAAAAATAAAAAAGCAAATTATTATTTAAATGGGGAGAGATTACAAAATGCTGAGGTACAGAGGGATCTGGGGGTCCTTGTACATGAATCACAAAAAGTTAGCATGCAGGTACAGCAAGTAATTAGGAAGGCAAATGCAGTGTTGGCCTTTATTGCAAAGGGAATGGAATGTAAAAGTAGGGAAGTCCTGTTACAACAGTACAGGGCATTGGTGAAACCATACTTGGAGTACTGCGTACAGTTTTGGTCTCCTTACTTAAGGAAGGATATACTTGCATTGGAGGCAGTTTAGAGAAGGTTCACGAGGTTGATTCCGGAGATGAAGGGGTTATCTTATGAAGAAAGGTTGAGCAGGTTGGGCCTATACTCATTGGAGTTTAGAAGAATGAGAGGTGATCTTATTGAAACATGTAAGATTCTGAAGGGGCTTGACAGGGTAGATGCAGAGAAGATGTTTCCCCTCGTGGGGGAATCTAGAACTAGGGGGCATAATTTCAGAATAAGGGGGCACCCTTTTAAATCGGAAATGAGGAGGGATTTCTTCTCAGAGGGTCGTGAATCTTTGGAATTCTCTTCCCCAGAGAGCTGTGGAGGTTGGGTCATTGAATATATTTAAGGTGGAGATAGACAGATTTTTGAACGGTAAGGGAGTCGAGCGTTATGGGGAGAGGGCAGGGAAGTGGAGTTGAGGCCAAGATCAGATCAGTTATGATCTTATTGAACAGCTGAGCAGGCTCGAGGGGCCAAATGACCTACTTCAGCTCCTACATCTTATGTTCCTATGTTCTGATGAGCCCACCTATCCACTGTATTCCCTTGGTGCATTTCTAATAACCCTGAATCCCATTTGTTGATAATAACAACATAAGAACATAAGAAATAGGAGCAGGAGTAGGCCAATCGGCCCCTCGAGCCTGCTCCGCCATTCAATAAGATCATGGCTGATCTGATCCTAACCGCCAATCTACTATCACAGAACCATCTCCTGAATCTAACAGAATTAGACACACGAAATAGGAGCAGGATCAGGCTGTACGGCCCCTGGGCCCGCTCCGCTACCCACAGGGCCATGACCGATCCGAACCTAGACTCATGTCCAAATTCCTGCACGCTCCCCGTAACCTTTAATTCCCTTTACTTCTAGGAAACTGTCTATTTCTGTTTTAAATTTATGTAATGATGTAGCTTCTACAGCTTTTTGGGGCAGCATATTCCATGGACCTACCACCCTCTGAGTGAAGTAGTTCCTCCTCATCTCAGTTTTGAAAGAGCAGCCCCTTATTCTAAGACTATGCCCCCTAGTTCTAGTTTCATCCATCATCGGGAACATCTTCCCCGCATCCACCCGATCCAACCCCTTCACAATCTTATATGTTTCAATAAGATCGCCTCTCATTCTTCTGAACTCCAGTGAGTAGAGTCCCAATCTACTCAACCTCTCCTCATATGTCCATCCCCTCATCCCCGGGATTAACCGAGTGAACCTTCTTTGTACTGACTCGAGAGCAAGTATGTCCTTTCTTAAGTATGGACACCAAAACTGTACGCAGTATTCCAGGTGCAGTCTCACCAATACCTTGTACAACTGAAGCAATACCTCCCTATTTTTATATATTAGCCCCCTAGCAATGAAAGCCAACATTCCATTGGCCTTCTTAATCACTTGCTGCACCTGCATACTAACCTTTTGAGTTTCGTGCACCAGGACCCCCAGATCCCTTTGTACTTCAGTACTTTCCAGTTTCTTGCCATTAAGATAATAACTTGCTCTACGATTTTTCCTGCCAAAGTGCATAACCTCACACTTTCCAGTATTGTATTCCATCTGCCAAATCTCTGCCCACTTACTTAGCCTGTCGATGTCC
Organism: Somniosus microcephalus; assembly: GCF_052327205.1. Taxonomy (NCBI): domain Eukaryota; kingdom Metazoa; phylum Chordata; class Chondrichthyes; order Squaliformes; family Somniosidae; genus Somniosus; species Somniosus microcephalus. The sequence goes on from NC_140999.1 coordinate 144,770,136, forward strand.
CCTTGCAGGTTTTTTATGTCCTCCTCAATCACTACTTTCCCTCCCATCTTAGTATCATCTGCAAACTTTGATATGTTACACTCGGTCCCCTCCTCCAAATCGTTAATATAGATTGTAAAGAGTTGGGGACCCAGCACTGACCCCTGCGGAACACCACTAGTTACTGATTGCCAGTCTGAGAATGAACCATTTATCCCAACTCTCTGCCTTCTGTTAGATAGCCAATCCTCTATCCATGCCAGTATATTACCTCCAATTCCGTGATTTTTTATCTTAAGCAATAATCTTTTGTGTGGCACCTTGTCAAATGCCTTTTGGAAATCTAAATACACTACGTCCACTGGTTCCCCTTTATCCACCCTATACGTTACTTCCTCAAAGAACTCCAGCAAATTTGTCAAACATGACTTCCCCTTCATAAAACCATGCTGACTTTGTCCTATTAAATTATGATTATCCAAATGTCCTGTTACTGTCTCCTTAATAATGGACTCCAAAATTTTACCTACCACAGATGTTAGGCTAACCGGTCTATAGTTTCCAGCCTTCTGTCTACTGCCCTTTTTAAATAAGGGTGTTACATTTGCAGTTTTCCAGTCTGCCGGGACCTTTGCCGAGTCCAGGGAGTTTTGGAAAATTATTACCAATGCATCCACAATCCCTACCGTCACTTCCCTCAAGACCCTAGGATGTAAGCCATCAGGTCCAGGTGATTTATCCGCCTTGAGTCCCATTATTTTACCAAGTACCACTTCCTTAGTGATTTTGAACGTATTTAGCTCCTCCCCCCCTTTAGCCCCCTGTTTGTCCAGTGTTGGGATATTCTTAGTGTCTTCTACTGTAAAGACTGATGTAAAATATTCATTCAGTGTTTTTGCCATCTCCATATTTCCCACCATTAATTTCCTGGTCTCATCCTCTAAGGGACCAACATTTACTTTAGCCACCCTTTTTCTTTTTATATAACTATAAAAACTCTTACTATCTGTTTTTATATTTTTTGCTAATTTACTTTCATAATCTATCTTCCCTTTCTTAATCAATCTTTTTGTTATTTTTTGCTGTCTTTTAAAGTTTTCCCAATCCTCTATCCTCCCACTAGATTTGGCTACCTTATATGCCCTTGTTTTTAGTCGAATACTATCCTTAATTTCTTTACTTAGCCACGGATGGCTGTCTTTTCTTTTACACCCTTTTCTTCTCAGTGGAATATATATTTTTTGGAAGTTGTAAAATAACTCCTTAAATGTACACCACTGATCATGTATCGTCTTACCCTTTAATCTATTTTCCCAATCCACTCTACTCAATTCCGCTCTCATACCTTCATAGTCTCCTTTATTCAAGCTTAGCACGCTTGTTTGAGATCCAACCTTCTCACCCTCTAATTGAATATGGAATTCAACCATGTTATGGTCACTCATTCCAAGGGGATCCTTTACTAGGACATTTTTAATTAATCCCGTCTCGTTACACAGGACCAGATCTAAGGTTGCTTGCCCCCTGGTCGGTTCAGTTACATACTGCTCAAGAAACCCATCCCTAATACACTCAATGAACTCATCCTCAAGGCAACCCTGCCCAATTTGATTTGTCCAATTAATATGATAGTTAAAATCTCCCATAATTATAGATGTTCCCTTATTACAAGCCTCAACTATTTCCTGATTGATACTCCGTCCAACAGAGTTGCCACTGTTCGGAGGCCTATAGACTACGCCCACTAGTGTTTTTTTCCCCTTTTTATTCCTTACCTCCACCCAAACTGTTTCATTATCCAGATCTTTTGACCCAATATCATTTCTCTGTATTATAGTGATTCCTTCCTTTATTAACATAGCCACCCCACCTCCCCTTCCTTCCTGCCTGTCCTTCCTGATCGTTAAATAACCTGGTATGTTTAATTCCCAGGCATTGTCACCCTGCAGCCATGTTTCTGTAATGGCCACAAGATCATACCCATATGTAATTATTTGTGCCATTAACTCGTCTATTTTGTTACGAATGCTACGTGCATTCAGATAGAGAACTTTCAAAGATGTTTTGTGACACTTAGTTCCTGCTTTTGCCCTTTTTATTACTTTACCTTTTACTCCATGCTTTCTGCCCCTTCCTGACATGCTCTGGTTTTTAATTTCCCCACTGCTACCTAAGTCTATGACCTTCTCTGTTGTCATTTTTATTATTTGCTCTCTAGGAACCTCCCCCCCACTAGTTAGTTTAAAGCCCTCTCTACAGCCTTAGTTATATGATCCGCCAGGACTCTAGTCCCAGCACTGGCCAAGTGAAGCCCGTCCCGACGGAACAGCTCCCTCCTGCCCCAGTACTGGTGCCAGTGTCCCAGGAAGCAAAACCCATTTCTCCCACACCAGTCTTTGAGCCACTCATTTAACTCTCTAATTTTATTTGTCCTAGCCAAATTCGCTCGTGGCTCAGGTAATAATCCAGAGATTATTACCCTTGTGGTTCTGCTTTTTAATTTGGCCCCTAGCTGCTCAAACTCCCTCAGCAGAACCTCCTTCCTTGTCCTATCTATGTCATTGGTACCAACATGGACCACGACAACTGGATCCTCCCCCTCCCACTCCAAGTTTCTCTCCAGCCCAGAGGAGATGTCCTTAACCCTGGCACCGGGTAGGCAACACAGCCTTCGGGACTCTCGCTCTCGGCTGCGAAGAACTCTATCTATCCCCCTAACGATACTGTCCCCTACCACTACAACATTTCTTTTAACTCCCCCCACTTGAATGGCCCCCTGCTCCACGGTGCTGTGGCCAGGTTGCTCAACCTCCCTGCAGCCCCTGCTCCTGTCCCCACAGGGAGTAAGAGCCTCGAACCTGTTGGACAAGTGCAAGGGCTGCAGCTCCTCCAACACTACCTCCTGGATCCCCGTACCTGCCTCACTTCTAGTCACACCATCCTGACCCTGGCCACGGACTACATCTGCATTAACTAATCTAATTGGTGTGACTACCTCGTGATACACAGAGTCCAGGTAACTCTCCCCCTCCCTGATGTGTCTCAGTATTTGAAGCTCGGACTCCAGCTCTTCAACACGGAGCCGGAATTCCTCGAGCAGCCAATACTTACTGCAAATGTGATCACTGTGAGCATCAATGGTGTTCACCAGCTCCCACATATTGCAGCAGCAACACATCGCCTGATCTCCCATTCTATGTAATTAATTAAATTTATTAATATTATTCTTAAATATCCTCTGCCCCAATTCTAGATGCTGAATATCACAGCTTAGAAACTATAAACCAAAGAGATTTAAGCTTAGAAGGGAGAAATACTTACCAACCAATCACTTACCCGCTTTCTGGTGACGTCACACTTGGATTACTTTTTACCTCTCACCTTCCAGACTGGAGACTGGTACACCTTACCTGGTCTCTGGGACTTTTATACCCCGCTCTGCCGCTCAGGATTCCCGCCGACGCTATGAGACCTTACCTGGTCTCTGGGGACTTTTATACCCCGCTCTGCCGCTCAGGTTTCCCGCCGACGCTGTGAGGCCTTACCTGGTCTCTGGGGACTTTTATAGCCCCGCTCTGCCGCTCAGGATTCCCGCCGACGCTGTGAGGCCTTACCTGGTCTCTGGGGACTTTTATAGCCCTGCTCTGCCGCTCAGGATTCCCGCCGACGCTGTGAGGCCTTACCTGGTCTCTGGGGCCTTTTATAGCCCCGCTCTGCCACTCAGGATTCCCGCCGACGCTGTGAGGCCTTACCTGGTCTCTGGGGACTTTTATAGCCCCGCTCTGCCGCTCAGGTTTCCCGCCGACGCTGTGAGGCCTTACCTGGTCTCTGGGGCTTTTATACCCCGCTCTGCCGCTCAGGTTTCCTGCCGACGCTGTGAGGCCTTAACTGGTCTCTGGGGCTTTTATACCCCGCTCTGCCGCTCAGGTTTCCCGCCGACGCTGTGAGGCCTTACCTGGTCTCTGGGGCTTTTATACCCCGCTCTGCCGCTCGAGATTCCCGCCGACGCTGTGAGGCCTTACCTGGTCTCTGGGGCTTTTATACCCCGCTCTGCCGCTCAGGTTTCCCGCCGACGCTGTGAGGCCTTACCTGGTCTCTGGGGCTTTGATACCCCGCTCTGCCGCTCAGGTTTCCCGCCGACGCTGTCTAGTTCCTTCTTGAAACCCATTCAGGTTGCTTGTTCCATTATCCTGTGCTTTTAAAATCATCTAGCTGTTTGATTTAGGTGCCTGCATGGCCCAGTGGTAGCACGTACTCTAAGCTGACACTTCAGTGCCATACTGAGGGAGTGCGGCACTGTCGGAGGTGCCGTCTTTCGGATGAGACGTTAAACCAAGGCTCCATCTGTCCTCTCAGGTGGACTTAAAAGATCCCATGGCCAGTATTTTGAAGAAGCGTAGGGGAGTTCTCCTGGGCCAACATTTATCCCTCAACCAATATCACTAAAAAAAACAGATTATCTGGTCATTATTTCATTGCTCTTTGTGGGAGCTTGCTGTACATTAATTGGCTGCTGCATTTCCTACATTGCAGCAGCGATTACACTTTAAGGAAGTGCTTCATTGGCTGTAAAGTGCTTTGGGATGTCCTGATGTTGTGAAAGGTCTATCAATGCAAGTTCTTGATGCACTACTGAGAAATTGGAGGGCGTAAATCAAAATTGCCTTGTGCTATTGTTTACCTGGTATCAACATTGGAAAGTTGGTCTTTGCTAAATTCAGTACCAACCTTTCAGTCGGCCCTTTATCCTTCAACATTGTCTTTGTAATGACCAGACCCTAAACTATTCACCCATTTTTGACGGCAGCACTTGGATTGGATAAAAAATCAATTTGTTTGTGTTTCTAGGCGACGCGTGTGAGCATGTTTGTCTATCAAGCTCCAATAGCTCACGTTTGCAAATAGAAGACAATGGGGTAATAAAACCAAGTAATTTAATGTCGGGAGCCGGATAAGAAACAAAAAGGAGAATAAATCTCAGGATTATCATCCAGGGTCATTTCTCACCTTGAAGAAGGAGCTGGCTTGACATCTGTTGTGAGGGCGGATTGAAGGTTATCGTCAGCAGCTGTCCAGTGAAGGTGCAGTGTTACTTGTGTCCATTGCTTCTTTCTTAGTATTACTATTTGGCATCTCATTCTACTCTCTAAAGTGCCTTGGGGCACTAACCATGTGAACAGTGTGTTATAAACCCAGGTTATCTGGGTTGAATCCTGGCGCTAAGCCAGGGAGGCAGTTCCCAAAATAGTCATTCGCAATGTCAATTGAAAATGAAAGTTCTTTAAACTTCCGGGGAGCGAAGGGTTAACACTGTGCTGATTGGTTGTGAGTTCTAACACCTGTGATTGAAAGAAGATCCAATTGTTTCTTGGCAAGCTGTGTGGCAATGAGAGTTTGGGAGTTAAGTACTTCCAAAATAAAGCCTATTATATCCCAAGTTAATTACTGTGCCATTAATATGCAGCCATTCTGTTTGTTAAAGCGTTATTTAGATCCACTTGTGCCTCAGTAGTCAGTGATTATTCAACAGGTTTCACATTCTGCATGTGTGTGTCTTGGTGCCACCCACAATTATCAACGCGTGCTGTTATTTTATTTTGTCGTGGTATATAAATGGCGTGAGTCACACGACATGGGGCGCCATCTCTGATTGGACGTATTCCTGGTGCTTTCATCATGTAACCTGCTGGATCCAACCGCCTTTTTCCCCCGTCTCCAATATTTTTATAAATGAATGAAAGTGGTCAAAGAAAATGGAAAAAAATCATTTTCTTTAATGCCCTGTTGACTTTTATCCCAGGTTTGCTCACAGATGCAATTGGGAATGGTAGCATAGTGGTTATGTTATCAGACTAGCAATCCAGGGACAGACTTAGATTAAACAATCTGTGAGACATGAGTTCAAATCCTACCACATGGCAGCTGGGGAATTTAATTCAGTCAAGTAAATAAATCTGGAATAAAAAGCTACCATCAGTAATGATGACCATAAAACTACTGGATTGCACTAAAATCCCACCTTGTTCACTAATGTCCTTAAGGGAAGGAAATCTGCTGGCCTTACCCGGTCTGGCGTATATGTGACTCCAGACCCACAGCAATGGGGTTGACTCTTTAACTGCCCTCTGAAATGGCCGAGCAAGTCGCTCAGTTGTACCAAACAGCTCCTGTGGGAGCACCTTCACCTCACGGACTGCAGCGGTTCAAGAAGGCAGCTCACCACCACCTTCGCAAGGGCAATTAGGGATGGGTAATAAATGCTGGCCTTGCCAGTGAAGCCCACATCCCATGAACGAATAAAAAAAAATCCAGGAGATTAAATTCCTGGAGACTCCGGGACATCCTGCAGAGTTGGAAACCCAACACACTACTCTCCCTCTCAGTACATGCCAAGTGTTGTCTTGTTTCCCCCACTCAAATCTTCACCCCAGCCCCTCCCCACTAGTATTTGTTTTTGTACCAATTCACTACTTTGTTCTTTAATTGTGTTTGGAGGAGTTCCTTGACGTGGCCTGGGACTTTGAAAGTGCCACTGGTGTTTTAGTGACTGAATAAGCCCAATCCAGGTTTTACTGACTGGGGGATTTGGCAATTTAGTTACTGGAACTTTGGGGATCACATGACAGAATTCCACCAACTTATAATTCCATCCACTGTAACTTTCAGAAGGGAATTGGGTAAAAGCTTGAAAAGGAAAAATTTGCTGGGCTACGGGGAAAGAGCGGGAGAGTGGGGTTAATTGGATAGTGCATTCAAAGAGCTGGCAGAGGCACAATGGGCTGAATGGCCTCTTTCTGTGCTGTATGATCTTGACCAGTCCCTGAGAGGACATTACCAGTTACAGCGAGAGTTAGTGATTGTTATGTATTGTGTGTTCTATTATGTGTTCTCCTCCCACCTGTGGTGGCGCTGTCACAGGAGATAAATGGTTGGGTATTCTCTCAGTTAAGTTTAGCTCTCTTTGTTCGGAACTTTCCAGAACTTCCTTTCCTTCCAATAAAGCACTTCATGTTTGAATCTCTGAGTTCTGAGTCCTAAATTGTGTCTAGGTAGAAAGGTACCGACACAACAAGTGGCAATGAGGAGCGGATGAATCTGCGTACGTTACGGGTGCAGTGAGTAAACAGAAAATTTAATTTGAAACGTGAGATGGCTACTATATTAGGAAACATCGGTGATTTTGATGAAAATGTGGAGCAATGGAGCGCATATACGGAACGTTTTGACTATTTTGTATTGGCGAATGCGGTGGCAAATGAAAAGGTCATACCTACCTTTTTGAGTGTAATCGGGCCGAAGACTTTCAATTTACTTCGCAGCCTCATGCAGCCAGATAAGCCAGGAACTAAAACATATAAGCAACTAGTGGAAATTCTTGGAGCACATTTTTCACCAAAACCTCTGGTTATTGCTGAGAGATTTAGATTTCACAAATGGAATCAAGAGGAGGGGGAATCAGTGACAATGTTTATTGCTGCTTTAAAAAGGTTGTCGGAACACTGTCAGTTCAAGGAGGTGCTGAATGACACCATTAGAGACAGACTTGTGTGTGGTCTGCAAAATGCAGCCACACAGAAGCGCCTTCTTACTGAGGACAACCTTACTCTTGAAAAGGCCATTGAAGTTAGTGTCTCCATGGAGATGGCGGAAAAGGAGGCTCACCAGTTGAGTTCAACAGGGAGAGTTCACAAGGTGTCGTCTGAGCCTAAAGGTGCGCGGAACGGCTCATGTTACCGTTGTGGGAAAACGGGCCATCACGCTAATGACTGCTGGTGTACGGAGCTGGAATGCCGAAATTGTGGCAAAAAGGGTCACATTGAACGCGCCTGTAGAGGTAAAAAAAGAACAGACAGAGCTGGGAAGCATGGAAGCAAAATGTCTGTATTTGGACAAGAGAGGAAAAAGAGTGTTCATTCAGTGCAGTATGATGGAACAAGCAAAACAGAGGGGAGCGACACCTCTGAGGAGGAAGAGGTGCACATACTGACGGTTGCAGGTGGTTCAAATGGCTACTGGGTGTCACCACTGGTGGAGGGACAATCAGTGCGGATGGAGGTGGACACAGGCGTGGCCCACGCACGTCCCATCGCTACTGGGACGTGCGTGGCTAGAGAAAATCACGCTGGACTGGCCTGCAGTCCGCATGATGTCAAAAGGGGAGTCAGGTCTGACTGCAGTGTTAAACAAACATGCAGAACTCTTCAATGGGGAACTTGGGAGCATGAAAAAGATCAGCGTGAGACTGGGCATTAAACCTGACAGCAAGCCGAAGTTTCACAAAGCCCGACCTGTACCCTATGCAATTAGGCCAAAAGTTGAGGCTAACTTGGAGGCCTTAGTCAAGAATGGAGTCCTGGAGCCTGTGAGCGTGAGCAAATGGGCCACACTCATTGTTCCTGTCCTGAAAAAGGATGGATCTGTTCGAATCTGCGGGGATTTTAAAGTGACTATTAACCCGGTGCTGTCTGTGGAACAGTACCCTCTTCCCCTCATTGATGATCTTTTTACGGGCCTGGCCGGAGGGCAAAAGTTCAGCAAAATAGACTTATGCCAGGCTTATCTACAAATGCATGTCGATGACAAATCAAAGGAGCTGCTGACAATTGTGACACACAAGGGGCTATACAGGTACTGCCGCCTTCCGTTTGGAATTTCGTTGGCCCCTGCTCTATTCCAAAGGGCAATGGATCAGATTTTGAGTGGACTGCCAGGAGTCCAGTGCTACCTGGAAGACATCCTTGTCATTGGGACAAATGAGGAGGATCATCTTCTGAGCTTGGATGCGACACTACAACGACTGAAAGAGTACGGACTCAGAGTTCGTAAAGACAAATGTGAATTCTTTCAGTCTTCAGTTGAGTACCTGGGGCATGTGACTGACGCTACTGGCCTGCATAAGGCGCCGCCAAAGGTCAAGGCGATCGTGGAGGCCCCAGCACCCCAGAATGTGAGCCAGTTACGTTCATTTCTGGGGCTACTTAACTACTATGGGAAGTTTATTCCAGACTTAGCAACATTGCTGAAGCCGTTACATCAGTTGCTCTGTCAAGGCAAAACATGGAAATGGACTGAACTGTGCAACGAAGCTTTCGCCCAAGCAAAGAAAGCATTGCTGAATTCGGAGGTCCTGACACACTTCGACCCAAAGCTACCCATGCAGCTAGCATGTGATGCATCACCATATGGTGCGGGAGCAGTCATATCCCACATCATGCCTTCGGGTGAAGAGAAACCTATCGCCTTCGCATCACGCACCTTGAACAAGGCCGAGAGTAACTGTGCGCAGATCGAGCGCGAGGCCTTGGGAATCGTTTTTGGAATTCGAAAATTTCATCAGTACCTGTTTGGGAGAAGGTTCACACTCCTGACGGACCACCGTCCATTGTCTTCAATCTTCGGGCCCCACACCGGAATTCCATCTCTCGCTGCAAGCAGGATGCAAAGGTGGGCTTTACTGTTGTCAGGACACACATACGACATCAAATATCGCAAATCAGACTTGCACGGCAACGCAGACAGTCTCTCGAGGCTACCCTTGCCTGTTACTCCCCCAGAGCCTCGTCAGATAGACATCTTCTACTTTAGACAAGTGGAGGGAGCACCTGTCACTGCAGTTCAGGTGCGAAGGTACACCCGCAACGATCCAGTCCTGTCTGAGGTAATGGACGATGTCATTCCAGGGAGAGCGATAGGAGATTCTCCTAGTTTGAAACCTTACATTTCAAAAAGAAATGAGCTCTCCGTCCAGGCAGGTTGTCTTCTTTGGGGACAACGTGCCATCATTCCACCACCTCTGAGGGAACCTATACTGCAACAACTTCATACAGGCCACAGTGGGATGGTTCGGATGAAGGAAATGGCAAGAAGCTACTTCTGGTGGCCAGGTCTCGATGGGAATATTGAGGAGAAAGCCAAAACATGTTCCCCATGTCAAAGGGTCCGGAATGTTCCACAGCTGGCAACCCTACACCCCTGGGATTGGCCTGCAGAAGTGTGGCAGCGAGTACATGTGGACTTCGCCGGTCCTTTCAAAGCGAAGATGTTTATGGTGGTTGTGGACGCTCGTAGCAAGTGGCCGGAGGTCGCTGTGATGCGGTCTACCACGGCAGAGAAAACAATTGAGAAACTTGGTGAGATGTTCAGCCGTTATGGCTCACCGGAACAACTCGTAAGTGACAATGGTCCACAATTTGTATCACAGGAGTTTGCAACCTTCCTGCATGTGAATGGTGTTCAACACATCAGGTCTGCGCCCTATCATCCCTCTACTAACGGCCAGGCAGAAAGGTTCGTGCAAACTTTGAAGCACGCCTTGAAGGCATCGCAAGGTCAGGGCTCAGTCCACCAACGTCTGAACAGCTTCCTGTTGTCCTACAGGAACGAGCCGCATGCCACAACCAAAACTTCCCCCGCTTCGCTCATGATGAAGAGGCAGTTGCGGACAAGTTTTGACTTACTCAAACCTCCAAGGGCAGAGCAGGTTGTCCATCGTCAACAACAAGCTCAAGTTGAAAAGAGAGAGAAAAGAGCCAAGGAGAGACGGTTTCATCCGGGAGAGCATGTCCTAGCTCGAAACTACAACACTGGACCGAAATGGGTTCCTGCTACGGTGATCGCGCAGACAGGCCCTGTGTCTTACACGGTTGAGACTGCTGAGGACGTCGTCTGGAGAAGACACACAGATCAACTGTTGCTAGAAGCAGAGACAGCCACAGAGGCTCCAACGGCTGGTTGGCCTGAACTGTTTCTGAATGATACCGCAAACCAGCATCCTTTGCCACAGTGCTCTTCTCCAACACAGGAAGTCAAAGAGACTGTTCCACCTGTGCAAACTCCTGACTTTCAACTGACACAGGCATCTTCTCCATCCAGGCCTGTGTCAATGCCTACTGCTGTGGAAGCCAGCGATGACCGCCGGTATCCTGTCAGAGAGCGGTGGCCTCCAAGACGCTTGGATCTGTAGGCTTAGTGACTTACCCACAAGACTGGGGCAGAATAAACCCCAGGGTAAAGTCAGGGTTTGAGGCAGTCTACCTCTACCCTAGGTTCGTTGAGTGCATTGAAAGTAACTTACCTATTGAGGAATAATGTGGACCTTCCATTTAAGAGGGGAGGAAATGTTATGTATTGTGTGTTCTATTGTGTGTTCTCCTCCCACCTGCGGTGGCGCTGTCACAGGAGATAAATGGTTGGGTATTCTCTCGGTTAAGTTTAGCTCTCTTTGTTCGGAACTTTCCAGAACTTCCTTTCCTTCCAATAAAGCACTTCATGTTTGAATCTCTGAGTTCTGAGTCCTAAATTGTGTCTAGGTAGAAAGGTACCGACACAACAGTGATTAGTTTAGATTGTCATGTGTTGGAAGTTGGAGAGCAATTGGCCAGAGGTTTTTGCTGAATTGACCATGTTTCTTTGTCTGTTTCCAAAGATAGCGTAACTGGTAGGTGGGATGGCAGCATGTGAGGTCATACTGTCTACTGGTTGGGGTGAACTTAATGGGCCTGATAGTCTTCATCTACTTTTGTATGTCTTTTTGTGTGTTTGTATGTGCAGACTGGGGAATCAATCTGGGTCCAGCCTAGTGTGTGGCTCAATCAAAACTCATCTCTTCCCCTTTCTGTTCCCTGCAACGATCCGTGCACAAATCAGGAGACACACAGTAAGTTTGTTCATTTTCATTCCACGTTTATTTTCAGATGTTAAACTTCTCACATTTCAGTTATTGAAACATGACTTGTAATATACGAAATATCACATACAGGAAAAGATTCTCTGGTCCATCCAGCCTTGTCCATCGCAATATATAAACCCCCCACCATGTGATCTCCTGGGAGTGGCGAAAAACCAGACATAAAAACCCAGGCCAATTTGGGGAAAAAATCTGGGAAATTCCTCTCCGACCCCCTTAGGCGATTGAAACTAGTCCAGGAGATCATTATGGCCCAAATATTCCAAGACAATTACTTTCTCACTTCAACTCTGCTAACATCAATTGAACACAGTCCCCGGGAGCCTGGTCTTCAACAATCTCCAGTCTAGGTCTGCAGCAGCAGTCACAAACCCAATATTCAGCGATGACAAGAAACTGGTTGGCAGGTTGTTTAGAGTTCCCACTTCTGTCGTTCCAGGTTGAACGAAAACTGTCCCCTGTGGCGGTACCACCGGTTGTCCCTTACATTGAGATACATATTTCCCTTTAACTTACCTTACTGTATGTGTCTGTTACTATACTCAGGCTTCTCTCCTGTGCTCTGACGTCATGACATCAGAGCTCGGAACCTTCCAACAGTAGAGCTCGGAACCTCCTGGCAGTTGGGCTCGGAACCTGCTGGCAGTTGAGCTGGGAAACTTCTAGTCAGTCCTCGTGGCGTCCCTGCTGGGGAAAGACCTACACCACGGTGCTCCTACAGTGAGCCACCTTACCTGCTACCTTACCTGTTGTATTTAACCTGTTCCTGTAAATAAACAACTTATTTATAGTTCGTCGAAGTCGAACTCGATTATTTAGTGGTGATGCACACGAATCGCCACATTGGTGACCCAACGACGTGAGTACGGGAGCTCATCAATTCCTACACTACAATTGGTGACCCCGTATCCGTGAACGGTTTTCATGGAAGCAACGCGCAGCCTGACCCTCGTCTTCACAGAAGACGACCGACGAACAACCACGGAACAGCAACCGCCTAACACCGATTCCACCAAAGGCGACCCCGTCTTTGCGAACGTATTCGCAAGGTAAGCGCAGTCTGGAGCAGATCCCGTTTGACACGGACAAAACTGAACCGGACCCCGTTTTTTTGTGAGCAATTTTCACAAAAGAAGCACGCCATGGAAGCACCAGCCGTTTTGCTGTCGCTACCGCAATCCAGGGAGCCACAGTCTCCCTCATGCTTTATACCGGTAGAAGCCCCGTTCGACGAGAACATCGATGCGGCGCCGACCACGCACTTGCTTACAGTCCCCGTACTCGTCTTTCCTACCGCTATACGGATCATCCGCCTCTAAGTCCAAAGCAACAGCAAGTATACATCTCTCCAAGCGCGGGGTACAGCATGTTCGGGCCCACAAAATCAGAGCGCACCCTGCGGGGATACCACGAGAACTCACCCCCGCAAAACACGAGGACCCACTCCTTGCGCACGAGGACCCATCCCTCGTGAACCACGAGGACCCATCCCTCGTGAAAAACGACGACTCCTTCTCCGCCGCCGACGCACCAGCCCTTCAGCCTGCTGGTTGTGTTACCTACTACACGTTTCAGCGCGAACGAAAAGCGTTGCTGCCTTCACGGCTGTTTTCTCCTAAATCTACAACAACTACAAGTGTTGCCGCCCTCCAAGCAGAGTTTACCCCTCCCGAAAGCAACAACAACCTGGACCGTTGCCGCCCTTTCTCCAGTTTTCCCTTTAACAAATGCAAACGTCTACCGAAGCTGTATACATTGAGGATGGGTCCAACGGGCATCCTGCGGCCGCGATCAACACGTGGAAGTTGCTCTGATCACAGATCAACACAGCAACTTTTCACCCTCCGTTCTGTTAATGTCGTAGCATTATGGCACGTACTGTTCCATGCGTTCCAGCCTCCTGAAGGTTTCGCTCATCAGTCAATGGAGACATCGCCCGCGTCCGCCCAACCTGCCCGTCACTCTGACAAGGCCTGCTGTTTCGCATGTCTCCACGGTCCTTCGCCTGACGGATACACTTTACTCGCCACGATGCACGTACGGATCCCCTCGAGAGCAGCATCTTCGGAACTCGCTCGCCAAGGCGAGACAGCACGACCACCGAGACCACCAGCTCGTCAGACCATCTCATCCTTGGACTTTCGTTAAAGCGAATTCTGGGGGGGCCTATGTGGCGGTACCACCGGTTGTCCCTTACATTGAGATACATATTTCCCTTTAACTTACCTTACTGTATGTGTCTGTTACTATACTCAGGCTTCTCTCCTGTGCTCTGACGTCATGACATCAGAGCTCGGAACCTTCCAACAGTAGAGCTCGGAACCTGCTGGCAGTTGGGCTCGGAACCTGCTGGCAGTTGGGTTCGGAACCTGCTGGCAGTTGGGTTCGGAACCTGCTGGCAGTTGAGCTGGGAAACTTCTAGTCAGTCCTCGTGGCGTCCCTGCTGGGGAAAGACCTACACCACGGTGCTCCTACAGTGAGCCACCTTACCTGCTACCTTACCTGTTGTATTTAACCTGTTCCTGTAAATAAACAACTTATTTATAGTTCGTTGAAGTCGAACTCGATTATTTAGTGGTGATGCACACGAATCGCTACACCCCAATCTTTTCTTTAAAGTGTTAACTGTGACACCGTTTAATTTGCTGGGAACATCCGTTCCTAAACATTGACAGGCCGATTTGGGGGTGGAATGTGGATCTAATTACCGGGATGCATCGGCACAATTTGCCTGGGGAATATCTCTTAAGGCGTGACCTTCCCTGTTAAGACATTTTGTTAAGACGCCCTAACTTTGAAGGACAAACCCATTTGTTTTTCCCCTCCCTCCCCGACTCCCATGCAGTGTTAACTTTTAGCACACCCCAGAGCCCAGTTTGTTGACACCCAAAGACAACCCAGAATGAGGAAAAGACATACCAACACTCCCCACTAGACCCAAGAGACAACCAGGTGGGTGGCAAATGCCACGTCACTTGAAGAATGAAGAAGAGCTTACAAGGGAGCAGCTGACATGGGAACAGCTGACAAGGGAGCTGTGATCTTCATTCAGGCATTCTGCACACACTGCTGGCAACTAACCAAGTAGTACTGAGGACAAGGAGGGTGGAGGTACTTGTATGGGAACAGAGGCTTAAATGACCAGGACAGACACAATAAAGTGAGCATTACCCATGAGTGCCGCACTGCTGGTATACCCTAATCTGACGGGCATTCCATCTCAACTGCCAGGCCATCAATCGGAAGCTGGCAGGTTCCAAATCCAGATCCTGACGGTTCAGCTTACTGTTTGGATCTGGCGCTGGCACTTGTGAATAACACCCACTTTGATCAAATTGTCCCGGGAGCCGGAGAATATGTTCACTTGCAGGCACAGTCCGCCCTTCTCACCCTGAGTACCAGTTGGACAGTGTCCAGCAGTGTGTGGAGGATGTCAGAATGAAAAATTCCCTAAAAAAGGTAGGGTCTGTTGTGTATGTACCTTTAAGGGAATAACTGGTCTTAGACTGCAGTACCGGCAGTGACCACCCCTGTATAAAAGGCCCTAGCAGGCTTCTGTAGTTTCAGTTTCAAGCTGCCTCTTGTTCAGTAAAGCACCTGTTAAACTGTTCTCCCGAAGTCCGTGTATTATTGAGGCGCGGACTATACAGTGGCGACGAGTAAGTTCGAACTCACCTGCAGTGTGGCATCATCTCACGGGGATCTCACCTGAAAGGAAGGTCCTGGAAGGTCGTAGTCTGAGCAACGGGCGTCGACCGAGGGATACCTCCCAAAGAATCCATCGGTGTTTGGAGAATTGCGGGAGAGACTGTGGTTCCAGCGAATCGTGCTGGTAGCAGGTAGCGCGCTGACCCTTCCGGACTGCGGCGGGCTCAAGCTCGATCGAGCGGCTCTACAAATCGGGCCGCGCAGCGTCGCCGGGAAAAGAAAACAAGAGAGGGTGGAGCGCACAGGGCGCGGTCGGTGCTCGAGAACAGGACAGCGGAGAGAAACTAAACGGGGGGAAGGAAAGCGAGGTGCGCCGAAGCTGCGGGTCGCCACCATTACCCCGTAGAACGCTAGGAGCAGCGTGGCAGTAAGGGGAAGAAGCAAAAGCGCGGGAGGCCCCATTTTATTCCGTTGGGGAAGAAGCAAAAGCGCGGGAGGCGCCATTTTATTCCATTGGGGAAGAAGCAAAAGCGCGGGAGGCACCATTTTAAATCGCCCAAGATGCCGAAAAGTGGCAGTATCACTGCTTTCGACAACGAGGTAGAAGACTGGACCAGGTATGTGGAAAGAATTGAAGTGTACTGCAAGGCAAATGAGGTGGCTGATGGAAAGAGGGCATCGGTATTATTAAATCTGATGGGTGCGAATACGTACGGCCTATTGCGGAATTTAATTACCCCAGCTAAACCAATGGAGAAAAGTTTTGAGGAGATTGTTCATATCTTACAGGAACACCTAAGCCCTACACCACTGCTGATAGCAGAAAGATTCAAGTTCCATAAAAGAAACCAGCACAAAGATGAGAGCAATGCTGACTATCTTACGGAACTACGCAAGTTATTGAAGCACTGCCAGTTCGGAGCAGGACTGGCAGACACCTTACGGGATAAGTTTGTCTGCGGGCTCCAGAGTGAAGGAACCCAGAAACGACTACTTTCAAAAAAGGACCTGACGCTAGAACAGGCTTTCAGCGTGGCAGTATCCTACGAAGCAGCAGCATGGGGAGCTGCGGAAATACAACAGAAACCACGAGAATACAGCGCTAACGAAATGGCGTATGGAGCCGAAAAGTGCTATCGCTGCGGCAGAACAACCCATGAGCAGAAGGACTGCTGGTTTAAAGACAAAATATGCAGGCAATGCGGGAAAATGGGACATATAGCAAGAGTCTGCAGGTCGGGAAAGAAGACCAACACGACAAGAACTACTAAGGAACAGTACAGGAAAGTAAAGAAACTGACAGATAGTAGTTCAGAAGATCAGGAGAGTAATAAGGACTCCGGGAGCAGGCGACTAAGTTGTTTAAAGTTACACAACGTGATCGCAAAAGAAGATCATCGAACCATTTGGGTCACCCTCATGATAGCAGGGTCCCCAGTGAAGATGGAATTGGACACAGGATCAGCCCTAACTGTCATGAATCGACGAGGCTATGAGCGGCTATTCTCACACATACCCTTAAAGGACACATCCATTGTATTGAAGACATACATGGGGCAAAAGGTCTACCCCAGAGGAAAAATAAGGGTGCCAGTTGAATATAACGGAAAGGAAACACAGAAACTATACATGTATATACTACGAGATGGAGGGCCACCATTATTGGGACGTGAATGGATCCGAAGACTACAATTGGATTGGCATTCCATTCTGGCACTTACTGTGACTGACAAAAAAGATGATGACGTCGCACCTGGACGTCTGTCACAAATTCTATCTGACGCGGAAGAGGTGTTCCAACAAGGACTTGGGACTCTAAAAGGAGTAAAGGCAACCATAAAGATTGAGGATAACGCAACCCCAAAATTTTTCAAGGCCAGACCGGTGCCATACGCGATACGCCCAGCTGTGGAAGCTGAACTGGAGAGTCTGGAGCGTTCGGGGGTGCTGTCTAAGGTGGACTCGAGCGAGTGGGCCACACCCATCGTTCCTGTAATGAAGAAAGCATTGAGCAGCACGCCTGGGGAGCCAAGGAAGGTTCGCATCTGTGGGGACTTCAAGGTGACTGTGAACCCAGTCCTGCACACAGTACAGTATCCGCTTCCGCAGATAGAAGATATTTTCGCCTCGCTATCTGGAGGGAAACATTTTACAAAGATTGACCTGGCTCAAGCGTATCTACAAATGGAGGTGGAAGAAGCATCTAGGAAATACCTCACGATAAACACTCACAAAGGCCTTTACCAGTACAATCGACTGGTATTTGGGGTAGCATCGGCCCCGGCTATGTGGCAGAGGGCAATGGAACAAGTCCTGCAAGGGATCCCGGGGACCCAGTGTTATTTGGACGACATTCTGGTTACGGGCGAAAATGACAATGAACACCTTGCCAACCTGGATCAGGTGTTCACGAGATTGCAGGAATATGGGCTGCGAGCCAGCCATCCCAAATGCGAGTTCTTCAGGAGACAAATCTCGTATTGTGGCCACATGATTGATGAGGAAGGGTTGCATAAGTCGCCGGACAAGATTGAGGCTGTAGTCAAGGCTCCAGCACCAGAAAATGTGTCGCAACTGAGGTCGTTCCTCGGGTTGGTGAACTACTACCATAAGTTCTTGCCGATTTTATCTACAATTCTGCACCCACTGAACGCCCTCCTTCAAACTGGTGTAACATGGAAATGGAGTGATGAGTGTAAGCGTGCCTTTCAGGAATGTAAATGCCAAATCACTTCAAAAGAAGTATTGGCCCACTACAACCCAACACTACCAATTCGGTTGGCATGTGATGCGTCACCTTACGGCATTGGAGCGGTGCTGTCACACAAATTCCGTGACGGTTCAGAGAGGCCAATAGCCTTTGCATCGCGCTCGCTAACCTCAGCCGAGCGTAACTACGCCCAGATTGACAGGGAGGCCCTCAGCCTGGTGTGGGGGGTGAAGAAGTTCAATCACTATCTGCACGGGCAGAAATTCACCCTACTGACTGATTATCAACCCCTGGTCTCAATTTTTAACCCAAAGAAGGGCGTTCTGGTGATGATGGCGCAACGGCTGCAAAGATGGTCACTTTTTCTAGGGGCACATCAGTATGACATAGAGTACAAAGGTACGAAACAACATGGAAATGCTGATGGGCTGTCGCGCCTACCGTTGCCTACGGCAGAAGAAGCACCTGCAGTGGACCCTGTGGAGATATTCCATGCGACCATAGTCGAATGTTTGCCTGTTACAAACGCAAGTATTGAGAAGGAAACCCGAAATGACCCGACACTCTCTCGGGTCTATGATTTGACGGTGAAGGGATGGCCAACATATGGCGACTCACTGTTGCCAGCATTCTCACCAAGGAGGGAACAGCTGTCAGTGTGCCGGCGAACCTTGATGTGTGGATCCCGAGTGGTAATTCCACCCAAGTTGAGAGATAGAGTACTCAATGAGCTTCACGAGGGTCATCTGGGAGGGGTAAAAATGAAGAGCCTAGCCAGGGCGTTTGTGTGGTGGCCGGGAATTGATAAAGAAATCGAGGATATGACCAAGAGATGCACAGGATGCCAGAAGGTCCAAAACGCTCCACCACAGGCCCCGCTACATCCATGGGAGTGGCCCTCATCTCCATGGCAACGGGTACACATTGATTTTTCTGGTCCATTTATGGACTCAATGTTTCTAATCGCTGTGGACGCCCATTCGAAATGGCCAGAGGTCATTAAAATATCCTCCACCACCACGGAGAAAACTATTGCAGTCCTAAGGACCATCTTCGCCAGGAATGGGTTGCCAGAACAGATCTGTTCCGACAATGGCCCACAGTTTGTGTCTGAGGATTTCCGGAGGTTCCTGAAGAATAATGGGGTGAAACATTACACATCTGCCCCATATCATCCAGCCACAAATGGATTGGCTGAGAGGTTTGTTCAGACCTTTAAAAAGGCCATAAAGGCAATGTATAATGATGACATACCACTGCAACACAAGGTGGATAACTTCCTGTTTGCTTACCGGAATGCGACACATGCAGTAACCAACCAAACTCCAGCCGTACTGTTTTTCAACCGGAGACTAAGATGTTGCTTGGATTTACTCAAACCAAACATAAGACGAGATGTTGAGGATAAGCAGTTCCAGCACATAAATGAGAAGCCAACCAGGAGCTTCAAGATAGGGCAACCAGTCTTGGCCCGCGACTACCGAACAGAAAAATGGCAGCCAGGCACGATATGCACACAGCAGGGACCACTAATGTACACAGTGGACATTGGAGAGAGCATCGTGAAACGCCATGCTGACCAGATTCTAGAGTCACAGGAACAAGCCAAACCTGTACCACAAGCATGTGCACCTGGTAATGAGCCTGAAGTACAGATTGCGTCTACCTCAGAAGCAGGGGTATTGGAAGCTGACGAACCAACCAATAACAATGAGCCAGAATTGACTCCACCGCCAGAACAGGATACTCGAGAAAGGCGCTATCCAGTCCAGATCAGGAAGCCTCCCCAAAGACTGAATTTATAAATGACTATTTCAGTTGATGTATATATTACTGAGAAAATTGTAATTGTAATTAGTTATTATTTAGTTGTTAAATGAATGTTATGTACTGTTTATCTAAAAGGGGAGGAATTGTTGTGTATGTACCTTTAAGGGAATAACTGGTCTTAGACTGCAGTACCGGCAGTGACCACCCCTGTATAAAAGGCCCTAGCAGGCTTCTGTAGTTTCAGTTTCAAGCTGCCTCTTGTTTAGTAAAGTACCTGTTAAACTGTTCTCCCGAAGTCCGTGTATTATTGAGGCGCGGACTTTACAGGGTCCTCTATACTCTAAAAATGACTTGGATTTCTCCTGTGGGCTCCTGAAATCAAAGTGTGTATTCAACACCCGGGTGTCCCTGAAGCACGGTTTGTGAGGTAACTAAAGGGTTAACCAGAACCACCACCTGCGGCAAGTTCCTGAAGCATCCTGGAGATCAGGCAACCCTGAGCAACAGAATCCAGAAACAAAAGCACGAAAGGCTATTGGGCCTCCGCCCCGACAGCCTGAGGTCCTCCAGCAGATTGGTGATTATCCGGTGATGCGAGCAAGTCGATCGACCTGTTAAACCCCCCAAGTCCTGAAGATGTTCTGGACTACCTCAGTGTGGATCATCCACTAGTTAGGGTGGACTACAGAGCAGCTCAGTGTGCCGACTGTTGTGTTGTCCTCCCCGAGCCAAATGTGGCATCAAGTGTGTCACCCCGTCGTTCAAGCACCAATGGGAAGCAACACGTCATCTTGACAGAGGGACCCAGGAAGGAGGGTCCCACCCTGTTTGTTGACTTACCAGACCCTTGTCATATTGTCTGTCTGCAGACACACTGACTTACCCTGCACCGAGTCTCAAAGTGGAGATGTCCTATTATACCGCTCACACCCCGAACCTGTTGAAATGCCAAGTGAAATCACTGGCCGAGAAGACCATTCATCCTGTGAATACATTACTGGCAGAGTGATGGTCATCCTGAAGGCTCAACTGGAGAAATATCCCCAACAGTTGAGCCTTCTGGATGACGATCACTCGCTCTCAGTGTGGATGGTAGAAGACCTTGTTGAGTCTGTGTTTCCAAATGTAGTTATGCTGAATAACTGGACACAGACTACAGAAATAATTAAACAGGTCTTTAGTAATTGAGGGTCAGGGCTGAACTGGAATACACTTTGCTCCACAGGGTTTATATACCGGTGTGGTCACCAGCGGTACTACAATGTACAGGAGCCATCAAAAAGTAGTCCATCACCTTAAGGTATCCTCTTAAGGTGGTACAGGTTACATACACTACAATTCCTCCCCTTTTAGCTTAACAGTGCACACCCCAATTTAAACATTACATGGATAACATATATACAACTTTCACACAAAACTGTTCAAAGATTCAGTCTCTGAGGAGGCCTCCTGATCCGGGCCGGATAACGCCTTTCAGGGGTCTCTGGTTCTCGTTGCTGGGGTGACTCATCCATTTGATCTCTTATGGATTGAACATCATCATGTACGTTCGAGTCTGAGGTAGATGCTACAGGCTCAATAACTTCTTCAACTGGTGTCTCTGCCGTAGACATGGGGTCGACCCTTGTTCTCGATTCCACAAGTTGGTCAGCATGACGTCGTATTACGTTCTCTCCAACGTCTACCGTGTACATCAAGGGTCCTTGTCGGGCACGAATTGTTCCGGATTGCCATTTATCATTCCTATAGTCCCTGGCCAACA
The DNA here is from genome assembly GCF_052327205.1 of Somniosus microcephalus. NCBI lineage: Eukaryota > Metazoa > Chordata > Chondrichthyes > Squaliformes > Somniosidae > Somniosus > Somniosus microcephalus. The sequence goes on from NC_140999.1 coordinate 144,791,691, forward strand.
CTGGTTGTCCTATTTCGAAACTCCCGAGTGGCCTTGTTATTTACGTGCTGGAATTGCTTGTTTTCGACTTCCCTACGCACATTGGGTTTTAACAAATCCAACCGGGACCGCAACCTCCTGTTATAGAACATTATGGCAGGGCTTTGATTTGTCACTGCATGCGTGGCGTTTCGATATGCCATCAGGAAATTGTCCACCTTGTGTTGTAGTGGAATATGGTCTTCGCTCACGGCCTTTATCGCCTTTTTGAATGTTTGTACAAATCTCTCGGCCAACCCATTTGTAGCCGGATGATATGGGGCAGATGTATAGTGTTTCACCCCATTCTTTTTCATGAATTTCTGGAATTCTTCTGACACGAACTGTGGTCCGTTGTCTGAACATATTTGTTCTGGCAACCCATTCCTTGCAAATATGGTTCTTAGAACTGCGATCGTCTTTTCGGAGGTAGTGGTCGACATCTTAATCACTTCTGGCCATTTAGAATGTGCGTCTACTGCTATCAAAAACATGGAATCCATGAATGGACCTGCAAAGTCGATATGCACACGTTGCCATGGGGTTGAAGGCCATTCCCACGGATGCAGCGGTGCAATTGGAGGTGCGTTTTGAACTTTTTGGCACCCTGAGCAGCTTTTAGTCAGATCCTCTATTTGTTTGTCGATACCTGGCCACCACACATAAGCCCTAGCAAGGCTTTTCATCTTGACTCCCCCCAGATGACCTTCATGCAATTCCTTCAGAACTCTCTCCCTTAATTTAGGAGGAATAATCACCCTTGTTCCATACATCAATGTTCCTTGACAGACGGACAGCTGTTCTCGTCTGGCTGAGAATGCTGGTAACAGTGGGTCGCCATATGCTGGCCATCCCTTCACTGTCAAATCGTAGACCCGAGACAGTGTCGGGTTGTTTCGGGTCTCTCTCTCAATACCCGCATTGGTGACTGGTAAGCATTCGATGATGGTCGAGTGAAATATCTCGACAGGGTCAACTGCCGGTGCCTCTTCCGCTGTAGGTAATGGCAGGCGCGACAGCCCATCAGCATTACCATGTTGCTTTGTACCTTTGAATTCGATATCATATTGATGTGCCCCTAGGAAAAGGGACCATCTCTGAAGCCTCTGCGCCGTCATAACCGGAACACCCTTCTTAGGGTTAAAAATGGAAACCAACGGCTGGTGATGTCAGCAGTGTAAACTTTTGGCCTTGCAGGTAATGGTTAAATTTCTTAACTCCCCACACGAGGCTGAGAGCCTCCCTATCTATCTGAGCATAGTTGCGCTCTGCGGAGGTCAATGATCTGGATGTGAACGCGACTGGCCTTTCCAAGCCATTTGGAAACTTATGTGAGAGCACTGCCCCGATACCATATGGAGAAGCATCACAAGCTAAGTGAATGGGCAGCGTTGGGTTAAAGTGAGCCAACACTTCCTTAGAGGTGATCAGTGCCTTGCTTTATTGAAAAGCCCGCTTACAATCATCGCTCCACTTCCATGGTATTCCCATTTGCAAAAGAGTGTTCAGCGGGTGTAACACCGTGGATAAATTTGGAAGAAACTTGTGGTAATAGTTAACCAACCCAAGGAACGACCTCAACTGGGATACATTTTCCGGAGCGGGAGCTTTCACAACAGCTTCGATCTTGTCAGGTGACTTATGGAGCCCCTCCTGGTCAATGACGTGGCCGCAGTACGAGATTCGCTTTTGAAAGAACTCACATTTTTGGCGATTAACTCTGAGCCCATATTCTTTCAATCTGGTGAGCACCTGCTCCAAATTCACGAGGTGATCCTTATCATCATCTCCTGTAATCAGAATGTCGTCCAGGTAGCATTGTGTGCCTGGAATTCCCTGCAATACCTGCTCCATGGCCCTTTGCCAAATCGCTGGAGCCGATGCCACTCCAAAAACCAGTCTATTATACCGATATAAGCCCTTATGTGTGTTGATCGTGAGATACTGGCGTGACGCTTCATCAACTTCCATCTGTAGGTACGCCTGCGCCAGGTCTATCTTGGTGAAGTGTTTCCCACCAGACAGCGAAGCGAAGATATCTTCAATCCGCGGAAGCGGATATTGCACCGTGTGAAGAACCGGATTAACAGTGATCTTGAAATCGCCACAGATGCGAACCTTCCCAGGTTCCCCCGGCTTGTTGCTCAACGAACGCTTCATGACAGGAACAATGGGTGTGGCCCATTCGCTCCAGTCCACATTTGACAGTACTCCTGAACGTTCTAGCCCTTCCAGCTCCGCTTCCACAGCAGGTCGTATCGCATAAGGTACCGGTCTGGCTTTGAAAAATTTTGGGTTAGCATGTTCTTCAACCTTGATGTTTGCCGTAATTCCTTTCAGTGTTCCCAGTCCCTGTTGGAACACCTCCTTAGCATCGTCCAATATTTTGGACAGTCATTTAGGTTTGACGTCGTCCTCTTTACAGGAATCTACAGTCAGTGCTTGTATGGAATGCCAGTCCACATTTATTCTCCGGATCCATTCCTGTCCCAGTAGTGGCAGACCTCCATCAGGTAACACATACAAGTCCATTCCCTGACTTTCTTTACCATTGTAGACCACATTTACTTTTATCTTTCCGATGGGGTATACTATTTGCCCCGTGTATGTTTTCAATACAACCTCCGTATCCCTCAGGGGAATGTGCGAGAATAACCTTTTGTAATCTTGCTTATTCATGACCGTCAATGCCGATCCAGTGTCCAATTCCATCTTCACTTGGACTCCTGCTATCCGAAGCATGACCCAGGTAGTTTGGTGGTCTGCTGTGTTACCCACATTATGTATTTTTAGACAACCCAGTTCCTTACTGCTGGAGTCTGAATCCATTTTCTGTTCATCCGAACTGTTCTCTGTCACCTTGTGTACTTTTTTGTACTTCTCCTGTGGCGACTTTTTGCTGCTGGTCTTCTTTCCTGACCGGCATACTCTCGCTATGTGACCAAGTTTGCCACATTGCCTGCATTCTTTATCTTTGAACCAGCACTGGTTCTGGTCATGCGTTGTCCTTCCGCAACGATAGCACTTTACTGCGCCCAATGCCATTTCATTGGTGCTGAATTCCAATGGCCTTTGCTGTATCTCTGCAGCGCCTTGTGCTGCTGCCTCGTGCGATGCTGCAATGCTGAAAGCTTTGTCCAGCGTAAGATCCTTTTCCTCTAGCAGCCGCTTCTGGGTTCCTTCCCTTAGGTGCCCACACACAAACTTATCTCTCAGTGCGTCTGCTAGTCCTGTACCAAACTGACAGTACCTTGATAACTTGCACAGTTCGATTAAGAATTCAGCGTTGCTTTCCTCTTTAAGTTGAATTCTTTTGTAGAATTTAAATCGTTCCGCTATCAGCAGCGGCGTGGGGTTTAAATGCTCTTGCAGGATAGTAACAATATCCGCGAAACTCTTTCCTACCGGTTTATCTGGTGTTACAAGGTTCCTTAATAACCCGTACGTCTTCGCACCCATCGAGTTTAATAGGGTTAGTGCTTTCTTATCCTCCGGTACCTCATTCGTTGTACAGTAAACTTTGACGCGTTCCACATAAGTGGCCCAATCTTCCACATCGCTATCAAAAGCAGTGATGTTACCCGTTTTTGGCATCCTTGTTGAGTTTCCTTTCCTTCGGATATGATTATTATTTTATTTTATTTTTTTTCAAAATGGCGGCTTCCCGCGCTTGGCGGCTTTTCCCGCGCTTGTCTTCCTCCCCCGCCGACTCAAAATGGCGATTACCATGCTGTTGCTGTTCTCGCCTCCCAGCGGTCCTTTATTTTCCCCTACGCTGCTGCTCTTGTTCCCCGCCGCTCCCGCGGTCCTTGTGGACATAAACGCTTTTCTGGCTGCTGTGCGTCTCTGCCCCGATTGCAGTCCGGCCCCTGACACCGGCTGCGGTCGTGTTCTCCGCCCTTTTCATCGTTTCCCTCCCCTTCTCTTACTGACAACTCGGCCGCCTTCCCCCCCCGTGCCGCTCGATCGACTTACCCGCCGCTGTCGTCGAAGGGATGTTCACTGATGTTTGACTTCGTGGCCAGAAACCAACCCGGGTTCCCGATTGCCTCTCGTGCTATGCAGTGCCCAGCAGGATGTTGAGGGTGGATGTCCTTGATTGACGCCCGTTTCAGAGGCGAAGCTTCCTTTGATGCAACTGCCGCTAGGTAAGATCAGACTCGTCGCCACTGTTGAGTCTGTGTTTCCAAATGTAGTTATGCTGAATAACTGGACACAGACTACAGAAATAATTAAACAGGTCTTTAGTAATTGAGGGTCAGGGCTGAACTGGAATACACTTTGCTCCACAGGGTTTATATACCGGTGTGGTCACCAGCGGTACTACAGTGTACAGGAGCCATCAAAAAGTAGTCCATCGCCTTAAGGTGTCCTCTTAAGGTGGTACAGGTTACATACACTACAGACCTGCCAGTATGCCCACTAGTAGATGGTTCCTCTGATGGTCAAGCCAAACATCCAGAGTGATCCACTTCCACAGGGAAGTACTGGAAATAGCCCACCCACACAACTCTGAGGTGGGCTATCCAGGCATGACCACTGCTGGGACAGGGTCTCGAATGTTACTTGTTGTGAACTACCTGCATTCCAGGCCCTAATCTGGAATGATGGGCTAGCAAGGTACAAAGGACATTGTGCTCCGGATAAAGCCTTGAATAGGCTGGTGGAGGTGAATGGATTGGTGGTGGTGAGTGGACTGGTGTTGGCGAGTGGAAGGGGCTTATAGATGGGGTGGGCTAAGCTACAAAGTGAGCAGTGCCCCCCCCCGACCCTTGTGTGTCAATTCGGGAATACCTGAAGCTTCTGCTACTGCAGATCCTTCACTTGCTCGCTAAAGAAGCCCTCGGCACCAATGGGCATCTGCAGAACCTGAAGGATCCCCAAGGTGTGAGGACAAACTAAGTGGCGATGCAAGATCCACTGGACGATAGATCTTGCTCCTACATTGAGAGCACCCACACAGTCTGCTGCTGCAGCAGATGCTCTCTGAAGGTGGTCCTCTCTGGCAGGGATTGCTCCCTCAACTCACCTGCTGGTCAGTGAAGCCAGCCCCAGTGGATTTGGCAGGGAATTCGGGATATGCGCCAAACCCTGCAGGAAGATCCGCCAGATCCACATATCCCACCATTTGGATTCTGGTGGGTGGAACAGGGCTAGTTTCCTGGGCAGTTCCCTTCCTTCTGAGGCTTTTATGGCTGAAGTTCACCAGCTGTACCAGCAAAACTTAAGTTGTGAGGCAGAGTGGTGGGGCTGTCTACCTTGGCCATAACTGGGGCGCGCCAATGAAGTCCGCCCAAACCGCCTTGGAAATTGGGAGGGGGAATCCAACAAAGGTCGATGCCTGAGGCCTTTGCAAGACCCCATGTAAAGACTCAACCCGCACAAGTGATGGGACTTCCGGAACTCACAGTTTCAAACTCGAAGCCACCCTTGTTTTGAATACATGGAAAAACCTCAACGCATGAAAACCGTGGTCGACTCAGGCTCCCAGTTTGGTTTCTGGAGCGCACGCACCCTCCCTGGGAGTGCCTCTCGAGTGTCGTAGGGAGCGGCTGAAAGTGGGTCCACAGCGGTGGCTGGGAGCCACAGATCTATAAATAGAGATCTGCAGCTGCACTCACCAAGGTGGACATCACCCGCAGCATAGGTGACCCTGTGTGGGGTCGAGTCCACCGAGGGTGGTGCCCCCAAATGAGCTGGCGCCAACTGGAGACCAATGTCCCGGGGCTGCGTTGGTGTCACCAGAGGGGACGGATGCCTCTGGTGAAGGACACACCAACAGTAGCTGGTGGCGCTTGGGGGAACCAGCCTGATTCTGGCACCAGTAGGCACGGACACCTCCGAACCAGCTGGTGCCAGAGGAGGACTCTTCCTCTATCCTGGGAGGCCTCAGTACAAGTGGTACTGGGGTTTCACCCGATGTTGTTGACTGGGATGGATTGGCTTTAACCAGCTCGTTCCATTCTACACCATCGAGGCAACAACCGGAGTGTCCATCCTTGAGACTTTCCTGTTCAGTCCCAACTTGGACCACCGTTCGACATATGTCGGAGATGACTGTATGGACTGGGCCCTATCCAGTGCCAGTGCAGTTAACCCCGAGCAATGCCGAACTGAGCCTGGAGTTGGAGCAGGGTTGGTGCTTGATGCCGATGCGGGGACCTGAGGGCTGGACATGAAGGTCCAGCCCAGGGGAGAACTAGGGAGGAGGGAGAGGGGCGTGGGAATTTTTTTAAATGGGAAAGAAACGTGCCAGAAGGGAAAGAGTTCGTTTAACACCATCTCCAATCATTGGCTGCGCGTTTAAATGGATTTGTTATTGACTGTCAAATAAAGAAATTAAAAGATGTTCAGATTCAGATTAGATTTATTTGCCATATGTAACAAGTACAATGGAATGCTTGTTCCCCGTAGAGACGCGTCAGCTATACATACAGTGCCGCGTTCAGAGTCAATACAATGTTAACACTAACGAAATGGATGAGACACTGAGGGATAGGCGTGAGGGGTATTTCAGTGTTGCTGTTTCCTCCTTTGTGGTATCTCTGCTAGCATTGATTTGATTTTGGTCAGGATGTGTGATCCAGTTGTCTTTGTGGTTTTGTTACTCACAACTTTAGTCTGTTGGTAGTTTGATGAAACCGTCCATTTCCTCTCACTTATCCTGACACCAGCCGTGTACCTGTGGCAGAAGAAGAAATGGCAAAAATCACTGGATTGCAACAAGGACAATGACGGGCATTTTATCGTTCCCCTCATATAGTAAACCATATAACCTGTAAAAGGATTTATCAAATTCCCTTTAAAAAGTCAACACCTGGGCCAGCATCGAGCTGTGTGGGCAGGTACCAAGCTCGGTCAAGGCAGCTCCAGTGGCATTACTGCCCAGGAATACATTCTTCGAGTCTTAACCCTGAGCTCTCAGTACTGGTGAACACTTTGAGGAACTGATTATTCAGTTGTTCACTCTCCCTGTCAGCCTCTCCTCTTATTTAGACCCGTTCATTCAACACCAATCAACAGTTTCAAGAGGGACACTCTTGACTTTTTAAATGGTTGGGCTGAGCTGTCCCAGACTATCCCCGTGTCCAGGACAAGTTCATCAGAACAACCAGTATGTACTGACCTGGTTTCAGTTTCCAGGATTTGAGCCTTTATATCTGCATGGATTTTGCTGTAACTCACTCTGACTTTCACGGGGAATGATACAAGCTGGAACTACAGCTCCAAACACAGTTAGCCACAGTCAGTAAATAGTTGTCTACATTTACAGAGCAGGGAGTGAGCATTAAACTCCAGGACTGGGAGGAGCCAGTCAGTGAGGTGCTGAGAGTGGGGCTCAGTAACCATCAGTAACCAGGCTCCGGGACCCAGACTACCTATGTGCAACGCTATGGAAGAACTACCAATAACAAACTGAACTATTCCACCTGACTGTGCATCAATATTACTGTATCTGATAAACTGTTCATATTGCTCATTATGACTTCCACTAATAATACAAGATAAACAGGTTAAGACATAGAAACATAGAAGATAGGAGCAGGAGTAGGCCATTCGGCCCCTTGAGCCTGCTCTGCCATTTAATGAGATCATGGCTGATCATCCAAATTCAGTACCCTGTCCCTGCTTTCTCCCATATCCCTTGATCCCTTTAGCCTTAAGAAATATATCTAACTCCTTCTTGAATATATTTAATGAATTGGCCTCAGCTGCCTTTTGTGGTAGAGAATTCCACAGGTTCACCACTCTCTGGGTGAAGAAATTCCTCCTCATCTCTGTCCTAAATGACTTGCCCCTTATCTTTAGACTGTGACCCCTGGTTCTGGACTCCCCCGCCATCGGGAACATCCTTCCTGCATCTAGTATGTCTAGTCCTGTTAGAATTTTATAAGTTTCAATGCGATCCCCTCTCATTCTTCTAAACTCCAGTGAATATAAGCCCAATCGCCCCAATCTCTCCTCATACGTCCATTCCTGCCATCCCAGAAAGACAAACCTTTCAAAGTTCACGAACTTCTGTCCACGCCGCTGGCTGATGATGTTTCAATTGTTCATGTTGTCTTCACAAAACAAAGCTGTCCAGATGTTCGAGCTGACCGCATTCAGTCCTAGACAGAAAAGCCAGTTAGTCAGAGTCAGTGCAGCTCCCTTTTCTTCACTTTAACTGGTTGTATCGCCTCTTGCCTCACATTTATCTAGTTTACAAAGCTATTGTGATGTCTCATCTCAGTGTGATACGCAGTGTGAGGGTGAGGCTTACTCTGTGATGTCACGGTTTGATCCGTCCAATTAAAGTGGCCGCACCTTGAAGCCATATTTGGTAAAAGGGGCCTCACCTTGAAACCATATTTGGTAAAAACCTTTGGGCTTTACTTAATTTACAGACTTGTTTTGCTAGAAAGCAATAACAGGTTTCCATGTGGTTACAACCCAGAGCACAGGGTGCGTGGGCGATGGGCAGTGATGGGATTGTTTGCCTTCTGCCAATTATGTTAAGTAATTGCATACATTTAAAGCAACAGGAGTAGGCCATTCAGCCCCTCGAACCTGCTCCAGCATTCAATTAGACCATGGCTGCTCTGCACCTCAAATCCATTTACCTGTCTTTGATCGATATCCCTTGATCAACTTAGGAACAGGAGGAGGCCATTCAGCCCCTCGAGTCTGTTCTGCCATTCAATTCAAGCATGGCTGACCAGTATGTTAACTCCATTTACCCGCCTTGGTTCCACATCCCTTAAAACTCTTGCCTAACAAAAATCTACCAATCTCATTTTTGAAGTTTTCAATTGACCCCCAGCCTCAATAGATATGGGGGGAGAGAGTTCCACAATTCTGCTAGCCTTTGGGAGAAGAAGTGCTTCCTGATATCACATCCCTGACCAGGCTAACTCTAATTTTAAGCTCATGCCTCTTTGTTCTCGATTTCCCCGCTAGAGGAAATAGTTTTTATCGATCTACCCTACCAACTCTTTGAACATCTTAAACACCTCAATTATATCACCGTTTAATATTCTATACTTGAGGGAATACAAGCCCAGTCTCTGCAACCTGTCCTCATAAATTAACCCTCTGGAAGTCCACACATACAAGATCCAGAGACACTCCCTTGTCCATGTTACTGACCTCCTCCGAAAGGTTATTAGATCAGTCAGACATGAGTGGATACCTTCACAAATCCATGCTGACTCTCATTGACTACCTATGAGCAATGGCATGGGAGGTCTACCAATGATAAGTGGTTGTCTACATTTACAGATCAGGGAGTGAGCACCAAAATCAAGGGCTGGGAGGAGCCGGTCAACAGTGAGGAGCTGAGAGTGGGGCTCAGTAACCATCAGTAACCAAGCTCCCGGCCCCAGACTACCTGTGAGCAACGCCATGGAAGTTCTACCAATAACAATGAACTATTCCACCCGACTGTGTACCAGTATTACTGTATCTGGTAAACTGTTCATATTGCTCGCTGCGACTTTCACTAATAATACACGATCAACAGGTTAAGACAAACCTTTCCAAGTTCACCAGCTTCTGTCCAATCTGCTGGTTGATTATGTTTTCATTGTTCATGTTCCCTTCACAAAGCAAAGAACATAAGAACATAAGACGTAGGAGCAGGAGTAGGCCATTCAGCCCCTCGAGCCTGCTCCGCCATTCAATAAGATCATGGCTGATCTAATCTTGGCCTTAACTCCACTTTCCTGTCCACACCCCATAACCCTTGACTCCATTACAATTCAAAAATCTGTCTATCTCCACCTTAAATATATTCAATGACCCAGCCTCCACAGCTCTCTGGGGAAGAGAATTCCAAAGATTCACGACCCTCTGAGAAGAAATTCCTCCTCATTTCCGATTTAAAAGGGTGCCCCATTATTCTGAAATTATGCCCCCTAGTTCTAGATTCCCCCACGAGGGGAAACATCCTCTCTGCATCTACCTTGTCAAGCCCCTTCAGAATCCTATGTTTCAATAAGATCCCCTCTCATTCTTCTAAACTCCAATGAGTATAGGCCCAACCTGCTCAACCTTTCTTCATAAGACACCCCCTCCTTCATAGAAACATAGAAACATAGAAGATAGGAGCAGGAGTAGGCCATTCGGCCCCTCGAGCCTGCTCTGTCATTCAATGAGATCATGGCTGATCATCCAAATTCAGTACCCTGTCCCTGCCTTCTCCCCGTATCCCTTGATCCTTTTAGCCTTAAGAAATATATCTAACTCCTTCTTGAATATATTTAATAAATTGGCCTCAACTGCCTTCTGTGGTAGAGAATTCCACAGGTTCACCACTCTCTGGGTGAAGAAATTCCTCCTCGTCTCAGTCCTAAATGGCTTACCCCTTATCCTTAGACTGTGACCCCTGGTTCTGGACTCCCTCGCCATCGGGAACATCCTTCCTGCATCTAGTCTGTCTCGTTCTGTTAGAATTTTATAAGTTTCAATGAGATCCCCTCTCATTCTTCTAAACTCCAGCGAGTATAAGCCCAATCGACCCAATCTCTCCTCATACGTCATTCCTGCCATCCCAGGTATCAGTCTGGTAAATCTTCGCTGCACTCCCTCCATGGCCAGAACATCCTTCCTCAGATAAGGCGACCAAAACTGCACACAATACTCAAGGTGTGGTCTCACCAAGGCCCTGTACAACTACAGCAAGACATCCTTGTTCCTGTACTCGAACCCTCTCACTACGAAGGCCAACATACCATTTGCCTTCTTAACCATTTGCTGCACTTGCATGCTTACCTTCAGCGACTGGTGCACAAGGACACCCAGGTCTCGTTGCACTTCCCCTTCTCCCAATCTATTGCCGTTCAGATAATAATCTGCCTCCCTGTTTTTGCCACCAAAGTGGATAACCTCGCAATTATCCACATTATTCTGCATCTGCCATGCATCTGCCCAATCACCCAACCTGTCCAAATCATACTGGAGTTTCTCAGCATCCTCCTCACAGCACACATGCCCACCCAGCTTTGTGTCGTCTGCAAACTTGGAGATATTACATCTAGTTCCCTCGTCTAGATCATTAATATATATTGTGAATAGCTGGGGTCCTAGGACCGATCCCTGCGGTACCCCACTAGTCACTGCCTGCCATTTGGAAAAAGAGCCGTTTATTCCAACTCTTTGCTTCCTGTCTGCCAACCAGTTCTCTATCCAAGTCAGTACCTTGCCCCCCAATCCCATGTGCCTTAACTTTACACGCTAATCTCTTATGCGGGACCTTATCGAAAGCCTTCTGAAAGTCCAAATACACCACATCCACTGGTTCTCCCTTATCTATTTTACCAGTTACATCCTCAAAAAATTCCAGTAGATTAGTCAAGCACTTGGAAAAGTGACAGGATCGGACAAAGTCAACATGGATTTACCCTGGCGACTAACCTCCTCCATGGCCGTAGCCCTCCTCTCCTCTATCGTAGCCCTCCTCTCCTCTACCGTAGCCATCCTCTCCTCTACGGTAGCCAGCCTTACCACGGAGGCAGCAATCATTTCCACGTCAGTAGCCATCCTTTCCGTGTTGATGCGTTCATGGGCCACTGACTCCACAAAGGCTCTGCTCATGGTCGCTATGGACTCCTCCATTCGCTCCACACTCGCGACCCTGGAGACAAAACCTGCCAGAGACTCCTGCATCTGTGCATGGAGTTCCATCACCTCTGATCTTATGGATGGACCCAGAGGCAGAGGGTTGACATGCAGCTGAGCCGGGCTGGCCGTGTCCTGTGCCCTCCGACGAGGACTCTCCACTGCTGTCCCTGTCTCCACAATCTGCTGATGCTCACTTGTGAGCTGTGATACACCAGGTGACAACCTATGTCCCGAAGGTTCCCCCGAGGTTTGAGTGTCTGCGCTGGTGCTGGGTGCTCTTATTTCTGCTGACGCTGCGCCCTCAGAGGTTGCAGATAACTCTGAGGAGTCTGGAATCTCAGGCTCTTCCTCCTGCACTGTGGGGACGGGGGCTCTCGATGGTCCTGTGGGGGGGGGGGGGTAATGGAAAGAGTTAGAGATGTGATGCCAATGTTACATGCACATTGCATTTTTCAGATGATCATAAGTCCATATGATGTAGCTTCAAAATCATTATCAGCGACTCATGCAATGTCAATGAGAGAGATGGAAAACTATTCTGTCACCAGCTTGCGGGGATGCACCTGTCTGTCCTTCCCCAACTTCCACCTCTGTATCATTCCCGACATTCTCCAGGACGGCGTCCTCCCAGCGGGTGAGCTGGGCTAATGAGGGTGGCCCTCTTCCTGTCCTGGCTCGCTCTCTCCTGTTGTGAGTTCTCTTTTCCTGCAATGAGGGAGACAAGTGGAGGTTGAGTGAGAATGAGGGAGTGAGTGTAGAGATTGCATTGCATTGATACTTAGAAGGAGACAAAGATGGAGTGAGGTTGCAAGACCAAGGGCCTTCCCTGTGTGTTGTCAGTTGTGTTCAAAGCATCAGAGTGAGAGGGAGTGTGAGGGCTGCATGGTCGAATAGTTATGTGAGTGTGAGCATAGAGAGAGAAGGAATGGCTAAGGGTGCATGGATGTGAGTGTCAAGTGGGATGTGGAGGAAAAGATTGCTAAAGCTGAGTGCTGGTGAGGAAAGGCAATGGGGATCAGGTTGAGGGTGATGGAAGCTTCATACTTACTTTTCCAGTGCGATGAAGGTTATGGAATCTTCTCCTGCACTGCATCCAGGTGTGCCATGTGAGCCCCAAGGAGTTGACTTCCCCAGCCACCTGTAGTCACACAGCCTTCGTCTGACTGGGAGACCTCTTCCTCCCTGAAGAAGGGAACAGGATCTCCCTGTGGGCCCGAGCCCCATCCAACAATGCCTGCAGTGATGCCTCATCAAATTTAGGAGATGATCTTGGCCTTCCGCTGGCCATTGTTCCTGCAGGTTCCTGTGCCATCAAAAGCCAAAAGGTTGGCAGCCTACAGAAGAAGCAAGGCTTGATGCAGACCTTAAATGCAGCAGCAATGATGATGTCATCAGAGGCGACTTTCTGACTGGAAATACTCATTTGCCAAGGGTTCCCACATGTTGGAAATCAATTGGCCAATTGAGTTAAAATTGCCTCAATCTCACACACCCATTTAGATTCGTGTGGGAAACACGAAATTCGGGGAACCCGACAATTCCCCGCACCTGAGTTAAAATCGATCCCATCTAGTTTATTCAGGCTCAAAAAAATCAATACATTATGCAGATAAAAATTGGAAAAGAAAACTTACACAAGTATAAGGGAAAATGTGATCAGACAATTTACTTACCTCTCCAGCTCTCCAAAACTTCAAAGTAACTGCCTCCTGACAAAAATATGTACTAGCTGCTGGACAAACTGGTTATAATCAGGGTGATAAAAAAGCACATTTAATACTTTAACAAAGAAAACGCATTCAATTTACTTGGTGGGTTTTTCACAAGATGTTTAGGCGTCCACTCCTCATCCGAGTCACTAGAAACATACACACGGGGTTGGCGCCCACTGCTAGGTCTTGACATGAACGCTGGTTTTGGTACATTCAATCCTGTGGAAATTTAAATATTCCACTCATCTACAGCTGATAATTGCCTGTATTTAATTTGACTTAACTTACTGACGTAAGGCATCTGTTGAATCGAACCATTTTAGAATAATATCAGGTAAGAGCAGCACAGAGGCTTTCCTTTCATCAATGGCATCTGGATTTAAATCCAGCACAGACTGATCAGACGAAAAGGTGCTTTTATGTTATGCTGGGGAGCTGGGAGCACAGCACTCAGACCCATGCCCTCTAAGAGTCTTGTTCTCCCAGTATTTGTTTATGCCACTGCTCCCGATTGGACCCATTGGAGAGTCCAAAGGAAGAAGATTTACATTTGTGACAGCTGACGGTCACTCTCAGTTCCGAGGGAAAGGAAGGTCCTTGATGGCATCTGAGATGTAGAGCTTTCCTCCCTTATTCCAATATTTACTGTTTTTATTCTTCCTTTAGTTTTAATGACAATCATTTAGTAGTTTTGCACAAAGAGTGGGGGGAAACCCATATTGTTACAATAGGAGGTGTTCTGATAGTCAGGTGAGATCAGGATCAGCTGTGCTGTCCCGCACATCACATGACTACCAACACTCAGACAGGATTTTTTCAAGGCAATTAAATTAATATTCTAGCAAAATACTGCGGATGCTGGAAATCCGAAATAACAACAGAAAACGCTGGAAAAATTCAGCAGGCCAGGGAGCATCCATGGAGAGAGAAACAGAGTTAACGTTTCAGGTCGAAGACCCTTCGTCAGAACTGGAGAAAAGCAGGAAGTGGAATAGATTTTAAAGCAAGTTAGGGGCTGGGAGAAGGGGGAGGGGATGAAAGAACAAAAGGGAAGGTCAGTGTTAGGATAGAAAGCAGGAGAGATTAAGAGACATTGAGAGACATTAAGAGATATTCAAGGCAATGGGACAGATTAAGGAACAAAGGATGGCTCTAATTGGAGTGTGAATGCACTGGCAGAATGAAGGACAGCTGCCATGTGGGAGGGAAAAATATATATATATATATGTGATAGGGGCCGAGATTATGATCTGAAATTGTTGAACTCTATGTTGAGTCCAGAGGGCTGTAGAGTGCCTAATCGAAAGATGAGGTGCTGTTCCTCAAGTTTACGCTGAGCTTCCGTGGGACAATGCAAGAGGCCGAGGACGGTGAGGTCTGAGTGGGAATGGGGCGGTGAATTAAAGTTCCAGGCCACCGGGAGCTTGGGGTCCCCCTTATGAACTGAACAGAGGTGATCCGCAAAGCGGTCACCCAATCTGTGTTTGGTCTCCCCAGTGTAGAGGAGACCACATCATGAGCAGCGAATACAGTATACTAAATTGCAGGAAGTACAAGTAAATTGCTGTTTCACCTGGAAGGGGTGTTTGGGGCCCTGGGCAGTGGGAAGGGGGGAGGGATAAGGGCATGTGTTGCATCTCCTGCGCTTGCATGGGAAGGTGCCGGGCAATGGGGAAGGGGTGCTGGGGATGGTAGAGGAGTGGATTAGGGTGTCGCGGAGGGAACAGTCCCTACGGAATGCTGAAAGAGGAGGTAAGGGGAAGATGCGTTTGGTGGTGGGATCACGCTGGAGGTGGCAGAAATGGCGAAGGATGATCCGTTGAATGTGGAGGCTGGTGGGGTGAAAGGTGAGGACAAGGGGAACCCTATCGTGGTTCCGGGAGGGAGGGGCAGGGGTGAGGGCAGAAGTGCGGGAGATAGAACGGACACGGTCGAGGGCCGTGTCAACCACGGTAGAGGGGAATCCTCGGTTGAGGAAAAAGGAAGACATGTCGGAAGCACTGGTATGGAAGGTGGCATCGTCAGAGCAGATGCGGCGGAGATGGAGAAACTGGGAGAATGAAATAGAGTCCTTACAGGAGGTGGGGTGGGAGGAAGTATAGTCCAGGTAGTTGTGGGAGTCAGTGGGCTTGTAGTGAATGTTTGTCAATAACCTATCCCCAGAGATGGAGACGGAGAAGTCGAGGAAGGGAAGGGAAGAGTCGGAGATGGACCATGTGAAGGTGAGGGAAGGGTGGAAATTGGAAGCAAATGTGAATTAAATTTTCTAGTTCAGGGCAAAAGCAGGAGATGGCACCGATACAGTCATAAATTAATATTCAGTGAATCATAGGATGAAGGTGCTGCATTTCTTGATATGCATTCCTAATCTGTGCCACCAGCGGTGAGATGGAAAATCCCAGCCAAAATATCTAACCACATATGAGGAGAACATCCACTTGGGTGTAATATTGGAAGAACTGTATGCCAGTACGAATCAGAGTGTTCAGGACAGGAAGGGAGAAATGTTGAAAGGAAGAAAATAATTGATTTTGTACAAATCTATTGCAAGCATGGTTTCATAGTTCTGCTGCACTTTCATATAATGGATGTCTACCCATTCACTTAGCTCTGCCCAATCATCTTTGGAAAGATACACGGCAATGTCTTTAAGCTTCTCGAGAATTTGGAGAAATAAAATGAATGTAATTTCTGATACATCTAGGCATTAAATCTGTAATCTTCACAAACTAAAGCTCTACAAATGTAAGATTAGCTACCCTGTCAGATCTGCCAATCTTTAAAAGAATATCCTCCACACCACTTGAATGGGCCGGCACAGCCAGCCGTTATTGGGAGCCATCAATATCGTGGCAGCATGATGTTGAAATGTCTTGGCGGAAAGTTGTCTCAAGACCTTCTACAATCAATGTTGGTGCTACCTTGCTCCAGAGGATGTCTCGAAAAGCAAAACAAAATGGCTAAAAATGATACCACACACCATCCCCTTTTCTAAATTATTCTTCCTCACCTTCTTTATGCTCACATGCAACATTCCATAGAAAACTGTAGTCAAACAACTTACAGCAGGTTTTTTGGTACTGCTGTTTTTGAGCCAGTTGTTCAAGGACACCCATAGTGAATGCCTCCGGTTCCTCCCCTTCAGTGTGAAATTATTCACACTCACCCGAACGTCATAGTCGAGATCAATCTAGTAACTTCAAGGAACACAGCAAAACACCATTCAGCAAGCTTCGCCATGTTATTTACAATGGTAGATCTACTTTTTCAACCTCATTTTTCCCCACTTTAAGTATCTATCCCCTTTTAAATACCTGAATTAAATCTGCATCAATGGCCTCCTTTGGTCGTGCTTTTCACAATCCAACAACATTTTGCATTAAGAATTTTCTCCTGGATTAAATTTTCAACAGCTGAGTTCTAATTTTAAATAGATGTCCCTTTAATACAGATCTCCCTATTAGCAAAATGAGTATTGGAACTCATCTATCTTGTCAATTCTTTTAATTTTTACTCAGGATGTGGTTAATGCTAACAAGACCATCTTTAATGCCCATCCCTAGTTGCCTTGAGAAGATGGTGGTGGACCTTCTATTTAAACACCGCGATCAGATCACTCCTCATGTTTTGGAAGGTTTGCTCAGTCTCTGATCAGACCTAAAGTAATAATTGGAATAGGAAAGGCAAATCCACAGCAGTACTTTCAGTTAAATTGTAACTACAAGACTAGGATAAACCCGGTAAAAGAGAAGTTCAGAACTATGGTCACAGCAGGAATTATCAGTACCTGAAATGGTCGCTGGGGAGGGTAGTAGAAGCAAAAAACTAAAAATGAATTAATTTAAGCAGTTAGATATTGTGATAAGGGAATTTTAGGTTTCTACTGGAAGGATAAGTTCGATGGGCCAAATGGTCTCACTGCTCAATATTAATGTTAGTGGTCCAATCTAAACACTGGGGAACTCAGCCACTCCCTACTGAGAGTATTAATGTGATTGGTATCTTTTGGGACTGAGCAGCTGAATCTTCCCCATCTCAAGTTGCAAACAATACATTTCTCCAGCATTTTCTTTCTGGTCTCCATTTGAAATCTGCCCTCATCTCACCTCCGATTTGCTCTTCTCAGACATGGCCTTGCCCTCTTCAGTATCCTCCCTGTCACTCTGAGTTTTGCCCAAACCTTCCTGAGGTTGGCCACCTTATTTACTCAACTTTTCCCTCCAATTTTTGTGCCCTTCTCGATCCCTCAGTCTTTTCAATGGTTTTGCCCCCGGGTCGATTATTTCTGTCTTTTTTCTGTCACCTCACGGGCTAAAATGAAGTCCAATCTGAGTGAAAGACTTTCCTGTCAGCAGCAGTGTTTAGTTTATGTGGCACTAATATCTGAAGCGGTCTTTTCCTCTGACTTTCCCTCAGGCTAACATGACCTCAGTCTCTTTCTCACTAAAAGTAACCCTGCCAGCTCTTGGTTTTCCCTCAGGATATTTTTGTTCCTTTTCTGGTCAGAAATAATTTGTGACCGGATTTTTATTTTGGTGAGCTGCAATCCGTCAGCATTTGCCGTAAAAGTGTGAAATGACTGAGAATGTGCTTTCCCCGCCTGCCTTGTAAAGGCACGCGCAGCCACACACCTCCTTCCCCCTCCTGCAGCCTCCCGCTTTCTGCCCATTGCCCGGCACCGCCGCCTCTATTTATAGCGCCCGCCTCCCCCCGGGGCGAGGCCGTTAGAAGGGCGACACGTGAGCGGCGCTGCGGCTGAGGGTTGAGCAGGGCGCGAGCGCCGGCGTGAGGAGACAGCCCGCCTCACGCGCCCAGGGAGGCCGAGCGCGCACCCTTTGAAACAAGACCCAAAGACACACTGGTCCCCCATGGGGAGGGCACCCAGGATAGGAGGCTCAATGGCCAAGGCCAAGACAGGCTGCACCCTGTGCACACACACTGCTGGCAGGGGGAGGGCAAACAAACAAACAAACCCCTTTCAGGCTCCCTCAGCTTTTATTTCATTTTTAAAAAAAAATTTGAAACCATTTAAAAAGTTGTACTGTCCTCATTCTTCCTCCAAAAATGTATCATCTCACACCTTTCTGTGTTGAATTACATCTGACACGTGACTGCCCATCCTACGTACCTATCTATTTCCTCTTGAAGTCTATTACTAGCTGCCTCAGTGGTTACTACACTTTCATGTTTGTGTCATCTGCAAACTTTGAAAATATGCCCTTTACCCCCAGTCCGAGTCATTAATGTTTATTCAAAGCAGCAGTGGTCTTAGTACAGAACCCTGGGGAACTCCACGGTATACCTCCCTCCAGTCCGAAAGACAGCCTCTCACCACAACTCTGTTTTTATATATATAAGCTAATTTTGTATCCATGCTGCTACTGCCCCTTTTATCCCATGGGCTTCAATTTTGCTAACAAGCCTACTATGTGGCACTTTATCAAAAGCCTTTTGAAAGTCCATATACACAACACCAACTGCACTGCCCTCATCTGCCCTCTCTCTTAACTCAACAAAAAATTCAATCACCTTAGGCAAACATGATTTGCCCTGAACAAATCCGTGCTGATTGTCCTTTATTATTCCAGACTTTTACAAGTGGTTGTTGATTTTCGCTGACTGGTCTGTAATTGCCAGGTTTATCTTTCTACCCTTTTTTGAACAATGGTGCAAAATTTGCCATCCTGCCGTCCTCAGCACCACCCCTGTATCCAGTGAGGCTTGGAATATCGTGGCCAGAACCTCCGCAATTTCTACCCTTACTTCCCTCAGCATCCTAGGTTGCATCCCATCCGGACCTAGTGATGATCCACTTTAATTACCACCAGCCTTTCTAGTACCTCTGTAATGTCCGTGTGTAATTGAGACACGGACTGCAGAAGTTGGTTATAACAGGTGTTTACTGAATGGAGACAAAACTGGAACTACTATACAAAGTTACTGCACAGGCTTATATACAGGGGTGGTCACTACTGGTACTGCAGTATACAGGGGCTGCAGAATATAGTTCCTTCTTCAAGGTACATACACTACAATTCCTCCCCTTTTAGCTAAACAGTACGTAACATTCGATTAATAATTAAATAACATATTTACAATTACAGTTGCCATATACATTAGCTGAAGTTAAGCAATTATAAATTCAGTCTTTGAGGAGGCTTCCTGATTCTGTCCGGATAACGCCTCTTTGGGGTATCAGGTTCTTCTGGCAAAGTTGATTTGGGATCAACGTCGTTGTTTGGTTCGTCTGCTTCCAATATCACCGATTCTGAGGTAGATGCAATTGGTACTTCGGTTTCATCACCAGGTGTATAGGATCGTGGTGTTGATTTGACGTTTTCCAGTGACTCTAGAATCTGGTCAGCATGGCGTCTTACAATGCTCTCTCCAACGTCCACGGTATACATGAGAGGTCCTTGCCGTGTGCAGATCGTTCCTGGCTGCCATTTCTCTGTGCGGTAGTCCCGGGCCAAAACTGGTTGACCTATCTTGAAACTCCTGGTTGGCCTTTCATTCATATTCTGAAACTGCCTGTTCTCCACATCTCTTCTGATGTTTGGCTTAACCAAATCCAAGCGGCATCTTAGTCTTCGATTGAAGAACATCATGGCTGGAGTTTGGTTGGTAACCGCATGTGTCGCATTCCGGTTGGCAAACAAGAAGTTATCCACCTTGTGTTGTAGGGGTATGTCTTCATTACACATTGCCTTGATAGCCTTCTTGAATGTTTGAACGAACCTCTCAGCCAATCCATTGGTGGCTGGATGATATGGGGCGGATGTGTAATGCTTAACACCATTGTTCTTTAAGAACCTCTGGAATTCTTCAGACACAAACTGTGGTCCATTGTCAGAGCAAATCTGTTCAGGCAGCCCATTTCTGGTGAATATGGTTCGTAAGACTGTGATAGGTTTTTCTGTGGCGGTTGAGGACATTTTTATTGGGCCAGAAATTCCAGAACGGGGCTTGCAGCGCGTGCAAGCCCCGTATTTGCACTTACCCCGCGCTCCTGCCGATCAGCTTCTGGGACGCCTGAACTTGGAGAAATTGAAAGCACATTCCCGGGCAGCGTATGACGTCACGCCGCCCAGGAGTGCAGCCAGCGCGGACCCAGGAGCGTGCAGTGTAAGTGAGACACGCCCCTTGAGGTCTCAGTTTCACTGGACACGCCCCCAATGTTTCTGTCAAGCTGCTTTGCTTTTTTACATGCAAAGCAGCAGTTTAAATAGGTTTTTGGAAGTTTTTTGAAGATTTTGGTAACTTTTATAAACTTTTTTAAATGTTTACATTATTTTGAGTAATCTGAAGTAGTTTTAAAGAGAATTAAAGCAATTTAAAGACTTTTAAAAGCCCTAAAAGAATTTTTTTAATTCCATTTATTTATTTAGCAATGTCGTCGTCATACGTGTCTTCACACTGTTCCCTTTGGGGAACTGTATGAAGTGGTGGAAGGATTTATGGCCGTGATTAACGCTCATTCCGTGACCGTAACCATCTTTGAACCAGCCATTAGGGCGGTTAGTCCTATGGCGGGAGGGTTTTACGGGCTCCCACAAGCTATACAAGGAGGGGGGGCCACCCACACCCACGGACGCAAATACCCCACTGGATGTCAACCCAGAATTTAGAGCCGGAGCTCCGACTCCACTTGCCGGGACTGTCTGGAGCGGGGTTCGAAACCCTACCCTGATCTGGCCCAGCGGCGGGGATCCTACCGCTATGACAAACGCCCAATCCGATTAGCTACGTGAAATGGCAGCATAGGGCTCCAGTCACGGGGAGGGAAAAGGCGCAGGAAACGTATGGGTGTCACCTTTTGTGCGGAGTGGGCCTTTTGCGTAGCAGTAAGCATCCCCGCCGTTGGGCCAGAAGGAGTAGGGTTTTGAACCCCACTCCAGACAGTCCCGGCAAGTGGAGTCGAAGCTCCAACTTTAAATTCTGGGTGGACATCCAGCGGGATACTTGCGTCCGTGGGTGTTGGTGGCCCCCCCCCCCAGATGGGTTGTGGGAGCCCATAAAACCCTCCCGCCATAGGACTAACCACCCTAATGGCTGGTTCAAAGATGGTTACGGTCACGGAATGAGCGTTAATCACAGCCATAAATCCTTCCACCACTTCATACAGTTCCCCAAAGGGAATAGTGTGAGGATACGTGCGATGATGACCTCTTGCGCAATGCACCTCCTTGGACCCTCAGTCGCAGATGCGAGGGGGCAAGTCGTGCAAGTGTTAAATTTTTTATTTTATTGACATGTAAAATGTTGGCCCAATAATTCCCTTCCAAATGCGCTAGTACGGTCGGGGTACTTACGCATCTGGCCAGATGAAATGCCGGTTTTCAGCATGCACAGTGCATGTGGGGAAAACCAGCATTTCCTGTCCTCTGAACGAAGGGGTTCAGAGGCAGAACGCATGCGACTGCACAGGCAACGCGTGCGCAGTATAATTCGCCGCTTTCATTAATGCTTTCAGTGAGGTCCAGTCATTACAACTTACACATGAAAAAAGCATGGGTACAGTTGCTACAGAGGCTGCGGAGGAAGATATTTCTTATCGTGGAGCTTCTGAAAGTATGTATGTCTGTATATATTCCTTTGCGTGTTATGTATATATTCCTTTACTTATGTGTATGAATGTATTATTTAATTATGACTTTCAGAGAAAGTAACTTATTGGAAAATCATAATTAAAAACATACATTCATAGTAAAGGAATATAAAACATACATACATATACGTAAAGGAATATATGTGGACATACATACATAACTCATTCTCACATTCCATTCACACAGCCACAATTGCTCCTTCTACCTACCGTTCTGAAAACCCTTTAAAAAAAAAAAAAAAAATTTTAACTTTAAAACTTACTTAAAATTTCTTAAAATAACTTCCCTCCCTTTCCCAAACAAAAATATTGCATTTCAAAAGCTCCACGATAAAATATATCTTCCTCCGCAGCCAATGAACCACTTTACACTTGCTTTTTTTCAGTGTAACTTCTAAGGACTTAACCTCACGGATTTCATGAATGAAATCCACGAAGTTCACTGCGCAAGCGCTGCCTGTGCAGTCGCACGCGCTCGAGGTCTGGAAATGCCGGCGTTCCCCGCATGCGCTGTTCATGCTGAATGCCGGCATTTCCAACGGCCAGAAGCGTGAGTAAGCCGACCGCACTCACGCTTCTGGCCTGGAATTTCTGGCCCATTACCTCTGGCCACTTTGAATGTGCATCCACCGCAATTAAAAACATCGAGTCCATAAATGGACCAGCAAAATCAATGTGCACCCTTTGCCATGGAGATGAGGGCCACTCCCATGGATGTAGAGGGGCTTGTGGTGGGGCGTTTTGGACCTTCTGGCATCCTGTACAGCTCTTGGTCATCTCTTCGATTTCCCTATCGATTCCCGGCCACCACACAAACGCTCTGGCTATGTTCTTCATTTTTGCCCCTCCCAGATGACCCTCATGAAGCTCATTGAGCACTCTATCCTTCAATTTGGGTGGAATTACTACTCTGGATCCACACATCAAGGTTCCTCGGCACACTGACAGCTGCTCTCTTCTCGACAAGAATGCTGGCAACAGTGGTTTGCCATGTGCTGGCCATCCCTTCACTGTTAAATCATAGACCCTGGAGAGTGTCGGGTCATTTCGTGTTTCCTTTTCTATGTTTGCATTCGTCACAGGTAGACATTCGACTATGGTCAAGTGGAATATCTCCACAGGATCCACTGCAGGTGCTTCTTCCACCGTCGGCAACGGTAGGCGCGACAATCCATCAGCATTCCCATGCTGTTTAGTTCCTTTGTACTCGATGTCATATTGGTGTGCCCCTAGGAAAAGGGACCACCTCTGTAGCCGTTGTGCTGTCATTATCGGGACGCCCTTCTTAGGGTTGAAAATGGAGACAAGAGGTTGATGATCAGTTAGTAGAGTAAATTTCTGTCCGTGCAGGTAGTGATTGAACTTCTTCACCCCCCCACACCAGGCTGAGGGCCTCTCTGTCAATCTGGGCGTAGTTACGCTCAGCTGAAGTTAACGAGCGTGACACAAAAGCTATCGGCCTCTCTGAACCATCAAGGGATTTATGTGACAGTACCGCTCCAACGTTGTAGGGAGACGCATCACATGCCAATCTTATCGGTAGTGATGGGTTGTAGTGAGCCAATACTTCTCTTGAAGTGATCAGGCCTTTACACTTCTGAAAGGCCCGCTTACATTCATCGCTCCATTTCCATGCTACTCCAGTTTGTAGCAGGGCGTTCAGTGGGTGCAGAATTGTGGACAAATTCGGCAAAAACTTATGGTAGTAATTCACCAATCCGAGGAATGACCTCAGTTGCGACACATTTTCAGGCGCTGGAGCCTTAACTACCGCTTCAATTTTGTCAGGGGACTTATGTAACCCCTCTTCATCAATCACGTGGCCACAATACGATATTTGTTTCTTAAAAAACTCGCACTTGGGGCGATTGTCTCGTAGCCCATGTTCTCTTAGTCTAGTGAGCACCTGCTCTAGGTTGGCAAGGTGTTCACTGTCATTTTCACCTGTCACTAGGATGTCGTCCAAGTAACACTGAGTCCCCGGAATCCCTTGCAGGACTTGTTCCATCGCTCTTTGTCATATCGCCGGAGCTGATGCTACTCCGAATACCAGTCGATTATACTGGTAAAGACCTTTGTGAGTGTTTATCGTGAGATATTTCCTAGAGGATTCTTCAACCTCCATCTGCAAATATGCTTGCGCTAGGTCAATTTTTGTAAAACGTTTCCCTCCAGATAGTGAGGCGAAAATATCTTCTATCCTCGGAAGAGGATACTGTACTGTGTGAAGGACTGGGTTCAGTCACCTTGAAGTCCCCACAGCTGCGAACCTTCCTTGGCTCCTCAGACTTATTGTTTAACGTTTTCTTCATGACAGGAACGATGGGTGTCGCCCACTCGCTCCAGCCAACCTTAGATAACACGCCTGCATTCTCCAGATTCTCCAGCTCTGCCTCGACGGCTGGGCGAATTGCATACGGTACCGGTCTTGCTTTGAAAAACTTGGGAATTGCATTCTCTTCTATTTTTATCGAGGCGGTTACGCCTTTAAGAGTTCCCAGTCCTTGTTGAAATACCTCTTTAGCGTTAGCTAAGATTTTTGACAATCGTCCAGGTGTGACGTCGTCATCCTTTTTACCAGCCACAGTCAGTGCCTGAATGGGGTGCCAGTCTAAACCTATCTTTCTGATCCATTCACGTCTCAATAACGGTGGTCCAACATCTTGCAGTATGTACAGATACAATTTCTGTATTTCCTTGCCGTTGTATTCGACAGGCACCCTTATTTTCCCTCTGGGGTATACTTTCTGCCCCGTATATGTCTTCAAGACAATGGATGTGTCTTTCAAGGGTATGTGTGAGAATAGCCGCTCGTAGTCTCGTCGATTGATCACGGTCAGGGCTGATCCTGTATCCAATTCCATTTTGACTTGGGACCCTGCTATCTTGAGGGTGACCCAAATGGTTCGGTGATCCTCTTTTGCGATTACGTTGTGTAGTTTGAGACAGCTTAGTCTCTTGTTCCCGGATTCACTATCGCTCTTCTGGTCTTCGGAACTACTGTCCGTCATCTTTTGTACTTTCCTGTACTTTTCCTTAGTAGTCTTTTTGTTGTCGTTAGTCTTCTTCCTGGACCTGTAAACTCGTGCAATGTGTTCCATCTTTCCGCATTGCCTGCATGTTTTGTCCTTGAACCAGCAGTCCTTCTGGTCATGGGTTGTTCTGCCGCAGCGATAACATTTTTCAAATCCCCGTGTCATTTCATGGGTGCCGTATTCCTGTGGCTTTTGCTGTATTTCCGCAGCTCCCCTTGCTGCTGCTTCGTACGATACTGCCACGCTGAAAGCCTTATCTAGCGTCAGCTCTTTCTCCGAGAGTAACCTCTTCTGGGTTCCTTCACTCAGGAGTCCACAGACAAATTTGTCCCGTAGGGTATCTGCCAGTCCTGCTCTGAACTGGTAGTGCTTTGATAGCTTGCATAGTTCCGTAAGGTAATCAGCATTGCTCTCATCTTTATGCTGATTTCTCTTGTGGAATTTAAATCTTTCTGCTATCAGCAGCGGTGTAGGATTTAGGTGTTCCTGTAGGATATCAACAATTTCGTTAAAACTCTTCCCCATCGGTTTGACTGGAGTGATCAGGTTCCGCAATAAGCCGTACGTTCTTACGCCCATTAAGTTTAGTAGTACCGATGCCTTTTTCTCATCGGCTACTTCATTTGCCTTGCAATATACTTCGACTCTTTCCACATATGTGGTCCAGTCTTCTATTTCATTATCGAAGGCAGTGATATTGCCAGTCTTCGGCATCTTGGAGATCTAAGATGGCAACTCCCACGCTTTGCCTTCTTCCCCGCTGGATTAAGATGGTGCCTCCCGCGCTTTCTGCCTTTTCCGCTGCTGCCAGCGCTGTTGCTGGTGTTTTTATGCCTTGATGGTGATGCCCTATGGTCTTCGCGCACTTCCCCCCACGCTGCTGCCAACGCCGCTCTCCGCGGCCCCCGTGGCAAACTGCAGCTCCTCGCGGTTTTCTGCGCTTCTAACTTCTTTTTCCTTTATTTTAATTACTGTTCCCGTCGTCAGGGCAGACCCTATGGGACACTTCCCTCCCTCTTCTCGGGTCTGTACGCTGCCCGGCTTCGTAGCACCGGCCGCGCCCTGTGTGCTCCACCCTCTCTCTCTCGCTCCTCTTTCCCGACAACGCTGCTCGGCCCCGTTGAAAAGCCACCCGATCGAGCTCTAGCCCGCCGCAGCCCAGGAAGGATCAGCGTACTACCTGCCACCAGCCCGATTAGCTGGAACACCATAGACTGGAGAACCAAGCCCAGCTTTCGACAGCCTCTCCTGCAAATCTTCGAATTCGATGAATCAGAGGGCGCTTGCCCACGGTCGATGCCCGTTTCCTCTATGTTTTTTTTCTTTTTGGATTTCTTCCTTCTGGCTTCGACCTCCAATAACTTCGCTTCAGGGATGGATCCCCGTGAGGTGGTGCAGAACTGTAGGTAAGTTCGGATCTGTTCGTCGCCAATGTAATGTCCGTGTGCAATTGAGACAGACTGCAGAAGTTGGTTATAACAGGTGTTTACTGAATGGAGACAAAACTGGAACTACTATACAAAGTTACTACACAGGCTTATATACAGGGGTGGTCACTACTGGTACTGCAGTATACAGGGGCTGCAGAATATAGTTCCTTCTTCAAGGTACATACACTACAACCTCCTCATTATCTATTTCTATCTCATCCAGTATCCCACCAACTTGCTCATTTACCATAGCTTTGTCAAAGTCCTCTTCCTTGGTAAACACTGACACAAAGTTCTCATTTACTACCTCAGCCATGCCTTCTGTCTCCACAAATAGATATAGGGTGGATAAAGGGGAACCAGTGGATGTAGTGTATTTGGACTTCCAAAAGGCATTTGACAAGGTTCCACACAAAAGATTACTGATCAAGATAAAAAATCACGGGATTGGGGGTAATATACTGGCATGGGTGGAATATTGGCTATCTAACAGAAAACAAAGAGTTGGGATAAATGGTTCATTCTCGGGCTGGCAATCAGTAACTAGTGGTGTTCCGCAGGGGTCAGTGCTGGGACCCCAACTCTTTACAATCTATATTAACGATTTGGAGGAAGGGACCGAGTGCAACATATCCAAGTTTGCCGATGATACAAAGATGGGAGGGAAAGCAGTGAGTGAGGAGGACATAAAAAACCTGCAAAAGGACATAGACAGGCTAAGTGAGTGGGCAGAGATTTGGCAGATGCAATATAATGTTGGAAAGTGTGAGGTTATGCACTTTGGCAGAAAAAATCAAAGAGCAAGTTATTATCTAAATGGAGAGAAACTGCAAAGTGCTACAGTACAAAGGGATCTGGGGGTCCTGGTGCATGAAACACAAAAAGTTAGTATGCAGGTGCAGCAGGTGATCAGGAAGGCCAATGGAATCTTGGCTTTTATTGCAAGGGGGATGGAGTATAAAAACAGGGAAGTCTTGCTGCAGTTATACAGGGTATTGGTGAGGCCACACCTGGAATACTGCGTGCAGTTTTGGTTTCCATATTTAAGAAAAGATATACTTGCTCTCGAGGCGGTTCAGAGAAGGTTCACTTGGTTGATTCCAGAGATGAGGGGGTTGACGTATGAGGAAAGGTTGAGTAGGTTGGGACTCTACTCATTGGAGTTCAGAAGAATGAGAGGTGATCTTATCGAAACATATAAGATTGTAAGGGGGCTTGATCGGGTGGATGCGGTGAGGATGTTTCCACTGATGGGTGAGACTAGAACTAGGGGGCATAATCTTAGAATAAGGGGCTGCTCTTTCAAAACTGAGATGAGGAGAAACTTCTTCACTCAGAGGGTAGTAAATCTATGGAATTCGCTACCCCAGAGAGCTGTGGAAGCTGCAACATTAAATAAATTTAAAATGGAGATAGACATTTTCCTAGCAGATAAGAGAATTAGGGGTTACGGGGAGAGGGCAGGGAAGTGGACGTGAGTCTAGATTCAGATCAGCCATGATCCTATTGAATGGCGGAGCATGCCCGAGGGGCCGTATGGCCTACTCCTGCTCCTATTTCTTATGTTCTTATGTTCTGCTCTCCATTTTGGTCCGTAATCGGCCTCACTGCTCCTCTGACAACCCTTTTACTGTTAATATGCCTACAGAAGACCTTTGGATTCCTCTTTATGTTAGCAGCCAATCTATTCTCATACTGTCTCTTTGCCCCTCTTATTTCCTTTTTAAATTCTCCTCTGTACGTTTTATATTCAGCCTCATTCTCCCTTGTATTATCAAGCTGACATCTGTCATACGCCCCCTTTTTTCTGCTTCATGCTACTCTCCAACTCCTTCACCATCCAGGGAGCTCTGGCTTTGGTTGCCCTCCCTTTCCATCGTGTAGGAATGTACCTCAAGTGTACCCGAACCATCTCCTCTTTAAAGGCCACCCATTGCTCCATTACATTTTACCTGCTAGTCTTTGACTCCAATTCACCCGGGCCAGATCCCTCATTAATTCGCTGAAATTAGCCCTCTTTCAGTTAAGTATTTTTATTCTAGATTGTTCCATGTCCTTCTCCATAACTAATCTAAACCTTACAATACTATGATCCCTATTCCCGAGATGCACCTCCACTGTGACATTCTCCACTTGATCCACTTCATTCCCCAGGACTAGATCCAGCAATGGCTCCTTCCTCATTGTGCAGGAAACATACTGATCAAGAAAATTCTCCTGAACTCTCTTCAAAAATTCCTCTCCCCCCCCCCCCCTGCCCTTAATACAATTACTATCCCAGTCTCTAGTGAGGTAGCTAAAGTCTCGCATTATCACTACTCTATTGTTGTTGCACCTCTCAGTCATGTCTTTCCAATTCTGCTCCTCTATCTCCAACCCACAGGTTGGCCCATAAATACACCAGGCAGTGTAATAGCTCCTCTATTGTTTCTCAACTCCAACCAAATAGATTCTGTCTTTGACCCCTCAAGGACCTTCTCACTTTCTAGCACTGGAATATTTCCCTTAATCTAAACTGCTACCCTTCCTCCCTTTTTCCCTTCCCTCTCTTTCCTGAATACCTTGTACCCAGTAATATTAATCATCCAATCCTCCCCTTTTTGAGCCAGGTCTCCGTTATCGCCACTACACCATATTCCCATGCGGCTATTTGCGCCTGCAGCTCACCAACCTTATGAACCACACTTTGTACATTTACACACTTAGAACTCTTCTAACTAGAACCGTCTCTCCCAGTCCCCTGTGCACCTTGTTTCTACTTTTTAATACTACATCCTGGTGCCCAACCACCTGGTTAATTCGTTTAAACCCACCCCAACAGCACTCGTCAATGTGCCCGCAAGGATATTGGTCCCAGCTCAGTTCAGGTGCAACCTGTCCGTGTTGAACAGCTCACTCCTGCCACAGAACTGGTCCCAATGTCCCAGGAATCTGAAGCCCTCTCTCCTGCACCATGTCTCTAGCTATGCATTAACCTTCCATATCTTCCTATTTCTACTCTCACGTGCACATCCTGGCACTGGGAGTAATCCAGAGATTACCATCTTTGAGGTCCTGCTTTTTAACTTCCTCCCTGGCTCCTTAAATTCTGACTACGGGACCTCAGCCCTCTTTGTCCCTATGTCGTTGGTTCTGACATGGACCACGACTTCTTGCTCTTGCCCTTCCCCAGGAGAATGTTCTGCACCCTCTCCATGATGTCCCTTACCCTAGCAGCAGGCAGGCAACATACCATACGGGTCTCACATCGACAGTAGCAGAACTGCCTGTCCGTCCCCCTGACTGTCGAATCCGCAATTACTACTGCATTCCTACACTTTCCAGTAGCCCTTGTGCAGTCCTTTGGCTCATGGTGCCAGGCTCGGCATTGCACTTCTTTGAGCTATCGTCACCCTCACCAGTAACCAATGGTGAATATCGGTTTGAGAGCACCACACTCCCGGAGGATACCTGCACTGCCTGCCTCGTCCCACCCTTGTGAGTGGCCACCCACTTGCCATTCTGAATTCCATCTGGCTGAGCAGTGTCCACATCCTGGAACCTGCGGTCCAGGACACACTCATCCACCCATATGTCCTGCAGCGAATCCAGCTGCCCCTCAAGTTCAGAAACCCTCAGCGTGAGTTCGAGCAGCTGGAGGCATTTCCTGCAAACATGGGCCTCCGGGACTCATGCAGAATCCTGAAGTTCCCACATGGCACAGGAATTGCAGGCTACGGGTCATAGCTGTCCCTCCATTCTAATTAGAATCTTAAAATAATCTACTTAGAAACAAGGTGATTTATAGAAGTGCTGTTAACTATGTCTAAACTACACTGCAATTTTTATATTCGCTCCTCATACCAAACTAGCCAAAGACTAAATTATTTACCCAAGCTTAACAGGAACCACCGAGTTACCAAATACAAAGAACATAAATTTTGGATACTTAATTTAGAATTCTTGGCTGCACTCATTCTTTTGAGCTGGATGTGAGAAACCGCCTTCCTCCTCTCCACCGGATTTTTATTATCACCTCATTCCCAGCTTCCACTCTGCTTGTGATCCACTCCGATTGTGTTTTACCCAGCTCTGTCTCCCTGACTCTGATTATATTTAATACTGTAGGAGTGCTTGAACTCCTAACGAAAGTACTGAGACTGAAACTAGCAGTTAACCAAACGTGGTTTAATGCACTAGTAAAAGTTACAAACAAAAACGCAGGAGAAACTCTATACAGGTCTGTACACCAACTGGTTCCACGGCGACAGAGAGGGAACGCCTCTCCCCTCTGACGTCATGACGTCATCACGTTTCCTGCCGTTGGGAACGTCACGTGACCTGCGTGATGACATCATCGCGCTGGATCGCCATTTTACCGAACCTGCGCTGTTTATACAGAGCAAACACTTAAAGGTAACAAGCCCCTGTTAAAGGCAATTATATACATTACTGCAAGAGTCTCTTGGTGGCTTTGCCACATACGCCCCCCCCAGAATTGTCTTTAATAAGGAAAGTCAATCGCAGAGGAGGTCGGACAAGCCTGTTTGAACGACTCCTAAATTCCCGGAGAGGAAAACGCTGAGCAACTGGTGAGCTGGAGGGGATAGCGGCCTGGTCAGGTGCGGCAGCAGCCGGCGGTCGACGCCTACGTGGTGGCTGAGCGGGCTCGACTGGCTGTTCAAGGTCCAAGTGCGCGGGCTTGAGGCGATCGACGGAGATGTGGTCCAGCCTGCCCCCGAGGTCGACCAAAAAGGTCTTAGCCCCTGTCTGTAAAACCCGGAAAGGACCCGTATACGGAGGCTGGAGTGGGCTGCGATGGGCGTCTTGACGAACGAACACGAATTTGGCCTTCATCAACTCCACTGGAATGTGGGAGGCAGGAAAACCGTGTTGCAACGTCGGAACTTGCCGGAAGCACTGGGCCACTTCCCGGTGGGCTTCCCGCTGAGTGGCTGCGGATCATGGCTGTGTAGGGGATGGCAGGAATTCGCCTGGTACCCGGAGCGGCTGGCCGTAAACCATTTCCGCGGCCGAAGCCTGCAGGTCCTCCTTTGGCGCTGTGCGCAACCCCAGCATAACCCAAGGCAGTTTATCTACCCATGCCGTGTCCAGGAGGCTGGCCCTGAGCGACGCCTTCAATGAACGATGAAAACGCTCACAGAGCCCATTCGCTTGCGGGTGGTAGGCCGTGGTACGATGGAGTTTGGTGCCTAAGGCTGAGGCCACCGCATTCCAAAGCTCAGATGAGAATTGTGGACCACGGTCGGACGAAATATCCATCGGAACCCCAAAGCATGCTACCCATGACGAGATAAAGGCTCGAGCGACATCTGCAGAGGTGGTAGACGTCAGGGGAACCACCTCTGGCCATCTCGTGGTGCGATCTACCATCGTCAGAAGGTGTGTGAAACCCCGCGATGGCGGGAGTGGCCCCACAAGGTCGACGTGGACGTGGTTGAACCGACGTTCCGGTACCTCGAAGGTGGCCAAGGGGGCCCTGACGTGTCGTTGTACTTTGGCTCGTTGACAAACCACACATGTGTTCGCCCAGTCGCAGATGTCCTTGCGCATCCCTCTCCAGATGAATTTGGATGCTAGCAACTTCTGCGATGCCCTCACACCAGGATGCGAAAGTCCGTGTATGGCATCGAAAACTTTCCGACGCCAGGTGGACGGAACAATCGGACAGGGGTCTCCCAAGGAGACGTCACAGAGTAAAGTGATGCCCGCCGAATGGAACAGCACATCCTTCGGTTGAAGGCTGGCGGAGTCAGAACGAAAGGCTTGAGTGTCCGGGTCGGCAGCTTGGTCGGCCGCCATTCTCGCATAATCGATCCCCAACTGCACGGCTTGGACGGTGGTGCGGGAAAGGCAATCCGCTACCACGTTGTCCTTGCCGGCCACGTGCCGGATGTCGGTGGTAAATTCAGAAATAAATGTAAGCTGTCGCTGCTGTCGAGCCGACCACGGTTCAGCAGTCTTGGCCATCGCGAATGTCAGCGGTTTGTGGTCGACAAACGCAGTGAAGTGGTGCCCTTCGAGCAGAAAACGAAAATGGCGAATGGCCAAAAACAACGGCAACAGCTCCCTGTCAAAGGTATTGTACTGGCGTTCGTGCCGTCGCAGCTGGCGGCTAAAAAATGCCAGTGGTTGCCACGTGCCGTCGACCCATTGCTCTTGGATGGCCCCTATGGCGTAGTCCGACGCGTCAGTCGTGAGAACGATGGTGGCTACTGGCAGGGGGTGTGCCAACATTGTCGCATTCGTGAGGGCGGTCTTCGTGTCCCCGAAAGCGCGGTCCATTTCCGGCGTCCAAACTACGGGCTCCTTTCCCGGCTTCCCTCTGAGGGCCTCGTAGAGCGGTCGCATGAGCTGTGCAGCCCTGGGAACAAAACGATGGTAAAAATTTACCATACCCAGGAACTCCTGGAGTGCCTTCATGGACTGCGGCCATGGGAATGCGGCGATCACCTCCACCTTAGCCCGAAGCGGCATTGCCCCCTCTGAAGTGATGCGGTGGCCTAAGAAGTCGATTTGCTGCAGGCCGAACTGGCATTTGGCCGAGTTGACAATGAGGCCGTGCTGCTGAAGGCGATGAAAGAGAATGCGCAGATGCTTGAGATGGTCCTCCTTTGTGGCGCTGGCGATCAGTATGTCATCCAGATAGACGAACAAAAATTTGAGATCCCGCAGCACCGAATCCATTAGGCGTTGGAATGCCTGCGCCGCGTTTTTAAGTCCAAAAGGCATGCAGAGGAACTCAAACAGGCCAAAAGGGGTGATGACTGCTGTCTTTTGGACGTCCTGGGGATGCACCGGTACCTGATGGTACCCACGGACGAGGTCGACCTTGGAGAAGATCGAATTCCCCGCCAAATGTGCGGAGAAATCCTGTATGTGTGGTATGGGGTACCGGTTGGGGGTCGTGACATCATTGAGGCGGTGGTAGTTGCCGCAGGGCCACCATCCACCCCCGGGCTTAGGGACGATGTGGAGAGGTGAGGACCAGGGACTATTCGACCAATGAATAATCCCCAACTTTTCCATGGCGGCAAACTCCGCCTTAGCAGCCATGAGCTTGCTGGGCTCTAGCCGCCGTGCCCTGGCATAGACGGGAGAGCCGGTCGTCGTTATATGGTGCTCCACTCTATGTTTGGCGGTCGAAGCCGAGAAGGTGGGCTTAGTCAGCTCTGGAAAGTCCCCGAGGAGGCAGGAGAAAACGTTGGGGGGTGGCCGAGCGCAGGAGACCGAGTGCGGTGCGACCGTGCCGCGCGCACAGGGAATACAGTCGAACGTGGTGGCGTGAACGAGCCGAT
The DNA here is from genome assembly GCF_052327205.1 of Somniosus microcephalus. NCBI lineage: Eukaryota > Metazoa > Chordata > Chondrichthyes > Squaliformes > Somniosidae > Somniosus > Somniosus microcephalus. The sequence goes on from NC_140999.1 coordinate 144,825,393, forward strand.
GATTTTTTAAATCAACCAACAGGCCATTGGTGCTTAAAAAGTCAGCGCCTAGGAGTGCCTGTGAAATTTTGGCGGTGACAAAGTCCCATATAAAGCGTTGGCCACTGAAGCAGACCTGGACCCGCCGTGTCCCGCAAGTACGAATCGCACCCCCGTTGGCAGCTTGGAGGGGAGAACCGCGCCTGCCGGACCGAAGGTCGAGGACTGACGCGGGAAGGATGCTGCACTGCGCCCCTGTGTTGCACAAAAAACGACGGCCCGAGATGGAGTCGGTTAAATAGTTTCCCAGAATCGCCGATCGCCATCGTGGCCGCGGGGCATGCCCCGGAGTCGGTGTTCTTGACGCGCAGTTGCTTGTTCGGTGTTTTGGGCACGAAACTGCAAGGCGGATGGCAGCTTCTGGCCTTCACGCCAAACCGAGCGTGGTAATAACAGAAACCGGTTGTTGGAGGCGTCGAGGCAGGGCCCTTTGGGGCGGGGCGTCTCACGACAGCGCAGTTTTGTTGTCGGACTGCGTATATTTTATCCGCCTCTTCGGCGAGCGCTATGCAATCCCCGGCGTCCGATCTGGCGAGGGCCGCCTGCACCTGTTCGAGCAGTTGACTGAGGAACAGTTCGCGGAACAGGAAACATTGTGGTTCAGACCCCAGGAGTGTAAGCATCTGGCTCATCAACTCCAAAGGTTTGGAGTCTCCTAACCCGGGCAGCGTGAGTAGGCGGTGTGCACGCTCTGCCTTCGTAAGGCCGAATACCTGCATTAGCCGTGCCTTAATGGCTACATACTTGTCGGTGGCCGGGGGGTTCTCCAGTAGGCTGATGATCCTTGACGCCGTCGAGCTGTCGAGTGCAGAGACCACGTAAAGATAACGGGTCTGATCCTGCACGACGTTGCGGAGCTCGAACTGCGCCTCCGCTTGTACGAACCAGGAGGCGCCTGTCGTTCCCAAATTTGGGGGAGCTTCAAAGCCACTGCATTGGCTTCCATCATGGCCCTGCGTTCCGTTTCCGCCGCGAAGAACGTCCGCGAGGATTCGGGGTCACCAATGTAGGAGTGCTTGAACTCCTAACGAAAGTACTGAGACTGAAACTAGCAGTTAACCAAATGTGGTTTAATGCACTAGTAAAAGTTACAAACAAAAACGCAGGAGAAACTCTATACAGGTCTGTACACCAACTGGTTCCACGAGAACAGAGAGGGAATGCCTCTCCCCTCTGACGTCATGATGTCATCATGTTTCCCGCCATTGGGAATGTCACGTGACCTGCGTGATGATGTCATCGCGCTGGATCGCCATTTTACCGAACCCGCGCTGCTTATACAGAGCAAACACTTAAAGGTACAGAGCAAACACTTAAAGGTAACAAGCCCCTGTTAAAGGCAATTATATACATTACTGCAAGAGTCTCTTGGTGGCTTTGCCACAATATCATTATATTTTTCATTAATAGTGTTTGATTCAATTTCTCTAGTGTTACCTTGTGCTTTTCTGCCCTTTCCCCTATTTCTAAGGACTAAACTCACTCACACTGTCAGCTGCCAACTCCAGCTCCTGCCCACGGTAACAACTGATGAATTGTAACCAGGGGCTAAAACCTGTCTCCAGGTGACATCACAAAGGAGCCAGGAGCCAATCACACAGCAGCCAGCGCAGGCCCCGCCTACTGGTGGTATGACAGGGTCACATGGCCAGGCTCTGCTCCTGGTGCAGTCTCACTGGACTGGAGCACAGGTTGCAGCATCTGCCCATTAGTGTTACGGCACTGTCTCCGAACCCAGCTCTCGCCTAACGACATCCCAGGCAGGGAGCACAGCCTCCCGTCATTAGTCTTCATGAATCCTGTCTACCGACCTTGTAATGTGAAATCTTATTATCCAATGCCCGCCCCACCACTCGTCCACCTCTTCCGTCATCGAACCGAAGATCTGGCCAGCTGATTGCAGCAGGATGCGGTAAAGAGATGTTCTGCTGTTAATGGAGGAAAATGTCCCAAGGGCAGGGTTGGTGCATTTAGATATATGAGTGGGGTACTGCAAGAATCGATGCTTGGGCCTCAGCTATTCTACATCAATGATTTGGATGAGGGGACTAAATGTAACATTTCTAAATTTGCTGATGATACAAAGCTAGGTGGCAGTGGCAGTTGTGAAGAGGATGTGAAGAGGCTTCAAGGGGATCTCGACAGGCTCAGTGAGTGGGCGAGAACATGGCAGATGGAATATAGTGTGGATAAATGTGAAGTTATCCACTTTGGTAGAAAAAACAGAAAGGCAGAGCATTTGCTAAATGGTGAAAGATTGGTGAATGCAGATGCTCAAAGGAACCTGGGTGTCCTTGTACATGAGCCACTGAAAGTGAATGTGCAGGTGCAGCAAACCATTAGGAAGGCAAATGCTATGCTGGCCTTCATTACAAGAGGATTTGAGTACAGGAGTAAAGAAGTCTTACTCCAATTATATAGGGTCTTGGTGAGACCACACCTGGAGTACTGTGTACAATTTTGGTCTCCTTAACTAAGGAAGGATATACTTGCCATAGAGGGAGTGCAACGAAGGTTCATGAGATTGATTCCTGGGATGCCGGGACTGTCGTATGAGAAGAGATTGAGTAAACTAGGCCTGTATTCTCTTGGATTCAGAAGAATGAGAGGGGATCTCATTGAAGCATACAAAATTATTACAGGGCTTGATAGGGTGAATGCTGGGAGAATGTTTCCATTAGCTGGGGAGTCTAGAACCAGGGGCCACAGCCTCAGGATAAAGGGTAGGACATTCAGGACTGAGATGAGAAGAAATTTCTTCACACAGAGGGTGGTGAATCTTTGGAATTCTCTACCCCAGAGGATGGTGGAGGCTCAGTCATTGGATATATTCAAAACAGAAATCGATAGATTTCTGACTAGTAAGGGCATCAAGGGATATGGCGATAGGGCCGGTGAATGGAGTTGAGGCAGAATATCAGCCATGATCTCATTGAATGGCGGAGCAGGCTCGAAGGGCTGAATGGCCGACTCCTGCTCCTATTTCTTATGTTCTTATGTTCTTAAGCCTTCATCTTCCACATCACCTCAAACTCTGCTTTCTCACAACTTGATTTTGTCCCTCTCCCTGGCCACTCGCTGAGGCTGAACCTGACTGTTCACAAACTTAGCTTTTGACCCCATATCCTTTCCATTACAAATACAAGTTCCTTCCACCCGCATAACATTACCCGCCTCCACTCCTAGCTCTGCCCATCTGCTGCTGAAACCCTCCGTCGTTCCTTTGTCACATTTAGACTCGATTGTTTCAATGCTCTCCTGGCCGGCCTCCTTTCCTCTGCCCTCTGTATACTTCAGCTGATTTGAAAGTCTGCTGCATGTAGCCTCTCTTCTCAGATATCACTCGTGTGCTTGCTCACCTACAGTGGCTCACGGTCGTCAAATGCCTTCCATTTAAAATTCTCATCCTCCTGTTTCAATCCCTTCTTGGCCTCGCCCCTCCCTATATATTCTGAAGCGCTGCAACCCTCCCGCAACTCTGGCCTCTTGCACACCCACCCCTTCATCCTACCATTAGTGGCCGAGTGTCCAGCTGCCTTAGGTCCCAGGCTCTGTAATTCATTCGTTATAATCCTCCCCCTCTCCAACTTTACCTCCTCCTTAAAACTCTAGCTTTTACTCAGCCTACTACCATTTACTTCTTAGACTTTGTATTAATTCCTGGGAGATGGGCGTCACTAGCAAGGCCAGCCTTTATTGTCCATTTGTGGTTGCCCATGAGAAGGTGGTGCTGAGCAGCTTTCTTCAACCGCTGCAGTCCGTGTGGTGAAGGTGCTCCCACAATGCTGTTAGGTAGGGAGTTACAGCATTTTGACCTGGAGACGATGAAGGAACGGCGATAAATGTCCAAGTCAGGATCCTGCAGAACTTGGAGCTGGTGGTGTTCCATGCACCTGTTGCCCTTGTGGTGGTAGCGGCCTCGGGTTTGGGAGGTGCTGCTGAAGAAGCCTTGGCGAGTTGGTGCAGTGCATCTTGTAGATGGTACACACTGCAGCCACGGTACCCCAGTGGTGGATGTTTAAGCTGGTAGATGGGCTGTCTATCAAGCGTATTTCTTTGTCCTGGATTGTGTGGAGCTTCTTGTTGCAGCTTCCCTCATCCAGACAAGTGGAGAGTTTTCCATCACAGGCCTCAGTTTTGCCTTGCAGGTGGTAGAGAGGCATCTGCGGGACTAGGAGGTGTGCCACTCACCACAGAATACCCAAACTCTGACCTTCTTGATTAACCACGGCGCTTATGTTGCTGGACAATGATAATGCCATTCAGTACCAAAGGAGATAGTTGTATGCTCTTGTTGTATATGGTCTTTGCCTGGCACATGTGTGGCGCGAATGTCACTTGTCAGTTGTTCATTTAGTGGTGATTAAGGGCCTTAAAGACCAGTCCCACCTATTGGATGCGGGTCGGATTCGGGACCATCAGACACGCCTGAGTAAAAATGGCTCGGAGTCGAGAACCAGGCGGGGGGGCTCCCGCCCGCGGTTTTGCGCTTTTAACCCCCCGCACATCTCCAAGCCCGCCTCCACGGCTCAGTTAAAATCGACCCCATAGAGTCATACGGCACAGAAGGAGGTCATTTGGCCAATCGAATCTGTGCTGGCTCTCTGTAGAGCAATCCATTCAGTCCCGTTCCCCAGCTCTATCCCCGAAGCCCTGCAAGTTTATTTCCCTCAAGTGCCTATCCAGTCTCCCCTTGAAAACATTGAGTGTCTCCGCTTCCTCCACTTCCATCAGCAGTGAATTCCAGGTCATTACCACTCGCTGCGTAAAAAAGTTTTTCCTCACATCCCCCTGTATCTCTTGCCCAAAATCTTAAATCTGTGTCCCCTAGTCCTTGTACCATCAACTAGTGGGAACAGCCTTTCCCCGTCTAGCCTATCCAAACTCGTCATAATCTTGTACAACTCTATCAAATCATCCCTCAACCTCCTTTGCTCTAATGGAAACAAATCCAGCTTCTCCAACCTGTCCTTGTAGCTAAGACTCCCTCATCCCCAGAACCATTCTGGTAAATTTCCTCTGCATCACCTCAAGTGCCTTCACATCCTTCCTAAAGTGTGGTGACCAGAACTGGACGCAATACTCCAGTTGTGGCCTAACCAGAGCTTTATAAATGTTCAGCATAACTTCTCTACTTTTGTACTCAATACCCCTATATATGAAGCCCAAGATCCCATATGCTTTGCTAACCGTTCTCTCAATATGTCCCGCCACCTTCAGGGACCTATGCACATTAACTCCCAGATCCCTCTGTCCCTGCACACTCTTTAAAACTGTGCTATTAAGTGTACACTGCCTCTCCCTGTTCCTTCTGTCAAAATGCATCACCTCACACTTCTCTGTATTAAATTCCATCTGCCACTTGTCTGTCCATTCTGCTAGCCTTTCTATGTCCTGTTGCAGTCGATTGGTATCATCCTCACAGCTTGCCACACCCCCAAGTTTGGTGTCATCAGCAAATATAGAAATTCTACTCAGTATTCCAATATCCAGGTCATTTATATATGTCAAAAAAAGCAGTGGCCCCAGTACTGACCCTTGGGGAACACCACTGGCTACCATCCTGCAGTCTGAAAAACAGCCATTTACCAAAACTCACTGTTTTCTGTCCTTAAGTCAATTCCTTATCCAAGCTGCCACAGACCCACCTATTCCATGAGCCTCAATTTTGTTAACCAGCCTTCTATGTGGTACTTTGTCAAACGCCTTCCTAAAATTCATGTAGACAACATCCATTGCATTCCTGTTCCTGGGACTAGGGACAGGGTCACTGGCAAGGCTTAGAAGCTAAGCAGAGCCAGGCCTGGTTAGTACCTGGAGGGGTGACCATCAGGGGGGAGCCCCCTCTTCCCCCCCCCCCCGGTAAGGGGTGGCTGGTGAGCAGGCCCGGGCGTTGGGCTGAAGATTGTCGGACAGGAGGAATGGTGGAAATGGAATGGCGGCGCGCACAGACGCAGCGGCTTTGCTTCTCCCAGGACGGTGCTATTTACGTTAATGTTATTTGTACTGGACTCATGGGAGCTTGCAAGATCACATTTTGTTGTTCATGTACTTGTGCATTGTACAATGACAATAAAGTTGAATTATTATTATTATTATTCATCAATCCTCCCTGTTACTTCATCAAAAAATTCAATTAGATTAGTCAAACACGATCTGCCTTTTACAAATCCGAGTTGGCTCTCCTTAATTAGCTTAAACCTCTCCAAGTGCCCGTTAATTTTTTCCTTGATTATTGTTTCTAAAACGTTACCCAAGACTGATGTTAAACTGTAGTTACTAGGATTGTCCTCACACCCTTTCTTGAACAATGGTGTCACATTTGCCACTTTCCAATCCTCAGGCACTTCCCCCGCATCTAGGGAAGATTGGAAAAATTATGGCAAGCCCTTCCGCTATCTCCTCCCCCAACTCCCTTAGCAACCTGGGATGCAAGCCATCTGGACCAGATGACTTGTCCACTCTAAGCATACCAAGCCTTTCTAGTACATCCTGCCTATCAATTTTCACCCTTCCATTGCTTCTTTCTACCTTTTCCACTTCTACCGATATTTTGTCAGCATCCATCTCCTTAGTAAACACCGACCATTACAAAGTACTCATTGAATATTCTAGCCTTGCCCTGTGCCTCTAAACATCTATCACCTTCTTTGTCTCTAATAGGCCCCATCCCGCCTCTTACTACCCACTTACTGTTTACATGCCGGTAGAAGATTTTTGAGTTCCATTTTATTTTAACCGCCATTCTACTCTCATATTCCCTCTTTGCCAATCTTATTTTCATCTTCACTTCCCCTCTCAACTAATTGTATTTGGTCTGTTCTCCCTTGAAGAATTCATCTGAAATGCATCATACATCCTCTTTTTTTGTTTCATCCTCTTCTCTATCTCCCTCATCATCCAAGGAGCCCTTGCTTTGGTTCCCTTATCCTTCCCTCTTGTTGGAATGTACCTAGCCTGTACTTGGAACATCTCCTCCTTAAAGATCACCCATTGTTCCATTACAGTTTTTCCTGTCAGTCTTTGGTTCCATTTTACCCTGGCTAGATCCTTTCACATCCCATTGAAGTTAGCCCCATTCCAACTTAGAAGTTCCACTCTAGATTGTTCCTTGCTCCTCTCTATTGCTAATCTAAATCTTATGATACGATGATCACTCGTACCCAAGTGTTCTCCCACAGACACTTGGTCGACCTGGCCAACCTCATTCCCCAGCACCAGATCCAGCAATGCCTTCTTCCTAGTTGGGCCAAGAACATACTGGTCAAGGAAATTCTCCTGAACACATTTCAGAAATTCCTCCCCCTCCTTTCCCTATACCCTAGCATTATCCCAATTGATATTTGGGTAATTAAAGTCCCCCAATATCACCACTCTATAGCTCTTGCATATCTCTGCGATTTCCCTGCAGATTTGCTCATCTACCTCCCTCTCACTATTTGGAGGCCTGTAGAATACCCCCAATAGCGTGATCATACCCTTTTTGCTCCTCAACTCTAACCAAATGGATTCTGTCCTTGTCCCTTCAAGAACACTACAATGTCTTCCTTAATCAGCACAGCCACCCCACCTCCCTTTTTTCCTTCCCTATCTTTTCTGAACACCTTGTACCCTTGAATATTAAGGGCAGGATTTTCATTGGGCCATGGAGGCGGGATTGGAGGTGTATGGGGGGTTAGAATCCTGAAATTGGGGGGCACAAACCCTTCCCGCTCCCAACCTGCCTCCATGCCAGTTTCAAAGGAGGCGGGAAGGGGATTAGTGCCAATTAACCGCCTGTTAACAGGCAGTTTTTAGCCTAATCTCTATTTTCATTGGTGAAATGTGGGATTCCCGAAGGCTCCAAAGCATGCCAAATTAGCGAGGCGGGCCGTCGGGATGAAGGGCTTGGAGGGGTCGAGATGTCCGGTGTTCAGGTGAATGATGGGTGCATGAGTGCAAAGGTAAGTGTGTTTGGTGTGTGTAAAGTGTTTAAAGAAGTTTTACTTACATGTACTTACCTTTACAGCCTTCCTTCCTTCAGGTCTCGGGAGTCCCTCATCTCACCGGCACAGAAAGCAGAATGGCCGCGATCTGTCAAAATCTGCAGCATTCAGCTTTCTGTTCTGGAGAGATCTCTAAATCATCCTGAGAGGAAGGAATTAACCTGGAGTACAGATTGTCAGTGTTTGACAGCTTCAAAGAGCTGTGAAACACTGATATTTCATCTGTCAAAAGGTCTTGACAGATGAAATATCAGTCTGTGACATCAGCTGTTGCCGGGTGGCCCTTAATTGGCCTGGGCGGGCTCAACAAGGTCAATCAAGTCAAAATCGCATGGGTTGGCTAGAACTCGATGGAGGTGGGACTACAACCCCGAAAGATGTAGTCCCGCCTCCTACCCGCCTCCTCAATGAAAATCCATCCCTAAGTGTCCAGTCCTCAACATTTTTAAGCCACATTTCCGTTATTGCCACATCATATTGCCACATGGCTAATTGTACTTGTAGCTCACCAAACTTATTCACCACACTTTGTGTGTTTACGTACATGCATTCTAAACCCTTTTTTGAATTATTCGTAGTCTTTCTTAGTCTGCTCCTATTAAATATGTTAATATTTCCGCTTCTAGTACTACTTTCTTCTCTAGTACTATCCAAAACACTCAATTTTTTATGCACATTATTCCTCTTTTCTACCCCTATATGCTGGTGCCTATCCCTCTGCCAAGCTAGTTTAAACCCTCCCCAAGAGCACTAGCAAACCTCTCCACGAGAATATTGGTCCCGGCTCTGTTGAGGCGTTACCCGTCCGGCTTGTACAGGTTCCACCTTCCCCAGAAATGATCCCAATGCCTCAGGAATCTAAAACCCTCCCTCCTGCACCATCTCTCCAGCCACACATTCATCTGTTCTATCCTGCTATTCCTGTACTCACTAGCACGTGGCACTGGGAGTAATCCGGAGATTACTACCTTTGAGGTCCTGCTTTTTAATCTCTCTCCTAGCTTCCTAAACTATGCCTGCAGGACCTCATCCCTCTTTCTGCCTATGTTGTTGGTACCAATATGGACAACGACCTCTGGCTGTTCACATTCCCCCCTCAGAGTGTCCTGCAGCCGCTCAGTGACATCCTTGACCCTGGCACCTGGGAGGCAACATACCATCCTGGAGTCATGTCTGCGGCTGCAGAAATGCCTGTCTGCTCCCCTAACTATCGAATCCCCGACCACTATTGCTCTTCCCTCTTTTTCCTCCCGCCCTGTGCAGCTGAGCCACCCATTGTGCCGTGGACATGACTCTGGCTGCACTCCCCAGAGGAAGAATCACCCTCACCAGTACTCAGAACAGAATACTGGTTGGAGAGCGTGATGCACTCCGGGGACTCCTGCACTTCCTGCTTAGTCCTCTTCTGTCTGGTGGTCACCCACTCCTTCTCTGCCTGCATACTCTTAATCGCAGTGTTAAATATATACCTGCGGCAGGCAGTTCTTAAATATTGGAGATATGTAAACAAATCAGAAATGAGGTTGCAGTACATATTAGGAAAACTGTTTCTCCTGTTCTGCCTGTGACTCGCTAAGAGATTAGCGTGCAAAGTTAAAGCACATGGGATTGGGGGTAAGGTACTGACTTGGATAGAGAACTGGTTGGCAGACAGGAAGCAAAGAGTTGGAATAAATGGGTCTTTTTCCGAGTGGCAGGCAGTGACTAGTGGGGTACCGCAGGGATCAGTGCTAGGACCCCAGCTATTCACAATATATATTAATGATCTAGATGAGGGAACTAGATATAATATCTCCAAGTTTGCAGACGGCACAAAGCTGGGTGGGCGTGTGTGCTGTGAGGAGGATGCAGAGAAACTCCAGTATGATTTGGACAGGTAGGGTGATTGGCCAGATGCATGGCAAATGCAGTATAATGTGGATAAATGCGAGGTTATCCACTTTGGTGGCAAAAACAGGAAGTCAGATTATTATCTGAATGGCAATAGATTGGGAAAAGGGGAAGTGCAACGAGACCTGGGTGTCCTTGTGCACCAGGCGCTGAGGTTAAGCATGCAGGTGCAGCAGGCGGTTAAGAAGGCAAATGGTATGTTGGCCTTCATAGCGAGAGGGTTCGAGTACAGGAGCAAGGATGTCTTGCTGCAGTTGTACAGGGCCTTGGTGAGACCACACCTTGAGTATTGTGTGCAGTTTTGGTCACCTTATCTGAGGAAGGATGTTCTTGCCATGGAGGGAGTGCAGCGAAGATTCACCAGACTGATACCTGGGATGGCAGGAATGACGTATGAGGAGAGATTGGGTCGATTAGGCTTATATTTGTTAGAGTTTAGAAGAATGAGAGGGGATCTCATTGTAACTTATAAAATTCTAACAGGACTAGATGCAGGAAGGATGTTTCCGATGGCAGGAGAGTCCAGAACCAGGGGTTACTGATGAGGAGGAATTTCTTCACCCAGAGTGTGGTGAAACTGTGGAATTCTCTACCACAGTAGGCATTTGAGGCCAATTCATTAAATATGTTCAAGAAGGAGTTAGATATATTTCTTAAGGCTAAAGGGATCAAGTGATATGGGGAGAAAGCAGGGACAGGGTACCGATCTCATTAAATGGCGGAGCAGGCTCGAGGGGCCGAATGGCCTACTCTTGCTCCTATCTTCTATGTTTCTATGTCTCCTGTTCTGCCATTCTATCATTGATAGACTGCTATTATGAATCATCTGTAGCTGTAATTTAAAAAAAAACTGATGAAGAAAAATGTCTCCATTTCCTTTCTGTCATCCTAATTTAAACGAAATAAAGAAGCAAAAATTTGTACTTGACCCAATGATGACAACATTGAATTCTTGGCTGCTAACCATTACATATATTATGGTATAAAAACAGAAAATGCTGGAAATACTCAGCAGGTCAGGCAGCATCTGCGGAGAGAGAAACAGAATGAACATTTCAGGTTTGGTGTTCAAACACTCAAGACAAGTAAAAATGTGACACAAGCAATATATTCAACAACAGTTTCAGTGACTGGAAAATTGACATCTCTGTGTTTCTCACTCCAGTTTGACTACTTCATAAACTTTGCTTTTCTCCTTTGAATCACTTTGTTTATCAATTGCAAGATTCAACACGATAACCTGCTTTGCAAACTGTTTCCTAGAATTACATGTTAATGATGTGTTGACAAGCCCTTTTTGATTTTGTTTTGCTTCCACTGATGTGGAAACATTGCAAGCTTTGGCTTGATGCCACTTCTAATGACACAATATTATTTAGGGTATCGCCCTCTACTGAGAAGTAGCACTCTCGCTTCTGAGTGGGTCCAAGGTCTACTCATTGTGACCACATAATCTAGGCTGACACTTCAGTGCAGTACTGAGGCAGCGTTGAAATGTTGGTGGCTCCATCTTTCAGAGGAGATGATAAAGCGAGGTGGACATAAACAACCCTATGGCACTTGAAGAAGTGCAGGGAATTTCTCCTGGTGTCCTGGCCAACTTTTCTCCCTCAATCAACACCATCAAAAACAAGAGGCAGCAGTGAAGTGAGTCCAATTGAGGAATAAGCACTGGATGGGGGGAGTCACAACGAAAAGTCCAACAGCCAGCCGAGGAGTGAAGCCTGGTTCAGGAGTTGGAAGAGGGGCAGAGGTTGATCCAGGAGCAGATGGGAGATTGGGGGATAATCTTGCAGCAAAACATTGGCTAGGAGTCAGCAGAGTTTGATCCCAGGAGATTAGGATATTTTAAGGTGCACTTATAGGAAATGTTGTAAGACTATTGTCTAAAATGACCCTAAAGTTATTTCACATTGGTGGCAGTGAGTTGTCACACATTCTAAGGAAAGCTAGTTATGCTATTAGAATCCTGCGGGTTTAAATTGGATAACTATTGAAAAAGGGCGCAGGGATCGTGATGCGTAATTAACCCCCGCCCATTGTTTGTGCTGCAGGTAGGATGCTAACTTCATGCTGCCTGCTCAGTTTCATGATTTCTGTGTGCAGCCAGCACTCCCCGCACTGTTTGTTGGCTGCACGCATCAGCAGGTGGCCCAATATCATTCGTGCCTAGTGTTGTGTATGAACCTTTAAGGGAATAACTGGTCTCAGACTGCAGTACCGGCAGTGACCACCCCTGTATAAAAGGCGCTAGCAGCCTTCTGTAGTTTCAGTTTCCCGATTGTCTCCATTCAGTAAAGACTTGTTATAATCAACTCCTGTTGTCCGTGTCTCAATTATACACGGACATAATACCTAGCACTACTTAAATCTAGCCTGCACCTCTTAAAGGGGAGGTGCATTGTGGCTGCCGGTGATACTGAGATCATTCTGAATATTATGTTGGGGAAGAATCAATATTGGCTGACCATGGCAGAGAGCGTGCACAAATGTTTTCAGACGCTGCACTGGAGGTCTTGGAGGAAGAGGTGGAAAGAAGGAGAGAAGTCCTGTATTCTCAGGAGGGCTGGAAGCCCTTCAGACACATGCTCAGAAGGCAGTGGCAAGAGATAGCTGTGGAGGTCAATGTGAGAATGTAGCCCCAAGGACCTGGATGCAGTGCAGGAAGAAGTTTAATGATCTTACACGAGTTGTCAAGGTCAGAGTGCATCTTCAAATGGCAAATCCTACCAAATGTACCACTAGCCTCATCCACTGCTCAATTCACTACACCCCCATCACTCACCTAACAACAATCTCTGCTAATCTGGACCCATACCCCACATTCATATGCTTTACCTCACCCTCACACACTTAGCACTGTTGCAGCCTCATACCCACATTTCAAAGCTTGCACACACTGGCAGCTATTTAACCATGACAGCCACATCACCCAAACATATTGTGCGATACTCACTGACACACTTCCCTCTTTCTTGCAGGAGAAGGTGGTGCACAGCAGGAGGTAGCAGGAATTAACGGGAGAGGGAGCGGCGTGCCTACATGTTTTAACCCCCATGGCAGAGACAGTGCTAGCCATTATGGGAAGGGCCATTGCTGAGGCCATGGCTACCGGCGGGGCTGAAGTGATTGAAGATGTGGGTATCCACATTCTTAATCCGCATTTCTCATCCCATTTCTCCCTCATCTCTCAATCTCTTCTGACTTACAAATTGCAGATGGTGTAAGCACGCATTTCTTACTTTTTCCTCTCCCCTCACCACAACCCAACCCTTGTTCCTTTTTCATTTCAGATACTCTAGAACTGGAAGCTTCCCAGGTAGTGGAGGAGGAGCAAGAAGAAAGTGAAGATGAAGGGACACCATCACTCGATTTCACACTCGCAGGCACCAGCTCAGATACTGACACTATGTGTAATTTAGAGGATAACATAGAGGTGGGATCTGCATGTGGTGAGACACTGGGCACAAGTGCACTGGAGCCCAGGCTGGGGGAAAGGATAACACAGATGCCAGCTCGCCAGAGGGTGTGGTCGCACACTAGTTCTGCTGTAGAGGACTCCAATGATGACTTTGATGGGCCAGGCTACAGAAGAAGGCTGATAGGTGTACACACCCAAATGCTTGGTGCATTGGGAAGCCTGCTGGAAAGCCAGCATTCAATATCAAGGAGCATGGAGGAGTCCAGCACCAACTTGGCACAGGAATTTGCACAGAGCTTGAGGCCCATCCTTTCTAACATGGAATGGATGGCCACCGCCATCAACACACCTTTGGAGCCAACCATGATGCATCGTCTGATGGCCGATGTCTCAGCTTCCACTGCAGCACCAGCAGCAGCCACCCAATGTCTGAGTACTGCTCTGGAAGCTCAGACTGCTGTCATGCAATCCCAGCTTGCTGGCATGAAAGCTCAGAGTGCTGCCATCATGGCTACGGATACCAGTGTGCAAAGTGGCTTCCAGGGCGTCACAGCACTCCAGCAATCTGTTTTCCGACAGAATACTAGGATTGTTGAGGTGCCGCCCCGGGAGAGTGACAGTGACTCCATCGAGTACGAACCTGCTGTCCTCTCTCAGGATGACAGCATTTGAGCTCCCATCCCTGCCACTCTGCCAGTGTCCTTGCTATTGCCTGTCAGCCATCCAGCCCAGACTGCTGCAGCCCATGCCGAGATGGTGCAGTCTGCAGTCGGGCCTTCTAGGCCCAGAGTAGCTAAAGGCCGTCCTTCAAGACCATCTGTAGTCTTTGTGATGAAATATTCCATTCATCACTGCCTGTGACTGTGGTTGGTTTCAGGTTTCCCCTCACCATTGTATTGCCTGTGACTGTGGTTGGTTTCAGGTTTCTCCTCACCATTGTATTGTATATTGGAATGTATGGAATGTGTTGTGTGTAGGGCTCCGCCCATACCTGGCCTCTATGTAAGCCAGCTCAGTCTGGCCTCATATCCAGTACTGCAGAGCTCCAGATGGAAGATACCTCTCTCCACTGCGTGTTATCTTCTAAGTTAATAAAAGCCTTGTTTTGTTTCGCTGACATCGAGTCTCGGGATTATTGAGGCACATCAATTTTATTAACTTATTTTTCAACACAATGGATCAACTCCTGAAACCCGAACGTTTGGATTTGGATCAGCATGCTCCGGACGCATCAGCACGCTTCGGACACTGGTTTATGTGTATGGAATTCTTCCTGGACAATTCCGCAGCCGTCAAAGACGCTACGGACGCTGCGAGTATGAAACTCGGAATTTTGCGGAATTGGGTAAGCCACCGGGTTTACCCCCTCATCCAAGACGCCGACACATACCTGGCCGCCTGCGACATCTTAAAGGCGCATTACCAGCAGCCTACGAATGAGGTGTATGCTAGGCATCTGCTCGCCACTCGCGCACAGCGACCTGGGGAATCGGTGGAGGAGTTCCTAGGCACCCTGAAAATGCTTGGCAAAGACTGCAAGTGCCGAGATGTAAAAGCCGCAGTGTACACCGACGAGCTTGTTCGCGATGCCTTTATCACAGGCCTCAGCTCCACTTACATCCGGCAAAGACTGCTGGAAAAAACGGGATTGGACCTGAAACAGGCTGCGGACACCACGCAATCCCTGGATGTGGCCCAGAGAAACTCGGACGCCTACTCTTCAGCCCGCGCCGTCCACGCCGCCACGTGTGCACCAAGGGTGCCACCATCTTGGAAGGCATCTTCCCCGCCCGGTAGCCCGACACTGTCGGGGCCCCGCTCTCCCCCCAGAAGTCCTACGACAGCCGCGACGCGTCGGGGACCCAACTGCTACTTCTGCGGGCAGCCAAAGCATACCAGAAACCTGTGCCCGGCGAAAGGCACCACCTGTTTTAAGTGCGGTAAGAAGGGGCACTTCGGGAAGGTGTGCAGAGGGAACCCCGCCGGAAAACCAAAACCCGCCACCGCCGTGTGTGCGCCGTGGGAGCGGCCATCTTGGACGCCATCTTGCCCGACCTGGGGTCCGCCATCTTGTGAGCAGACAGCGTGGACACCATCTTGTCTCGATCAGGGCCCTACAGTGGCATCGGTCACAGTGGACCAGACCAGGCCCCACCCGCTATCCAAATCAATGGTGGACATCGAGGTAAACAGGTGCGGGGTTAAATGTTTAATTGACAGTGGAAGCACGGAGAGTTTTATCCACCCTGAACTGGCACAACAACTCTCCCTAAAGGTGGTCCCTACTCGGGGTACCATCTCTATGGCTGATAAAACCCAGACATCGACCATTCTGGGTTACTGCACGGTACAATTGTCCGTTAACGGGACTGTATACGATAATTTTAAAGTATTAATCATGAAGAATCTATGCGCGAGCGTGATCTTGGGCCTGGATTTCCAGTGCAACCACCAAAGCATCACGCTCAAGTACGGTGGGTCCCAGCCGCCCCTCACAGTGTGCGGCCTGGCTACCCTGAAGGTAAAGCCGCCTTCGCTATTCGCGAACCTTACCCCTAACTGCCGGCCAATAGCGACCAAAAGCAGGAGGTACAGCTGGGAGGACAGGCGGTTTATCGCGACCGAGGTAGACAGGCTCCTGAAAGAGCGCATTATTGAATGCAGCAATAGCCCGTGGCACGCCCAAGTGGTGGTGGTAAGGGGTAGCGAGAAGAAACGGATGGTGATCGACTATAGCCAAACGATCAACAGGTACACCCAACTAGACGCCTACCCGCTACCCCGCATATCAGAAATGGTGAACCAAATCGCCCAATACCGGGTGTTCTCCACCATCGACCTCAAGTCAGCGTAACACCAGCTCCCTATCAGACCAGAGGACCGCCCGTACACCGCCTTCGAGGCGAACGGATGCCTCTACCAATTCCTCAGAGTCCCCTTTGGGGTGACGAATGGGGTCTCGGTCTTCCAGAGGGAGATGGATCGCATGGTCGATGACCACCACTTGTAGGCAACCTTCCCCTACCTCGACAACGTCACCATCTGCGGTCACAACCAGCAGGATCACGACTCGAACCTCGAGAGGTTCCTGAAAACCGCACAAAAACTCAACCTCACCTACAACGAGGACAAGTGCGTTTTCAACACCACGCGCCTCTGCATACTAGGCAGCGTGGTGGAGAATGGGGAAATCGGACCAGACCCCGACCGATTGCGCCCCCTACGGGAGCTGCCCCTGCCCAACACTCCCAAAGCCCTGAAAAGGTGCCTGGGGTTATTTTCTTATTATTCCCAATGGGTCCCCAACTACTCCGACAAAGCCCGCCCCCTCTTGAAAGCATCCTCTTTTCCGCTCTCTGCTGAGGCCCACGCCGCCTTCAAAAGCATTAAGCAGGATATTGAGCGGGCCACGCTACAGGCAGTGGACGAGAACACTCCATTTCAAGTGGAAAGTGATGCGTCTGACTTTGCCTTGGCGGCCACCCTCAACCAGGCGGGGCGGCCCGTAGCTTTCTTCTCGAGGACCCTCCAAGGGCCCGAGATCAGACACTCCTCCGTGGAAAAGGAGGCCCAAGCCATCGTGGAGGCAGTGCGCCACTGGCGCCACTACCTAGCCGGCAAACACTTCACCCTACTTACCGACCAGCGGTCGGTAGCGTTTATGTTCAATAATAAACAGAGGAGGAAGATCAAAAATGATAAGATTCTTAGGTGGCGGATCGAGCTCTCCACCTTCGAGTATGACATCATTTACCGGCCAGGGGCTCTTAACGAATCCCCAGATGCCCTCTCACGAGGGATGTGTGCCAGCGCCACCGGGGATCAGCTACAGACCCTCCACAACGACCTCTGCCACCCAGGGGTCACGCGGCTGTTCCATTTCATAAAGTCCCGCAACTTACCCTACTCGATTGAGGAAGTTCGGTCTCTGACCAGGAACTGCCGCACTTGCGCTGAGTGCAAGCCTCGGTTCTACCACCCTGATAGAGCCCACTTAATCAAAGCTACACGGCCCTTTGAGCGGCTCAGCTTAGATTTCAAGGGCCCCCTCCCGTCCGTCGACCGCAATGTTTACTTCCTGAACATTGTGGACGAATACTCCCGGTTCCCATTCGCCTTCCCCTGCCCAGACATGACCAGCGCCACGGTCATTAAATGCCTCAACAGCCTGTTCTGCCTGTTCGGTATGCCGAGCTACATCCACACGGATAGGGGGGCGTCCTTCATGAGTGAAGAGCTACGCCAGTACATGCTGTCCAGGGGTATCGCCACGAGCCGTACCACCAGCTACAACCCCCAGGGTAACGGTCAAGTGGAGCGAGAGAACGGGACAGTATGGAAAGCAGTCACTCTAGCTCTAAGGACCAAGGGCCTCCCTATCTCCCGCTGGCAGGAAGTCCTCTCAGATGTGCTCCATTCGATACGGTCGCTATTGTATACTGCCACTAATGCCACGCCTCATGAACGAATGTTTAGCTTTCCCTGGAAATCCACCTCAGGCGTATCCATGCCGTCATGGCTCTCCACCCCAGGTCCGGTATTCGTGCGAAGGCATGTGAGGGGCCATAAGACGGACCCTCTCGTGGAGCCAGTGCACCTACTCCACGCCAACCCCCAATACGCGTATGTCCGGCACGCCGACGGAAGGGAGGACACCGTCTCAATAAAAGACGTCGCCCCAGCCGGTAACGACAACAACCACGGCAATAGCAGCAACAACGACCACAGCAACTCTTACCTACCCACTACTCTTTCATCACCCCCGGAAGAACATCGACCAACGGCACCCCCACCAACTACCCCTTCAACAACCCTGGCGGCACCCCCGGCAGAGACCCAGGAGGCCACCGGGGACACCCAGCCGACACCCGCGACACCACAACAGCCACGTCGGTCGCAGAGGACTACCAAACCCCCGAACAGACTAAATCTATAGAAGGGGTGAATGTGATGAAATATTCCATTCATCACTGCCTGTGACTGTGGTTGGTTTCAGGTTTCCCCTCACCATTGTATTGCCTGTGACTGTGGTTGGTTTCAGGTTTCTCCTCACCATTGTATTGTATATTGGAATGTATGGAATGTGTTGTGTGTAGGGCTCCGCCCATACCTGGCCTCTATGTAAGCCAGCTCAGTCTGGCCTCATATCCAGTACTGCAGAGCTCCAGATGGAAGATACCTCTCTCCACTGCGTGTTATCTTCTAAGTTAATAAAAGCCTTGTTTTGTTTCGCTGACATCGAGTCTCGGGATTATTGAGGCACATCAGTCTTCTCCACTGAAAGTCAGCAACCTTCCACCAGCCATGCTATAGCCACTGGTGAAGGGCCTTGTAGGAGCACTAGGACAGTCAAAGGCGCATGGAAGAGGCACTACGGGAATGCACAAGGTTGATTAGTTTATTTTTATATGCACTATGGCATGATTTAATTTATAAATTTGGATTGGAATGTGTATTTTGTGTTGGCTTTTATTTTTGCATTGTGGGAAAGAGGGCAATGTTTTGGCCAGTGACAGAGGAAATGTAAGGAGTGTGGGACTGTTGGTGAATGGGGAATTGAGGTTGATACTGATATCACTCATGAATTATTTGTTCACATAGAGCCCGGGCAGAAAGGGGCTGTCTAGGTTGCAGCCTCCCTCCCCCTCCTTCCTCTTCTAGCAGCTTGTCCTGCTCTGCGTGGCCTCTGCTCATTTTCCCAGTCATGCTCGATGCCAAGAGGAAGGTCTACTAGGCCACCCATGTCTGGAAGCAACTGGTTTGTGCACAAGCCTTTAAGTCACCAAAAAGTATTTCAGCACCAGCCAGCCCACTCCCTGTAGACTATTGAAACTTTTAACAAGTATGGAAAAGCACCAAAAACATGTAGAATTGCAGCAACAGCCAGAGGAAATAATCCGGCAACTAACCTGCAAGTAGTTCATGAACCCTTTAAATAACGCTGGTGTGGGGGGGTGTCCTTCATGCCGTTTAACATTGTGTTCAGCTGTGCAAGGTTAAGAAAAGGCTGGAGTGTCATGATCTGTCTGCTCTGCATGCTCTCGCCGGTCGTTAGGCGCGCACGCACAAACCCGTTTACAAATGTGGCGTCTGCCACAAGTGTGCATGTGCATCGCGGACGCCATTTTGGTACTTTAAGAGGCCACGTAGCGCCCAAAAAATGGGCGCCACAGAGCCAAATTTCACCCCCCTGGAATCATCGAATGACACAGCCCAGAGGAGGCCATTCGGCCCATTGTGCCTGTGCTGGCTCTTTGAAAGAGCTAAACAATTAGTTCCACTCCTCTGTTCTTTCCCCATAGGCCTGCAAATTTTCCCCCTTCAAGTATTTATCTAATTCCCTTTTGAAAGTTATTATTGAATCTGCTTCCACTGCCCTTTCAGGCAGTGTTTGCTTACTGCCTGTGATAGCATGCAGTTCATGATTACGTAACCTGTTAGATTTGGTTCAGTTACAATGTTTTAACTGGATGGATTACTACGTACAAAAACTTCTTTTATCTGTTCCTATCTTATGAGCTAGCAGATGAAATATTGAATAAGCATCATCATTCATTCGCACTCATTTGTATAACTTTACAAATGTTTTCGAAACCTGCAGAACCAGTCTCCCCTATAAGTAGACTATGTGACTAACTTTTTTTCCCATTCTTTCTACAGAATCATGTGCATCAGTATGGACATAGAGATCTTGCTGTTTTTTTTCCTAACAGTAAGTAAGGCATGTCTATTTTATATTACTATTTTTGCTGGAAAAATGTATTTTTAGGAACAATATATGAATAAATGGGATCAATGCAAAAAAATGAAAATGTCAATTGCTGTTACCTTGCGATCTTGCTTCAAGCTGACAACTACCGAGTTGGTAAAATAGATTACCATTCTATCTATTTATTTTTAACACTATTGGATCTCTCATGGCATTGCACATGGGGAGCCAAGACCAATTGTAGTCACCAAATGAAGCTGGATCAGCGAGCAGGCAGGTGTGCAGACGTAATTCAGTCCCCATTTTAAAGTTATACGTTTTTTCCTTATTTTTGTATCCCATATCCACATTTATAGTGGAACTGCCTTCGTAAACCTGCCGTGTCGAAATACCACCTATCTGTTAATGGTGCTACTTAAGCTGCTCATCTGGGCGTAGAGTGCAGTTACAGCCTGACAAGTTCAGATGGGCAGTTACCATAATAAATTTGGACATAGGAATTTATAATGGAAAACATTGAGAAGTACATGCAGACCTAAGATTTTTAATATATCAAATAGATAATATATTCATAATTTTAATCTTTTTCTGCTTTCCTAGTTCCATATTATTTTACCTCATAAAGGGGATAATCTTTTTAACCCGTTTTTAAAAAATATTTTAATTCCTGGTAACGGACAATGTTTGACAGTTTTGTGATAACATGCACTAACCAGAGGACACAGAATTAAGTTGATTGGCAAAAGAACCAGAGGCGACATGAGGAAAAACATTTTTTACAGCGAGTTGTTGTGATCTGGAATGCACTGCCTGAGAGGGTGGTGGAAGCAGATTCAATAGTAACTTTCAAAAATTAATTGGATAAATACTTGAATGGAAAAAAGTTACAGGGTGATGGGGGAAGAGCGCAGGGAGTGGATAGCTTGACCAAAGAGCCAGCACAGGCACGATGGGCCGAATGGCCTCCTTCTGTGCTGTATCATTCTATAATTCTACCCGAGATGTAACAATAAGACCAACTTATGATCTTATCTGGATATTCTGTCTTTCGCATGCGATCTCATGTGCTTCTCCAACCTTTCCAAAGGTGGAGTGAAACACTTTAGTTAAGCTGCTTTATTTTATAGATAGAAAGTGAATATACAGAGTAACAGATATAATCAAATATCACCTTGATTCATCAAATCCATTCTCAAGAACAAGAAAAATAATAAAAGCTATACCACACTATCTTTGTCAGTTGTCTCATTTAATTTTTCCTTGTTAGCCTTCTTATTCTGACTGACCCTGGGCTTCAGATGGGCGAGTTTCCCCTCACGAGGCCCTGGTTCCTCCCCAGTCCTATACTTTGTGTTCCCAGCAAGTGGGAGAGCAGGCCCTTTTACTTCTCCCTGTTCAGTGATTTGCCATTTGTCTTGTCAACAAAACTTGTGATCTCTCTTCCCTTTTTAAAAGAAAGAAAGACTTGCATTTATATCGTGCCTTTCATGACCTCAGGACGTCCAAAAGTGCTTTACAGCCAATGAAGTCAGTTGTAACGTAGGAATCGTGGCAGCCTATTTGCACACAGAAAGCTCCCACAAACAGCAATGTGATAATGTCCAGATAATCTGTTTCTTTAAGTGATGTTGATTGAGGGACATTGGCCAGGACACCGGGAGAACTCTCTTACTCTTCTTCGAATAGTGCCATGGGATCTTTTACATCCACCTGAGAGAGCGGACAGGGCCTCGGTTTAACGTCTCATCTAAAGATGGATGATATTTTAAAGAAAATGGCCCGGGATTTGCGGTCGGGGTGATGGCAAACTGGTAGCGTTTGCCATCATTCTGCCTTTGAAACTGACCGTAACTTTGAGATTTGGTGCATATTATCTAAATGGTGAGAGATTGCAGAGCTCTGAGATGCAAAGGGATCTGGGTGTCCTAGTGCATGAATCGCAAAAGGTTAGTATGCAGGTACAGCAAGTAATTAGGAAAGCTAATAGAATGTTATTGTTTATTGCGAGGGGAATTGAATACAAAAGTAGGGAGGTTATGCTTCAGTTATACAGGGCATTGGTGAGACCATATCTGGAGTACTGTGTACAGTATTGGTCTCCTTATTTAAGGAAGGATGTAAATGCGTTGGAAGCAGTTCAGAGCAGGTTTACTAGACTAATACCTGGAATGGGTAGGTTGTCTTATGAGGAAAGGTTGGACAGGCTAGACTTGTATCTGCTGGAGTTTAGAAGAGTAAGAGGTGACTTGATTGAAACATAAGATCCTGAGGGGTCTTGACAGGGTGGATGTGGAGAGGATGTTTCCTTTTGTGGGAGAATCTAGAACTAGGGGTCACTGTTTAAAAATAAGGGGTTGCCCATTTAAGACAGAGATGAGGAGAAATTTTTTCTCACAGAGGGTCGTGAGTCTTTGGAACTCTCTTCCTCAGAAGGTGATGGAAGCAGAGTCTTTGAATATTTTTAAGGCAGAGGTAGATAAATTCTTGATGAGCAAGGGGGTGAAGGGTTATTGGGGGTAGGTGGGAATGTGGAATAATCAGATCAGCCATGATCTTATTGAATGGCGGAGCAGGCTCGAGGAGTCGAGTGGCCTACTCCTGCTCCTAATTCGTATGTTCTTATGCGCACGCACATGCAGAAATCCTGAAGTTGCGGTCTGACATTCACAGCTCTGATATAGGCTGCACTGTGCCCCTCCCACCATCCCCCCACCTCCCATCCCCACAGAGCCGGCAATCAGTGCAATCACCAAAATCTGGGAAACTGACAAAAAACTTTGGCTCTTCTGCAGCAATTACGCTGTTAAATTCCCCACTAATTGTTAGACTCAAAGGGATTAGGTGTAACTGGGGTTTTAACAACTTATTGACTGCTAAGCAAAGGTTAATGGCCTGAAAAATGAATTTTAATTTTGTGCCGTGTGAAATTTGTTTATTTTAATAAAAAATAATTTTTTAAGAAACTTTGAAAAAAAGTTATTATTTAAAAAGTTTGTCCATCTTTATTTTTGCCTTTGCCCCGTGAGAGCCCCAATCTTTGTTTTTCTCTCACTAAATTTTTAAGGGCTTACTCACCTCCTTGTTCGCTGTCTGGGAGAATTCTGCGTTTTGATTGGTTGCTCAGACGTCACAGCAGTTCGCACTAGGGGATCCGCATTAACCTCCGTTGATTTGAATTGAACGTTGGAAAACCCGAAGTTCTCAACACAGGGATGGCGAGATCCTTGTGCGAAGCTTACTTTGTGGTCAGCGGCGAACGCCTTCGCTTCTCTGCTGACTGCAAATTCCGGGCCAACAACTTCTGCTTTTCTCAGAATGAATAGAGTTTATCCTGACTAAATGGGGGGAATTTTAACGTGAAAAAAACGGGTGGGTTGGAGGTAGGGGTTGTGGGGCGGGAGAGGGGGAAAGTTAAAGTTGAAAAAATTTAAATCCTGACCCCAATCCGCCCAATTTCGGCTTTTACTCAGGTAGGACGGGAGGGTGGGCAGCCGACCCGCTGCCAAGAAGCGGGTTGGCACTTTAAATATGATGAGGCCCTGAAACCTTTGCTTTAACCTGCTATACAGGTTTAACTGTGGCCGGCCGAGGATCCTGGGCCTTGGGATACCCGGCAGCTGCTGCGAAGTGAGCACAGCCTCGGGGAGCAATCCTTGTGGGCCGGAAGGAGCAGGAGCGCTTCCTCCCAGCTCACCAAGCTCACCCACCATCAGTCCACCCCGTATAAACACCAACCGTCCCCCCGCCCCAGGTTCGGTAATCGAACTTCCCCCCGGGATCTGGGATCGAACGCCCCCCCCCGGGATCTGGGATCAAACTCCCTCCCCGGGATCTGGGATCGAACTCCCCCCTGGTGCCAGGGATCAGACCCCCCAGGGTTCAAACTCCCCCCCCCCCCACCACTGGGCTTGGAAACCCCACCTTGGACCTACCTATTTGCTGCAGTATCCTGTCCCGCATTCCCTGTCCAACTGGAAACCAGCCTGTCGATCAGGCTGACCTCCGGGCGGCGAACCTGCCCTTGACATCACATGCACGCTGTGGAAACTCCAGCATGCAGGGAGGCCTGAACATCCGGGTTAGGGTTAGGTTTAGGGACTTCTGAGTTTCTCGCAGTCTACCGCCGCCCCCCCACCAACTCCAGGCAGGTCTGAAACTTCAAAATTCAGCCCAATGTTTCAGGCCGGTGACCTTTCATCAGAACGTCAAACGTTAACTCTGGTTTTTTTTTCATAAGTGCTGCCTGATTTGCGGAGTGTTTCCAGAAATTTATATCAGATTTCCAGCATCTGCAGTATTTTGTTTTTGAATCAGCAGAGTGATAGTAGGATTCAGCAATGGTGCCATCAGGCAACACCTGCACAGTGCTGAGCTGTTCACCAATGCTAAGTTCGAGTTGATTTGTGGGCCCCTTCAAAAATGTGACGGGCATGGCAAGATCATGCGGGGTGCTGTAGCCATTTCTCTGAGGCTGAATTTGACAATTCCACAGCAGTGACTATTATACAGAATTTGTGCTGCAAGGTTGGTTTTGTGAGGCACATTTCATTCAATGAGAACAGGTGAGGGTGACATCGATGCGTAAGCTTTTTATTTCGACTGGCATTAAATTGACAGCAAGACCAATTCTTTTGCAACAATTTGGAATAATTTTATTAAACACACACACACTCATGCAAGTTTATTAAACACACACACTCATGCACATCAACACAATAGCCTACTGGTATTTATGGACTCTACTCAATTACAACACGTAAGGTAATGGGTTAGATTTACAAAGACTTGTACTTCCCTGAGCCAAGCAATGCACGCGGCCTTTTTCCTTGCTTCTTGGTCTGGTCTGTAGAGGGAGGGCTTCTTGTTTTTCTGCATGGTCATCCAGAGAGAGAAAGAGAGCCTTTTGGGTTCCTTGTTTTATATCTTTTTAAGTCCATTGTCTCTAGTCTAAATTGCTAAGACCCCAGGATTGGGTCTTAGTTTCATGGCAGTTCTTGATTGGCTTTCCTTTGAACATGTGCCTGTCTGCAGTGGCTGGTGCCATTGCTTGCTTAAGTTAATTGTTTGTTGACACCTATTAATGGCTCTTGAGTTTTGATGGTGAGTTTTGATGGTGTTTTTGTGGGGGTTATTCTGTTATGCAGGTTTCCTTTGTTAAGTTTCACACCGTTGCCTTACCCAGGGGAGATCCATACACATTAAATTCATCTTTATTACATACATTGTAGGAACGGAGGTTCCTATCAAAAAGACTGAGTTCGACTCAGGTAATTAAATTAATGAACTTTAATGAAACCAAACGAGTTTAAGTTGGAAACTGCTAGAACACATCAATAACAGGTCTACTCTCCTTGAGGGCTCCACGAGGACTGATCCTCTGGTCAGAAGACTGACGTCATGACATCATCACGTTCTTCCCACCATTGGGGCGTCACGTGACCAACGGCATGATATCACCACGTTGAAACCATGCTGTAAAGGTAACTAGGCATTGTACAGTCAAACAGTGTAATTAAAGGTACAGGCACAGACAGTAACTACATTGCTGTTAAAGGAACTTTGTACAACCGCTCTGAGTCCTTTGGTGGCTCCGCCACATGCGCCCCCCCAGAATTGTCTTTAACAGAAAAGGTGAGGCGAGGAGGAGGCCTGATGAGCCTGTCCGATCGACTTCGATATCCTGGTAGAGGAAGTTGATGACCGGTGGTCGAGTTGGCAGTCGGTGGCGGCTGAGCAGGCGCGGCGAGCGCGGTTGAGTTGTCAGGCGGCTTTGGTTGATCTGGTGCGGTGGCAACGGGCGGTCGGCCACGTTTGGGTGGTTGAGCGACTAAGGCAGGGTGGTCCAGGGCCAGGTGAGCCGGCTTCAAGCGGTCCACTGAGATGTGATCCGGTTTCCCTCCGACGTCGACCAAAAAGGATTTGTCTCCCGGTTCGATGACGCGGAAAGGACCAGTGTAAGGGGGCTTGAGCGGATCCCGGTGAGCGTCGTGGCGGATGAAGAAATACTCCGCATTCTTCAGTCCCGGTGGCACGCAGGAGGTCTGCAAACCGTGATTGAATGTGGGTATCGGAGCAAAGCATCTGGCTGCTTCTTGGTGGCGAACGAGTTGCCGGGAGGCGGACCATGGCTCTGTGGGAGAAGGGAGGAAATCTCCTGGTACATGGAGCGGCTGGCCATAGGCGAGTTCAGCCGAAGACGATTGTAGATCGTCTTTGGGCGCCGTACGGAGACCCAACAGGACCCATGGGAGTCTGTCCACCCAACCTGCGCCTTGAAGACTGGCCCGAAGAGAGGCTTTAAGCGACCTGTGGAATCGCTCGCAAAGGCCGTTTGCCTGCGGATGATAGGCGGTGGTGCGATGAAGTTTGGTACCGAGCCCCTGAGCCACCATGTTCCAAAGATCCGAGGAAAATTGTGGCCCGCGGTCAGAGGAGCTGTCCGCCGGTACCCCGAAACGGGCAACCCAACAGGAGATGAAAGCTCTAGCGACGTCTGCCGACGTGGTGGAAACCAAAGGAATTGCCTCTGGCCACCTAGTGGTGCGGTCCGCTATGGTGAGGAGATGAGTATAACCCTGAGAAGGCGGAAGCGGCCCCATGAGGTCCACATGCACGTGGTCGAAACGACGCTCCGGAACAGTGAACGCAGCCATTGGAGCCTTGACATGACGCTGGACTTTGGCCTTCTGGCATACGACGCAGGTATTAGCCCAGTCACGGACATCGATGTGCATACCTTTCCAGACGAACTTGGCTGACATAAGCCGTTGCGAAGCCTTCATCCCTGGGTGCGACAACCCGTGTATGGCATCAAAAACCCTCCAGCGCCATATGACTGGCACGATGGGATGAGGAACTCCCATGGAAACGTCGCAAAGGAGCGTGGCACCTGCGGCCTGGAAGACGACGTCGGTCGCTTGGAAGCTAGAGGGAACGGTTCTATATGATTGGACCTCCGAATCCGAAACCTGATCTGCCGCCATGAGGGTGTAGTCGATTCCCAGGTGCACCGCGTGGACTGTCGCACGGGAGAGGCAATCTGCCACCAGGTTGTCCTTACCAGACACATGTTGAATGTCCGTGGTAAATTCGGAAATGAACCTCAAGTGACGTTGTTGACGAGCGGACCACGGTTCGGAGGTCTTGGCCATGGCAAACGTAAGGGGTTTGTGGTCGACAAAAGCCGTGAAAGGGCGCCCTTCCAATAAAAACCGGAAATGGCGAATGGCGAGGAAAAGGGCCAATGGTTCCCTATCGAAGGTGCTGTACTTTTTTTCATTTTTTCGCAATTGACGGCTGAAAAACGCCAGCGGTTACCACGTGCCGTTGACCCACTGTTCTTGCACAGCACCGATGGCGTAGTCTGACGCGTCGGTGGTAAGGGCGATGGTAGCACCTGGAAGTGGGTGTGCCAGCATGGTTGCATTGACCAAAGCGTTCTTGGTGTCGCCGAATGCCTGGATCATTTCAGCTGTCCACAGCTGGGTGCACTGGAACCTGGTGATATCCACGGAGGAGGTCGACTTTAGAGAAGATAGAATTTCCCTCCAAGTGGGCCGAGAAGCCCTGGATATGCGGGATCGGGTACCGATCCGGCTGGTGGCGTCGTTGAGGCATCGGTAGTCACCGCATGGCCGCCAGCCGCCGCCTGGTTTCGGCACGATGTGGAGAGGCGAGGACCAGGGACTCTTCGACCGCCTAATGATCCCGAGCCGCTCCATTGTGGCGAACTCCGCCTTCGCAGCTGCAAGCTTGCCGGGTTCGAGCCTTCTAGCCCGCGCATAAACCGGGGAGCCAGTAGTGGTGATGTGATGTTCAACACCATGTTTCGTCGCCGAAGAGGAGAAGGTGGGCCTTGTCAGCTCCGGAAACTCCCCGAGGAGCCGCGTGAAGTCATCTGGAGGAGAGAAAGCACAGGCAATGGAGCGCGCCACGGAGGTACCGTGGAAGCACGGAATCGAGTGGAAGGTGGCCGCGTTGATCAGCTGGTGGTGCCGGACATCGACTAGTAGGCTGTTGGCACACAGAAAATCTGCCCCTAGGATAGGCTGTGAGACTGTAGCCGTGACGAAATCCCAAAAGAAGTGCTGACTGCCGAAACAGACTTCGACCCGCCGCTTTCAGAACGTCCGAATAGCTGCGCCATTAGCCGCTACGAGGGAAAAACCGAGGTTCCCAGTCTGCGTGTCGAGCTTCGACGCAGGTAGAATGCTACACTGCGCCCTGGTGTCACAAAGGAAGCGGCGGCCTGAGAGGGAATCGGTGATATAGAGGAGTTTCCCCGTAGAACCGACGGCCATCGCCACCGTGGAACACCCGTTAGACTTGGTCATCCGTCACCAGGGATGCCGCCTGCGCCTTCTTGTTCTTTTGGGGGCGAAAAACTGCAGGGGGAACGGCAGCATCGTGCTTTCGCACCAAAACAGGTGTGGTAGGAGCACCAGCCCGCTGTAGGAGAAGCCGGGACCGCGTCTGTGGGGGGTGGGCACCTCATGGCCGCGCAGCGCTGCTGGGTAACCGTGAAAATCTTATCGGCTTCGGCCGCAAGCTTGGCACAGTCAGTAATGTCAGAGCTGGCTAGGGCAGCCTGAACCTGTTCAGGCAGTTGATAGAGGAAAAGCTCCCGGAAGATGAAACATTCCGGTTCAGCACCCAAGAGCGTGAGCATTTGGCTCATGAGCTCGGACGGTTTGGAGTCTCCGAGGCCGGGCAGCATGATGAGCTGGCAAGCACGCTCCGACTTTGACAGCCCGAAAACCTGAAGCAACCGCGCCTTAATTGCATCATACTTGCTGTCAGTAGGAGGACTACCAATGAGGCTGATGATCCTCATGTGCCTCAATAAATCCGAGACTCAATGTTAGCGGAACAAAACAAGGCTTTTATTAACTTAGAAGGTAACACACAGTGGAGAGGTATCTTCCATCCAGAGGTCTGCTGTACTGGATGTGAGGCAGGCTGGGCCTGCTTACATAGGGGCCAGGTATGGGCGGAGCCCTACACACAATACAATACAATGGTGAGGAAACGGAACTGAGGTAAGGGAAATGAAACTGAAACCAAACCACAGTCACAGGCAGAGAATACCGATGAGTGATGAATGGCATATTTCATCACATTCACCCCTTCTATAGATTTAGTCTGTTCGGGGGTTTGATAGTCCTCTGTGACCGACATGGCTGTTGTGGTGCCGCGGGTGTCGGCTGGGTGTCCCCGGTGGCCTCCTGGGTCTCTGCCGGGGGTGCCGCCAGGGTTGTTGAAGGGGTAGTTGGTGGGGGTACCGTTGGTCGATGTTCTTCCGGGGGTGATGAAAGAGTAGTGGGTGGGTAAGAGTTGCTGTGATCGTTGTTGCTGCTGTTGTCGTGGTTGTTGTCGTTACCGGCTGGGGCGACGTCTTTTATGGACACGGTGTCCTCCCTTCCGTCGGCGTGCCGGACATACGCGTATTGGGGGTTGGCGTGGAGTAGGTGCACTGACTCCACGAGAGGGTCCGTCTTGTGGCCGCTCACATGCCTTCGCACGAATACCGGACCTGGGGTGGAGAGCCATGACGGCATGGATACGCCTGAGGTGGATTTCCGGGGAAAGACAAACATTCGCTCATGAGGCATGGCATTAGTGGCAGTACACAATAGCGACTGTATCGAATGGAGCACATCTGGGAGGACTTCCTGCCAGTGGGAGATAGGGAGGCCCTTGGTCCTTAGAGCTAGAGTGACTGCTTTCCATACTGTCCTGTTCTCTCGCTCCACTTGACCGTTACCCCGGGGGTTGTAGCTGGTGGTACGGCTCGTGGCGATCCCCCTGGACAGCATGTACTGGCGTAGCTCTTCACTCATGAAGGACGCCCCCCTACCCGTATGGATGTAGCTCGGCATACCGAACAGGCAGAACAGGCTGTTGAGGCATTTAATGACCGTGGCGCTGGTCATGTCTGGGCAGGGGAAGGCGAATGGGAAACGGGAGTATTCGTCCACAATGTTCAGGAAGTAAACATTGCGGTCGACGGACGGGAGGGGGCCCTTGAAATCTAAGCTGAGCCGCTCAAAGGGCCGTGTAGCTTTGATTAAGTGGGCTCTATCTGGGCGGTAGAACCGAGGCTTGCACTCAGCGCAAGTGCGGCAGTTCCTGGTCAGAGACCGAACTTCCTCAATCGAGTAGGGTAAGTTGTGGGACTTTATGAAGTGGAACAGCCGCGTGACCCCTGGGTGGCAGAGGTCGTTGTGGAGGGTCTGTAGCCGATCCCCGGCGGCGCTGGCACACATCCCTCGTGAGAGGGCATCGGGGGATTCGTTAAGGGCCCCTGGCCGGTAAATGATGTCATAATCGAAGGTGGAGAGCTCGATCCGCCACCTAAGAATCTTATCATTTTTAATCTTCCCCCTCTGTTTATTATTGAACATAAACGCTACCGACCGCTGGTCGGTAAGTAGGGTGAAGCGTTTGCCGGCTAGGTAGTGGCGCCAGTGGCGCACTGCCTCCACGATGGCTTGGGCCTCCTTTTCCACGGAGGAGTGTCTGATCTCGGGCCCTTGGAGGGTCCTCGAGAAGAAAGCTACGGGCCGCCCCGCCTGGTTGAGGGTGGCCGCCAAGGCAAAGTCAGACGCATCACTTTCCACTTGAAAGGGAGTGTTCTCATCCACTGCCTGTAGCGTGGCCCGCTCAATATCCCGCTTAATGCTTTTGAAGGCGGCGTGGGCCTCAGCAGAGAGCGGAAAAGAGGATGCTTTCAAGAGGGGGCGGGCTTTGTCGGAGTAGTTGGGGACCCATTGGGAATAATAAGAAAATAACCCCAGGCACCTTTTCAGGGCTTTGGGAGTGTTGGGCAGGGGCAGCTCCCGTAGGGGCCGCAATCGGTCGGGGTCTGGTCCGATTTCCCCATTCTCCACCACGCTGCCTAGTATGCAGAGGCGCGTGGTGTTGTAAACGCACTTGTCCTCGTTGTAGGTGAGGTTGAGTTTTTGTGCGGTTTTCAGGAACCTCTCGAGGTTCGAGTCGTGATCCTGCTGGCTGTGACCACAGATGGTGACGTTGTCAAGGTAGGGGAAGGTTGCCTGCAAGTGGTGGTCATCGACCATGCGGTCCATCTCCCTCTGGAAGACCGAGACCCCATTCGTCACCCCAAAGGGGACTCTGAGGAATTGGTAGAGGCGTCCGTTCGCCTCGAAGGCGGTGTACGGGCGGTCCTCTGGTCTGATAGGGAGCTGGTGGTACGCTGACTTGAGGTCGATGGTGGAGAACACCCGGTATTGGGCGATTTGGTTCACCATTTCTGATATGCGGGGTAGCGGGTAGGCGTCTAGTTGGGTGTACCTGTTGATCGTTTGGCTATAGTCGATCACCATCCGTTTCTTTTCGCTACCCCTTACCACCACCACTTGGGCGCGCCACGGGCTGTTGCTGCGTTCAATAATGCGCTCCTTCAGGAGCCTGTCTACCTCGGTCGCGATAAACCGCCTGTCCTCCCAGCTGTACCTCCTGCTTTTGGTCGCTATTGGCCGGCAGTTAGGGGTAAGGTTCGCGAATAGCGAAGGCGGCTTTACCTTCAGGGTAGCCAGACCGCACACTGTGAGGGGCGGCTGGGACCCACCGTAATTGAGCGTGATGCTTTGGTGGTAGCACTGGAAATCCAGGCCCAAGATCACGCTCGCACATAGATTCTTCATGATTAGTACTTTAAAATTATCGTATACAGTTCCGTTAACGGACAATTGTACCGTGCAGTAACCCATAATGGTCGATGTCTGGGTTTTATCAGCCATAGAGATGGTACCCCGAGTAGGGACCACCTTTAGGGAGAGTTGTTGTGCCAGTTCAGGGTGGATAAAACTCTCCGTGCTTCCACTGTCAATTAAACATTTAACCCCGCACCCGTTTACCTCGATGTCCACCATTGATTTGGATAGCGGGTGCGGCCTGGTCTGGTCCACTGTGACCGATGCCACTGTAGGGCCCTGATCGAGACAAGATGGCGTCCACGCTGTCTGCTCACAAGATGGCGGACCCCACGAGGTCGGGCAAGATGGCGTCCAAGATGGCCGCTCCCACGGCGCACACGCGGCGGTGGCGGGTTTTCCGGCGGGGTTCCCTCTGCACACCTTCCCGAAGTGCCCCTTCTTACTGCACTTAAAGCAGGTGGTGCCTTTCGCTGGGCACAGGTTTCTGGTGTGCTTTGGCTGCCCGCAGAAGTAGCAGTTGGGTCCCCGACGCGTCGCGGCTGTCGTAGGGCTTCTGGGGGGAGAGCGGGGCCCCGACGGTGTCGGGCTGCCGGGCGGGGAAGATGCCTTCCAAGATGGCGGTGCCCTTGGTGCACACGTGGCGGCGTGGACGGCGCGGGCTGAAGAGTAGGCGTCCGAGTTTCTCTGGGCCACATCCAGGGATCGCGCTGTGTCCACAGCCTGTTTCAGGTCCAAACCCGTTTTTTCCAGCAGTCTCTGCCGGATGTAAGTGGAGCTGAGGCCTGTGATAAAGGCATCGCGAACAAGCTCGTCAGTGTACACTGCGGCTTTTACATCTTGGCACTTGCAGTCTTTGCCAAGCGTTTTCAGGGTGCCTAGGAACTCATCCAGCGATTCCCCAGGTCGCTGTGCGCGAGTAGCAAGCAGATGCCTAGCATACACCTCATTCGTAGGCTGCTGGTAATGCGCCTTTAAGATGTTGCAGGCGGCCGGGTACGTGTCGGCGTCTTGGATGAGGGGGTAAACCCGGTGGCTTACCCAATTCCGCAGAATTCCGAGTTTCATACTTGCAGTGTCCGTAGCGCCTGTGACGGCTGCGGAATTGTCCAGGAAGAATTCCATACACATAAACCAGTGTCCGAAGCGTGCCGATGCGTCCGAAGCATGCTGCTCCAAATCCAAACGTTCGGGTTTCAAGAGTTGATCCATTGTGTTGAAAAGTAAGTTAATAAAATTGATGTGCCTCAATAAATCCGAGACTCAATGTTAGCGGAACAAAACAAGGCTTTTATTAACTTAGAAGGTAACACACAGTGGAGAGGTATCTTCCATCCAGAGGTCTGCTGTACTGGATGTGAGGCAGGCTGGGCCTGCTTACATAGGGGCCAGGTATGGGCGGAGCCCTACACACAATACAATACAGTGGTGAGGAAACGGAACTGAGGTAAGGGAAATGAAACTGAAACCAAACCACAGTCACAGGCAGAGAATACCGATGAGTGATGAATGGCATATTTCATCACAGATCCGTGATGCAGTTGCGCTGTCGAGGGCGGAGACAACGTAATAATAACGGGTCTGATCCGCGATGATGCTCCGAATGGCGAACTGGGCTTCAGCCTGGATGAACCAGGCGTCTGGTTGTTGCTCCCAGAACTGTGGCAGTTTCAGCGTGACGGCGTTCGTGTCCATGTCGAATCTTCCATGAAAATCGTTCGTAGAAGTCGGGGTCACCAATGTAGGAACGGAGGTTCCTATCAAAAAGACTGAGTTCGACTCAGGTAATTAAATTAATGAACTTTAATGAAACCAAACGAGTTTAAGTTGGAAACTGCTAGAACACATCAATAACAGGTCTTATCTCCTTGAGGGCTCCACGAGGACTGATCCTCTGGTCAGAAGACTGACGTCATGACGTCATCATGTTCTTCCTGCCATTGGGGCGTCACGTGACCAATGGCATGACGTCATCACGTTGAAACCGTGCTGTAAAGGTAACTAGGCATTGTACAGTCAAACAGTGTAATTAAAGGTACAGGCACAGACAGTAACTACATTGCTGTTAAAGGAATTATGTACAACCGCTCTGAGTCCTTTGGTGGCTCTGCCACAACATCTTATATTAATAGTCTCGGGTCCATCACACACACAAAACTTATATTTTTATTCTTACAATTTCAAGTGACATCACTAGCAGAACTGTAGATTTTTAGCATACACTGCGAATGACATCTTCGAGTGGCCTTGTTCATGTGCAGGATGACATCATGGGTCAACCGCAAATCAGAAGTGTCCACACGGTCGCTAATCACTCCTTCAAACTAAACACTCTGGGTGAGAACTGCAGTGACTGATGGGGCCTTGGTTGTGGTTCACAGATTGTTTACAGGTTTACTAGGTACGAAGTGAATAGGGACAGCGTCGTGACTTCCGGATTTTGTCCACTCCAATGATGTCATTTGCTGCACACGCACTGGGCTTTCCGAGAAATCAACTCACTGCTGTTCATGGTCAAGAGCGTGATCCAGGTCTAGCGGGAAGGAGAGGGAGAATGTGGTGCAGGTGTAAAGGGGGTGGGGTTGAAAGAACGTGATCCATGTCGGGCTGGGGGGGGGGAAGAACTTGATCTTTCTTCCCATCTGGATCACATTCTCACTCTCATTTCCCTCCCTTTAGACCTGGATCACATTCAACAACAACAACTTGAATTTATATTGCGCCTTTAACGTAGTAAAACGTCCCAAGGTGCTGCACAGGAGTATTTTAAGACAAAAAATTAGGGCAGGTGACCAAAAGCTTGGTCAAAGAGGTAGGTTTTAAGGAGCGTCTTAAAGGAGGAAAGAGAGGTAGCGAGTTGGAGAGGTTTAGGCAGGGAATTCCAGGGCTTACGGCCTAGGCAGCAGAAGGCACGGCCACCATCCCAACTGTTTTCTCCATGCAATGCCCCCGCCTCCCCCCCCCACGGCCCCCAGCTCCTAACCTTCTCCCACCCCCGCCTCCTCCAGCTCGCCCCTCTGATCCCCTCTCCTCTCCCTGCTCTGATCTCCTGACCTTCTCCATGCAAAAACTGGCTGGCAACAGGGACAAAACATGGTTCAGGCCACAGCCCTGCTGCTAGGCGCATGTGCAGTCAGAACATCGGCAGCTCCAGTGGGTCGGGATGGTGTTTAGGCCCCGCGCCCTCTAGAGCTGTGCTTGCTCAGAACAATTCAAACCTGTTTGTGAAAATAATCACTCTGCAAATAGATTGAGAGCTTTGATTTTCCATAAACTGGCTCAGCAAGCTGGAATACATATCTTTAATGCCACGCCTATCAACAAATCTAGATGTCTTCAGCATGTCACGAACATGACAGCAAGCAATTAACTCTTTGGGCAGGATTTTCATTGGGCCGTGGAGGCGGGATTGGAGGCGTGTGGGGGGGTAAAATCCTGAAATCGGGGGTCCCAAACCCATCCCCCACCCAACCTGCCTCCATGCCAGTTTCAAAGGAGGCGGGTACCCGACCCGTACTGGGACCCGCCTCCCCGAGGCGGGAACGGGATTAGTGCCAATTAACTGCCTGTTAACAGGTAGTTAACAGGCAGTTTTTAGCCTAATCCCTATTTTTAATGTTGAAGTGTGGGATTCCCGATGGCTCTAAACCACGGCAAGTTACAGGAGGTGGACTGTTGGGATAAAGGGCTTGGAGGGGTCGAGATGTCCAGTGTTCAGGTGAGTGATGGGTGCATGAGTGCAAAGGTAAGTGTGTTTGGTGTGTGTAAAGTGTTTAAAGAAGTTCTACTAACCTTTACTTACCTTAAAGCCTTCCTTCCTTCAGGTCTCGGGAGTCCCTCATCTCACCGGCACAGAAAGCAGAATGGCTGCGAGCTGTCAAAAATTGCAGAATTCAGCTTTCTGTGCCAGGGAGATCTCTAAATCATCCTGCAAGGAAGGAAATAACTTAGAGTACAGATTGTCAGTGTTTGACAGCTTCAAACAGCTGTGAAATGCTGATATTTCATCTGTCAAAAGGTCTTGACAGATGAAATTTCAATCTGTGATGTCCCCTGTTGCCGGGTGGCCCTTAATTGGCCTGCTGAGCCCGCTGGGCGGGCTCAACAAGGTCAATCAAGTCTAAATCATGTGGGTTGGCTAGAACTCAATGGAGGTGGGACTACAACCCCGAAAGTTGCAGTCCCGCCTCCTACCCGACTCCTCAATGAAAATCCAGCCCTTCAACTCTTTTTCAGATCATTTTCCTGGAAAGAAAAGACTATATCCAAATCTAAGTATTTTTTACATCATGTTATGTTGTGACAAACGACACTTTACAAATGTCAAATTTCAGAGTGAAGTATTTATATTTTGTAATGTATCCTAAATAGTTATAGCAATCACCTTTTAAATAACTTGCATTTTTATAGCGCCTTTCATGACCCGAGAATGCACCAAAGCACTTCACAGCCAATGAAGTACTTCTTTAAACAATGATTGTTCATATAAATAAACAGGTTTGGAAGGATTGCACCATTATTCAAGGTTGGAGGTATTCCGAATAAACAGTTTGATTTTTAACAGGGTGAATTCTACTTGCAGTGACATTTGATAAAGAATGTCACAGTCCAACAGATGAACAGTAAAGAGCTTCTCACCACCCCACTACAAGTGGCTACTTATTAAAAATAGTTGCAGTATTTATTTCTCTATTTGCAATGGGTAAGGAAAGTTGGTATTTTCCAGGAATGAATCAAAAACTCTTCATTGTCTCTGGGGAAGTCGCTGACAAACTTTTGTTCCAAAGGTACACTGGCGATGTGTACCTTGCCCAGTTTCTGCCTCACTCCCATTCTCCTTGCAATAGCATAATCTCTGATGCACTGGGGAGATGTAACCCCACTATTTAAGAAAGGAAGGAGAGAGAAAACAGGGAACTACAGACTAGTTAGCCTGTAGTAGGGAAAATGCTAGAATCTATTATTAAGGATGTGGTAACAGGGCACTTAAAAAATAATAATAGGATTGGTCAGAGTCAGTGTGGATTTATGAAAGGGAAATCATGTTTGACAAATCTGTTAGAGTTTTTTGAGGTTGTAACTAGCAGAATAGATAAGGGGGAACCAGTGGATGTGGTGTATTTGGATTTTTAGAAGGCATTTGATAAGGTTCCACACAAGAGGTTATTAAACAAAATTAGGGCTCATGGGATTGGGGGTAATATACTAGCATGGATTGAGGGTTGGTTAATGGACAGAAAACAGAGTAGGAATAAATGGGTAATTTTCGGGTTGGCAGGCTGTAACTACAGGAAACTTTGATTTATCTGGAGGTTATATGTCCGAAATACTCAATCTAACAGCAAAAATCAGGAGCCGTTTTCTATAAGTTTTTAGAGTTCTCGTTGCTTTTTTTTCCCAGTCAGGCACTGCAAGGTCTGTAGCTATAGCAACAGCTTCAGCTAGAGGCGCTTGCAGATGCAGCCGACTGTTTTGAAGCTGTTGCTAAGCAACAGGGTTTGTTGATTCACATGGAGCTTTTCAGTTCCGTATGTTTCAACATTATGCTGGTATGTCCGGCACTTTTGATGGTACGGCACCAGCTCGGTCCCATCAGTGCCGGATATCAGAAAGTTTCCTGTAGTGGG
Source organism: Somniosus microcephalus (assembly GCF_052327205.1). Lineage (NCBI taxonomy): Eukaryota > Metazoa > Chordata > Chondrichthyes > Squaliformes > Somniosidae > Somniosus > Somniosus microcephalus. The sequence continues at coordinate 144,862,739 of NC_140999.1, forward strand.
GTACTGCAAGGATCAGTGCTTGGGCCTCAGCTATTCACAATCTATATCAATGATTTGGATGAGGGGAACAAATAATGGCCCAGAAATTCAGGTCTCCACGGGTGAGTATGCATGGGGTACTCACCCGTAGGCCCAATGGAAGTGCCGGTTTCTTGCATGCACTGCGCATGCGTGGGAAACCGGCACTTCCGTTCCCCTGAACGAAGGGGTTCAGAGGTCGAACGCGTGCGCAGGAGAGGCTGCGTGTGCGCATCGAACTTCATTTTTTTTTCCTGGTTTTCCTGGGAGGGTAAGTCTGCAGAAGTTAGACATGTAAAAAGCAGGCGTAAGGCCTGCTGTTTACAAGGTAAGTGGTGAATTAATTAAAATTATAACATTTTTTCCACAGGTTTATTATTTTTAAATACTTTAAAGAAAGGTAAGTTTATTTTTAGCCCCGTTAGAAAATAAAATTATTTTTTTCAAATATTTAAATTATTGTTTAAAATAGTTATTTCATGTAACTTTTAGTTTATTTTAAAAAAGTGATTTAAAAAAAAAATTATTTGAAGATTTAGTGATGTTATGGGGCCGTAGTATTTCTAAATTTTGACAAGTCTTCCTGTCAGACTTATGAATGGAGCATTCCCTGCTCCGATTGGCTCCCCGTGGACCACGTGATCCCAGGGGACGCATCGAACTAACTGCACCCCTGGGATACGCAAGCACTGCGCGCCGGCAGCTGGAGCAGGCCCAGGATCGCAATTCCACGCGGGCCCACAGCGCAACGGCCGGCGTGCAAGGTAAGTGCAGGTCGGGGGCTTGCACCCGCGGGAAGCCCCTGACCCGAATTTCTGGGCCATTAATATATCCAAGTTTGCTGATGATACAAAGCTAGGTGGGAATGTAAGTTGTGAGGAGACTGCAAAGAGGCTTCATGGGGATATAGACAGGGTAAGTGAGTGGGCAAGAACATGGCAAATGGAATATAATGTGGAGAAATGTGAAGTTATCCACTTTGGTACAAAAAATAGAAAAGCATCGTATTTTTTAAATGGTGAGAGATTGGGAAATGTTGCTGTTCAGAGGGACCTGGGTGTCCTTGTACACGAATCACTGAAAGTAAATGTACAGGTACAGCAAGCATTTAGGAAAGCAAATGGTATGTTGGCCTTTATTACAAGAGGATTTGAGTATAAGAGTAAAAACATCTTACTGCAATTATATAGGGCCCTGGTGGGACCACACCTGGAGTATTGTGTACAGTTTTGCTCTCCTTACCTAAGGAACGATATACTTGCCATAGAGGGAGTGCAATGGAGGTTCACCAGACTGGTCCCTGGGATGGCAGGAGGGGGGGCGGGCGGAGTTGTCCTATGAGGAGAGATTAAGTAGATTAGGCCTATATGCTCTAGAATTTAGAAGAATGAGAGGTGATCTCATTGAAACATACAAAATTCTTACAGGGCTTGACAGGATAGATGTAGGGAGGATGTTTCCCCTTGCTGGGAAGTCTTGAACCAGAGGTCACAGCCTCAGAATAAGGGGTCGGCCATTTAGGACTGCGATGAGGAGAAATGTCTTCACTCAGAGGGGGTGAATCTTTGGAATTCTCTACCCCAGAGGGCTGTGGAGGCTCAGTTGTTGAGTGTATTTAAGACAGAGATCGATAGATTTTTTGGATATTAAAGGAATCAAGGGATTTGGGGATAGTGCAGGAAAGTGGAGTTAATGTAGAAGGTCAGCCAAGATCTTATTGAATGGTGGAGCAGGCTCGAGGGGTCGAAGGGCCTACTCCTGCTCCTATTTCTTATGTTCTTATCTGCTAGATTTTTGGGACTCTGTTCGATCATTGGAGTATGCTCAACTTGATTTACTTCAGTAAATAAAAGGTGTTTTGGTCATACTTGGCTGACTCTTATGCTTAACTGAGAAAGAAAAAAACTATCGATGAAGTGGAAACGCAATGCAGAATATCCATTAGAACTGGCTAGATTTATATTGGAAAGTCAAAGAGCCTAATTCTCCCGTGGCATTTGTGAATGTACCTATAAATATATATCTTTCTTGTTGTTTTCCTTTTGTTTTCACTTCTCACAGTCCAAAGATGTGCGGGTTAGATTGATTGGCTATGATAAATTGACCCTTAGTGTTAGGGGGATTAAATACGTGGGGTTACGGGGATAGGGTGGGATATGTGTTGGTGTAGGGGTTACGGGGATCGGGTGGGATATGTGTCGGTGCAGGCTCGATGGGCCGAAATGGCCTCTATCTGCATTGTGGGGTTTCTGTGATTTCTGTGATTCTGTGAATATCAAGGACTATTTTCACCCTCCAAGGTTACTGTGGTCAACTGTACAATCCATAATGAGGAGAACTATCAGACTGCCTGGGTATGTATGTATATAAAATTTGATTCCTGTCTCATCTGTAAGCACTGGCTATCATATAATTATTTTCCTCCCTAGGAAATTAGGATCCTATTATATATCTTGTCAGGTCCTGGCCATTTGCGCTCCTATAGCCTTAATAACTTCATTTTATCCAGCATAACATCACTCACCACTCATCTCATTCTCAACCACTTTAGAATTCACCTCCTCTTCGATATATTTCTCTTTTTAGCAATGAAAGAAAGACTTGCATTTATATAACGCATTTCACAACCTCAGGAAGTCCCAAATGAAGTACATTTAAAGTGTGGCACTGTTGTAATGTAGAAAGTTTCTGATCATGATCTACAAATTAACAATTGATTCCTCTCTATGTACAAGACAGGACCACTTGGATGTCAATTTTTTTCCCATCCCACAGACCTCTTCTGCAGCATTACATAAAAGCCCCCTACTTTAAATAGTTTTTTTCAGAAGCTTTAGTAAGTCTTGTGCACATCCATTGAGTGTTGTGCACAGGCTCCCAGTGCTCCAGTTGCTGGATGGCTGCATTGAGCCACACTAGGTGCACTGGGCTTGATGTCTGATATATGGGGAGACATATCATAATTTATCCACAAGAGTGTCACAGTTGGGGTTGGGGATCTATCAGAAAGGGGAGCAGATCTTCACTTATTCCAATGAAGATACCTAGGAACTGAATACAAATTCAAGAGGATTGTGAGTGGTGTGCTGGTTTGCATTCCATTGATCTGTTCTATCATACTGAGTGGTTTCACTGAAAATCATGACAGCTATTATGATTTGAGAATAATATAGAGATAAATAGCAAGATGCTTTATTTCAGGACCTTGGCACACAACAAGCTGAAGAGGTGGAGCCAGTTATATTACACCGCCAGAAGAGAATGTGGATTCTAGGTACTATTTCTATTGTGGAAGAAGATAAAGGACCTTATCCTAAATTTGCTTTTAGAGTAAGTCACCATTTTTCACAAAGTTCTTTTTAGGTGATGGATAAACTTAAACTTAAAAGAATGTGGTCACTTAAAGATAAATGGCTGCATATAGAGATAAAATGTTGGTAGTCTTTACATTATTAATATTTTGTTAGCATTTTTAACGTATATTTCAACCACAATGGTGGATAACAAAAATGGCTGGCCAAGCCCAATAGCTGTGGCTCAAAGATGGAGCAGTACAACATTCCAACCTCCTGTTGATGGCTGGAGATGGTGCAGAATGAGGCGGTAGTAAAAAGAGATGGCCCTGCTTTCCACTCCAGGGTACCTTCCTCATAGAACAACATTGCAAAGTGCTTGGAAAGAGGTGGAAGAAGAGGACTTGAAGGTATAGCTGACTGTTACCGCCGCTGGCAGTACCAATACCATAGTACGTTAGCTGCAGCTGTCCTTGCACAGCTCCGCATATAGCTATCTGCCTTCCCAAAGCTTTTTGTAAATAGTATGCCCTAGCTACTCCCAGGACACATTTTAGAAAATGCAAAGACACCACTTGTGTTGTTAGACAACCATGGTCAACAAATGAGGTAAGAGACAGTATCAAGCTAAAATATAAGGCTTATGTAAATGCAAGGAAAAGTGGAAATCCAACAGACTGGGAGAGCTATAAAACAACAAATGGATTCAAAGAAGGTAATAATAAGAGGTGAAAAAAGAAATATGAAAAAAACACTTGCAATGGTTATCAAGCCTAACAGCAAAAGCTTTCATAACTACATTAAGAGAGAGTGGTAAAGGGACCCATCAAAGGCACATGCAGGTGAGATTCTAATTGTTAATAAGGGAATGGCAGACTTGTTAAATGTATACTTTGTGTCCATTTTCACAGTGGAGGAAGAGGACAAAATACTCGTGGTACAAGGGAGCCTAAAAATAAGTCAAGGGGAGTGTATTTAATATGTTAAGAAAGTAAAAGTAATAGAACTTAAGATTCTCCAGGACCTGATGGTTTCCACCCCAGCGTGTTAAAAGAGGCATTAGTCATAATTTTCCAGTGCTCTCCAGTTCAGGAATTTTGCCTTTCAAAAGGAAAATTGCAAATATCACTCCATTATTTAAGAAGGGAGAGAGAAACCAGGTACAGGATCGCCAGTTTAACATCAGCTGTGGGGAAGTTACTAGAATCTATCATCAGAGACATAGGCTGGAATTTTACCAGCACTGAGAGGGCAGGATCAGAGGTGGGTCAGCTGTCAAAATTGAAATGATTGACAGCGGGTTGGGAGTCTGTTGTCAACCCGCCTCCACGCTAGTCTCCCAGGGGTCGGGTCTGTCAGCGCTGAACAGATCCGACACCAAGCAGTGGGGGAGACAATTTAGATTATTAAGAGGTTGTTAAAAGGCAATTAAACACCATTTTACATTGTATTTACCATTTTTCCAGCTTTTTGATGAATTTCACGGCGCTCGGGGATCACGTCAGGTAAGTAGGTCAAGTGTTCCATCGGTATCCATTCTTCTGAATAGCTGACAGCTGCAAATGTGGTATAAAAGCTACCATTTCACAGCTGTTCACTTTCCAATCTCAGAAGCTGGAGCCTTTATGATTTGGAAGACACATTTCAGCTTTATGCAGGTTGGAAGTGTTTGGAATAAACTCTTTATCCACTGTCATCTCCTTGGAACAACCTCTCTCACCTTTGACAGATCGCTTCTGTCATCTCAGCCTCACCTGCCATCTAATCCATTAGCATTGGTGCCCTTGAAAAAATCTCACCTTGGTCCTCAGAATCCCACCGCGATCAGCCCCAACACCAACATCACCAGGAAAACCAGCAGCACCAGGCACACTACCAGTACCAACAACAACATTCTCCGCAATCAACTGATGCTGCACAGGACACAGGGCATCAGCACCTGACCACATTGCTGCCCGGGAGGCCAGGGATGGCCTCACCATGACCAGATGTACTTCACTTGATGCTGTACACCCTGGCTGCCACATGATGTGCCAAGTTGGCACCACCCCACACCAGCACCATAAAGCATCCCTACAATGTCTAAGCCATTCCTTTCACACTCATCGCCATTGCGGGGGGAATCGTTATGTCTCACCATTCACTGAAACTCACTAAGCCACTTCAAAAGGTGCACACAAATCTGTCCAAGAATGCAAAGTGTTGAAAATAAAGGTTTCAATGTTTGACAACATATTAACAGAAACTTTAAATGAACATTGGATAAAACACCTTGGCCTAGAAATTGGGTATAGCCCCGCTTGGGGCGTTAGAATTGGCGCAGCGCAAAGTTTATAGCCAGACGCAACTTATCGCCACCTGGCGCGATATTGGGTTGCATTGCCCCTAAAGGTGATTGAGGCGCGAATTCAGGCATTACACGGGACTCCTAAGGCGCTAAACTTCCGGTGCAACCCAATATCGGAGCGGACAGGCGCAGCGCAGGTGCTCTCAATTACCGATGACCACGAGACTTCCAGGCGCCGGCCAGCTCTTAAAGGGGTGGGTCAGTCAGCTTCAGCATCCACACTCTGCACCTTGTAGGCCTCAGAATCGGCGCAGGCCCTTCTCTGGCGCTAAAAACTTGGACCAGATGGAGAAGGTGAGACAGAAAGCAGAGCGCTTCACCAATGAGGCTCTGGAGCAATTGGTGGCCGCAGTGGAGCGTCGGCGAGATGTTCTCTACCCAGACAATGGCAGGAGGCTGAATCATAAGGACTACCGACGAGCCTGGAGGGATGTATTCCAAAGTGTCAACCCCAGCAGCATGGTGACCAGGAGCCCTGTCCAATGCAGAAAGAAATTCAACGACCTCACTCGGGTCGTGAGGGTGAGTGTTGTTTCTGCAAACTTCTGCATCCCTTCATTTGCACCTGACTTTATGGCTACAGGGTGGGCTGTGCCCCATTGGCCATCTGCCAGCAAGCACCCATGGCCCTTTCTGGGCACACACATGCACATTTGACTCAAGGCATCATGTAAGGGCTCTTGCACCATGGGGGGCATGAGATGATCACTCAGGGCATCATGTAAGGGCTCTTCCACCATGGGGGGCATGAGATGATCACTCAGGGCATCATGTAACATAACTTCCCCTCCATTCCCCTGCAGTCCAAGCTGGCGAGGATTCGCAAAGACCAGCTTCGTACCGATGGAGGACCTCCACAAGTGGTCACTCTCACGGATCTCGAGGAGAGAGTCCACCAGATTCTTGGAGGACATCTGAGTGGTCCTGTAACCACTGCAGCTGCCGACCCCATTGTCAACAGCGATGGTAAGGTTCTCACCTTTTACAACTGTCTCCTTCCACTTGTTCCCCCCGCCAGCATGCTTTCTCACTGTGGACCCATGTCATAGCCTTGCCGCAATTTGGCATCCCTTGCTGCCAAGCTGTCCTTTTGCTAAAGCCACTCTTCCACCTCCCTGCTTTCAGATGCTGCTTCACCAGCTCGGGAGCCGGGCCCTCAAGCTGCCAGTGCCAGTGCCTCCGAAGGCTCAATGAGAAAATTACTGTCCAACAGAAGGTCAGCAACTCTCTCCAGCAATGATCAGAATGGCCAGCCCAAATGGCTGCAGCTTTTATACTAGTGCTGTCCCCTTTAAATAGCGCCCCCCAAGTCCGAGAAGGGCCTGGGAACGCTCCATCCAACTGTCACTAATAGCGCCAGGCGGAAAGGCTGCGGGGTGCCACCGAATATCCGGTCCGGGGCGCCAAAAAGGCGTTGCACACTGAAATGACGTCATGATCTGCCTGCGCCCGCGGGCGCACGCAAAGTGTTAGTGCCGGCGCTAAAAGGATACTCAATATGGGAGGTGGCGCTATATTCACTGCGCCCGCCTGAAAATTGGGTAACGCCCCAATTCTCAGGCTCTTTAGGCGCTAATCGCTGGCGCTGCCAGCTGAATTTCTAGGCCCTTGTGTGTTGTTAGTCGGTATGATTGCACTAGGATGAGGATGAATGTGAGAGGTGGCTAGTGAGATGGGGAACTGATAATGTAGATAGAGAGGGATGGGTGGAGGTGCAAGGTAAGTTGGTGTGAGTAAGGATGTGCAGGAGTAGGGTAGGGAAGGCAGTGTGATGGGGATGTGATGAGTGGTACAGCAGGATGAGGTTGAGTGTGGCTTTGCAGTAACTTTTTGTGATCTACTGAGATCATTGAAAGATTTGCACCACTGCAGCCAGGTCCTCCTGACGATATCCCTGCTTGTGCCCTCCTGTGCAATGTGCAATCAGGCTGCGTTGGTGTCCTGGGGAGGTCTCCTGCCCATGGGAAGGGAAAGAGGACCTCCCTGCATGCCATAAGCATATGGAGGGAGTCATGGAAGCGCCTGGGTGCAGCCATGCTCCTCTGTGCAGTGCTTGTCAGTGTTTGCAGTACCTCAATACTGTAGAACACTGACAGCACAAATGTCAAGACAAATGTGGCCATGGTCCCTTTAAGGAAACCGGCTGATGATGCATCATTAAATTACATCACCAGAGCTGCTTCCTTTCAATTGGCTGGGAACCTCACTGGGCGGGCTTAACAAGCCCTATTAACGGAAAATCACTTGTAGAGAGCACTTGACAAATATAAACTGATCAAAAAAAATCAGCATGAAATTGTAAAGGGTAGGTCATGTCTGAATAATCTCGTTGAATTTTTTGAGGAGGTCACTAGCACAGTGGTTAGGGAAGTGTCTATAGATGTTGTCTATATGGACTTCCAGAATTAATTTGAAAAGGTTCCACAAGAGATTATTAGCAAAAATGAAAGCACATAGAATTGGAGTAACCTTGTAACATGGTTGACAGGAAGGAGACAGAGAGTAGGGATAAAGGGAACATTCTCCGATTGATGGGTGTGTCCCAGTGATCTGCACTGGGGCCTCAGCTTTTCACCATGTTGCTTGGATGAAGGAATGGAGAGTTGTATATCCAAATTTGCAGATGACACTAAGTTAGGAAGCACTGTAAGTTGTGTAGATGGGAGCAAGAAATTACAAAGGTACATAGACAGTTTAAGCGACTTGGCAAAGTTATAGCAGATGGAGCTCAATGTGGAGAAGTGTTAGGTCATCCACTTTGGAACCGGATCTATGTCAATGTCCAATGTCCATAGGTGCCAAGAAGTCCCGCTCTGCCTAATCTTTTAGGGCCAATATATTTTAACCCAAATCTCAGTAGAAGCCCCCCACCCCTTACTATACCAGAGTGAATTTTTTTTACTTCTCATATCAATCAAATATATGGTTTCTCCGAGTAAGATTGCTAGCATTTGCCTAATTATGGAGACATCAAAGAAAAAAAGAAAGACTTGCATTTATATAGCTCCCTTAATGACCACCGGATGTCCCAAAATGCTTTACAGCCAATGAAGTACTTTTTGAAGTGTACTCACTGTTGTAATGTAGGAAGTGCGGCAGCCAATTTGCATACGGCAAGCTCCCACAAACAGCAATGTGATAATGACCAGATAATGTTTTTTAGTGATGTTGATTGAAGGATTAATATTGGCTAGGACGCCAAGATAACTCCCCTGCTTTTCTTTGAAATAGTGCCAGAGGACCTTTTACATCCACCTGAGAGAGCAGACAGGGCCTCAGTTTAACATCTCATCTGAAAGATACAACAGTGCAGCACTGTTGTGCTCAAGTCTCTAGTGGGACTTGAACCCACAACTCGTTCATGACACAGAAGCGAGGATGCTACCAATTGAGCCAGGGTTGACACCAGCAGCAAAACACTCTTTTTTCAGACTACACAACTCATTTCACATAGGACTATTAGAGTTAGCAGAGAGAGAAGGATTTTTGTTTTTATTCATTCTCAGGAGGTGGGCAGTGCTGGTAAGGCTGGCATTTATTGCACATCCCTAGTTGCCCTTGATAAGGTGATGGTGGGCCTTCTTCTTGAACTGCTGCAGTCCGTGTGGTGAAGGTGTTCCCACAATGCTATCAGGCAGGGAGTTCCAGGATTTTCACCCAATGACAATGAAGGCACAGCGATATATTTCCAAGACAGGATGCTGTGTGACTTGGAGGTGATGGTGTTCCCATGCACCTGCTGCCCTTGTCCTTCTAGGTGGTTTGGAGTGCCAATCAAGCAGATGGCATTGTCCTGCATAGTGTTGACCTTGAGTGTTGTTTGGAGCTGTACCTATCCAGGCAAGTGGAGAATATTCCAACACATTTCTAACTTGTGTCTTGTAGATGGTAGAGAGGCTCTGGGTCACTTGCCACAGAATACTCAGCCTCTGACCTGCTGTAGTAGCAACGATATTTGTATGGCTGGTCCAGAATGAGAATGGTAGCATAGTGGTGATGTCACTGGGCCAGTAATCCAGAGACCTGGACTAATGATTCAAGTGGATGTGAGTTCAAATCCCACCACAGCAGCTGGGGAATTTAAATTCAATTAATTAAATAAAAATCTGGAATTAAAAAGACCAGTAATGGTACCTATGGAACTATTGGATTGTCGTTAAAAACCCATCTGGTTCACTACTGTCCTTTAAGGAAGGTAATCTGCCGTCCTTACCTGGTCTAGCCTATATGTGACTCCAGACCCACAGCAACGTGGTTGACTTAACTGCTCTCTGAAACCACTCAGTTGTAACAAACTGCTATGAAATACAATAATAAGAATGAAGGACCACCCGGCATCGACTTTAGCACCGGCTACCAACATGGCAAGAGCACACCCAGGCTAGTCGACCCTGCAAAGTCCTCCTCACCAACATCTGGGGACTTGTGGGAGAGCTATCCCACAGACTAGTCAAGCAACAGCCTGACAGAATCATACCTTTCAGCCAATGTCCCAAACTCCTCCATCACCATCCCTCGGTATGTCCTGTTCCCAGCGGCAGACAGACCCACCAGGATGGCAGCACAGTTGGGCAGGAGTGGCTCTGGGAGTCCTCAACATTGACTCCAGACCCCATGAAGTCTTATGGCTTCAAGTCAAGCAGGGGCAAGGAAACCTCGTGCTGATTACCACCTACTGCCCTCCCTCAGCTGATGAATCAATAATCCTCCATCTTAAAAAGCACTGAGTGGGGCAAGGGCAGAGAATGTACTCTGGGTGGGGGACTTAAATGTCCATCATCAAGAGTGGCTCGGTAGCACCACTGCTGGACAAAGCTGCCAGTCTGGGCAGGTGGTGAGAGAACCAACACGAGGGAAAAACCTACTTGACCTCGTCCTCTCCAATCACACAGATGCATCTGTCCATGACATTATTGGTAGCAGTGATTGCGGAGATGAAGTCCCATCTTTACACTGAGGACACTCTCCATTGTGTTGTGTGGCACTACCACCGTGCTAAATGGGATAGATTCAGAACAGATCTAGCAGCTCAAAACTGGGCATGCATGAGGTGCTGTGGGCCATCAGCAGCAGCAGAAATGTATTCCACCACAATCTGGAACCTTATGGCCCAGCATATCCACCAAGCCAGGGGACCAACCCTGGTTCAATAAGGAGTGTAGAAGAGCATGCCAGGAGCAGCACCAGGCATACCTAAAAATGTGGCGTCAACCTGGGGAAGCTGCAACACAGGACTACACGCATGCTAAAAAGCGGAAGCAGCATGCTATAGACAGGGCTAAGCGATCCCACAATCAACAGATCAGATCAAAGCTCTACAGTCCTGCCACATCCAGTAGCGAATGGTGGTGGACCATTAAACAACTAACGGGAGGAGGAGGCTCCATGAATATCCCCATCCTCAATGACGTTGGAGCCCAGCATGTGAGTGCAAAAGACAAGGCTGAAGCGTTTGCAACCATTGTTAGCCAGAAGTGCCAAGTGGATGATCCATAGCGGCCTACTCCTGAGGTCCCCACCATCACAGAAGCCAGTCTTCAGCCAATTCGATTCACTCCACGTGATATCAAGAAATGGCTGAGCGCACTGGATACAGCAAAGACTATGGGCTCCGACAGCATCCCGGCTATCGTGCTGAAGACTTGTGCTCCAGAACTAGCCATGCCTCTAGCCAAGCTGTGGCAGTACAGCTACAACACTGGCATCTATCTGACAATGTGGAAAACTGCCCAGGTATGTCTTGTTCACAAAAAGCAGGACAATCCAATCCAACCAATTACCACCCCATCAGTCTACTCTCAATCATCAGCAAAGTGATGGAAGGTGTCATCGACAGTGCTATCAAGTGGCACTTACTCATCAATAACCTGCTCACTGATGCCCAGTTTGGGTTCCGCCAAGACCACTCGGCTCCCGACCTCATTACAGCCTTGGTCCAAACATGGACAAAGGAGCTGAATTCCAGAGGTGAGGTGAGAGTGACTGCCCTGGACATCAAGACAGCATTTGACTGAGCATGGCATCAAAGAGCCCCAGTAAAACTGAAGTCAATGAGAAGCGGGGGGCAAACTCGCCACTGGCTGGAGTCATAACTAGCACAAAGGAAGATGGTTGTGGTGATTGAAGGTCAATCATCACAGCCCCAGGACATCGCTGCAGGAGTTCTTCAGGGCAATGGCCTCGGCCCAACCATCTTCAGCTGCTTTATCAATGACCTTCCCTCCAACTTAAGGTCAGAAATGGGGATGTTTGCTGATGACTGCACAGTATTCAGTGCCATTCACAACTCCTCAGATAATGAAACAATCCATGCCCACATGCAACAAGACCTGGACAGCGTTCAGGTTTAGGCTGATAAGTGGCATGTAACATTCGCGCCACAGAAATGCCAGGCAATGACTATCTCCAACAAGCGAGAGTTTAACCACCTCCCCATGACATTCAATGGCATTACCATCGCCGAAACCCCCACCATCAACATCCTGGGGGTCACCATTGACCAGAAACTTAACTGGACAAGCCACATAAATACTGTGGCAACAAGAGCAGGTCAGAGGCTAGGTATTCTCTGGCGAGTGTCTCACCTTCTGACTCCCCAAAGCCTTTCCACCATCTACAAGGCACAAGTCAGGAGTGTGATGGAATACTCTCCACTTGCCTGGATGAGTGCAGCTCCAACAACACTCAAGAAGCTTGACACCATCCAGGACAAAGCAGCCCGCTTGACTGGCATCCCATCCACCACCTTAAACATTCACTCCCTCCACCATCAGCGTACCATGGCTGCAATGTGTACCATCTACAAGATGCACTGCAGCAACTCGCCAAGGCTTCTTTGGCAGCACCTCCCAAACCCGCGACCTCTTCCACCTAGAAGCACAAGGACAGCGGGCACATGGGAACACCACCACCTGCAATTCCCCTCCAAGTCACATGTCATCCTGACTTAGAAGTATATCGCTGATCCTTCATTGTTACTGGGTCAAAATCCTGGAACTCTCTCCCTAATAGCACTGTGGGAGTATCTTCACCACAAGGACTGCACCACCAGCTTCTCAAGGGCAATTAGGGATGGGCAATAAATGCTGACCTTGCCAGAGACGTCCACATCCCATAAACGAATAAAAAAAATAAGTTCAGTTTCCGGTCAATGGTGACCCCCAGGCTATCGATGGTGGGGAATACAGTGATGGAATTCCATTGGATGTTATGGGGAGCTGATTATGCTCTCTTTTGTTAGAGATGGTCATTGCCTTGCACTTGAGTGGCACAAATGTTACTTGTCACTCATCAGCCCAAGCCTGGATGTTATCCAGATCTTGCTGCATGCAGGCATGGACTGCTTTATTACAGGAAACTCTCATATAAACGGCAGCTAAATATCTGAAATTCTCTATTAATCGGCAAAATTCATACACCGAAAACAACACCTCAATAACCGGAAATGTTGCCGAGTCCGAGTCCAAGTCTCCTGCGGTGGCCGAGTTAGTCAGTGGGGGTAGTTCTCCAAACTGCCACTACTCGGTTTCTTGGCGCTGTCGGAAGTCCGAACACCTCAATAACAGGAGTCTGACTCCCCCGCGCTGCCGGTAGTCTCTTTAACACAACATTCTGCAAGTGAGTACCCAATTATACTGCACATTTCTTGATTTTTTAATTTTTGTTTGTTAAAAATAGCCTCGGTCGATACCCCTTTCTGTCATCCGGAATTTTTAATCAACCGGCACCGTCGGTGCCAGATACCAAAGAGTTTCTTGTATCTGAGGACTTGTGAATGGAGCTGAACACTGTGTAATCATCAGCGAACAGCCCTATTTCAGACCTTCTGATGGAGTTAGGTCATTGATGAAGCAGCTGCAGATAGTTGGGCCTAGGATGCCCTGAGGAACTCCTGCTGTGATATCCTGGGATTGAGATGATTGGTCTGCAACAACCACAACCAATTTCCTTTGTGCCAGGAATCACTCCAGCCACTGGAGAATTTTTCCCCCTTATCCCCATTGACTTCAGTTTTACTAGGTCACACAAGGTTGTAATGCGGTCTAGTGACCTAGTAGTTCTGGTGGAACCAAATTAGTAACAATACTGTGGAGGAGGAATTCCTAGAATGTATACGGGATGGTTTCCTGGACCAATATGTCGAGGAACCAACTAGAGATCAGGCCATATTAGACTGGATATTATGTAATGAGAAAGGATTAATTTGCAATCTTGTTGTGCAAGGCCCCTTGGGGAGGAGCGATCATATGATAGAATTCTTCATTAAAATGGAGAGTGAAGTAGTTGACTCAGAGAATAGGGTCCTGAATTTAAATAAAGGAAACTATGATGGTATGAGGCATGAGTTGGCTAGGATGGATTGGGGAACTTTACTTAAAGGGTTGAGGTTGATAGGCAATGGCAAACATGTAAAGATCGCATGGATGAACTACAGAATTTGTTCATCCCTGTTTGGCATAAAAATAAAACAAAAAGGGTGACTCAACCGTGGCTAACAAGGGAAATTAGGGATAGCATAAGATCCAAGGAGAGGACATATAATTTGGCCAGAAAAAGCAGCAAACCTGAGGATTGGGAGCAGTTTAGGATTCAGCAAAGGAGGACAAAGGGATTAATTAAGAGGGAGAAAATAGATTATGAGAGTAAGCTTGCAGGGAACATAAAAACTGACTGTAAAAGCTTCTATAGATATGTGAAGAGAAAAAGATTGGTGAAGTCAAGTGTAGATCCCTTGCAGTCAGAATCTGGGGAATTTATAATGGGGAACAAAGAAATGGCTGACCAATTAAATACATACTTTGGTTCTGTCTTCACAAAGGAGGACACAAATAAACTCCCAGAGATGTCGGGGAACATAGGGTCTAATGAGAGGGAGGAATGGAATGAAATCCGTATTTGTAGGGAAATGGTGTTAGGGAAATTGATGGGATTGAAGGCCGATAAATCCCCAAGGCCTGATAATCTACATCCTAGGGTACCTAAGGAAGTGGCCCTAGAAATAGTAGATGCATTGCTGGTCATCTTCCAAAATTCTATAGATTCTGGAACAGTTCCCATGGACTGGAGGATAGCTAATGTAACCCCACTATTTAAAAAAGGTGGTAGAGAGAAAATGGAGAATTATGGACCGATAAGCCTGACATCGGTACTGGGGAAAATGCTAGAGTCCATTATAAAAGATGTAATAACAGAGCACTTGGAAAACAGTGACAGGATCGGACAAAGTCAACATGGATTTGCAAAAGGTAAATCATGCTTGACTAATCTACTGGAATTTTTTGAGGATGTAACTGGTAGAATAGATAAGGGAGAACCAGTGGATGTGGTGTATTTGGACTTCCAGAAGGCTTTCGATAAGGTCCCGCATAAGAGATTAGCGTGCAAAGTTAAAGCACATGGGATTGGGGGTAAGGTACTGTCTTGGATAGAGAACTGGTTGGCAGACAGGAAGCAAAGAGTTGGAATAAATGGATCTTTTTCTGAGTGGCAGGCAGTGACTAGTGGGGTACCGCAGGGATCGGTGCTCGGACCCCAGCTATTCACAATATATATAAATGATCTAGACGAGGGAACTAGATGTAATATCTCCAAGTTTACAGATGTCACAAAGCTGGGTGTCGTGTGTGCTGTGAGGAGGATGCAGAGAAACTCCAGTATGATTTGGACAGGTTGGGTGATTGCGCAGATGCATGGCAAATGCAGTACAATGTGGATAAATGCGAGGTTATCCACTTCAGTGGCAAAAACAAGAAGGCAAATTATTATCTGAACGGCAATAGATTGGGAAAAGGGGAAGTGCAACGAGACCTGGGTGTCCTTGTGCACCAGTCGCTGAAGGTAAGCATGCAGGTGCAGCAGGCGGTTAAAAAGGCAAATGGTATGTTGGCCTTCATAGCGAGAGGATTCGAGTACAGAAGCAAGGATGTCTTGCTGCAGTTGTACAGGGTTTTGGTGAGAGCACACCTTGAGTATTGTGTGCAGTTTTGGTCGCTTTTTCTGAAGGAAGAAAGGATGTTCTTGCCATGGAGAGAGTGCAGCGAAGATTCACCAGACTGATACCTGGGATGGCAGGAATGACGTATGAGGAGAGATTGGGTCGATTAGGCTTATACTCGCTAGAGTTGAGAAGAATGAGAGGGGATCGCATTGAAGCTTATAAAATTCTAACAGGACTAGACAGACTAGATGCAGGAAGGATGTTCCCGATGGCGGGGTAGTCCAGAACCAGGGGTCACAGTCCAAGGATAAGGTGTAAGCCATTTAGGACTGAGATGAGGAATTTCTTCACCCAGAGAGTGGTGACCCTGTAGAATTCTCTACCGCACAAGGCAGTTGAGGCCAATTCATTAAATATATTCAAGAAGGAGTTAGATATATTTCTTAAGGCTAAAGGGATCAAGGGATATGGGGAGAAGGCAGGGACAGGGTACTGAATTTGGATGATCAGCCATGATTTCATGAAATGGTGGAACAGGCTCGAGGGGCCGAATGGCCTACTCCTGCTCCTCTCTTCTATGTTTCTGTGACATGAGGAAAAACTTTTTTTGCAGCGAATGGTTAGGATCTGGAATGCACTACCTGAAAGGGTGGTGGAGGCAGATTCAATCGTGGCTTTCAAAAGGGAATTAGATATGTACCTGAAGGAAAAACATTTGCAGGGCTATGGGGAACTGTTAGGGGAGCTCAATGTTAGCTCAAGTGCTTTTGCAGAGAGCCAGCATGGGCTTGATGGGCCGAATGGCCTTCTGTGCTGTAACCATTCTAGGATTCTATGGTTATCAATGAGATGGAAGTCAGCAAAATCTTGGAGCTGGGTTTATGTTTAAGGAGTTTTTGTCAACTGTACGCGTTGTGTGACTTTATTGATATAGAATTATTAAAGTAAATACAATCACTTTAGTAATATTACAGAAGAATATGTAAAACGGTATTATCCGCTCCTCTGGATAGAGCCACAACCCTGCCTCTTCCCGGTGTTATTCCTTCAATTCTTTACCATGAGGTCTATCTTTCTCCCAGTTTATATCCTGCCATGTCGTTTCATCACCCTGTGGTCGACATTCTGTGGCTCTACTCTCTCATCTTTCTTGTATTGTTCTTGTATCGCAGATAAGGCCATCTCTGACCAATTCTTCGTGTCGCTTTCTACCCACACCCCCCCTTACCCCCCTCCAACCCTACTTCCTTCTGTGTCCACCCCAGGAAAAAATTCTCTCCCAACTCTCTTTACAACTGCACTTATGAAACCCCAACTGTCCAGCCTTTGGTCCTCCGTTCACCACAACATTTCTGCAACTACTGATCTGCTCAACCACACCCTCATGGCCACTTTTGATGCCCTAGTCCCTATTAAAACAATTACTCTCTATCACCCCAGCCGTTCCCCCAGTATAGCCCTCATCTTTGCTTACTTAAGTGCAAGGGATGCAGACTTGAACGGATATGGCGGACAACTGGTTTAGCCATTCACTGCCAGATCTGGACCACATAAAGCATTATTGGGTCTTGCTCTCGTCTCCCAAAATTTCTCACTATTCCAGAATCATTCTGGAATGCAAAGATAACCCCCGGCATCTATTCTCTACTGCTAACCATCTTCTTAAACCCCTCTCCCCTGTCTCCTCCACCCTCACCACTGACAGCAAGTGTGAGGAGCTCATGGACGTCTTTATCTCTAAGATTGAGACCATCTGTTCAGCTGTCTCTGCCATTTCCCTTCCTTCCCCTAGCCCACCGGGCCAAACTTCCTCTAAGGTCCCCTCCTGCCCTAGCCCTGAACTCACATCTTTCTCCAGTTTCTCTCTGATCTCCCCTCATGACCTCTCCATGCTCACCTTGTCCATGAGACCCACTTCCTGCTCCCTCGACCCTATTCCCACTAAACTGCTGACCACCCAACTTCCTTTTCTGGCTCCCATGTTAGCTGACTTTGTTAACAGTTCTCTCTCCTCAGGTACTGTATTGCCACATCTCTCTCAAATCTCTGTCATCACCTCTCTCCTCAAAAAACCAACCCTTGACCCCCCACTCTTGCAAACTTCCAGCCCATCTCCAACCTCCCTTTCCTCTCCTAAGTCCTTGAACGTGATGTCGCCTCCCAAATGTGTGCCCATTTTTCCCACAACTCCATGTTTGAATCCCTCCAATCAGGTTTCCGCCCCTGCCACAGTATCGAAACGGTTCTCATCAAAGTCACAAATTACATCCTTTGTGACTGTGACAAAGGTAAACTATCCTTCCACGTCCTTCTTGACTTGTCTGCAGCCTTTGACATGGTTGACCACTCCATCCTCTTCCAACGCCTCTCCACCGCCGTCCAGCTGGGTGGGACTGCACTTGCCTGATTCCATTCTTAACTATGTAATTGTAGCCAGAGAATCACCTACAATGGCTTCTCTTCCTGCTCCCGCATCATTAACTTTGGTGTCCCCCAAGGATCTATCCTTGGCCCCCTCCTATTTCTCATCTACATGTTGCCCCTCGGCGACATCATCCTAAAACACAGTGTCAGTTTCCACACGTACGCTGACGACACCTAGCTGACCTATATTGGCTCCCGGTTAAGCAATGCCTCGATTTCAAAATTCTCATTCTTGTTTTGAAATCCCTCCATGGCCTCGCCCCTCCCTATCTCTGTAATCTCCTCCAGCCCCATAACCCCCCAAAATATCTGCGTTCCTCTAATTCTGCCCTCTTGAGCATCCCTGATTATAATCACTCAACCTTTGGTGGACATGCCTTCTGTTGCCTAGGCCTTAAGCTCTGGAATTGCCTCCCTAAACCTGTCCACCTCTCTACCCTTACACTACCCTTTGAATCAGACTGAATATCAAACCCAAGACCATTCACTTCACTGTGCATGTTATAGTTAACTTCGACATGTTATTGATCTTTTTACTGATGGTATGTTAAACATATAACTATATGAAATAATACAGTACACAATTTGGCATCAAATAATCTGACAGCTGTTCTGTTATAACTAGTTTCCATTTATTGAGCTTTGAGACTAGAGAGGCTGACCATTTTGTATTGTGTGATAGCAAAGAAATGGATTTTAATTGTAATATTTTGGGATTTTTATTTTATTTTGGCAGCTCAACAATGACAAGTCAATTGATCAGGACATTTTTTTCAGACTGAGTGGCGAGGGAGTTGACAAACCACCAGAGATGAACTTGTTTTATTTCAACGAAAGCTCAGGATCAGTAATGATTACTCGCAAAGTAGATCGTGAAAAAACAGCAAAACTTGAAGTACAGTTTGACTTTCCTTGCATCTGTTCATGTTTACTGAATGCACATTATAAAATTGTTGTGATAGATAATAAAATTTAAATGAATGATGTGGGTTAAGATTATACAATAACAATATTCATGTGAACAGTAAGCTTTTCATGTAACTTAAAATATATATTTATTAGTATTGAATGCTTTTTTAAATTAATCTTGATTGGAGATGTTCTTCTTCACCTTATTCAGACACTGGATGTGGAAACACGCCATTTTTTCACTTTGACTTGGCTTCCAGTGTTCCACCCTATTTTCTGGTTCCTTGATTGGAGATCTTCCTCAGTTTTTCCTTAACTCAGATCAAACGTTTGTGCCCTGGGTGTATTACGAGAAACTGAGCTAATAGTACTTCTTGCACCATCATCCCTTTTGCCTTTTAATTTCTCCTGCCTTCCATCCTATCACAGACCTTCCCTTTCCTCCCCTTCCCACTTTCCCTGCCCCTACACTTGCTTAAAAACCTGTTCCATCTCCAGCTTTTTCCAGTTCTGACGAAGGGTCATCGACCTGTGAAACGTTAACTATGTTTCTCTCTCCACAGATGCTGCCTGACCTGCTGAGTATTTCCAGCATTTTCTGTTTTTATTTCAGATTTCCAGCATCCGCAGTATTTTGCTTTTGTAAGAGTATTTTTATCTTTGGAAGCGCTCCCTCACTCAGGAATATGTGATCTTCTGCTTAAGGCCACAGCTAAATGAGGGAGTAGCAGTGGAGGAGTGCATAGTGAGCAGCATGAGGTTCATCATTTCTCATCAGTGCTCCATGTTGTGAATTATCTGTATTTATGCAGCCGCTTAATTTAAGTATGTGTGATGGCAGTGTGGTGCCCAGTGTCTATTCTTCTGTGGCTGCATGCTGAAGACCAATGTGTTTTGCTTTTTATGTAAAGAGAGCAGATGGGAAATATTATGAG
Source organism: Somniosus microcephalus (assembly GCF_052327205.1). NCBI lineage: Eukaryota > Metazoa > Chordata > Chondrichthyes > Squaliformes > Somniosidae > Somniosus > Somniosus microcephalus. The sequence goes on from NC_140999.1 coordinate 144,882,602, forward strand.
TACAAATGAACATATCAATCTCTTCGAGAACAGCCTACCATCTGTTCAGTTTCTTGCCCTCCTATAATGTGAGACTTTAAACTTTAAAGGTAACCCGCATTTATATAGTGTCTTTCACATCTTCCGGAAAGCCAAAATGCTTTAAAGCCAACACATTTTGAAATGTAATCACTGTTGTTATGTAGGCAAACATGGCAGCCAATTTATAAAAATGGTCCCACAAACAGCTGTATTTTCAAACCAATGAATTTGGTTTAATGAGATTGATTGAGGAATAAATTCTGGCCAGAACACCAGGGCAAATCCCTTTCTTCAATTAGTGCCATGGGATGTTTTAAATCCACTGAACAGGCAGGTAGGGCTTCAGTTTAACATCTCACCTGAAAGACAGTAACTCTGACAACGTTGCATTCTCTCTGTCCTACACTGTCAACCTAGATTATGTGCTGAAGTACTGAAATGGGGCTTGAACTCATAACCTTGTGCCTCAGAAGTAATATTCTTGTCTTACCAATGGTATTATTTTTCAAGTTGCAAAACTTTTGCACCTCCCTCCAGCTTTTCACAGTCATTGACAGCGAGTTTACATGATCTTTGGTGTATTATTATGCAGCAATATATCTCAATCCCAACTTCAGAACATGCTTTTGGGCCACCTTAAACAAAAACATCATCATATTTCTTTATTATGCAGCCAACAATGAACTACATAGGCCCAATCGGTGAAATAGGCTTTACAAATTCATCAGTGAGCTATTTCTGCAAAGTCATTGCACTCTACAACTGTATTCACAAGCTTGTCATCGTTTATGCTGATGAGATTGCTTGTTAGCTCCTTGTAAACTGTTGAAGAATCACTGTCACAAGCGTGTTGTGACTGGCTGCTTTTAACACTTTTCAGGTAGCTGACGCCAAACTTCATTAGTAATGAAATTGTGTGTCATGAAATCAGCCATAGCAAAATTGCACACGCCTGTCATTTTGATTGTGGGTTGCTAAAATCTATGAAAAAGGCAGTTAATCCGTTTTCTGAAAAAAGTTGAAAGCAAATTTTCCTGTTCCTGTGCCTGGACATATTGGATTTCCTGGGTGCAGTGCACAGCACAGGTAAATTGGGTCAAGAGAATTGCACACCCTTAAGGGAGACCATCCAAATTTCCAACGTTCTATCCATTTTGGACAGAAACTTAATCAAAAATGCTGTCGTACAGGATGAGGAAAATCTGCCCCTTTAAGCTCATTATTCAAAACAGAATAGATTTTGATTATGATTTCATCATATGTACCTTATTTTAATGTTCATTTATCTCAATTTATATTTTTATTCAGTTGAATGTTCATGCTCTGAGTAGAAGCACTTTAACTGAAGTAGATCAAACACTGAAGTATGTTGTTAAAGTGAAAGATATCAATGATAATGCACCATTCTTCAATCAATCAGTATATAAAGTTAATTTACCTGAGAATACTTCTGAAGGTAAGTTGTTGTTTTAAGTCCATCCTTTAAAGATTGTAATTAGTCAAAAATCAAACGATGAAAACTCTCAGTAAGCAGTATTATTTTAAAGTGTAGCGCAACATGGCCTAATAGCTTGCTGACACACTGGCCGGAATTTTCAGCTTAGAGTCGGGACAGCTTCATGCAGGCCGCGTATTGGATCACCATCCTAAAGTTTCAATAGCGCATTCTGCACTACACATTTAACTGAATTGGATCAATTGAAACAGTCATGCGGGTTTCCTGGCCAATTAAATGGAGTGGGTCTGATGACGTCACCGATGACTCACTATCAGCTCAGATATTTAAAGGAGCCTTGCACACCTCACAGTTGAAGGTGGTTGGGAGAGGTGGCTATTGTTATATATTGAAGAGATTTGTGTGGGTGCAAATAAGGATGGAGTCAGATTGCCAGAGGATGCCTCCCTGGAAGTCCTAGTCCAGGGAGTCAGAGCACGGGGGGAGGTCCTATTCCCTGGTAGTGACAGGAAGAGAGCAGCCAGTGAAACCAAGAGGGCATGGCTGGAGATCGCACAAGAAGTGAGCAGCAGGGATGTTGTCAGCCATTTCTGGATTCAGTACCACAAGAGATTTAATGATCTCATGAGGTCAGGAAAGGTGAGTACAATGCCACATTCAACTACATCCTGATGTGCGTGTATCCCCAACCCCATCACTCTCCCTTCCCAAGCCTACTCCTGCACGTCACTCTTCACACCAACCTACCTTGCAGGTGCACCTGTAAGGATTGCGGGGGCTTCGTTTAAACTGGTTTAAGGTAATCTAGCTGGCCAGCAGTCTTTTTGCTGCTGCACTCTAAACCAATTTCGCTACCCCTCCTTTAGTTCTGAGTGGAGGAACTTATAATTAATGATATTAAAACGGAACACGTGGTTTGGATGAGAGAAAAAAATCAAGCTTTATTAACTAAAAGAAACTACAATCACAATATCAAACTATCCCACACGAACACAGTAAAATTGTAAAACTATATATCAAGGGGGTACACACGGCAAAAACGAGGGCTACAATGTATTTAAACAATCTTAGCAATTCCCTTAAATCACCATCCCCCCTTTACTCCTGCTAGGTTGCCTTGTTGAGAGTCAGAAAATCTCTGCTCACATGGTCCAGCAGAGAGAGAGAGAGAGAGAGAGAGAGAGAGAGAGAGCTCACCTTATCGTCCCAGGAAGTCAAGAGTCAAGAGCCAAGAGCTGGCTGCTCAGCCCCATTTTTATACCTCGTGAGCCCCTCACATCCGTGCCTTGCAAGGGCTGTGTGCAAAATTAACCCCAAAGCTGTGATAGGCTAACTCAAAGTGGTTAGATTGAGTTAATGTGATTTTCAGAGCTCCCTTTGCTGAAACAAAAGGGAGATACATCTGCTCTATAGTCCAGTACTGGGTGATTGGAAACCCATTTAAAGTTAACGCTTCCCATTCAAGGTGCAAACGTCTCTTCTGCAGTTTCAGGTGTATCTAAACAAATGCTAATAGCATTCAGTTGCTTTGTAAACAAAGCATTGTCCTTTGTCTTCATTGAACCTTACTTCCAGACACAGAAAGCTGCATTCCAAACCTCTTTTGTCCATGTGGTGTGACAGCCATTTTATCTTTGGAAACTTAAAAGCACCTCGCTCAGGGATCCTTTAATCAAAAAACATGAATCTTCAGAACTGTAAATTATTGCGAATTCTTACAGTCCGCCCTTGGATACTTCCAGCTTGCTTGTAGTATCCTCTTGAAGAAATGAGCAATGATTTCTGACCCCCCACAAACAACCATCCCCTGTATTTACCTAATAGCTATCTGCCACTGATCCCCGTCCCGTCTATTCCCCTTAAATTCAAGAAAAAAACCATAGTACGGTAGGCATCTTACAGATACTTCAGTTTTCAATAAGGGGTCTCATACCCCTACACGCTTGTAAAATTATACAGTGTAAACCAAATTTACAATCACTTTTTTTTTGCATCATAAGTTATTACAAAATGTTGCAATCTTAGTTACACAATGTACTCAAAAATTATCGCAAGCACAGAGAGGGTCCTACGCCTCTGCTCAACTTGGAGTTGTCACAAACTGGTCCCAAGCACGGAGAGGACCTCACACCTCTGCTCAACTTGGGGCTGCAACACAAAATACAAAAAAATCATTAAACAACATGCTTATGAACCCCGATCATCACGGGCCGATGATGGGTCGCGAAATTCGAGTGGGTATTGCTCCTCCCACTCGGGCAGTAAAAGTACCTTCCACCCCCCTATGATCAGCTTAAATTTTAAAACAGGCAGAATGGATTTAGCGACCAGCCTGCTCCGACCGCCCCGAGCCGTTCCCTTGTCCTTTTGTGGAGGCGGGGTACCCCTCACGTTTAAAATTTACTTGGCACAGACCGAGACCGGGGAGTATGGGATCTCATGACTCCCAGTCCCTCCCCCTCCCGTCTTCCCTTGACTGGCTGCAGAAAATGATGGGTGCCTGTGTGGCGGCACTCTCTGGCCCCACACTGATCCGGCCACCCACTCATTCTTCCCAGCCACAACTTCTCTTCTTTGCCCGTGGGCCCCCGGGTGAGTTCCTCCCTCCCCCGACCGCACCCACGTGACTCTTGGGTCTCCCCCTCCTCTATACAATCATTCCCGGGCCATCACCACCCACCCCCGGGGAACGCGTCCCTATGACCAGGCGCCCGCGCTTCCCCATCGTGACTCCTCAACAGCGAGGTCTCCCGCACGTGAACTTCGGTCAGGATAGTGCTGGGTTGGGGGCCATGCCCCACCCAGCTGGGGCCATCTCCTCCCCGTAGGAGGAGTAGGCAAGTTCCTCCAGACTCTTGTCCGGTTTTTCCCGAAGATCGCTGCGGGGTCTCCTGGATTCGTCCAGTGGCGAGGTGATCCCCAACATTCCGTATCTTCATTCGATGTCCAGCTCGGGCTGGGCGAACATGGCTGCTTCATTTCCCCATCTCCTGCAAAAACTTAAAAGGGACATGCAGCCAGGTCTCACTGACCTGCTGCCTTAGGTGGAGACATGGTCGGGTCCCTCGACCTCGGACCAAAATACAAACATTCGGCACACATGTAAACTTAAACTCTTTAAACTTACTTAACAAACTAGTTAAATCAACAAAACTTAAAATACACCTTAAAGCAAGCTATATACACACACATAGCTATAATACAAATGCCGCCCGTCTCTGGACGGCCAGTCTAATCTCTGGCACTGTCGCAGATTACTGCTGACTGCAGCGAAGCTGGACTGCCTCCTGTCTCTGGTCCCCCGCAGCTTATGGCTGTTGAGTGGGGGCCTCTGTTCTCTGGCTTTTCCCTGGCTCGGGAAACCGCCCTACTCCACTGTAAAGTGGGTGACCATGCTTTCTTAGGCTGGGGCACCCGCTGAGACCTTCTGAGGGGTGTCTCTACGGGGGAAACTTTGGCTGGCGGACCCTGAGCTTGGGCCACAGCCCCAGCTGGCTGGGAACCTTCTCCCCCATGTCCAAATAGCCCGCACTGTATAATGTACCTGGCAGCCTGCCGGTGCAAATCTCTCTCTGGGTTTGTCTGCTCTTCCCTGCCCACTCCTGTGCTGGGGGCAGGTATACTCTCACCACCCACTGCTGGTGGCTGGAAATTTTCCTCCCCATGTTTAAAACCTGGTGTCAGCTCCCTCCCTATGTCTCCTGCCACCCCATTGTCCACCCCTCCTTGCTGCCAGAGCTCCTCAAAACCCAGAGCTGTGGGCTGCTGTCTTGGGATCTCTAATTCCCTATCCAGCACCGTTCTGGGTGTTGCCTGTGGGATGGTTCTACTTGGGCTGCCAGTAAAGCTGATCACGCAAATCCTCCCCTTAAAGGCATTTAAAGCCATGTTAAGGCTTTCTATCTCTGCCCTACAGGGGCCATGATCTGCTTCCTCAAACCTTAGGGCGCAGGCCAGCTTATAAGCTGCCTTTACCTCCCTAACCTTCTCCTGCTCTCTCTTCACAACCTTCTTAACCCAGCCACCTATACCCCGATAGGTCGGCTTACACACTGCCACTACCTTCCGCAGGGCTACCCACATACTGAAAGCAAGAAAGACAATAACTGATGCTTTCTCTAGATCCAGACCACTTATCATATCAAAACTGCCTCCAGTCCCATCTGGGTCGCCATTGTAAGGATTGCGGGGGCTTCGTTTAAACTGGTTTAAGGTAATCTAGCTGGCCAGCAGTCTTTTTGCTGCTGCACTCTAAACCAATTTCGCTACCCCTCCTTTAGTTCTGAGTGGAGGAACTTATAATTAATGATATTAAAACGGAACACGTGGTTTGGATGAGGGAAAAAAATCAAGCTTTATTAACTAAAAGAAACTACAATCACAATATCAAACTATCCCACACGAACACAGTAAAATTGTAAAACTATATATCAAGGGGGTACACACGGCAAAAACGAGGGGTACAATGGCTACAATGTATTTAAACAATCTTAGCAATTCCCTTAAATCACCATCCCCCCCCCTTAACTCCTGCTAGGTTGCCTTGTTGAGAGTCAGAAAATCTCTGCTCACATGGTCCAGCGAAGAGAGAGAGAGAGAGAGAGAGAGAGAGAGCTCACCTTATCGTCCCAGGAAGTCAAGAGTCAAGAGTCAAGAGCCAAGAGCTGGCTGCTCAGCCCCTTTTTTATACCTCGTGAGCCCCTCACATCCGTGCCTTGCAAGGGCTGTGTGCAAAATTAACCCCAAAGCTGTGATAGGCTAACTCAAAATGGTTAGATTGAGTTAATGTGATTTTCAGAGCTCCCTTTGCTGAAACAAAAGGGAGATACATTTGCTCTATAGTCCAGTACTGGGTGATTGGAAACCCATTTAAAGTTAACGCTTCCCATTCAAGGTGCAAACGTCTCTTCTGCAGTTTCAGGTGTATCTAAACAAATGCTAATAGCATTCAGTTGCTTTGTAAACAAAGCATTGTCCTTTGTCTTCATTGAACCTTATTTCCAGACACAGAAAGCTGCATTCCAAGCCTCTTTTGTCCATGTGGTGTGACAGCCATTTTATCTTTGGAAACTTAAAAGCACCTCGCTCAGGGATCCTTTAATCAAAAAACATGAATCTTCAGAACTGTAAATTATTGCGAATTCTTACACACCCATCCCTCACTGTCTATGCATCTACTCACATCCCCATCTGACTAACCACCGCTGACACTCACCCTCAGCCTAATGCAGTCCTACAAAGTAACGCCACAGAAGAAGGCCATTTGGCAATGTCATGCCACTCCCTCACAGACACCCTCTACAGATGTAACCTATCCATCCCTTACATCACTCTCACTCAAAGTTCTCTTCTTTCCCTCCTTGCAGGAGACGAGAGCGCAGAAGAGGCGAGAAAGAGAGAGAACCTGAGGTGGCCCTCCAATATATACTAATTTGACATCAGCAGAGGAGGAGGCCCTCGAAGTAAGTGGAGTGACAGAGCTGTTGGCAGTGGGAGACGGAGAGAGGGGGACCTCCCAGCAACCTGGTGTCAGAATTAAATATCCCACATGGCATACAACAACAATAACAACTTGTATTTATATAGTGCCTTTAACATAGTAAAACATCCCAATGTGCTGCACAGGAGTATTTTAAGACAAAATATTTGACAGTCACTCATGGTGACTGATTTTAGCAGCCAGTGAAATATCATCATGTGCATAATGGTAATGTCATACATTCTTATCATAAGAGTTCTAATTCATGTCTTTACTCTCCCACAGGTCCATCAAGTGTCTCACTGTCCAGCGAAAGGAGGAAGATGACTCCTCAGAGGAAGCTCCTTCTCTGAGGGTGCACTGTCACCAGACCCATGCGCACCCAGCACCAGTGCAGGTAAATGCACGTCAGTGGGTCCTGCGGGACCTAGAGTAGTGTTGTCACCTGGTGTCTCACACATCACAGGTGAGCAAGAGCAGATGGTAGAGACAGGGACAGCAGTGGTGAGTCCTCGCCGGAGGGCACAGGACACTCCCAGCTCGGCTCAGCTGGATGCAGATGCTGAACCTCAGGGGGCGTCTTCAAAAAGGTTGGTCTTGGAGGAGCAGCAACAAATGCGCGAGGCTCTGGCAGCTTTTGCAGCCATGATGTGCATGATTGTACAGAGAATGGAGGAGTCCATCTCCAACATGAGCACCGCCATGTCATAGGCGATGGCGACAATGTGCTCTTCCATGGAAAGGATGGCCACCTGCATGGAGCAGCTAATGTGCTAGTCGAGCAAGAGCACGCTTGCTGTGAACAACAGATTGCAGACTCTCATTGATCTCATCTCTAGAAGGAATAGCAATGTAGACTTGGGCGTTCATCACTCCAATGATGTGCAGCAAGGTGCTATCCAGCTCCTTGCTATCACGGAAGTGCAGGTGGTCCATGAGAGGGATGATGGTGTGCGAGGGCTCTGCTCAAAGCGCTTCCACTTCTCCCCCATTGCCTCCCCCTCAGTCATAGCCCCACATGCTGCCTCTTGTCCCGATGGCCGAGTCTACCCCTGCAAGGTTGCAGGAAGAGCAGACTTTGGTGGGACCCTCACAGGCTCCAAAACTCAGAGGACGTCTGCCAAAAGTGTCGAAGCAGCCACAGCAGGGCAGTGAGCAGCCTGCCTCTACCTCTGCTGAAGCCACAGGGGTTGCACATTGTAGAAGCGCTCGGAAAAGAAAAAAGACACAATCATAGATGCACAAAGGTATGCACATGGGTATTTGGCAAAATGTTAGTTTTAAGTTTCAGTTCTATTTAAGATGCACATAAATTGATTTCTTTGCACTACTTTCCTGTCTTGTCCAATTTTGCCTGCTACCTGGGAAGTGGCCTTGTCACTTGGAGTGAATACTGAGACATTACTTAACCTCGAACAATGGGTATTTGTTTGACAGCAATGGTTTAATCATTTTAGGACTGCTTTGTGGTGTTGGGGTTGGGGGAGTGTGGGGAAGTTCATACAGCAAGTGGGAGCCAGATGAATGCACTGGTGAAACTTAAGTAAATCTGGTCATTATGAGGCAAGCCCGGGCCTCCCGGGCAGCAATGTGCGCTGCTGCTAGTGCCATCTTCACGTCACTTTCCTCCTCCTCCTCTTGTTCCACTTGTTCCTCCTCCCCCTCCTCCTCTGAAAAGGCTGTACGCTCTGTGCCTTGTTCCTCCTGCAGCTCCAATCCTCGCTGCTTGCTATTTTGTGCTATGAAGGGCTCCTCCAGATCTGTCAAGGCATCTGAAGCGCATCTTCAGAATGCCGAATGCTTGCTCTATGACACATCTGGTGGACATGTGGCTTTAATTGTAGCGCTTCTCAGCCTCATTGCTTGGCATCCTCAAGGGTGTCATCAGCCACGTCTTCAGTGGATAGCTCCTGTCTCCAAGCAGCCAGCCGGTAAGTCTTTTTGGAGGTGCGAAGAGTTGAGGGAGGGTGGACTGGTGCAGAATGAAAGAGTCATGACAGTTGCCAGGGAATCTGGCGCACATATGCATGATGATCTTTTTATGGTTGCAAACGAGCTGCACATTGAGGGAGTGGAAGCCCTTCCGGTTCACAAACACTCCTGGGTGATCTGGGGGTTCCTTGATGACCACATGTGTGCAGTCGATGACGCCCTGCACCTGTGGGAAGCCAGCCAGAGCTGCAAAGCTGAGCGCCCGCTCAATAACACTGGCTTCATCAGTGCAAAAGTTTATTTAAGTGGCTAACTTGTGAAACATGGCATTGGTCACCTGGGTGATGCATTTGTGGGCAGCCGGCTGCGAGATCCTGCAAATGTCTGCTGCAGATCGCTAGAAGGAACCTGATGAAGTTGAGGGCGGTGGTGACTTTGACAGCCACTGGTCCTCTGGGCAGCAGGTCTTCTTCCAGCTAGCTACAAATGTCTGCCACGACTGAGCCACCTTTGGCACTGCTGTTCAGTCATGTACAGGAAGCTCATCCTCTGCCTGTATACCCTGTGTTGGGGGTATTATCTCCAGCACAGTGCACCCCTGTGCTGATCCCCTTTCTCCTGTGGAGCATCAGGTCAGTGAGGAGAAGGCTGCTGGTCTTGCTGTTGGGGCTCACCTTGATCTGAAACTGAAGTCCAAGGTGAAACAGCATAAGTGGCACCCATGCTGATCTGATAGATGGCAGGTAAAGTGGAGGTCAGAGGCACAATCCTCCAATGTAGTGAGAGTGACTTGCGATGTAGTGAGAGTGACTTGCAATGTAGTGAGAGTGATTTGCAGTGTGGTGAGAGTGACTGGCAATGTGGTGAGAGTGGTTTCCGAGGTTGCAAAAATCACCTGAAAACTCCTGAAAGCAAATTCTTTGCGCAAAATGGTGTCCGCAAGACAAGCAAGCAGGTGTAAGGTGTGTGAATTTATGTGCTTTTTCCAGCTGTCACTTTAATGAAGTAGCACAATGGCTACTGAGCTCCTGCCTTGCCTTCACAGGCGAGGTCCCCAAGGTCCGTGAATCCCATGTGCAACCAGTTAAAGTTGAAGCCTCATGTTAAAAAAGCTCTTAAGGGTCTTTCAACGAGCAGTTAACTACCTCAATGCGGTCGCCCGCCTCTCCCGAGTGGGTCCATGGTGTGCTTCGAAACGTGCCCCAGTTAAATGCAGAAGTTGGTGGGATGATGGCGGGTTCCAACAATTGCGCAACTGAGATTTTAAACTCACAGGAGTGCAGCTCAAACACAGTGCAATGGCACACCATGTATTGCTTTTGATACTTTAGTTTTTAATGCTAGTGAGGTTATAGGCTCATTTGAAATGCATCAGCCAGTTAGTGTACTGTCAAAAACTATGTCACAAATTTAAAAAGTTACAATGACCTTACAAATGTACTTGCACTATCTATTTAAAAATATTTTTGCATTGATTTCAGTGTTATAAAGGTTAAGACTTCAGAGGTGTATAAAATACTTAATGGGACAGGCACAATAAGCACCGAAAAACATTTTAATACTGCCAGATCATGACAACAGTAAAGCACGGGTCTAGGATTGTGAAGAACAGGTTCAGGACAGACATCATGAAGTATTTATTTACACACAGGGTAATCAAGAGCTGGATGCGTTGCCAGGAAGGGTTGCAGAAGCTAGGACACTTGATTCATTTGAGAAACAGCTAGATGCTGTAATGGGAAGATGATGGGTTTAGTAATTGTGGAAGGATGAGATCAGTTGGCCTGAAAGGCCTTCTTCATCCAAATCTATATTGTGAACATTAAGATCAGACTTGTCCCTTGTGCATCATACCTCATTTGTATACAGCGGAGACTGACGGTACTTGGAAATTCTGAAACCCCAGAAAAATCAGTAGTTGTTTTTAGCAATGCAAGTTTATTGTAATGAGGTTTCAAGGGTGTGTAATAGAATATATAGGCATCAAAATAAATCACAAGATGTTATTGTAATGCTCAAAGTAACATACAGCAGTGCTGTTAATAAGAAATATGACTACATATTATACAAGTAATTGTTTCACAAAATGTATTGTGCTCTGTTTAGGTAAAGAATTTTTCAGAGTTAATGCCACAGATGCAGATGAGAAAAACAATCACAACTCACTTATTTCATACTCGATGATTTCTCAAAAACCCTCAATAGATCGCAGTCATTTTCACATCAATGGTTCAACTGGAGCAATAAGTTTTACAGGATGCTTAAATGAAGAGGTATGCCAATATTTAAAAAATGTATGCAAGAAAATGACACTTTTTAAAATTGAGAAACCAAGGTAAAGTATATAAATGATAGTACAGGACTTTAGAAAGATTGAAAAAGCGTAAAAGAGAAGATAAAGTAAATCAGATGACACCTAGCTTGGGTTTTAAAAGCTTGAAGATTGTGCGAGGAAGAAATGACTGAGGGAGGTTAGGAATTACACATGGATAAAGAAGGAGATTAATCTTGATTTCAACATAGGGAGGATGTAGGAAGAAGGGTGTAAAACTGCATATTCGGAGTTTAGAAGGAATAGAAGAAATTTCAGAGGAGCACTTAACCATTGCAGTATTAATAAAATAGAGGAAGACAAGAAAGGTTTCAATGGAGAGAAATTGGATGCTGGTTACAGGTGATTTGTCTATCCAACAATGACCTCTTTTTTGTAACCTATCTGGGAGTTTGAGCAAGATGCTAGAAGAGCTTTCCCAGATAGGGACCAGTAATCAAGTCTTAGACAGACTTGAGTTTTATAAAGATTCAAGAGTTGTTGAAGACAAAAGATGTATTTGCATCAAAAGACAGAAATTAAGCTTCTTGGAGGCAACCTTATCAAATGAGGATATGTGGGAGTTTCTTTTGAGATAATGAAGCCATGAATGTCAACACAGGATGAAGGATTAAAGATAGAGCCTTCAATGGTTAGTGTTGGTAGCTGTTGATTAAACTTACAAGAGACATAAAAGATGGTCTTATATATTGTATTAGTTCAGCGAGGTTTTCAGATATTTCATTAGCTTTCTTCCTTTTTAATAACTTCTGCATTAAACCCACAGCTATTATGGAATGTCATTTTAAGAACATGTGGGCTTTAATTGCATATTCTTGCGTTATTTGAGGAAATTTGTATTAATGGTGGAAACGTGGAAGATATGCCAAAATTACCATTTCTTTTCTTCACTATTCATTCTTTTTTGAGGTGCGGAAGAAGGAAGTTCATATTATTTTAAAAATCTGCTGTTGCCTGCTGAAGACTTGTTAGTGAGCTTTCAGATAAAGGGCAAACATTTCCCACCTGAGAAAACGAAAACAACCAGGTAGAGGTTAGCTCACCTGCTGAGCTGGCGTTAAATCAATGATGAAGCTGCTCTACTCTTTGGCATTTGGATTTTGCTGCAATTCTTACATTAACTGGTTCAGTGTTTGCATCAGTAAAAGTTTGTCGGGGAACACAGGCTCCATTGAAAAGCAACCCAACTACCTTCTGGAGTCCGAAGGAAGTTACTGTTCTGCGCTCACCAGGAAATTAGTTAACTGAACAGTGCTCCATCCACGGCCACTTTATTAAAAAAATTGACTTGGCAAGGTGTACCATAAAAGTTAAAAATTTGCTTGCGTCTTCTTTGGACTTCCCCATGGGCCTCCTACAGACATTCCAATCCACAGGGGTCCAAGGGTAGGCCCTTGTGATGCACCTCACTGGGGTGCCAACAGTCACAGGTCAAACCTTAAGGAGGTGCAAAATGAACTTCTAGGACATTATAGTGCTGATTCCTCAATTAGGCACTCCTGGTGAGGAAAACTCTTGCGGGAAACATTGCTCAGGAAATCACTGGTCTGCAAAGCTTGATTCTGCGCCACTTAAATTGATGGAGGGACAATCCGGGGTTGCAGCGATGTGATTTCCCAACCACTGCTCCCTGTAAGTATCGCTCCTTGTCTGGAGGACCTGATCAAGCAATCAGCTCTTAAAAAGAACATAAGAAATAGGAGCAGGAGTAGGGCATATAATCCACCGAGCCTGCTTTGCCATTCATTAAGATCATGGCTCCACTTTCCCATCCTATCCCCATATCCCTTGATTCCCTTAGTGTCAAAAAATCTATCGATCTCTGTCTTGAATATACTCAATGATAGAGCCTCCACAGCTTTCAGAGTAGAGAATTCCAAAGATTCACAACCCTTTGAGTGAAGAAATTTCTCTTCAACTCAGTCCTAAATGGCCAACCTCTTATCCCAAGACTATGAACCCTGGTCCTAGACTCTCCAGCTAGGGGAAACAGCCTCTCAGCATCTACCATGTAAAGCTCTCTAAGAATTTTGTACATTTCAATGAGATCACCTCTCATTCTTCTAAAATCCAGAGAATATAGGCCAACCCTACTCAATCTCTCCTCATTGGACAGCCCTCTCATCTCAGGAATCAATCTAATGAACCTTCATTGCACCCCACTCTAAGGCAAGTATATCCTTCATTAGATAAGGAGACCAAAACTGCACACAGGACTCCAGGTGTGGTCTCACCAAAACCCTATGAAATTGCAGTAAGACTTCCTTATCCTTATTCTCCAACTCCCTTGCAAAAAAGGCTAACATCCCATTTGCTTTCCGAATTGCTTTTTGAACCTGCATGTTAACTTTCTGTGATTCGCGTACAAGGATCCCCAAATCCCTCTGAATAACAACATTTACTAGTCTCTCAACTTAAAAAAAATATTCTGCTTTTCTATTCTTCCTACCAAAGTGGACAATTTCACACTTCCCCACATTATACACCATCTGCCACCTTCTTGCCCAATCACTATTTCTCTTTGCAGCCGTTTTTGCATCTTCCACACAGCTTACTTTCCCACCCAGCTTTGTATCATCAGCAAACCTGGATACATTACACTTGGTCCCCTCATCCAAGTCATTGATATATCTATATTGTCTCTCCCTCCTTTCTTGAATAGCAGGTTTACAATCTGGAATATAAGGAATTCTTGAAGATCAAAACCAATGCACCCACTATCTCTCTGCAGACACCCTTTCTTAAAACCCTAGGACGTAGGCCATCGGATCCAGGGGATTTGTCAGCTTTTAATCCCATTAATTTCTCCAGTACATTTTTTTAACTAATATTAATTACTTTTAAGTTCCTCACTCTCAGTAGAACCTTGGTTTCCCACTATGTTTTTTGTGTCTTCTACCGTGAAGACAGATACAAAATATTTGTATAACATCTCTGCCATTTCCTTATTCTCCATTATAATTCCTCCTGTCTCTGCCTCTAAGGGACCCATGTTTACTTTGCTAATCACTTTGTTTTTACATATTGTAGAAGTTCTTTCAATCTGTTTTTATATTTCTTGCAAGTTTACTCTCATATTTTATTTTCTCCCTCTATATCAATTTCTTGGTTATCCTTTCCTGATTTCTAAAAGCCTCCCAATCCTTAGGCTTACTACTCTTTTTGGCAACATTGCAAGTCTCTTCTTTTAATCTAATACTATCTTTAACTTCTCTAGTTAGTCATGGTTGGCCCAATTTTCTCAGGGAATTTTTATTCTTCAAGGGAATTTATATTAATTAAGAATTATTAATTATTTCTTTAAATGTTTCCCATTGCTTATCTACCATCATCTCTCTTAATCTACCTTCCCAATCCACTTTAGCAAACTCACCACTCACACCTATATAATTGGCTTTGTTTATGTTTAAGACCCTAGTTTCATACTTAACTGCATCACTCTGAAACTCAATATTGTTGTGGTGAAAATAAATTCACATCTAAACCGTATAAAAGTAAAAAGATGCAGTTTATTATCAGAGCTCTGGGAGAAGAGTCTCAGACCCCGCGGTCTGTGCGAGCACCTTCTCGTTCTCTCTTGGTTGGTACAGCTTTTTATTCTATTTTCATCCAATCACATTGTATTACAATAATCACCTGATCACATATGGCTTATTTATTCTTTTCAGTATTAGTAAAGGTTAGTTACATCTTACTATGCCTTTGGTTACAGGTCAAATTCCCATGACCCCTATATTCTGCTGTGTCTACAATTTTTAGCTAAAGCAGCATATTCCTTATCGCTTACACAAAACGCACATATTCTGTCTGGTCCCACAACTGTGTCTTAACTTGGTTTTGCAAAGTTTCTCTACACTCTGTCCTTTGTGCAAAACTAGCGAAAGTAGCACGAAAGTCTTTTTCATAAAAGAAAGTTGTTATTCTGAGAGGGTTCATTTTAACCCCTTCAGTATAAAATGTTATCATATTATGATCACTTTTCCCCAGAGGATTATGTTTAAACATTTTAATATTGTGAAACAGAATCCCAATCCTGTCTAGTAGTTCCTTAAACTTTATTAATACATTTTATTTTTACTACAGGTAGACTATCCTTTATCCGAAAACCTCGGGACCAGCCAAGTTTCGGATAAAGGAGAATTTCGGATTTCGGAAGGTGGGTCGGCGGGGGTCCGCGGGGGGGTCGGCGGGGGGTCGTGTGCACGACTTACGCTGACGCTCAGCGTAAGTCAGTCGGGGTCGGCGGGGGTCGGGGCCGGCGGGGAACGCGGGGGGGGTCGGCGGTTGTCGGGGCTGGTGGGGTCCACGGGGGGGTCGGCGGTTGTCGGGGCTGGCGGGGTCGGCGGTTGTCGGGGCTGGCGGGGTCCGCGGGGGGGTCGGCGGTTGTCGGGGCTGGCGGGGTCGGCGGTTGTCGGGGCTGGCGGGGTCGGCGGTTGTCGGGGCTGGCGGGGTCGGCGGTTGTTGGGGCTGGCGGGGTCGGCGGTTGTCGGGGCTGGCGGGGGGTCGGCGGGGGGTCGTGCGCACGACTTACCCTTTATCCGAACTTCCGCAACCGGAACCCTCTAAAAACCGAAGGTTTTTTCGTTCAGCGTAAGTCGTACGCACAACTTACGCTGAACGAAAAACCTTCGGTTTTTAGAGGGTTTCGGTTTTCGGAAGTCCGGATAAAGGGTAGCCTACCTGTATTACCTTTCAGACTAGATATTCAGTGTTCCAACAGTGCCATGCAGAAACACAAGGGGTGAATTTCTGGAGGGACTCTACTGTTTGCCTGCAGTAACATTGACGGAAGAGCCGTGGAAACCCCACACAAACTGCATATGTAATTTTTCTTGGATTTGTGAGGCTTTTCCACTGAAGTTACAGCAGACCCCTGCAGAAATAAACCCCCAGCAGTTCAATAGCATATGTCATTTGAAATTGGATCATTATTTTAAACATTGGTTTACATGTGTTAAGTCTGTGTGTTCCAGTTGTAATTACTAACACAGACTACAAGATTAAAGTTCAACAGGTCTTTACTGGTTGGAGGTCAGGACTATACTAATTACAATATTACTACACAGTGCTTATATACCGGTGGTCACCACCGGTATTACGTATACAGCAGCCAGAGAAAGTAGTACATCTCTTAAGGTGGAACAGGCTTAAGTTCTCTTAAGGTGGAACAGGTTACATACACCACAATCCTCCCTTTTTAGCTTAACAGTCATATCCCCGTTTAACATAACATAATAACATATATAACTTCAGGTATAAACAGTTCAAAGGTTCAGTCTCTCAGGAGGCCTTCTGATTCGGTTTGGATAACGCCTTTCAGTGGTCTCTGATTCCTGTTGCTGAGGTGACTCCTCTAGTTGGTCTCCCATGCATTGGGTGTTATCATCATCAGGTACATTCCCTGCCGAGGTAGATGCTTCAGGTTCATTAACGTCTTCCACAGTTGTCTCTGTCGCAACCATGGGTTCGACCCTTGCTCTCGATTCTACCAGTTGATCCGCATGACACCTTATCACATTGTTACCAATATCTACTGTGTACATCAGAGGTCCTTGTCTGGCCTGAATTGTTCCGGACTGCCATTTTTCGTTTCCATAGCCCCTTGCCAACACTGGTTGTCCTACGTCGAAACTTCAAGTGGTCTTGTTATTAATATGCCGGAACTGTTTGTTTTCCACTTCCCTCCGCACATTTGGTTTTAACAAGTCCAACCTGGACCGCAACCTCCTGTTATAAAACATCATGGCAGGACTTTGGTTAGTCACTGCATGAGCGGCGTTTCGATATGCCATTAGGAAATTGTCCACCTTGTGCTGTAGCGGAATCTGATCATCGTTCATGGCCTTTATTGCCTTTTTGAATGTTTGGACAAATCTCTCGGCCAACCCGTTTGTCGCCGGATGATATGGGGCAGAGGTATAATGTTTCACCCCATTCTTCTTTAAGAATTTTTGGAATTCTTCCGACACGAACTGTGGGCCGTTGTCCGAACAGATCTGTTCTGGCAATCCGTTCCTTGCGAATATTGTTCTTAACACCGCAATTGTCTTTTCTGAAGTAGTGGTATTCATCTTGATCACTTCTGGCCATTTGGAATGTGCGTCCACCGCAATTAGGAACATGGAGTCCATGAATGGACCAGCAAAGTCAATATGTACGCGTTGCCATGGGGCTGAAGGCCATTCCCATGGGTGTAGTGGTGCGATCGGAGGTGCATTTTTGGCACCCAGCGCAGCTTTTCGTCAACTCCTCTATCTGTTGGTCAATACCCGGCCACCATACATAAGCCCTAGCAAGACTTTTCATCTTAACTCCCCCCAGATGACCTTCATGCAGTTCTTTTAGAACTCTTTCCCTTAACTTGGGAGGAATAATCACTCTTGTCCCGTACATCAAAGTACCATGGCAGATGGACAGCTGGTCTCGCCTTGCCGAGAATGCCGGTAACAGAGGATCACCATGAGTTGGCCATCCTTTCACTGTCACCTCGTAGACTCTGGACAGTGTCGGGTCGTTCCTGGTTTCTCTTTCAATACTTGCATTGGTGACTGGTAAACACTCGATGATGGTCGAATGAAATAACTCAACAGGGTCAACTTTCGCCGTTTCTTCTTCTTCAGGTAGTGGCAGGCGCGACAGCCCATCAGCATTGCCATGCTGCTTCGTACCTTTGAATTCTATTTGATATTGATGTGCCCCTAGGAAAAGGGACCATCTCTGGAGACGCTGTGCTGTCATCACTGAAACACCCTTCTTAGGGTTAAAAATGGATACCAACGGCTGATGGTCTGTCAGAAGTGTGAATTTTTGGCCCTGCAGGTAATGATTAAACTTCTTCACTCCCCATACAAGGCTGAGAGCCTCCCTATCGATCTGCGCATAGTTGCGCTCAGCGGAGGTCAATGATCTGGATGCAAACGCGACTGGCCTTTCCGTGCCATTTGGCAACTTGTGTGAGAGTACTGCCCCAATATCATATGGAGAAGCATCACAAGCCAACCGAATAGGCAGTGTCGGGTTGCAGTGAGCCAACACTTCCTCTGAGGTGATCAATTCTTTGCTTTTGCAAAATGCCTTCTTACAGTTTTCGCTCCATTCCCATGGTACCCCCTTCTGTAAAAGAGCGTTTAGCGGGTGCAGTACCGTGGATAGATTTGGTAGAAATTTATGGTAATAGTTAATCAATCCTAGAAACGACCTCAACTGAGAGACATTATCCGGAGCGGGAGCCTTTACAACTGCCTCTATCTTGTCAGGAGACTTATGAAGCCCCTCCCGGTCAATGACATGACCACAGTACGAGATCCGCTTCTGGAAGAACTCACATTTCTGCCGATTAACTCTAAGTCCATACTCTTTCAGTCTGTTGAGCACCAGTTCCAAGTTTGCGAGGTGTTCTTCATCACCATCACCTGTAATCAGAATATCGTCCAGGTAACATTGTGTGCCTGGAATTCCCTGTAATACCTGCTCCATGGCCCTCTGCCAAATTGCTGGAGCCGATGCCACTCCAAAAACCAGCCTATTGTACCGGTACAAACCTCGATGCGTGTTGATCGTGAGGTATTGGCGTGACTCTTCTTCAACCTCCATCTGCAAGTACGCCTGCGCCAGGTCTATCTTGGTGAAGTGTTTCCCGCCAGACAACGAAGCAAAAATATCCTCAATCCGCGGAAGCGGATACTGCACCGTGTGAAGCACCGGATTAACGGTGATTTTGAAATCTCCACAGATGCGAACCTTCCCTGGTTCTCCTGGCTTGTTGCTCGAAGGACGTTTCATAACAGGAACAATGGGCGTAGCCCACTCACTCCAATCTACCTTAGACAGTACACCTGAACGTTCTAGCACTTCCAGTTCCGCTTCTACAGTAGGTCGTATTGCATAGGGTACCGGTCTGGCTTTAAAAAATTTTGGGTGTGCATGTTCATCAATCTTGATGTTTGCCGTAATTCCTCTCAGTGTTCCCAGTCCCTGCTGGAACACCTCTTTAGCATCATCCAATATTTTGGACAATCGTTTAGGTTTGACATCTGTTTCCCCGGAATCTACCGTTAGTGCCAGTCCATATTCATTTTCCTAATCCACTCCCGTCCCAGTAGTGGTGGACCTCCTTCAGGTAGCACATATAAGTCCATTACTTGGCTTTCTTCGCCCTTGTGGACCACTTTTACCTCTATCTTTCCGATGGGGTACACTCTTTGCCCTGTGTATGTTTTCAATATAATCTCCGTATCCCGTAGGGGAATATATTGGAATAACCTTTTGTAATCTTTCTTATTCATGACCGTCAATGCCGATCCAGTGTCCAATTCCATCTTTACTTGGACTCCTGCTATCTGAAGGGTGACCCAAATTGTCTGGAGATCTGCATCCTTACCAACGTTGTGTACACTTAAGCTACCCAGTTCATTACTGCTAGCATCTGAATCTGACTTCTGTTCGGTCGAACTGTTCTTTGTCACCTTGTGTACCTTTATGTATTTTCCTTGCGGTGACTTTTTGTTGCTGGTCTTCTTTCCTGACCGGCATACTTTAGCTATGTGGCCAAGCCTGCCACACGTTCTGCATTCTTGCTTTTTAAACCAACACTGGTTCTGATCGTGCATTGTCTTTCCACAACGATAACATTTTACAGTACTCAAACCCAATTTATTTGTACTGAGTTCCGGTGACCGTAGCTGCATTACTGCCGTGCCTCTCGCTGCGGCTTCGTGTGCTGCTGCCATAGTGACCGCTTTCTCAAGCGTCAGCTCATTCTCCTCGAGCAGTCGCTTTTGTGTATCTTCTTTTAATAAACCACACACAAATTTATCTCGTAGCGCCTCTGTCAGTCTCGTTCCAAACTGACAGTACTTTGCTAGCTTACGCAATTCCATTAAATATTCAGCATTGCTTTCATCCTTCAGCTGCCTTCTGCTGTAAAATTTAAATCGTTCCGCTAGCATCAGCGGCGTGGGGTTTAGATGATTTTTCAGGACAGTAACAATCTCCTCGAACGTCTTATCCGCCGGTTCATCTGGTGATAAAAGGTGTTTCAATTGCCCGTATGTCTTCGCACCCATTAAGTTTAATAATGTTAGTGCTTTCTCTTCATCTGGAATTTTATTTGCTTTACAATAATTTTGTATGCGTTCTACATACATGGCCCAATCTTCGATGTCGCTATCAAAGGTATTAATGTTCCCATGTTTAGGCATCGTTGCAATTTAATTTATTTTTATTTTTATCCAAGATGGCAGCTTCCCGCTCTTGTCTTCGTCCTCCGCCTACAAAATGGCGGTTTTCCCGCGCTTGGCGGTCTTCACCCGTCCCCCGACGCTGTCTCCACTTCACCGCGGCTCTCGCGCCTTCAGTTGCCCCAGACCCTGCGCCTTTTTAGCCCGAATGCGGCCTGGCCCTCATCACCAGCCGCGATCGATGTCCCCGCACTGCGCCTTTCGGCCCGAATGCGGCCCGGCCCTTATCTCCGGTTGCAATCGATCTCACCGCCCTTATTCCTCCGTCTTCCCTCCCCGTCTGTACAGCCAACGCGGCCGACTTTCTGGTCGCGTCGCTGCCCGGCTTACCCACCACCAAGGTAGAAAGAAGATAGCTGACAGCCGCTGATGGAGGCTTCGAGTTCAGGATGTCTTCTGCACTCTGGTTTCTCGATGTCTGCCGCGCGACGTGTCTTCCAGCAGGGTGATGAGGGTGGAAGCCTCTCTTCGACGTCCATTCTGTGGACGAAGCCGCCGTGGATATAAACTGCCGCAGGGTAAGAATCGGACTCGTCGCCACTGTTAAGTCTGTGTGTTCTAGTTGTAATTACTAACACAGACTACAAGATTAAAGTTCAACAGGTCTTTACTGGTTGGAGGTCAGGACTATACTAAATACAATATTACTACACAGTGCTTATATACCGGTGGTCACCACCGATATTACGTATACAGCAGCCAGAGAAAGTAGTACATCTCTTAAGGTGGAACAGGCTCAAGTTCTCTTAAGGTGGAACAGGTTACATACACCACAACATGTAGGTTGTATGAAAGCCCATAGACTTAAAGGTCAAACTGGTTTTGAAGAGATTTGATAAGTAAGGAGAAACTGTTCCCACTGGCATGAGGGTTGGTAAGTAGAGGACACATATTTAAAATAAATGGCAAAAGAACTAGATGGGAGATGAGAATTTTTTTTTATGCAGTGAGTTGTTATGATCTGGGTTGCACTGTTTGAAAGGCTGGTGGAAGCAGATTCAGTAGTAACTTTCAAAAGGGAATTGGATATATATTTGAAAAGGAAAACATTAGCAGGGCTATGGGGAAAGAACAGCTCTTCTGCTGGCTCCTGGCTTGCTGCAGGAAGTGATGTTGGGGATTTAATACATCTGCTTAAGTATGATTATAGTGTTAGTGTGTAGTCTAACATTTCTGTGACCTATTAAACTTGAGTAAAACAAATCTATATACTTTCTCTGGTGCAATAATCAGTGCTCAATTTTCATTTAATAGCACGTAATTATAGCTAACTTACAGTGTTCTATGCTACAATATATACTGAGTGGTATAGAAATCTCTACAGTATTGTAAGAAAAAAAAAGCACTTGCTGAATGATGGATTCACCTTCAGGTAAATTTAGTACTCATTATTCTCTATCACACAAGTTCAACCTCCAGTCCACCAGGGACGTAATCCTTTTTTAAAAAACAAACCTTGTCACAACTTATTTTGACAGTTTCCACAAGCTTATCAGAAACCCTTCCCCTTTTCACAGTTTCTGACATGTTCAAAACCTCCTCAGTGAAAGAAAATCAGAAAATATAGGAGATAAACAGCAGATCACTCTGTATCCAAAAGAGAGACATTTTGACTGGGCTCCTTTATCAAAAATGTTCTGCTTTCCTTTCAACTTTCCTGGATTTGTAGTTTTCTTCTTTTCTCTTGGTTGTGCCATAGCTTTGAAAGTCATTTTCACATATCTACTGTTCTAAATGTAAAACAATTTTGTTTCATTTGTACGTCTTTTCTGTTTTAGAAGGTTAAATCTTACACCCTTACTGTTAAAGCAAAAGACGATGGTCAGAATATCCTCAGCAGTACTGCAACAGTGCAGATTAATGTCATGGATGCTAACAATAATCTCCCTGCTTTTATCAGAACTGGCAATGTAAGTAATGTTTACCTTCATAGATGCAGTTGTAACCCTTTAATTCTATCAGCATATTTCTCTAACATCTAACCGACCGGATTAGAAAGTGCAAGATCATATTTACAAAGCAATTTCTGTTATTTTTCAGATCCTGAAAAAAATTGCAGAATTTAAATACAGTTGATGAAGAACAATAGCAAGGTTCCTGGATAATAATCATTGTTGCATAATTTCAAAAATTGACACTGTATTATGTGGCTCCAGGCTAGAGTACTGAAAAAAGCATGTTAAGATTTCAGTTGCTTTAAATTGGTTAACCTCATGGTTATGAGATTTTCCTCTGCAGCTTCATATTACCGTAAAATAAGTCCCAAAGTATTTAGTGAAACTTGGTATTTATGCAGGCACGACAAATTGTGAAAGAGCAACAGTAGGGAAGGTTGGATTGTATGGAATTCCTACTGCCAGTTAATTTATTTGCTGTAATAACAATATATAAGCCAACTAAAAATGGCAGTGGGGGATGAGTTGTTCTGGTCACTACATGCAGCAAACATTGTAAACATGTTCTTTCTGAATGCACTTATGAGGCTGCTACATATAGTGACCAGAACAGTTCTCCTCCACCCCCTCCCTGTTGTTCTGGCTTAAGAACATAAGAACATAAGAAATAGGAGCAGGAGTAGGCCAATCGGCCCCTCGAGCCTGCTCCGCCATTCAATAAGATCATGGCTGATCTGATCCTAACCTCCAATCTACTATCACAGAACCATCTCCTGAATCTAACAGAATTAGACACACGAAATAGGAGCAGGATCAGGCTACACGGCCCCTGGGCTCGCTCCGCTACCCACAGGGCCATGTCCGATCTGAACCTAGACTCATGTCCAAATTCCTGCCCGCTCCCCGTAACCCTTAATTCCCTTTACTTCTAGGAAACTGTCTATTTGTTTTAAATTTATGTAATGATGTAGCTTCTACGGCTTTTTGGGGCAGCATATTCCATGGACCTACCACCCTCTGAGTGAAGTAGTTCCTCCTCATCTCAGTTTTGAAAGAGCAGCCCCTTATTCTAAGACTATGCCCCCTAGTTCTAGTTTCACCCATCATCGGGAACATCCTCCCCGCATCCACCCGATCCAACCCCTTTACAATCTTATATGTTTCAATAAGATCGCCTCTCATTCTTCTGAACTCCAATGAGTAGAGTCCCAATCTACTCAACCTCTCCTCATATGTCCATCCCCTCATCCCCGGGATTAACCGAGTGAACCTTCTTTGTACTGACTCGAGAGCAAGTATGTCTTTTCTTAAGTATGGACACCAAAACTGTATGCAGTATTCCAGGTGCGGTCTCACCAATACCTTGTACAACTGAAGCAATACCTCCCTATTTTTATATACTAGCCCCCTAGCAATGAAAGCCAACATTCCATTGGCCTTCTAAATCACTTGCTGCACCTGCATACTAACCTTTTGAGTTTCGTGCACCAGGACCCCCAGATCCCTTTGTACTTCAGTACTTTCCAGTTTCTTGCCATTAAGATAATAACTTGCTCTACGATTTTTCCTGTCAAAGTGCATAACCTCACACTTTCCAGTATTGTATTCCATCTGCCAAATCTCTGCCCACTTACTTAGCCTGTCTATGTCCCCTTGCAGGTTTTTTTGTTCTCCTCACTCACTACTTTCCCTCCCATCTTAGTATCATCTGCAAACTTTGATATGTTACACTCGGTCCCCTCCTCCAAATCGTTAATATAGATTGTAAAGAGTTGGGGACCCAGCACTGACCCCTGCGGAACACCACTAGTTACTGATTGCCAGTCTGAGAATGAACCATTTATCCCAACTCTCTGCCTTCTGTTAGATAGCCAATCCTCTATCCATGCCAGAATATTACCCCCAATCCCGTGATTTTTTATCTTAAGCAATAATCTTTTGTGTGGCACCTTGTCAAATGCCTTTTGGAAGTCTAAATACACTACGTCCACTGGTTCCCCTTTATCCACCCTATACGTTACTTCCTCAAAGAACTCCAGCAAATTTGTCAAACATGACTTCCCCTTCATAAAACCATGCTGACTTTGTCCTATTAAAATATGATTATCCAAATGTCCTGTTACTGTCTCCTTAATAATGGACTCCAAAATTTTACCTACCACAGATGTTAGGCTAACCGGTCTATAGTTTCCAGCCTTCTGTCTACTGCCCTTTTTAAATAAGGGTGTTACATTAGCAGTTTTCCAGTCCGCCGGGACCTTTGCTGAGTCCAGGGAGTTTTGGAAAATTATTACCAATGCATCCACAATCCCTACCGCCACTTCCCTCAAGACCCTAGGATGTAAGCCATCAGGTCCAGGTGATTTATCCGCCTTGAGTCCCATTATTTTACCGAGTACCACTTCCTTAGTGATTTTGAACGTATTTAGCTCCTCCCCCCCTTTAGCCCCCTGTTTGTCCAGTGTTGGGATATTCTTAGTGTCTTCTACTGTAAAGACTGATGTAAAATATTCATTCAGTGTTTTTGCCATCTCCATATTTCCCACCATTAATTTCCTGGTCTCATCCTCTAAGGGACCAACATTTACTTTAGCCACCCTTTTTCTTTTTATATAACTATAAAAACTCTTACTATCTGTTTTTATATTTTTTGCTAATTTACTTTCATAATCTATCTTCCCTTTCTTAATCAATCTTTTTGTTATTTTTTGCTGTCTTTTAAAGTTTTCCCAATCCTCTATCCTCCCACTAGATTTGGCTACCTTATATGCCCTTGTTTTTAGTCGAATACTATCCTTAATTTCTTTACTTAGCCACGGATGGCTGTCTTTTCTTTTACACCCTTTTCTTCTCAGTGGAATATATATTTTTTGGAAGTTGTAAAATAACTCCTTAAATGTACACCACTGATCATGTATCGTCTTACCCTTTAATCTATTTTCCCAATCCACTCTACTCAATTCCGCTCTCATACCTTCATAGTCTCCTTTATTCAAGCTTAGCACGCTTGGTGGTTCTCTGTATTTGGCAATAATAGAGTGGATTTTCTAATATGGGCGCTAAGGTGGAGCAAATGCTGATGCAGATTCTACCTGAAAAATGCTAATGTTTGGTATTTATGTCAATGGGAAAGATAACAATCAGTTAGATAGCTTCCACAATTGCCTGCAGCTGCTCATACGGTCACACCCTAAGAATAAAAACATCATAATCACATTATAATTTCTCTCATTCCAGCCAGGATGGCACTTGAAATGCCTCAGATCTTTAAATTATATCTGTAGTTTGATGCCATTTCAATACCATTTTCCAGGGAGGAGGCAGGAGGCAGAACCCATTTAAACACTGGCTAGATAATTCTACAGTAGTCTCAATACTTCCCATGTCAGCGATCCAAAGTACAGTCCAGTTGGAACACATGGGATAATCATACGTATTACTGTGGCCCAGAATTTGCGGTAGTAATTGTTAGATCCGTGTATCTTGGTGTTGTGTCCTTCAATAATTAGACAAGAGACTGCAGGGAACGATCAACAGGTGTTTACTGAATGAGGGTTACTCTAGAACTAACTTTACAGATCCCTCCTCAGGGTTTATACAGGTGTGGTCACTGCTGGTACTACAGTATACAGGAGCTGTAAAAAGTAGTTCTCCCCTTAAAGGTACATACATTACAATTCCTCCCCTTTTAGATTAACAGTACCATAACACTCATTTAACAATTAAATATCAAACTAATTACAATTAACACTTTTAACATGCAACATTAACTGAAAATAGTCTATTTATAAATTCAGTCTTTGGGGAGGCTTCCTGATCCTTTCTGGATAGCGCCTTTCCCGAGTGTCTTGCTCTTGGTGCGGAGGCGATTCTGGCCCCGTCGTCGGTTGGTTCATCCGCTTCCGATGCTACTGTTTCTGGGGTAGATGCTACCTGTACGTCGGGTTCATCACCAGGTACGTATGGGCGAGACATGGGGTTGACTCGTTCCTGTGACTCTAGGATCTGGTCAACATGGCATCTCACAATGTTCTCCCCAACATCCACTGTGTACATTAGTGGCCCCTGCCGTGTGCATATCGTTCCTGGTTGCCATTTCTCTGTTCGGTAGTCGTGGGCCAAGACTGGTTGCCCTACATTGAAGCTCCTTGTCGGCTTCTCATTGATGTGCTGGAATTGCTTATTCTCAACATCTCTTCGTACATTTGGTCTGAGCAAATCCAGACGAGATCTCAACCTTCGGTTAAAGAACATCATGGCTGGGGCCTGGTTGGTGACTGCATGTGTCGCATTTCTGTAGGCTAACAGGAAATTGTCCACCTTATGCTGCAGTGGAATGTCGTCATCGCACATGGCCTTTACTGCTTTTTTAAAGGTTTGTACGAACCTCTCAGCCAATCCATTTGTGGCTGGATGATACGGGGCGGATGTGTAATGCCTTACCTCATTCCTTTTCATAAATCTTCGAAACTCTTCAGACACAAACTGTGGTCCATTATCAGAGCAAATCTGCTCTGGCAAGCCGTTCCTGGCAAAAATGGTCCATAGGACTGCAATAGTTTTCTCCGTGGTGGTGGAGGACATTTTGATCACCTCAGGCCATTTCGAGTGCACATCCACGGCTATTAAAAACATTGAGTCCATGAATGGACCAGCAAAATCAATATGCACCCGTTGCCATGGACATGAAGGCCACTCCCATGGGTGTAGAGGGGCATGTGGTGGTGCATTTTGGACCTTCTGGCATCCTGAGCAGCTCTTTGTCAGGTCCTCGATTTGCTGATCGATCCCCGGCCACCACACTTAAGCCCTAGCAAGGCTTTTCATTTTCACCCCTCCCAGATGACCTTCGTGAAGCTCATTGAGCACTCTCTCCCTTAACTTGGGTGGAATTACCACTCGGGATCCACACATCAAGGTCCCCTGGTATACTGACAGCTGTTCTCTTCTGGATGAGAATCCTGGCAACAGTGAGTTGCCATGTGCTGGCCATCCCTTCACCATCAAATCATATATCCGAGACAGTGTCGGGTCATTTCGGGTCTCCTCCTCTATACCAGCGTTAGTTACTGGCAAGCTTTCAATTATAGTCGAATGAAATATTTCGACAGGATCCACTGCTGGTGCTTCCTCCGCAGTAGGCAGTGGCAGGCGTGATAGCCCATCAGCGTTTCCATGCTGTTTCGTGCCCTTATACTCGATTTCATATTGGTGCGCTCCTAGAAAAAGGGACCATGTTTGTAGCCGTTGCGCAGTCAT
Organism: Somniosus microcephalus; assembly: GCF_052327205.1. Lineage (NCBI taxonomy): Eukaryota > Metazoa > Chordata > Chondrichthyes > Squaliformes > Somniosidae > Somniosus > Somniosus microcephalus. The sequence continues at coordinate 144,910,215 of NC_140999.1, forward strand.
CACTGGAACGTCCTTCTTTGGATTAAAGATGGAGACAAGTGGTTGGTGGTCAGTCAGCAAGGTGAACTTCGGCCCATGCAGATAGTGATTGAACTTTTTCACTCCCCACACTAGGCTGAGGGCCTCCCTGTCAATCTGGGCGTAGTTACGCTTGGCTGAGGTTCGTGACCGAGACGCAAAGGATACTAGCCTCTCCGAGCCGTCCGGGAATTTGTGCGACAGCACTGCTCCAATGCCATAGGGTGATGCATCACACGCCAACCGAATTGGTAGTGCTGGGTTGAAATGGGCTAATACCTCTTTCAATGTGATTAGTGTTTTGCTCTTCTGGAAAGCTCATTTACATTTGTCACTCCTCTTCCGTGGTACCCCCGTTTGCAGTAGGGTGTTCAGTGGGTGTAGTACGGTAGACAAATTCGGCAAGAACTTATGGTAGTATTTCACCAGCCCGAGAAACGACCTCAGTTGTGACACATTTTCTGGTGCTGGAGCCTTGACTACTGCCTCAGTCTTTTCAGGGGACTTATGTAACCCCTCTTTATCAATAACGTGGCCACAATACGAGATCTGCTTCTGGAAAAACTCGCATTTGTGGCGATTAGCTCGGAGCCCATATTCCTTTAATCTAGTGAGCACCTGCTCCAGGTTGGCGAGGTGATCACTGTCATTTTCGCCCGTGACCAGGATGTCGTTCAAATAACACTGGGTCCCTGAAATCCCTTGCAGGACTTGTTCCATTGCCCTTTGCCAAATAGCCGGAGCTGATGCTACCCCGAACACCAGCCGGTTGTACTGGTAGAGACCTTTATGAGTGTTTATCGTGAGGTACTGTTTCAAGGCTTCTTCTACCTCCATTTGCAGGTACGCCTGGGCCAGGTCAATCTTAGTGAAGCGTTTCCCTCCCGATAGCAAGGCGAAAATATCTTCAATCCGCGGAAGCGGATATTGTACAGTGTGAAGGATTGGGTTCACTGTCACCTTAAAGTCCCCACAGATGCGAATCTTCTTTGGTTCCCCAGGCGTATTACTCAATGACCTCTTCATTACAGGAACGATGGGTGTAGCCCACTCGCTCCAGTCCACTTTGGACAGTACGCCTGAATGTTCCAAACCTTCCAGCTCTGCTTCGACGGCTGGGCAGATCGCGTAAGGTACCGGTCTGGCCTTAAAAAAACTTTGGGCTTGCATTTTCCTCTATTTTGATCATCGCTGTTATGCCTTTTAGTGTTCCGAGTCCCTGCTGGAACACTTCTTGTGCGTCAGTTAGCATTTTTGACAGTCGTCCAGGTGTGACATCATCATCCTTTTTGGCATCTACAGTCAGTGCTTGTATGGAATGCCAATCTAGCTGTATCTTCCGGATCCATTCACGTCCTAGTAGTGGTGGTCCTCCATCTGGCAATACATATAGGTTCATTTTTGGTCTTTCCTTGCCGTTATATATAACGTTCACCCTTATTTTTCCTTTGGGGTAGACTTTTTGCCCCGTGTACGTCTTCAATACAATCTTTGTATCTCTTAAGTGTATATGTGAGAATAGCCACTTGTAGTCCCTTCGATTTATGACTGTTAGGGCTGATCCTGTGTCCAATTCCATTTTCACTTGGGCTCCTGCTATCTTGAGCATGACCCAGATAGTTTGGTGATCCTCCGTTTTGATCACATTATGTAGTTTCAGACAACCCAGCTCCTTGCTTCCGGAGTCTGAATCACTTTTCTGTTCGTGTGCACTACTCTCCGTCACCTTATGTACCTTCTTGTACTTCTCCTGTGGAGATTTCTTGCTGCTGGTTTTCTTTCCCGACCTACAGACTCTTGCTATGTGTCCTACTTTTCCACACTGTCTACACACTTTGTCCTTGAACCAGCAATCCTTATGGTCGTGTGTTGTTCTGCCGCAGCGATAGCACTTCACTGTTCCGTATGACATTTCATTTGTGCCATATTCTTGCGGTCTCCGTTGTATCTCTGCCGCGCCCCGTGCTGCTGCTTCGTGTGATACTGCAATGCTGAAAGCCTTGTCCAGTGTAAGACCCTTTTCTGATAGAAGCCGTTTCTGGGTTCCTTCACTTTGAAGCCCACACACAAACTTGTCCCTTAAAGTATCTGCTAGTCCCGTTCCAAACTGGCAGTGTTTCGATAGCTTGCGCAGTTCCGTTAAATACTCAGCATTACTTTCATCTTTATGCTGGTTCCTTTTGTGAAACTTAAATCTTTCTGCTATCAGCAGCGGTGTGGGGTTTAAGTGGTCCTGTAGGATTGACACTATGTTTTCAAAATCCTTTTCTACTGGCTTCTCTGCGGTTACTAGGTTTCGTAGTAAGCCATACGTTTTTGCACCCATTGAATTCAACAATACCAGCGCTTTCTTGTCATCTGGCACTTCATTCGCCTTGCAGTATACTTCTATGCGTTCGACATATGCCGTCCAAACTTCGACTTCGTTGTCGAACGCTGTGATACTGTCACTCTTCGGCATTTTTGGGTGTGGTTAGACTGGCTTAAAATGGCGTCTCCCGCGCTTTCCTTTCTTCCCCGCTGACGCTGCTCGGCCCTTGAACAGCGGCTGTGCTCTGCGCATTTTCCTGCGCGCCTCTCTCCCCCATTGACGCTGCTCGGCCCTTGAACACCGGCTGCGCTCTGCGCATTTTCCTGCGTGCCTCTCTCCCCCGTTGACGCTGCTCGGCCCTTGAACACCGGCTGCGCTCTGCGCGTTTTCCTGCGCGCCTCTCTCCCCCGTTGACGCTGCTCGGCCCTTGAACACCGGCTGCGCCCTGCTCTCTCTCGTTGACGCGCCTCGGTCCTGAACACCAGCTGCGCCCTGTGCGCTCTACCCTCTCTCTCTCCCCGTCGACGCTGCTCGGCCTTTTTCTGTGCCATCGGTCGGCTCTAGCCGCCGCTGTCCGGGAAGGGTCTGCGCAGTACCTGTTGCCAGCCCGTTTCGCTGGCGCACCATGACTGGAAAGCCAAGCCTGGCTCTCGACAGCCTCCCCTGCGATGCTCAAATCTCCGCTGGATGAGTGGGGGGTTTCCTGTGGTCGACGCCCGTGCTTCTGGACTCGGCCTTCTTCCACTGTTCTCCAGGAGCGAATCCCTGGGAGGTGATGCAGAGTTGCAGGTAGGTTTGAATCTGCTCGTCGCCAATGTTAGATCCGTGTATCTTGATGTTGTGTCCTTCAATAATTAGACAAGAGACTGCAGGGAACGATCAACAGGTGTTTACTGAATGAGGGTTACTCTAGAACTAACTGTACAGATCCCTACTCAGGTTTTATACAGGTGTGGTCACTGCCGGTACTACAGTATACAGGAGCTGTAAAAAGTAGTTCTCCCCTTAAAGGTACATACATTACAGTAATAACAGTGAGGCTTTGTGGACAGCTTTTTTTCGAGGGGAATGGCAAGTGCTGTTTCTTCGCTGCGGACCGCAAAATCTGGGCCGTTACTTATATGGCAAGTAAGGCTGAAGTTTTGAAAGAAATTGAGTGATTCAACACCTGATGTTTGCCACTAAGCAAACATTATAAATTTAGATTATTCCACGTAAATGAAATGAGAGCCAATTTTCCTCCCCTCCTCTGCCTAAGTGCATATCAGACGGAGTGCACCCAAAGTGCTTTCCACTTGATCTGACCTGAACCTGCCTGTATTCCTGGTTTCAAGTCATTATTCTAGGCTCGACCTTCCTCCGGTGTAGGCCCGCTCCTTGGCAGGAGTAAAGCTCACTATCTGAGGATGCAGTTCAATTTAGGCCTCTGCCAAGTGGAGACCAAGGAAAATGAGGCAGGTGGCATGGTAATGTCACTTCTGCCTCATTACCATAGGATGGGTTAGCAAGCTTGTCTCTGCTCTAGGTGCAAACACTGTATCCCCTCCTTGAAAATCCATGGGCAATGCAAAAAGGGCAGAATTCCAGGAAATTCGGTCTCTGCCCTTTTTCTGCTGTGCTGCACCTGAGGAATAAGTGTTGCCCAGGCACAAAACAGAGCAAAATTGACTCCACACTTATTTTAAATTCTGAGGTCCTGACAACATAGATGCTGGCAGATTCCACAATCCAATTTATGGCAGTAAGTTTAAAATGGGAACACCAGTGCCAGGTATCCCATTTTTTGCATTTACCTTCCCTAAAATCAATTTCACGGGTACCTACTTATTCTTACTCCTCTTAATGCTGTTGGACCATAGAGCAGAAAAAAAACCTTTCAATATTTGACCCTCCTTACTGCTGGCTGCTTCAGATTAATTCCTGAGCATGGGAGCCAGCTGATCATGCTTTGCCGTGCATGATTCTGGGGTGTTCGTGGGAAGTTTAAATTCATCTGAATTTTGTCTGCAATCGCTGATAAGCAGCTATCAGCGGGGAAATACTGAGCCTCAAAGTGAAAGGCTGATGTTTGCCATGTATGCTGAACCTGAGTAGAGCACCAACAGTTTTTCATAGCTATGATTTTAAACATTTTTTGATTCTTTGTGGAATTGAAGAAAGGTGTGATTACAATTAGTGATTGCAGATCAGGAGGAGGAGAAATGGCAGCACATTGTTGTATTCCTCTTTGTGCAGTTACGTGATTCCAGAAAGTCTACACTTAAATTATTTTTTTGCAATTTCCAGTCCAAACCCAAATCTGCTGCATTCACACCATTGCCGTAGCTTTTCAATCGTAATGCTGACAGTAATCCATTAAAATAAATAGGCTGCAATCTGTGTTATGATTGGAAAGCATAGGCTAACAACTGACACTGCAGTTACAGTATCAATGCAACTTGAATCAGAATGTTTGAAGCTCCCATCTGGAGCTACATTAGCCTATTCAAAAGGGGGCAGTGAAGGGCATAATTCCATTTCCCAACCTGCAAGTGCGCTGGACAGCAAGTCCCAGTATGCCCATGGAAACCAGGCAGGAAGGAGGCCTTTTTTAAAATTCATTGATGGGATGTGGGCGTCGCTGGCTGGCTAGGCCTGCATTTAGTGCCCATCTCTAATTGCCCTTGAGAAGATGGTGGTGAGCCGCCTTCTTGAACCGCTGCAGTCCATATGGTGTAGGTACACCCACAATGCTGTTAGGAAGGGAGTTCCAGGATTTTAGCCCAGCGAGTGAAGGAATGGCGATACAAGTCCAAGTCAGGATGGTGTGTGGCTTGGAGGGGAACTTGTAGGTGGTGATGTTCCCATGCGTCTGCTGCCCTTGTCCTTCTAAGTGGTAGAGGTCGCGGGTTTGGAAGGTGCTGTTGAAGGAGCTTTGGCGAGTTGCTGCAGTGCATCTTGTAGATGGTACACACTGCAGCCACAGTGCGCCGGTGGTGGAGGGAGTGAATGTTGAAGGTGGTGGATGGAGTGCCAATCAAGCAGGCTGCTTTATCTTGAATGGTGTCGAGCTTCTTGAGTGTTGTTGGAGCTGCACTCATCCAGGCAAGTGGAGAGTATTCCATCACACTCCTGACTTGTGCCTTGTAGATGGTGGAAAGGCTTTGGGGAGTCAGGAGGTGAGACACTCGCCGCAGAATTCCCAGCCTCTGGCCTGCTCTTGTAGCCACAGTATTTATATGGCTGGTCCAGTTCAGTTTCTGATCAATGGTAACCCCCAGGATGTTGATAGTGGGGATTCAGCAATGGTAATGCCATTGAATGTCAAGGGGAGATGGTTAGAGTCTCGCTTGTTGGAGATGGTCATTGCCTGGCACTTGTGTGGTGCGAATGTTACTTGCCACTTGTCAGCCCAAGTCTGAATGTTGTCCAGGTCTTGCTGCATATGGACACGGACTGCATCAGTATCTGACGAGTCTCAAATGGTGCTGAACAGTGTGCAATCATCAGCGAACATCCCCACTTCTGACCTTATAATGGAGGGAAGGTCATTGATGAAACAGCTGAAGATGGTTGGGCCTAGGACACTGCCCTGAGGAACTCCTGCAGTGATGTCATGTGATTGAGATGAATGACCGCCAACAACCACAGCCAACTTCCTTTGTGCTAGGTATGATTCCAACCAATGGAGAGTTTTCCCCTTGATTCCCACTGACTTCAGTTTTGCTAGGGCTCCTTGATGCCACACTCGATCAAATGCTGCCTTGATGTCAAGGGCAGTCACTCTCACCTCACCTCTTGAGTTCAGCTCTTTTGTCCATGTTTGGACCAAGGCTGTAATGAGGTCAGGAGCTGAGTGGCCCTGGCGGAACCCAAACTGGGCGTCAGTTAGCAGGTTATTGCTGAGCAAGTGCCGCTTGATAGCACTGTCGACAACACCTTCCATCACTTTGCTGATGATTGAGAGTAGATTGATGGGACGGTAATTGGCCGGGTCGGATTTGTCCTGCTTTTTGTAGACAGGACATACTTGGGCAATTTTCCACATTGTCGAGTAGATACCAGTGTTGTAGCTGTACTGGAACAGCTTGGCTAGGGGCGCAGCTAGTTCTGGAGCACAAGTCTTCAGTACTATTGCCAGAATGTTGTCAGGGCCCATAGCCTTTGCAGTATCCAGTGTCTTCAGCCATTTCTTGACATCACGTGGAGTGAATTGAATGGGCTGAAGACTGGCATCTGTGATGCTGGGGACCTCAGGAGGAGGCCGAGATGGATCATCCGCTCGACACTTCTGGCTGAAGATAGTTGCAAATGCTTCAGCCTTGTCTTCTGCACTCACGTGCTGGACTCCACCATCATTGAGGATGGGGATATTTTTGGAGCCTCCTCCTCCTGTTAACTGTTTAATTGTCCACCACCACTCACGACTGGATGTGGCAGGACTGCAGAGCTTTGATTTGATCCGATGGTTGTGAGATCGCTTAGCTCTGTCTATCGCATGTTGCTTCTGTTGTTTGGGTTGACCTTCAGTCAGGAGGGCCTTTAAAAGACCTACACATTTTCAAGATAAGTGTTTTAGGCTTTTTAATGCCCTTGTTAAAGTGTTTATTTTCCTGCTGACATTTATGCTTTGTATCAATTATCATTCATTATATTTGTTGTCCCTAAAATAAAGACTTACATTTATATAGCGCCTTTCATGACCACCAGACGTCTCAAAGTGCTTTACAGCCAATGAAATACTTTTTTTTTGAAGTGGCGTCACTGTTGTGATGTGGGAAATGCAGCAGCCAATTTGCGCACAGCAAACTCCCACAAACAGTAATGTGATAATGACCAGATAATCTGTTTTAATGATGTTGGTTGAGGGATAAATATTGGCCAGGACACCAGGGATAACACCCCTGCTCTTCTTCAAAATAGTGCCATGGGATCTGTTACATCCACTTGAGAAAGCAGACCGGGCCTTGGTTTAACATCTCATCTGAACAATAGCACCTCCAACAGTGCAGCACTCCCTCAGCACTGCACTGGAGTGTCAGCCTAGCTTTATGTGCTCAAGTCGCTGGAGTGGGACTTGAACCCACAACCTTCTGACTCAAAGGCGAGTGTGCTACCAACTGAGCCACAGCTGGCACCAGTTCCCAATACTAGCACCAGTGTATTTGCTGATGGGGATCTTCTGGGTTGATCTGTTTAGAGGAAGAGAAGGACCTGTGGAGGGATGCTTGGCTGTTCAGGCAACACAAGATGTGCTTTGTGCCCCTCCCCTCTCCCACCCCCTTCCTGTGCCTCGCACTTGAATCAGAGAACGCTGATATTGCCTCACTTAAATTTCACTTATATGCAATTTTCCTCTCTCACCACTCATCGCTAGATGCATCTGAGTTTGCACCTGGAGTTATGCAAATAGCCTTGAACTGGAAAATTGATTTGAGATTTGTATTTGATATTCACATTTGAATATCAAAGCTATTTAGAATGGACTAATATCTGAAGACAAAAATTGGCCCCATTAAGTGTGATGCACCATTAGACTTCAACTGGTTTGTTTATTGGCCATTAGAATTTTTATTTTTGATATTCATAAGAGATGAAGTTTTAACAAATGTTTATTGCAATCTTCAGTTTTCAGGTAAAGTACTTGAAAATGATAAACACGTAGTTATACTTAGAGTAAGTGTCACTGATAAAGACATTCCCAAAACACCAGCCTGGAGGGCAAAGTATAAAATAACAGAAGGGAATGAACATGAGCATTACAAGATTGAAACGGATCCAGAAACAAATGATGGAATTCTATCTCTTGTTAAGGTAAACAATTTACATTATTTAATAGTGATAATATTTACCATTGTAATATTAATCTATAATCCATGTTTTTTGCTGGACCAGGAATGGGTAAGATTGGGCATATGATGTACCTGGACTTAACATTTTGCTTTAAAGCTACCTACCAGATTTTAGTCTTCAAGTTACTTTATGTGAAAAACTATACTTAGCTTCTTCCTTCCCCTAGAAAATAGATGTCCCAAAGCACTTCATAGCCAATTAGGTACTTTTTAAAAAGTACAGTCATTGTAAGAAACGTGGCAGCCAAATTGCACACATCAAGGTCCCACTAACAGCAATGTGATAATAACCAGATAATCTGTTTTTAGGTGTTGGTTGAGGGATAAATATTGGCCTGGACACCAGGGAGAATTCCCCTGCTCTTCTTCAAAATGGAGCCGTGGGATCTTTTACATCCACCTGAGGGAGTAGGAAGTCAGTTTAACATCTTATCTGAAAGATGGCACCTCCAACAGTACAGCACTCCCTCATTACTGCACTGGAGTATCAGCCTAAATTATGTGCTTGAGTCTCAGGAGTGGGACTTGAACCCACAACCTTAATTACCCAGAGGGCAAGGGTGCTACAACTGAGCCATGACTAACACCTAAATAGTTGATGTGATAAAAGTGAGTTGAGCTGGCTGCCTGATGAAGGATTTATGCAATCTATTTGCACTCAGCTCCTTCATGGTTAAATTTCAGGATCCAAATTAAAAACTGCACTTGAGCAAGCTGCTAAATTTAATTTGAAGTAGTAAATTATGTTGGTCTCAGTTTGAAGACCAATATGCTCTGTAATTTCAAATGATATTTGCTATTAGAGGAATATGGACAGTGCCCAGCAGTTCTGTTTACCTGCTTTGCTACCCATCCAAACACGTACACTGCTGTCACAAGCTAGGAACTGGAAAATATTGCAGTGCTTAATACTTACACTAGGCATCTCATGGAAAATGCTTTTTGTTGAGATGACTTTTCTCGAGCTACCTGAACAGATATTGTTCAGTGGGGTTTTGTTCTCTTATATTACAGCATTTAGATTATGAAGGTGGTCCTAAGAGACAGCTGAAGATCTCTGTCGAAAACGAGGAACGATTTATGACTTGCCCAAAAATGACCGATGAACAAAAAGCTGATGCAACAGACAGTGTATCTGTAGTTGTCACTGTGCATGACACCAATGATCCACCTGTGGTCCACCCTCCAGTAGTAACTGTTAAGCTATTTGAAGGTCTCAAGTCAGACACTGAGTTGGTGAAATTTACTGCTACTGATCCTGATAAATTCATTATAAATAAAATCAGGTAAGAAGCAGCTAAATCTGAAAATGAGAAACATAAGAACATAAGAAATAGGAGCAGGAGTAGGCCATTTGGCCCTTCGAGCCTGGTCCGCCATTCAATAAGATCATGGCTGATCTTCTACCTCATCTCCATTTTCCCGCACTATCCCCATATCCCTTGATTTCCTTAATTTCAAAAATCTATCCATCTCTGTCTGATCAACGACAGAGCCTCCACAGCCCTCTGGGGTAGAGAATTGCAAAGATTCACCACCCTCCGAGTGAAGAAATTTCTCCTCATCTTAGTCCTAAATGGCTGACCCCTTATTCTGAGACTGTGACTCCTGGTTCTAGATTCCCTAGCCAGGGGATAGCCAGGGACAACGTTAACCTTTGAGAAGCAAATATTTTGCCTCATTGTCCTTTTTCATTACTTTCTCTTTAAAATTATTGCAGCTACCATTTCTTCTACCCCGAATCAGAAACATGCAGAACTCAGTCACAAGTTGCTGTATTACTTATTTTAATGTAACTGATGTACCATAGATTAGTGAACAAAAGAAGTGCTGCTGTAAATTTTGCCCGTCTGTCATCAATAGCCTAAATGAATATTTACAAACGTATTGGCGTTGAAATTCAGCTGCACATTGCCCATTTTTCCATCGCTAAATCACCTCCTAAGCCTCCAATATGGTGGGCAAGAAGCATGTGCACATTTCCAGCTGGACGTGCACCGCCCACCATATTGGATAAGGTAGATGCACTCGCAGCAGGAGCACACATTGGGAACATTTTAAGTACAGAATAATTTGTTCAAGTTATGGTTCTGCATATCTTGCAGGACCCACTTCTGATTTATGCACACGATCTCTACCCCCTCCTGAGGAGGTCACAAGGGTACAGTGGTTTGACACCATGAGCAATGGCACCATTTTCCATTCACATCACACAACTGCCCTTGTTTCTCGGTTACAGTTCAGCACTCCCACTGACCTGTGGAAGAGCAGACTCCCCGAGGTCACTGAACCAAATGAAGCTCCTATCTATTTGATCTTCCAGCCTGCCCTGAGTCTCGGACTTGTATGGCTGCAGTATGAATATCCCTGAGAGATGCTATTACTGATACAGGGACTCATTCAGAGGGCGCTCAGCTACAACAGGCCCCACAGTAGCTAATTGACTGCAAGATGTTGATGCCATGTGTGAGATCCCCACACAAGCATGTTGTATGCTCCACCATATTATCCAGTGTGTTTTGGAAGCTTTCTGGCAGACTGTTCAATATCTTCAGCAATTGCTAGTGTACAGAAATCATCCATTTTTTAATGTTGGGCCCCAAAGTCTGCATCTCTGTCCTCTTCAGCAGAGCTAGGATATGAGCTAGCCTTCCATTGAGCTCATCCTTTGGTTTTTCATGTCACCTCCACCTCTTCCTGTTCACCTGTGCTCACTGAATCCCCAGTGCACTCCTCTCAACTTGCTAAGAATTACGGGATGCCAGTTTCTATGTTGGTGCCCAGCACAGTAAGAATGAGTAACGGTGTATCACTTATTAGGCTTTCATCTTCACTCTGCCTGGCACTTATATCTAAGTTATCTGATGGGCCTAGAGAAAGGGGAGGGGTTGAAGAGTTAGGTTGTGGTGTTGATGCCAAATCACTGGCAGCATTTTGCCACATGAGGTTGTTGTATTCAGGAGGTGAGTGAGAATTAAGGAGCAACAGAAGAGGTAGGGGCGAGGCCCACATTCTCTACTGTGAGCCCAGGCCTCCAGCTTGACCTTCTTCAATGCTGACTGTCCTGTCTAGTTCAAAGATATCAATGGTGACCTCTTTTATAGGAGAAACTCTAGAGTGGCAGGATCACCATCTGTGCTCCTTTGTGTGATAGCTTCTCCTGCAAGAAGAGTTGAAGCGGTTAAATATGTGCCCTGAACAAGGGCATCCAACCCTTGCTGTGCATGAGCTAATTTACCACAGTGTGCATGATGACAGAAAGAAGTAGCCAAGAGGGAGACGTAGTTGTGAATGGAGTAGCAGCTTTTGATGATATGAGTGACAGCAGAAAGGAGGTACAATGAAGTTTTCCCAGCTAACTTATCGACAGCCATGGAAGCAGAGAAGAAAAGGATGGAGTGTGCAGTGACTGAGGTGGGGTCATATGGGGCTGAAGAGAAAAAGTAAGAGCTGTAAAGAGAATTCTTACATTGGCTGTACTGGTGAGATTATTACATTGCTTTCTGCAGCCAGGTCCTGATGTAAATATTGATCTCATTCACATGCTGTGACACCTCTCGCTAGACCCATTCACCAATTCGCATTGCAACTCACCGAGGGAAAAAGACACCCTTCTCTCAAACTTACTCCACAAGCATCTCCACAGCTGAAAGACCAGTGCTGCTGGAATTCATCTTGCCACTGGACATCTTCCTGCAGCTGCCCCCCCCACCACACCCCCACCACTTTGGAAAGAAAGAATACACCTCCCCTTTACTTTGTTGCAGGCCTGTAAGAATCTGCTGCAGCACCTCATTTTCCACTCCCTACTCGGCGAGCTCTCTGTAGTGAGCATGTTTTATGCTGGCAGCTCACTTGACTCATGCAAATAACGGGTGGCCCAGAAGGTCAGACAGGCACCCCCTGACGCCACCTGTGACCATCAATTTTGCTCTGCCCACCTCCTGCCCTCCTATGTCAGCAGACTAAAGTCGGTCTCCGTGTTTCTACCCATGCACAATTTGCCCATAGTTACCATGGACTGCATGCTTTGATGACAGATGTGACCATTGTTTCTATTAGTACACCTTACCTAGACATGGAGGGAGGGGAAGAAACTGGAGACTTTTAAATTAATAATTGGGGACAATAGTGCTGAGCCCCAATTCCACTGATGGAATGGGCACCAGAAGAGAGCCTGGTGTTAGTACAGGTCACCTAATTACAATGCCAACAGCGGGCAACATCACTGTCCATCCCATTCTCACCAATTATCATCCTATTCCCACCAATATTGAACCGCTGCGATTGGGCTAGGCAATAGGTGGGAGCCTACTTAAGTGTGCAAATTAGGGTTCTACACCATAAGTAGAATCCTAGTTCAATTTTGTTGTTCTGCAGTGGAACTAAGCATTGAGCGGCCGAACCAACCGTTCTTAAAGGGACCACTGCAGGCGGCTCTAAAAATCCAAGAAAAACCTCACTGTGGCACTGATTTTTGTGGGGCCAGGAGGTGCAAGAGTGCTCCTCCTTCCCACCAGTTGCCGGTCCTCCTGTAGTGTCCCCCACCCCACCACCCCCACCTCGAGATTGCTCACTCTCCTTTAAGGTCCCACTTTCAGCTTGATTCCACACAGGAGTTCACCAGATTCCCCACCCCCCACCGGTGAGCTGCCTGTCCACACTCATACTGCCGAAAGTATTCTACTGAGGCCTGATCATAAAGGTGGTCAGGCCTCGCACTGATTCCATCGGGCTCACAAATCCCACCTCCCGCCCACTGAAATGGGACAGAAAAATTTACCCTTTTACCTCGCTTCAGAATATAAAAATAATTACATCAGTATTTGGGTGCGGTTCTAGTATCATCCTTGGTTTCAAATTTGCATTGTTGCAAGACTGGAAACATAATACAAAGCAGAAACTGATCCAACTCTCAAACACGCAAGGCCATCTCGCACTGTTTACGTCTGCCAACAAATAGAGCATAACAACATTTCAGGGTGAAGCCAGGTTTAAAAATTACATTAGATCAACCATGAATGCCTAACATTAAAAAAATATTTGTCCATGGATAGGAGCTCCCTCCTGCTGGGCAGAATGAGTTGTAGTTGGCATTATGGGGGGAATTTTAACTCCAGAAATGGTGGGGTTGCGGTCGGGTAGGGGGTTAAAGTGTAAAAAATGAGACCCCCGACCCCAACCCACCCGGGTTTAACAGAGGTGGAACGGGGGCAGGCAGCCAACCCGTTCCCAGGAAGCGGGTTGGGACTTTAAATATTATAATGATGAGGCTGGAAGCCTCGGCTTTAACCTGCTGTGTAGGTTTAACTGTGGCCGGCCGAGGTTCCTGGGCCTCGGGATTCACAGTAGGTGCAGCAAGGTGATCGCAGCCTCGGGGAGTAATCCTTGTGGGCCGTTAGGCGTAGGAGTGCGTCCTTCTAGACCCCCCCACCCACTGGGTATGTGATATCGGACCCCCCCACCCCGGGGTCGGAACCCCACCCCTGCCTCCCCACCCCGGGCTTGGGGCTTGTACCTACCTGGGCTGCGTCCTCTTGTCCAGCGTTCCCCACCCACCTGAAAGCCCAGCCTGTCAATCAGATGGACTTCCATGTGGAGAGCCTGCCAAAGTCACACGCACGCTGTGGAGTTAAAACTCAGGGTTTACCGTGCTATTCCGGGCGCCCCCTCCCCAGCTCCTGGTGGGTCTAAAAATCAAAGTTCTGGCCTATAATTCCGATCTGGCTAACTGTGCTTTGCAGTCCACAGCTGCTAGTGTTCAGGTAGTTGTGCAGTATAATTGCAGCCTCTAGGAAGTTAACGTTTCAAATAGTACTTCTATTTAGGTATTTGATCATCTGAAATATCTGTACATGTGAAAGTGGTCCAAGTCTCTAGAGCATGGTAAATATCCATAGGACAAAACATTATGATTGTGGCAGCCAAAATCCCAATTGGCACAAATTTCTCAGGAACCAGTCAGAACTTTAATTCTCTTCACATTGGCTGAAATTTCCCAGGAAATAATCAAAACAATACTTTAGCACTTCACTTCACTGTCTCTGGGAAATCTTTCCCAAACTGCTACCATATCACCCAACTCTCCATTAATAATGCCGCTGGGGATCTATTAGTAATTACATTAAATATCACAACAGGAAAAGTAATATTTAACTTTTTGTATATAGTTATAGTTATACTGACTTTGGGATTCCTGGTAGCTGCAGCGAGGCAAGCACAGCCTGGGGAGCAATCCTTGTGGACTGGGAGGAGCAGGAGTGCTTCCTTCCGCCCCCCCCGGCTGCCAGCACCCCCCTCCACCAAGCTGACATTGAGGCTGATGATCGTAGTGTTTTATTAAGTTTGTCATATTGAAGAATTTGTTTTGTCAATGATTTTTGTTTAAAAGGTTTGTCAAGGCATATGATCCAGAAGGATGGGTTACTGTAAACGAAGAGACAGGTGTCATTACAACTGTACATGAATTAGATCACGAATCTTCTTATGTGAATGAGAGCATTTATAAAGTTATTGTTCATGCAGTTGATGATGGTAAGTCTGTATATACCAATTGCCTCTGTAGTATGTATATTCAAATATTCGATCCGGTTTTCCATACTTCAATTCTATTAGTTCACTTTATTGGGTGAATTTTAATGGTCATCATGGTACAGGATGTCAGTAATAAGGATCAGATCACTTTTCTATTATTGTGCTCTTACTGCTACCATTAAGCGTTCACAAGTTAGGTACACATTATCAGGTGCAAATAAAAGTTCCTAATTTGCCTTAACCTTAAAAGAGCAGTTCCAACTCTATCAGTGTGACATTACTATTTTCCACAGCAACAATCCTTGTGGCTTCTCTGACTGAGACTGCCAATTACTGCAGAATTGTTGGCATTGTATGTGGATTTGCATCAATTGGGAACTTTTAAACTTTTTATGAGGCCTTGCTACTAGCATGCAAGAGTCTCATTATATTTGATGTAAATCCATGCAATTTTGTCTCACCTAAAATCTGCACATTTTCCCAGATCA
Organism: Somniosus microcephalus; assembly: GCF_052327205.1. NCBI lineage: Eukaryota > Metazoa > Chordata > Chondrichthyes > Squaliformes > Somniosidae > Somniosus > Somniosus microcephalus. The sequence continues at coordinate 144,925,397 of NC_140999.1, forward strand.
ATATTCCATTAGCTCCCCCATATAAAATGGGCACAGGAGGAATTTAATGGACTAGCCTTTGGGAGTTGTTTCCTTAAAGCTGCGGTGGTTTAGTTACCGTTGATTGCAAGGTGTGTTATTTTCTGCCTTATTGGATCTGCCATTTGAGAATTGCATTATTTCCTGCAGTTATTCAGCTCTGATGTCTTACATTATGAGATTTTCCCCCCTATTTCTTTTTCTGTATCATTCTTGCAGTCAACATGTGTATTTTTCACTTTAAGCCAACATATTGGACACCATGGGAATTTGTTTGCGGATTCTAATAGTGCTTCCAGTTTTGGATGAAGAAGAGAAATTTCTATGAGGCAAGAAAGGCAAGTGGGATTACACCTGAAACATTTGACTTCCATTCATACTTGCCCCAGAAATTGCAAGTACAGACCTAGGAATAAGTACCTGAGTGTATCAGGAGAAACCTGCCTTTGCTATCTATATTTCAACAGGGAGGCAGTCACTGAGCCAATACATTTTCTTAAGCCCGACATGCAGGCAATTTCCCCCACACAAAAGGCTCTGCCCATGGTTGTGAAGGTGGCCGCTATTAAATTTCTATGCCATCAGATCCTTCCAAGTAACCAGGGATACTTGCCAAATCAATCAATTGTCTGTTCATAGATGCACCAAAAAAGTGATAGAAGCAACAACTTTATCACTTCCCCATTGAAAGGAGACAACAGAATGAGAGAGCCTGGCACTTTTACCATCTGGCAGATTTCCCTAATGCAGAGCTACATTGATGAGCATGATCACCTTGAAGAGCATTAAAGCTGCAACCCTTTTGGAGATCCATGATTGCAAGGTTTAGGAGCCAGCCATATAATTATGCTCCTTGTGCAAACCCCGAGCAGCATAGGATCATGGTTAATTTGTATTCATGAGCTGGGCTCACAGAATCCATCAGACCCAGCTCTTCAGAGAGTTCCACTGCATGCAGCAAGAAAGAAAGAAAGACTTGCATTTATATAGCGCCTTTCATGACTTCAGGACGTCCCAAAGCACTTTACAGCCAGTGAAGTAATTTTGAAGTGTAGTCACTGTTGTAATACAGGAAACACGGCAGGCATTTTGCACCCAGCAAGCTTCCACAAACATGGGATCTTTTACATCCACCTGAGAGGGCAGACAGGGCCTCAGTTTAACATCCCATCCAAAAGATGGCATGTCTGACAGTGCAGCACTCCCTCAGTACTGCACTGGAGTGTCAACCATAGATTTTTGTGCTCAAGTCTCTGGAGTGGGACATGAACCCACAAACTTCTGACTCCGAGGTGAGGGTGCTACCAACTGAGCCATGGCTGACAGCAGTCCTAGCAGCACTCTTGCTGGGATTGTTGAATTGTCCAAGTATTGACAAATGTCCCTGCTCTCCTGGTCGACCTCCCATCTTGCACCCTCTGTATACTTGAGCTCATCCAAACTCTGCTGCCCATATCCTAACTTGCACCAAGTCCCGTTCACCCATCACCCTGTGCTCACTGATCTACGTTGGCTCCTGGTCTGGCAACACCTCAATTTTAAAATTCTGACGATAGGTCATTGACCTGAAACATTAACTTTGTTTCTCTCTCCACAGATGCTGCCTGACCTGCTGAGTATTTCCAACATTTTCTGTTTTTATTTCAGATTTCCAGCATCCGCAATATTTTGCTTTTGTTTTAAAATTCTCATCCGTGCTTACAAATCCCTCCCTATCTCTGTAACCACTTCCAGCCCTAGAACCCTCCGAGATCTCTGTGTTCCTCCAATTCTGGCCTCTTGTGCATCCCCGATTTTAATCGCTCCACCATTGGTGGGCGTGCTTTCAGCTGTCTCGGCCCTAAGCTCTGGAATTCTCTCCCTAAACCACTCCGTCTCTCTCTGCTCCTTTTAAAACATTCCTAAAACCTACCTCTTTGACCAAGCTTTTGGGTACTTGTCCTAATATCTCCTTTTGTGGCTCAGTGTCAAATTTTGTTTGATAACGTTCCTTGGGATGTTTTACTACAGTAAAGGTGCTATATAGATATTCCCCAGTATTAAAAGGGTTTTACTCCAGCTTTCAAAACTGAATTTTAAATTTTATACCAGTACTTCAAACATTGAAATAATCCATGTTCATGATACTTGAACAGTTTTTTTTAACACCAGTGGATCTTCCATGGTTTTGCCCATGAAAAGTCAGGACAAAGCAAATTCCCTCAGTATATTAGTGATGCTGTAGGTGTAGGTATGAAAACCTGGAGCTTATGAAGCTTCATCTAGTAGTAGAAATGTGCAACTTTAGGAGTGACTCTGTCACTGAATGATGCTGTCCAAACAAGGGATGTGTGGCATAAATAGCAAAATTACTATATTATAGATATAGACAACAAAGGGCTTAAGGCCAATAGTTGACAGACTGCAAAGGATGAAATGAATAAAAGAGAGGGAAAGAATCAAGCTGTAATGATTAGGTTGACACCAAGCTTAAGTTTCCAAAGCCTGATATAAGGCAGCCTTTGAGACACACGACAACGCAAAATCGTCGAGCAGAAACTGATAGCCAAGTTCCGCACTCATGAGGACGGCCTCAACCGGGATCTTGGGTTCATGTCACGCTACATGTAACCCCACCTGATGTAGAGTCATCCAGACTCGAGTCCTCATTGGCTTGTTCTCTCTACACAGGTGCGGCCGGACCTGCTGTGATTTCCAGCAAAAAAAATCTTTTTTTTTTATTGTTCCCGGTTTGTTTTTTGTTTTTCATACAGACCCCAGCATCTGCAACATTTGACCCCTGGTGACCCCACCTCATTGTTCTTTGATGTAATGTTTTCCTGACTGACCTGTTTGGACACCATCCACACCTTTGATTGCTGTGATTATCTCTCTGCCGAGGTGGGATAAAGGGCAGTTAGAAAGATTACCTGTAATCATCTGGCAATGTTCTCTGACTATATATGCTGTGCCTATATGCATCTCTTCACTTCACCTGACGAAGGAGCAGCGCTCCGAAAGCTTGTGATTTCAAATAAAGCTGTTGGACTATAACCTGGTGTTGTGTGACTTCTCACATTTGTCCACCCCAGTCCAACACCAGCATCTCCACATCATGGCTACTATCGACACCACAAACTGCCGGATCAAAGTGGAGAGGATCTCCAAGAAGATTGCGCATATCGACACAGACATCAAGCATCAAGTTTCTACAGAGATGCAAGAAAGCAGACAAGATCCCGAAAGGACTACAGATCACGAACCCACTCAAGTCGACCTACAACACAGATTACGCTGAGAGACTCTGCCGTCGTACCTCTCGCACACTCCTCAACCATCTCGTACACCAGCTCTACAGCAGACACCGCAACCTCGAAACCAAGATAGAGTCCATGTTCTCAGACTGTGCTCAGGACACAGCAGACCAGCTACGAGACACCGCCAAACAGACGAGCCAATGGAACTACGCTGCCTACATACACACCAAGAACAGGAAGCTTGAGAAACTCAGCATCACCACCAGCAGTAACCAAGCCTCCCCCGGTACCACGGTTGAAACCACAGGGAAGTCCATCGTCAACTTGTCTGACCACACCCTTCAACCAGACGAAATCGAAGTTCTCAGCCGAGGGCTCAATTTCGGCCCCACCACCAAAATGGACCCCATCGGTCTCGCGGCAGACACAGAGGAATTCATCAGGAGAATGAGGCTCCGGGAATTCTTCCACAAATCCCAAGATGTCAGCAGCGAACCCAATGAGACAATCAATGATCCGGAACAGCAGACAGAGGGATCCGCAGTGCAACAACCGAAGAGGAAAGACCCCTCCGGAGGGTCGCTGCCCTAAGCTTGACATGTATGCTCAAGCTGTCAGGAGATGCATCAATGCCAGATTCATCAGCCGCACTCACAAGACAGTCCAGAATGTCACCCGAGCACAACGCAATGCCATCCACGCTCTCAAGACCAACTGCAACATCGTCATCAAACCAGCAGACAAAGGAGGAGCCATCGTCATACAGAACAGAATGGACTATTGCAAAGAAGCATACCGACAACTGGACAACCAGGAACACTACAGACAGTTGCCCGCAGATCCAACCAAAGAACACACCTGCCAACTCAACAGACTGATCAAGACCTTCGATCCAGACCTTCAAAGCATCCTACGCACTCTCATCCCACGTACTCCCCATGTGGGAGACTTCTACTGCCTCCCAAAGATACACAAAGCCAACACACCCGGACGTCCTATCGTATCAGGCAACGGAACCCTGTGTAAGAACCTCTCTGGATACGTCGAGGGCATCCTGAAACCCATCGTACAGGGAACCCCCAGCTTCTGTCGTGACACTACAGACTTCTTACAGAAACTCAGCACCCACGGACCAGTTGAACCAAGAACATTCCTCGCCACGATGGACGTCTCGGCACTCTACACCAGTATCCCCCACGATGACGGCATCGCTACGACAGCCTCAGTACTCAACACCAACAACAGCCAATCCCCAGATGCCATCCTACAACTCATCCGCTTCATCCTTGACCACAATGTCTTCACCTTCGACAACCAGTTCTTTACCCAAACACACGGAACAGCCATGGGGACCAAATTCGCACCCCAATACGCCAACATCTTCATGCACAAGTTCAAGCAAGACTTCTTCGCTGCACAGGACCTCCAACCAATGCTATACACCAGATACATCAACGACATTTTCTTCCTATGGACCCATGGCGAAGAATCACTGAAAAGACTACACGATAACATCAACAAATTCCATCCCACCATCAAACTCACCATGGACTACTCCTCAGAATCGGTTTCATTCTTGGACACACGAATCTCCATCAAAGACAGACACCTCAGCCCTTCACTCTACCGCAAGCCCACGGACAACCTCATGATGCTCCCCTTCTCCAGCTTCCACCCTAACCACGTTAAAGAAGCCATCCCCTATGGACAAGCCCTGTGAATATACAGGATCTGCTCAGAGAAGGAGGAACGCGATGGACACCTACAGACGCTGAAAGACACCCTCGTAAGAACGGGATATGACACTCGACTCGTCGATCGACAGTTCCGACGGGCCACAGTGAAAAATCGCATAGACCTCCTCAGAAGACAAACACGGGACACAACCAACAGAGTACCCTTCATCATCCAGTACTTCCCCGGAGCGGAGAAACTACGCCATGTTCTTCGCAGCCTTCAACATGTCATTGATGATGACGAACACCTCGCTAAGGCCATCCCCACGCCACCGCTACTCGCCTTCAAACAGCCGCCTAACCTCAAACAGATCATCGTTCGCAGCAAATTACCCAGCTTTCAGGAGAACAGCAACCACGACACTACACAACCCTGCCACGGCAATCTCTGCAAGACATGCCAGATCATCAACACAGATACCATCATCACACATGAGGACACCACCCACCAGGTACATGGTACATACTCATGTGACTCGGTCAACGTTGTCTACCTGATACGTTGCAGGAAAGGATGCCCTGGTACATTGGCGAGACCATACAGACACTGCGACAACGGATGAACGGACACCGCACAACAATCGCCAGGCAGGAGTGTTCCCTCCCAGTCGGGGAACACTTCAGCAGTCAAGGACATTCAGCCTCCGATCTTCGGGTAAGCATTCTCCAAGGTGGCCTTCGAGACACACGACAATGCAAAATTGTTGAGCAGAAACTGATAGCCAAGTTCCGCACTCATGAGGACGGCCTCAACCGGGATCTGGCAGTGTTCCCTGACTATATATGCTGTGCCTATATGCATCTCTTCACTTCACCTGACGAAGGAGCAGCGCTCTGAAAGCTTGTGATTTCAAATAAAGCTGTTGGACTATAACCTGGTGTTGTGTGACTTCTCGTATCTGATATAAGAAGGGGAGGAAAGGATTAGATAGGCGTGGAATTCTATAGTTTTAAAGTCCTGAAAAAAATTACTTAGAGCTGGGGACTGTGAGTCTTGAGGCTGATTCCTGGATGGGGCGATTTGGTGAGGAGTGACAGTCACAGGGAGTACTGGTTCTGAAACTGCAGGGCCGCAGCACCTGATTTTCCTGTTCATTTAAATTAATGGTTAGAAATTGAGCAGTGGACCCACCATTTTCCAAGCTTTGCTTCTCATCAGAAAAGTCGGATCTGGGCAGCAACCCTTTAATTTCAACATAGTCAGGATGTAAGGTGGAGGAAGATTGTGCAGGACAATGTGTTTAAGGTTAAAAAGAATGAGGGGGGAATTTAGAAGACCACTGGCACCATATTAGTATTGATTAAAATAAGGAGACTCAAAGATGTGACTGACAATTCATTGTATAAACATTTTCTTTTCTCTAGCGATACCTCCTCAAACAGGAACTGGTACTTTAAATATTTTGTTGACCGATATCAATGACAGTGAACCACATTTGATTTCTACATATGAAGAGATGTGTGATGATGGAGATACTCAGCATGTCACACTTACAGCTAAAGATGATGACATGATTCCATTTGGTGGCCCATTTCATTTTGAACTTCTAGACAATGAACAAAATATAAAGGAGAAGTGGAAATTAGATCAAAATATTGGTAGGTTTTGAATCTGAATCTATTAACCTGGTTCACTACATACCTTTTAATTCAGAAGAATATTGACAAATTAGTCCTGATCTATTAGTAATGATATGTAATTCATTATAGACACATAATTTGTAATCTGTTTTTTGTCAGTACCCTTACATTAATACAGTTTGGTACCTTTATGACAGGTTATTCTGTTAAACTTATAAGAATGAAGAAAATTCCCATTGGGAACTATACCATACCTTTAAACATTCGAGACAGACAGGGTGTTGCAAAGGAGAATACGCTGCATCTATGGGTCTGTCACTGTCATGATGGAAGTACGTGCCCTCAGCCTAAGCCAACGACGGCTGTCTTAGGTGCTGTTGCTATTGGTCTTCTCTTTGGAGCTTTGCTGTTTTTGTTACGTAAGTGAACACAAGCACCCTACTCACATGCATATACATCTATCCACACAAAAAGAAAGCAGTGGAACTTTATGCAAAATATCTTAAAATTCTGCTGAGAAGGAAAAGTCTTTACTTCTTTAACTTAACTTAACTTCATTCAAAAGATTAAGGTTAGTGCTGTGTGCTTTATAAATTTACAGGTAAATTTAGCACATTTTGCTGATCTCTGAATCCAATTCTCCGGTCTGCATTCTCATTGAACAAGGCTCCATGTCAGGAAGCATGGCTTGCAAAGTTTACGCTTATACATTTTGAAGACGTTGATAATTGAATTTCACGAAGATGATAAAGATAAATGCAAATGAGCGAGTCCATTTAGCCCACCTGGCTCACCCTTCCATAGAAACCATAGCATCCAACTGCCTCTTGAATGGTTGCAGAGCTTTTGCTTCCACTGCCTTTGCTGATAATCATTTCAGCTAACAATCATTCTAGGAAGAATTGCTTCCTGACATCGGCCTTAAAATTCATAGTAATTTATAGGGCGATAACTGAATAATAAATAATGTTGGTTTATGTAGTATGTTTTGTACTTGAATGAAAAAGAACAAAATGCTTTTTTAAACAGACAAGATATTCAACTTTATGTACTGACTTCTTGCAGTGCTTACTTCATTGTGATGCGGATACCAACATTCTAAGATCACTATCTACCCATAACATTTGTATAATTATTTTAGTTAACTTAAAGTTTGCTATTAAAAAGATGTGCAGACTTGGATCAAGAATGTTTTTAACTTACTTTGCCTTTTTTATAGTTGGCCTTTGTCTGATTTTGTTTATGCGAAAGGAAAGTTTCAAGGCATCACCTTTTCAGGATCCCAAGTGGACACTGGTAAACTATAACGAAGAAGCACCTTGTATAGCAGTCAAAGTAAGTAGATGCAGAGAAGATATTTCCCCTCATGGGCGAATCTAGAACTAGGGGGCATAGTTTCAGAAAAAGGGGTCGTCCATTTAAAACTGAGATGAGGAGGAATTTCTTCTCTCAGAGGGTCGTAAATCTGTGGAATTCTCTGCCCCAGGGAGCTGTGGAGGCTGGGTCATTGAATACATTTAAGGTGGAGATAGACAGATTTTTGAACAATAAGGGAGTCAAGGGTTATGGGGAGCAGGCAGGGAAATGGAGCTGAGCCCAAGATCAGATCAGCCATGATCTCATTAAATGGCAGAGCAGGCTCGAGGGGCCAAATGGCCTACTCCTCCTCCTATTTCTTATGTTCTTATAAACCATACTATAGTTTAAACCTTTTGTGAAGGAACACCTGAACTAATGAGACATATTACAACATTTTTCATTGGACAATTCTTGTGAAAGAGGAAAACATGGGTTTCTGGGCCATGGTTTTCCATTTGTGCATTCACCAGCTGCCGATTTTCCCTTCATTCATTTTCTTCATCCTCGCTCAGTAGAAAATATAACACATTCTAAGTACAACTTAAATTTATGCAATAAATATAATAATAAAGACAATGTAGTAATATATCATTGAAAGCAGAATAATGCAAATGTTACCGTAGTATCCGGAGCATGACTATGTTTTAGGATTCATTTTATTTCAGATTTCCAGCATCTGCAGTATTTAGCTTTTGCTTTTATGTTTTAGGGTTGCTGTTTCTCTTTTTATGACAACAGATGCAATTAATAACTGGATCTACTAAGTGTACAATTATGGATTCATCCTTAAAATAATACTAGGATGTATTATGGAATTTGTTTAATTTCAGAAAATTCCAACCAAATTGCCTAGTGCAAAAGGATCAACTTTGGACAAATCCTTCAAAAACCCACCAATTAATAATAACTTCAGAAAAAGTCAAGTAAGTAATAATGCGTTTAAAATCCAAATGATAGACTATGAGGTGCACTTTTGAGAGTGATGCAAGTGGGCAACCACCTTTCTAGAAATGCTAGAGTCCATTATAAAAGATGTAATAGCAGAGCACTTGGAAAACAGTGACAGGATCGGACAAAGTCAACATGGATTTATGAAAGGTAAATCGTGCTTGACTACTGGAATTTTTTGAGGATGTAACTGGTAGAAAAGATAAGGGAGAACCAGTGGATGTGGTGTATTTGGACTTTCAGAAGGCTTTCGATAAGGTCCCGCATAAGAGATTAGTGTGTAAAGTTAAAGCACATGGGATTGGGGGTAAGGTACTGACTTGGATAGAGAACTGGTTGGCAGACAAGAAGCAAAAAGTTGGAATAAACGGCTCTTTTTCCGAGTGACAGGCAGTGACTAGTGGGGTACCGCAGGGATTGGCGCTAGGACCCTAGCTATTCACAATATATATTAATGATCTAGACGAGGCAACTAGATGTAATATCTCCAAGTTTGTACATGACACAAAGCTGGGTGGGCATATGTGCTGTGAGGAGGATGCCGAGAAACTCCAGTATGATTTGGACAGGTTGGGTGATTGGGCAGAAGCATGGCAGATGCAGTATAATGTGGATAAATGCAAGGTTATCCACTTTGGTGGCAAAAACAGGAAGGCAGATTATTATCTGAATGGCAATAGATTGGGAGAAGGGGAAGTGCAATGAGACCTGGGTGTCCTTGTGCACCAGTCGCTGAAGGTAAGTATGCAGGTGCAGCAGGCGGTTAAGAAGGCAAATTGTATGTTGGCCTTCGTAGCGAGAGGATTGGAGTACAGGAGCAAGGATGTCTTGCTGCAGTTGTACAGGGCCTTGGTGAGACCACACCTTGAGTATTGTGTGCAGTTTTGGTCGCTTTATCTGAGGAAGGATGTTCTTGCCATGGAGGGAGTGCAGTGAAGATTCACCAGACTGATACCTGGGATGGCAGGAATGATGTATGAAGAGAGATTGGATCGATTGAGCTTATATTCGCTGGAGTTTAGAAGAATGAGAGGCGATCTCATTGAAACTTATAAAATTCTAACAGGACTAGACAGACTAGATACAGGAAGGATGTTCCTGATGGCGGGGGAGTCCAGAACCAGGGGTCACAGTCTAAAGATAAGGGGTAAGCCATTTAGGACAGAGATGAGGAGGAATTTCTTCACCCAGAGAGTGGTGAACCTGTGGAATTCTCTGCCACAAAAGCCAGTTGAGGCCAATTCATTAAATATATTCAAGAAGGAGTTGGATATATTTCTTAAGGCTAAAGGGATCAAGGGATATGGGGAGAAAGCAGGGACAGAGTACTGAATTTGGATGATCAGCCATGATCTCATTAAATGGTGAAGCAGGCTCGAGGGGCCGAATGGCCTATTCCTGCTGCTATCTTCTATGTTTCTATGTTTCTAACCTTCACAGTGCTATGGGCTCTGGGAAAGCAGAGCTCCACACATACACGTGAATGTACATGCACAGTTCTGTGCTTGTAGTTTTACTGCAGAGGAACCATGGTGTTCGCAATGTATTGTTTTCTGCATCAGCGCTGCTGACTTTTGGGAATTAGACCTCATAATTTGCATTAGCATGGCACAAAGTTGCTATGCAGAAAAAAACCAAATGTATCGTATTACAGAAGCATAGTATTCAAAGAAAACATACAAGGATATAAGCAGCCCATTACATTCAATGAGAAACATGCTACTTGTCTACAGGCATTGTCGCTAAGAACAATTGCTACCTGCACAATAAGAGTGGTTTGGCATAACAACAGAAAATGCTGGAAACACTCAGCAGGTCAGGGAGCATCCATGAAGAGAGAAAAACAGAGTTAACGTTTCAGGTCAATGACCCTTCATCAGAACTGGAAAAAGTTAGAGATATAATAGTTTTTTTAACCAAGTGTAGGAGCACAGAAAGGGAGGAGGGGAGGAAAGAACAAAAGGGAAGGTTTGTGATAGGATGGAAGGCAGGAGAGATTAAAAGACAAAAGGGATGATGGTGCAAGGCAAAAGGAGATGGTAATGGGACAAGTTAAGAAACAAAAGATGACTCTAGATGAGGTGTAAATGGCAATGGCAGAATCATCAACAGCTGCCATGTGAGAGGGAAAAGAAAACATAGAGGCAGAGGTTATGGTCTGAAATTCTTGAACTCGATGTTGAGTCCAGAAGGCTTTAAAGTGCCTAATCAGAAGATGAGGTGCTGTTCCTCGAACTTACGTTGAGCTTCATTGGAATAGTGTAAGAGGCCGAGCATGGAGAGATCAGAGTGGAAGTGGAGCGGAGAATTAAAGTGACAGGTGACCGGAAGCTCGGGGTCACGCTTACGGACTGAACGGAGGTGTTCCCCAAAGCTATGCCTGCCTTTTTGTGGGATATGTAGAACATTCTTTGTTCTAGTCCTACTCAGGTCCCCTCCCTCACCTCTTTTTCCAGTACATTGATGACTGTATCGGTGCCATTTCCTGCTCTCGCTCTGAACTAGAAAATTTCATTCATTTCGCTTCCAAATTTCCACTCTTCCCTCACCTTCACATGGTCCATCTCCGACTCTTCCCTTCCTCGACTTCTCTGTCTCCATTTCTGGGGATAGGCTATTGACAAACATTCACTATAAGCCCACTGACTCCCACAGCTACCTGAACTACACTTCCTCCCAACCTGCTTCCTGTAAGGATTCTATTCCATTCTTCCAGTTTCTCTGTCTCCGCTGCATCTGTTCTGATGATGCAACCTTCCATACTAGTGCTTCCGATATGTCTTCCTATTTCCTCAACCGAGGATTCCCCTCTACTGTGGTTGACACGGCCCTTGACCGTATCCATTCTATTTCCCGCACATCTGCTCTCACCTCTTCCCCTCCCTCCCAGAACCATGATAGCATTCCCCTTGTCCTCACCTTTCATCCCACCAGCCTCCACATTCAGCAGATCATCCTCCGTCATTTCCACCACCTCCAGCATGATCCCACCACCAAACACATCACCTCTTTTTTTCCAGAAGTCCATTATTATATTATAAAAAAGGCCCAAACCATTTTCTTAGGTCAAATACAAATGGACAATAAATTCAGTCTTCCCAGTGTTACCCACATCCTGAGAACAAATTAGGAATAGTGAATTAAAAAAAAATGATAGCTACCCTGTTATAAGTTGCTGACAAACTTAATAACACTAACATTTTCACATAGTATTATGAAATAATTTATTCCATATAACAGCAGTATGCAACACCTTGAATAGGTTCACCTGATGGCTTAGTGCAGCGTCTAGCCAGAGATGGGGCTATAGCAATACCTTTTTCAGCCACATGCACTGATTTTAGTGTAAAAAGTCTTACATGCATTCGCTTACAAGTCTTCCAAGCACTTACCTTGTTGGTCGCACCCTGCAATGGTCCCTTTAAGGTAGACCTGCAACCCAGTATTGCAGAGAGGGCTTCAAACAGGCATTGGGTCCCTTATTTAAATATGCAAAGGGCCTAACACCGATTTTATGTACCTATACCAATGACGGGTGGCACACTTCTTGCCTGCCAATTTGAAGGCTTAGGACGCCATTTATCACCCAAAAGACAGGTGCTGCGCGATCAAATTTCTAGGCCAGTCTGTCGTAAATTGACAGTTCTAAGGGACCAAAGGAGTTCCATGGCGTTCAGTTCTGGGAAAAGTTAATCTCGGGTAGGAGATAGTTCATTGAGTCTGGATTTTAACATTGAGTGTGTTGGTGGAGAATCCTAGACATGCAGCATTTTGTGATTAAATTATTTTGAAATGTATTCACATAAATTAGTTATGTATGATATTTTATCTCTCTTTCAGGGTTATTCAACTGACTACTATATTGCTGTGGAAAAATTTGAATATATTCTGCATCAGGTAAGAGAGGAATTACTGGCTTTTTACGAGAAATGGTGATATTTTCAAAGCGCATACAGGGTCGGAATTTCCTGAATCGCATTTGCATTGAAATTACGGCAAAATTTATACCTGTTTCTAAGACAATCTTGCCAACGGCAACTTGCACTGAAATTACCCGAGAATCTTAGCATATTAAAACTGGCAGAAAACAATCAGAAATCAGCGTTATTTGGGGCCTGAGGAAAGCATGGATTATACGGCATCTTCCCTCTTTAAGTCCCTCTTTATCTTATTGATGTTAAGAAGATGAAAGTTTGAAGCCATCAAACCATGATTTATGTAATTTAAACACTGCGGCCTAGAGTTTCCACTCAATTACGCTGATTTTTTCGGTACAATTCGTCCGAAATCGGCGTAACCACCGCAATAGATCGTGGAATTTAAATGCAATTTGCACTTTTTAAAAACATTGCACTGGAAGCTGGCCCCGCCCACAAAATTGGCCACGCCCCCAGATGAATAAATCACCATTGGGAGTTTCCGCAAATTGCACTCATTTGCGGGCCTTCAGGGAGGCTTTAAAAATTAAAATGGTTCTTTTGGGCACAAGGACACTAATAGGCATATTTTACAAGCTTTTAAATGTGATTTTTGTTTAAATTTACTAAGAAACTGATTAATGTACCCCAATATAACTCGAAAATAGTTTTATATATTTTTTAAAAGTGGATTTCAGTAATTTAAAATTGGGTTACACGGAGGTGGTGAATTGACACTGGGATTAAAAATGTTTACTTTTTGTGGTAAAGCTATTTTCAGCTGTTTTAAGTTACCACTTTTAAATATATGATGGAAAATCTTTTAAAGCAGAATTTTTAGAAAGACAAAATTACATTTTAAAATGTTGCCCAATTGCGCTGGTTCATGGCAGATTTTGCTTACGGCGATATGTAAATGAGTTGGGGCGGTAAAAATACTTTTGGAAACGGGAGCAATAAAAGTGCGCAATTTGCGATGGAATCGGCAATTATGCCCAAAGTGGAAACTCTACCCCAGCATGTTTAAGAAAATGCAATTGTAGAAGCTTTCCTCTTTTTAGTGTAATATATTCTGATGCCATCAAAAAACATTCAAAGATATAAAAAATAGAGTGCAGCTCTCAGTAAGGAGAAATAAAATATACCACTAAAAAAATCATTCTTTTCTTCAGTTGTAAATTCGCTTCAGTCCCAGGTTCATGGCTTAGAAACATAGAAACATAGAAGATAGGAGCAGGAGTAGGCCATTCGGCCCCTCGAGCCTGTTCCACCATTTAATGAGATCATGGCTGATCATCCAAATTTAGTACCCTGTCCCTGCTTTCTCCCCATATCCCTTGATCCCTTTAGCCTTAAGAAATATATCTAACTCCTTCTTGAATATATTTAATGAATTGGCCTCAACGGCTTTCTGTGGTAGAGAATTCCACAGGTTCACCACTCTCTGGGTGAAGAAATTCCTCCTCATCTCTGTCCTAAATGGCTTACCCCTTATCCTTAGACTGTGACCCCTGGTTCTGGACTCCCCCGCCATCAGAAACATCCTTCCTGCATCTAGTCTGTCTAGTCCTGTTAAAATTTTATAAGTTTCAATGAGATCCCCTCTCATTCTTCTAAACTCTAATGAATACAAGCCCAATTGACCCAATCTCTCTTTATACGTCATTCTTGTCATTCCAGGTATCAGTCTGGTGAATCTTCACTGCACTCCCTCCATGGCAAGAACATCCTTCCTCAGATAAGGCGACCAAAACTGCACATAATACTCAAGGTGTGGTCTCACCAAGGCCCTGTACAACTGCAGCAAGACATCCTTGCTCCTGTACTCCAATCCTCTCGCTATGAAGGCCAACATACCATTTGCCTTCTTAACCGCCTGCTGCACCTGCATGCTTACCTTCAGCGACTGGTGCACAAGGACACCCAGGTCTCATTGCACTTCCCCTTTTCCCAATCTATTGCCGTTCAGATAATAATCTGCCTTCCTGTTTTTGCCACCAAAGTGGATAGCCTCGCATTTATCCACATTATACTGCATCTGCCATGCATCTGCCCAATCACCCAACATGTCCAAATCATACTGGAGTTTCTCTGCATCCTCCTCACAGCACACACGCCCACCCAGCTTTGTGTCTTCTGCAAACTTGGAGATATTACCTCTAGTTTCCTCGTCTAGATCATTAATATATATTGTGAATAGCTGGGGTCCTAGGACCGATCCCTGCGGTACCCCACTAGTCACTGCCTGCCACTCTGAAAAAAACACATTTATTCCAACTCTTTGCTTCCTGTTTGCCAACCAGTTCTCTATCCAAGTCAATACCTTACCCCCAATCCCATGTGCTTTAACTTTGCACGCTAATCTCTTATGCGGGACCTTATCGAAAGCCTCCTGAAAGTCCAAATACACCACATCCACTGGTTCTCCCTTATCTATTCTACCAGTTACATCCTCAAAAAATTCCTGTAGATTAGTCAAGCATGATTTACCTTTTGTAAATCCATGTTGACTTTGTCCGATCCTGTCACTGTTTTCCAAGTGCTCTGCTATTACATCTTTTATAATGGACTCTAACATTTTCCCCACTATCGATGTCAGGCTTACCGGTCTATAATTCCCCATTTTCTCTCTACCACCTTTTTTGAATATTGGATTACATTAGCTACCCTCCAATCCATGGGAACTGTTCCAGAATCTATAGAATTTTGGAAGATGACCAGCAATGCAGCTACTATTTCTAGGGCCACTTCTTTAAGTACCCTAGTATGTAGATTATCAGGCCCTGGGGATTTATTGGCCTTCAATCCCGTTAATTTCCCTACAAATACTGATTTCATTCAGTTCCTCTCATTAGATGCTATGTTCCCCAACATTGCTGGGAGGTTATTTGTGTCCTCCTTATTGCAGACAGAACCAAAATATGTATTTAATTGGTCAGCCATTTCTTTGTTCCCCATTATAAATTCCCCTTCTAGTGTTTTTGCTGTTTTGTTAACTCTACTCCAGATGTTTGTGTATTTTTGGACCAATGCTCTTATGGCTAAAAATTCGGTTGCGCAGCGTCCATTGTTTAGGTGCTACAGGTGTCGAATTGGGACCAAAATGGTGTTCGAGCAGCGCGTGCACACTTCTGGTGCGGGCTGCACCAGACGCCATATTGGTGAGGGCAATAGGGCAGCCATTGGGAGCGTGCACTGGAAGTATGGTAAGTAGGCAAATTGTGACATCAATCAATGTGCAATGCTGATTTGACGCTAGTGCTACCATTTTCATCATCACCGCAGGAGCTAATGCCCTGTCTATTTAAAGGGGCCATCAACAACCTTCAGGTAACTTGCTTTTTGATTTCTACTGGCTCTGTGTAAGTTTGTGGAAGTGTTTGCAGCTTTCTAGAGTTGTTTAAAGTTGGTGAGGTGACAGGGAGTGGTGCTGCAAGTGGAGAAGGCCTTGCTTCTGACTTCAAGGGTTCCGGTCAGACCACGTGCTCCCAGTCATGGGTGCTCTAGTTGTCATCCCCCTTGGCCTGCAGCATGACAGGGAGATGAAGCAGAGGCAGCAAAGAAGAGGACAAGGGGAGGGAGGAGGAGGAGGGGGAGAAGGGCTCTCAGCAGGAGGCCTCACCCACTTAGGTCTTCCGAGAGCAATTCTCTTACTTCACGAGCTGTGTCTGTGCTTTACGAAGGAGGTACTCACAGAACTCTACCACCTCTTGCAATCAGACCTGCAGCCTCACTCCAGGGCAAGGACAACACTGCCAATGGCTGTGAAAGTGCCGTGGGCTATCCCTTGACCACCTGGCTCATGACTCCGCTCTGCAACCTAACCACATGTGGCCAGCATGCGTACAACAAGAGCCATGCTGCCACACAAAACATCATAGAGCAGATCATTGGGGTGCTGAAGCAACGGTTCTGCTGCCTGGACCGCTCTGGAGGAGCCATACAGTACTCACTGGAGTGAGTGTCCAGATTCATGTTGGTCTGCTGTATCGTCCGTAACCTCACCTTATGAGGGCACAGCCCTTGCCACCAGGGATACGGCCACCAGCTCAGGAGCAGGAGGACGAGGAAATGGAGGAATCTGAAGAGGCAGAAGCGGAAGAGGAGGAGGAGTATGCAGAAGGAAAGATGCAACCCAGACAGCCCCTTTCTGGCCCCTGCCCGGAATTGAATCAACCGCCTGCAGTACCAGTGAATGCAACCCCAATTCCCATTCAATATACCTCCCACACCTTCCCTTCCCTCAAGTTACTGACCATCACAGTGTGCTCTTGGCCACAATTCTGAAATAAAAGCCACCACAAAACAAACATTCCAATCCAACTTTATATACCTATCCATCCAATATTACATCAAAAAAATCAACTAATTACCCTTGTGCATTCCCTTAGTGATTGTCTTGCATGTGGCTTTGCCTATCCTCTGCAGTGTTACCCCAGTGGCTGCAGCATGGCTGGTGGAAGGCTGCTGTGGAGGAGACTGCAAATGGCCTTGCAGGTTGACCTCGAGCAGCTCTGGGCCTAGCTTGGGTGGCAACAGTCTGGGTGGGCTGGCTGGCTGACAGGAAGTAGCAAGGGCACTGGCAGAGTGACAGTGGTGGGAGTACGAATGCTGTCATCTTGGGAGGGGACAGCAGGGTCGGCCTCCATGGAGCCACTGCCACTCCCCGGGGCAATGCCCCAATAATCCTAGTAATCTGCTGGAGTACATGCTGCTGGACTGCTGTGACACCCTGCAAGCCCTTTTCAACACTGGTAAATCCAGCCATGATGGCAGCAGTCTGTGCTTGCATGGCAGCAAGCTGAGCTTGCGTGATTTCAGTCTGAGCTTCCATTGCAGCACTCAGATGCTGGGTGGCTTCTGCTTGTGCTGCAATGGAAGCAGAGACTTCGACCATCCAACGCGGCATGATGGTTGGATTCACGTGCGTTAATGGATCTGCCCACCCCTACCACTGTGGAATGGATGGGCTCCAAGCTCTGCCCAAAGTCCTGAGCAAGGTTGGAGCTGGACTCCTCCATGCTCCTTGACAGTGCATTCATGCTTTCTGGCAGGTCTGCCAATGCACCAAATATTTCATTGTGCATAACCATCAGCGTTCTTCTGTAGGCCGCCCCATCGAAGTCCTCATCTGTGTACTTTTCAGCAGAACTCGTGTGTGACCTCGTCCTGCAGGGAGCTGGCACCTGCGCTACCTTTCCCCCTGCCCTGGCTGCACCACCTTTTCCTGCAAGTGAAAGGGAAGTGTGTCAGCGAGTGTGGTGCAATGTGTTTGCTGATGTGGCTGATAGCTGACAGTGTGTTCAAGCTGTGAGATGTGGGTGTGAGGCTTGCAGTGAGGTGTGAGTCATGTTTAGTAGAGATTGTTGGTAGGTGAGTGATGGGGCCATGGTGCATTAGCATTGAGTGAGGCTAGTGGTGCAGATGGTGGGATATGACATTTGAAGATGAATTCACTGACCTTGACCACTGATCTGTGGTCATTAAACTTCTTCCTGCACTAAGTCCAGGTCTTTGGAGCTACACTGCTGGCATTTACCACAGTGGCGATTTGTTCTCACTGCACTCTGGTCTGATGCCTGGAGGGCCTCCTGGCCCCCTGTGGAAAGAGGACCTCTCTCCTGGATTTATCCTCCTTGACCAAGGCCTCCAGTGCTGCATCGGAGAACCTAGGTGCATGCTCTCTCCCCTGTTGTGCCATCATTATAACTTTGTTGTCCACTGTCTTCCCAGCCACTTCAATCACCTGTTGTAGACAGAAGGCACCTCCCCTTTAAGAGGTGCCGACTGCCTTTAAGTGCTGCAGGCCAGCTTTAATTGGAGCTAACCTCGCAAAAACTTGGGCCCCAGCTGAGCATTCAGCCACTCAGCAGCGCGTTCGGCGCTCAGCTGAACACTACAATCCTGCTTATCAGCAGGCAGGCAACTAGTTTCAAACAAATTATTTCAATACTTTATACGCATTATATAAATATATTCTACCAAGTGTTTTTATATCTATAATATATTAAAGATCTTGCATATAGCATGTATTTCCTGTAAGTGTCACAATTACCTTCCTGCAACAATGCACCTGTGGTACTTTGTTGCCAACAGCTCCCTTGTTATGAAACAATATATCCTTTGACTCACTATGAATAACACCACAGGCGATCAGTTACTATATTTAACAAATGTAAGGTAAAATAATCTGTCACAATATATGTTGCCATTAGTTCTACACCTTCATCCTTTTCCATTACCTGAATTCATGAATTTACTTTTGCTTCTATACCAAATCAGTGATTTAACAATTTATTGCATTGTTTGAATGTGTGGTAAAGTCTCCTAATTTCTGTATGCCATGGTCTTCCCATGTGAGACCATTGTCCTGCTTCTCCCTCTAGTTTTGTATTTCCTGTAAGTGTCACAATTACCTTTCTGCAACAATGCACCTGTGGCACTTTGTTGCCAACAGCTCCCTTGTTATGAAACAATATATCCTTTGACTCACTATGAACAACGCCACAGGAGATCTGTGTCTTTTGTGTCAGCAGCAGCGCCATTGATAGAAGTTTGTTTGTCCAATTGATGACTTTCAGAGGGAGAGGTGAAATAACCAGAGGCACATTCTACTGGTGGAACATCAGGGCAAAGAGTGCCTCAAACATAAATGGCCAGGGCTCCTTGACATTAGGAACAGAGGGATAGTTTGAGTTCCAATATTCTGCCTTTAAACATTGTTATATAAGCAACTCTGGTTAGGACCTGTTCATGGTAGCCAATATTGGGGAAACAGGCATTTTGCATAACTTTGGATCATAGTTTTGAAGTTTCTAATCAGCAAATTTGAATTGGTAAATTGTATGTTTCTTACAGATACTCTGATTTGGTGACTTAACTTCATGAATGGCTGATACCAAGTGTCATTAACAGAAACTTATTATGTTCTTACTATTCATGATTATGTTCACCTAGTACAAACAATTGCTCTTATAAAGACATGTGAAGAGCTTACGTAAAGTGCACTCATTTGGAATTGTAAAATAAATCACACAAGTGTAATGATCAAAACACCCTAATGTTGTTTTTACTTGTTTTATTTTTCAGCGGCTGAATGCTTATAATGCTAGGGAAGATACACAAGAACATTATCAGCCCTGTGTTTATCAGTATGAGGGTGAAGAAAGGAAAACGGCATCTCTTGATCGCATCTCTATTGTTGAAAGTGATACTGGATTCAGCTACCTGGATAACTTGGAGGAAAATTTCATTACACTAGCAAAGATCTGTCAACAAAAAAATTAAGATTGAATTGCAAATAAAAACAGAAAATGCAGGAACTATTCAGCAGGTCAGGCAGCATCTGTGAAGAGAGAAACAGAGTTAACGTTTCAGGTCGGTGACCTTTTATCAGAACCCCCTGCGCTAATTTCTTTTGTTGACCTGAAACGTTAACTCTGTTTCTCTCTCCACAGATGTTGCCTGACCTGCTGAGTATTTCCAGCATTTTCTGTTTTTATTTCAAATTTCCAGCATCTGCAGTATTTTGCTTTTGTAAGACTGAATTACAGTTGAATTTCCTCCAAATTAAAATGCATTCAAAATCAGCAAATATCACATTGGTTGATATCACAAATCTATTTACATGGCAATTGTAAGAAATTAAATTTTTATTTCCATTTTTGTGTTACAGTTGGAAATAAATCTGATCAATCAGGGTTATTCACTGCCCACGTCTCTCAGTAAAGCTCTCTCTCTTATACTTAGTACCACAATGTATCATGGCAATTATACTATGCACTTCATAGGGCTAATTTCCTGGTCTTCTGTGCCAGGAGAGCAGGTGCACATGACAAAGATAGTGCTGAATTGGCAAAGTTCCCCCTGCGCTAATTTCTTTTTGGCCTGCAATTTAGCACTTTTCTATTTTAATGAGCTCAAGTGCTCGCACCCATTTCATACATGAGCCACATTAAGACTCCAGATTTGATGTGAAAACATGTAAATGAACACTGACATGAATCAGTCATTCATGAAAGAAAGACTTATGAAATAATACTGAGCGGCCTACGGGTGGCGCTGTCCAGGGAGAGTATAAATACTCAGGCACGGGCCCAGCTTGCGCAGGACATTCTTAACAGGAACTAGTGAAGGACACAACTAGACCTCCATGTTGTAAAACAGTTGATTAAAGCTTTGTTTAATGCTTAGACCAAGTGTCTAGTAGTTTTCTTACGTCAAACACATAGCACAACTCCATGGTAGTTCTGTTGGGTTTACACTTTTTTCCTTGGGCCTGAACTTACTGAAAACCTGCATCATAATAATGGTGCACCTTTGACGTGTGCCATTATTATGGTGTGAGTGACTTATGCCATTATTTATGGCACGCCATAATTTGCTGGGACTTTCACTCTGCTACACAGAGACCCTTGACGAACAAGCTGACCAGCTAATTATCATTGCTCCGCCCCCGTTAAAATCAATCGTGAGATCAAGTTTTCTGAATTAACTTCACTGTGATCAACACAGCCACTTAGACCATAACAGAATGGCACTGGATGGACTCAGAATCAGTATTCAATCACTCAGCAAGGTAATATTTGTACTGACTTGTTCTAGGAACATCATTGAAATCTTCAACTTCAATTAAATAATAACATAAGAATTTTGACAGACAGGCATGTTTTGATTTTCCCCTGACTGATATTTTTATATTAATAATTATTTAGCTCATGTGTTAAGCATGGATTGCAGCCAGTAAAGAAATATGGCTTAGGGATCACCTGCAATTCGGGAGACAACCCTATGCACATGAGTCCCTTCTTACCACCGATTTATGTATTTATATACTGTTTCAGTACAAAGTCATCAATCAAATTAAACCCAGCCTGGAGATTCTGTCTGTACATAATTCAACCCACCCCCACCTTATCAGATCAGAGCCATTGCTCCTAAACACATCCCTGTTAAATACTGTAACTAATATAATAGCAAAATACTGCAGATGCTGGAAATCTGAACCTGTAAATTAACTTCTTGTTCTGTTTCATGTCAGGCCGTGGTACCTTGGATGTGTATCAGATATTGGCCGTGCTACTTCCATTCCATCTCTACACTCGCTGCGGCAAAAACAAATTATTTTCCAGCAAATTGTGGTGTAAATTTGCCACTGGAGGATCAGGGAGCACAGCGGTTTAACTTAAGGCTTTCCTCGCTAATATTGCCATTGCAGCGAATTCCGGGCAATCGTGTACCATTTAGAAACTCCAAGGACACAAAGCTCTTACGAGCCTGTGTATGTTATTTCTGATGTTTAAAATACTTTTTAGTGCAGTGGTTTGTGTTAGCACTGCTCTGTATTTTTACCACTAATCATTTTTCAGAAAAAAAACAGCCATTTTTTTAACTCCTTTATTTTGGTTTTTAAAGCACCTCAGTAGTGTTTCATGGTTGAGGTGATTCAACATGAAGGAAGGCATGCCATGCAGATCAGCAGGTCCCAGACTATTGTATACACCTTGGCACATCTACTTGCCAATGACCTGGGACAACTACCTCAGCTTGCTATGTCAGTAGGGCAGAGATTAGCCAACTAGAGCCAACTTGCATCCTGGAGGCAGCACTACCAGTAGTTGGCAAAGTCACTACTACTCTTCATTTTTATGGCTTATTCCCATCTAACACTACAGTGTCAGTTATTGTGCTGCTCACATGTGGCTCAAATAGGTGACTAGGCTAGCATTTCCATCTTTCCGATTGTATAGCATGATACAATTGCCCAATATCATCACAGATGGTTGCCACATACTTGACTTAAAGCCCTGTGTAAGACTCAAGCTGCTCAGCGAGTACTTTTAGATTATTGCTGCATCGTATCCAGCGAGGCCAGCTCATTGGTTTGGCGGTGCGGGATTTGGGCTTGTACAGCAGTCCCGTCTGCATTTTTTGCTGGAATTGCTGAAACGGTCTTCATTTATTGTCAAATACTGTTGTGCTGTGGCCCGAGGACAATTGCAAATTTAAAAAAATCTAGTAAAGTTATACATTGTTCTATATCAGTAATTAATCAATTGCTGATGAAGTAATATTACTAAGTTTTTAGAGTATGTCATTAGCTGCAGAAGTTGCTGCCATTAACTATGTAAAAGTTATGATGAAAGGTTTACATCTGCAACTTCACTGAACTAAGTATTCTTCCTATCAGAATTTTTAATGATAAGGAGCCAATGGTGGTGGCTTAATTAGCGATGACTTATTGGTTAAATTGCATGGCTCACAATTTGCCATGTATGTTTTACTGGTCTTAAGCATGCCTGGCCACCAATATAAGGGAGTCAATTTGCAGAATGTTGTTCTGGCACCACAATGTGCTTGACCTATGCTCTCGTCAGCTTCTTTTACAAGCTGTTCTCGTTTGTGTCTCGGGGGTACTTCTCGGTTTCCCTTGGGCAACTTAACTAGCACAATACCAGTAGGGGTTTCCGAGTAAAAGTACCTTGATGGATATCCTGGTGGATTCTCTTTTGTTGGGTCTAATAGCTGAATCAGTTCCTCCTCCTGATTAGCTGCCCGTTCTGCCCTAGTGATTACACTAATATTGGCAGGCCCCTCTCGAGGGAGTGTCATGCAGACCGAATGTTTCACTTGTTTGTCTGCAAGACTGTTTCCTTTTGAGTGTACTGTCCCAATGGTATGCCCATTTACATGAATCACCTGACAATTCTGTTTCTCCATTCTCGAACGGAGAATGTCTTCCCACAATGACTTATGTTTTATGGGTTAACCCTTATGATTGGTAAAGTTTGTTTGTTCCCAGAAAACTAGATCTTGGTTATATCCACTTTTACAATAGTTACTATCCATACAGATTAATGTGGGTTTAATAGGGTCTGCCTTTTCTAAAGCATACCGCAATGCTGCGGCTTCAGCATATTGCGCTGTCTTATGGCCAAGGGGTATGGACAGTAATTCTTTTGGATAAAAAGAATAGGAATCTCGAAGTCCCTACTACTATCCCCATCCCAGCTGAGGGTTGTTGGGATGTCCCTTTTTTAATCATCATTGACGATCCATCAAAAATTATTACTTGATCTTGTGGAGGTATAGTATAGGATTATTTAAAGCAATCATTTGGATTTCCTAATAAAAAGACTTGGCAAATTCCGATAGGGTTTGCCATTTCGTCAGGACCTAAACTTGGTTAGGGTTTAATATGAACTTTATAAGAAATTTCTAGACCTCAATGGTATATTGAGGGAGTTCTGATTTAAGTTCTACAAGGCCTGATCAGGGACTTGTCATCTCTAGAGACTTAAATCTGGGTCTTAGTACCACTGTCAGTAAAACACTCCTTCTATACTTAACAATCTACAAGATGGATACAGATATAAATATAAGTATAGGGCTCTGTCTCAACTCGTTAACACACACGTTGGGTGCCAACTAAAGGGATAATTACTAGTCTTAGCCCCTTTAGGGCTACCCCGGATCAAGCGTATTCCTCAGACATTTACCTTCAACTAAAGTTTGAGGTAGCCGAATCCTAAAGACGCTTAATTGGGTCTAAAGGTCTGGACTATCTCTTCCTAAAGGAAAGGAACAACCTGAAAATGTTACCGTCCTCCAGATAGCACTTTTAATAAGTTTAGCTAGACTGTAACGTTCCGAATATTATGAGGGTCCGGAAAACTCCCCCAGAATTCTGCAACTCCTCACGAATGAGTGGACAGAGATTGAGTTCGCGAGTTTGATACAGATGTCTTATGTGAGACAATTCTAAAAATATATAGATTTATTAAAGAACCAACATGCAATTTACAGTTGGTGAGTCAATCGCAACATTAACAGTTCCAAAAAGAGAAAGCTTACAATCCTATTATCAGTGAACCTTACTTTCAAATCTTAACTTCACTATGTAACAGGATATCCACCAAAATCAAATACCTTTGATCCTCGAGGTACAAAGAGTTGGAGACTTACAGAGGCACCTCTGAAGCCGAGAATCGCTTTGCCCCTTTAAAGCGAGTCTACTATCCCATTTGAGAGTTCAATATTTATACCCTTTTCCAGTGGTATTTCCATTAAGGTTTTCTGCTGATGTAAGCTAATTATCTCTAGTCTTTTTTCTGCTGACCCCTGCAATTCTTAGTCATCTCAGCTGGTAGCATTACAGAATTATGTCTCTTCTCTAGGTGTTCTAAGTTTACCATAAAAAACGGTATAACAGCAGGTGAGTTTTACGGTGCAATGGCAGATGTCATTTTTACGAAGACAGATGTTTGTGCTTCTTTACAAAGTGTAAATTAAAACACCTTAACCAGGGTGAACCATTGTCTTGTTCTGAAAGGTCAGCCTACCGGAGTCTTTAACCTTCTGTTTCAATAAGGTGAATGATTCAGTGTCAACAACTATCTTATCTCAATAGCCAGAATGCTATCACAGCTTTTTCATAGTTCGGTTTCTAGATTTCCAGACCCAGTTTGTCATGTTTTAATAAGGCCAGAATGCTTTCATAGAATGGTGTATTTTTCTGAATGGGTTTTATGGCTTATTCCTTCACAAGCAGACATATTTCTATATTTTTATGTAATTTGCAAATGACGTATAGATTTTGCTTTGGATATTGATTACAAACTTTTTTCAGCATTTATTAAATCATTTTATTTTATGCTGTATATATACATAATTTAACTATAATAGGTATCTGTAACTTGCATTATGTTTACTTGCTTTTGTTTAATGTACAATTTTAAGTAGATGGCTTAACTTTTATTTGCCTGCACCAAATTATCCCTGGTATAACTGACAAACTTTAAAGCAATAGTTCTGTCAATTATTAATTTTCTTAAGAATCATTTAATGATCGCTGCAATCATGTAACTGCTGTGCCCATCTGAGATATGAGTTAAATGAATAATGGCTGATCCACTAGCACAGTGGAGTGTGTTTTGTGATATGCATTCCCAGTATGGAGCTTCACCTGCCGGGAGCACATATTAGATAAGTGGGCTCAGAGGCCAACAGGCCCCACAAGATTTTCCGTCCTGCTGATTTCTGTGCCTGAATTGCCAATTTGGTCTCCCAATGGATGAAGCTCTGCATCAGGAATAAGTATTCATAATATCTATCCCAGCATATCCCCATGCAAATATCACTCTCTGTATAAAGTGCATAAAACTGTGCCATTTTGCACTTTGGATTTATATGGAGTGCCAATGTGGTTATTTACGTAAATGTCACTTTCTAGTCCTGATGTGATTCCCAATTACATGTGCTGCACTGTATCCTGGTATTGAATTATTGCATGTTTTTCTTTCCTAACTAAATTTATCAATGTCAGCCTTGATTCAGTTGTATCATGCTCGTTCCTGACTTAGCAGGTTGTGGGTTCCAGCCGCACTGCAGAAAACTGAACACAAAATCTATGCTGACATTTCGATGCAGTACTGAGGGAGCACTGCACTGTTGGAGGTGCCGTCTTTCATTTGAGACGTTAAGCCCCCGTCTGCTCTCTCAGATGGTCATAAAAGATTCCATGGAACTAATTAAAGAAGAGTTCTTGTCCTTGCAGCATTTATAGCTCAGCCAATATCACTAAAACAAATGATCTGATTATCATTTGCTGTTTGTGGGACTTTGCTGTGCACAAATTGACTTCTGCATTTCACTACACTTCAGAAAAAAGAATTCACTGGCTCTGAAGCACTTTGGGATATCCTGAGGTTGTGAAAGACACTATAGAAATGCAAGTTCTTTCTTAAATTGACATATCAAAAACAAAACTGGGGAATCCTTACAAGTCTTATCAAATTATTCTGTTGTATAGAACTATAGGAACAGAAACAACTTCTAATAAAACCTTCAAATGATTGAACAAATCCACACAAAGCTGATGTTCCATTTTGTAAAATAAAAGGGCAGCCCGGAAATTTATACTCAATTGATCCTTGTTTAACTTTATCAACTTTGGATTATTTTTAGTTTGGTGAATAAAGCAATGTGATCTCCATGGGTATGTGCACACCTTAAATAACTTTTAAGTACAGAAGCTGCATTATGGTGGCCCAATACATTAGCACAAGATTAATTCAAATAAGCAAGGCCATTTGGCCCATCTTAGATCATCCTTCCAGAAAGAACCTACAGCTCACCACCCCATCGTGGCATCCAGCTTTTCTTGAATGATTCCATGGCTTTCACCTCCACTACTGTGCCCAGAGGTCCCTTCCATATGATAATCATTCTTTGTGTGAAGAACCTACTGACATCAGTCCTAAAATTGTCAATTACTAGTTTGAACTTTGGTCTTCTCTTAATTCAATTTAGTTTAATTTCCTGAATCTGTTCCCATAACATTTACTATTTTATATACCTCTATAAGGTCACCTCTCAGTGACATCCTTTCAAAGCTGAAAGGCCTAAGATTCAATTCAATTCAATTTTTATTTGCCATATGTAACCAGTACAAGTACAATTACAATGGAATGCTTACTCCCCGTAGGGACACGTCAGCTATTCATACAGCGCCGTGTTCTGCAACCTCTTCATGATTCAGTCCTCTGACATTTAGGGTCAGCCTAGCGGTCTTCTCTGAGTGAACTCCAAGGCCTCAATACACCTTATTTTCATGGAGCTAATGCTGTTTTTGACATAAGCATATAAGAAATAGGAGCAGGAGTAGGCCATATGGCCCATTGAGCCTGCTCCACCATTCAATTAGATCATGGCTGAAATTTTACATCAACTCCACTTTCCCACTCTATCCCTATATCCCTTGAATCCCTTACTGCCCAAAAATGTATCAATCTCAGTCTTGAATCTACTCAACAACTAAGCATCCACAGTCCTCTGGGGTAGAGAATTCCAAAGATTCACAACCCTCCGAGTGAAGAAATTTCTCCTCATGTCAGTCTTAAATGGCCAATCCCTTATCCTGAGACTATGACCCCTAGGTCTAGATGCTCTTGTTTCAATGAGATCACCTCTCATTCTTCTAAACTCCAGCCCTTGCCACCAGGTATACAGAAAGATCTGAGGAGGAGGAAGAGGAGGAGGAAGAGAGAGAAGAGGATGATGATGATGTAATAGAACTACCTGGTGGACTACTGATGTACATAATAATAAAGCCATGTGCAGTACAGTTCTAACAAGGAAGCCATGTTGTGCAGTTCTCTGTGTATGCTGTGTCTCAAGATATCACAGAATTGGTGTCGAGGATGGGATTGTGGATTCCCTAGCTGAAATTTTTGTTGGAGGATAATCCTGCCAACCAACGGAGGGACTGTTAGATGTCTTTGTTTTGCAGAAAAACTTAAAATCTGAGGTAAATTTCGAGCACACGTGGCTGAACTGTAGACATTGCCAGAGTCCAGATGGCCGCACCTATGCGAATAATAGGGCGCTTGGTTGAGTTCGATCACGACCGAGAGAATTTCGCAGTGTATGTGGAGCAGCTAGAAATGTTTTTCGAATAGTATCAACGAAGTCACTGATGATGTAAACTGGAACAGGGCGGTTTTAGAAAGGAAACAGGCTATTTTTTTGACTGAAGCAGGCCCCGAGGTGTATGAAGCCCTGAAAAATTTGCTTGTTCCCGCCAAGCTGAAGGACACACCACTGAAGGAGTTTCTAACCAGCACTACAGTCCTGAACCCCTGGAAATTGCTGAAAGTTATCGTTTTGGAATACGCAATCAATTATATGATGAGGGTATCAGTGAGTACATTGTAGCTTTAAAAAAGCCATCTGACGTAATAAACCTCACTACGCACTTGGTTTGAGCATAAAGCAAGGCTTTAATCAACTTATTTCAGAACATGGGAGTCTAGTTGTATCCACCAGCTCCCTTGTCTTTACAAAATGTCCCTGGCAAGCTAGGGCCAACGCCCGAGTATTTATACTCCTTGGACGGCGCCACCAGCTGGCCATCCAGTGTTACTTCATAGGTAGTTTCTCGATGATGAGATTTATGACACTATCCATTCACTGTCATTTCAGAAACTTTCAGGACCAAGCTTTGCGTGACCGCTTTGTTTGTGGGTTAAAAAATGAACGTATCAGAAGTAAATTGTTGCCAACCCCTGACTTGAATTTTGATTTAGCTTGGATATAGAGGCACTGGAGAAGGTGCAAAAAAGGTTTACAAAGGATGATACCAGAACTGAGAGGTTATACCTATTAGGAAAGATTGAACAGGCTGGGGCTCTTTCCTCTGGAAAAGAGAAGGCTGAGGGGCAACCTGATAGAGATCTTTAAGATTATGAAAGAGTTTGATAGGATAAACGTAGAGAAGATGTTTCCATTTGTGGGGAAGACCAGAAATAGAGGTCATAAATATAAAATAGTCACTAATAAATTCAATAGGGAATTCAGGCAAAACTTCTTTACTCAGGGAATGGTTATAATGTGGAACTTGTTACTACATGGAGTAGTTGAGAACAAATGTATTCAAGAGGAAGCTATGAGGGAGAAAAGAATAGAGGTTACGTTGATAGGGTTAGATGAAGTAGGGTGGGAGGAGACTCATGTGGAGCATAAACTCCGGCATGGACCAGTTGGGCTGAATGGCCTGTTTCTGTGCTGTAAATTCTATGTAATTCTATTGCTTTGTTGAGTACTGCTTCACATAGCTTGGCATTTTGTTGTTGAATTTACTAAAACCCTTCAATATTTTTTAATTTTATCTGTAATTATTTCATCACCATTCATGGAGTATGGATGTTGTCCATTTTTCCTTCCTACTTACAATACTTTACACTAGTCTATGTTAAATTTCATTTGTCGTCGTTCTGAAAACTAATTTTTTTCAACACATTTTGTACTTCTCTAGCAGTCTCCTCAGAATCAACAGCAACTCCTAGTTTGGTATCATTTGCAAATTTGATTAATTTGCAGTGAGTTTAGCTTGATCTCAAATCAAGCCTGTTACGTGACCTGTATTTGCAGGGGAATAAATTTTATTATTTGATGCATTTCTTAATAATTGTAAATATCACATTACTATCTGATAAATAGGATGTTAGGCTTTCATGCCCAGTTCAACAAATGCTGCCAAATGAAACACTGACCAATTTTTTGAGAAAGCTAGGTGAAAAGGCAAGGCTCATAGGGGTCAATTTTAACCTAAACAAAACGATGACTTGGGGGCGTGTGGGTAGTTAAAGTGTTAAAAATCTGAATCTCGACTATAACCCACCCACCATTTTTTAACAGAGGCGGGGCAGCCAGCCAACCCGCTACCAGGAGGCGGGTCATCTATTTAAATATTATAATGAGGTTGGAAGCCTCTGCTTTAACCTCCATTTTGAATTTAACTTAAGCTGGTCGGGTTTTGCAGGCCTCATGAAACCTGCCAGCTACTGCAAGGCGAGGACTGCTGGATCCATCAGGTAAATGTTTTTACCTCCTGAATCCAGCATCCCTACCTAACCCACCCCTCATGATCGGAGACCCCCCTCCATGAGGCCTCCCCGCCAATGCTCCTCCGGCCCCCAATCTGCTTCTCCGGCCCCCGATCCTTACCTGACCCCGCCCACCCTGCTTCTCCGGCCTCCGATCCTCACCTGTGCCTCCTGCCCCCCCCCATTGCTCCTCCGGCCTCTGATCCTCACCGAAACTGCACCCCTGTGCTGGTCCCAGCCTCCAATCTTCACCCAAACCCACCACCCACCCACCCTCCCGTGATGACCCTGGTCCCTGATCTTCACCGACCTCCTATCACCATCCCCGCCGCCCCCGTGTTGGTCCCAGCCCCCGATCTTCACCCAATCCCACTATCCACCCACCCCACCCCCACCACATGTTGAACCTGGTCCCTGATCTGCACCACCCCCCCACCCAGCCCGCCGCCCCCATGCTGGTCCTGTCCTCCGTGCCTGTCCTGGCCCCCGCTATTCACCCAACTCCCCCCCCACCCGCTCCTCCAGCCCTCCTAGTGCTCCGACAGCCGCCCCCTGGCCCCCATGCGATCCCTCCCTCCCTCCTCTGTGTAGCCTAGTGCCACAGGCCTACCTGCCCAGAGCCAGCCAGCCTCTCAATCTGGCTGGCTGCGGGTGGGAAACAGAGGTTTCCCATGCAAATAAAGCCCTGCTGTTAAATTCAGCAGGGCCTGCAGGAAATCTGTTCTCCCGCATTTCATGACCACTTTGGAGCACCCCCCACTCCCAACTCGCCTTCCCCATTAAAATTCAGCACATAGTATATGTGAGAAAAGTACTTTTTGAAGGCTTTTCTGTGGAATAAGCCTTTTAGATTCAAAGTTGTTATTGTCAGCAGTTTGTGTAGCTGTCCTTGATAAACCTTCATAGGAAGACACACTGTCTACTATGTTTATGGGATCATAGCATGGGAACCGTTAGTTGACTGTTTCTGCCTTTTGTGGAATGTGATGGCATTGTTAGGTGGCTGCTTGGTTTGGGAAACATTGAAATCGATTGACATACAGGCACAAATACAGACTCAAAGTCCCATAATATAATGAGTGATTCATGTATATATGGTGGACGTAAAGCATCGAAAGATAGAACAT
The DNA here is from genome assembly GCF_052327205.1 of Somniosus microcephalus. NCBI lineage: Eukaryota > Metazoa > Chordata > Chondrichthyes > Squaliformes > Somniosidae > Somniosus > Somniosus microcephalus. The sequence goes on from NC_140999.1 coordinate 144,956,703, forward strand.
TTCTCAGAACAGAACTGGACACGGTCAGGTGACTGCAAGGCAATTCAAGTTTGATCACCTCAGAACCTTGTATTGTTTAGCAGGTTGAATCTCAATGTCTTATTCACTATACTATAAGTATATAAACTTTGTATTTTAACTTCTTGTACTGTAGCTTCTTTTATAACTGTAATAATCATATAAGAGGTTAAATTGGATAAGACCTGAAAACAGGAATGGAATCGTGGTACACGATTAACCTACGCCCATTCACTGCACTACAAATTTGCGCTGCCTGCTGATTTTCATGATTGCTGCGTGCAGCTAACACTACCTGCGCTGTTCATTGGCTGCATGCATTAGCAGGGGGCTTGTGGTGATTATTCTTGTTTTGTAAGAAGCATTGTGATTGGTTGCCTGTTTCCTGCCTTGAGATATATGCTGTAAACTCATTGGTAGTTGATGTCATGTGATTTGTGGTGGCCATCTTAAATTCAGTTCTCTACAGCCTTGGTTGGGACTGGGTGTTGAAGATGTGCTGCTGGGTTTTTAAGGTTAATAAAGCCTAGATTTAGAAAGGCAAATCTACTCTTTATTTCAATTTATTAACCTTTTGTTAGAATGGAGCGATGTCTTCAACCGGAACGATTTAATGCTGACCCTAATTCTGCAGGAGTGGATGATAAATGGAAACACTGGTATCGTACATTTAAAAACTTTTTGGGTGTGTTGGATCAAGGGTCTCTAAATAAGTTGAATATACTGATCAACTACATTGCTTCGGATGTGTATAAGTATATCTTGGACTGTGAAACTTACGAATTGGCTATTGCTACATTGGAAAAGATTTTTGCTAAACCAAAGAATGAGGTATTTGCATGTCACCTTCTATCTGCCCATAGGCAGCAGGTGGGAGAATCTTTGGATGCTTATTTACAAGCACTTCGGCACCTTGGTGCTAACTGTAATTATAAGGCCGTATCGGCAGAAGAATATAAGGAAGAATCGGTACGGGATGCTTTTATTAATGGATTACTGTCTAGATCAATTCGTCAGCGGTTATTAGAAAATAAGACTTTGGATCTCAAGAGTGCTTTTGAGCAAGCCTCTACATTGGATTTGGCTCAGAGAAGTTCGGATTCTTACGCTCTTTTTAATCGGCCTGCGACTGTGGTTTCGGCAGTTCCGGATGAAAAGGAATTATGTGGACTTAATAGGAGTGGTTTACCAGATTCTGAAACAGTTTCTACTTCGGCTGCTGTTGCCTCTAGGATTCAGAAGTGTTATTTTTGTGGGAACGCCCGGCACCCTCGTCTGAAGTGTCCTGCTCGGGAGGCTGTGTGTAGTAAATGCGGCAAGAGAGGTCATTATGCACGTGTTTGTAAATCAATTACCTCCTCTGCGACTATTCAGCCTTTAGATAGGGCGTTTATTGCATCAGTTTCTGCTGCCTTTGCTCATGGCCTAAACAAAGCTATAGTTATGGCCCAAGTTAATGGGTTAGAAGTGAAGGCCCTTATAGATACGGGCAGTACCGAGAGTTTTATAAGTCTTCAGTTTGTGAAGGAGAAACGTTTGAAAATTTCGCCTGTTACTTATCAGGTGTGTATGGCTCAGACGACTCTCACCTCACAAGTAGCTGGTTGTTGCCTTGTGAAATTAATTCTTCTAGGTAATACGTATACTGATATACGCCTATCTGTTTTGCCTAATCTCTGTGCGGATATTTTGATTGGTCATGATGTGCTTCAATTACACGAGTCTCTCAGTCTTTCTTTTGGAGGAACTAAGCCACCTTTATCTATTTGTGGATTAACTTCTTTATCCATTTCTCCATTATCACTTTTTTCCAATTTGATGCCGGATTGTAAGCCAATTGCTACCAAGTCGAGAAGGTATAGCAGTCAGGATAAAGAATTTATTAATTCTGAAGTTCAACGTCTTTTATTGGAAGGAATCATTGAACCTAGTTGTTCGCCCTGGCGGGCACAAGTAGTTGTCACCACTAACGAGAGACATAAGAAACGAATGGTGATAGACTACTCTCAAACTATTAATAGGTATACTCAATTAGATGCGTACCCTTTGCCTAAGATTGATGAGCTTATCAACAAAGTATCTCAGTATGAGGTTTTTAGCACTATTGACCTAAAGAGTGCTTATCATCAGATTCCTATCGTTAAGAGGGATCAACCATATGCGGCCTTTGAGGCTGGCGGAAAGCTGTATCAGTTTTGCCAAGTACCATTTGGTGTTACTAATGGTGTTGCCTGTTTTTAACAGGCAATGGATGCTTTTATAAGTGATAACTCTCTCTCTGACACCTTTTCATATTTAGATGACATCACGGTGTGTGGCAAATCAAGGGTGGAGCATGATTCTAATTTATAAAGATTCCTTCAAGCTGCGGAAAAAGTTGGTTTAACTTTTAATAAAGAGAAGTGTATCTTTTCGACCACTGAGGTAAATCTACTGGGGTATATTATCTCGGGAAACAAGATTAAACCAGATCCAGAACGCCTGCGACCATTGATCGATTTACCTTGTCCTACTAATTCTAAGGCTTTGCAACGAGTTGTTGGACTGTTTTCTTATTATTCTAATTGGATTGCAAACTTTTCGCAGAAGATCCGGCCCCTTATTCGGGTTATGACATATCCTCTATCATGGGAGGCCAGGACGTGTTTTGATAACTTCAAAAAGGACATCCTTGGAGCAGTTGTGCATTCTATTGATGAGCAGGTTCCCTTTGTGATTGAAACGGACACTTCCGATTTTGCAATTGGGGCTACTCTGATCCAAAATGGAAGACCTGTGGCCTTTTTCTCACGTACTTTGAACAATAGTGAGAAAAGACACTCCTCAATAGAGAAAGAGCCGTATGCAATAGTAGCAGCACTGCGTAAATGGAGACATTATTTATCGGGGCGACATTTTACGTTGGTAACTGACCAAAAATCTGTGTCCTTTATGTTTGATGTCAAACATTTTGGAAAGATCAAGAATGATAAAATAATGAGGTGGAGGATTGAGTTGGCATGCTACCATTTTGATATAGTTTACCATCCGGGGAAGGATAATGTTGCTGCTGATGCGCTGTCGAGGGCTTATTGTTCTGTGATTCACGGAGATACGCTTATTAATCTTCATAATGCTTTGTGTCATCCTGGTGTTACGAGGATGATACACTTCGTACGCAGTAAGAATTTGCCCTTTTCAGTTGAAGACGTCAAGCGGATGACTTCATCATGTTCTATCTGTGCTCGGTGTAAACCGAATTTTTTTAAGCCTCAACGAGCTCATCTTATAAAGGCTGCTTCTCCTTTTGAACGTTTGAGCGTTGATTTTAAGGGGCCTCTTCCTTCAACGACTCAGAATCGATATATATTTACTGTTGTGGATGAGTTTTCAAGGTTCCCTTTTGCTTTTCCTTGCGCAGACGTATCAGCTGCTACAGTTATCAAATGTCTGACTCAACTTTTTGTCATCTTTGGGATGCCTGCGTATATCCATTCGGATCAGGGAAGTTCTTTTATGTCTTCCCAGTTGAAGGAATACCTCCAGAGTCGGGGAATCTCTACTAGTAGAACTACCCCGTATAATCCCCAGGGTAATGGACAGTGCAAACGATATAATGGGGTGATCTGGAAGGCAGTTATGTTGGCTTTGACATCCCGGAACCTTAAGAATACACAGTGGGAAATGGTATTGCCTGATGCCCTGCATTCCATTAGATCATTGCTTTCAACGGCTACTAATGTGACCCCCCATGAAAGGCTCTTTAACTATCCGCGGAGATCTACTACGGGATATTCGGTACCTTCATGGCTTACTATGCAGGGACCTGTGCTGGTTCGACGCCATGTTAGATTGTCAAAATATGATCCTTTAGTGGAGGAGGTGGAGCTGTTGGAGGCAAATTCCCAATATGCTCATATTCGATTCCAAGATGGGAAAGAAAGTACTGTTTCAATTAAAGACTTGGCTCCTTGTGGTGGCCAGCCCTCTTCTGAGGATATTAACAATAGTCATGATTCAGATAATGTGGATGTCGTCACAGATACTACGAATATTTCCAATCCTATTGCAGATAATTATAATTCTATTAGTCAGCCCTCGATGGATGTTCATGACCGTCCCAGTTTACCTTCTGATGGGATTTCCAATCCGGAAACCGTTGATAATCGGGATATGGATAGCGTTCCTGCAGAAGATACTTCCGTGTCTCCTGGTGTGGGAGGGCAAGGAATTTCACCAAGGTTAAGAAGGTCGACACGAACAAGATATCCGGTCGACCAATTGAAAATGGACTTTTAAAATAATTGATAGTAATGTTTTAAAATTGTTGAAATATTATATTTGTATTGTTTTAGTTATAAATAATTAATTGTAAATTGTAAAGGCTACCTAGGTTGGAGTATGTTTTAAAAGGAGGGGTGAATGTGGTGATTATTCTTGTTTTGTAAGAAGCATTGTGATTGGTTGCCTGTTTCCTGCCTTGAGATATATGCTGTAAACTCATTGGTAGTTGATGTCATGTGATTTGTGGTGGCCATCTTAAATTCAGTTCTCTACAGCCTTGGTTGGGACTGGGTGTTGAAGATGTGCTGCTGGGTTTTTAAGGTTAATAAAGCCTAGATTTAGAAAGGCAAATCTACTCTTTATTTCAGGGCTGTAGTGTATGTGCCTTTAAGAGCCCCATGTGTACTGTAATGCCGGTAATGGCCACTCAGGCTATATAAGCCTGTATATTGTGTTGTATCCGTTAGTTCCCCTCCAGACTGTGTTTAGTAAACACCTATGAAACCAACTCCTGTCTTCAGTGTCTCTATCAACACACAGACACAACAGTGGCGATGAGGATGGGATGGCCAGCACATGGCGAACCACTGTTGCCAGCATTCTCGCAAAGAAGAGAACAGCTGTCAGTGTGCCGAGGAACCTTGATGTGTGGATCCAGAGTGGTGATTCCACCCAAACTCCAGGATAAAGTGCTAAAGGAGCTTCACGAGGGGCATCTGGGTGGAGTGAAAATGAAGAACCTAGCCAGAGCGTTTGTATGGTGGCCAGGTATCGATGGAGACATCGAAGAAATGACCAAGAGCTGCCTAGGATGCCAGAAGGTCCAAAACGCTCCACCCCAAGCCCCTCTACATCCATGGGAGTGGCCCTCATCTCCCTGGCAAAGGGTACACATCGACTTTGCTGGTCCATTTATGGACTCAATGTTCTTAATCGCGATTGATGCACACTCCAAGTGGCCGGAGGTAATCAAGATGTCCTCCACCACCACGGAAAAAACCATCACAGTATTAAGGACCATATTTGCCAGGAATGGGCTGCCGGAACAGATCTGTTCTGATAATGGACTGCAATTTGTGTCCGAAGAATTCAGGAAGTTCTTAAAAAACAATGGGGTTAAGCACTACACGTCCGCCCCATACCATCCCGCCACCAATGGATTGGCTGAAAGGTTTGTCCAGACCTTCAAGAAGGCCATAAAGGCCATGGGTAATGAAGACATAAAACTTCAGCACAAGGTGGATAACTTCTTGTTCGCATACAGGAATGCAACACATATGGTTACAAGCCAAACTCCCGCCATGATGTTCTTCAATAGAAGCCTAAGATGCCGGCTGGATTTGATCAAGCCCAACATCAGACGTGGAGAACCGGCAATTTCAAGGCATGAATGAAAGGCCAACTAGAACCTTCCAGATAGGTCAACTAGTTTTGGCCCGGGACTACCGTACCGAGAAATGGCAGCCTGGAACTATCTGCACATGACTAGGACCGCTGATGTATACCGTGGACATTGGAGAAAGCATAATAAGGCGCCATGCTGACCAAATCATCAAGTCATCCGAAAAGGGACAACCTACACCACAACTCTATATGCCTAACGATGAAGTAGAGATACCCATATCTACCTCCGATCCGGTGATACTGGAACCCGATGAACCCGACACTGGCATTCAAGCCGAATCAGCCTTGCCAAAAGAACCTGCTACACCACCAGAAACTACTACACCACCGAGGCGTTATCCGGACTGAGTCAGGAAGCCTCCAGAGAGACTGACTTATAATTAATTAACTGCAGCAATGTGTATATTATTTTTCTTATAACATGTAATTAATAATTACTTAAAATATTATGTACTGGTTAGCTAAAAGGGGAGGAATTGTAGTGTATGTGCCTTTAAGAGCCCCATGTGTACTGTAATGCCGGTAATGGCCACTCGGGCTATATAAGCCTGTATATTGTGTTGTATCCGTTAGTTCCCCTCCAGACTGTGTTTAGTAAACACCTATGAAACCAACGCCTGTCTTCAGTGTCTCTATCAACACACAGACACAACAGGGGCCTGATACTTAAAGACAGCCTGTACCTCTTAAGGAGAGGTGCATTGTGGCTGCTGGAAGTGGTGTCAGGAAGTTAATTGCTTTTGAAGATTTTTGTCAAGGTGGCTCAACCTGTGAGAAAGCATGCACCACGGTTTTCTGAGAATGCACTGGAGGCCTTGGTTGAAAACAGCAGACACATGACAGATGAAATTCAATGCAGCAACGTGGGAGGTGATACATTTTGGTAGGAAGGATGAGGAGACACAACACAAGCTAAATGGCACAATTTTAAAAGGGGGTACGAGAACAGAGACTTGGGGGTGTTTGTGCACAAATCTGTGAAGGTGGCAGGACAGGTTAACAAAGCAGTTAATAAAAGATATGGGGGGAAAAATTTGGTTGCGCACCCTTTGGGGCACTAACTTCGCTGGGGCACTAAAAGTAACTAAAAGAAGGAGGCCATTCGGCACATAGAGTGTGCACGGCTCTTTCGAAGAGCAATCCAGTTAGTCCCACTCCCCCACTCTTTCCCCATATCCCTGCAATTTTTTCTCCTTCAAGTATTTATCCAATTCCCTTTTGAAAGCTACTATTGAATCTGTTTCCACCACCCTATCAGGCAGTGCATTCCAAATCCTAACCACACGTTGTGTAAAAAAGCTTTTCCTCATGTTGCCTCTAGTTCTTTTGTCTATCACCTTAAATCTGTGCCCACTGGTTATCGACACTTCAGCCATTGGAAACAGTTTCTCTTTATTTACTCTATCTAAACCCTTCATGATTTTAAACACCTCTATCAAATCTCCTCTTAGCCTTCTCTGCTCTACGGAGAACATCCCCAAATTCTCTAGTCTATCCACATAACTGTAATCCCTCATCCCTGGAACCATTCTAGTAAATCTCTTCTGTACTCTCGCCAAAGCCTTCACGTCCTTCCTAAATGGTGGTGCCTAGAACTGGACACAGTACTCCAGCTAGGGCCGAACTAGTGTTTTTATATTGCAATATGCAGATCATTACAAGACACTGTCATCAAAATGCAAATGAAGTGACAGTAGATTTTCTGTCCTTGCATGTGGTCTTTATATTTTGCTAGTGTTTTCCAACCTCCTTCTCTCTTCTCTCTTGTCCTTCATCCAACAATCTCTTCTAACTCACAAGCTGCAGATGATGAAAGTTTGCACTTCTTACTTTCTCCTCTCCCCTCACCACTACCCAACACTTGCCCCTTTCTAATTTCAGATACCCAAGAACTGGAAACTTCCCAGTTAGAGGATGAAGAGGAAGAAGAGAGTGAAGATGAAGAGACACCGTCACTCAACCTTACACTCGCAGCCACCAGCTCAGAGACTGACACTGTGCGTACTTTAGAAGCTAGAGTAAAGGAGATCTGCACGTGACACTGGGCACAAGTGTGCAGGAGCCAGGATGGGGGAAAGGATAGCTAGCTCGCCAGAGAGCAAGCTTGCGCACTAGCTTTGCTATAGAGGAGTCAGATCAAGACTTTGATGGCCCAGACTAAAGGAGAAGGCTGATGGACGTACACAACCAAATGTTTGGTGCACTGGAAAGCCGGCCAGAAAGCCTGTGCACTGGAGTGTGGAGTTGTAAAATGGCAGTGGTGGCTTCAAATCCCATCATCATTTCGCTGTTCTGCATGCCGGCAGCGGTCATTAGACGCACATGCACGCAAACCCCTTTACCAAGCTGTCATCCTGCGCACTTCCCGTTGGAAGTGTGCACTTGCAACTTGGACCCTATTTTCGAGTCTTAGTTGGTTGCATAGCGCCGAACAAATGGGTGCTACATAGCTCAGTTTAGCCCCCATATCCTTTGAAACAAGACATCCTCTAGTCTCTGAGTAACAAAGACTGAATTGAATATAAATTACTCACAGTGTAGGACCCGACCAAAGTTGGAAAGAGTAACAGCGGTAATTCCTATGGCTCAGATACATCTTTGAGTCATACAGACTGAAGCCCAATTTTCCGACTTGGCATGATTGCTGCCAGAAGTGTGGAATAGACTGCTGACATCCTATGAATAAAAGGTTACTTGTGAGAGGTACTGTAAGATGATTATTGCTCATGGGCCTATGCCCCAGTATCCGCCTTTATGACAGAATGGGAAAGGATAAAATTGGAGAAGAAAAAAAAATTGAGAGAAAAATAGATGGAAAGCAAGTGAAGGCAAAGCAGGAAGGAAACAAAAACTGCAAATGCTGGCACTCTGAAATAAAAATAAAATTGCTAGAAAATACAGTCAGTATCGGCAAAGAGAAAAGACAGGTTACCAACCTTTCGGGTCTGTAATTGACAAATCATTAGTAAGATGATACAGAGACATAAAAAGGACAAAAGAATGTGGATTAGATGACACTAAGGGCTGGATTTTGTGAATGGAGGCGAGTTGGAGGCGGGACTGTTGCTTGTTGTGTCAATGTCCCGCCTCCATCCTCGCCTGACCAGTCAGAGGGATTTTCCCCTGATTGAGCTTGTTAATCCCGCCCTGCGGGCTCAGCAGACCAATTAGGGAAGAAGTCACTGACAAATCACATCAACGTCAGACGTGCTATCTGTCAAGACTTCTTGAAAGAAGAAATGGCAGCGTTTGACAGCTCTGTGAAGGTGTCAAACATTGACATTCTCCTTCAGTTTGGTGAGTCTTTGAGGTGAAGACTCATCAAACATTGCAAATTTGTAAATTTCAGATGTCTGATGGATCGGAGGGTCCATCAGCCATTACCTGAAATTGACAAGGAGGATGTCCGCTCTCCCCATCCAGCACGGCTAAAGGCTATGGAAAGAAAACAAGGTAAGTGAACACTTTTTTAAACTTATCACTCACCTTGCATACTTACCACTCCACACTTGCACCCATCACTCACCTCTACATCTTACTTCCATGTGCCTCTGACCACCGCAGACCTCCTCCACGTCTCCTCCAACCAGGCGGGGTTCTCCGAGGTCAGGAAGCCTTCACCTGTGAAGGTAAAATGGCACTAATCCTTTTTTCTGCCTGTTAACTATCTGTTAACAGGCAGTTAAAAGGATTAAATGCCTTTCCTGCCTCCAGGAGACGGGACCCGAAGCTGCACATCTTCCCGCCTTCTGGCAAATGGGCATGGAGGCGGGACGGGGGCAGGTTTGCCATTCACCCCCAATTTCTCAGATTTTACCGGCTGTCCCGCCTCCATGCCCACCTCCTCGGGGCTTGGAAAATCCAGCCTGATGCTTGAAACTTAAAAGCCTAACGATGGCAAAAAAAAAACTTTCATTTATATAGCGCCTTTCACAACCACCGGACGTCTCAAAGCGCTTTACAGCCAATGAAGTACTTTTGAAGTGGAGTCACTGTTGTAATGTGGGAAACGCAGCAGCCAATTTGCACACAGCAAGCTCCCACAAACAGCAATATGATAATGACCAGATAATCTGTTTTTGTTATGTTGGTTGAGGAATAAATATTGGCCAGGACAGCGGGGATAATTCCCCTGCATTTCTTCAAATTAGTGCCATGGGATCTTTTACGTCCACCTGAGAGAGCAGACAGGGCCTCGGTTTAACGTCTCATCCAAAAGATGGCACCTCTGACAGTGCAGCACTCCCTCAGCACTGCACTGGAGTGTCAGCCTAGCTTTATGTGCTCAAGTCCCTGGAGTGGGACTTGAACCCACAATCTTCTCGACTCAGAGGCAAGTGTGCTACCCACTTTAAAAAAAAATTATATTATACTTTATTGAACATTAAGAACATTTACAACATCATGATCATTACATTGTATGATACAAATCAATTCCACCGCTCTGCACAGCCATTTCGCCACCACATTTTAACATCAAAACCTGAAGTTTAATTTGTCACCTGTAACATATATTAATCGATTGTACTTTAAAAATTGGTTGTAAAATACCATCCTTAAAATCCTTTCTGTATAAAACAACCACAGAGCCTTATAATGATCCTTCAACTTATATTTAAAATACTCTTTTAGTTTGATTCTCCTCCCCTTAAAAAACAGTGCATTCCTTCTTTGCACAATCACGAATCTAGCCAAACTGAACATTAAATTAATTGCCGCTCCGCTAGACTTGGGCAGACTCTCCTGCAATCCCCATCTCAAAATTGAGTCCCACGGGATTCCCATTCTCGCTCTTCGGTCCCCACCCAGCAAAAAAACTCCACACAACTGTCGAACATGGTACTTAAAATCATTTAACTGCGGACATAACACCAGTAAATGGGACAGAGTCTCATCCCGTGTCCCACACACTGGGCAAGTTGCCGCCTCCACTTGTCCAATCTTGCACAAGACCGTCATGGTAAAAATCCGGTTATGAGCCAATTTGAAATCCAGTTCAATCCATTCAGGACATTTAAAACTCGCCCACACTCCCTTCAACAGGATTTGGAAGTCCAGCTGTGGGTATATACTCTGCCAAAACTCCTGACCAGCAGGTGTCTTGAACCTCCATTCTCTAATTACCTCATAGAAATCTCGGGTATTACAGTTGTCAAATTGGACCAACTCTTCCCCTTTCTCCAGTACAAAGCTTGGAAAAGCAGGACGCATTTTACTTCCTTTGGAGATTTCCGCATTTATTTCTCCCATCCAATCCTGTGGCATTACCCTCACAATCTTCTCATACATGATACCTATTGTTTTTTCCTCTACCTCCTGATCCTCCTCCCACACCATGTCCCTCACTATCGCTTCCGGCAACCAACCTGGAATTACCTCGTATAATACATCTTTCACAGATAACAGATATAATCCCAGCTTTTATAAAAGCTTGATTAAATAAAATAAGGGCTGTTCTAGAAATTCCTCAGCCCCCTTGGGCATAAACCGCACACTTTTTAAAAATTGGGCCCAAGTCTCTACAACCCCCTTATAAAACCTCGGGAGAAGTTTAATCGATTTCAAAAACATATTATTGCATTCCATATACAATATCCCCTGCCCTCCTATCCCACTTCGTTTAAAAAAAGGCTCAAAACAACTCTTCCAAAAACTTGTATTTGACTTCTGAAGAAATCTCTTCACCCATTTGATTCTAAAGGATTTTTTCTTCAAATGAATATCTGGGAAATTGAGTCCTCCCTGATTTCTCCGTCCAGTGATGGTATTGTAAGCCACCAAGGCTGGTTTCCCTTCCCATAAAAACCTCACACAAGCCTCTCAAATGGACTTTTCCGCCCACTCGGGAATATCCTCCACCGTCAATAAGTACCATAGTTTAGATAGCAGGAGAGCAGACACCACTGTCGCTCTTCCTTGCACTTTCAACCACCTTCTTTCCCATCTTCCCAAAACCTTTTTAATTTTCATAACCTTTGGTTCCCAATTTAATCGATCCACTTCATCCCTGTCTTTCTTGCACCCCATATGCACCCCCAGAACTTCCAAAACCTCCACCACCTTAAAGGGACATTCCCCCAACCCTTCCTCCCTACCCCTCTCAGCAACCAGGCATTGGGACTTACTATAATTCACTCTGGCTCCTGAAGCTCTAAAATATTCCTCCACTACATCCATAGCTTTCCTCACTGACTCCCTATTTCTCAATGTTAAGGTTGTGTCATTTGCATATTGGTGTATCACCGACACCAGCCCAGAACTGGGGACCACAATCCCCACTACACCTTGTTTCGTTTGCATCATGTAACCTAATGGTTCTGCAACCAATGTGTACAACAATGGAGACAGGGGACAACACTGTCTCACTGAGCTCTGTACCGGAAAATACTTGGATAAAAAACCATTACATTTAACACAGCTAAATATGTTTGAATAAAAAATCCTTATCCACTGAATTAAATTTTCCCTGAAACCAAATGCTTCCAAAACCTTCAATAAAAACTCATGAGAGACCCTATCAAAGGCTTTCTCTTGATCTATCTTTAATACATAAGCCTCCCTCCCACTCTCTTCCATGAGCACTATCGCATCTCAAATCGAGACCACAGAGTCTGAGAGGGCAAAACTATCTGCGGTAACACGTCCTTCAAACGATTTGCCATAACCCTCGCCAAGATCTTATAATCCACATTTAATAATGTGATAGGCCTCCAATTCTTCAGATCCTGTCTATCCCCTTTATTTTTATAAGCTAAGCTTATAATACCTCTCCTCATAGATGGGGCCAGGCTTCCCTCAATTTTAATTTCCTTAAAAACTCCTAAGAGCAATGGACTTAAAATCTCAAAAAATTCTTTATAAAATTCTGCACTTAGTCCATCGGACCCTGGGCTTTTCCCCCCCTTCATTCCACTTATTGCTACTTTTATTTCCGCTAATCCTACTTCTTTGTCACACATGCTTCTCTCATCCTCCTTTAAACCTTCTTCAATAAAAGCAGTAACCTTCTCCATCGCCAAATTGGAAATGTCTTCTTTTGTATATAACTCTTGATAAAAGCTGCTAGCTGCCTCTAAAATCTCCCCACTTTCATGAATAATCTTCTCCCCGACCTTCAACTCTTCAATTAACGACAATCTCTGTCGCAGCTTCTCTTGCTCTAGAAAATATCTAGTGCATCTTTCGCCCTCCAATGTATCTCTAGCCTTTGCACGGAGAATGGCCCCTTGCATTTTTCAGCTTGCAATAATTCCCACTCTTCCTTTAGCACCCGGAACTTAATCTCTGCTCCCTTATCCCCTCCGTCAACTGCTTTACAGACATCCGTAAACCTTTTCTTTATAGTCTCTTCTCGATGCCAGTTAGCTGCCACCCTCTTTTTCCCATAACGTACCGAAAAACTTTTACCTCATATTTGAAATTGTCCCACCAAACTCTTCTTTCTTTCAAGAACAACGGTTCCTTCCACGCATTCTTTATTATATTTATAATCCCTTCTTTATAAGCAATTTCTTTCAGGTATTGATTGTTTAAAATCCACACCCCTGAACCAATCTTACTCTGCTGTTCCTAATTCTCAGAACCAAAGCTGAGTGATCTCTAAAAAATACGTTTTTATAATAAATCTCTATCACCTCAGAACTTAACCCTTCCCGCATTAACACAAAATCTATTTGGCTCTGTTTTAAAACATTACCCACCCAACCTGCTCTGGAGAACTCACTTTTTATGGGGTTCCGGTCCCTCCATAAGTCTCTCAAATTTAAAGTTGCCATCATTTTTAAAATCATCCCTCTGGAGTTATCATCCTTAATGGTCATCTGGGCTGAAATATCCATCCAAGATAAAAATACATTGAAATCCCCACTATACAAGGATTTTCCACCTCTGCCGCTTCAGTGAATAACCCCCGAAAAAACTCGCGACGCTTGCAATGGTCGTTCGGTGCATAGATATTAAAGAGATCGCAATTAAATCCCTCCATTTTTACCCTTAGCTGTAAAAGTCTCCTCTCAGTGTCCTTGTCCACCAAGGCAACGTTCTCTTCTATGGATGGACTCACCAAAACAGCCACCCCTCTACGGTTATTGTTTGCACAACTTGCAAACACCTCTCCCTTCCAAACCTTCTAACTCTTTCTAGGATTTCCTCATCCCAAAAGGTTTCTTGCAGACACAACAAGTCCATACCTTTAAAACCCTGCAACAACTGCTGCAATTTCCTCTCACCCCTCAGTCCATTCACATTAATCGAGGCCAATGTAATCATGGCTCCAAAGAAGGGAAGTATGTCTGATAATCTCCCCATCATTTAATCTCTGGCCCTTCCCTCCTCACATGCTCCTTCCCAACTTTTCAGGCAGCTGTTGCTTTTTCCTGCAGCCTCCGACTCTTTTTCACCTCCTGATTAAACTTTCCCTGCTGTTTTAGCCTCTTCCTTGCATTAAGTTTGGGCCCAGGAGCTGCCCTTCCTCCCTTCTTCTGCCCCTCACTAACCTTTCCCTTTCCACATGATGCCACCCCATCCCCAACTTCCATGTCTCTGTCCCCCTCTAATTCCTCACTCTCAAGCTCTTCTGCAACCCTCTGCGCCTGCTCCCCATCAGATACATAATCCTGCTCCCCGTCAGATACTTCATCTCCCATAGTCTTCCTGCTATCGCAGTTTCTCCCACTGTGCCGCTCCCTTCGACCACATCTCCACCTCTGACCCTTGCACCCTGTTCCCTCTCTCCATGGGACAATGGCGCACCTAAATTGTTCCCTTCTGATGTCTCTATCTCGCCGATCCCATCCTGCTGTCCCTTTAAGGCTCCTGCCTCTTGCACCCTCTCCCCATCCTGCCACCTCCCGCTCACCAAGATATCTGACTCCCCGCCTCTCCCCGGAGCACCCACATCCACCACACACCCCGCTCCCGCCTCCTCTCCCCCCGCAGACACCAGACTCCCCAGGGGGAGCCGAACCGCACTAAGGCTCGAGTCTGCACTCGACCCTTGCTGCCCGCTGCTGTCTTTGTTCCCCTCCACAGCACTCAGCGTGTTTTCCGCCATCTCCATCCCGTTCTCTGCTCTGCCATCCTCTGCCTCTTCCTGTGCTCCTTTCACCTTCATTTTACCAGCGGTGTCCTCCGACTGCACCGCTCCTCTGGCCGTTCCACTCTCATCTTCTGCTCCATCTCCCATCTCCTCATCACTCATATCGCTCCCTTCTGCCACACACTTACAGTGGGTGGGGCCTTTGTGACACACCCCACAGCTCTCCGCCTTGCAGCTCCGAGCGATGTGTCCTGACTCACCGCAATTGTAACAATACAGGTCTGGACAGTTTCTTACGAGATGGTCATGTCCAAGACAATAATAGTACACCTTTACTTGGTTATCATGCAGCACACGAAAGTACTGCACTCCTTCCAGTGTCTCGAACTTCATACTGTACGGCAATGACCTCACCCCCTCTGGGAACCGCACCTTTACATACCAGGTTCCGTCTGCTACCCGTGTTCCCGGATAGTACCTCCTCTTTATTGCAGAAGAGATTTTAATGTCCCACGACTCCAACTTTTTGCTTAGCACTTCGTCCTCAATGTAAACTGGCAAGTTTAAAAATGAAACCACCACCTTGTCTGAATATAGCAGAGTCACCTCCAATAATTTCTCACCAACTTTCAGACTGAGTAACAGTCTTTCCACCTCCTCACGGCCACTGACCGTCACCTCGAATCCCACATTCGGCTTTGGTCAGCAGGCAAAGCAGCTTCCCTCGCCACAGTCCTCATGAACCGCCTGGATAATATCCCAAGCTCGAATCTTCTTATCCTCACACTGCACCGCCACCGTGTTTTCTTTACCAAACCTCCTGGGGTCCCGGCCCAAATCTTTGGGCCTTTTTTTTCCCTTTCCCACCACAGTTTCTTCCCTAATTAAATTCCTCTCGGGAACACTGTGATCTGAGGGGCCCGGCACTCCGGACCCCTCAGCAGCCATCTGGCTGTTTTTGTGGGCCAAAAAGGCCCTAAAACCTGAAAACAAAACCCCAAAACCCACCACCAACTTTTTACAAAACTCCCTCCAACTCCCAGCTGCAATCAGGCAACCAGTAACACCTGGCTCACTCCTAGCCCCTCCCACCTAGAGAGTGCTACCCACTAAGCCACAGCTGACACAGGGAAAAGTAAGACTGTGAAAGGTTGGGGTGAGTGGGTAATGGAAACCTAACCCATCCAGTGGGAAACTGATGGGATGGGATCAGCTGCCTCTTTTACATTCCTCCCAATTTTATTTCCATTGACTTCAATGACAAGTTAATTAGGACAGGAATGTGAAATGGGTGCCAATCCAATCCTGTCAGTTTTCTGCCTGGCCGTTTAGGTTAAAATTATTTCCAAAGAGTTCCACAGGTTTGAGGCTCTGGCAAAGAAAGTATGTGAGACAAAGGGGCCAAAATTCCTCAGGAATTCCTCCACTGGTTATTGGCAGATTGTGAGATTGGTAGAGCCCCTAGAAATTTCCGAGAATCTGCAACTTGCATTGTAAGGGGCGGAACCTTAATCTGCCCCTTAAAAAGCAAAGAGGCAGGGTGGGGAATAAGAACATAAGAAATAGGAGCAGGAGTAGGCCAATCGGCCCCTCGAGCCTGCTCCACCATTCAATAAGATCATGGCTGATCTGATCCTAACCTCAAATCTTCTATCACTCTGCATCCACCCGAACCCATGTGATCTCCCGGGAGAGGCGAAAAACCAGATAAAGACCCAATGGCCAATTTGGGAGAAAAAAATCTGGGAAATTCCTCTCCGACCCATCTAAGCGATCGAAATTCTTCCAGGAGATCACTCTGTCCCTATATTTTCTACAGTACTTACCTTCTGTAAAGGCGATCTCCACCCCAGCCAGGAACAGGAATAAAACCATCTCCTGAAATCTAACAGAATTAGAACACAGTAGGAGCAGAACAAGGCTACACGGCCCCTGGGCCCGCTCCACTACCCACAGGGCCATGACCATTCCGAACCCAGACTCATGTCCAATTTCCTGCCCGCTCCCCGTAACCCTTTATTCCCTTTACTTCTAGGAAACTATCTATTTCTGTTTTAAATTTATTTAATGATGTAGCTTCCACAGCTTTCTGGGGCAGCAAATTCCACAAACCTACCACCCTCTGAGTGAAGAAGTTTCTCCTCATCTCAGTTTTGAATGAGCAGCCCCTTATTTTAAGATTATGCCCCCTAGTTCTAGTTTCACCCATCATTGGGAACATCCTCACCGCATCCACCCGATCAAGCCCCTTCACAATCTTATATGTTTCAATAAGATCGCCTCTCATTCTTCTGAACTCCAATGAGTAGAGTCCCAATCTACTCAACCTCTCCTCATATGACCACCCCCTCATCCCCGGGATTAACCGAGTGAACCTTCTTTGTACTGACTCGAGAGCAAGTATGTCTTTTCTTAAGTATGGACACCAAAACTGTATGCAGTATTCCAGGTGCGGCCTCACCAATACCTTGTACAACTGCAGCAATACCTCCCTGTTTTTATATTCCAACCCCCTAGCAATAAAAGCCAACATTCCATTGGCCTTCTTGATCACTTGCTGCACCTGCATACTAACTTTTTGAGTTTCGTGCACCAGGACCCCCAGATCCCTTTGTACTACAGTACTTTCCAGTTTCTTGCCATTAAGATAATAACTTGCTCTATGATTTTTCCTGCCAAAGTGCATAACTTCACACTTTCCAGTATTGTATTCCATCTGCCAAATCTCTGCCCACTTACTTAGCCTGTCTATGTCCCTTTGCAGGTTTTTTATGTCCTCCTCACTCACTACTTTCCGTCCCATCTTTGTATCATCTGCAAACTTTGATATGTTACACTCGGTCCCCTCCTCCAAATCGTTAATATAGATTGTGAAGAGTTGGGGACCCAGCACTGACCCCTGCGGAACACCAGTAGTTACTGAGGGAGTTCCTGCTCCAGTGGCTCTGACATCTGTGGAGGCTGATACGCCGAAAGACTTGAAACTGGCATTGGCACTAACAAATGGACAAACACATTACATCACCCCAGTTACTCCTGATTTGCATGTAAGCAAGAACTTTTGATTAAGCAAGAACTGTGTTGTATCTTGTTACAGTAATTATATCCTGCAGTGGTATTTTCAGCTGAAAGGTTTTTGTATGTGTTATTGACTTCTATTTTGCTTTGCCATATTTATTGTATATTCAATGGGGTGAATTTTTTTTTACACTGACACATAATTCTCCGATCCTGTGTACCTAGTGGGGAGCCATACTTGGAGATCAGAGCTAGGGCTAAATAATTGTGCCAGTTCTCCAGCCCACATTCCCTGCTGGGAGTGCAGAATCAGTGAATTTAATGTGATATACAAGATTTCAGTTTCCACATATAAATTAATATATAATTGTATATTTCTGCTCAGTTTATTCTACATAATACAAGTACAACAATTGGCCTAGACTTGGCACACCAGATCTTAAACAATTAGTTGTATAATAATGATTAATATTTATACTGCTACCCAAGAAAACCCAGAGTCAGAAATCAAAGAGATATTCCTGTGTAAGATAAAATAAGTTTTGTAATCAGAATTATTAATCAATAAGTATACATTTGGAATTGACTTTCAGGTGAAAGCTTTAGCTATATAGCTTTACTGTTTCAATGTAACATGCAAATACTGTCTTACTGCCAAGCACAACTTCAGTTGTGCCTGAAGCATTTTTATCATGGTGTTGAATCTATATAATTATTACGGTGCTGCATAGCGAAAGCAACAACAGAGACAATAACCTGTAATTAAATAAAACAGGAATTGCAAGCTTTGCCATCCTAATATGGCCATATCCATGAAAAAAAACGTCATTTGTGATTGTGATTTGAAAAAGAAATCCAGTCTTTCATTTTTGGTGGAGTGCTTCATCAACATGGGGTTTGGAATATATGCCTTGGTGCTTTTCTTAACAATAGTAAGTACTATTTTGCTTTACTCATTCATTTTTTAATGTTGAATGGTAAATAACTATTGAAGCTACCTTCACAGTTACTTTGTTAAAATGGATTTAATGAATTTCAAGCAGAATTTATAAGTGTGCTATGTGCAGTTAATATATGATAAAGAATATTACATGCTGTTATAAATTTAATGGCCTGCTAGGTCAAGTAAACATCAACTTCATATCTATTTAATAATTTTGTGTCATTAAAGTTAAACATTCTTTTGCAAATTTAGTACACCTTATTACATTTTACTATATACTTGACATGATGATGAAGTACTCTTTACATAGGAAGAATTTATTCAACTTTATAATACTCAGGCATTAACCTTTGTATTTGTACTTTATTATGGGTGGTTTGTAGGTAGGAAGGCAGAAACAAACCTGTGTGCGTTACACAAGAATTCTATCAAACTGCAGCCATCGTCTTTCCACAATCTTTACAGTGAGCTCTCGCCTAGTTAATAACAACTATCAGTTCAGTAACAGTTCTCTCTCCAGCCTCAGAATTATCTGCTAATATTCCTAGACATTTCCAAAATGTTTAAAATGAAAGAAACAAAGAGACTTTTACATGAGGTAAATTTTTAAACTTCGGACTTCTGCTAGTGAGCACCTATTGGAAATTCAGATGTGCTCTCTGCTCGATTTTACGATGGCCAGTTGGAAAGTTATGCACAAAGTCCGAAGATTATCAAGAATTTTTTATTTATACAGGAGATTTTATTTTTATATCAGGGGAGATGATTGATTCCATGTATTTTTTATTTTATTTTAATGACGCAGTGAGTTATACAGCTAATATTAACCCTTCCACGGAAAGATCTCATATAACCTCCTGTCAAATTGTCACACTGCCCTTATGTGAAGGTACTATTATAGGATATTGTCATACATCCTTTACCTATAATCCAAGTTTGAGGAGTAGGGAAACACTGAAAAAGTCTGATTAATACTTTATTAAATCAAGCCAATTAAATAATAAAACATAACCCCTTACATGCAGTATATATGAGGTATAGGTACCAATTATACTCACATACCTCAGGAAATGCTGCTTATGCTAGCCTCAGAAAGAGTAAATTGAAGAGTTCCCTTTTATCTTACTCTGAGCTTCAGAATGTTGTATTCTTAAGTTAGACTTACTCGGTTTATTGGCTGTTAGCCCCTGTTGTGCATTCTTATCCCTTCCAATCTTTATTGCGGCGGAAACATATTGGCCCGGAATTTATGGTCAGCGGCGAAGCAAAGGCATTCACTGCTGGCCCTGAAGTAAGGGTCGCATAAGATCTTGCGATCAGTGTGTCAAGAATGTCAGGATTTTCGATGCATAGTTGAAATCAATGGAGTATAGTGGGAGTCCTGTAGTGCGGAGCTTCTGTGGCGTCAACAAGCTGTCTAAGCAGAAAATGCAGAATTCTCATAGACAGCGAACAAGGAAGTGGGTAAGCTCCGAAAATTCTAACTTTTTAAAAATGTTAGAGAGAGCAAAACGAAGATTGGGACTCTCACACTGTATTCTGTCAAACAAGTTTCTAGTGTTCGCTCATCTATGATGGTTTATATATTTGCACCCTCCTGTGTGTGAGGTGATTAAATTTGTTATGTCAAATATCCTCAATGGGATTGAAATATTGCTGTGCAATATTTGTAGTTAAATTCCTCCGTTTACCACTTTAACATTTCCAGCTTGGAGCGTGGTTTTCTAGACACTCTGTCCAATGTGAAACAAGATACTCCCCCCTTCCAGGTCGATTTTCACTTGCTTCGCCTGACATTAACCGGGTGGTAACAGCCTCATAATGGGATCAGTGTGGCGAAGCCACTGAATGACTCTGGGCAACTGTATATAATTCTCTTTAACGATGTTCTAACACCAGCCTAAGCCTGTACCATTGTGATAAACATTACTGTGTTTTGTATATAGTGTTTGTATGTATGGGGCGTGGCCCCTTTAAGAGCGCGGGAAAACGCAATGACGTCACGTCGCAAACCACGTGACTGTCCGGGCAGTCCTCGTGGAATCTCCATCTTGTTAAGACCTGTTTTCGTGGTTCTCCTGTATCGATCTCAACAAACTGTTTGAACTCGTTTAGCCTTACATTAAAGACCTGTTTGATTGATCTCCTGAGTCAACCTCAGTTATTGGTTAGGAATTCGTCAATTCCTACATCAGTACCCTTACCGTCTAATTACCTTGGCAATGTGGCCATTTTGAAAGTGTCCTTCTGCCAGGTGTCCAAAGTGCCTGCCTGTTTCAGAAGGTAGCTCCCATTTAATGGGCAAATCCTGTGACATAAATAGGACCCTGACTGCCATTTTAGGTTGGAACTGGTTGGACTGTGTGGTATACAGGCTCCGATCAATTTTATGGGCGATGGAGCTGAAGAGGCTCAGCAAAGATAAGTTTGGAATTATTTTTGTGGGATCTGGAGGAGCAGGAATACTCCTCTCTATAAGATTTGGATCACAGGTCACACACAGATTACCCAAAGGGTCCTAGGAGTCATAGGACATTTTATTAAGGAGCGGCAGTTCAAATATAATGAAATGCAACACGTAATCAGGATAGACATAGTAGACATACGACCGTGACAAGCAACTGGTACCGGTCCCGATCGGACAGATGGCTGGCACACACCGTCTGTGCTAAGGCCTCTCTAGGTCTTGCTTTTATTCTCTTTTTAGGGGTGGGCCTGATGTAGAATATGGACAGGACTATCTAACCTGTTAGGGCTCTTCCTAAACCAAGGTGCCCAGTGGTATGTCGAGTTCTTTGTCTCAACTTTCAGATGAAAACTCTCCCCTGTCCCATGAGATCATTCCTTTGCTTATCTCTTGTTTGGGCCTCTGGTTACTTTCTCTTGGACAGTCTCTTCATCTCAAGGCTACTCGCTCAATCCTCCTACCAGGCCCAGTCATGCCTACATGATGGGCTGTTTCTGTGTTACGCCCTTGTAAATGACCTCAGCTCTTTGTGCAACTCCTTATCTGACATGATTGGAATTCTTCTGTGTCATCGGCTTATTCTAGCTGCTGAGCTGGTAAACCCATGTCTTTTATAATTCACACTTTCTCCCAATTCACGATTTCTTACATCTCCCTTAACTTACCTTGCTGGCTGCCTGGGCAGCCTGATATCGGTAGGCCTCAATCTGGCAAGTTGCATCGGGATGCCAGTAAAATAAAATGGCCATTACAAAGGAATGTTGCCAACTGGTGATTTATTCAGTTGTCTGCCTCATTCCTCAACATGCGGTTGTCTAGAAAATGACCTGTTGCTTATATTTGCTTTCCCAAGTTGGGCAAATTTCTCTCCAGCTTTACACCATGCCACCAGATGGACAATAGTGTGCAAGTTAGGCATTCCATCTAGCGAATATGGTCCAATGAACCTGCTGAAAAGACATTTCCTCCTGACTGATTTAGCAGTGAATGCAAAAAGCAACCAGTGTTGTCACTTGACCAGTACACTATAGGGGAAAAAAATCACATTTAAGTATGTGCCAATATACTTAGTGATGCTCTTAATTCGCCACCTCATTACTTACAACCCTATCACCATCACCATCATCATTACTTTGTCCCAGTGTTATACAGGGAAAAATACTCCAAACTCAATCCACATTTCAATTGGATAACGTTCATACACACACCACTATTACTATTAGTCTTACCCCTTTTACTGTTACAATAAGGTGAGTTGTGAAACAGATGAGCTTTAAAACACCCCCTTTTAATATACTGTTATGCTTTAGTTTGAAGTACTGTCTTATTATCTTCTGTATATCTCTATGATCACCTCCTTTTCAAGGCTTTAAAAGCTTAAGTTTCTTTCATCGTAACTCAGTCCTCTGATGCTAGGGATCAGTATTGTTTCTCCTCTCCACAGCCTCCAGGGCTTGAATGTCTCCTTCTGTGTAAACATAGGGGCCTAGAAATTCAGTCGCGTTTGCGCCCACTTATGGGCTATAGAGTGGTTTGCGCCGGAAGTTTTTTCGCGCCCGAAATTCAGTTGGTCCGTAACATCGACGTTAGCCGGTAGCGCTGCGCCGGCACCGATGACGTCATCGGTGTGCGCAGCGCCCCGGTTCCAATGCAATTCCGGTCCGACCGCCAAATTCAGTTGCGGCCGCCTCTCCCGTGGCGGCCGCAAACAGCGTTTGCAAAACGGTGCCTTGTAGCTCCGAGAGGCCGGCGCATAAAGGTGGAGGGGCGGCCGGCCGCTTTCCCGGCGGCCGCCTGGCCGCACCTCCCTCCCCGGACTCCTGCACCACCCCCCCGCGGCATTGGTGTGTCACTCCCGCGAGCCCGGCACTTCTCCGTGGTGCCGGGCTCATTTGCCGGGGGAATCCAGTGGCGATCTCACGGCTGCAGGCAGCTCCTCCTTAAGAGAAGGAGGAGGCCTGCAGTACCCCAGCCTGCCGCACCGCATCGGGTGCCGCAGCGGCAGCTGGACGCCTGAAACTGACATTCTTCGCCCCAAACGAGGCGGCCAAACCCTCCAATAGCGCCCGCCTCCGTGTTGGGGCGGTGCAACTGAATTTCAGGCGGGCGCTACGGGAATCCGGCCGAACGCTAAATTTCGGGCGCTAAAGACCTGGTGGGGCTATACCTAATTTCTAGGCCATGGTCTAAACATATCACTGTATAGTTCTAGCTTTCTGACTCTTAACTTGTACTCTGCTGTTTTGGCTATATAGCTCAGCACTCTATTTGCTTTATTGATTGCTGCTCCATAGTAATTAGGCATGTTGAGTACTGAGTCTACCAAGATTCCTAGATCTCTCTCAAGTTCATCCTTTACCTATCTTGCCATCATTGATGGAGTACTTGTGTTCTACAGAATCTTGGTTAGACCACACTTAAGAGAACTGTGTGCAGTTCTGGTTAGAGGCACTGGAGAAGGTGCAAAAAAGATTTACACTTATGATACCAGAACTGAGGTTACAACTATCAGGAAAGACTGAACAGGCTGGGACTCTTTTCTCTAGAAAAGTGAAGGCTGAGGGGTGACTTAAGAGATCTTTAAAATTATGAAGGGGTTTGATAGGGTAGATGTAGAGAAGATGTTTCCACTTCTGGGGCAGTCCAAAACTATGGGCCGTCACTAATAAATCCAATAGGGAATTTAGGAGAAACTTCTTTACCCAGTGAGTGGTTAGAATGTGGAACCCAATGGAGTGGTTGAGGTAAATAGCATAGCTACCCTTTAAAGGGAAGCTAGATAAACATATGAGAAAGGAATAGAAGGTCATGTTGATCGGGTTGGATGAAGTAGGGTGGGAGGAGGCATGTGTGGAGCATAAATACTGGCATAGACCAGTTGGGCCAAATGGTCTGTTCCTGTGCTGCAAATTCTATGCAATAAGAAGTCATCCTTGGCCCCAGTGAGAGGTCAACACACATTTGTAATCCCATCTAAATTAAGGGCTGGATTTTCATTCAGAAGTCGGGAAGGAGGCGGGACTACAACTTTCGGGTTTTAGTCCTGCCTCCATCGACGTCTGACCAATCCAAGCGATATTCCCTTGAATGACCTTGTTGAGCCCGCTCAGCGGGCTCAGCAGGCCAATTAAGGGCCACCCAGCAACAGGTGACATCACAGACTGAAATTTCATCTGTCAAGACGTGTTGACAGATGAAATATCAGTGTTTAACAGCTGTTTGAAGCTGTCAAACACTGACAGTCTTACTTCTAACCTGAGTCCTTCTACGCAGACTCAGTTAGAAATCTAGCCGGCACTGAAAACTGAAGGCTGTCACTTTTGACAGCTCGCGGCCATTCTGCTTTCAGTGCCGGCTGAATGATGGACTCCCGAAGCCTAGAGGAAGGAAGGCTGTGAAGGTAAGTACAGGTAATTTAAACTTCTTTACACACTTTAGACACACCAAACACACTTACCTTTGCACTCATGCACCCATCACTCACCTGAACGCTGACATCTCGACCCCCCCCAAGTCCTTCAACCCGACGGCCCGACTCCTCTAACCTGGCACGGTTTGGAGCCGTCGGGAATCCCACACGACACCCTTCAAAATAGAGATTAGGCTAAAAACTGCCTGTTAACTACCTGTTAACAGGCAGTTAATTGGCACTAATCCCTTCCCGCCTCGGGTCGGCGGTACCCGCCTCCTTTGAAACTTACGTGGAGACGGGTTTTGGGCGGGATGGTGTCGGGACCACTGAATTAGGGATTTTAGCCCCCCGCACGCCTAAAAGCCCGCCTCACGGCACACTGAAAATCGACCCCTAAGTGTTATAAAAATTAACCTTTATAAAGCGCTGGCCACAACTGGAGTACTGCATCCAGTTCTGGTCACCACACTTTAGGAAGGATGTGAAGGCACTTGAGAGGGTGCAGAGGAGATTTACCAGAATGGTTCCGGGGATGGGGGATCTTAGCTACAAGGACAGGTTGGAGAAGCTGTAATAAAAACAGAAAATGCTGGAGAAACTCAGCAGGTCAGGCAGCATCTGTGAAGAGAGAAACAGAGTTAACGTTTCAGGTCGATGACCTTTCGTCAGAACAAGAAAAAAGCAGGAAATGGAACAGATTTTTAAGCAAGTGAAGAGGCTGGGAAAGGGGGGAGGGGATGAAAAAACATCTTTGCTCTAATGAAAACAAATACAACTTCTCCAAAGGAGGTTGAGGAGTGATTTGATAGAGGTGTACAAGATTATGACGGGTTTGAATAGGCTCGACGGGGAAAGGCTGTTCCCACTAGTTGATGGTACAAGGACTAGGGAACACAGATTTAAGGTGTTGGGCAAGAGATACAGGGGGGGATGTGAGGAAAAACCTTTTTACGCAGCGAGTGGTGATGACCTGGATCTCGCTGCCGACGGAAGTGATGGAAGGGGAAACACCTAAGAGGGCACTAATGGGGCACAAAGCAACTAGCGCCTGGGCGCGGCGTCGCCAACACCTCCTGCGAAATTCAGCGGGAGGTTAGCGGTGGCGGTAACTGTTAATGACCCATGGCACTGCGCCACCAGCAATGACGTCATTGCCGTGCACAGTGCCCCGCTCGCACCCCAGCTGCGATCTTCAGTAGCGCCCCCTGACACTATGTCTGACAGGGTCAGGGGGGTTTACCCGCAGCCGGGGTGGCGCTAATTAAAGGTGAGGTGCCAGGCGGCCATTTTTGTTGCTGGCTGCCTGCCAGCACCTGCCCCCTCTGCCATCCCCGGCTTCCAGACCAACCCTCCAGCGGAGTGCCGGCTGTGTTGAAGTGCCAGGCTCTTTTGCCAGCACTTCGATCCCTGGTGGCCCAGCTGGGCCCCAGGTTGCAATGCGCAAGGCCCCTCCCTTTTAAGAAGGGGAGGAAGGCCTGCAGTACCATGGCTCGACATGCTGTAGCGCGTGGCTAACTTTTTTGGGGTGCTAAAAGTAGCGCCCCAGCGAAGTTAGTGCCCCAAAGGGGGTGCGACTCAATTTTCCCCCCTCAATGTTTTCAAGGGGAGACTGGATAGGCACTTGAGGGAAATAAACCTGCCAGGCTACGGGGATAGAGTGGGGGAATGGGACTTACTGGATTGCTCTGCAGAGAGCCGGCACAGACTCGATGGGCCAAATGGCCTCCTTCTATGCCGTTATGACTCTATGGGCTGGATTTTCATTGGACCGTTGAGTCGGGATTGGAGGCGTGTGGGGGTTTAAAATCCTGAAATCGGGGGTCCCGACCCCATCCCGCCTCCATGCCAGTTTCAAAGGAGGCGGGTACATGCCCCGCACTGGGACCCACCTCCTCGAGGCGGGAAGGGGATTAGTACCAATTAACTACCTGTTAACAGGTAGTTAACAGGCAGTTTTTAGCCTAATCCCTATTTTCATGGTTGAAATGTGGGATTCCCGATGGCTCCAAACCACGCCAAGTTAGCGAGATGGGCCGTCGGGATGAAGGGCTTGGAGGGGTCGAGATGTCTGGTGTTCAGGTGAGTGATGGGTGCATGAGTGCAGAGGTAAGTGTGTTTGGTCTGTGTAAAGTGTTTAAAGAAGTTCTACTAACCTTTACTTACCTTTACAGCCTTCCTTCCTTCAGGTCTCGGGAGTCCCTCATCTCACCGGCACAGAAAGCAGAATGGCCGCCAGCTGTCAAAATCTGCAGCCTCTGCTTTCTGTTCCAGGGAGATCTCTAAATCATCCTGAGAGGAAGGAATTAACCTGGAGTACAGATTGTCAGTGTTTGACAGCTTCAAACAGCTGTAAACGCTGATATTTCATCTGTCAAAAGGTCTTGACAGATGAAATTTCAATCTGTGACATCACCTGTTGCCGGGTGGCACTTAATTAGCCTGCTGAGCCCGCTGGGCAGGCTCAACAAGGTCAATCAAGTCTAAATCACGTGGGTTGGCTAGAACTCTATGGAGGCGGGACTACAACCCCAAAAGTTGTAGTCCCGCCTCCTACCAGCCTCCTCAATGAAAATCCAGCCCTATGACTTTGACACACCGCTGCTTGCTGGCTCGATGTAGGGCCTCTTGCATATCCCTGACTTGAATCACTCTACCATCGGTGACCGTGCCTTCAGCTGCCAAGCCTTTAAGTTCTGGAATTCCTTCCCTAAGCCTCTCCGCCTCGCTACCTCTCTTTCCTCCTTTAAGACGCTTCTTTAAACCTACCTCTTTGACCAAGCTTTTGGTCATCTGCCCTAATATCTCCATATGTGGCTGGGTGTCAAAGTTTGTTTGATAGTCGTTCCTGTGAAGTGCTTGGGATATTTTACTATGTCAAAGATGCTATATAAATACAAGTTGTTGTTGTTGCTGTAAATGAGGTCGGGGCCTAATAATCGTGGCTGCCCCTTTGCTTCAGTCACCCAAAAATCAAAATCAAACACTGCACTGTTAATAATAGAGTTGCTGTCCATAATGGAGTGGGGCCGCAGGGAGGGACGTCTCCAGGTCAGCACTAAAATGAATGTTTAAACAAAAAAGGACATTTCTGATTAAACCTACAATTTTCTTGTATAAAAAGGGGGAGTGCTTTGAACGGAAAGTGTTATACCTATGCTTTCCTTCACCTTTAAATAGGATTTATTATTCTAAAGCTGTTTTTAAATGATATACATATTTTGTTTGGAAATCTTTGGCCTAGTGCAGACCCACGGGGGTAATCTTAATATTTATGGTCAGGCGAAGAACAAGCTACAGCAAATCGACCACCCATTTTATACTCCGCCTGAATCTGAACCAGGAAATGCCAGTTAAAATATTTAATTCAATCTCAAATCAGGTGCAGAAAGCAAAATAAGAGAGGAAAAGAAAATGGCATTAAAAGACACATAAAAGAGTAAATTTATTTAAATTTTTTTATTTTTGTAAATCTTCAACAGTAATTTAAATCTGAAAGAATGAGACTCCACACTTGTAAAAGTTAATTTTCAGTGCCAGAGAGCTTGTTTGGCAGTAATTAAGACTTATCACGCCATTAAAAATTCACTTACACTGGAATGGACAAGTCTTAACTTTTTCTTGTGAATTTAGTGGATATCTAATGGATAAGTACCCTAACTTCATGCTGTTGCATGTCTTTCAATGCCGAGTCTCTTCACAAGATACTCTTATAGCGAAGCTTCTGAAGGAGCAGGGCAAGTCGGACAGTATTATATCCGTGTGTTAATGGAGACACGGAATGCAGGAGTTGGTTTAACAAGTCTTTACTGAATGGACACAACCTGGAAACTGAAACTACAGAAGCCCGCTAGGGTCTTTTATACAGGGGTGGTCACTGCCGGTACTGCTGTCTGAGACCAGTTATTCCCTTAAAGGGACATACACAACAATTCCTCCCCTTTTAGATAAACAGTACATAACATTAATTTAACAACTAAATAATAACTAATTACAATTACAATTACGGTTGCTAGATACATTGGTTGAAGTTAAGCAATTATAAGTTCAGTCTTTGAGGAGGCTTCCTGATTCTGGCTGGATAACGCCTCTTTGGGATATCAGGTGCTTCTGGCAAGGTCGAGTCGGGACCAATGTCGTTGTTTGGTTCGTCTGCTTCCAATATCACCGATTCTGCGGTAGATGCAATTGGTACTTCGGTTTCATCGCCAGGTGTATCAGATCGTGGTGTGGAGTTGACGTTTTCCAGTGACTCTAGAATCTGGTCAGCATGGCGTCTTACAATGCTCTCTCCAATGTCCACGGTATACATTAGAGGTCCTTGCCGTGTACAGATCGTTCCTGGCTGCCATTTCTCTGTGCGGTAGTCCCGGGCCAAAACTGGTTGACCTATCTTAAAGCTCCTGGTCGGCCTTTCATTCATATTCTGAAACTGCCTGTTCTCCACATCTCTTTGGATGTTTGGCTTAACCAAATCCAAGTGGCATCGTAGTCTTCGATTGAAGAACATCATGGCTGGAGTTTGGTTGGTAACCGCATGTGTCGCATTCCGGTAGGCAAACAAGAAGTTATCCACCTTGTGTTGTAGGGGTATATCTTCATTACACATTGCCTTGATAGCCTTCTTGAATGTTTGAACAAACTTCTCGGCCAATCCATTAGTGGCTGGATGATATGGGGCGGATGTGTAATGCTTAACACCATTGTTCTTTAAGAACCTCCGGAAATCTTCAGACACAAACTGTGGTCCATTGTCAGAGCAAATCTGTTCAGGCAGCCCATTCCTGGTGAATATGGTTCGTAAGACTGTGATAGTTTTTTCTGTGGTGGTTGAGGACATTTTAATTACCTCTGGCCACTTTGAATGTGCATCCACCACAATTAAAAACATCGAGTCCATAAAGGGACCAGCAAAATCAACGTGCACCCTTTGCCATGGAGATGAGGGCCACTTCCATGGATGTAGAGGGGCTTGTGGTGGGGCGTTTTGGACCTTCTGGCATCCTGTACAGCTCTTGGTCATCTCTTCGATTTCTCTATCGATTCCCGGCCACCACACAAACGCTCTGGCTAAGTTCTTCATTTTCACCCCTCCCAGATGACCCTCATGAAGCTCATTGAGCACTCTGTCCTTCAATTTGGGTGGAATTACTACTCTGGATCCACACATCAAGGTTCCTTTGCACACGGACAGCTGTTCTCTTCTCGGTGAGAATGCTGGCAACAGTGGTTCGCCATGTGCTGGCCATCCCTTCACCGTTAAATCATAGACCCAGGAGAGTGTCGGGTCATTTCGTGTTTCCTTTTCTATGTTTGCATTCGTCACAGGGAGACATTCGACAATAGTCGAGTGGAATAACTCCACTGGATCCACTGCCAGTTCTTCTTCCACCGTCGGCAATGGTAGGCGCGACAATCCATCAGCATTCCCATGCTGTTTAGTTCCTTTGTACTCGATGTCATATTGGTGTGCCCCTAGGCAAAGGGACCACCTCTGTAGCCGTTGTGCCGTCATTATCGGTACGCCCTTCTGAGGGTTGAAAATGGAGATGAGAGATTGATGATCAGTTAGTAGAGTAAATTTCTGACCGTGCAGGTAGTGATTGAACTTCTTCACCCCCCACACCAGGCTGAGGGCCTCTCTGTCAATCTGGGCGTAGTTACGCTTGGCTGAAGTTAATGAGCGTGACGCAAAGGCTATCGGCCTCTAAGAACCATCAAGGAATTTATGTGACAGTACTGCCCCAATGCCGTAGGGAGACGCATCACACGCAAGTCTTATCGGTAGTGATGGGTTGTAGTGAGCCAATACTTCTCTTGAAGTGATTAGGTCCTTACTCTTCTGAAAGGCCCGCTTACATTCATCGCTCCATTTCCATGCTACTCCCGTTCGTAGTAGGGCTTCAATGGATGCAGAATTGTGGACAAATTCAGCAAAAACTTATGGTAGTAATTCACCAATCCGAGGAATGACCTCAGTTGCGACACATTTTCAGGCGCTGGAGCCTTAACTACCGCTTCAATTTTGTCAGGGGACTTATGCAACCCCTCTTCATCAATCACGTGGCCAGAATACGATATCTGTTCCTTAAAAAACTCGCACTTGGGGCGATTGGCTCGTAGCCCATGTTCACGTAGTCTAGTGAGCACCTGCTCTAGGTTGGCAAGGTGTTCACTGTCATCTTCACCTGTCACTAGGATGTCGTCCAAGTAACACTGAGTCCTCGGAATCCCTTGCAGGACTTGTTCCATCGCTCTCTGCCATATCGCCGGAGCTGATGCTATCCGAATACCAGTCGATTATACTGGTAAAGACCTTTGTGAGTGTTTATCGTGAGATACTTCCTAGAGGATTCT
Organism: Somniosus microcephalus; assembly: GCF_052327205.1. Classification (NCBI taxonomy): domain Eukaryota; kingdom Metazoa; phylum Chordata; class Chondrichthyes; order Squaliformes; family Somniosidae; genus Somniosus; species Somniosus microcephalus. Next base: position 144,987,619 of record NC_140999.1, read on the forward strand.
TCAACCTCCATCTGCAAATATGCTTGTGCTAGGTCAATTTTTGTAAAACGCTTCCCTCCAGATAGTGAGGCGAAGATATCTTCTATCCTTGGAAGAGGATATTGTACTGTGTGAAGGACTGGGTTCACTGTCACCTTGAAGTCCCCACAGATGCGAACCTTCCTTGGCTCTTCAGACTTATTGTTTAACATTTTCTTCATGACAGGAACGATGGGTGTCGCCCACTCGCTCCAGTCTACCTTGGATAACACGCCTGCATTCTCCAGATTCTCCAGCTCTGCCTCGACGGCTGGGCGAATTGCATAAGGTACCGGTCTTGCTTTGAAAAACTTGGGAATTGCATTCTCCTCTATTTTTATCGAGGCGGTTACGCCTTTAAGAGTGCCCAGTTCTTGTTGAAATACCTCTTTGGCGTCAGCTAAGATTGTTGACAATCGTCCAGGAGTGACATCATCATCCTTTTTACCAGCCACCGTCAGTGCCTGAATGGAGTGCCAGTCTAAACTTATCTTTCTGATCCATTCACGTCCCAATAACGGTGGTCCACCATCTTGCAGAATGTAGAGATACAATTTCCGTATTTTCTTGCCGTTGTATTCGACAGGCACCCTTATTTTTCCTCTGGGGTATACTTTTTGCCCCGTATACGTCCTCAAGACAATGGATGTCTCTCTCAAGGGTATGTGTGAGAATAGCCGCTCGTAGTCTCGTCGATTCATGACGGTTAGAGCTGACCCTGTATCCAATTCCATTTTGACTTGGGACCCTGCTATCGTGAGGGTGACCCAAATGGTTCGGTGATCCTCTTTTGCGATTACGTTGTGAAGTTTGAGACAGCTTAGTCTCTTGTTCCCGGATTCACTATCGCTCATCTGGTCTTTGGAACTCCTGTCCGTCATCTTTTGTACTTTCCTGTACGGTTCCTTAGTAGCCTTTTTGTTGTCATTGGTCCTCTTCCCAGACCTGCAAACTCGTGCAATGTGTCCCATCTTTCCGCATTGCCTGCATATTTTGTCCTTGGACCAGCAGTCCTTCTGGTCATGGTTTGTTCTGCCGCAGCGATAACATTTTGCAAATCCCCATGTCATTTCGTGGGTGCCGTATTCCTGTGGCTTTTGTTGTATTTCCGCAGCTCCCCTTGCTGCTGCTTCGTACGATACTGCCACGCTGAAAGCCTTATCTAGCGTCAGCTCTTTCTCTGAGAGTAACCTCTTCTGGGTTCCTTCACTCAGGAGTCCACAGACAAATTTGTCCCGTAAGGTATCTGCCAGTCCTGCTCCGAACTGGCAGTGCTTTGATAGCTTGCGTAGTTCCATAAGGTAATCAGCATTGCTCTCATTTTTGTGCTGATTTCTCCTGTGGAATTTAAATCTTTCTGCTATCAGCAGTGGTGTAGGATTTAGGTGTTCCTGTAGGATAGCAACAATTTTGTTAAAACTCTTCGCCTTCGGTTTGGCTGGAGTAATCAGGTCCCGCAATAGGCCGTACGTTCTTGCGCCCATTAAATTTAGCAATACCGATGCCTTTTTCTCATCGGCTATTTCGATTGCCTCGCAATATACCTCGACTCTTTCCACATACGTGGTCCAGTCTTCTATTGCATTATCGAAGGCAGTGATATCGCCAGTCTTTGGCATCTTGAAAATCTAAGATGGCGCCTCCCGCGCTTTTCCTTCGTCCCCGATGGATGAAAATGGCGCCTCCCGCGCTTTTCCTTCTTCCCCGAGTTAAGATGGCGCCTCCCGCGCTTTCCTGCCGCTGCCGCTGCTGTCAACGCTGCTCTCTGCGGTATTTTTATTTTTAACCGTTCCCGTCATGGAGCGGACCCTCTGGGACACTTTCCTCCCTCTTCTTAGGTCCGAACGCTGCCCGGCTGCGAAGCACCGGCCGCGCCCTGTGTGCTCCACCCTCTCGCTCTCTCTTTGCTTCCCGACTCGCTGCCCGGCCCCGTTGCAGAGCCACCCGATCGAGCTCTAGCCCGCCGCAGCCCAGGAAGGATCAGTGCACTACCTGCCACCAGCCCGATTAGCTGGGAAACCACAGACTGAAGAACCAAGCTTGGCTCTTGACAGTCTCTCCTGCAAGTTTTCAATCCGATGATTTGGAGGGCGGTTGCCCACGGTCGACGCCCGTTTCTCGAGTTCCTTTGGATTCTTTTTTTTTCTTTCTTCTGGCTTCGACCTTCAATAATGTCGTCTGAGGTGCTGCCGAGTTGCAGGTAAGTTAGTTTCTTACTCGTTGCCAGTATTATATCCGTGTGTTAATGGAGACACGGAATGCAGGAGTTGGTTTAACAAGTCTTTACTGAATGGAGACAACCTGGAAACTGAAACTACAGAAGCCCGCTAGGGCCTTTTATACAGGGGTGGTCACTGCCGGTACTGCAGTCTGAGACCAGTTATTCCCTTAAAGGGACATACACAACAGACAGCAACTTCCTTATTTCTGCGATTAACTGCGCATGTGCTGTCGCAGGAAGTTGCTGTTCGATTTACACTTTAATAACAGTGAGTACTGTTAGCCTCATTGTTATTTCTACAGCAAAATCTGGCCCACTGTTTCAAAGCCTGGTTTTGACTGCACGGGGATGAAATGCTGTGTCCTCCAGGTCTATGTTTGATTCATTGTCCAGTCCTCATTCAGAGTGAGAGAGAGGACAGCCCCGCTCAAGTATCTATCCTGGATGCTGGTGAGCGTGGGAAGGACAGCTGTATTCGCTTGATGCCTGCGATCGTCAGCCCACCACACATGGAGACATCCAGACTCTTTCAGCCACTTGCACTCCTGCGAGAGGACTTCCAGCTTGTGGTCGAAATTTTGGTTGGTGCTAAAGTAGGTGGGATCCAGTTTAACAGAATTCCTCCTAATTTTCTACCCCTGCCTGGCCAAATGGCACCCTAAAACCAGGCAGTAAGAAGAGGAAAATCTAGGCCGATAGCGCAGTATCCGAATGCAGAAATAATACTCAGATATTAGAGCTTTGCATACAATGGGGGTTCATTTTGGGTGATAGTGTAAAATGGATGATATCAGCTGCCCATTATACGTCTCTCCTGATCGACGTTTCCAGTGAAGATGTATAACCGGTGGCTGATCCGAAATCGTCCGCTTTACACTAACAGCATAAGTCAAAATTACCTGATCCAGTGAGGGGAATTTTAACCCCCCAAAAACGGGTGGGTTTGGGTCGAACCTGTCCACTTCCGTATTTAAAGGAGGCGGGAAGGGGGCACGTGCAACCAAACCTCTGCTAGGAGATGACTTGATTATTATAATGAGTCTGCGAGCCTCATGTTTTATCTCTCATCCAAGCTTAACCCTGGCTGGCCGAGTTTCACGGGCCTCGAGAAACCCAGCAGCTAACGGGAGGTGAGGACTGCTGCATGGAAGATGTAAGTGCCTTTCCTGCACTGCTTGTGGGCCAGAAGGAGCAGGATTGCTTCCTTCCAGCCCACCAAGCAAACCTGCTTCCCCCCACCTCCCCCAGGATAGCGGACACCCTCTCCAGGATTGCCGACCCGCCCCCCTCAGGTTCGCAGACACCCTCCTCCCATCTCAAGGATCGCCGAAACCCTGCCCCAAGATCAGACCCCCCCGGATCGGACGTCCCCAGGATTGGACCCCCACCACTATTCTCTCACTATCCCAGCAGTGGCCCCCGACCTGCTCCTGGGCTGCGGTCTCCTCCAGAGCGTTCCCCGCCAAACGGGGAGCCAAGCCTATCAATCAGACTGGCTTCAGGGCGGGGGGAACTTGCTGGGAAAAAAAGACACACGCTCAAACCACCACAGCATGCGGGGAGACCACAACTCCTCTCTTCCCCCCCCCCCCCCTCCGGCTAGGTAAACCCGTCCCAGTCAAGATCGGAGCCAGTATCTCTTTTAATTCTACATTATAACAATATGTGTGGAGTTACTAATTAACTTTTTCATTAAAGTGTATTCCTGCTGTTAACAAGAAGATGCAAGAATAAACATTAATTGTGCATAAAAGGAATTGTGAGAATTTGATTGGTAGAATTTAAGATTCAAGTAAACTGATTTTTTTACTCTAAGGAGGCTCTTACTGGCTTGGATTGGAGCAATATCATCTCTTCAGAATAGAGCCTACATAATCAGTTAAGCTGTTTGATGTGTTGAGCAATGTTAATCTTAGATGTTTAAGTGTTAAATATTGAAATGTTTAATTTTAGGACCTGAACAGAATCGACGGACAGCATCCAGTGGTGTTGCGCCGTGTGAAGAGAAGGTGGATTTCTGCTGTTTATAAACTTATTGAAGAAGATCCTGGGCCTTACCCTAAACTGGCTATGAAAGTAAGTGTTAATATGAGAGAAAAAGATAAAGGATAAAATATTCTTGTTGTAGCTTCTACATAGATCAACATGAAAAATATCCAAATCTTTCAAAAAGCCACAAGTTGGTATAATTTTAATATCTATTTATTGCTCTAAATGATATATTTTGTGTCTGTGTGCTCAAAGTCTCATGAGTAACCTCATGTCTAAACATTATGATGAGTTCAATGTCTGACAAAGAATTTAGCTTGGTATTGGCTATTTAAATTAATTTGGTCCTGGTCACTTTCTTGAAGGTATTTGGCAACCTGTCTTTCATAATCAGTGCATGTTTCCATTCCTTGTTTTACCCAAACAGCTCCCCTGTCCAGGTCTGCTCTGAGTACTCTAGTACCTTGCTCTGCACCACAAATTCAGGAACTCCTGGAAGTCTTCACCTGTCCTCAATAGCACTGTATTCATCTCCAGGCCAGAAAAACTGAGCCCTGCTCTGTGTGGAGCGGAAAACACCAGCATAGACCAGTTGGGCCAAATGGCCTGTTGCTGTGCTGTAAATACTATGGGGAAAAATTCGGTTGATTAGCGCCTCCCATTAGCACCCTAAGATGGCGCTAATGGGGTGTAAAGCAACTAGCGCCCGGGCACGGCGATGTTTGCGCCGCTCGCGAAATTGACCAGACATTTTGTGGCGGTGTTAAACACTATCGCCATAATCTCCTGCGCCCGCAGATCGTGACGTTAGTCAAGCATGCAACGCCCGGGTAGAGCCCCGGACCGGATATTGAGTCGCGCCCCCTGCCTTTCCGCCTGCTGCTAGCAATGACAGGTAAAGGGAAACATTTTGCAGTCGGGAAGGGGCTGGGGGAGTGCTATTTAAAGGTGGCTGCTTCCTGCCTTTTTTTGTCAGCAAAATTTTTGGTTTTAACGCTGTCCTAAGGAGTTTTGGCCCTCAGCACCACTTTTGAGGTTCCTAAGCGCCGAGCTCTTTCCCTGGGCCTATCCATTAGTGCTTCCAACACAATTGCTTTTGAGGTCTCTCCAGGCCGAGATTCAAGGCTGCAAATAGCAGGGTGTGGCTGGCCAGCAAGATGGCCGCTCCCCTTTAAGAACTGGACGGCGCCAGTCTGTCTGTGTTCCATGGTAATTGGCATCGCCTGAGCTTCACCAGCGCTCTGAGGTAGCGCCTCGCTCCTCGTCATTAGAGCCTTAAGACAGGTGTGTAGCGCCTGATTTAGTGCTCAAATCACCTCCAGGGGCGATAGAGGCCAAGTTTGTAGTTGGAGGCGATAACTATTGCCAGACGCCAAACTTTGCGTCCAGCCGATAATAGCACCCCAAATGGGTGATACCGAATATCCCCCCCCTATATGAGTGGATTCCATTGAGCCCAGGGTAGTCTATAGCTGAAAAATGGATCACATCCCCCAACCCCCCCGCCAGATGATCTGAAATCATTGTAGCTCATGAATGCAACCTGAAACTCTTGTCCACCAGACAACTACAACATATTGTATACCTGCCTACCGTTATTCTGATTGGCTTTTGAAAGCCAGAGCAGCTGCTGTGGGATCTCCCTGCCTGACCTACTGTAGAGACAAACTGCTGGACCTCTACTTTCAGGAATACGTCAAGAGTGTACCTGCTCTGTCTCTCTCCTCACATTCCTGTGTGTGTGTCTTCCTTTTTCTTACTCTCTGTCTCTTATTTTTCTAACTCTCTTTCTGTCTTGTTTTAGTATCACATTTTTTTGCTTTTCTTGCACGTTCTTTCTGTCTCTTTTCGCTCACACTCTCTTTCTCTCTCGTTTGTCAAACTGTCTCTCTTGTTTTACTCTCTTGTACTTTCTTTGCCTCTTGTTTATCACTCATGCTCAATGCCACTTGATTCCCCCTCCCTGTTTCTCAACCTTGGTTGAAGCCAAGAAGGAGAGAGGGGTAAGACAGGATCTCTGTGTGTGAGACAGAGAGAAACAAGAAACAGAGCGAGGGTGAAAGAAACAAGAGACAGAGGCTGGGATTTTTCACTATTCTGAAATCATGGTGCATCTTTGGTGTGGTGGAAGTTCCCAAGAGAAGCTATTACCCAGTGCATGAAAATGACATGTTAAAACCTGGCTAAAGAAGACAGATATCGGAGGTTGCAGAAGTTCATTGATGAGTTTGATAGTAAGAAAACTCCGGGCACCCAAAACAGTACTTAAACTTCAAATAAAAGTTTTTTAAAAAATCCCACTAATTAAATGAACTATTAATAACTGTAAAAAAACTAATTTAAACAATTAATCAAATTTTTGAAAAAAATAATTTTTTTAAAAATCGGGTCTAAAAATACACTTACCTTACTGTAAAGTCTTTAAAAATAATAAACCTGTGGAAAAAAAATTCTAACTTTAATTAATAGACCACTTACCTTTTAAAACTAAGTACTTACGTCTGGTTTTTAAATGTGCAAAAAGTACAGGCCTTCACGCACGGGCAAACCGGTCAAAAAACCGGAAGTTCAACGCGCACGCGCACGCGCTGCCTCATACATCGCACGCGTTTCACCTCTTAACCCCTTCGTTCAGGGGACCGGAAGTGCTGTTTTCCCGCGCATGCGCTGTGCATGCAAGAAACCGGCACTTCCATCGGGTCCACGCGTGGGTACTCCGTCCGTACTCACGCGTTGGGACCCGAATTTCTGGGCCGTTGTTTTTAATGAAGATGTACGATATTTTAAAGTTAAGACCCGAGAAATGATTTTATATTTTAATGAAGTACTATTACTAGATCATTCCACTCACAACAGTTTTCTTGTATAATTATTTCCACAAGTAACAATTTTGTTTTATTGCAGCTTGCCAATGACAGGTCACAAAACTATTCGCTGTTATTTTCAATTTCCGGTCAGGGTGTTAACACTGAACCTGAGAAAGGCTTGTTTACAATTGATTCCAAGACTGGAGAAATATTTATCCATCACAAAGTTGATCGTGAAAAAACAAACCAATTGCAGGTACAAACTATCTTCCTTTGATTTTCTTTAACATAAGTTTTGCTGTATGATTCAAAGCACTTATGTTGGATTCTATAACTTATGCGGGCTTGTTCGGTGTCGACTAACGTAAAATATGCAAGAAACTGGAAAGTACTGTAGTACAAAGGGATCTGGGGGTCCTGGTGCACGAAACTCAAAAAGTTAGTATGCAGGTGCAGCAAGTGATCAAGAAGGCCAATGGAATGTTGGCTTTTATTGCTAGGGGGATAGAATATAAAAGCAGGGAGGTATTGCTGCAGTTGTACAAGGTATTGGTGAGACCGCACCTGGAATACTGCATACAGTTTTGGTGTCCATACTTAAGAAAAGACATACTTGCTCTCGAGTCAGTACAAAGAAGGTTCACTCAGTTAATCCCGGGGATGAGGGGGTGGTCATATGAAGAGAGGTTGAGTAGATTGGGACTCTACTCATTGGAGTTCAGAAGAATGAGAGGCGATCTTATTGAAACATATAAGATTGTGAAGGGGCTTGATCGGGTGGATGCGGTGAGGATGCTCCCAATGATGGGTGAAACTAGAACTAGGGGGCATAATCTTAGAATAAGGGGCTGCTCTTTCAAAACTGAGATGAGGAGAAACTTCTTCACTCCGAGGGTGGTAGGTTTGTGGAATTTGCTGCCCCAGAAAGCTGTGGAAGCTACATCATTAAATAAATTTAAAACAGAAATAGATAGTTTCCTAGAAGTAAAGGGAATTAAGGGTTACGGGGAGCGGGCAGGAAATTGCACATGAGTCTAGGTTCGGAATGGTCATGGCCCTGTGGGTAGTGGAGCGGGCCCAGGGGCCATGTAGCCTGGTTCTGCTCCTACTTCTTGTGTTCTAATTCTGTGTTAGATTTCAGGAGATGGTTTTATTCCTGTTCCTGGCTGGGGTGGAGATCGCCTTTACAGAAGGTAAGTACTGTAGAAAATTTAGGGACAGAGTGATCTCCTGGATGAGTTTCGATCGCCTAGGTGGGTCGGAGAGGAATTTCCCAGATTTTTTCTCCCAAATTGGGCATTGGGTTTTTTATCTGGTTTTTCGCCTCTCCTGGGAGATCACATGGGTTCGGGTGGGATGGAGAGTGATAGAAGATTTGAGGTTAGGATCAGATCAGCCATGATCTTATTGAATGGTGGAGCAGGCTCAAGGGGCCGATTGGCCAATTCCTGCTCCTATTTCTTATGTTGTTATGTTCTTAGTGTTGTGTCTGTGTATAATAAGACACAGACTGCAGGAGAAACAGTACAACAGGTGTTTACTGAATGAGGGTTACTCTAGAACTAACTGTACAGATCACTACTCAGGGTTTATATACAGGTGTGGTCACTGCCGGTACTACAGTATACAGGAGCTGTAAAAGTAGTTCTCTCCCTTAAAGGTACATACATTACAATTCCTCCCCTTTTAGATTAACAGTACCATAACACTCATTTAACAATTAAATATCAAACTAATTACAATTAACACTTTTAACATGCAACATCAGCTGAAAATAGTCTATTTATAAATTCAGTCTTTGGGGAGGCTTCCTGATTCTTTCTGGATAACGCCTTTCCTGAGTGTCTCGCTCTTGGTGCAGAGGCGATTCTAGCACCCTGTCGTCAGTTGATTCATCAGCTTCCAATGCTATTGTTTCTGAGGTAGATGCGACCTGTACGTCGGGTTCCTCACCAGGTACGTATGGCCGAGACATGGGGTTGACTCGTTCCTGTGACTCGAGGATCTGGTCAGCATGGCGTCTCACAATGTTCTCCCCAACATCCACTATGTACATTAGTGGCCCCTGCCGTGTGCATATCATTCCTGGTTGCCATTTCTCTGTTCGGTAGTCGCGGGCCAAGACTGGTTGCCCTACATTGAAGCTCCTTGTCGGCTTCTCATTGATGTGCTGGAATTGCTTACTCTCAACATCTCTTCGTACATTTGGCCTGAGCAAATCCAGATGAGATCTCAACCTTCGGTTAAAGAACATCATGGCCGGGGCCTGGTTGGTGACTGCATGTGTCGCATTTCTGTAGGCTAACAGGAAATTGTCCACCTTATGCTGCAGTGGAATGTCGTCATCGCACATGGCCTTTACTGCTTTTTTAAAGGTTTGTACGAACCTCTCAGCCAATCCATTTGTGGCTGGATGATACGGAGCGGATGTGTAATGAGTTACCCCATTCCTTTTCATAAATCTTCGAAACTCTTCGGACACAAACTGTGGTCCGTTACCAGAGCAGATCTGCTCTGGCAAGCCGTTCCTGGCAAAAATGGTCCGTAGGACTGCAATAGTTTTCTCCGTGGTGGTGGAGGACATTTTGATGACCTCAGGCCATTTCGAGTGCGCATCCACGGCTATTAAAAACATTGAGTCCATGAATGGACCAGCAAAATCAATATGCACCTGTTGCCATGGAGATGAGAGCCACTCCCATGGGTGTAGAGGGGCATGTGGTGGTGCATTTTGGACCTTCTGGCATCCTGAGCAGCTCTTTGTCAGGTCCTCGATTTGCTGATCGATCCCCGGCCACCACACATAAGCCCTAGCAAGGCTTTTCATTTTCACCCCTCCCAGATGACCTCTGTGAAGCTCATTGAGCACTCTCTCCCTTAACTTGGGTGGAATTACCACTCGGGATCCACACATCAAGGTCCCCTGGCATACTGACAGCTGTTCTCTTCTGGATGAGAATGCTGGCAACAGTGAGTCGCCATGTGCTGGCCATCACTTCACTGTCAAATCATATACCCAAGACAGTGTCGGGTCATTTCGGGTCTCCTTCTCTATACCAGCGTTAGTTACTGGCAAGCATTCAATTATAGTTGAATGAAATATTTCGACAGGATCCACTGCTGGTGCTTCCTCTGCATTAGGCACTGGCAGGCGTGATAGCCCATCAGCGTTTCCATCGTGTTTCGTGCCCTTATACTCGATTTCATATTGGTGCGCCCCTAGAAAAAGGGACCATCTTTGTAGCCGTTGCGCAGTCATCACCGGAACGCCCTTCTTTGGATTAAAGATGGAGACAAGTGGTTGGTTATCAATCAGCAAGGTGAACTTCTGCCCGTGCAGATAGTGATTGAACTTTTTCACTCCCCACACTAGGCTGAGGGCCTCCTTGTCAATCTGGGCGTAGTTACGCTCGGCTGAGGTTAGTGACCGAGACGCAAAGGCTACTGGCCTCTCCGAGCCGTCCGGGAATTTGTGCGACAGCACCGCTCCAATGCCATAGGGTGATGCATCACACGCCAACCGAATTGGTAGTGCTGGGTTGAAATGAGCGAACACCTCTTTTGATGTGATCAATGCTTTGCTCTTCTGGAAAGCTCATTTACATTCATCACTCCACCTCCATGGTACCCCCGTTTGCAGTAGGGTGTTCAGTGGGTGTAGTACGGTAGACAAATTCGGCAAGAACTTATGGTAGTAGTTCACGAGCCCGAGGAACGACCTCAGTTGTGACACATTTTCCGGTGCTGGAGCCTTGACTACTGCCTCAATCTTTTCAGGGGACTTATGTAACCCCTCTTTATCAATAACGTGGCCACAATACGAGATCTGCTTCTGGAAAAACTCGCATTTGTGGCGATTAGCTCAGAGCCCATATTCCTTCAATCTAGTGAGCACCTGCTCCAGGTTGGCGAGGTGATCACTGTCATTTTCGCCCGTGACCAGGATGTCGTCCAAATAACACTGGGTCCCTGGAATCCCTTGCAGGACTTGTTCCATTGCCCTTTGCCAAATAGCCGGAGCTGATGCTACCCCGAACACCAGCCGGTTGTATTGGTAGAGACCTTTGAGTGTTGATTGTGAGGTACTGTTTCGAGGCTTCTTCTACCTCCATTTGCAGGTACGCCTGGGCCAGATCAATCTTAGTGAAGTGTTTCCCTCCAGGTAGCGAGGCGAAAATATCTTCAATCCGCGGAAGCGGATATTGTACAGTGTGAAGGATTGGGTTCACTGTCACCTTAAAGTCCCCACAGATGCGAACCTTCTTTGGTTCCCCAGGCGTATTACTCAACGACCTCTTCATTACAGGAACAATGGGTGTAGCCCACTCACTCCAGTCCACTTCGGACAGTGCTCCTGAACGTTCCAAACCTTCCAGCTCTGCTTCGACGGCTGGGCGGATCGCATAAGGTACCGGTCTGGCCTTAAAAAAACTTTGGGCTTGCATTTTCCTCTATTTTGATCGTCGCTGTTATGCTTTTTAGTGTTCTGAGTCCCTGCTGGAACACTTCTTGTGCGTCAGTTAGCATTTTTGACAGTCGTCCAGGTGTGATGTCGTCATCCTTTTTGGCATCTACAGTCAGTGCTTGTATGGAATGCCAATCTAGCTGTATCTTCCGGATCCATTCACGTCCTAGTAGTGGTGGTCCTCCATCTGGCAATACATATAGGTCCATTTTTGGTGTTTCCTTGCCGTTATATATAACGTTTACCCTTATTTTTCCTTTGGGGTAGACTTTTTGCCCCGTGTACGTCTTCAAGACAATCTTTGTATCTCTCAAGGGTATATGTGAGAATAGCCGCTTGTAGTCCCTTTGGTTTATGACTGTTAGGGCTGATCCTGTGTCCGATTCCATTTTCACTTGGGCTCCTGCTATCTTGAGCGTGACCCAGATAGTTTGATGATCCTCCATTTTGATCTCATTATGTAGTTTCAGACAACCCAGCTCCTTGCTTCTGGAGTCTGTATCACTTTTCTGTTCATCTGAACTACTCTCCGTCACCTTATGTACCTTCTTGTACTTCTCCTGTGGAGATTTCTTGCTGCTGGTTTTCTTTCCCGACCTGCAGACTCTTGCTATGTGTCCTACTTTTCCACACTGTCTGCACACTTTGTCCTTGAATCAGCAATCATTATGGTCATGTGTTGTTCTGCCGCAGCGATAGCACTTCACTGTTCCGTATGACATTTCATTTGTGCCATATTCTTGCGGTCTCCGTTGTATCTCTGCAGCGCCCCGTGCTGCTGCTTCATGTGATACTGCAATGCTGAAAGCCTTGTCTAGTGTAAGATCCTTTTCTGATAGAAGCCGTTTCTGGGTTCCTTCACTTTGAAGCCCACACGCAAACTTGTCCCTTAAAGTATCTGCTAGTCCCGTTCCAAACTGGCAGTGTTTCGATAGCTTGCGCAGTTCCATTAAATACTCAGCATTACTTTCATCTTTATGCTGGTTCCTTTTGTGAAACTTAAATCTTTCTGCTATCAGCAGCAGTGTGGGGTTTAAGTGGCCCTGTAGGATTGACACTGTTTTCAACATCCTTTTCTACTGGCTTCTCTGGGGTTACTAGGTTTCGCAGTAAGCCATACGTTTTTGCACCCATTGAATTCAACAATACCAGCGCTTTCTTGTCATCTGGCACTTCATTCGCCTCGCAGTATACTTCTATGCGTTCGACATATGTCGTCCAATCTTCAACTTCATTGTCGAACGCTGTGATACTGCCACTCTTCGGCATGTTTGGGTGTGGTTAGACTGGCTTAAAATGGCGTCTCCCGCGCTTTCCTTTCTTCCCCGCTGCGGCTTAAAATGGCGTCTCCCGCGCTGCTGCCAACGCCGCTCTCGGCAGTCCTCGTGGCAAATGGCGACGCCCTGTGGGTTTCGTGCGCTGCTCCTGCGCTGCTGCCAATGCCGCTCTCTGCGGTCCTCGTGGCAATGGCAGTGCCTCGCATTTTCCTGCACGCCTCTCTTCCCCCTTGACGCTGCTCGGCCCTTGAACACCGGCTGCGCTCTGCTCTCTCGTCTCTCTCCCCCGTTGACGCTGCTCAGCCCTTGAACACCGGCTGCGCTCTGCTCTCTCTCATCTCTCTCCCCGTTGACGCAGCTCGGTCCTGAACACCGGCTGCGCCCTGTGCGCTCTGCCCTCTCTCTCTCTCTCCCCCGTCAACACTGCTCGGCCTTTTTCTGTGCTGCTTGGTCGGCTCTAGCCGCCGCTGTCTAGGAAGGGTCTGCGCAGTACCTGTTACCAGCCCGTTTCGCTGGACCACCGTGACTGGAAAGCCAAGCCTGGCTCTCGACAGCCTCCCCTGCGATGCTCAAATCTCCGCTGGATGACTGGGCGGTTGCCCGTGGTCGACGCCCGTGCTTCTGGACTCGACCTCCTTCCACTGTTCTCCAGGAGCGAATCCCTGGGAGGTGATGCAGAGTTGCAGGTAGGTTCGAATCTGCTCGTCGCCAATGTTGTGTCTGTGTATAATAAGACAGACTGCAGGAGAAACGGTACAACAGGTGTTTACTGAATGAGGGTTACTCTAGAACTAACTGTACAGATCACTACTCAGGGTTTATATACAGGTGTGTTCACTGCCGGTACTACAGTATACAGGAGCTGTAAGAAGTAGTTCTCTCCCTTAAAGGTACATACATTACACTTATGATACTCAAAGAACAATGTCACACAGAGATTTGCTGTGAAGAAAAGGCACAGGCTTACGATGACGTTGCCTGTGTCTGAAAGGCTCCAGAGACCAAGGGCTCCGAGCTATTCATTTTGACTATCGCCTAATGTTAATATTAATGATCTAGACGAGGGAACTAGATGTAATATCTTCAAGTTTGCAGACGACACAAAGCTGTGAGGAGGATGCCGAGAAACTCCAGTATGATTTGGACAGGTTGGGTGATTGGGCAGAAGCGTGGCAGATGCAGCATAATGTGGATAAATGTGAGGTTATCCACTTTGGTGGCAAAAACAGGAAGGCAGATTATTATCTGAATGGCAATATATTGGGAGAAGGGGAAGTGCAACGAGACCTGGGCGTCCTTGTGCACCAGTCGCTGAAGGTAAGCATGCAGGTGCAGCAGGCGGTTAAGAAGGCAAATGGTATGTTGGCCTTTGTAGCGAGAGGGTTTGAGTACAGGAGCAAGGATGTCTTGCTGCAGTTGTACAGGGCCTTGGTGAGACCACACCTTGAGTATTGTGTGCAGTTTTGGTCGCCTTATCTGAGGAAGGATGTTCTTGCCATGGAAGGAGTTCAGCGAAAATTCACCAGACTGATACCTGGGATGGCAGGAATGACTTATGAGGAGAGATTGGGTCGATTGGGCTTATACTCACTGGAGTTTAGAAGAATGAGAGGATCTCATTGAAACTTTAAAATTCTGACAGGACTAGACAGACTGGATGCAGGAAGGATGTTCCCGATGGCGGGAGAGTCCAGAACCAGGGGTCAAAGTCTAAGGATAAGGGGTAAGCCATTTAGGACAGAGATGAAGAGGAATTTCTTCACCCAGAGAGTGGTGAACCTGTGGAATTCTCTACCACAGAAGGCAGTTAAGGCCAATTCATTAAATATATTCAAGAAGGAGTTAGATATATTTCTTAAGGCTAAAGGGATCAAGGGATATGGGGAGGAAGCAGGGACAGGGTACAGAGTTTGGATGATCAGCCATGATCTCATTGAATGGTAGAGCAGGCTCGAGGGGCCGAATGGCCTACTCCTGCTCCTATCTTCTATGTTTCTATGTTTCTACATAGAAAGCCATGATCCTGCCCCACCACCTTAACAGTGCTGGAGAAGGACTTCCAATGTGCTGATATTCTCAGTGTCACGCAATTAGCTTGTGTTATACATATTAACCCCAATATTAGTGTGAAAAGATGTGCACACTTACTTTGCACTTCTAATTCCAATAAACTGCTTCCTGATTTGGATATGGTCAATGGATCTGGGAGACATAATTCATAGTCACTGCTGCCTCTATCATGCAGCTTGCACCTCTACTTCCACTCAAAAGCCGACCATCCTCCTTTGATGCTCTGCTGTAATTGTACCTCCAATACCTCTCCCTGAAAAGGTGCAGTTCTCCACCCATTGCTCCTTGGCTCCATTGTCGCTTCCAGCAAAATGTATTTTTTAAATGCAGAAAAAAACTCACTCCTCTTCAAGGGTAAGCAGTAGTCATGTAGGAACTTGGGATTCAGGCCCAGTTCCCAGCATTCATTTTCCAAGTGCTAAGAGCTCGTCACAGATTGGAGGGTCTAACCTCACAAGTTGCAGTGAGGCCAGCCCTCCAATTGCTGGCATAAGGGCGCAGCTCTGAAATTGTCTACATTGCAATTTGGCATTAATATTTGCTCCCATATGCAACCACTAACCAACCTAGAATTTCCGGTTTGGCAGAATTGGGTCACATCTCCAGTTGGCCGGAAGATCCGGCCACTATAGAGACTCTGTCTGATCATCCAGTCTCAGGGTCATTTCAATACTGGAGGCAGGCTCCCTGACTTCCAGCAGGGTGCCCCATCAGCTTAGGGCTGGAGTTTCACTGCAGCAGGCCTCTGATCCTATCACTGCATAGGAGCTGCAGGTAGCCTGCATGCTGCTTGTGAAAGGTACTCAACATTAAATAAAACAATGGTCATACTTTTTGGGCTTGTGCAAGTCATTGTTCTGAGAGCTAAAAGAAATGAACAGGCCTCCTCCACCACCTTTGGTACACTTGGCACCTGGGACTAACAGTAGTAGTAGTGATGCAAATGGAAGCGAATGCATCACATGATGCATTTCCCTCATTTGCATTGACTTTCCATACATCTTCCCACATGGCAGGCATATATATGGGTCACTACTGGGCTGAGCCTGGGAGGAGGAAATGGGGGAGACACACAACAAAGAGGGATGTGATGGAGCATATCGCAGAGCGATTTTCCCTTGCCACTTTCCTTGAGTTGATGAAAAATTGGTGGAGGGCTAATGGGAATCCATGCTACCCTATTTAAGCTGGTAGCTAGATTTTTCACCTTTGCTATTTGGCTAGCTGTTAGTACAAGGCCAAAGATGTGCTGGAAGCTTATGCTAATTATTCCAATGTCCGGACCTCACAAAATTGTATGCAGTCAGCTCAATGTGCTGTGGGCTAGCTTAGTCCTTCAGCCAACCATTCCTAGTACAGATTTTGTTGATATTGGAAGATGTGCTGACTAAGCAATTTAACCAATTACAGATTGCTCATTTAGAAGAACTTGCATTTCACGACCTCAGGACGTCCCAAAGTGTTTCACAGCCAATTAAGTTCTTTTGAATTGTTGTAATGTAGGAAAATACATCAGCTAATTTGTGCACAGCAAGGTCCCACAAACAGCAATGAGATAATCTGTTTCATGGTGGTGTTTGTTGAGGGATAAATGTTGGCCAGGATACCAACTCGAATCGTACTATGGGATCATTTACATCTATCTGAGAGGGCAGACAGGGCCTTGGTTTAACATCTCATCCAAAAGACGGCACTTCCAACAGTGCAGCACTCCCTCAGCACTGCACTGAAGTATGTGCTCAAGTCTCTGGAGCAGGGCTTCAACCCATTATTTATCTGACTCAAGGGCGAGAGTGCTATTACTGAGCCAAGGCTGGCATTTTGTGAGTAAAATGCCTTCAACCTAAAAGAAAAGCACAGTGCAAGACAGGAGAGCAGGTGTACTGACTAAATAGATGGATAAAAAATATAATTTTAAATAAATTCATGACAATTAAATTAAAAAGTTAAATATGTAAATACGCGATCTACCACTCTCTGAATTTGGTATCAAATTTTTGTTTGTTAACCTAAACAGTAGAAAAATTGAATGTCTTAATATTTCTTAATGTATAATCTATTTTTTGAATAATAATTAATTCTACCAATTTTTTCTATATTCAGTTTCAAGTCGATGCTCTGAACACGGACAATTTGCAAGCGGTAGATGATCATATGTTATATCGAATTATAGTGGTTGATATCAATGACAACACTCCTAAATTCAGCAAAGAGATATACAATGTTAATGTATTGGAAAATACGCATCCAGGTAGGAGTTTGTTCCAAAATAGATGATTGTTTTTACATTCTTCCCTGTTTACTCAGAATATAAATGTTTTGGCATGGATTTCTTTATTGACATTCTTCTATAATTAGCTGACAAATGCAGTTGTACTGGCCTGAATTGGGCAAGGGCACTTTTACTCCTTCTTCGAGAAAAACACTGTTCAGAAAGAAAGAACTTACATTTAGATAACACCTCTTATGACCTCAGGACCTCAAAGCACTTCTCAGCCAATGAAATACATTTGAAATGTAGTCATAGAGTCATAGGGGGAGAAATTCGGTATTGCCTCCTTTGGGGCGCAATTATCGGCCGGGCGCAAAGATTAGCGCCTGGCGCTAATTATCGCCTCCAACTGCAAACTTGGCTTTTATCGCCCCTGGAGGTGATTGGAGCGCTAAATCAGGCACTTCACAACTGTCTTAAGGTGCAAAGGCCGAGGAGCGAAGCGCTACCTCAGAGCGCTGGCGAAGCTCATGTGATGTCAGTCAGCAATGGAACACAAACACACTGGCGCCGGCCTGTTCTTAAAGGGGAGGGTCGATCTTGCTCTCCATCCACACCCTGCTCATTGCAACCTTGAATCTCGGTCTGGAGAGACCTCTACATCAAATCTGCTGGAAAGAACAATGGAGAGGCTTCGGGAAAGAGCTCAGAGTGCAGCCCCCACAGTCTCTTCTAAATCAATACAAGGAAGGGCAAATCTAAATGAACCTGCAAAGTGCTGCTCAGTACCCAAAACTCCTTCACACAAAGTTGACTCCAGAAGTCTCTCTCTCTCTCAGAATGCGTGGTGCAAAAATGTCACCAACAAAAAAAGGCAAGAAGCGGTTTCCTTTAAATAGCACTCCCCCAGTCCCTTCCTGACTGAAAAACGCTCCCCTCAACCTGTCGTTGCTAGCGGCAGGCGTTAAGGCAGGGGGCGCCACTCAATATCCGGTCCAGGGCGATACCGTCTCGACTCGACTGACGTCACGATCTGCCGGCGCAGGAGATCGTGGTGGTAGTGTTTAGCGCTGCCGCAAAATGTCTAGTTAATTTCATGAGCGGCGAAAACATTGCCGCGCACGGGGGCTAGTTGCTTTGTGCCCCATTAGCGCCCTCTTAAGGTGCTAACGGGAGGCACAAACCAAATGAATTTTTCCCCCAAAGAGTCAGGGCTGGATTTTGTCAGTGGGGATGTGATGGAGGTGGGACTCCCACTTTTTGGGTTGTAGTCCCGCCTCCATCGATTTGTGGCCAACCCACGCGATTTTCCCTTGATTGACCTTGTTGAGCCCACCCAGTGGGCTCAGCAAGCCAATTAAGGGACACCCGGTTACAGGTGACGTCAGGGATTGACATTTCATCTGTCAAGAGCTTTTGACAGATGAAATATCCACATTTGACAGCTCTGTGAAGCAGTCAAACACTGACAATCTGACTTCTAACTTGAGTCTTTCTCCACAGACTCAGTTAGAAATCTCTCCAGAATAGAATGCAGAATGCTGTAACTTTTGACAGCTCGCGACCATTCTGCTTTCTGTGCCGGTGAGATGAGGGACTCCCAAGACCGGAAGGAAGGTAGCCTGCATTAGTAAGTAAAGGTAAGTAAAACTTATTTAAACACTTTACATACACCAAACACACTTACCTCTGCACACATGCACCCATCACCTGAACACCGGACATCTTGAACCCTCCAAGCCCTTCAGCCTGACGGTCCACCTCGCTAACTTGGCGTTGTTTGGAGCCGTCGGGCAGCCCACACTTCAGGGCTAAAAATAGGGATTAGGCCAAAAACTGCCTGTTAACTACCTGTTAACAGGCAGTTAATTGGCACTAATCCCTTTCTCGCCTTGGGTAGGCGGCTCCCAGCACAGCTCGGGTACCCGCCTCCTGGGAAATGGGCATGGAGGCGGGTTGGGGGCGGGAAGGGTTCTTGGCCCCCGATTCTGCAATTTTCCCCCCACTCCCGCCTCCAAAACTGCCTCCACGGGGCTTGGAAATTCGAGCCCATAGAGTTATACAGCGCAGAAAAAGGCCCTTCGGCCCATCGTGTCAGCACCGGCCATCAAGCCCTATCTATTCTAATCCCATTTTCCAGCACTTGGTCCATAGCCTTGTATGCTATGGCATTTCAAGTGCTCATCTAAATGCCTCTTGAATGTTGTGAGGGTTCCTGCCTCTACCACCCTTTCAGGCAGTGAGTTCCAGATTCCAACCACCCTCTGGGTGAAAAAGTTTTTCCTCTAATCCCCTCTAAACCTCCTGCCCCTTACCTTGAAACTATGCCCCCTGGTTATTGACCCTTCTACTAAGGGGAAAAGTTCCTTTCTATCTACCCTACCTATGCCCCTCATAATTTTGTACACCTCAATCATGTCTCC
Source organism: Somniosus microcephalus (assembly GCF_052327205.1). NCBI lineage: Eukaryota > Metazoa > Chordata > Chondrichthyes > Squaliformes > Somniosidae > Somniosus > Somniosus microcephalus. The sequence continues at coordinate 145,007,101 of NC_140999.1, forward strand.
CCTCAGCCTTCTCTGCTCTAAGGAAAACAACCCCAGCCTGTCCCATCTCTCTTCATAGCTGAAGCGCTCCAGCCCAGGTGAATCTCCTCTGCACCCTCTCCAATGCAATCACATCCTTCCTATAGTGTGGCGACCAGAACTGCACACAGTATTCCAGCTGTGGCCTAACTAGCATTTTGTACAGCTCCATCATAACCTCCCTGCTCTTATATTTTATGCCTCAGCTAATGAAGGCAAGTATCCCATATGCCTTTTTAATCACCTTATCTACCTGTCCTGCTGCCTTCAGGGATCTATGTACATGCACACCAAGGTCCCTCTGATCCTCTGTCCTTCCTAGGGTCCTACCATTCATTGTGTATTCCCTTGCCTTGTTAGTCCTCCCAAAATGCATCACCTCACACTTTTCAGGGTTAAATTTCATTTGCCACTGTTCTGCCCATCCAAGCAACCCGTCTATATCGTCCTGTAGCCTGAGGCTTCCCTTCTCACTATTTACCACTCCACCAATTTTCATGTCATCTGCAAACTTACTGATCATACCTCCTACATTCATATCTAAATCATTAATGTACACTACAAACAGCAAAGGACCCAGCACCAATCCCTGCGGTACACCACTGGACACAGGCTTCCAGTCACAAAAACAACCTTCGATCATCACCCTCTGCCTCCTGCCACTAAGCCAATTTTGGATCCAATATGCCAAATTGCCCTGGATCCCATGGGCTCTTACCTTCTTGACCAGTCTCCCATGCGGGACTTTTTCAAAAGCCTTACTGGAGTCCATGTAGACTACATGAACTGCAGTACCCTCATCCACACACCTAGTCACCCCCTTGAAAAATTCAATCAAATTGGTGAGACATGATCTCCCCCTGACAAAGCCTTGCTGACTATCCTTGATTAATCCTTGCCTCTCCAAGTGGAGACTAATTCTGTCCCTCAGAATTTTTCCAATAATTTCCCTACCACTGATGTTAGGCTCACTGGCCTGTAATTCCCTGGTGTATCCCTACTACCATTCTTGAATAATGGTACTACGTTAGCTGTCCTCCAGTCCTCTGGCACCTCCCCTGTGGACAGAGAAGATCTGAAAATTTGTGTCAGAGCCCCTGCAATCTCCTCCCTTGCCTCACACAGCAGCCTGGGATACATCTCGTCTGGGCCTGGGGATTTATCCACTTTTAAGCCTGCTAAAATCGCTAGTACCTCCTCCTTCTCCATACTAATTTGTTCAAGTATATCACAATCCCCCTGCCTGATTTCTATGCCTACATCGTCCTTCTCCATAGTGAACACAGATGCAAAATATTCATTTAAAACCTCACCCACATCTTCCGGCTCTACACACAGATTGCCACTTTGGTCCCTAATGTGCCCTACTCTTTCCCTGGTTATCCTCTTGCTCTTAATATACTCATAAAACACCATGGGATTTTCCTTTATTTTGCCCGCCAGTGTTTTTTCATGCCCCCTCTTCGCTCTCCTAATTTCTTTTTTAAGTACCCCCCTGCACTTTCGATACTCCTCTGCAATAAGAATTTAGGGAGCTAGTTAGCAGATTAAAAAGCAGGACCTCACTGTTTTTAGTCCTTTGTATCTGCCAAAAGCCTCCCTCTTTTTCCTAATCCATTCTTGTATATCCCTTGACATCCAGGGTTCCCTGGGCTTGTTGGTCCCACCCTTGACCTTTATGGGAACATGTTGGCGTTGTACTCTATTTCCTTTCTGAAAGACTTCCACTGCTCTAATGTGGATTTTCCTTCAAGTAGCTGATCCCAGTCCACTTTGGCCAGATCCTGCCTTATCATATTAAAATCGGCCTTCCCCAATTTAGAACCTTTATTTCCGGTCCACCTTTGTCCTTTTCCATGACTACCTTAAATCTCACCAAATTATGGTCACTGTCACCAAAATGCTCTCCTACTGACACTTCTACCACTTGCCCGGCTACATTCCCTAGAATTAGGTCCAGTACTGCCCCCTCTCTTGTAGGACTTTCTACATGCTGGTTCAAAAAGCTCTCCTGGATGCACTTTAAGAATTCCGCACCCTCTAAGCCTTTCACTCTCTGACTATCCCAGTTAATATTGGGGAAGTTGAAATCCCCTACTATTATTACCCTCTTATTTCTACACTTCTCTGAGATTTGCCTACATATCTGTTCCTCTATCTCCCCCTTACTGTTTGGGGGCCTATAGTACACTCCCAGCAAAGTGCTTGCCCCCTTTTTGTTTTTAAGTTCTACCCATATGGCCTCATTAGAGGAACCTACTAAGATATCATCCCTCCTTACAGCAGTAATTGACTCCTTGATTAATATTGCGACACCACCTCCTCTTTTATACCCCCTCTGTCTCGCCTGAAGATTCTATACCCCAGAATATTGAGCTGCCAGTCCTGCCCTTCCCTCAACCATGTCTCTGTGATAGCAAAAATATCATACTCCCATGTGTTCATCAACACCTTCAATTCATCTGCCTTACTCGCAAGACTGCTTGCATTAAAATAAATGCCATCCAGCCTTGCCATACTCCCTTGTGCCATTACATATTTGCTCTGCCTTCCAGGCTGACTTGTTTTTTTCCTCTATATTTGGCTGTGCATCACCCCCTACTATAGCTCCAGTCCGTATCCCATCTCCCTGCCAAGTTAGTTTAAACCCCCCCCAACAGCACTAGTAAACCTCCCCGCAAGGATGTTGGTCCCGTTCCGGTTCAGGTGCAACCCGACCGGCTTGTCCAGGTCCCACCTTCCCCAGAAGCAGACTCAGTGATCCAGGAAACTAAAGCCCTCTCTCCTGCACCAACTCTTTAGCCACGCATTCATCTGCTCTATCCTCCTATTCCTATACTCACTAGCATGTGGCACTGGGAGTAATCCAGAGATTACAACCTTTGAGGTCCTGCTTTTTAATCTGCTAACTAGCTCCCTAAATTCTTGTTGCAGGACCTCATCCCTCTTTCTACCCATGTTGTTGGTACCAATGTGAACCACGACTTCTGACTGTTCGCCCTCCCCCTTCAGAATGCCCTGCAGCTGTTCAGTGTCATCCTTGACCCTGGCACAAGGGAGGCAACATACCATCCCGGAGTCACGTCTGCGGCCACAGAAACATCTATCTGTTCTCCTTACGATAGAATCCCCTATCACTATTGCTCTCCCACTCTTTTTCCTCCACTCCTGTGCAGCTGAGCCACTCATAGTGCCATGGACTTGGCTCTTGCTGCATTTCCCTGAGAAACCATCTCCCCCATCAGTATCTGTTGTAATGTTGAGAAATACGGCATCCAAATTGCACACAGCAAGGTTCGACAAACAGCACTGAGATAAATGACTAGATAATTTTTTTTGATGGTGTTGTTTGAGAAATAAATGTTGGCTAGGATAGTGGGATAACTTTCCTGCTCTTGATAGTACCGTGGGATCTTCTATGTCCACCTGAGATGGCAGAGGAGGTCTCAATTTAACATTTCATCTGAAAGACAGCACCCCTGACATTGCAGCACTCCCTCAGTGTTGCACCAAAGTGTAAGTCCAGATTATGTGCTCAAGTATCTGGAGTGGGGCGTGAACCTACAACCTCTGACTCAGAGGCAAAATAGCTATCACTGAACCAAGGCTGAACGGTTGATAATTTTTGCACATCACACACTCAATTGTGCAACATACACCCTGGGTGAGTGAGGGTTTCTGCCTGGAATCCAAAGTCAGACAATCAGCATTATGTAAGAGGAGCATTTACTGTTAATAAATAACACTGTTTGTGGTTCAACTAATAATTAAAATGTGTTTGTTTTGGAATGCAAATCTGAAATTCTTCAGAAGTGGAGTACAGAGTATGAAAAACTGATATGCAAATTATACTTGTATGCATTTTGTCCTCTTATTGTAGAGGAGAAACCTATATACTTCAGCATTTTCTAAACTGGATTTTGTAGCATTTCATACACAGGAGGAAAGACTTTTCACTTTGGTGCTCTCAGCCCCTGCCAAGAGTGCATATCGGGAAATTGCACACCCCACTGCGTGCTGTAAATTTATCAACATAAATTAATAAACAGAAAATTAGGATCTGGGTGCATCATTTCCCAATATCCACTCCTTGCATGTACTGGTAAATGGAACATCCTCCCTAAATGTTGTTTCTTTCATTTAATATGCAGTTTGGGTCATTCCATTAAAAACCATTCGTTGGGCCAGAAATTCAGGTCGGAGGCTTCCCGCGGGTGCAAGCCTCTGACCTGCACTTACCTAGCGCGACGGCCGTTGTGCGTGGGATTCCGATCCTGGGCCTGCTCCAACTGCCGGCATGCAGTGCTTGCATATTCCAGGGGCGCAGTTATTTCGAAGCATCCCCTGGGATCATGTGGGCCGTGGAGAGCCAATTGTAGCAGGGAATCTCTATTCATACATTTGACAGGAAGGCCTGTCAAATCTATGAATAGAGTTCAGCCCCAAAACATAACTAAAATGTCAAATAATTAAAAAAAAAAAAATCACATTTTTAAAATAACTATAATTTACATAAAATAACTATAATTTACATAAAATAACTATTTTAAACAATAATTTAAATTAAAAAAAAAAAAAAATTAATTACAGTTTTTAACAGGGCTAAAAATAAACTTACCTTTCTTTAAAGTATTTAAAAATAATAAACCTGTGGAAAAAATGTTTTAATTTTACTTAATTCACCACTTACCTTGTTAAAAGCAGGCCTTGCGACTGCTTTTTAAAAGCGTAGCTGTTGGAGACTTACTCTCTCGGAGAAACCTGTTTTAAAAAAAAAAAAAAAAAATGGAAGTTCCAGGTGTACGCGCTGCCTCTCCGGCGCACGTGTTCGACCTGTGAACCCCTTCCTTTAAGGGAACGGAAGTTCCGGTTTCCCATGCATGTGCAGTGCATGCACGAAATCGGCACTTTTGTTGGGCCTATGCATGAGTACCCAGCGTGTACTCACCCGTGGGGACCCGAATTTCTGGTCCATTAATTGATTACCTCAGAGCGCTGATCACCAGTGATAATTTAGGATATAAATTGTGTGAATAAAGATAATGGGGTAGTTTCCGCTTTGCGCTCAATCGGGAAATTGCGCCCAAAATGTGCTTGAAATTGCGTTGGTTAGGTTACAGTTCAAGTTTCAGCTAAATTTCATTTGCATAATCACAAACGTAAAGGTGGTGATTTTCACTCAGAAGTCAGGAAGGAGGCAGGACTGCAACTTTCGGGGTTGTAGCCCCGCCTCCATGGAGATGCGGCTAATCCACGTGATTTTAACTTGATTGACCTTGTTGAGCCCGCCAATTAAGGGCCACCCAGCAACAGGTGATATCACAGACTGAAATTTCATCTGTCAAGACGTTTTGACAGATGAAATATCAGTGTTTCACAGCTGTTTGAAGCTGTCAAACACTGACAGTCTTACTTCTAACCTGAGTCCTTCTACACAGACTCAGTTAGAAATCTCTCCGGCACAGAAAGCTGCAGGCTGTCACTTTTGACAGTTCGCAGCCGTTCTGTTTTCTGTGCCGGTTAGATGATGGACTCCCGAAACCTAGAGGTAGGAAGGCTAAAAAGGTAAGTACACGTAATTTAAACTTCTTTATACACTTTAGACACACTTACCTTTGCACTCATGCACCCATCGCTCACCTGAACACCGACATCTCGACCCCTACAAATCCTTCAACCCGACGGCCCGGCTCCTCTAACTTGGCGTGGTTTGGAGCCGTCGAGAATCCCACAGTTCAAGATTAAAAATAGGGATTAGGCTAAAAACTGCCTGTTAACTACCTGTTAACAGGCAGTTAATTGTCACTAATTCCTTCCCGCCTCGGGTTGGCAGGTCCCAGTGCGGGGCAGGTACCCGCCTCCTTTGAAACTTACTTGGAGGCGGGATGGTGTCGGGACCCCCGAATTCGGGACTTTAAACCCCCGCACGGCTCCAATCCCGACTCCACGGGTCAGTTAAAATCGAGGCCAAAATCTTCAATGAACCAGTGTAATCAGGCAGCATAACAGAACGTAAAGGTTTCTTCTTTATTCATTGCTTTAAAAGTATTCCTTGATGTAGCCATTTAAATACTGTGGCTACAAGAGCAGGTCAGAAGCTGGGCATTCTGTGACGAGTGACTCACCCCCTGACTCCCCAAAGCCTTTCCACCACCTACAAGGCAAAAGTCAGGAGTGTGATGGAATACTCTCCATTTGCCTGAATGAGTGCAGCTGCAACAACATTCAAGAAGCTCAACACCATCCAGGGCAAAGCAGCCCGCTTGATTGGCCACTGGAGATCAGGTCACATTTAAAGGACACCAGGTCTGCTTCTTCTCCGCTCCGTGACCTTACGGAGTTTGACAGCCTGATCATGAACGTGGCAGGCTGGACTGCTTAGCAAACAGAGAGGAGAGTTGTGTGTCTCAGGCAGGGAATCTCCTTGTGGCTGGCTGTGTTCCATGCCATAACTTCATTGGAAGCATGAGGTTATGTTGGGGGTGGGACCAGCTGCGAAGAAATTCCGGGCCGATTCTTTGGGGGGGGGGGGGTAGCGGGGAGGGAATGGCTGAGATAGTCAGCCAGCCTCCATGAGCCAGGTATGATGGACAGTGCGTGGGGGGTGGGAATTGTAAGTTGGGACAGCTGAGACGAGCTAGCGTGAGGTTTTGCAATCTGCGGATGTAACGTACTTTTCTCCCAGGTTGTTAACAGCAGTGGCCAGGAGAGCAACACTCAATCCTGGGAGAGTCCGGAAGAGTTGGCAACCTTAGTGGAAAGATCAAATTGTAAAGTTTGGTGAAAGCAGAGTTGGCAGAAAAATAACATTTAGGCAAAAGCTGCCTCACTAACATGCTGCCTGAATTTAATTGGATCAGTAATTCCTGTATTTAATAACATTTACTTCCCTGCTTATGTCATGTGACACAATCATGGTTTTGAATATAAATCCTGCCCCACAAACTCAAATTACAAACAAATTACATTTCTCCAGAAAGTTTCTTTATTATTAAATTTTCAAGAATTTTTCCTGAGAGTTAGGCTGGAATTTTCCTTACCTTGGTGGGTCTGCTACAGCCACTGTCCAAATTGAACTTACCTTAATGGGGCCTATTAAGTCCGCCCAGTGCGTTAGCCAGCCCAATTAGATGAAGCAGGTCTGGTGACATAATTTATGATGCGTTTTAAGCCGGGACCTTAATGGGACCCTGGACACATTAAATTTTAAGTTCAATCTAACATAGTGGGTGTTGAAACTTTACTGTACAATCATATAATAAAAGTTATATATGAATGACAAAGAAATATTTAAATAAAATCATTAAGTAATATGACTCCATCTATAAATACGATCAAGAATATAATTAAAAAAGTACATTAATTATGAAGTTATTAGTGCTTTAGTCACAAAATCTATAGACTTTTGTATCAGTAACTGGTACAAATAAAAGACGTGTGTGTATAGGTAAGACATAAAATTAAGCAGATTTTAAATGTAATTGTAAAGGGGTGGATTTAAAATCCTACGCAAGTTCAGCAGAAGAGCTGCGGAATCCCTGACAAACAGTGTAAGTGGTGCTTACAATGTGTTTCTGGGATTTCTGCAGCTCTTCCGTTGAAGTTAACAATGGACAAGTGAGAGGACCTCTGCAGAAATTCACCCTATAGTCTCAGACTGAAATATTGAACCAGAGGAATGAGTGATGAGAATGAATTTGTTATGGTTGATGACTTGATTTAATGTGTCTTCTTCTGTAACTGGACAATCACAGTATACTGTGAGAAAAACCTGTCCAGAAACAACACAAAAGTTTATTTAAATGGGGTCTGTCATTTTTTATAGTGCAAATCAATTCACTGCAATTACTGTTCAGTTAAAAGGCAACATCCGAGAATGGCCAGTGAAAATTAACATTTACCAGTAGCTTTTCAAGTAGAACAGAACCTCCATCAATCTGTTAGCTGATGTAATCAACATGTATTTATTTTGGTTTGTTTTCCATGCTGTCAAGTCATCAGCTGGAGCAATGGCCACAGAACTCCCACTTCAGGTTGACAGACGTGGTTCCCGAGCTGTGTGAATCCCGTGGCCATGCAGGGAAATGTAAATAGTAGGGGGGAACAGGCTCTTAAGTGCCTGTAAAGTACCTCATAATGATTTCACTTGGGTCCTTCGCAGCTGCAGGTCAGGTCAGCCCCACGCTGACAGATGCACCTGTGGGAAAGGCGTGTGGGAGCGAGTTGACAGCGGGTTCCCGACCCGCAGTCAAAAAAAACAACTTTCCCACCCAACCTGCCACCCATCGCACCCGCTACCACCATTGAAAATTCAGCCCTTAGTTTTTATTGTGTCTGTTAATAAAGGACAGTTGTTTACTTGCTTTGTCCTTGTGCAATACTTAGTTCATATTACTTACATTGAATGTTTACACAGTAAACATATTTACAGCTCTAACCTCCACCACCGTAACTTTTCACTTGCACACTCCGCAGCAGCTCCCTCCACCACCAACGTGACTTCACTGGAATGTGGCGAGCCGCGTTTCTGTCACCGAGGTGACCAGCAGGGCCCAAGCAATGCTGATTGGCTACAAGCCATGACAGCCAGGGTACCATGCACACGTGGACCGCGCATACAAGGACCGATTCTCCCGGGTCGCCAGCAGCAGCAAGGCCGGGAGACCAATCGCCCATTCCGGGAGACTCCCAAACCAAAGTGGCAAGGATGGCAATCCTATGTTACATGTCTGCTGGTGCCTGGTTGTCTGGCACAGCTATTGACATCTGAGGGGAGGGTAGAGGTACTGAGAGGCAGTAACCTCATCTGTGCGTACTCCAGTTATCACCTGCTGCTGGGCGCTCCCTCAAAAAGGCCACAGATCTTTGTGGGAGCAGATTTCTGGGCAGCAGTGAGAGCAATGAATCCCTACATAATGTCTCTCCATCTAACCCCCCAGCATATTGAAACCAGATAATAAAGTCTCCCAACGTTAAAAATAGCTCTTATTTCCAGATCCTTTCTGTGGAAAAATGCTCCAAAAATCCTGAAACTTGATACATCTCTTTTCCGCTGGATCAGTCCCTTGTGTGTGAGGTTTACAGCTTGTCCATGAAGACGGTGTAGTTTTTTGTTTCCATTTGCATTTATATTGCACGTTATGACATCTCTTAAGATGACCCTAAACACTTCAGATCCAACAAATTACTTTATGATGTGCAGTCACTATTGTTATATAGGCAAACACCATAGCCAATTTGCGCAGAGTAAGATCCCAAAATAGTAATATTTGAAAGACCAGCACAACTTCCTACTTTTCTTTGAGCAGGCAGATGGGGCCTCAGCACCAATGCAGCACTACTTCAAACCTTCACTGAAGTGACAGCTTAGATTGTGCATTCAATTCCTGAAGTGCGGCTTGAAACCATAACCCACTCAGTGTTATCAAGTGAACCAAAGTGACACTTACGTATTTTCTGTGATTGTGTTTGGTTTCTGAACATGCAATGATCACAACAAACAAATGGATACACACTGTAAAGATAAAAAGGAAAGTGCATGCTAGAAATCTGAAAGGAAAGCAAAAATTGCTGGAAATGTACAGAAGCCCCTTCAAAATCTGAAAGACAAAGATTAGTATTTCAGGTGCAACCCTGCTGCAGATGTGAGCAAGCATTGCATCCCAAACAGCAACAACGCTTCTCTATTAAATGTTGACTAAGTTGCCAGCATTTCCAGTATCTTCTGTTTTAGCTAGATGTATATCTTCATGCGATGTGAATACAGCAGCACTGTTTTCTGGAGCCATAACTTATACAGTGCATCTTTACTGAGTAATTCATGTTCAATGTTTTAGGTGAAGAAATCTTCAAAGTTGAAGCAACAGACTCTGATGATACAAGAGATGGAAATGCAAAACTTACATTCTCCATTGTTTCTCAAAAACCTTCAGTACCATCAAATATGTTTAAAATTAACTCCAAAAATGGATCCATTCTTCTTCATAAATGTCTAGACTATGAGGTATGTACTGTATTACATTTCCATAAAAGAAACTGCCTTTCTAAATTACAGAATTGTTTATGCTTCTGAAAATATAATTTAAACAAAACAAAATCAAATTATAAAATAACTTTCTTGATAATTGGACAAATAATATAATCAATTAATTGGCGATTATAAATTTTGTTTTACAATTAATTTGTAAGCCTTATCAAATGTATTGCAAATAACTTGATATCAAGTCTGGCTGTTACAATGGGTTGGTGCACTATGCTTTCAACTTTGAGTCATGGGTTTGAATTCAACCAAGACTCATGAGCTGAAAGCTTCCTTTCTCCACCAGCTATCAGGGAATTAATCTAAGCATTCTCAAACTCAATGAGCATGGACCCACAGTACAAAGCTCTCCATAATTTGGCATACATTGGCAATCTTCCTCAGAGAGGGTTAAAATTGGGCTGAAGGTCTTGTGCCATTCTGAATGTGGAGATCAGAAAGTGCGTTCAGAACTTACTAGTCAATGTTTCAGTATGTGACATTTCCTTGTAACAGCATTCCTTTCTAAAGTGAAGCCTTTGCAATCATCTCACCTGGGATAAATGGTGTTATGCGCACCTGTCCCTGTATATTCTGGTATAGGGAAAGCCGTTGACAAGAAAATTAGAATAAACATTGAAATCAAGTCAGAAATAAGGGCCCCGATATTTACGGGGTGGCGTGTTCAGAGCGGGGGTGGCGGGGGAGGGGTGGGGATGAGGAGTTATGGATGGGAAACGCAGAAGTACGGGTCTCCCAAACATTCTGCAGCTTTTTACTGCAGGACGTCTTTTAAATTTTTTCTCTAGGTTTTCCACCCGGCAGCCAGTCTGATTGATCGTGGGTGGGGGGTTGGGGGGAGGAGGGGGAAGATTGGGGGAGTTGCTTATCACCGAGGGGGGTTAGGGTTGGTGATCATGGGGAGATTGGGGGTCAGACATCATGGTGGGGGGGTCGGACAGATCGCGGGGTGTTTACAGGGTAGCTTGTTGGGCAGGAAGGATTCACTCGTGCTCCTTCTGGTCCACAAGTGGTGCAGTAAAGGCACTTATGGATCCAGCCGTTCTCACCTTTTCCCGAGGCCAGGAAAGCCCGGCATATCTGGCAAGATTCTTAAGGTAGCCCAGAAATGCCCCAGACATGCCCCTAAATTGCTGCCAGGTGCGAGGGTTGGTTGGGTGGGCAAAAGAAGCGTTCGCATGACCCTCGTTAACAATTGCTGCTGGTAAACCAAAGGAGCAGAAACCTGGTGGAGCCAGATTCTGCCTCAAATTCTGGAGTCTCCACTTCCACTGAGCTCAACCTCTGCCCCAAAAAGGAGTGGAACTTCTTGGATAATATTTTTATTTATCTTATTTAATTGAAGATTGTTGAATAAGCCATTAATTTTTAGCACGGCTTCATCCAGATAGCCAGTTTTAATTTTAGGTTTCAATGAAAGAGAAATCTATGGCTTTGAAATTCCAGAGTCCTGTCTCTCCCAGCGGAAGAGCAATGGAGCAGGAATTCCACATGCACATATTCATGGATGCAGATCCCATCCCAAATTCCAGTAAGGATGCATTAGAAGCACTCACCCCGATCCAAGGGTGGAATGGCTAGGAGGGCCCTGAGGCCTTTCCTGGGCCAAAGCAAAATGTGTGCAAATAAACCTTAGCTGTTAAAGATACCATAAAACATGGTAATAAAGGTAATTATGTTTGTCTTGTAAACTTTCCAAGAGTTTCATTGGAATGCACACCAGCTCCAGGTTCCTACAATGTAACAGAATGGGGGCAGGTCCAACATCAGAGTGATAATCAGGTGGGAGGGAGGATTCCTAGCTTCCTGCTGCATTTTCCTCGTCATTGCTACATTGAGCATTACAGTGGAGAAGAACACGAGAAACTTATCGTCGGGACTTGTGTCTGAACCCCATGGCTTAGAGGGTCCACAGGGCCCTGGGGTCAGCCCAAAAATGGATCCTGAGAAACAGATACTTTGAAATTTTCCAGGATATCTCTCAGACATTCTTTGGGGCTCAGGGCCTTTTGACTGCCTCACACCACCCACCCACTACCATCCACCAGCCCTCCTCCTGCCCCGCAGATCCTACCACAAGACCCTGCCAAAGAATGGGCCTGTGCTGGGTTCTCCTGTCCATGGCCTTTTTCATAGTTGGTGCTTGGTTCCGACCCCTGTCCCTGTCCCAGCAGCTGTTGTGTGAGAAGTTCCAAGAACCAGGAGGCTTCCCGTGAGCAGGCGAAGAAAAGGAACCTAGGGCGGGGAAGAGGGGAAACTGAGGGCAGGGAGAGGGGTAACTGAGGAAACCCATTTCAGAGACTCCAGGAATGCTGACACCCCCAATTCCCGACGCTCCAGCGTCCTCCTGAACTCGGGGCAGGGAGGCAGATGTAGGTCTGGTCGCATTTTACCCCATTTTCTGCCACAATCGTGTTCAATTTCAGGAGGAATTGTAGAAAATCCAGTCTAGTATATATTGTATATATTACATGTGGACAGTGGAGGTGCATTATAGATTAGCGGAAAACTTAAAACTTTTCACAGACTGCAGTTTAAGAAAGACTTCCCAGCTTTATCCAAAATAAACAAATGCACTGCAACTCATGCAATAGTTAGCCTTGTAATTACCTTTTTTATTGTTAAGAAGTTGCTGGGGCATGGTAATGTCGTCTTTTATAAAATGTCATTTGTGTTTTATATCTGATTGTCATTTCTGTTTTAGGCCATCAAATCCTACTCTTTAGTCATTAAAGTAAGAGACAATGGACAAAAAGTACTGTCCTCGAGTGCAGAAGTACAGATTAATGTGATGGATGCCAATAATAATCCTCCTATTTTAACTCAGAAAAGTGTAAGTATTTTTACAGATAAACTGGGTGGTGGTGCGGGGGGGGGTGGTCGGGGTGGAATTTTAACCCCCAAGAATGGGCGGATTGGGGCGGGTCGGGACTTAATATGAATGATTTTTTGATTTCGACTGCAACCTGGCTTCAACGCACCCACTTTCGGGTTTAATGGATGCGTGTTTGGATACCGGTGAAAAACCTACTCTCCAAAGTCGAGGATTGAATTATTGCAGGCGGGCGGGTAGTTAATGTTGCAATTAATGTCCTTAGGAGATGTTAATGAGGTGTTTGTAAATTGAATTTCATTTAGCTCTAAATTTAATGTTTCCAGCACGGGTTTCCCGGGGCTTAGGAAACTGACCAGGGAAATGGAGGCGAGATTGAGCCGCAGTTCAGGTGGGCATTTAAACTTGTGGTTGACCCATCTGAACAAAACCTCACTGATTACAGCTGGTGTCTCAGTTCCCTCTGGCAAACATTTGGCAGAGGGTTCTTGTGTGGATACAGCTTTTTCTCAACTTTGAAGGCTTTCAAACTGACAAGATCAGGCTGGGAGGTGCATTGGAGGAAGACCATCACCATCCACGGCAGCGACAACATGCTGTGGTGGGATCAGCACGTGCACAGGAGAGAGATGCATAGGAGGTGCACAGGAGAGAGGGGCTGAAGTCACAGGAGGCACTACCCATGCCACAGGGTTTATAGACAGAGGCTGCGATTTCATCTACTGAGGCAGGAGCATGGCGGCCGGGGTCGCTGGCGTGTCGCGGTCCCGCTCCTCTCTCCATGCCAGCTTTCCACATGACCTTCCCCTGATGGGCCTTGTTAAGCCCACCCAGCGAGGTTTCCGGTAAATTAAAAGGAAGCGGGTCTGATGACGTTATTTGAAGATGCGTCATCAGCCGGTTTCCTTAAAGGGACCATGGCCAAATTGATTTTGACAGTTGTGCTGTCAGTGTTCTACAGCATTGAGGTGCTGCAAGCACTGACAAGCCCTGCACAGAGGTGCACAGCTGCACCCAGGCTCGCCCATGACTTCCTCCAGATGCTTATGGAGGGAGTCACTGCACACAGGGAGGTCATCTTCCCTTCCAGTGGGCAGAAAAGACCTTCCCAGGAGACCAACGCAGCCTGGTTGCACATTGTACAGGAGGGCACAAGCAGGGATATCGTCTGGAGGACCAGGCTGCAGTGGCGCAAACCTTTCAATGATCTCAGTAGATCACGAAACGTTACTGCGAAGCCACACTCAACTTCATCCTCCTGTGCCACTAATCACATCCCATCACTCTGCCTTCCCTACCCGACTCCTGCACATCCTTACTCACACCAACTTACCTTGCACCGCCACCCATCCCTCTCTATCTACATTATCACTTCCCCATCTCACGAGTCACCCCTCACACTCACCCTCATCCTAGTCTAATCATACCAACTAACAACACACAAGGGTAGCCACTTGGGTCTTTTATCCAATGGTTATGTTAATGTGTTGTCAAACATTGAAACCTTTATTTTCAACACTTTGTGTTCTTGGACAGATTTGTGTGCAACTTTGGAAGTGTCTTAGTGAGTTGCAGTGAATGGTGAGACATAATGGTCCTGCCCCCCCCCCCCCCCAATGGTGATGAGTGTGAAAGGAATGGCTTGGGCATTGCAGGGATGCTTTATGGTGTTGGTGTGGGGAGGTGCCAACCTGGCGCATCATGTGGCAGCCAGCATCAAGTGAAGTAAATCTGGCCTTGGTGAGGCCATCCCTGGCATCCCGGGCAGCAATGTGGTCAGGTACTGATGCCCTGTGTCCTGTGCAGCATCAGGTGATTGCGGAGAAGGTTGGTGTTGTTGGTGCTGCTGGTGTTGGGGCTGATCGTATTGGGATTCTGAGGACCAAGGTGAGATTTTTTTCAAGGGCACCGATGCTGATGGAATAGATGGCAGCTGAACTTGAGATGACAGAAGCAATCTGTCATTGGTGAGAGAGGTTGTCCCAAGGGCGTGACAGTGGATAGAGAGTTTACTCCAAACCCTTCCAACATGCATAAAGCTGAAAAGTGTATTCCAAATCCAGCTTCTAAGGCTGGAAAGTGAATAGCTATGAAATGGTAACTTTTATACCACATTCGTAGCTGTCAACTGTTCAGATGACTGTATACTCATTGAAAACCCGACCTACTTACCTGACGTGATCCCCGAGCGCTGTGAACTTTGTCAAAAACCTGGAAAAATGGTAAGTAGAGGGTAAAATTGCCTTTAATTGGATTTTAACTAGCTCTTAATGATGTAAATAGTCTCCCCCACCGCTTGGTGTCAGGTCTGTTCAGTGCGGATAGGCCCGACCCCCGGGAAACTAGTGTGAAGGCAGGTTGACAGCGGGCTCCCGACCCGCTGTTGATCATTTCCATTTTGACAGCTGACCCACCTCCCAAACCTGACCTCTTGGTGGCAGACATCGGTAGCTCCTAGTAGAAGACCTACTACTGGCAGGACCTGGTGGACACACATTACCACTGACTGTGGGTCCTTCCATGGCGCTACCGGAGGCTCTGAGTCCACTGCACATAAATACATAAGGCAGGTGATGGTTGGATTGTTTGCCAGGGGTGGGAGTTATTTAAACTTCCCCTGTGATGACAATAGCCAGAATGAGTGGGCACTCAGATTATGTGGCATTATAAAAAAAGGAAACTTAACAACATAACATTTTGTCAAACACCCATGTGCATACCCTTGGTGAATTACAATTTATTGAACTTACGCTTCCTACCACTTCTACCTGGTGCATCCTGTGTAGCTTCAGCAGAGGTAGAGGCAGGCTGCTCAGATCCCTGCTCTGACTGAGATGCTTTTGGCCTATGCCCTCTGGGCTTCATAGCCCCTGAGGACCCTGCCAAAGACTGCTCCACCTGCACTTGTGCAGGGGCAGACACAGCCATAAGGAGACAAGGCAGCATGTTGGTTACTGTATGAGGGTGGGGGCAACGGTTGAGAAGTGGGAGCACTTTGAGTGGAGTTCCCACTTCCATGTCCTGTTTCACCATCATCTGTCTCTTGGACCAGCATATATCACTGCTACCACTCTGCTGCAGACCAGCTAGGCGGAGAACAGTGACACATTGTAAGGCCACGGATATGGGATCTGTCATACTGTTCAAGGCAGCAGACACCTTCTGCACAACCGTGGTCATGATCTGCACAGGTGCACTCCTTTAAGAGCTGTGCTTGAAGCTCCATGATGGCGGCCACTCTCTCCATGGCAGATATTCTTGCAATTCCCTGCACTAACAATCCACTAGTGGTCAAGTTAGACTCCTCCATCCTCTCCGCTATTGTGGAAACTGTATGTGGCACGCCTGTCAGTACCTAGCTGAGCTCATGGTGCACGCATTTGTGCCACCCAGAATTGGACACAATACCCCAGCTGAGGCCTAATCAGTGATTTATAAAGGTTTGGCATAACTTCCTTGCTTCTGTACTCTTTGCCTCGATTTATAAAGCCAAGCATTGAGTATGCTTATTTAACAGCCTTATCAACTTGTCCTGCCACCTTCAAAGATTTCTGTATGCAAACCCCCAGGTGTCTCTGTTCCTGCACCCCCTTTAAAATTATACCATTTAGTTTGTATATTACACATTTTGTATTAATGCAAAGCTGACACTACTTCACATCAATGCAAGCTGTGTAGTATAACTGGCCTATAATATTCCAATATAGGCATCATTTATATTCAATGATAGAATTTTAAGGGCTCAAATATCATTAAAAATATTGCTATAAAAATACATCCCTGTTTTCAATTACTTGCCTTGATATTCTGAATTAATGTTGCTGTGCCTCAAGAAGTTAGAGCTGCAGTTTTCCTTTTTTAATGAGTACAGAAAATCCAGATGAATTGATGATGTAGGTATGAATCACCATTCCAAAATGTAACTCTGGTACTCCCTCAAAAAGCAAAGGACATAGGCCTAGAAATTTGAGCGCAAGAGGGGTGCAGGAATTTATAATGGCAATATAACCTTATTTTGACTTTAAATATTGGCCCAGAAATTCGGTATAGCCGCGTTTGGGGTGCTAGTCCTGGCGAAGCGCAAAGTTTAGCGCCAGGCACAATTCAGCGCCACCTAGCACGATATTGGGTTGCAGCGCCCCTAAAGGTGATTGCAGCGCTAAATCAGGCACTGCACGCTACTCTTAAGGCGCTAACCCGGCGGCGCAACACAATTTCGCGGCGGCGGGGCGCAGCGAAGGTGGCTGTCAATAATCACTTTCCCTGAGACACACTGGTGCCAGCCAGCTCTTAAAGGGGCAGGTCAATTGGCATCACCAGACACACTCACTGCCTTGTAGGCCTTCAAAGCGGTGGGAGCCTACCTGTGGCGCACCAGCCTAGCAAGACATGGAAAGGGTGAGGCAGAGGGCGGAACGCCTCACTGATGGGGCATTGGATGCTTTGGTTGGCGCAGTGGAATCAAGGCCAAGGAAGATGGTCAGATGTGATTTATGTTTTGGACAGTCTCCCGGGTGTGAGAGGCAGTTATGTGTCAGTGTGTTAGTTTTGCTTTCTGTTGCCATAGCTTTCTCATGTTTGAAGGAACCACATTTTGTGTAATGAAACACTTTCTTCATTTACAATGGCCATGCCTGCTATTTACATGCATCTTGCCCTTCACAGGCTTGGGGGTATCAGACCGATTCCATTCCTGTTCTTGGAATGGCAGCAAGCATTCCTTGAGAGGGGCTTAGAAACTACTTCTGATCAGCCTCTGACGCACAGCCTGAGAAGAGCCGCTCGCGTAGAAGTTCAGGCCAGCAGGCATCTTCTCAGCCACCGACAGAGTTGTCCTGCACCTTATCTAAGGCTGCAGATCTGGCTGAAGCAGCTGGCACAGCTCAGTCACCACCTCCTTTCTAAATCGCAGCCTTCTGACACACTGCTCCTCTGGCATGTTCATGTAGGAAAACTGCTGTCGGAAAACCCTGCCAGCGTAAGGTCTGCTGTGGCGACGTCTGTTGGCCCTCCTCCGTCTGGCCATGCCCGCCCCCCTCTCCCAGCGTCTCAGTGCCCTTTCCAGATGATTCAGCAGCAGGACGTTCCCCTCCAATGCAGCCCCCATAATAAGTGCCCACAGGAAGGTTCCCCGTTGTCAAGGCTCACCAACAGCAAGGTGATGGTCAGAAGGCTGAAGATCGCCTGCCTGCGCTGGCTCAGTGGTCAAATGGCTCTGTGTGCAGCTCAGCAACTCTTTGTAGCTCTCGAGGAAGTTGTGCTCCAAAAATGGCTGATGCTTTTAAACCACACCAGTCCCCTTTAAATAACGCTCCTCCAGCCTGAGAGCGACTTGGTAAGGTTCCAGGTAAGCTGTCACTATTAGCGCCAGGCGCTACGGAGGGGGGGCGCCACTGAATTTCCGGTCCGGGACGCCCAAAAGGCGTTGCACACTCAAATGACGTCATAATCAGCCTGCGCCCATGAGCAAGCGCTAAGATTTAGCGCCGGCTCTAAATGCATGCTCCATATGGGGCGAGGCGCTAGGCGGCCTGCGCCCGCCCGGAAATTGGCTAGCGCCCCACTTCTCGGCCTCTTTAGGCGTTAATCGGTGGCGCTAATAACCGAATTTCTCCCCCATGGACTTTAAAATCTTATATATATGTACATTAATCCAAACCATTACATTTTAGCAAAATGTTCAGGGAATTTGTTTTCGAAAGTCAATTTTTCTCTGTTACTATCTGATTTCCTTTCATTTAGGTTTCAGGTGCTATCAATGAGACTGACAAAGATGTGGTTATATTACGAGTAAGTGTTACTGACAAAGACACTCCCAATACGCCAGCCTGGAGAGCAAAGTATAAAATAGTACAAGGAAATGAAAATGAAAATTACAAGATTGAAACAGATCCAGAAACAAATGACGGAATTCTGTTTCTAATAAAGGTATGGTATTTTAATTTGAGAATATTGCTTCTTCCTTTTCTGTATTATTTGTACTTTAAGAAAAAAAAATCAAGATATTAATCACATCATCATTATTTGTATCTTTGCAAACATAAATATTTGTATTTTTATTTTATATATCACTGTTGCAGTATATTTAGCTGTTTTTCCTATGTCCTTAATTTTTTTTTATGTGCCAGTCTCATGAAGATTCAATCAAATATAGGCTTCCACCTATTAGGATTTAGTGATCAGGGAATCAAAATCTAAACATTGCGGTCAGATTTTTAAATCTCTTGCTAGAATCCATTTCCAGCGGCAGCATAGCTAAGTCCAATCCTGTTCTCATTCTGCATCCACATACATGCACTTTCCACCAAGGTTGACTGGATAGCAATCAGGAGCAGGAACTCTCCTGAATTGTTTTCCCTTCCTATTCCAGGGGTGCTAAGGCCAGTTGTAGTGGGAATCAAACCTGGAACCTTCTGCTCCCAATGGGCCAGTAGACTATCCAGGTACGCCAGAGGGTGAATTATTTTGTAGATCCCTGAATCTGAAGTGGAGACTTGGATTCCTAGCAAGCTTAAGCTTTAGCTTTAGCTTTTAGAAGCATTACATTGGTGCTGAAAAAAGAAAGAAGCTTTATTCACTTCAATTGACCATAGGGACAATAAAATGTAAGACATCACAATGAGGCAATTTTCAAAATTTTGTTAAATTTGGATCTACAAGCCATGTTGGTGATCATTCTTTACAAATGCATTCAAAATGGCCTCACAAATAATTTCCGAACAATGTCACTGAAGTATAGTTAGAAAAGTGCAAATAGAATAGTTTTGTAATCATCGTATCATCTGGATTAAAGAAGACCTTTACATTCCTTGAATGTACTTCTTTAACTTCCTTGCTAATAGGTTACGCTCCATCTTTTCCTCCCATCAGAACTCTGTTCTATTTCCTACAATCTTGAGTCCTTTATTTAGCTTGTGCTCATCAAGGTGAAGGATGCACATTTTCCACTTTCAGTATACATCCAAACATGGGAAAATGGCAAGTTGACCAGCAGCTTGAAAAAAACTGACACAGCCCCAAAAAGTTGACAACTCAACAACACCCTGAATTTTCATTCAATACACTTTTAATTCATTTATGGAATGTGGGTGTCGCTGGCATTTGTTGCCCATCCCTAATTGCCCTTGAGAAGGTGGTGATGAGCGGCCTTCTTAAACTGCTGCGGTCCGTGTGGTGAAGGTACTCTCACAGTGCTGTTAGGGAGGGTGTTCCAGGATTTTGCCCCAGCGATGATGAAGGATCGGCGATATACATCCAAGTCAGGATGGTGTGTGACTTGGAGGGGAACTTGGAGGTGGTGGTGTTCCCATGCGCCTGCTGCCCTTGTCCTTCTAGGTGGAAGAGGTCGCGAGTTTGGGAGGTGCTGCCAAAGAAGCCTTGGCGAGTTGCTGCAGTGCATCTTGTAAATGGCACACACTGCAGCCACAGTACACTGGTGGTGGAGGGAGTGAATGTTTATGTTGGTGGATGGGGTGCCAATCAAGCAGGCTGCTTTGTTCTGGATGGTGTCCAGCTTCTTGAGTGTTGTTGGAGCTGCACTCATCCAGGCAATTGGAGAGTATTCCATCACACTCCTAACTTGTGCCTTGTAGATGGTGGAAAGGCTTTGGGGAGTCAGGAGGTGAGACACTCGCCGCAGAATACCTAGCCTCTGACCTGCTCTTGTTGCCACAGTATTTATGTGGCTGGTCCAGTTACGTTTCTGGTCAATGGTGACCCCCCAAGACGTTGATAGTGGGATTTCGGTGATGTTAATGCCGTTGAATGTCAAGGGGCGGTGGTTAGACTCTCGCTTGCTGGAGATAGTCATTGCCTGGCAAATGTTACCTGTCACTTATCAGCCCAAGCCTGAACGTCGTCCAGGTCTTGTTGCATGCGGGCATGGAATACTTCATTATCTGAGGAGGAGGCCGATATGGATCATCCACTCGGTACTTCTGGTTGCAAACACTTCAGCCTTGTCTTTTGCACTCATGTGCTGGGCTCCACCATCATTGAGGATGGGGATATTCATGGAGCCTCCTCCTCCCGTTAGTTGTTTAATGGTCCACCACCATTCACGACTGGATGTGGTAGGACTGCAGAGCTTTGATCTGATCCATTGATTGTGGGATCGCTTAGCCCTGTCTATAGCATGCTGCTTCCACTTTTTAGTGTGCATGTCCTGTGTTGCAGCTTCCTCAGGTTGACACCTCATTTTTAGGTATGCCTCGTGCTGCTTCTCGCATGCTCTTCTACGCTCCTTATTGAACCAGGGTTGGTCCCCTGGCTTGATGGTAATGGTAGAGTGAGGGATATGCCGGGCCATGAGGTTACAGATTATGGTGGAATACAATTCTGCTGCTGCTGATGGCCCACAGCGCCTCATGGGTGCCCCGTTTTGAGCTGCTAGATCTGTTCTGAATCAATCCCATTTAGCACGGTGGTAGTGCCACACAGCACGATGGAGGATGTCCTCAGTGTGAAGATGGGACTTCATCTTCACAATGACTGTGTGGTGGTCCCTGCTATCAATACTGTCATGGACAGAGGCATCTGCCAGAGGTAGATTGGTGAGGACGAGGTCAAGTAGATTTTTCCCTCGTGTTGGTTCTCTCACAACCTGTTTCAGGCCCAGACTGGCAGCTATGTCCTTCAGGACTTGGCTAGCTTGGTCAGTAGTGGTGCTACTGAGCCACTCTTGGTGATGGCATTGAAGTCCCCCACCCAGAGTACATTCTGTGCCCTTGCTACTTTCAGTGCTTTTTCCAAGTGGTGTTCAACATGGAGGAGTACTGATTCATCAGCTGAGGGAGGGCGGTAGGGGGTAATCAACAGGAGGTTTCTTTGCCCATGCTTGACCTGAAGCCATGAGACTTCATGGGGTTGGGAATCAATGTTGAGGACTCCCAGGGCCACTCCTTCCCGACTGTATACCACTGTGCCGCCATCTCTGGTGGGTCTGTCCTGCCGGTGGGACAGGACATATCCAGGGATGGTAATGGAGGAGTTTGGGACATTGGCTGAAAGGTATGATTCTGTGAGTATGACTATGTCAGGCTGTTGCTTGACTAGTCTGTGGGACAGCTCTCCCAATTTTGGCACAAGTCCCCAGATGTTGGTGAGGAGGACTTTGCAGGGTTGACTGGGCTGGGTGTGCCGTGTCCGTAGCCAATGCCGAAGTCGATGCCAGGTGGTCAGTCCGGTTTTATTATTATTGTGTTTGATAGCAGTTTGTTACAACTGAGTGGCTTGCTGGGCCATTTCAGAGGGCAGTTAAGTGTCAACCATATAGCTGTGGGTCTGGAGTCACATGTAGGCCAGACCAGGTAAGGACGGCAGATTTCTTTCCCTAAAGGACATTAGTGAACCAGATGGGTTTTTATGACAATCCAATAGTTTCATGGTAACCATTACTGATACTAACTTTTTATTCCAGATTTATTTAACTAAGATTAGCAAATAAATAACACAACTTTAACAGCTTTATTAGAATAATGAAACACTTTCTAAGCTATTTAAACTATTATTCAAACTGATTGTATGTTTTTACTATTGCAGCCTTTGGATTATGAGCATGGTCCTCAAAGGAAAATTAGGATAACCGTTGAGAATGAAGAACCACTTTTTACATGTTCAGGAAAAGTTTCTGGAGTATTGCAAAATATTTGTGCAATTATTACTGTGAAGGACGCGAATGACCCTCCTATGTTCTTCCCTCCGGTATTAATTGTTAAAGAGATCGAAGGTCAGATGCCTGGAAAAATACTGGGAAGATTTAATGCTACTGATACTGATAAATTCTATAAGCATTCCATCAGGTAAAACAGTGATCATTGTTGAACATAAGTGTATATACATCATGGTTTTTCACATTTATATCCCAATTGTTTCTTTCTTGTTGTCAAAACACTGTTATATAGCATTTACATCTGATATAATTCAAGATTATTGCTTCATCTGCTAGTGCCTGAACTGGGGAGCTTTAACCCAACCTTTGGGACAGGGTGAGCTATCAGTACAGTCCCTGTCAGACATTTTTTTCATATGGTTTGGCAGCAACCGAGTGGATGAATTGAATGCAGTAACTGATCTGACCCTTTTAGCAATAAACAATAGGCTCCCCTGTAGTGTACAGCAAACTAGCAGAGAGCTTTGAAGTTGGTAAATGTTGAAAAGAAGTTGCACTACATCCATCAATTCCTCTCACAAGCAGCCTCGTAAGTAATTCTAAATGACCTGCTAGTTTAATGGAAAAGAAAATCGGGCGATTTGTAAAACGGGCTGTCGATTTGTTACCATCCGTTTTGTGCTACCTCAACACCAAGTTCAATTTCACCCGCTATGCCTCTAGTGAATAAATGCCTTATGTTAAAAAACTTTACCAATATTATCTGACAGTACCAAATTCAGTAAAATTTACCAGGCAACTTATTTATTTGTCACTAATTGATTTTTTTTCAAGCAACTACAGCTTTATTAAAATGCTACCAGTCTCAAATAAAAGCAGAAACCTCTGGGCACATATAGAAGGTCAGTCAGCATATTTAAAGAGAGAAGACAGATTATGATGTTTCAGATGTGTACCCTTCATCAGAAATTTTTCACCGTGACTATAACTTTGTGTTGATGCCTGTTCTCCATTTTTGTCACTATACAATTTATTTCACTGAAAAGTATCTACCATGTTCCCAACTACTACTAACATTGTTCACAATGTAAGGGCTAATTAAAAACTCCCTGCAGACACAGCTCTTTGCTGTAAGTGTGGAATTAGCCCTATAAAATGTGGTACTTCACATTTTAAAATAGTGCAGTGGATATGGTACTGAGCGAACAACCCAGAGCTTGTGAGTTCAAATCCCATCATGGCAAGTTGTGAAACTGAATTCAGTAAATTGGGTAATCGATGGGCTGGCATCAGGAAAAATAATCATGAGATATGACGGATTGATGTACATTTCATTTTCACAGTGAGGCACTGCTGCCGTGCAATGGGACAGACTAAGGATAGATCTAGCAGCTCAAAACTGAACATACATGAGCTGCTGTAGACCATCAACAGCAGCAGAATTGTATATCACTATAATCTGTAACTTCAAGTCTCAACACCATCAAGCTGGGAGACCAACCCTGGTTCACTTGGACTGTAGAAGGATGTGCCAGAAGCAACACCTGGCATACCGTAGAGTGATGCTATGAAACAAGGGTACCTGCATGCTAAACACATAAAGCAACAGGCTATAGACAGAGCAAAGTAGTGTCACAACCAACGGATCAGACCAATGCTCTGTCACCCTACCACATGCAGTTGAAAATGGACAATCACACAACTAATGGGAGGAGACTCCACGAACATCTCATCCTCAAATATGGCCAAACCCAGCAAATGAGTCAAGAGACAGCCAAAAGTACCAAGTAGATGATCCCACTCAGTTCCACCACTATAGGTGCCAGTGTCCAGCCAATTCAGTTCATTCCATGTGATGTTAAGAAGTGGCTGAGTGCACTAGACGACTATGGGCCCGAGCAATATTACTGTTGTAGTATTGAGGACCTGCACACCAGAACTAGTTGCTCCCCTAGTCAAGCTACATAAGTGCAGCTATGGCACTGGCATCTGCCTGACCATGTGGAAGATTGCCCAATGATGTCCTAGTCACCAAAAAGACAGGATAAATCTAACCCAGCCAATTACTACCTAGTTAGATCATCTCTATGCTGTTTTCCGAGTCACCTTGATTCAGCAAACGTGGCAATGTAATTAAAACAGACATCTCCCATTGATCAGCAGAGTGATGGAAATAATCACCAACTATGCCATAAAGCGACACCTACTCACCAATAGCCTGTAGCGCTACAGACATGTAGGCATAGAAATTCGTGGCTGCCACCAGAGTTGTGGATGTCAATGGCATCTCAGGTTAACGGACAATGAAAAGGGATGCAGCGATACCAGAGAAAAATTTGCGCTGGGGGCTAAAGATTTTAAGTCCAGCACTAACTTACTGTGTAATGCCCTCCTGGTGGCATCAGTGCAGGCTTGGAAGTCGAAGTTCCCACCCTGAAATGACATTCCAGCTTGTAACAGCCTCTGGGAGCGAGGCTGTGGAGTTCACAAGGAATTGTGGTCAATTAAAAGGGCTATAAATTAAAGGAGTAATGTGTTCAGAACTAATAATAATTAAAATGGTGAAAAAATGCATTTTTCAGCCCTTACTGCCTTTTAAAAAAAAATTAACAATAAAAAGAAGTCCCAAATGGGGGTCTTCAGAACTTAAAGCTGAATTCCCTTCCGATTCTCAAAAAACTGATAAAGTGCATCAGCACTAACACAAATGGTTCAGCAAGCCAAGAAAAGGCACCCAGGGTCTCAAACGCAGCACACCTGCTTTGTGCAGGGGGTCAACAGTGTAAGAGAGGTCCTCTACCCACAGGGGCCAGGAGGCCCTCCAGAAAGAAGGATGTGGGACTGCATCACCGAGGCCATCACTGCCAGCAGTGTTGCCCTCAACACCTGGCTCCAGTGCCCAAAGAAGTTTCATGACCTCAGACCACTGGTCAAGGTCAGTGAATGCAACTTCAAAAGCCATCTCCTACCAACTGAATTACTAGCCTCATACACTGCTCAATACACGACTCCACCCTTCAATCACTCACCTACCAATAATCTGTACCAATCACGAGGCACACCTCCCATTCCTAGCCTCACCCCCTTGGAGGAGATGGTGGAGGCCATTCTTGACAGGGGCTTGGCTGAGTTGGCCAGTGGCGAGGCAGAAAGAATACAAGATGCGGGTATCCTCATACGTTATCCTCCTTCTGGCATGCACCTCTTGCTTTCCTGCCCTCCTCTCACCACAGCTCCACCCTTGTGCCTTCCTCATTTCATACACCCAAGAAATGCAGCCTCTCCAGCCAATGGTTGGCCAAGAAGAGGGAGAAGAGAGAGAAGAATAATAAGAAGAAACACTGTCACTTGATTTCACACTCCCAGCCACCAGCTCCTCAAGGTCAACCAGCAAGGCCATTTGCAGTGTTCCCACTGAAAGTCAGCAGCCTTCCACCAGCCATGCTGCAGCCACTGGGGTAGCACTGCGTGACATCAGTAGGGTAGTCAAAGGCACACTCAAGACAGTCACTAAGAGAATACATAAGGGTGATGAGTTGATTTCTTGATGCCATATTGGATGGATAGATGTATAAAGTTGGATTGGAAAGTTTGCTTTGTAGTGGTTTTATTTCAACATCGTGGCCAAGAGGACGCTGTGATGGTCAGTAACAGAGGGAAAGTAAGGTGTGGGACTAATGTTGAAAGGGGAATTGGGTTTGTGGTCACTGGAGCTGTAGGTGGATGACTCCATCCTGGATACCTCGGCCACAAAGGGACTGCCTGGGATGCATCCTTCTGTCTGCTTCCTCCACTTCCCTCAGCAAGCAGATGCTATAAATCTGAAGTGACTGCATAAAATGCTAGAAATACTCAGCAGGTCAGGCAGTATCCTGACCTGAGATGTGAACTCTGTTTCTCTCTCCACGGATGTTGCCTGACCTGCTGAGTATTTGCAGCATTTTCTGTCTTCTCAGAGGCCTTCCTTTACCATCCGAGGCCTTGCAAGCATCCAGCAGCACTCCCTACACATTTAAAAATGTTTTAATATCTATTGCAGAAAACCACTACTTCAGCAAAATCAAAAAAAAGCCCAAAAGCATAAATGCAAACCTACCTGAAAGATGTGTGTGTCCCTTTAAGTGGTGCTGACAGCACCTCTGTCAGTCTGCTTGCACACTGGGTTTACCTGGCGTGCTTAGGACCCAGCACTGAATTCAGTGCGATAGTTGATGTTCTCTGGAGATGTTAAGTCAGCTTGACGTCACTACTCCGCCAATTTTCTTTGCAGAGCGATGCTTCATAACAGCAGTGCTACCGGGTCTTCGAAAATGTAGGGCACTGCGGGACCCACCACCAGCTGGTGGAGGAGTGAAAGCCGCCACTTTCTCGACATTACGCCGCGATAACAGGTGGTGATAAGCACCTGAATTTCTAGGCCGTAATCTCCTGGGAGAGGTAACAAAACAAAGGTAAACCCAGGACCAATCAGAGAAAATACCCTCAGCTGATCAAAACCAGTCCAGGAGATCACATGGACTTAACTTCCCTAGTTGTAGTATGTACAAAACCTGGTGATTTATCAATGATTAATCATGTAAATTCTGAATAACCCATCATGTGTCTTTTTGTTTGAAAGATATGCTCGAGGAATTGAACCCGCTGAATGGATTACTATAGATTCAGAGACTGGTGTTATCACAACAGTGAAAGTATTGGATCGAGAATCACCTTACGTGAATAACAGTGTTTATACATTTACTGTTTATGCAATTGATGATGGTAGGTTTTCTTCTGCAAATATTAATTTACAGCTTACTTGCTTAGATGTGCATTTGATCTAAATGTATTTCCAAAGCAACCACACAATTCTGCTTTACCTTTCTCAACGGCCTAGATTTTGTGGTTAGTGGCAAAGGAATGGTGCTAGCCATTCAATATACTTACACTTGCCCACAGACTTTCATTGGGCTTTGGCACTGGAACTTCTGTTTATGAGAAAGCCAAAATGAGCACGCGCCCTCTACAGGGGATTTCGGACCTGTGTGAACGAGGCTACCAATGGTACGTCTCCTTAACCAATTAGATTGAAGAACCCTTACACTCGGGGTAATTTTCTCCACCAAAAATGGGAGGGTTGGGGTCAGCTGTGATGTAAACATTTTTTAAATCTCAGACCTGCCTCCAACCTGCCCACTTCCGGTTTTAATGGAGGTGGGACAGGGGGCGGGCAGCCAACCCGCTCCCAGGAGGCGGGTTGTTGATTTAAATATTATAATAAGGCTTGCAGCCTCACATTTAATATGTCTTACATGTTTAATCCTGGCCGACCGGGTTACCCAGGCCTCGGTAAACCCCCCAATGGGATCTGGGATTGGACCCCCCAAGATACGGACGTCTCCCACCCCCACGCTCCCACTAAGCCATCAGCAGGTTCCCTTTCTGCTCCTGGTATGCGACCTCCTCCAGAGTGTTCCCCACCTGACAGTGAGCCTAGCCTGTCAACCAACTGGAAAAAAAAGACGCACGCTGTGGAGTTAACTCCACAGCATATGGGCCCAATAAAAACTCCTCCACCTCCCTGTCCCACCCCCATCCCCCGCCGCTTACACAACCCGCCCCTGTCAACATTGGGGACTAAACAAGGCAGTGTAGGTTAGAATATTTAATTCAATGTAAAATCATGTACAGAAAATGAAATAAAAGCTGAGATTTTCAGAGGGGTCAGCGGGTGGCATGTTGGGTGGGAACATTTTTTTTTGACAACGGGTCGGGAACAGGCTGTCAACCTGCTGCAACGCGCCTTTCTCAATGTCGGGTCTGTCAGCGCTGAGCAGACCCAACAGGCAGTCGCAGGCGACCCAATTAAACTCATTAGCATCTAGTTGAGAGATCATTAACAAGCTTTTTTAACTTACCTTTTGAATTTAACTTCACGGCCACAGGAACCATGCTATTCAGGGACCACGGCTGTCAACCTGAGGTGGGAGTTCAGTGGCCATTGCTCCAGCTGATTACTTGAAAGCTTCAAATGTACAGTAAAAGCTATTTTCCTCAGCCACAAGCTGTTTCTCAGTTGATTTCCAGCACAGATTCTGCAGGTTTCCACTCTCCATCCACTCTTACTTCATTGGAAGAACTCTCTCACCATTAACAGAATGCTTCTGTCATCTCGACTTCACCTGCCATCTATTCCATCAACATGGGTACCGTTTATATTGTCTCACCTTGGTGCTCAGAATCCGACCATGATCAGCCATGACCACTCAAAGCTCAGTTCCACTGGACTCCGCATCGGGGTTCTAAAAACGCCTTAAATTTTGATTTTCTTTTTCTTTCTTTTAAATATTTTAATGAGACTCTTGCCTGTTTGGCTGCCTAAATCATGGCCCACTTCAATATCAAATAGGGTAGGTCTTGGTTGGCAAATGAGCAGTAGAATTTTTTAATGTACTTTTGACTGACTGCCACCCCGTTCATACTGAAAAAAGGCGTGGCAGTGAGATGAAAATGGCCTCCACAGGTATGGAATTGACCTTCTTCCATCTGTAATCTCTTTTGAAGTTTGAAATATGCTTTAAGCAAAACACTGATTTGTTACCAGCTGTTTTGCAGTAGTTCAAATTATAGCTCTTTTGAGTAATTCACTTTAATTAACTTTACATTTTAGAAATTGCCAAGTGGCTACAGGTGTGGTGCCTGAGGATTGGAGGACTGCTAATGTGGTACCGTTGTTTAAAAAGGGAGAAAGGGATAGACCGAGTAATTACGAGCTAGTCAGCCTAACCTTGGTGGTGGGAAAATTATTGGAAAAAATTCTGAGGGAGAGGATAAATCTTCATTTAGAAAGACACAGATTAATTAGGAACAGTCAGCATAGATTTGTTAAGGGAAGGTCGTGTCTGACTAACTTGATTGAGCAGGTAACAAGGAGGGTCAATGAGGGTAGTGTGTTTGATGTAGTCTATATGGATTTTAGCAAGGCTTTTGATAAGGTCCCGCATGGCAGACTGGTCACAGAAAGTAAATGCCCATGGGATCCAAGCCAAAGTGGCAAGTTGGATCTGAAATTGGCTCAGAGGCAGGAAACAAAGGGTAATGGTCGAAGGGTGTTTTTGTGACTCAAAGGCTGTTTCCAGTGGGGTTCCACAGGGCTCAGTACTGGGTCCTCTGCTTTTTGTGGTATATATCAATGATTTGGACTTGAATGTAGGAAGTATGATTAAGAAGTTTGCAGATGATACAAAAATTGGCCGTGTGGTTGATA
Organism: Somniosus microcephalus; assembly: GCF_052327205.1. NCBI lineage: Eukaryota > Metazoa > Chordata > Chondrichthyes > Squaliformes > Somniosidae > Somniosus > Somniosus microcephalus. The sequence goes on from NC_140999.1 coordinate 145,036,847, forward strand.
ATGAAGAAGAAAGCTGTAGACTGCAGGAAGATATCAATGGACTGGTCAGGTGGGTAGAACAGTGGCAAATGGAATTCAATCTGGAGAAGTGTGAGGTAATGCATTTGGGGAGGGCTAACAAGGCAAGGGAATACACAATAAATGGTAGGACACTGAGAAGTGCAGAGGATCAGAGGAACCTTGGAGTGCATGTCCACAGATCCCTGAAGGTAGCAGGACATGGTGTAGAGATGCCGGTGTTGGACTGGGGTGGACAAATGTAAGAAATCACACAACACCAGGTTATAGTCCAACAGCTTTATTTGAAATCACAACCTTTCGGAGCGCTGCTCCTTCATCAGGTGAAGTGGAGAGATGCATAAAAACACAGCTTATATAGTCACTATGTAAGCTGTGTTTTTATGCATCTCTCCACTTCACCTGACGAAGGAGCAGCGCTCCGAAAGGTTGTGATTTCAAATAAAGCTGTTGGACTATAACCTAGTGTTGTGTGGTAGCAGGACAGGTAGATAAGGTGGTTAAGAAGGCATACGGGATACTTGCCTTTATTAGCTGAGGCATGGAATATAAGAGCAGGGAGGTTATGCTTGAACTGTATAAAACACTAGTTAGGCTGCAGCTAGAATACTGCGTGCAATTCTGGTCACCAAATTACAGGAAGGATGTGATGGCACTAGAAGGGGTGCAGAGGAGATTTACGAGGATGTTGCCTGGGCTGGGGAATTTTAACTATGAGGAAAGATTGGATAGGCTGGGGTTGTTTTCTTTGGAACAGAGGAGGCTGAGGGGAGACCTAATTGAGGTGATTAAAGTTATGAGGGGCCTAGATAAAGTGGATAGGGAGGACCTTAGCAGAGAGGTCAATAACCGGGGCATAGATTTAAAGTAATTGGTAGGAGGTTTAGAGGGGATTTGAGGAGAGACCTTTTCACCCAGAGGGTGGTGGGGGTCTGGAACTCCCTGCCTGGTAGAGGCAGAAACCCTCATCACATTAAAAAAGTACTTGGTAGTGCCATAATCTACAAGGATACAGACCAAGTGTTGGAAAGTGGGATTAGGCTGGATAGCTCTTTGTCATCTGGCACGGATAAGATGAGCCGAATGACCTCCTTCAGTGCTGTAAATTTCTATGATTCTATGGATTAAAATTTCTCAACTCTGCTAAATGGTTTGAAAGCAATCAGTCCCCAAAGAAATTTGTGTAAATGAGGTCACTTCATTTTTGTATTGACATCCATCTCTTGTTTACTCCAGGTGAGATTTCCAGTACAGGTACTGGCACAATGTCTCTTTTTCTGGCTGATATTAATGACAATCTACCATATCTCGCTACTCCATACCAAGAGATGTGTGATGATGGAGAAGTCCGATTCATAACTGTTGCAGCAGGAGATAATGACCAGGATCCCTTCAGTGGTCCTTTTACATTTGAACTGTTAGACAATGAACAACATATAAAGGACAAGTGGAAATTAGGCAAAGCAACAGGTATATTAATTAAAAAATATATATTTTCTTTAAATGAGATGGATGAAAAATTGAAAGAAAAACAGCAAATGCTGGAAACACTCAGCAGGTCAGGCAGCATTTGTGAGGAGAACTAACAAATTAACACTTCAGATTTCCAGCATCTGCAGTATTTTGCTTTTTGGAAGAAATATTTTTGATTTGGCATCCAATGAAAAGCAGAACAGGTCTTGTGCAATGAGGCTTTATCACATCTTCTTTTGGAAATTCACTGATTATATTTAATCAGGTAAAGTTAACTTTCATAGCTAAGGTCAGTCCCCACAAGGTATATGTTAGTAACTGAGAAAGTAATGTTTAAGATGATACGTAAAATCAGGTCTATCACTTCTCAGTAGGTTTGCAATTAAGTTATCCTTTTCTTTATTACTTGAAGTTGTGGGTAATGACTGTGTTGATACTATAGTGCAGAACGTTTATTTTGCCAGTACCCTAACATTACTTTCATTTGGTACTTTGTTGTGTCAGATAGCACTGTTCAGCTTGTGAGGGGAAAGCAAATTCCTGTTGGAAACTACAGTGTGCCTTTCAAAATCCGAGATAGGCAGGGGATTACCCAGGAAAGTTCATTGATTCTGCACGTCTGTCATTGTCTTGATGGGAGAACATGCCCTACTCCACAGCCTGGAGCAGCTGCCTTAGGCGGAGCTGCAATTGGAATTTTCTTTGCTGGTTTATTACTTTCGCTCTGTAAGTACACACTCATACAAAAGGTTAGAATCTCATGTGAAATATTTTTACATTCAGTTGCAAAAGGTGTATATCCTTTAGGGGTTTCCAACAACCTTCCTTTATTTGAAGATTTAATACCTTCACAGCTAAAGTAGCAGTATTTAATTTTAAATTCTAAAGCGTATAGGTTGTTAAAATATATTTTAAAGCATTCCATCATTAAAAGCTACTTTAACTTGTTAACATGCTAAAATCATGTATAGTGACATCAGAATATGAACATCTTAACACATTCATATGAAATTCCTTTGAAATTGATAATGCTTAATATCATAGAATCATAAAAACGTACAGCACAGAAGGAGGCCATTTGTCATTGGCTCTTAGAAAGAGCAGTCATGCTTAGTCCCACATCCCCATGTTTTGTCCGTAACCCTGTAAGTTCCTCATCCTCAAGGACCTGTCCAACTCCCTTTTAAAATTATTTATGGAATCAGCTTCCACCACCTTTTCAGATAGACCGTTCTAGATCCCGACAACTTGAGTGAAAAACTTTTCTCTTCATCTCCCCTCTAGATCTTTTGCCAATGATTTTGAATCTATGACCTCTGGTTATTGACCCACTTTTAAATATTAATATTTAAAATTTTCAATTTCTCTTATACCTAAAAGTAAATTCTTATGTTCATTAATAAATAGACATTCTTATTATGAACACAGCTAGCTTTTGCTAGACACTTTTATTGAGCACATGTGGACTAGGTACAGTTTCTGTAGAGATGCAGCATGTGTGCTCCTGTGTGCAGGCTGCCATCTTGACTGTTGCCTTGTGGGTAGCCTAGTGCCTCATGGGTAATGTAGTCTTAATATCTATACAGCTGGGTAGTGTAGTCTTATATACATACAGCTATATACAGCTCTACGGCTCCACCTAGTGTCCACTATAGAATGACATGTTATTGATCATTACATAAATGATCAAATTCTTTTCAGAGCAGCCTGCCTGCTCCAACTATTTCTGAACCAAATCACGATCAAGTATGCTGGAAATGTATTTAGTGAATCAATCACACTTTGCTAATTTTCAAGCATTTTATGCCATTCAATTTTCACTGTATGTGAAGCGGATCGTGATACATGTTTCATATAAAATTAGAATCATAGAATGATACAGTGCAGAAAGAGGCCATTCGGCCCATCTTGCCTGTGCCAGTTCTTTGAAAGTGCTATCCAATTAGTCCAGCTCCCTTTCCCTTTCCCCATAGCCCTGCAAATCTTTGCCTTTTAAGTATTGAAAGTTATTATTGAATCTGCTTCCACCACCCTTTCAGGTACTGCATTCTAGATCATCATAACTCGCTGTTCTCCTCATCTCGCCTTTGGTTCTTTTGCCAATTACCTTAAATCTGTGTCCTCTGGTTACTGGCCCTTTTGCCACTGGAAACAGTTTCTCTTTATTTATCAATATCCTTCATAATTTTGAAAGCCTCTATTAAATGTCCCCTTAACCTTCTCTGCTCTAAAGAGAACAATTCTCCACCTTCTCTTGTCTCTCCACATAACTGAAGTCCTGCAGCCCTGGTACCATTCTAAGTTGAAATGATATTGAATTAAATCCTTGAACCTATGCTCAGTAGGTAGCACTCTTGACTCTGAATCAGAAGGTGTGGGTTCAGCTCCCACTCCAGAGACTTGAGCACAAAAATCTAAGCTGACACTCCAGTGTAGTGCTGAGGGAGCACTGCACTGTCGGAGGTGCTGTGTTTCGGATGAGACATTCAACTGAGGACCCGTCTGCGCTCTCAGGTGAACGTAAAAAATCCCATGGCACTATTTCAAAGAAGAGCAGGGGAGTTACCCTGGTGTCCTGGAAAATATTTCCCCCTCAATCAACATAACAAAAACAGATGATCTGGTCATTATCACATTGCTATTTGTGGGAGCTTGCTGTGCGCAGATTGGCTGCCGTGTTTCTTACATTACAAAAGTGAATACACTTCCAAAGTACTTCATCAGCTGTAAAGCGCTTTGGAATGTCCTGAGGTTGTGAAAGATGCTGTATAAATGCAAGTCTTTTGTTGAGTCTGTGTTTTCCAAATGTAGTTATGCTGAATAACTGGACACAGACAACAGAATACTTAAACAGGTCTTTAGTAATTGAGGGTCAGGGCTGAACTGAAATACAAACTGCTCCACAGGGTTTATATACCGGTGTGGTCACCACCGGTACTACAATATACAGGAGCCATCAGAAAGTAGTTCATCACCTTAAGGTAGTCTCTTAAGGTGGTACAGGTTACATACACTATAATTCCTCCCCTTTTAGCTTAACAGTGTACACCCCAATTTAAACATAACATGGATAACATATATACAACTTTCATACAAAACTGTTCAAAGATTCAGTCTCTGAGGAGGCCTCCTGATCCGGGCCGGATAACGCCTTTCAGGGGTCTCTGGTTCTCGTTGCTGGGGTGACTCATCCATTTGATCTCTTATGGATTGAACATCATCATGTACGTTCGAGTCTGAGGTAGATGCTACAGGCTCAATAACTTCTTCAACTGGTGTCTCTGCCGTAGACATGGGGTCGACCCTTGTTCTCGATTCCACAAGTTGGTCAGCATGACGTCGTATTACGTTCTCACCAACGTCTACCGTGTACATCAAGGGTCCTTGTCGGGCACGAATTGTTCCGGATTGCCATTTATCATTCCTATAGTCCCTGGCCAACACTGGTTGTCCTATTTCGAAACTCCGAGTGCCCTTGTTATTTACGTGCTGGAATTGTTTGTTTTCGACTTCCCTACGCACATTGGGTTTTAACAAATCCAATCGGGACCGCAACCTCCTGTTATAGAACATTATGGCAGGGCTTTGATTTGTCACTGCATGCGTGGCGTTTCGATATGCCATCAGGAAATTGTTCACCTTGTGTTGTACTGGAATATGGTCTTCGCTCATGGCCTTTATCGCCTTTTTGAACGTTTGTACAAATCTCTCGGCCAACCCATTTGTAGCCGGATGATATGGGGCAGATGTATAGTGTTTCACCCCATTCTTCTTCATGAATTTCTGGAATTCTTCTGACATGAACTGTGGTCCATTGTCTGAACATATTTGTTCCAGCAGCCCATTCCTTGCAAATATGGTTCTTAGAACTGCGATCGTCTTTTCAGAGGTAGTGGTCGACATCTTAATCACTTCTGGCCATTTAGAATGTGCGTCTACCGCTATCAAAAACATGGAATCCATGAATGGACCTGCAAAGTCGATATGCACACGTTGCCATGGGGTTGAAGGCCATTCCCACGGATGCAGCGGTGCAATTGGAGGTGCATTTTGAACTTTTTGGCACCCTGAGCAGCTTTTAGTCAGATCCTCTATTTGTTTGTCGATACCTGGCCACCACACATAAGCCCTAGCAAGGCCTTTCATCTTGACTCCCCCCAGATGACCTTCATGCAGTTCCTTCAGAACTCTCTCCCTTAATTTAGGAGGAATAATCACCCTTGTTCCATACATCAATGTTCCTTGACAGACGGACAGCTGCTCTCGTCTGGCTGAAAATGCCGGTAACAGTGGTTCGCCATGTGTTGGCCATCCCTTCACTGTCAAATCGTAGACCCGAGACAGTGTCGGGTTGTTTTTGGTCTCCCTCTCAATACTCGCATTGGTGACTGGTAAGCATTCGATGATGGTCGAGTGAAATATCTCGACAGGGTCAACTGCCGGTGCCTCTTCCGCTGTAGGTAGTGGCAGGCACGACAGCCCATCAGCATTACCATGTTGCTTTGTACCTTTGAATTTGATATCATATTGATGTGCCCCTAGGAAAAGGGACCATCTCTGAAGCCTCTGCGCCGTCATAACCGGAACACCCTTCTTAGGGTTAAAGATGGAAACCAACGGCTGGTGATCTGTCTGCAGCGTAAACCTTTGGCCTTGCAGGTAATGGTTAAATTTCTTAACTCCCCACACGAGGCTGAGAGCCTCCCTATCTATCTGAGCATAGTTGCGCTCAGCGGAGGTCAATGATCTGGATGCGAATGCGACTGGCCTTTCCAAACCATTTGGCAACTTATGTGAGAGCACTGCCCTGATACCATATGGAGAAGCATCACAAGCTAAATGAATAGGCAGCGTTGGGTTAAAGTGAGCCAACACTTCCTTAGAGGTGATCAGTGCCTTGCTTTTTTGAAAAGCCCGCTTACAGTCCTCGCTCCACTTCCATGGTACTCCCATTTGCAAAAGAGTGTTCAGCGGTTGTAACACCGTGGATAAATTTGGAAGAAACTTGTGGTAATAGTTAATCAACCCAAGGAACGACCTCAACTGGGATACATTTTCCGGAGCGGGAGCTTTCACAACAGCTTCGATCTTGTCAGGTGACTTATGAAGCCCCTCCTGGTCAATGACGTGACCGCAGTACGAGATTCGCTTCTGAAAGAACTCACATTTCTGGCGATTAACTCTGAGTCCATATTCTTTCAATCTGGTGAGCACCTGCTCCAAATTCGCGAGGTGTTCCTTATCATCATCTCCTGTAATCAAAATGTCGTCCAGGTAGCATTGTGTGCCTGGAATTCCCTGTAATACCTGCTCCATGGCCCTTTGCCAAATCGCTGGAGCCGATGCCACTCCAAAAACCAGTCTATTATACCGATATAAGCCCTTATGTGTGTTGATCGTGAGATACTGGCGTGACGCTTCATCAACTTCCATCTGTAAGTACGCCTGCGCCAGGTCTATCTTGGTGAAGTGTTTCCCGCCAGACAGCGAAGCGAAGATATCCTCAATCCGCGGAAGCGGATATTGCACCGTGTGAAGAACCGGATTAACAGTGATCTTGAAATCGCCACAGATGCGAACCTTCCCAGGTCCCCCCGGCTTGTTGCTCAATGAACGCTTCATGATGGGAACAATGGGCGTGGCCCATTCGCTCCAGTCCACCTTTGACAGTACTCCTGAACGTTCTAGCCCTTCCAGCTCTGCTTCCACAGCAGGTCGTATTGCATAAGGTACCGGTCTGGCTTTGAAAAATTTTGGGTTTGCATCTTCTTCAACCTTGATGTTTGCCGTAATTCCTTTCAGTGTTCCCAGTCCCTGTTGGAACACCTCCTTAGCATCGTCCAATATTTTGGACAGTCGTTTAGGTTTGACATCGTCCTCTTTACAGGAATCTACAGTTAGTGCTTGTAAGGAATGCCAGTCCATATTTATTCTCCGGATCCATTCCCATCCCAGTAGTGGTGGACCTCCCTCAGGTAACACATACAAGTCCATTCCCTGACTTTCTTTACCATTGTAGACCACCTTTACCTTTATCTTTCCGATGGGGTATACTCTTTGCCCCGTGTATGTTTTCAATACAATCTCCGTATCCCTCGGGAATGTGTGAGAATAACCTTTTGTACTCTTGCTTATTCATGACCGTCAATGCCGATCCAGTGTCCAATTCCATCTTCACTTGGACTCCTGCTATCCGAAGCATGACCCAGATAGTTTGGTGGTCTGCTGTGTTACCCACATTATGTATTTTTAGACAACCCAGTTCCTTACTGCTGGAGTCTGAATCCGTCTTTTGTTCATCCGAACTGTTCTCTGTCACCTTGTGTACTTTCTTGTACTTCTCCTGCGGCGATTTTTTGTTGCTGGTCTTCTTTCCTGACTGGCATACTTTCGCTATGTGACCAAGTCTGCCACATTTCCTGCATTCTTTATCTTTGAACCAGCACTGGTTCTGATCATGCGTTGTCCTTCCGCAACGATAACACTTTACTGCACCCAATGCCATTTCATTGGTGCTGAATTCCGATGGCCTTTGCTGCATTTCCGCAGTGCCTCGTGCTGCTGCCTCGTGCGATGCTGCAATGCTGAAAGCTTTGTCCAGCGTAAGATCCTTTTCCTCTAGCAGTCGCTTCTGGGTTCCTTCCTTTAGTAGCCCACACACGAACTTATCTCTCAGAGCGTCTGCTAGTCCTGTACCGAACTGACAGTACTTTGATAACTTGCGCAGTTCGATTAAGAATTCAGCGTTGCTTTCCTCTTTAAGCTGAATTCTTTTGTAAAATTTAAATCGTTCCGCTATCAGCAGCGGCGTGGGGTTTAAATGCTCTTGCAGGATAGTAACAATCTCAGCGAAACTCTTTCCTACCAGTTTATCTGGTGTTACAAGGTGCCTTAATAACCCGTACGTCTTCGCACCCATCGAGTTTAATATGGTTAGTGCTTTCTTATCCGCCGGTACCTCATTCGCTGTACAGTAAACTTCAACGCATTCCACATAAGTGGCCCAATCTTCTACATCGCTATCAAAAGCAGTGATGTTACCCGTTTTTGGCATCTTGTTGAGTTTCCTTTATTTTATTTATTTTTCCAAAATGGCGGCTTCCCGCGCTTGGCGGCTTTTCCCGCGCTTATCTTCTTCCCCCGCCGACTAAAATGGCGATTACCGCGCTGTTGCCGTTCTCGCCTCCCAGCGGTCCTTATTTCCCCCGACGCTGCTGCTCTTGTTCCCCGCCGCTCCCGCGGTCCTCGTGGACATTAACGCTTTTCTGGCTGCTGCGCGTCTCTGCCCGATTGCAGTCCGGCCCTTTTCACCGGCTGCGGTCGTGTCCTCCGCCCTTTTCTTCGGTTTCCCTCCCCTTCTCCCACTGACAACTCGGCCGACTTTCTCTCCGTGTCGCTAGATCGGGCTTACCCGCCGCTGTCGTAGAAGGGATGATCACTGCCTGTTGCTGATGGTGGACTTCGTGGCCAGCAAATCCAAACCGGGTTCTCGATGCCTCCCGTGCGATGCGGTGCTCAGCAGGATGATGAGGGCGGATGCCCCTTTTCGACGCCCGTTCTGAGGACGAAGCTTCCTTGGATGCAAAACTGCCGCTAGGTACGATCAGACTCGTCGCCACTGTTGAGTCTGTGTTTTCCAAATGTAGTTATGCTGAATAACTGGACACAGACAACAGAATACTTAAACAGGTCTTTAGTAATTGAGGGTCAGGGCTGAACTGAAATACAAACTGCTCCACAGGGTTTATATACCGGTGTGGTCACCACCGGTACTACAATATACAGGAGCCATCAGAAAGTAGTTCATCACCTTAAGGTAGTCTCTTAAGGTGGTACAGGTTACATACACTACATCTTTCTTTCTTTCTTTGAACATAAGATTCACTGAATACATTTTCAACAATACTGAAGCCCTGCAGCTGATTTATAAAACAAAGTAGGGATATAGGTAAAATAATACATATAATTTTCACAATAGGCACCAATTAGGAGAGACATTTATCTTAAAACAATATGCACTCTTGAACAATTGAAACTTTGAATCCTCTGATGACCAGACAATCGGTTTTAAGAAATAATCACAATTGTAAATTACTGAACGGCAGGGATTAAAAACAACATTTTGATACAACCGCTGAGTTTCATAGTTCATATTTGAGCATACAGTACAGGATTATCATATTCATATAACTACAGTACAAGTTGCAGTTTATGCCAGAAGCAGAATCGACAACTGCTTTATTTTAAGATAGTCTAACGCCACTGGGAGGCAACAAGTGACTCCCTTTAAAGGGTCAGCACCATTAAATTAACAAGTAGGAGCTCTCCTGGCTGGCCTGCCATCTCCCACTCTCTATAAATGTGAGCTCGTGCAAAACTCTGCTGCCTTGATCCTATCTTGCACCAAGACCCATTCATCCGTCACCCCTGTGCTCACTGACTTAAATTGGCTCCCAATCCAGCAATGCCTCAAATTATTTCTTGTGCTCAAATCCCTCCATGGCCTCATCCCTCCCTATCTCTGTAACCTCCTCCAGCCCTACAACCCTCCGAGAACTCTTCATTCCTCCAATTCTGGCCTCTTACTCATCTCCGACTTCCTTCGCTCCACCATTGGCAGCCGTGCTTTCAGCTGCTTCGGCCCTAACATCTGGAAGTCCCTCCCTGAATCTCTCCGCCTCTCTGCCTCTCTCTCCTCCTTTAAGACGCACCTTAAGACCCACTTCTTTCACCCATCCTAATATCTCCTTATGTCAAATTTTGTTTCACAACAATCCTGTGAAGCACCTTGGAACATTTTACTGTGTTAAAGGCACTATATAAATACAAGTTGTTGTTGGGTTGGTCACCCAAGCTAGATTGAAACAAAAGAAAACTAACAAAAATAACAAACTCAAATCAAAGGAGTAAAATTAGATGAAATGAAAACAAAAGTGCCATACAGTGCCCACCAGTCACAGAAGGCTTTCAGTGAACCTATACACACCTTATGTTAGAGCATTGGCAAGTTTTCCCATAAACCTGGAAGTGATTAAAAGAACATACAAACTTGTGAAATCGATGGGCAGAAAAAGACCAGCTGGTCCATCAAGCCTACCCCACACCATGATGGCTGGGCCATCATGGTTAAACACTTTTTCCCTCCCCTGACCTACCCCATGCCCCCACCTCACCCCCACAGCCATGTAATCTCCTGGGAGAGGCAAACACATCCAGAAAAACCCAGGGCCAATAAGGGAAAAGTACTTTGTAAAATTCCTCTCCGACTCCCTCAGTCCAGCTCCTTCTTGAAGGCAAGCAGAGAGTCAGCACCCACCACACCAGCTGGCAATGTATTCCAGAGGCTCACAATTCTCTGGGACAAGAAGAACTGCCTAATATCCAGTCTATTCCTACTCTTACATAGTTTAAACTCATGTCCCCTGGTCCTCCCCAAACTGTTAAATTGGAATAATCTATCAATAGTGATGCTATCCAGCCCTTTAATTATTTTATGAGCCTTCCTGATTAGCTGAGGTTCTTTTATCTAGAAATCATTCTTGCAGCTTTCCTCTGGATCTCTTCCAAAGCCACTATTATCACCCACCATGTGGGGGAACCAAAACTGGGCTCAATACTCTAGATGCAGCCTGACCAGCGACCTGTACAGTGTCAAAATGGTATCCTTTGATTTATACTGAATGGTTCTATTAATACAACCCAATACCTTGTTAGCTTTAGCTACAGCTTCTCTACATTGGTCATTAACCTTCAGTGATCATTGCAAAATAACACCAAGATCTTTTTCTCTCTCAACCTCTTCAGTATTGTTCCCTGCAAATGATACGTGTATTCTATGTTAGCCTTACCAACATGAATGACATTACATTTATCTAAATTAAACACCATTTGCCATTGTGTGGTCCACTCCCCTAGGGCATCTTAATCTTTTTTGGATTTGATTGCATTCCTCTACTATCTTAAACCTTGCACTGATTTTGGTGCCATCTGCAAACTTATTTACCATACTCCCAACACCACTATCCAGGTCATTAATAAAGACCGTGAAGTGTAGCAGGTCCAGGACCGATCCCTGGGGGACACCACTAGTAACATGTCTCCAAGCTGAATCACATCCATTAACTAACAACTCATTGGCTGCAGGATTGGCGCCAATTCCTAATCTAGCATTTCAAAATTCTACCAATACCACAAAGTTCCATCTTGTGAAGAAATCTTGTGTGAGGTATCTTATCAAAGGCTTTCTGAAAGTCGAGGTAGAAAATGTCTACCAAATTTCACTCACCCACTACCCAAGCGAGTTCCTCAAAAAACTCTATCAAATTTGTTAGGTATGACCTATTTTTTTTGGAAGCCGTATTGTGAATTTCTAATGGCCCCTTCCCTTTCCCAATGATCATAAACTGCATCTCATTTGATCACTTCTAGCATCTTCCCAATGAAGAATGTTAGGCTAGCAGGCCTGTAGTTCCCTGGCTTTGATTTGTCCCCTTTTTTCGAAAATAGGAACTATATGAGCTAGCTTCTTATCTAAGGGAACTATCTCTAACTCTGTTGAACTATTGAAGGGTCTTATTAGACTGTATTTTATGGGGATTTTGCTGACTATCATATTTGCCAAAGTGAATACCAATGGTTGTGCAGAATAGAACATTTTCCCTCTGTACTATCAAGATCAATTACTCCTGGGTCAGAATTAACATAGATGCAATTTAGAACATCTAGTAGACTGTCCAAAAAAAACTCAGAGCACCTTCAACTGTACCAATGTAATAGTTCGTTGTATAATGAGTTTTATGATGAAGATTACCCAGTTAGTGATTGATTATCAGTGGTATTGTTTGGAGTTCATTCACTTGGAGCTGCACAGACGCTATGCAAACTGATTACACTGAGTAACTTCAACAATCAGAAAAGAGAGCATATCTTAATTTGAATAAAGTACTGTTATAATTTACAGCAGACTTTCCGATAACATTTTAGCAAGAATCTGTTACTTATTCAGTATTGCTAGATAGAAAAAATAATAAAATTCAATTGTCCAAAGTACAAAGTACAAAATAATACATGGGAAAAGCCCATATTTTTCAAACAGGAACTATTGGAATGAACCAATTAAAATGAGCACATTGGTTTAAGATTTTTTGAAGTTGATCTTTTTAATGAATACAAAGTACCGGTTGTATTTTCGGTGGTAAACAGACAAAATCTTGGTCAGAAAAAATCATGTAATACATGCTTTTTTATATTTTTCAAGTTATAAATTTAAAGTTTCTACCTCAACGGTAGTACTTTTGTGTGGCACCGCTTTGTCTGTCAAAAGTTAGACATTTAAAGGGAAGAATTTCTACTTTCTAAACGTTTAAATTAAGGTGAGGTAGCTTTGCAAGCCAGATTTGACATCGAATTGGATTTACCTTTCACGTGTTGTCAAACAGAAGCAGTGGGGCATTTACAGCTCCAGGGAGTCTCATTACACTTCATTCTGGTGTAAGGTTGCGTCCTGAACTCTGGAACTACGCTGCTAGTTTAGCATTAGGGGAAAGTGTTGTAAATATGACCTTAGATGCTGAGTAAAAGATATATTTCTGTGAAGCCTATTATAGAGCGATCTAGGCTGCTGAAGCCCAGGGAACCAATGGGGACTAGATTAAATATTTATTGAAGAAATATTTAAAATGTTAGGTGCATTAACAACTAAAATGGTAGTTGAATTGAGGTTTGCCCTTCCTGAAATAACCTTTATCCACCAGTGGTTCTACTAAAAACAGAAGTGTGCTTTATGGTGAAGTAGGAGCCCTTGCACTGAATAAAATACTCAGTTGTTCCTTGTTCTTCATGGAGTCCCCAGTCTCTTATTTCAACATAAAATACTCATGCTCATATTAGTGTATCTTTTCTACTGCAAAACCATTCTATTTATTCACTAAATAAAATATTAGTGATATTACAATATTGAAATGTTTCAACTGTCATACTATTGCTATTCTATTGTTCAAAACAAAGATAAATGACCTCTAATCATCTTACTAACCAATTGAGATGAAGCTAGTTCTCAAATCGGCATTAATTGATTAACTCATTTCATTCATTTCTTTTAAAACTTTGCAGTGGCTTTGTGTTTACTTCTGTTTTGTAAATGTACAAGAAAGAAGCTTCAGTATTCGTTACCTTATAATGAACCTACATGGACTTTGGTAAAATACAACGAAGAAGGAGGTTATGCAGATAGTCAGGTTAGTGACGGCACTGAGCTTCAAAACTCTGCATGCGTTACAATTTCATGGTAACATAAATTCCTTTAATTACCTTTATTCTGCCGAGCATAAATAATTTGATTACTGAGTGAAAATCATTAAATCATATTTTTTACTTACTGTGTGATATACCTGGAACATGATATTATAATTTAAGATCTTGTGCCTCATTCTCATAGTCCATGGGTAGAATTCAGTTTAATGTAATGTTTTGCTTACAGCGAATTAGTTAAGATTCATTCACTGTTATTATAAAATCAATGTCAGCTCGCTGAGCTCCATCATGTACTAATTTTCCAAATGTGTGTATGTAATTTTTCTACTACAGACAGCTCCAATTATTCAATCATCTCGAATAGTTTCCAAAACTACTGGATTGGGTGCTGGAAGCAAGCCTAATGTGCGAGAAGATGTTCAAGCAATGTACAGAACGGAAGTAAGCAATCGTTCTTTCCATTCCAACTTAATTTAAATACAGATTGATGTCTGTTTTAGTTGCATTTAGCTTTTATTTAGAATGTCATTTTGTAATTTGTACATTTTTGCATGAAACATTAAGAACAAATCCTGAAGAGTGGTGTATGCACTTTCTGTATGTTATTGGAGAAGAATTGTTTCAGTCACTATGTAGTGTGACATTGTAAATATATTCATAAAGATTTTATCTGATTTCCTGCAAAATTGTAAATATGCTCGAAAACATTTAAAATATGTCAGAATAGGAAAGAAGTGACATTTTTTTCCATCTTGTAGTGAAGAACAAACGCAGAACATTCTTAAACTTACTCGTGATCTGGTGATACCAGTGGGGGGATGGGGGCAGTGAGGATGAAGTGGTAGTATATTCAGAAGAGGTAGCCAAGAAGTTACCGAAGGATCTAGGCAATATTTGGCTGAAGTATGGCAGTTAAAATTCAATACAGTTAATGCAATATCTTACACATTGGAAGAAAAAAATAGGGTGCATATTTAATGAATCGTATTGTACTTGAGGAAAGGCTGAAAGAGATCAGGGGGTGATGCCAAACTCAACACTGACCAAGGCTAGTCAGTGTAGAGTCGCAATCAGTTAAACAATCAGAATGCTGAGTTTTATTTGCCAAATCTGAAGAATATATCTCCGGGGATATCATGCCGAAGCTATATAGTACTCTGGTCAGGATGTGCCTTGAAAACTCCATTCACTTTTAGTCACTGAGGCACAAGAGAAACATCCAAGCCTTGCAAGCAATGTTAACAAGGGGCAGAGGCTAATTACAGAGGAGGATTTTAACTGGGAGCATGTTCCGGGTGGGCAAGCCCCGCCGGATGACATCAACCCCACCGACAGCATAAATTTGAGGCCTGGGTTATTTAAACTCCTAGGCCTCATTTATATCTTGCCAGTTAGCCGTTTGCCTGAAACAGGCAGAAAGAGGCTGCCAGCCAGAGGCCGCCTGCTGGCTGGAAGGTAAGTACTGGGGCAGTAGGGAACGAGACTTTCCCAATTTAGTTTAGCTCCTTGTGGGGCCTGGAGGAGCACTCCTGGTTTTCCTGGCACCAAAAAGAAAAGTTTAATACTTACCTTTTGTGGCCCTTCAGTCTTCAGAGCAGCTTTCACTGAGCACGGAGGCCCACTCAGACCGTACTTAAAAGGCCAATGGGGTCTTATTGACATAATAGGACCCTGATTTGCATACATATATGAGGCGTGCACCTTATCCGCCACCACAAACAGTGACGTTAAATTCCCTGTGGAGCAGGAACAGATCTGGTAATTGAAGCTGGTAATTGACCCCGCTCCTTTTTAATTGCTATCCTGCCCGGTTTCCAGTGGACGGACGGAGTTAAAATTCCCCCAGCGTCAGAGGACTATGTTATGAGAAAAGTTAGATCTACTTGGATTCTTCAGTCTTGAAGGGAGGCAAACGACAGGGACCGTATAAAGATGTATAAGTTACAAAGTAGAATAGAAAAGGTGAGCACTCTTACAAGTTAAACCATGACTGCATGTTAAGGTGACATAGACACATTCAGGGATGATGTCAGAAAGCACTCCTTCACAGAAAGAGTGATCGATCAATACTCAATATGGTTTTCTGGTTAGGGCAGTTACATTAAAAAATTCTGGAGTCATATAAGAGGACGTTAGATGCTATTATGGGAACATAGGAATTGCTAGAGGAGGCCAAGGTCCATCTAGTTTGACTTCTATCATCTTGGTAATCACCTGATACAATAATAATGGAGTAGTTGATTAATCGTAGCAATCAATCTCTGCTGATTAGTCTACAACAGACACAGACCATGAGGCAATGAAAACCCACAGTGCTGGAAAGCTTTGGGAACCATGGGGGAGAAATTCAGTTGTTAGCGCCACCCGTTAGTGCCTTAAGAGGGCGATAAGTGGGGCGCGATGCGGCTAGCGCCTGGGCGCGGTGAGACCTGCGCCTCTCGTGAAATTGAGCGGACATTTAGCGGCGGCGCAAAACCGCAATGCCCACTCAGCTGCGCGTGCAGATCCTGATGTCATTTCATGGTGCAACGCCCTTGGGCTGCCCCGAACCGGAACTTCAGTGGCGCCCCCCTCCTTTCCGCCTGCCGCTCCCAGCGACTGGTTGACTGGAACGGTTCCCAGTCTCTGTGGGGCGGGGGGGGGGGCGCTATTTAAAGGGGGCTCTTCCTGGCTTTTTTGTGGTAGCCATTTTTGGACCACTCCTTCTGTGAGAGAGAGAGATTTGCAGAGAGACAAAGGGAGAGAACTTTCTGCATTGAGTCAGTGCTCGCAGAGGTACTTCTGGCTTCGGCCCAGAACTTTGTAGTTGGTTTGATTTTTCACTGGCATAACCTTGAGTGGCCACATACTATGGGGGCTGCAATGGGTGGAAACATTGGGTTTCTCCATTGCATTGAGAGGGCTCAGAGATGCCGAGAGAGAGTGCCAATCATGGCCAGACGGAGGAGGGCCAACAGGCGTCGGCACAGGAGGCCTTACCCTCCCAGGGTATTCCGTCAACAGTTCTCATACCTCAACATGTCTGAGGAGCAGTGTTTTCGGAGGCTTCGATTCAGCAGGGAGGTGGTCACTGAGCTCTGCCACCTGCTTCAGCCAGATCTGCAGCCTCAGCTGAGGAGCAGGACGTCTCTGTCGGTGGCAGTGAAGGTGACAGTGGTTCTCAACTTCTATGCCACCGGCTCCTTCCAATCCGCTATTGGGGACATTGCCAATATCTCCCAGTTCGCGGTGCATTGCTGCATCCACCAAGTCACGAATGCCCTCTTTAAAAGGAGACGTCAGTACATTTCCTTCCCCATGACCCTGGACTAGCAGCAAGAGCGCGCAATGGGATTTGCAAGCATAGCGGGCTTCCCCATGGTCCAGGGCGCCATTGACTGCACGCATGTGGCTTTGCGGGCGCCGCAAGAGAATGCTGAGGATTACCGCAACCGGAAGGGGTTCCATTCGTTGAACGTCCAGTTGGTGTGTGACCACAGACAGCTGATACTAGCTGTCAATGCCTGCTTTCCAGGCAGCAGCCACGACGCCTTCATCCTGCGCCAGACTTCTGTGGCAGACCTTTTCGAATCCCCGGCTCACCCAGGAGGCTGGCTTCTCAGGGACAAGGGCTATCCTCTGTGCACCTGGCTGATGACCCTGCTCCATGCGCCCAGCACCCCTGCTGAAGAACGATACAATGACAGCCATCAAGCGACCAGGAACATCATTGAGCACACAATCGGTGTGCTAAAGCAACGGTTCCGCTGTCTGGACCATTCCGGGGGAGCCCTGCAGTACTCACCTGAGCGAGTCTCCCATTTCGTTGTAGTGTGCTGCATGCTGCATAACCTGGCAATCCTCAGGACTCAGCCACTGTCACCAGACATTGGAGCACCAGCAGAGGAGGAGGAGGAGGAGGAGCACCAGGACGGGAGGGAGGCACAAAGTGCAAGGGCCGTCCATCAGCAGCTTATTGCAAGTCGGTTCTAGGCCCCCTCTGAGGGAATGGCTTGTGCCATTGAAAGAACATGAATGGAACCGTTCCGCAACCCCTGAGCCGGTCAAGGCAACAAATAGTTCAAAGAGCAAACATGCACAATCTGAATAAAGAGACTTCTTTATTTAACAAACTGTGTGCCCTTCCCGCATGACAAAGTAATAGAGAGAAACCCCCAAAAAAGCAGTCGGACACATAACTGGCTCTCACAACCTGGAGACAATGAACAAAAAGAGTAAACAAAAAATGACCACGATCCTCGGCCTTCAGTAAAAAAATTAACAGCATTTTGCCACACCTACTTTTTGCCCTTTGAGGGTGATCTGCTTCGCTTGCGAGATTGGCCCCTTCCCACCCTGCAGCTCCTCCGCAATGGGACCCCAGTGGCTGCAGCAAGGCTGGGGGAAGGCTGCTGAGTGTCAGAAACTGAGTCGGCAGATGCCCTTGAGGTACGGCCTGGACCAGCTCTGGGCCTGGAGGGCCTGGCTGCTGACTGCTCCAACTCTGCATGGGCGGCAGCAGTCTGTCCTACAGGTGGTGCAGCTGCAGTGGAGAAGTGACAGTGTTGGCAGCAGGAATGCTGCCATCCTGACAGAGGACAGCCACTCCCTGGTCGGACGACACACTGGCACTCCCACGGGGCAGCACTGCAGCATGCGGAGCAATCTGCTGAAGCACAGACTGCTGGCCTGCTGCGGCGCGGTGAGGGCCCCGGCGACTCGTGCCCGATCCAGCGAGCGTGGCAGCAGTCAGTGCTCGTGTGGCCTCAATCTGCGTCTGCATCAGACCAGCTACTGACTGCATTGCACCACTAAGCACTTGCGTGGAAGCCGCCTGTGCTGCCTGCGCTGCACCGAAGTCCTGCAGACTCCTTGCCAGTGCTGCGCCGAAGTCCTGGACACTCCTTGCCAGTGACTCAATGGATTCGGTCATCCTTGCCACTGCAGCCATGAGCTCAGTGTGCCTCTGCTCCGCCTGGGCACCCATTTCAGCGAGGAGCCGCACCTCTTCTGCGCTCACTGTAGCAGGACTGGAGGCCAGACTCTCCCTCCGGGGAGAAGGCCGCCGAGTTTCCCTACCCACCCCCCGCATTGCTGCAGCCCGCTGGGCCCCGGAGCTTCACCCTCCTCAGACCCTTCCCCCCTGCTCCCCTCCAGGGAAGACGTGTCCCCATTATGGCCATGGGCTGCCTCGGCTGAGGGTGGCACTGATGGTCCGGCTTCCTCTTCCTCCTCGCCTTCAGAATCACTCACAGTGGCAGCTTGAGGGCCCGCTTCCTCACCTGGCGAATCAGCATCTGAAAGCAGGGAGGTACAAGAGTTGCTTTAGTGTGAGGACAGGGCGGCAGCGAGGGAGGCATGAGTGCTGCAAAGCACTGTATTGGTTCGATAGTGGCAAAGGATGCTGGTGTGAGGCACAAGTGGAAGGAGAGAGGTCAAAAAGGTGATGACCTTACCATTGCTGTCCAGAACGGGGTCGGCATCCCCAGTGGCGATGGGGCCAATCATCCGGCCTGCCATAATCCGCTGGACTCGCTGCTCCAGAGCGCTGAGGTCTTGAAGGTGAGGCCGGCCTCCCTCGGTCCATTGCTGCTGCCTCCTGTTATGCGCCAGCTTGCCCTGCAAGAGAAAGGACAGGCTCTGAGTACAGTGTGAAGCCCTGATCTTGGCTGCACTGCCTCCCATGGTGGAACAGCCCTTACAGTGTGAAGCCCTGATCTTGGCTGCACTGCCTCCCATGGTGGAATCGCCCTTACAGTGTGAAGCCCTGATCTTGGCTGCACTGCCTCCCATGGTCGATTAGCCCTTACAGTGTGTAAAGTGCTGAATGTGCGTGTGAGTTTCATGAAAGGCCCATAGGTGTTGGATGAGGGCTGGGCATTGGGGCTTTCAGGACCCTTTGGCCATAAAGTGAGGTGGACATGCAGGGATGAAGAGGATACTGAAAAGGGTACTCACCTTGACGACCCGAGTGAGGTCGTTGAACTTCTTCCTGCATTGCACAGGGGTCCTAGGCACCATGCTGCTGGAGGCCACTCTGTGAGCCACCTCCCTCCAAGCTTTGCGATAGTCATTGGGCAGCGGCCTCCTGCCACTGTCCAGAAACAGGATAGATCGCCTGCGCTCCACTGCGCCAACCAGAACCTCCAGGGCCCCCTCACTGAACCGTTGCGCTCGCTCCCTGGCCCTCTCCATGGTCCTAGGCGTTAGAATGTGGCAGCAGGTCTGTCCAGGCCGAGAATCAGGGCTCCGATGCGCAGGGTGTGGCTGCAATCCAAGATCGAACCTCCCCTTTAAGAGCTGACCGGCGCCAGCGTGTCTGCGTGCAATCGCTAACTGGCCACACCTGCGCTGCACCCGCCCTCGGTGGTAGCGCCTCGCTTCTCCGGCTTAGCGCCTTAAGACAGTCGTGCAGCACCTGTTTTAGCGCTCCAAGCACCTCCTGGGGTGAAGCAGGTCAATTTAGCAGTAGGTGGCGATAATGGCGCAAATTTCGTGCCCGCTCGAGTATAACGCCCCAAACGTGGCGATACTGAATTTCTCCCCCCATAGGTCCAAAGCCATCAATTCCTCCCAAGCATGCTACACTTACCATATGTCATGTCTCAATTTACTTATACACTGTATCCCAAAATATTATGTAGGGGAAGGTTGAGCTAGATGGGCCAAATGGCCTCCCTTATTTATCTTTGGGATGTTTGTGATTATACTGTAGTCTATAGGCTACTCTTCCTCTGTTTTACTGATCATATTGTAGGGACAGATTACAACAAAAACTTGTGTTTAAATGGTGTATTTAACACAGTTAAACCATGGTGCTTCACAAAGACAAATAATGGACACTACTGCTAAGGTTGGAAAAAAGAAATCCTTGCTTAGAAAAATATTTTTTAAATAGCTCTTGTTGCAGGGTGTAACCAGTCCAACTCATGCGTAAGTCCCTTTATTTTCTTTATTCTATTGTGTTACAGATGTGTTTGAATGTACAATCTGCCAAAGGTCTTTTGAGATATTCTCTTATGTAGATAAGGTTGTGGGTTGCAGTAAGTTTGGTGTAATGTTTTACTTGCTTGAACGCCTGTTCTAGGTTATAACCTAAGGTTAATTTATTTCTATATAAAATTGCTGAACTCCACAATGCATTATTTGTTCCAAGCTGTGTAATTAGGATTTATTTGAAATATGTCTGTAAAGGAGTCAATAATGTGATAGGTTGTGCCCAAACTGCTGCAGCACTTGTGGCATCCGAGCCTCATGTAACTGGGCACAGATACCTGAAGCTTACTCCATGCTTGATTCAATAAATGCACTGCAAACACCTAACACAGACTGTGTGAAAGGCTCATGAAGGCTTCCTATTTCATATAAATTAAGGGGCTTCCCTCTAATACTGCAGGGCATGTGAGCAGCTCTCCAGATGCTGAAAGCACATTTCCAATGGTGGTTTCAAGGGAGGCCCATGTAAAGAATTAAAATTCACGCACTTGTGTTATTGTTACTGGCTCAGCTTTTCCTTGGCCTCCAACAGCCAATTCTTGAAAAGGGTGTTAGTTGCCCAACACATTAAAATTTCCAAAAGAAATGGTAGCACTTGAAAGGCAGCCAGCAGCCCTTCAATCGCTGCTGCCATCCAATAATGCCGTCTTTGACTTCCATGCCGTGCCCAGCACATCACGTGCTGAATGCCACAAAAATATTAAATGTGCTTTATCAAATGACATCAGTTAAAATGTGGCACAATATCTGAGGTGCAGCCATTCTGGCACAGGTGCCCATTTTTTTTTAACTGCAGTCAGTTCCATATGGCAAGTCACCTCCATTAGTTTACAACAATACTGGACTTATTTAATGAAAGCAATATTTGATGATTTCACAAGAAATCTTCAGGAATGCGTTAGTGTTGCTATACGGTGACCAAAGCAATTCTTCCATCCACAATGGTAAGATCTGTTGAATAGAGAATGTTCCAGAATTTGCCTTTATGCATATAGAGCTTTTCATTGTATTAAAGTATATTTCTTGGAATAGATTTATTCACCTTACTATTCTGCATGTTTAACAATTTAGAGCAACAGGCTTAATGATGATTTCTATTAGAGGAGCCTCAAAGTAAAGACCAACATCAATCTGATCCACTCGTATTCTCTGTTTTGTACATCTTGAATCTCTAGAAAAGCAATTTAGTTTAATTTGATTATTTTTTTACAGAGGGTAGAACATGATAGGCTGACCAGGTGTGCATTTGAATAGTCAGGTCTAGAGGTAACAAAGGCATGGATGAGGTTTTCAGCAGCAGATGCGCTGAGGCAAGGGCGGAGTCGGGCGATGTTCTGGAGGTGGAAATAGGCGGTCTTATTTATGCTGCAGATATGTGGTCGGAAGCTCATCTCGGGGTCAAATGCAACAACACCAACAACTTGTATTTATATAGCGCCGTTAACGTAGTAAAATGTCCCAAGGCGCTTCACAGGATTATTAAAAGACAAAAAAATTGACACCAAGCCACATAAGGAGAAATTAGGGCAGATCAAAAGCTTGGTCAAAGAGGTAGGTTTTAAGGAGCATCTTAAAGGAGGAAAGAGAGATAGCAAGGCAGAGAGGTTTAGGCAGGGAATTCCAGAGCTTAGGGCCTAGGCAACAGAAGGGACAGCCACCAATGTTTGAGCGATTATAATCAGGGATGCTCAAGAGGGCAGAATTAGAGGAGCGCAGATATCTCGGGGAGTTCACAGAAATCACAGAAATCACAGAAACCCCACAGTGCAGATAGAGGCCATTTCGGCCCATCGAGCCTGCACCGACACATATCCCACCTGATCCCCGTAACCCCACGTATTTAATCCCCCTAACACTAAGGGTCAATTTATCATAGCCAATCAACCTAACCCGCACATCTTTGGACTTGTTGGAGTTGTGGGGCTGAAGGAGATTACAGGGCTAGGGAGGGGGCGAGGCCATAGAGGGATTTGAAAACAAGGATGAGAGTTTTGAAATTGAGGCATTGCTAAACCAGGAGCCAATGTAGGTCAGCGAGCACAGGGGTGATGGGTGAACGGGACTTGGTGCGAGTTAGGACACGGGCAGCCGAGTTTTGGATCACCTCAAGTTTATGTAGGGTAGAATGTGGGAGGCCAGCCAGGAGTGCATTGGAATAGTCAAGTCTAGAGCTAACAAAGGCATGGATGAGGGTTTCGGCAGCAGATGAGCTGAGGCAAGGGCGGGGATGGGTGATGTTACGGAGGTGGAAATAGGCGGTCTTAGTTATGCTGCGGATATGTGGTCAGAAGCTCATTTCAGGGTTAAATATGACACCAAGGTTGCGAACAGTGTTGTTCAGCCTCAGGCAGTTGCCAGGGAGAGGGATGGAGTCATTGGCTGTGGAATGGAGATTGTACCTGGGACCGAAGACAATGGCTTCGGTCTTCCCAATTTTTAGTTGGAGCAAATTTCTGCTCATCCAGTACTGGATGTTGGACAAGCTTTAACGGGCTGCATGATCCATTCAAAATTTCATGAATGTGTGAAATCTCCCATTGTACGGTACAGGAGTGGGAAGAGAAGCCATTGCAGGTGATTCTCTGGCTACGATTAGATAGGTAAGAATGGAACCAGGTGAGTGCAGTCTCACCCAGCTGGACGATGTTGGAGAGGCATTGGAGGAGGATGGTGTGGTTAACCATGTTAAATGCTTCAGACAGGTCGAGAAGGACGAGGAGGGATTGTTTACCTTTGTCACAGTCACATAGGATGTCATTTGTGACTTTGATAAGAGCCATTTCAGTACTGTGGCAGGGGCAGCAACCTGATTGGAGGGATCCAAACATGGAGTTCCAGGAAAGGTGGGCACAGATTTGGGAGGCAACGACACGTTCAAGGACTTTGGACAGGAAAGGGAGGTTGGAGATGAAGCAATAGTTTGCAAGGACAGAGGGGGCAAGGTTTGGATTTTTGAGGAGAGGGGTGATGACGACAGGTTTGAAGGAAAGGGGAACAGTAGCTGAAGAGAGGGAACCGTTAACAATATCAGCTAACATGGGAGCCAGGAAGAGAAGTTGGGTCAGCAGTTTAGTGGGAATAAGGTCGAAGGAGCAGGAAGTGGGTCTCATGGACAAGTTGAACTCAGAGGGGGCATGAGGGGTGATCAGAGAGAAACTAGAGAAAGATGCGAGTTCAGGGCTAGTGCAGGAGGGAACCTTAGCGGAAGTTTGGCCTGGTGGGCTAGGGGAAGGGAGGGAAGTGGCAGAGGCAACTGCTCGGATGGTCTCAATCTTAGTGACAAAGAAGTCCCCGAGCTGCTTGCACTTGTTATTGGAGGTGAGAGTGGAGGAGACGGGGAGAGGGGTTTATTAAGACTGTTTGCAGTAGAGAAAAGATGCCAAGGTTTATCTTTGCATTCCAGGATGCCGGTGAATGGGTAAACCAGTTGTCTGCCATATCTGTTCAAGTCTGGGTCCCTTGGACTTATTGGAGCGGAGCGGAGGGCCATAGTGGGGGAACATCCAGGGTGAGAGAGAGGAGAGCGCAATGGTTTTAATGGGGACTAGGGCATCAAAGGTGGAGGTTAGGGTATGGTTGAGCAAATCAGTAGCTGCAGAATTCCGTGGTAAATGGAGAGCCAAAGGCTAGACAGTTGAGATTTTGAAAGTGCAGTTGTAAGTGAATTGGGAGAGAGTTTTTCCAGGGGCGGACACAGAAGGAAGTAGGGTTGAGAGTGGGAAGGGGGATGTGGGTGGAGAGCGATACAAGGAAGAGATCAGATGATCAGAGGAAATAGTTTCTCTCTAGCTACCCTATCAAATCCTTTAATCATCTGAAACACCTCAATTAGATCACCCTTATTCTTCTATATTCAAGGGAATACAAGCCTAGTCTATGCAAAATGCCCTAATTATTTAACCCTTTAACCCCCGGTATCGTTCTGCTGAATGTGTGCTGCACCCACTCCAAGGCCAATATATGCTTCCTGACGTGCGGTTCCCAGAACTGAATGCAGTACTCCAGTTGGGTTTCACAAGAGGTCTGTACAGCTGTAACATGACTTCCACCCCTTTGTATTCCAGCCCTCTTGCGATAAGGGCTAACATTCCACAGCCTAGATATTCGCCTTGGGCAGTGGCGCAAAAGGAGCGGTATTGGATCGGCCACCTGTTATACGCAGCACTTGATCTTCAGTTGTATTGCAGTCAACGGAACTGAATATCAGGCGCTGCGTATAATGGGCGGCCGATCCGATACTGCCCGCTTTGCACCACCGGCCGAGACGAATTTCTAGGCTCATTAGTCTTTTAAATAATGTTTTGTACCTGTCCACTAGCATTTAGTGATTTCTGTACTTCAACCCCAAATCTCTTTGCTAATCTACAGTTCCTAGCTTCTTGCCATTTAGAAAATACTCTGATCTATCTTTCTTAGATCCAAAGTGGATGACCTCACAGTTTCCCACATTGACCTCTGCCTGCCACAGTTTTGCCCACTCCCTTAATCTATCAATGTCCCTTTGCAATTTTCTGCTCCCATCTACACTATTTACTGAGCCACCTAACTTAGTGTCATCATCAAAGTTAAATATACGGCTCTATACCTTCATCCAAGTCATTTATAAATATAGTGAAAAACTACGGCCCCAGTACAGATCCCTGGGGAACATCACTAGTTACTTCCTGACAATTTGAGCACATACCCACTATCCCTACTCTCTGTCTCTTACCTTCTAATCAATTCCCTATCCAAGCCAGCAGGTTGCCTCCAATTCCATACGCACCCATTTTTGTCAACAGTCTCTTATTTGGAACCTTGTCAAATGCCTTCTGGAAGTCCAAAATAAATAACATCCATAAATTCACTAAAATTCACTGAGAATTCTTGACTTCTTTTCACTGTGGGGGATGTCATCAACTGTTGATGGCACGGTGAGACCAATCTATACTAATTGTTCAAAAGGTTGGGCTAATAGGAACAATTCAGTATGAACAAATCGCTATATGTTACTCAATAACATGATATTTTCTTTTCATTTTAGTAGTGTAGCAGGGATACATGTTTTTAGGTCTCAAAATAAGTTATAAACCAAAATAAAATTGAGGTCCTTCTCAAGCCTAGCTTCTGCAAACAGCATTATTTTAATGGCTCGATAAGCCATTTATTTTAAACGGGTTAAAACTGGTGTTAAAATAATGCTGATCGGAAACTTTAGGCTGTGTCGTCTTTGTCAATTGTTGCTGTGATTGTGAGACCAGGAATCAAAACTTGGATGAGATGATCAAATTACTGAGGTTTGAATCCAACTGGAGGAACTCTTTTCATGTACTGGTGATGTTTGCAAACAGTTAACAATCTGCTTCAGCAGCAGTGCTTCCAAACAGGTGGCGAGTACAGCTTTGTACGTTATCTACCAACATGACTTTTCCTTTTAATTTTGGGTGGAGGGGTCATAACTATTTGCAAGCCTCAGAAAAGTTATAAAACAAAGGCCTGGAATTTGTGGTGGGTAATAACAGCGAACTAACAGCGTTCGCTGTTATTATTCCTTTGAAACTGACTGCAACTTCAGGATGTAGCGCATGTGCATCTAAACGTGGAAATCCTGAAGTTGCGATCAGTCATTCTCTGCTCCGACACTGGCTGCGCTGTGCCCTGCCCCACCCCTCTCCCCACCACCATAGCCAGCAATCAGTGTAATCAGGGAATCAGTGAAACATGAAAACTTGGGCTTTTCAATAGTAATATTGCTGTTAAATACCCCATTAAAAGTTAGACCTTGTTGGATTTGGTGTAACTGGGGTTTTAACATTGTATTGACTGCGAAACAAACGTTATGGCCCTGGAAAACTAATTTTAATTTTGTGGAGTGTCAAATTTAACCATTTGAATTATTTATTTCAGGTTTACCTTTTCCCCATGTGAGAGCCCCAATCTTTGTTGTGTTCTCTCTAACATTTTTAAAAAGTCCCAATAAAAGCAACTTCTTCACTTCCTGGTTCACTGTGAGAATTCTACAATGTGATTGACTGCTTAGACAGCTTGTTGACGGCACAGCAGATCGTGCTATGGGATTCCCATTAAACTGCACTGATCTCAATTGCTCGTTGAAAAAGGCAAACTTCTCGCCACGGAGATCGCAAGATCTTTGTGGGCAGCTTTCTTTGGGGCCAGCGGCAAACGCCTTTGCTTCACTGCTGACCGCAAATTCCAAGACGATTGTCTGATTTATGAAACGTTTCTTGTTTAATCACTGTCATTGTGAGACCAAGGGCTGGATTTACTCAATGGGGAGCTTTTGGAGGCGGGACTCCCACTTATCTGGTTTTAGTCCCGCCTCCATCGACTTGTGGCCAACCCACGCTATTTTCCCTTGATTGACCTTGTTAAGCCCACCCAGCGGGCTTAGCAGGCCAATTAAGGAAAAGCCGGTTACAGGTGACATCAGCGAGTGACGTTTCATCTGTCAAGAGCTTTTGACAGATGAAATGTCATCGTTTGGGAGCTCTGTGAAGTTGTCAAACACTGACATCCGTCCTCTAAGTTGAGTCTTTACTCAAGACTCAATTAGAAAGCCTTCCTGAGTAGAAAGCAGAAGGCTGCAGCTTTTGACAGTTCAGCGGCCATTCTGCTTTCTGTGCCGATGAACTGAGGGACTCCCGAGACCTGAAGGGAGGAAGCCTGCAGGAAGAAGTAAAGGTAAGTAAAACTTATTAAAACACTTTACACACACCTCACACACTTACCTCTGCACACATGCACCCATCACTCACCTGCACACCGGACATCTCGGCCCCTCCGACCCCCGTAGACAGCCGGTCCGCCTCGCTGACCCTGGCAAGGTTCGGAGCCATCTACCTGTTAACTACCTATTAACAGGCAGTTAATTGGCACTAATCCCCTTCCCGCCTAGGGGAGGCGGCTCCCAGCGCAGGTCGGGTACCTGCCTCCTGGGAAGATGGCACGGAGGCGGGCTGGGGGTGGGATGGGTACCCGCTCCCAGATTCTGCCATTTTCCCGGCAGTCCCGTCTCCTTACCCGCCTCCCCAGGGCTGGCAAAATCATAGTGAAAATTGAAGAAATAAAAAGTGCATAATATTTTATTAATCTCTAGAAAGCAGTGGTTCATTTAGTCAGAATGCTTAGTTTTTGGAGTAGTTAAATTCATTTAGAATTCTTGATTTTCTTTCACTGTAGTGGAGTTCATCACTTGCAGGTGGCACGTTCAGACCTGTCAATAGCTCAAAGGGTATTGGCCCAAAATCTTGGGTTATATCAATAACCTATTTTGAGAAAACTGTGCTAACTCTCCTGGATGATTGCGAGAAAACATTGGGAGCGATTGATACATTAATCTTTTAGTGTTTCAACAGCAGAAGCCTTGCTGTTCGGTACACATAATGTACTTTGCACGCTGCACTGGGTACCACGAGTTATACAGCAACAGCTTGCGTTTATATAGTGCCTTTAACGTAGTAAAACATCCCAATGCGCTTCACGTAATTAGACAAAAATTGACACCGAGCCAAAGAAGGAGACATTAGGACAGGTGACAAAAAGCTTGGTCAAAGAGGTAGGTTTTTAAGAAGGGTCTTAAAGGAGGAGAGAGAGGCGGAGAGGCAGAGAGGTTTAGGGCAAATCTGATAGTCAGTTTTTTCCCCACTGTCCTACACATTTCTCCTCTCGCCAGCATTTATTCACTTCAAGTCTGCTCCAAAACACCAGAAGTGGCTTGATGTCCCAGTGGTTATTGAGACAAGTTATAAAACAACATAAAATGTAAGCAACCCTTCTTAGCTTTGTGAATTACCACTGGTATAGTCACATCAGGAACAAAGGTTATAGCAGAAAGCTGTAGTGAAGAAATAAGTTAAATTTGGAACCAGTTAATATTTTCTTAATTTAAAAAAAAAGTCCTTCATTTAATCTGATTGCTTTTAGTTTTTTATCCAGTTGAATTTATTTAGAATTATTAATTTCTCTTTTCACTATAGGACCTTTTGCAATATGGTGGTGGCACAATGAGACAAGGATATAACTTGCATGATTGGGCTAACGGGGACTATTTGGTAAGAACAGATCACTATATATTCTCATGTCTCTGAGCATGTGTCTTTTAGTTGCAAGTTGCAGAGGATGGGTCTTTTACTCTCTGCCTTTCTGCATGTACTCAACAGTTGGTTTGAACCTATTCCCACTAGTTATGTACTTAATCAAAACACACATTACCTCTTTGACAACTGTACAGGATGGAACAATCCCAAACCATTAAAGCAATATTACCAATATATTAGACATTACGGCCCTTAAAATCTATGCTATGTTCACCTAGGGTGCCCGCCTACTGACGAGACAGGAAAGTCCAGCTGAAGAGTGCCTGGTCTGGGAAGGAGATGCTGGGTGCCTACTGGAAAGAATCGTTCCTTGTTTTCTCAGTCCCACCTGTGTCCTTTTTCTTTGGGGTCCAGGCCGCAATCCTGAACTGGACCCTCAGGTGATCCCCACAACTGTTGCTTGTCAGGGAGGTACACCTGGTCTGACCAGGTGTACCTCTGCTACTGCTTTCCTGAGTCCTAATGTAAGGCAGTCCCATCCCTTCCTATACCCCTCCCTATACCAATGACAGAGGCCAACCAAAAAGGCCAACTTGGAAAGTTCAATGCTCTTCGTATCCAGGCTCTGCCTATTATCTAGCCCTTCTGGCAGACTCTTGCTAAGTTACAGCAGGAGTACATTGGAAGGGGCCGTGGATTTCGGGGCCTATGTATGCTATTTGCTTCTGTGGAAGCTGACACTATGTCTTCAAGTAATGTCGTCAAGCGACATTGCGGAACAGAAGGGGGCCAAGGATATACTCTTAGGCTATGTTCCCTGTAATTTTCTTTGGCCCTGCACAGTCCCTTTAAGGGGCTGCACAGGCCATTCAAAATAACGTACATACACGGTTTTTACATTGAAATGTCAGCAAGCTGGCTGCGCGGGTTCCCTGGAGTAATGCGCGGCCGCGCACCTTACAAGGAACACTGCCCTTAGGGTATTCCAGAGATAACAGTGCGGGGGTGGAAAGAGAAACCATTGCTGGCCACGCTTTGGCTACAATTGGATGGCTAAGAGTGAAAGAAAGCAAGGGCAATCCCACTGAACTGGACAATCGAGGCGAGGCATTGGATGAGGTTGGTGTGGTCAACCATGTCAAAGGCTGCAGAGAGGTTGAGGTGGACGAGGAGGGAAAATGCAGCAGTCACAGAGGATATTATTTGTGACTTTGATGAAGGCCATCTCAGGGCGGAAACCTGATTGGAGAGATTCAAATTTCGAGTTGTTGGAAAGATGGGCATGGATTTGGAAGGCAACAACAAAGGACATTGGAGAGGAAAGGAAGATTGAACATGAGGTGGTAGCTTGCAGGGACAGAGGGGTTAATGGTGTTTTTTTTGAGGAGGGTAGTGACGATGGTAGTTTTGAAAGTGAATGGGACAGTACCTGATGAGAGGGAACCATTTAACAATGGCAGCTAGAATAAGAACCAGGAAGGAAAGTTGAATGCTCAGCAGTTTAGTGTGAATAGAATCAAGGAACCAAGTGGGTCTGATGGCCTTGATTAAGTCAGAGAAGGCATGAGGGAAGATACTCAAAGAGAAACTAAAGAAAGGTGTGGGATTAAGTCCAGGGGAGGAGGGAGCCTGGGATAGGTTTGCTTGGTGGGCAAAGCAAAGCGGGGGGTGGGGGGAATCAGCAGACACAGATGAATGGATGGTCTCAATCATAGTGACAAAGAGGTCCTCGCATTTGTTGTTGGAGGTGAAAGTGGAGGTGGCATGGGAGAAGGGGTGGCTGTCATTATGGATGAGAGAGCTTATAAGGAGGGAAAGGTATAGAGAGGACAGAATGGCAGTGAAATTAGAGGAGAGATGGCAAGGTGAGTTGAGGTGGAAATTGAAATCACTGAGGATGAGGAGCTGCTCAGTGCAGAGGCTGTCAGAAGAAAGGGAGGATATCTTATAGTGAAACCCCAGATGGGACTTGGTGGGGGGGGGGGGTGTTGGCGGGGGGTAGCGATCGAGAATGGAGGTTTTACAGGAGAGATGAAAGGGGTGGAACAAGGTGGAGTTTTTGAAGGAGGAGATGTTGCTAGAGGAGGAAGGGAAGAGACCAAGGTGTGCTTTGATGATAGGGGCCACATCGCCACCTTGAAGGTTTGGGCAAGGCAACTGGTGGAAAGTATAGCCAGGCGGAGAGGCTTCACTGAGGGGCAAGGTGTTGCCACCCATGAGTCAAGGTTCAGTCAAACACATGTCAATGCAATCATCCACAATAAGGTCGTGGATATCAAGGGTCTAGTTCACAAATGAATAGACATTCTGAAGCTAATGTGGAGAAGGATGGTAGTTGCAGAGAGGGCTGGTGAATCAAAAAGTATAACAGAAATTTGTAGTGTGGAAATAAACTACATGTACAAGCAGTAAATATTTTATTGCTCTTTAGAAAAAGTCACAGTTCATTTAACCTGAATGCTTTTAGGTATTTGGTGCAATTAAATTAATTCAGAATTCATGATTTATTTTCTTTGTAGGAGAGTTCATCACATGAAAGTGGTACAAACAGATCAGGCAACGCTTTATACAGTTATGGTTCAAATGCTTGGGGTACCATGAAAAATTCGGTAAGAACAAATCTCTTTATGTCACTAACCAAAGCATCCTTCTCAACCCTAGAAACCCTAATGTGGGACAGAAAACACTTCAAATATGCAACAATAATGTCTAAAATGTGGAATATCACTCTTTCAGTATGCATAGCATTTTACGGCTTTTTCAAAACTATGGTGAACTGCTCAATAAGCTTATCTTGCTATATATTCTTTATAATCGAAGACTGAATGAAAGGGAATAACTTTATTCTGTTTTAAAAATATTATATACAGTAGTTCAGCCTCCAATAGCAAACTCCATCTTAAGTGCTCTGGCTGGGTCAGTCTGCCTCAAACTAGTTACGAATGGAATAGTAAATGATAACAGGCATGATTGTTAAGGGAAAGGGGGCAATTTTCATGTTGCATGTTATTCAGGAGAGCAGTGGGCGGGTTGTATACAGAGGCCGCCCGGAGGAGTCAGCGTGGCACCCAATCGATTTTGGCCTGTGGCCCTCATTATAATGTGATTGGCAAGCTGCCAGCATGAAATGCGCTCCCCATTAGGCAGCTCGCCAATCTGGAAGTGGGAAATCCGTCGGGGTGGCAGCTTGTGAAGGACCTGCACCAGCTCCTTAAAGAGGAGATGTATTTAGCATTAGGAATACAATGAAACAGGACTTTGGACAGCAGGCTACGTGTGTGCAGAACCTACAGCAGCAACTACATCACATTGGAAAGCCCACCAGCATCTTCAAAAGCTCCATCCAGCTTTTCCTGACAGCAGCTGAGGATCCCTTTAATCACCACTGGAAATGGCCACTTCCTGACTCTTACTTGCCATGGTTGGTTGGGCAAGAGCTCAAACTAGCCATACGGACAGGCACAGACAAAAGTGGCAGCGCGATATTAACTGCATCATTTGACCCTGATTAGCATATATGTATCCTGCTTGTTTCCAACAGGAGCTCCAAAAAAGGGGACAGACATCAACGCAGCAGTAAGTCAGCACCACTACCCGTCACTTGATGCTGGTCCCACTACTGCCCTGTTTTTAAGCATAAACAAGTCACATTTTCCGACATTACAACAGTGACTATACTTAAAAATAAGTACTTGATTGGCTGTGAAGAATTAAGGCAGTGGTTCTCAAACTTTTTCAGTTGAAGGACCCCTTTTCAAATGGATTAGTAATCACGGATTCCCCCATCTAAATTATAATACTATAAACTCCTTGCACATTTACATTTCTGAATGCAAAGTTCCTGTTAAAGGGGCTTGCATGAAATTTTGCCAGGGCTGTCCGATATAGTGAACATTGATGTGGTTGGTGATGTGAAAGCTTTTATCTACCCTTCAGCTGAAAGGTAACCCTACAGGTTCAGCAACATGCCTGTTGAATAATTCACCACACAACACCTCCCTGTTCTTCCTGGAGTGGAATTAGGCTCAATGGCTCCTGGTCGGAACACTGGCACTGTTTCAGGTGTAACCATCCACCACCCCCTCCTCACTGCACAGCTGCTGAGTGTTTCTGGGTTTTTTCCTTCCCTTTTGCTGTTTACCGGCCAGTCTGCATGGACCCCAGTTTGGGAACCACTTGATTATTCTTCCATTATCCAACTACATGGGAGGGCTGCTGTCATATCCATTATGCAAATTAAAGCAACAAAAGTATTCTGATTGACCTTGGGATATTGGCATATAAAGTCACTTCAGTTAACTGGGCATGTAGGCTTTCCTACAGGAATGATATTTGACACTGGACTTAAGAAAGCCATCTGGTGCAGCCTAAAAACTTGAACACCCTCCTCATCACCCTTCATGTATATGTAGAGTGTGAGAGGTTGTGATCCCTCTTCCACTATTTGAAGGGGCTGCTCCTCAATTTTTGGTTGCACTTCAGTCCCATGCGCCTGATCTTTGGTCACGCGGTGTGGGGGGGGGTGGTGGCGGGGGGGCTGGGGAACATGCAGGTCAGAGGACCTCCTTGTGGGACTGCTCCTGGGCCTGGCCAAGGTGACCATTAATAGGTCCAGGCAGCAGGAAGTCAGGGGTCATTCTGAAGGGATAATTACTAGTCCTAGCCCCTTTAGGGCTACCCCAGATCAGGCGTATTCCTCAGACGTTCACTTTCAACTAAAGTTTGAGGTAGCCGAATCCTACAGACGCTTAATTGGGTCTAAAGGTCCAGACTATCTCTCCCTAAAGGAAAGGAACAACCTGAAAATGTTACCGTCCTCCAGATAGCACTTTTAATAAGTTTAGCTAATGTTACGGATATTATGAGGGTCCGGAAACTCCCCCAGAATTCTGCAACTCCTCACCAAAGAGTGTATAGAAATTGACTTTGCGAGTTTGATACAGAAGTCTTATGTGAGACAATTCTAAAAATATATTGATTTACTAAAGAACCAACATGTAATTTACAGTTGGTGAGTCTGTACTGGCGTGCTAGACGTGCTCCTATCTAGTTATCCAGCAAGTTAAACACTTATTCAAAATAATTCTTCGTGAAGCCGTTTGCTGTTTGAAGCCTTTACTTGAACAAATTTGTGAAAAGATATTGCGCTTGGCCTAACATATGAAATCAGATTACATTGGATTGTGAATCCCTTATGGAATCCTCCATTACTGCCAGGTTCTTCCTGGAATTCTACTTCCTGGGATTCTACTTCCTGGGTTACACAGGAAGAAAGGTACGAAGGTCAAATGACCTCTCACAGGAAGAAAGGAACAAAGGTCAAATGACCTCACACAGGAAGAAAGGAACAAAGGTCAAATGACCTCACACAGGAAGAAAGGAACAAAGGTCAAATGACCTCACACAGGAAGAAAGGAACAAAGGTCAAATGACCTCTGTTTCATACAAACACACTGCTAACACAATAACCACCACCAGAGGGTGCTACTGCATATAAAAATGTCCAGAATGTCCACATAATGTCCAGAACAGAGTCAATCGCAACATCAACAGTTCCAAAAAGAGAAAGCTTTACAATCTTATTATCAGAGATCCTTACACTCAAATCTTAACTTCACTACAGTTTTACAGTTCTTAGTTTTATTCAGGATATCCACCAAAATCAAATA
Organism: Somniosus microcephalus; assembly: GCF_052327205.1. Classification (NCBI taxonomy): domain Eukaryota; kingdom Metazoa; phylum Chordata; class Chondrichthyes; order Squaliformes; family Somniosidae; genus Somniosus; species Somniosus microcephalus. The sequence continues at coordinate 145,071,270 of NC_140999.1, forward strand.
CAGTACCTTTGATCCCCAAGGTACAAAGAGTTGTAGACTTACAGAGCCTGCCTCTGAAGCCAAGAATCGCTTTGCCCCTTTACAGCGAGTCTACTATCCCATTTGAGAGTTCAATATACCTGTTTCCAGTGGCATTTCCTTTAAGGTTTTCTGCTGATGTAAGTTAATAATCTCTAGTAATTTTTCTGCTGACTTCTGTAATTCTTACAGTCACCTCAGCTGATAGCAATACAGAATCATGTCTCTCCTCTAGGTGTTCTAAGTTTACGATAAGAAACGGTGTAACAGCAGGTGCGTTTTATTTGATGTCATTTTTATGAAGGCAGATGTTTGTGCTTCTTTACGAAGTGTAAATTAGAATACCTTAACCAGGATGAACTATTGCCTTGTTCCCAAAGGTCAGCCTGTCATGAGCCTTTAACCTTCTGTTTCAATAAGGTTATTGATTCAGTGTCAACAACTATCTTATCTCAATAGCCAGAATGCTGTCACAACTTTTTCATAGTTTGGGTTTCCCAGTTTGTCATGTTTCTAATAAGGCCAGAATTCTTTCATAGAATGGTGTATTTTTCTGAATAGATTATATGGCTTATTGCTTCACAGTTCGGCCTGACTGCCTGCCTCTCTTCTGCGGCTACGTTTGCGTCCGGGTGGCCCTGGAGATGGAGCACACGTGTGTCCACCGGCACGCTCGAGGCCTTCCGTGACCGGTGGGCACCAGAGGGACTGGAGTGCTTCATCACTCCCGGAAAATAGAATTTTGATTTAATTTGTTAAGTTTCCTTTAATTTTGGATTAAGTTACAGTTATTATTGGTTGTGCCCCTTTAGCCATCACTCCTAATTGATGATGGCAATTACTGCAATTAAACAAAAGTCAGCACCTAGTTGCTCCGCACTGGCTCGCTCTCCATCACCGATTGGGTTTTTCTCACGGACCCCTTGGAAAGTCTCTACAGACCCCTGGGGTTCCGCGGACCACATTTTGAGAACCACCGTGCTAAGGGACATCTTGAGGTCATTAAAGGCATTAAGTGCAAGTCCTCCCTTCCTCCCCTCTCTTCCTGACTTTGCCAATTACAACTGGTATAATTACATCAGAAAGCAAAAATGATAGCTAAACGTTGTACTGAGGTAATAAGCTACCCTTAGAGGTGTATCATAATTTAGTAAATCTCCAGAAATGCAGGCCTTTGTTTAATCTGATTGCTTTCAGTTAATTGTGCAATTGAATTAATTTAGGATTATTAATTTCTCTTTTTCACTATAGGGCACTTTTCCATATGGAGGTGGCACATTGAGACCAATCAACACAGCACAAGGACACAAAGCTTGGGCTAACAGGCACTTTTTGGTAAGAACAAATTAGAACAAAAAAACATAAGAAATAGGAGCAGGAGTAGGCCATTCGGCCCCTCTAGCCTGCTCCGCCATTCAATGAGATCATGGCTGATCTTCTACCTCAACTCCATGTTCCTGCACTATTCCCATATCCCTTGATTCCCTTAATATCCAAAAATCTAGCGATCTCTGCCTTGAATATACTCAACAACTGAGCCTCCACAGCCCTCTGGGATCGAGAATTCCAAAGATTCACCACCCTCTCAGTGAAGAAAGTTCTTCTCATCTCAGTCCTAAATGGCCGACCCCTTATTCTGAGACTGTGACCCCTGGTTCTAGACTCCCCAGCCAGGGGAAACATCCTCCCTGCATCTACCCTGTCAAGCCCTGTAAAAATGTTGTATGTTTCAATGAGATCGCCTCTCATTCTTCTAAACTCAAGAGAATATAGGCCTAGTCTACTCAATCTCTCCTCATAGGACAATCCCCCCATCCCACGAATCAGTCTGGTGAACCTTTGTTGCACTCCCTCTATGGCAAGTATATCCTTCCTTAGGTAAAGAGACCAAAACTGTACACAATACTCCAGGTGTGGCCTCAGTAAGACATCTTTATTCATATACACAAATCCTCTTGTAATAAAGGCCAACATACTCATCCAAGTCATTGATATAGATTGTGAATAGCTGAAGCCCAAGAACTGATCCTTGCGGTACACACTAGTAATAGCCTGCCAACCTGAAAATTACCCATTTATTCCTACTCTCTTTTTTGTCCGTTAACCAACCCTCAATCCATGCTAGTATATTACCCCCAATCCCATGAGCACTAATTTTGTTTAATAACCTCTTTTGTGGTACCTCATCAAATGCCTTCAGAAAATCCAAATATACCACATCCACTGGTTCTCCCTTATCTATTCTGCTAGTTACAACCTCAAAAAACTCCAACAGATTTGTCAAACACGATTTCCCTTTCATAAATCCGTGTTGACTCTGCCCAATCCTATTATTATTTTCTAAGTGCCCTGTTACCACATCCTTAATAATAGATTCTAGCTTTTTCCCTACCGCTGATGTCAGGCTAACTGGTCTGTAGTTCCCCGTTTTCTCTCTCCCTCCTTTCTTAAGTAGTAGGGTTACATCTGTTACCTTCCAATCCATGGGAACCATTCTAGAATCTATGGAATTTTGAAAGATGACAACCAATGTATCCACTATCTCTATAGCCACCTCTTTCAAAACACTAGGATGTAGGCAATCAAGTCCAGGGGATTTATCTGCTTTCAGTCCCATTAATATTTCCAGTACTTTTCTTTATTAATACTAATTTCTTCCAGTTTCTCATTCTCGCTAGACCCGTGGTTCTCCACTATTTCTGGGAAGTTTTTTGTGTCTTCTTCTGTGAAGACAGACACAAAGGCCATGATTTTCTCAGCGGTGTCGGGATGGGGGCGGGTCAGCTGGGTTCCGGGTTCCAGTCCCACCCCCATCTGCCTCCGCTCTGCAAATGTGATTTTCCCTTGATTGGCCATGTTAAGCCCACCCTGCAGGCTTACCGGCCAATTAACAGGAAGTGGGTCTGATGATGTCATTTCATGACGCGTCATCTGCCAGTTTCCTTAAAGGGACCATGCACAATTTTATTTTGACTGTTGATTTTTCAGTGTTTGACAGCATTGAGGTGCTGACAATCACTGTACAAAGGTGAACTCTTGCACCCAGGCTCTCCAATGACTCCTTCCATATGCTTATGGAGGGAGTCACAGTACGCAGGGAGGTTCTCTTCCCTTCCAAGGGCAGACGAGACCTCCCCAGGACACCAACTTACATTGCACCTCCACCCAACCCTATCTACTTTATCACTTCCCCATCTCATTAGCCACCCCTTACACTCACCCTCATTCTACGGCAAGCATACCAACTAACAACACACAAGGGTGGGCACTTGAGAGGTTTAGCCAATGTCCATGTGAAGTTTCTGTTAATGTGCTGTCATACAGTGAAATCTCTTTTCCAAAAAGTGCCCCTTATTGGACAAATCTGAGTGCACAGTGAATGTTCAGTCATAACTCCCCCCCCCCCCACCCCCCTGCTGCCCCACTATAGTGATGTGTGTGCATCAAATGGCTTGGACATGAAAGGGATGCTTCACGGTGCTGGCGTGGGATGGTGTCAACCTGGTGCATCATGTGGCAGCCAGGGTTTATAGCATCAAGTGAAGAAAGTCTGGCCATGGTGATGCCATTGCTGGCCTCCCGACCAGCAATTTTGTCAGGGGCTGATGCCCTGTGTCCAGTGCAGCATCAGGTGATGGCGGCAAAGGTTGGGGATGAGGTTGGTGATGTTGGTGTAGGGGATGATTGTGGAAGGATTCAGAGGACCAAGGTCTGATTGTTTCATTGGCTCTGATGTTGCTGGAATAGATGGCAGCTGCAGGTGAGATGACTGAAGCGATCTGTCACTGGTGAGAGAGATTCTCCCAATGAGGTGGCACTGGACATACAGTTGGATTTAAAAACTTGTAAGCTAAAGAAATCTGTATATGTATTAAAAATGCAGTAACCAACATTTTCTTTGCTCTGAAACTCACCATGTGCAACATGGCATCCTTGATACCACTTCTGCAGCTGTCATCTTTTCACAACCATCAGACCAGACTCACAACATGCCACACTTACCTGGTGTGTTGTTCGGACATCATAAAACCTGACCCAGAAGCCGTAAAATCGAAAAAGACCCTGAAAATTGCTCACAAGTGCCTGTTAATAGGTAGTTAATTGCCTTTAATCCATCTCCCGCCGCTAGGTGTCGGGTCCATTTGCAAATCGGGGACCCGACACTTGGAAAGGTTGTGTAGAGGTAGGTTGGAACCCACCTTTAACCTCTGACCTGCCTCAAACCCGTCCTCTGAGCACTGGCAAAATCATGGCCATTGTATTTGTTTAATTTCGCTGCCATTTCCTTATTTCCCCATTATAATTTCTCCTGTCTCAGCCTGTAAGGGACCCACATTTACTTTCCCTATTCTTTTCCTTTATACATACCTATAGAAGCTTTTACAGTCTGTTTTTATGTCTCTCGCTACTTTACTCTCATATTCTATTTTCTCTTTCTTGATCAATTTCTTGGTCCTCCTTTGCTGATTTCTAAAATCCGCCCAACCCTCAGGCTTACTGCTCTTTTTGGCAACATTATAAGCCTCTTCCTTTGATCTAATACTATCTTTAACTTCTCTTGTTAGCCATGGTTGGGCCACTTTTCCTGTGGGGTTTCTGTGCCTTAAAGGAATGTATATTTGTTGTAAATTATGTATTAATTCTTTAAATGCTAGGCATTGCTTGTCTACTGTCATACCTTTTAATGTAGTTTCCAAATCTACCTTAACCAACTTGTCCCTCATACCTACGTAGTTTGCATTGTTTAGATTTAAGACCTTAGTTTCGGATTTAACTAAATCACTTTCAAACTTAATACAACATTTTTATCATATTATGGTCACTCTTCCCTAAGGGCCCTTTACTACAAGGTTATTAATTAACCCTTTCCCATTGCACAATACCAGACCCAAAATAGCCTGTTCCCTTGTTGGTTCCTCTACATACTTATCTAGAAAACTATCTTGTATACATTCCATGAATTCGTCCTCCACACTATTACTGCAAATTTGGTTTGCCCAGTCTATATGTAGATTAATGTCCCCCGTGATTATTCTATTACCCTTGTTACATGTGCCTCTAATTTCCTGGTTTATTTATTTATTTATTTTTAAAAATTATTTTATGGGATGTGGGCATCGCTGGAAAGGCCAGCATTTATTGCCCATCCCTAATTGCCCTTGAGAAGGTGGTGGTGAGCCACCTTTTTGAACTGCTACAGTCCGTGTGGTGAAGGTACTCCCACAGTACTGTTAGGTAGGGAGTTCCAGGATTTTGACCCAGCGACGATGAAGGATCGGCAATATACTTCCAAGTCAGGATGGTGTGTGACTTGGAGGTGAACTTGGAGGTGGTGGTGTTCCCATGCGCCTGCTGCCCTTGTCCTTCTAGGCGGAAGAGGTCGCGGGTTTGGGAGGTGCTGCCGAAGAAGCCTTAGCGAGTTGCTGCAGTGCATCTTATAGATGGTATATACTGCAGCCATGGTACGCCGGTGGTGGAGGGAGTGAATGTTTAAGGTGGTGGATAGGGTGCCAATCAAGCGGGCTGCTTTGTCCTGGATGGTGTCGAACTTCTTGAGTGTTGTTGGAGCTGCCCTCACCCAGGCAAATGGAGAGTATTCCATCACACTCCTTACTTGTACCTTGTAGATGGTGGAAAGGCTTTGGGGAGTCAGGAGGTGAGACACTCGCCACAGAATACCTAGCCTCTGACCTGTTCTTGTTGCCACTGTATTTATGTGGCTGGTCCAATTAAGTTTTTGGTCAATGGTGACCCCCAGGATGTTTATGGTGGGGGATTCGGCGATGATCATGCCATTGAATGTCAAGGGGAGGTGGTCAGACTCTCGCTTGTTGGAGATAGTCATTGCCTGACACTTCTTTGGCATGAATGTTACCTTCCCTGAACGTCTTCCAGTTCTTGTTGCATGCGGGCATGGACTGCTTCATTATCTGAGGAGTTGTTAATGGTGCTGATCACTGTGCAGTCATCAGCGAACATCCCCATTTCTGACCTTATGTTGGAGGGAAGGTCATTGATGAAGCAGCTGAAGATGGTTGGGCCTAGGACACTGCCCTGAGGAACTCCTGCAGCAATGTCCTGGGGCTGTGATGATTGACCTTCAATCACCACAACCAACTGTCCTTTGTGCTAGGTATGACTCCAGCCATTGGAGCATTTTCCCCCCGATTCCCAGTGACTTCAGTTTTACTGGGGCTCCTTGATGCCACACTTGGTCAAATGCTGCCTTGATGTCAAGGGCAGTCACTCTCACCTCACCTCTGGAATTCAACTCCTTTGTCCACCAGGAAGAAATGCCATCTTCCTCTGATGTGTCTTCTGATGCACCTGTTTCACCTGTCATCTGCAATACTCTTACCCTTTGGTTCACTGAAAAACTGGTTTTCTTTATATCTGGCTGGCACCTTAATTATATTGAGCTATTATAAAGGGAGAGAAATTGGTCTCCATCACGCCTAGTTTCTGGGCAAAAATTAGGAGTTGGGGGGACCAATTTCTGGGTGCAATCTATTGCGCACGATCTACCCTGGAAGTGCCAAATCAGCAGCAGGCAACTTCCAAGTCCTCGGGGCCCCACCTAAATCAAACATTAGGCCACTTGAATATGCTAATTGGGGACCTGTTTCAGGACCCTAATGCCAAATTCAGCAAAATCTGCTGGAACATGCCCCGCGCATACCTCGCTCAGGTTTTCCAGCTCTCCAGCAGCCTAATCAGTGGTCCTGAAAGGAACTGCTGGAGGCCACCGGAGAACAGATACATTTTTGTTTTTTAAGTTGCTAGGATCAGCAGGAGTGCTCCCCTTGGCTCCAGAGCAATTATTGGAGCCATTACTGGCGCGCTCACCCACCCTGACATTCATCACCACCTCTTCCCAGGACCTTTTTGCCTGCCAGCTTAGCATCCGAGCTGGCCAATTTTGAGAAGACCCCAACTGGCGAGTTGCATCAAAACGCCCAATTGGTGTCCGCAACTCACCTGTATTATGTAGATGAGGTGTAGGCCCAATCTCCAGCAGGCTTCAGGCCTTCATCTTAAGGCACACCACCCATTTCGCACCAATTTCAGGAGCAAGACCAATTTCCCAACAATAGTGTTTCTAATCTTTCTAGATCTGTGTTACTAACCACCTTCCTAAGAAAGCAGTTTTATTTCTTTACCGCAATGAGTTTTTTTGATTTACCTCAGCCTGTGCCTTTCAAATAACCTCTGCTTATTTCTGAAATAGTCTGAAACTGTTTCCCTGATCTCTGTCTGTCTTTTCCAGAAGATCTAAGAAACTAATTTGATCTAAGCTATGAAATGGTATAATAAGAGATAAGTTGCTTAAATACCCCAAGGTCATAAGACTTGTCAGTCATTCCTCAAGACTTGCATAAACAACTCAATAAATTTAACTTCCAAGATCTATTGCAAGGAGTAGATAGCCTTGTATTAAAAGTAGATAAGACTGCTTCTTGTACACAGTGGGGAGAATTCCCCTCCAGGATTGCTGCAGAGAATGAGGGAAAATTTGAGTAGTGAGGCCTACCTCTACCTCACTGGATTTCCCTTCCCCCCACCACTGGCTCCACCTCCCCAACCCGCCACATTCAAATGGCAGTGGGGTCCATGTTGCTGGTGGATTTCCCTCCCACTGCTTCATTCACAACCATGTAAAATGTGGCAGTTGGCCCCAGGAAGCGGTGGTTCGTGTTGTGTATGTACCTTTAAGGGAATAACTGGTCTTAGACTGCAGTACCGGCAGTGACCACCCCTATATAAAAGGCCCTAGCAGGCTTCTGTAGTTTCAGTTTCAAGCTGCCTCTTGTTCAGTAAAGTACCTGTTAAACTGTTCTCCCGAAGTCCATGTATTATTGAGGCGCGGACTTTACAGTGGCGACGAGTAAGTTCGAACTCACCTGCAGTGTGGCATCATCTCACGGGGATCTCGCCTGAAAGGAAGGTCCTGGAAGGTCGTAGTCTGAGCAACGGGCATCGACCGAGGGCAACCGCCCAAAGAATCCATCGGTGTTTGGAGAATTGCGGGAGAGACTGTGGTTCCAGCGAATCGTGCTGGTAGCAGGTAGCGCGCTGACCCTTCCAGACTGCTGCGGGCTCGAGCTCGATCGAGCGGCTCTACAAATCGGGCCGCGCAGCGTTGCCGGGAAAAGAAAACAAGAGAGAGAGGGTGGAGCGCACAGGGCTCGGTCGGTGCTCGAGAACAGGACAGTGGAGAGAAACTAAATGGGGGGGAAGGAAAGCGAGACACGCCGAAGCTGCGGGTTGCCGCCATTACCCCGTAGAACGCTAGGAGCAGCGTGGCAGTAAGGGGAAGAAGCAAAAGCGCGGGAGGCGCCATTTTATCCCGTTGGGGAAGAAGCAAAAGCGTGGGAGGCGCCATTTTATTCCATTGGGGAAGAAGCAAAAGCGCGGGAGGCGCCATTTTAAATCGCCCAAGATGCCGAAAAGTGGCAGTATCACTGCTTTCGACAACGAGGTAGAAGACTGGACCACGTATGTAGAAAGAATCGAAGTGTACTGCAAGGCAAATGAGGTGGCCAATGGAAAGAGGGCGTCGGTATTATTAAATCTGATGGGTGCGAATACGTACGGCCTATTGCGGAATTTAATTACCCCAGCTAAACCAATGGAGAAAAGTTTTGAGGAGATTGTTCATACCTTACAGGAACACCTAAGCCCTACACCACTGCTGATAGCAGAAAGATTCAAGTTCCATAAAAGAAACCAGCACAAAGATGAGAGCAATGCTGACTATCTTACGGAACTACGCAAGTTATCGAAGCACTGCCAGTTTGGAGCAGGACTGGCAGACACCTTACGGGATAAGTTTGTCTGCGGGCTCCAGAGTGAAGGAACCCAGAAACGACTACTTTCAAAAAAAGACCTGAAGCTAGAACAGGCTTTTAGCGTGGCAGTATCCTACGAAGCAGCAGCACGGGGAGCTGCGGAAATACAACAGAAACCACAAGAATACAGCGCTAATGAAATGGCGTATGGAGCCGAAAAGTGCTATCGCTGCGGCAGAACAACCCATGAGCAGAAGGACTGCTGGTTTAAAGACAAAATATGCAGGCAATGCGGGAAAATGGGACATATAGCAAGAGTCTGCAGGTCGGGAAAGAAGACCAACACGACAAGAACTACTAAGGAACAGTACAGGAAAGTAAAGAAACTGACAGATAGTAGTTCAGAAGATCAGGAGAGTGATAAGGACTCCGGGAGCAGGCGACTAAGTTGTTTAAAGTTACACAACGTGATCGCAAAAGAAGATCACCGAACCATTTGGGTCACCCTCATGATAGCAGGGTCCCCAGTGAAGATGGAATTGGACACAGGATCAGCCCTAACTGTCATGAATCGACAAGACTATGAGCAGCTATTCTCACACATACCCTTAAAGGACACGTCCATTGTATTGAAGACATACACGGGGCAAAAGGTCTACCCCAGAGGAAAAATAAGGGTGCCAGTTGAATATAACGGAAAGGAAACACAGAAACTATACATGTATATACTACGAGATGGAGGACCACCATTATTGGGACATGAATGGATCCGAAGACTACAATTGGATTGGCATTCCATTCTGGCACTAACTGTGACTGAGAAAAAAGATGATGACGTCGCACCTGGACGTCTGTCACAAATTCTATCTGACGCGGAAGAGGTGTTCCAACAAGGACTTGGGACTCTAAAAGGAGTAAAGGCAACCATAAAGATTGAGGATAACGCAACCTCAAATTTTTTCAAGGCCAGACTGGTGCCATACGCGATACGCTCAGCTGTGGAAGCTGAACTGGAGAGTCTGGAGTGTTCGGGGGTGCTGTCTAAGGTGGACTGGAGCGAGTGGGCCACACTCATCGTTCCTGTAATGAAGAAAGCATTGAGCAGCACGCCTGGGGAGCCAAGGAAGGTTCGCATTTGTGGGCACTTCAAGGTGACTGTGAACCCAGTTCTGCACACAGTACACCGCGGATAGAAGATATTTTCGCCTCACTATCTGGAGGGAAACGTTTTACAAAGATTGAACTGGCTCAAGCGTATCTACAAATGGAGGTGGAAGAAGCATCTAGGAAATACCTCACGATAAACACTCACAAAGGCCTTTACCAGTACAATCGACTGGTATTTGGGGTAGCATCGGCCCCGGCTATGTGGCAGAGGGCAATGGAACAAGTCCTGCAAGGGATCCCGGGGACCCAGTGTTATTTGGATGACATCCTGGTTACGGGCGAAAATGACAATGAACACCTTGCCAACCTGGAACAGGTGCTCACGAGATTGCAGGAATATGGGCTACAAGCCAACCGTCCCAAATGCGAGTTCTTCAGGAGACAAATCTCATATTGTGGCCACATGATTGATGAGGAAGGGTTGCATAAGTCGCCGGACAAGATTGAGGCTGCAGTCAAGGCTCCAGCACCAGAAAATGTGTCGCAACTGAGGTCGTTCCTTGGGTTGGTGAACTACTACCATAAGTTCTTGCCGAATTTATCTACAATTCTGCACCCACTGAACGTCCTCCTTCAAACTGGTGTAACATGGAAATGGAGTGATGAGTGTAAGCGTGCCTTTCAGGAATTTAAATGCCAAATCACTTCAAAAGAAGTATTGGCCCACTACAACCCAACACTACCGATTCGGTTGGCATGTGATGCGTCACCTTACGGCATTGGAGCGGTGCTGTCACACAAATTCCATGACGGTTCAGAGAGGCCAATAGCCTTTGCATCGCGCTCGCTAACCTCAGCCGAGCGTAACTACGCCCAGATTGACAGGGAGGCCCTCAGCCTGGTGTGGGGGGTGAAGAAGTTCAATCACTATCTGCACGGGCAGAAATTCACCCTACTGACTGATCATCAGCCCCTGGTCTCAATTTTTAACCCAAAGAAGGGCGTTCCGGTGATGACGGCGCAACGGCTGCAAAGATGGTCACTTTTTCTAGGGGCACATCAGTATGACATAGAGTACAAATGTACAAAACAACATGGAAACGCTGATGGGCTGTCGCTCCTACCGTTGCCACCTGCAGTGGACCCTGTGGAGATATTCCATGCAACCATAGTCGAATGTTTGCCTGTTACAAACGCAAGTATTGAGAAGGAAACCCGAAATGACCCAACACTCTCTCGGGTCTATGATTTAACGGTGAAGGGATGGCCAGCATATGGCGACTCCCTGTTGCCAGCATTCTCGCCAAGGAGGGAACAGCTGTCAGTGTGCCGGGGAACCTTGATGTGTGGATCCCGAGTGGTAATTCCACCCAAGTTGAGAGATAGAGTACTCAATGAGCTTCACGAGGGTCATCTGGGAGGGGTAAAAATGAAGAGCCTAGCCAGGGCGTTTGTGTGGTGGCCGGGAATCGATAAAGAAATCGAGGATATGACCAAGAGATGCACAGGATGCCAGAAGGTCCAAAACGCTCCACCACAGGCCCCTGCTACATCCATGGGAGTGGCCCTCATCTCCATGGCAACGGGTACACATTGATTTCGCTGGTCCATTTATGGACTCAATAATGTTTCTAATCGCTGTGGACGCCCATTCGAAATGGCCAGAGGTCATTAAAATGTCCTCCACCACCACGGAGAAAACTATTGCAGTCCTAAGGACCATCTTCGCCAGGAATGGGTTGCCAGAACAGATCTGTTCCGACAATGGCCCACAGTTTGTGTCTGAGGATTTCCGAAGGTTCCTGAAGAATAATGGGGTGAAACATTACACATCTGCCCCATATCATCCAGCCACAAATGGATTGGCTGAGAGGTTTGTTCAGACCTTTAAAAAGGCCATAAAGGCAATGTATAATGACGACATACCACTGCAACACAAGTTGGATAACTTCCTGTTTGCTTACCAGAATGTGACACATGCAGTAACCAACCAAACTCCAGCCGTATTGCTTTTCAACCGGAGACTAAGATGTCGCTTGGATTTGCTCAAACCAAACATAAGACGAGATGGTGAGGATAAGCAGTTCCAGCACATAAATGAGAAGCCAACCAGGAGCTTGAAGATAGGGCAACCAGTCTTGGCCCGTGACTACCGAACAGAAAAATGGCAGCCAGGCACGATATGCACACAGCAGGGACCACTAATGTACACAGTGGACATTGGAGAGAGCATCGTGAGATGCCATGCTGACCAGATTCTAGAGTCACAGGAACAAGCCAAACCTGTACCACAAGCATGTGCACCTGGTAATGAGCCCGAAGTACAGATTGCGTCTACCTCAGAAGCAGGGGTATTGGAAGCTGCCGAACCAACCAATGACAATGAGCCAGAATTGACTCCACCGCCAGAACAGGATAATCGAGAAAGGCGCTATCCAGTCCGGATCAGGAAGCCTCCCCAAAGACTGAACTTATAAATGACTATTTCAGTTGATGTATATATTACTGAGAAAATTGTAATTGTAATTAGTTATTATTTAGTTGTTAAATGAATGTTATGTACTGTTTATCTAAAAGGGGAGGAATTGTTGTGTATGTACCTTTAAGGGAATAACTGGTCTTAGACTGCAGTACCGGCAGTGACCACCCCTGTATAAAAGGCCCTAGCAGGCTTCTGTAGTTTCAGTTTCAAGCTGCCTCTTGTTCAGCAAAGTACCTGTTAAACTGTTCTCCCGAAGTCCGTGTATTATTGAGGCGTGGACTTTACAGTTCGAGTTCCCACAGTGGATGTGGGGGACCTCTCCCTCCAAGTCAGGCCCAGCTAAAGGCCTTCAGTGGAAGCCTTGATTCTGATCTTTGGGACACCTGCACCTTTAAGGTTTCTCACCACCCCTTAGTGGCATTTCCACTGCAGTACCACCGGCATTCACCTCAGTTACATTGGCCCACAAGAACTCTGCCCCAAAGAGGAGAAACCCCTCACTGTCTCTTCAGGTCAGCAGGTCAGTGATTACTGTCAAATATACTATAATTTCTCCTACGTTCCTTGTTGTTAAAATACTGGCTGCAAGATATTTGTAAGGGAATTAGGTTGTACAAATTGAAACAAAATGACATGTTTAGATTTTAATTTTCAGAAATGAAAGTACTGAAACTGCTTGATATATGGCTGTTGTTTTAATAGAAAATCAGGTCAACTATGAATAACAGCATATCTATGTTGATCATTATAGCTTCAACTTGTATTTTCAGGAACTGGATAAAGATTATGCAGAAGTTAGCTATAAGCCTCGTGTATATAGCTATGAAGGAGAAGAGCTATGTGCACCATCTCTTGATTCCATCAGCATGTTTGAAGATTTCACTGGCTCTGACTACTTGAACGACTTGGGACCAAAGTTTACAACACTAGCAAGAATCTGTCAGGAGAGGTATCCACAGTAAGGTTAACGGCAATGGAAAGAAACTGTGAACATCACTGACAGCTATTTACAAATTGCCCAAATTATCTTTGGTTATGTTCTGATTGTGACATTTGCATAGTGAATACATCTATTTCCCCAAAGTTTCATACTTGGCATTGCTAATTTACAATATAATTATATTGTTAATAAATTACTAATGACAGTAAGAAAGCTTTAAGTAAAAAAATGCCCAGACATTAGTGTTGCATATTAAACTGAAGAAAAATCACTCTCATTTTTATTCCCTTCTGATTTCTATATAAATAAATAGTTTGCCTTATATAATATACTTAAGTGGAATAGCCAAAAGATACAGGGATTGAATTTCTGCCGGAGTTTCCTTGATTATCCAGCATAACTTTGGCGGAAGATCCAAGGAAACTCCGGAGAAACGGTGAAAGTTATATTTATTCCAGGTTTTTTTTTAATGTTCTTCCGAAGCTACGGTAGACAATCAGGAGAATCCCAATGGAAATCCAACTCCACAATACTTTTTTTGATAAATCAAAATGGAGACTCAGTATTGTGCATTTAGTTAAGAATATGCCAAAGAACAAGTGTTTCACAAATTTTTTAATGCTCCTGACTGAGGACAATTAAAGGATTTTATATCATTATTGGGTTCAGGGTGTTATGTTTTTATTTTTATTTCATTTGAATAATATCACTTAACTGCTTTAACTGGCTGTAAAAAAAAAAAATTATATAACAAGGTGAAAATTATGGACAGGTAGAAAAATGCAGGGATTTAGCAATAGGAAACATTACATTGAAAGTCTTTTTTTATATAAAGCAACATTCAATTATATTAAAATCTACTTTTTTCTTCAGGAATCTTCAGCATTGAAACAGAGGGCTAGATTTTCCTCTGCCACTCCAGCTGAAATCAGATGGGATGGCAGTAGAAAACAGGGCCAAATGGGGCAGTGAGGCCAACCACCGTGTTCCTGCCCTGACCACAATTCCTTCCCCCCCTGACCCTGCTAGGACAGCCACCAGTCACCCCTTGCCTGCTCCTGGATATAAATTACAGCGAGAGAGGTGAGCTTTGTAATCCTCCCCATTTCCTTGCCCTTCACCCCTACTACTGCTAGCCCCCTTTTAGAAGTTTAAGGGGTGATCTGATCGAAGTGTTCAAGATATTAAGGGGAACAGATAGGGTCGATAGAGAGAAGCTATTTCCACTGGTTGGAGATTCTAGGACTAGGGGGCATAGTCTAAAAATTAGAGCCAGACCTTTCAGGAGTGAAATTAGGAAACACTTCTACACACAAAGGGTGGTAGAAGTTTAGAACCCTCTTCCGCAAACGGCAATTGATGCTAGATCAATTGTTAATTTTAAATCGGAGATTGATAGTTTTCTGTTAACCAAAGGTATTAAGCGATATGGGCCAAAGGCACGTATGTGGATTTCGGTCACAGATCAGCCATGATGTCATTGAATGGCAGAACAGAGGGGCTGAATGGCCTACTCCTGTTCCTGTGTTCCCAGGGACCACCAGCGGAGGGGTGGTATTACTCCCTGGTTACGGCAGAAGGCCCGCTGATGCCCCTTTTGGAGAGAAAGGGTGCAGTAGTGGGCATCTCTCCCTTCCATTATGCCTCTGATCCTTACCTTACTAGGCCTCAGCACAGTTAAAGGCATAAAAACTCCAAATCCCTCCTGGATCTTCAGGCTTCCCTTGCCTCCTTTAAATAGTCCCACCACTTCACCACCAGCATTTTCCTTTTTGATAGCAGTGAGCTCCCCTTGGTGAAGGGGTTTCTACCAGGAGCCTAACCTGTATGCTTGATGAGATCCAAGCCAGGAAAATAGATTGGGGTCATGGCAGGGTCAAATTGGTGGCTCAAAGTCCCACCCCATGACGACCCCACCAGCAAGAGGGAAATCCAGCCCAGAATTTCTTTGTTGAGTTTGAATCAGGATATAAAATGGTAGTTTCTACTTTTGGAATTTGGCAGTCTTCTGCATTATTTCTTTTTCTTGAATGATGTTAATGTAGATTGTACATTGAATAAACTGCAATTGTGTGTATATAAATACTGTATGTAATGTTTTTAATAAAATAGTTGTGTAGGTTGGTGAACCCACATCTCCCGTCTTATAATTCCAGAATCCGACTTGAACCCCTTCCGGGTGGAGAAAAATGATCAAGGCTCACAAGCTCAGTACAACTCAGTCTGCTTTTAACTATTTATTGTACTATGAATAACATACAAACATCAGTGCACTGTTCCCTTATAACTCCAAACAATACTAACATACACTGTTCCCTTTAACTCTTTAATTTCAAACACCACTCACCCCGGCGATCATGTGGAGGAGGATGTTTCCATCGGAACAGGTGATCAAATCCGTCCGCAGTTCCCTTGCAAGTTGCCACCCTCTGTTTCTAAACACACCCTTTTATAATACAAAAAAGATCAAAACCCGTGACAATAGATTGACGCAAACCCTTCCCCTTTTGATTGTACCATCTTCACAGAATCACAGAAACCCCACAGTGCAGATAGAGGCCATTTCGGCCCATCGAGCCTGCACCGACACATATCCCACCCGATCCCCGTAACCCCTACACCAACACATATCCCACCCTATCCCTGTAACCCCATGTATTTAATCCCCCTAACACTAAGGGTCAATTTATCATAGCCAATCAACCTAACCCGCACATCTTTGGACTGTGGGAGGAAACCGGAGCACCCGGAGAAAACCCACGCAAACACGGGGAGAATGTGCAAACTCCACACAGACAGTCGCCCGAGGCCGGATTTGAACCCGGGTCTCTGGCGCTGTGAGGCAACAGTGCTAACCACTATGCCACCTTTGTCCACTCTTTGTCCACTCACTTAACCTATCTATATCCCTCTGTAGCCTCCTTATGTCCTCTTCACAATTTACTTTCCTACCTATCTCATCTTTCTGCTATTCTGTTCAATTTCAAACCATACAATACAAAAATAAATGTATTCATCCTGTTTGATGTTTGACCATTATCACACAAAGAAATGTCTCGATTAGACACTTCCTGTACAAGTTGGACAGGTTACACCTTGGCAGAAACGGGACCAACATCCTCGCAGGGGGGTTTGCTAGTGCTGTTGGGAAGGATTTAAACTAGTTTGTCAGGGGGCTGCGAACCTAAGTGTGGGCCCAGAACGGAGAGAAACAAAGCTAGAAGTGCAAGTTAGAAAAGTAGTCAGCAAAACTAGTAGGGAGCAGAAACAAAGGGCAACAGTAAAGAGGGTCAAAGTGCAGAAAAATATTAAACGGGCAAAGTTGAAGGCACTTTATCTAAATGCACATAGCATTCGCAACAAGGTGGATGAATTAATACGAACATACGTACGAACATAAGAATTAGGAGCAGGAGTGGGCCACTCGGCCCTTCAAGCCTGCTCCGGCAATCAGTAAGATCATGGCTGATCCGATTACTCCACATTCCCGCCTACCCCCGATAACTTTTCACCCCCTTGCTTAACAAGAATCTATCTACCTCTGCCTTAAAAATATTCAAAGACTCTGCTTCCACCGCCCTCTGAGGAAGAGAGTTCCAAAGACTCATGACCCTCTGTGAGAAAATATTTCTCCTCATCTCTGTCTTAAATGGGCGACACCTTATTTATAAACAGTGACCCCTAGTTCTACATTCTCCCACAAGAGGAAACATCCTCTCCACATCCACCCTGTCCAGACCCCTCAGGATCTTATATGTTTCAATCAAGTCACCTCTTATTCTTCTAAACTCCAGCGGATACAAGCCTAGCCTGCCCAACCTTTCCTCATAAGACAACCCGCCCATTCCAGGTATTAGTCTAGTCAACCTTCTCTAAACTGCTTCCAACGCATTTACATCCTTAAATAAGGAGACGAATACTGTACACTGTACCCCAGATGTGGTCTCACCAATGCCCTGTATAACTGAAGCATAACCTCCCTATTCAATTCCCCTTGCAATAAACAATAACATTCTATTAGCTTTCCTAATTACTTACTGTACCTGCATAGTAACCTTTTGTGATTCATGCACTAGGACACCCAGATCCCTCTGCATCTCAGAGCTCTGCAATCTCTCACCATTTAGATAATATTCTTTTTTATTCTTCCTGCCAAAATGGACAACTTCACATTTTCCCACATTATACTCCATTTGCCAGATCTTTGCCCACTCACTTAACCTATCTATATCCCTCTGTAGCCTCCTTATGTCCTCTTCACAATTTACTTTCCTACCTATCTTTGTGTCATCAGCAAATTTAGCAACCAAAACTTCGGTCCCTTCATCCAAGTCATTTATATAAATTGTAAAAAGTTGAGGCACCAGCACTGATCCCTGTGGCACACCACTCGTTACATCTTGCCAATCAGAAAATGACCCATTTATACCTACTCTCTGTTTCCTGTTAGCTAGCCAATCTTCTATCCATGCCAATATGTTAACCCCTACACCATGAGCTTTTATTTTCCGCAACAACCTTTGATGTGGCACCTTATCAAATGCCTTCTGGAAATCTAAGAATAGTACATCCACCGGTTCCCCTTTATCCACAGCACATGTTACTTCCTCAAAGAACTCCAATAAATTGGTTAAACATGATTTCCCTTGCACAAAACCATGTTGACTCTGCCTGATTACTTTGAACTTTTCTAAATGCCCTGCTATAACGTCTTTAATAATAGCTTCTAACATCTTCCCTATGACAGATGTTAAGCTAACTGGCCTGTAGTTTCCTGCTTTCTGTCTCCCTCCCTTTTTGGATAAAGGAGTTACATTCGCTATTTTCCAATCTAATGGAGCCTTCCCCAAATCTAGGGAATTTTGGAAATTAAAACCAACGCATCAACTATCTCACTAGCCACTTCTTTTAAGACCCTAGGATGAAGTCCATGAGGACCCGAGGACTTGTCAGCCCGCAGCTCCAACAATTTGCTCAGTATCATTTCCCTGGTGATTATAATTTTCTTGAGTTCCTCCCTCCCTTCCATTTCCTGATTTACAGCTATTTCTGGGATGTTACTTGTATCCTCTATAGTGAAGACCGATGCAAAATACCTGTTCAATTCAACTGCCATCTCCTTATTTTCCATTATTAATTCCCCAGACTCAGTTTTTATAGGACCAACGCTCACTTTGTTAACTCTTTTTTAAATATCTATCGAAACTCTTACTATCTGTTTTTATATTTCTAGTTAGCTTTCTCTCGTACTCTAATTTTTCTCTCCTTATTAATCTTTTAGTCATTCTTTGCTGTTTTTTATATTCTGTCCAATCTTCTGACCTGCCACCCATCTTTGCGCAATTATATGCTTTTTCTTTAAGTTTAATACTATCTTTAACTTTTTTAGTTAACCATGGATGGTGGGTCCTCCCCTTGGAATTTTTCTTTCTTATTGGAATTTATATATTCTGTGTATTTTGAAATATCCCCTTAAATGTCTGCCACTGCAACTCTATTGACCTATCCCTTAACCTAATTTGCCAGTTCACTTTAGCTAGCTCTGCTTTCATGCCCTCATAATTGCCCTTATTTAAGTTTAAAATACTAGTCTTGGACCCACTCCTTTCTCTCAAACTGAATGTAAAATTCAATCATATTATGATCGCTGCTACCTAGGGGCGCCTTCACTATGAGGTCATTAATTAAGCCTATCTTGTTGCACAATACCAGGTCTAGTATAGCCTGCTCTCTGGTTGGCTCCAGAATGTGCTGTTGTAAGAAACTATCCCCAAAACATTCCATGAACTCATCATCTATGCTACCTTTGCCCATTTGATTTTTCCAGTCTATATGCAGATTAAAATCCCCCATGATTATCGCCGTACCCTTCTGACAAGCTCCCATTATTTCTTCCTTTATACTCCATCCTACCATGTGGTTACTGTTAGGGGGCCTGTGCACCACTCCCACAAGTGACTTCTTGCCTTTATTATTTCTCATTTCTACCCAAACCGCTTCTACATCATGGTTTCCTGAACTTAGGTCATCCCTCTCTATTGTGCTAATATCATCATTAATTAACAGAGCCACCCCTCCACCTTTTCCCAACTTCCTGTCCTTCCTAAATGTCACGTACCCTTCAATATTCAGGTCCCAATCTATGTCATCTATGTTTCTGTAATGGCTATCAGATCATATTTATTTATTTCTATTTGCGCTATCAGTTCATCTGTTTTGTTTCCAATGCTATGTGCATTCAGATGCAGAGCCTTTAGTTTTGTCCTTTTATTATTTTTGTAACCTCTAGCCTTATCTGTTGATTTACTCTTAGATTTGTACTCTCTATCCATTCCTGTCACGGTCTGTTTATCATTTCCCATATTAATACCTTTCTCTATTGCCTTGTCTCTAATCTTTGAATTACCACATCTTCCCAAATTTGATCCCATGCCCCCAATATTTAGTTTAAAGCCCTCTCTACTGCCCTAGTTATATGACTCGCCAGAACACTGGTCTCAGCACGGTTCAGGTGAAGACCATCCCAATGATACAGATCCTACTTTCCCCAGTACTGGTGCCAGTGCCCCAGGGATTGAAACCCATTTTTCCCACACTGGTCTTTGAGCCACGCATTCATCTCTCTAATTTTATTTACCCTGTGCCAATTTGCTCGTGGCTCAGGTAATAATGCAGACATTATTACCCTTGAGGTTCGGCTTTTTAATTTAGCCCCTAGCTGCTCATACTCTCTCAGCAGAACCTCTTTCCTAGTTCTACCTACATGGACCACGGCCACTGGCTCCTCCCCTTCCCACTGCAAGTTCCTCTCCAGCATAGAGCAGATGTCCCGAACCCTGGCACCGGGCAGGCAACACAGCCAACTGGACTCTCGCTCTTGGCCGCAGAGAACTGTATCTATCCCCCTGGCTATGCTGTCCCCAATTACCACTACATTCCTATTAACTCCCCCCACTTGAATGGCTTCCTATACCTTGGTGCCATGGTCAGTTTTCTCATCCACCCTGCAGCCACCGCTTTCATCCATACAGGCCGCAAGAACCTCAAACCTGTTGGACAATTGCAAAGGCTGAGGCTCCTCCACCTCCTGGGTCCCCATAGCTGCCTCACTCGCAGTCACATCCTCCTGTCCCTGACCACTGATCAAATCAGAAGACCCTATCCTAAGGGGTGTGACTGCCTCCTGGAATAAAATGTCCAGGTAACTTGCCCCCTCCCTGATGCATCGCAGAATCCACAGCTCAGCCTCCAGCTCATCAGCTCTGAGCCGAAGCTCCTCAAGCCGCAGACGTGTTCATCCTGGATCACACTGGCATCCAGGAGCTCCCACATACTGCAGTCGCAACACATCACCTGCCCTGCCATCTTTATTGAGCCTTAATTTATTTATTTTTATTAATTAATTAATCATTAACAAACCCTACTACACCTAATAAGATTTATTACTGCTAGTAAACTAGTACTAATGAAACCTTACAATTACTAATACATTTCCTGGGCTTTAAAAGATAAGGGAAGTGAGCAAAATACTCACCAACCAATCACTTACCCTTTTTCCTGTGATGTCACCTTTTATTTTTCTCCAGATGCAGTTGTGGGGCGTCACAGAGCCGAACTCCCACTGGTTCTCTGTCCCCTCTTGTGCAGCTTTTTAGCTCCTGCTCTCCTGGAAGCTGACAAAGATAGAAAAAGAAAGGAACACCTCACTCCCCGAACTCCCTCACTCACCAAACTCGCAGCTTAAACACTCCGTGACAAACTGGCACTAATAGAAGTAAATGGGTATGATGTAATTGCCATTACAGAGACATGGTTGCAGGGTAACCAAAGCTGGGAACTGAATGTTCCAGGGTACTCAACATTTAGGAAGGACAGACAAAAAGCAAAAGGAGGTGGCGTAGCGCTGTTGATAAGGGATGAGATCGGTACGGTAGAGATAAAAGATCTTGGCTTGGCAGATCGTGATGTAGAACTGGAATCAGTTTGGGTGGAGCTAAGAAATAGCAAACGGTGGAAAACATTGGTGGGAGTTGTGTATAGGCCACCAAACAGTAATGGTAATGTAGGGCACAGTATCAATCAAGAGATTAGAAGTGCATGCCACAAGGGCAATATGGTAATCATGGGGGACTTGTAGAATTCACAAAATTGAACATTGTCCTATAAGGGTCTATTGGCAGAAAAGGCCTTAACTTTTAAAGACTGTTTTAAAAGAAGCCCAGGAAAAGGGGCACACAAAATGGCTGCCAGACCCCGTGATCAGCTTTTGGGACACTTTAAAATGGTTCCTGCAGTCCCCAGACAGCTTTTGTGGATTCAGCCCACAGTAGGTTCTGGAAGGCAGTTTCAGGGAAAACAAAACCAGACAGAGCCCCATACATATAGATTGGATACAGATCCGATCAGATTGGCCTGTAGATAAAGGCCATCTATATGTTTACCCAGACAAAGGGAAACAGTTTCATATTCATAGGGGGAACATCAAGAACCGTTTAAGACATCAGAAGGACATTAAAAACATTACCAGGTCATTCCAGACCAGAGATGGCAGTTACCGGCCATCCAGAAGGTAATTCTTACACAAAGACTACCCCGCTGTGATACAAGCCCACCAAGAATGAAAGAAAGACTCACCTTGATTTGGCGGGAGATAAGGGCTTCTTTGAGAAGTATAACTGGAGTCCCGGGGTAGCCATCGGTAGCTTTTGTAGCTTTTGCAGCTTTTTGGAGCTTGGTGGAGCGAAGGGTAGCATAGCGTAGCGTGGCGCAGCTTGGCTTAGCGAGCTTGCCTTTTCGAGAGCCGTGGAGGAATGTCGATCCGGAGACCAGTCAAGAAGGTGATTCGAGTCTGCGTCCCGCCCGGGGTAACCATCGGGAGATCATCGACAAATCCCGGGCCATTGATGAGACAAAGGACAGTAGCCCTCCAGAAGAAACCTACATGAAAATGGTAAACCAGCTGGGCTCTGCGGAGAAACCTATATGACAATGGTCAAACAGTTGGTCTCCATCCACGCCGACATCCAGGCCTGCTAGCATCCAGCCTGTCTGTGACCTTCACCTCGAGGAAGAAGAGAGAGTGTCGCAGCCCACAGCATTGACCACGTGGAGACAGGACACCTGAGAGGATCAAAACGCAGACCTTTCAAAATCTTATACTTTCAAATTGGATTGGTGAGCATGTTTCTGGCTCCTCATAATCTGATCTAGTTAGGTTTAGGGGGTGGGCATTTTGGGTATAATTAATTATGAGTTGTCCCTCGATGGTCCATGTGTTTCCCCATTTCGAGATGACTTTTGTAAAGTATAACATGCCTGTATATATGTTGGTTAGTACTGTATTATGATTTGTTTTTCCCTCCCATGTATCTTATTTGGCTTACATTCAATTTGTTCCTTTATGCAATAAAATTTCATTTAGTTTTCATTAAACCTGATCTATAGAGTATTCTCTACATTGTAGTTCCTACCTCAAAGTCAAGTGTACAGAACCTAAGGGGTGAGTGGGTCGAACCACTCAAGGTTTTTACTGTGCAAGAGAGAGAGGCCTCTGGAGAGAGAAAACATCTGCGATCTAAAACCCCTTACAGACTTTAATCTACATATTGACTGGGCAAATCAAATGGCCACTAATGATGTGGAGGACAAATTCTTGGAATGCATGCGAGATGGTTTCCTGGATCAGTATGTTGAAGAACCAACCAGGGAACAGGCTATTCTGGATCTGGTACTGTGTAATGAGAAGGGGCTAATCAATAATCTTATGGTAAAGGGGCCTTTAGGGACAAGTGACCATAATATGATTGAATTTTACATTAAGTTTGAGAGTGATGTAGTCCAATCTGAAACTAAGGTCTTCAATCTAAACAGAGGAAACCACAAGGGTATGAGGGACAAGTTGGCCATTGTAGATTGGGAGACTACACTAAAAGGTATGAAGGTGGACATACAATGGCTAACATTCAAGGAAATAATGCATAATTTGCAACAAACATATATTCCTCTAGGGCATAAAAACCCAAAAGGAAAAGTGATCCAACCATGGCTAACAAAAGAAATTAAAGCTAGTATTAAGTCAAAGGAGGAAGTTTATAAAGTTGCCAGAAAAAGCAGTCAGCCTAAGGATTGGGATCTTTTTAGAAATCAGCAAAGGGGGACCAAGAAATTGATAAAGAAAGGGAAAATGGAATATGAGCACAAACTAACAAAAAATATAAAAACGGATTGTAAAAGCATCTATAGGTATGTGAAAAGGAAAAGACTGGCGAAGATAAATGTAGGTCCTTTACAGTCAGAGATGGGAAAATTTATAATGGGGAATGAGAAAATGGCTGGGAGAAATTATATAAATACTTTGTTTCTGTCTTCATGGAGGAAGACACAAAAAACCTCCCAGAAATATAAGAAAGCCAAGGGTGTGATGAGAATGAGGAACTTAAAGAAATTATCATTAGTAAAAAAACAGTACCGGAAACTCTTTTTTATCCGGCACCGACGGGACCGGCATGGTGCCGGTTTATCAAAAAGTCCGGATTACAGAGAGGTATAGTAAAAGGTACGAGAGCTCCATACACAGCAACAAATCCAGGCTTCCCTGTTGCTTAGCAACAGGTGCAGGAACCCTGGCCACAAGATCCAGGCGTCCCTGTTGCTTAGCAACAGGTGCAGGAACCCCGGCCACAAGATCCAGGCATCCCTGTTGCTTAGCAACAGGTGCAGGAACCCCGGTTTCACAGCCACAGATCCAGGAATGGCCACTAATATGAAGTAAAACTTACCTGAACCTACTCCTGAATTTTGCCGGTTGACAGAGATTTCCGGTTATTTAGGTGCTGGTAAATTGAGAGTTTCCTGTACTAGCAAAATTAATGGGACGAACAGTCGATAAATCCCAAGGACCGGATGACCTACATCCCAGGGTTTTGAAAGAGGTGGCCATTGGAATAGTGGACGCATTGGTTGTCATCTTCCAAAATTCTATAGATTCTGGAACGGTTCCTGCAGATTGGAGGATAGCAAATGTAACCCTGCCATTTAAGAAAGGAGGGAGAGAGAAAACGGGGAACTACAGACCTGTTACCCTCACATCAGTAGTTGGGAAAATGTTGGAATCTATGATAAAAGATGCAATAACTGGGCACTTAGAAACTAATAGTAAGATTGGGCAGAGTCAACATGGATTTATGAAAGGGGAATCCAGTTTGACAAACCTATTGGAGTTCTTTGAGGATGTAACTAGTGGAATAGGCAAAGGGGAACCGGTAGATGTGGTGTGTCTGGATTTTCAGAAGGCCTTCAATAAGGTCCCACACAAGAGGTTGGTGAACAAAATTAGGGTACATGGAATTGGGGGAAATATACTAGCATGGATTGAGAATTGGTTAACAGACAGAAAACAAAGAGTAGGGATAAACAGGTCTTTTTCAGGATGGCAGGCTGTGACTAGTGGGCTCCGGAAGGATTGGTGCTTAGACCCCAACTATTCACAATCTATATCAATGATTTGGATGAGGGGACTAAATGTAACATTTCCAAATTTGCTGATGATACAAAGCTAGGTGGCAGTGTCAGTTGCGAAGAGGATGTGAAGAGGCTTCAAGGGGATCTCAACAGGCTCAATGAGTGGGCAAGAGCATGGCAGATGGAATATAATGTGGATAAATGTGAAGTTATCCACTTTGGTAGAAAAAACAGAAAGGCAAAGTATTTCCTAAATGGTGAAAGATTGGGGAATGCAGATGCTCAAAGGGACCTGGGTGTCCTTATACATGAGTCACTGAAAGTGAATGTGCAGGTGCAGCAAGCCATTAGGAAGGCAAATGGTATGCTGGCCTTCATTACAAGAGGATTTGAGTACAGGAGTAAAGAAGTCTTACTCCAATTATATAGGGCCTTGGTGAGACCACACCTGGAGTATTGTGTACAATTTTGGTCTCCTTACCTAAGGAAGGTGTGCTGTCTCTCTGTAGCAATTTATGTTAGCTTTCCAGTTAATTCAGGGGTTTGAGTAAGTTGGGTCGATTCCCATTGTGTGCTGCCACCTAGTGGCTATTTGGTACCTAGCAACTGCAGTAAAAGCGCAGTAAAGTGCAGTAAAGCACAGTAAGTGCAGTAAAGTAAACTACAGACCTACAGCGGCACATGCTCTGGGAAGTTATATTGTTCCCACGCCTGAGTCTTGGATATTATTTGTCTGTAAGTACTTGAGAATGTTATAGATGATTAGTATACACTGTATGTTGCAGAAAATGTTTAGTTTGTAACTTTTCTCTGTAAGCAAACTTACACAGCTAGCCGTGAAGTGCTCGCTCTCTGTCTAGCTGGTTAACTAGTAGCTGTATTTTGATGCACTATGTACAGGGTTAATTTAAAGAGAATGCCTTCCAGTTTGATAAATGTATATTCACAGTAAGCTGTGTTTCCACGTGTTTGGTAATTTACATGCCAAATGTACTGTGTTGCTCAGGCGTACCTAAATTTGTGTATGCATATCAGTTATGCGCTTGTATACTAATGTGTGCTTCCATTTCTGTGTTGTATTTCAGTTATACAATAAGAATCTTTCAGTAAAGCTTTACAAGAAAAGTCAAGCCTTGTGATTTTTATGGGAAGATATCAAGTTGTTAGCTATCTGTCTAGCTCTGCATAGGAATGCGCTGCGAGGGCAAAAAAGTAAAAAGACAACAGCACAGCGGGCTCAAGCACAAGAAGATACCACTCAGCTACCATGAGTCTACGCTCAGGAAGACAATATACCATAGAGGACGTCGACCAGCCAATCGAGAAGCATGAGCCTCTCCGAGCAAATGATGCCAAGTCACAGCCCTCTAAAGCATCCTCGAGATCATCTCGGCGGTCCAGCAGACCGTCGTCATCGACAGCTTCTGCAGCCGCCAAAGCACGTGCCAAGGCAAAAGTTGCCCAGGCTCAATTGTCCTTCGCTGAAAACGAAGCTAGTGTGATGAAGCAGAGAGCTGACCTCGACACTAGTGTGATGAAGCAGAGAGCTGACCTCGACGCTAGTGCGATGAAGCAGAGAGCTGACCTCGACGCCAGTCTCCACATTCTCCAAAGCCAGAGAGCTGCCGCTGCCGCTGAAGCTGAAGCCGCAGCTTATGAAGAAGGTGAGGAGAACGAAGGCGGGGAGCCCAGCCATGAAGCATATGTTCTAGAACAGCCCCTCAGTCCAGTGCAACGTACAAGTGAGTATGTCCAACAACACTCCAAATTGTTCTTCAAGGAAACATCCAGGTATCTCGACGCAGAACCAGCTACTCACCACGGTAGCAAACAGCCTGTTTTTGGAGACACTGAGCTTAAAGGAGAAGAAACAAGTAAGACTTACCTGCAGAGACCTCCACAGCACTCGGCCAATCCAGCCAAGCAGTCCTCACCCGAGCCACAAGGTGCACAAGACCTCGCTAGGTACCTTATCCGCCGAGAATTGTTAAGTTCAGGCCTTCTAGAATTTGATGACCGTCCTGAAAATTATTGGTCATGGAAAGCGTCCTTCCTGAGTACCACCAAGGACTTGAATCTGTCAGCCAGAGAAGAACTAGATTTAATGACAAAGTGGCTCAGAGCTGAGTCGTCAGAACAGGCGAAGAGAATTCGCTCAGCGCACGTCCGCAATCCCACAGCAGGCCTCAACCTGGTTTGGCAACGTCTCGAAGACTGTTATGGGACACCAGAAGTCATTGAACACGCACTGCTCAAGAAGATTGAGGACTTCCGAAGCTAACCAACAAAGATAATGTCGAGCTCCGAGAACTGGGCGACATTCTCCTCGAACTGGAGTGTGCCAAGGGAGAAGGTTACCTGACCGGCCTCTCATATTTGGATACAGCTCGTGGGGTAAACCCAATAGTGGAAAAGCTCCCCTACAACCTTCAAGAGAAATGGATAGCTAAGGGATCCAAGTACAAGGAGGATAATGGAGTGGCATTGCCCCCCTTCTCTCTCTTCTCCAGGTTCGTCCAACAACAGGCAAAGGTGAGGAATGATCCAAGTTTCACTTTCTCCACCTCCAGCAGTTACGCTCCTTCGAGAACAGAGAAACCCACAAAGTACAACAATAAAGCCTCTGTGAGCGTGCACAAAACAGATGTTCCAGCCGAACCCTCAGTCAACCAATCCAGTTCTGCTGGGAATAAAGTGGATGACCCAGATCGTCAGTGTCCAATACACAAGAAGCCCCACCCACTCAAAAAGTGTTGAAGCTTTAGAGACAAGCCTATTGATGAGTGCAAATCATACCTGAAAGAGAATCGCATCTGCTTCAGGTGTTGTGGGTCGACTATGCACATGGCAAAAGACTGCAAGGTGACAATCAAGTGCTTTGAGTGCAACAGTGAAAAACACATCGCAGCCCTGCATCCAGGTCCTCCTCCTTCAACCACCGAGAGTGCTGCAGTTGACAAAGAGGATAGCGGGGAGCAAAGCGAAAGCACATCTTCTTCAGTCACCTCCAAGTGTACAGAGGTTTGTGGAAATGCAAGCAGCCCACGCTCATGCTCCAAAATCTGCTTGGTTAAAGCATATCCTGCAGGGAGAAAGGAGAAGGCAATCAAAATGTACGCAGTGCTTGATGAGCAAAGTAACAAGTCTCTAGCGAAGACAGAATTCTTCAATCTCTTTGAAGTCAAGGCCAGTGCAGCTCCGTACACGCTAAAAACCTGTGCAGGGACAACAGAGACTACGGGTAGAAGAGTTGGGAACTTCATGATCGAGTCCATGGATGGGAAACTACAGCTTCCCCTCCCCACCTTAATTGAGTGTGACATGATGCCAGATGATAGGACGGAAATTCCCTCCCCAGAGGTCGCATGCCATCAGCCCCACCTACAGCCAGTTGCCAACAAGATTCCAGCTGTGGACCCGGACGCTCCAATCCTCCTGCTCTTGGGAAGAGACATCTTAAGGGTGCACAAGGTGCATGAGCAAATCAATGGGCCCCACAATGCTCCTTATGCGCAGCGGCTTGACCTGGGATGGGTCCTCGTGGGGAGTTTGCCTGGGAACAGTCCACAAACCAGCGGGTGTCAACGTCTATAAAGCAAACGTGTTGCACAACGGTCGCACATCCTTTCTCAGCCCATGCCCAAACAGGATCCAGGTAAAGGAAGACTACGATGGCATGACGCAGCATCATAGGTCAACCTCCTCTGCCTGTGAGGAAGAGGCAGGCCTCACTGTGAGCACAGACAGCCTAGGATGCTCAGTGTTTGAAAGGTCCAAGGATGATGACAAGCCAGCACTATCCATGGACGACAAAGCTTTCCTAACCATCATGGATGAGGAGGTTTACCAGGACGATGGACACAGCTGGGTGGCACCCTTACCATTTCACTCTCCCAGATGCCGTCTTCCGAGTAACAGGGAACAAGCTATGAAGCGCCTCTGCTCACTCAGGAGGACACTGGAGAAAAGGCTAGAAATGAAGGGCCATTACATAGAGTTCATGCAGAAGATGCTGGACAATGACCAAGCCAAGCCTGCTCCACCTCTGGAGGAAGGTAAAGAACACTGGTACCTGCCAACATTCGGTGTGTATCACCCACAAAAGCCAGACCAGTTACGAGTTGTGTTTGATTCAAGTACTGAATGTAAAGGAGTGTCTCTGAACGATGTACTCCTCAGCAGCCCAGGCTTGAACAACACCTTGTTGGGAGTTCTTCTGCGGCTCAGGAAAGAACCTGTAGCCCTGACAGCAGATGTGCAGCAAATGTTTTATTGCTTCGTCGTCCGAGAAGACCACAGGGACTATCTCCGCTACCTGTGGCATGAGGACAACGACATCAACAAGAATGTGGTGGAGTACAGGATGAAGGTCCACGTGTTTGGAAACAGCCCTTCACCTGCTGTGGCTATCTACTGCATGAGGCGAGCCACTCAGAAAGGTGAGCAAGAATATGGCTCCAATGCGAAGCATTTTGTTGAGAGACAGTTCTATGTTGACGATGGTCTTACCTCGGTTACCACACCTGAAGAAGCAATAGATCTCCTGACAAGAACCAGAGCGATGTTGGCAGAGTCCAACCTGAGACTACACAAGGTAGCATCGAACAGTGGACAGGTGATGGAAGCCTTCCCTGCAGAGGACCGTGCCAAGGATCTGAAGGATTTGCACCTTGGAGTGGATCCTCTCCCCCTTCAACGGAGCCTGGGGCTCTCCTGGAACCTGGAAACAGACAGCTTCACATTCCTGGTGCCCCGTGAAGAAAGGCCATTCACACGGAGAGGCGTCCTGTCCACAGTCAACAGTTTGTACGACCCTTTGGGGTTCGTAGCTCCCATAACAATGCAAGGAAAAGCATTAGTACGGGAACTCTCATCGGATCAGAGTGAGTGGGATGCTCCACTCCTCCCAGAAAAAGAAGCAAAATGGAACCTATGGAAGGAGTCCTTGAAGGCTCTCGAAGACCTGCACATAGAGAGGTGCTACATTCCAGGCTCGCTGTCTTCAACACAGAGAAGAGAGCTGTGCATCTTCTCAGACGCTTCCACAGTAGCAATAGGAGCTGTGGCCTACTTGAGAGCAGCTGACACCGATGGGAAATACCATGTGGGATTCGTTATGGGGAAGTCCAAGTTGGCCCCTCGGCCTGCCCACACCATTCCACGTCTCGAGCTTTGTGCAGCTGTGTTGGCTGTTCAACTGTACGAGTTGATCAGAGACGAGATTGACATCGATGTGGGCGCCGTCAAGTTCTTCACGGACAGCAAGATTGTACTTGGTTACATCCACAACTCCACAAGAAGGTTTTATGTGTATGTTTCCAACCGGGTGACTCGTATCAGACGATCCACTCACCCTGACCAGTGGTGCTATATCTCCACAGACCTGAACCCTGCAGACCATGCTACCAGGTCTATACCAGCAGCACACCTACAGCAAAGCAGTTGGTTCTCGGGCCCCTCTTTCCTGTCTAATGTCAACACAGAGGAGACTCCTGAGTCCAATCCCTTCACCCTTGTGGAGCCTGAAGCTGAGACTGAGATTCGGCCTGAAGTTACGACCCTGGTCACCAAAGCCTCAGAATCTCAGTTGGGCTCACAACGCTTCGAGCGATTCTCAAGCTGGAGAACGCTCTGCCGAACCACAGCCCGACTCATTCATGTAGCAGCATCCTTCAAAGGGAATTCGGACAACGTAGAACGCAAAGGATGGAAATGTTCTAAAGAAGTATCCAGCACAAGTGAGCTTTCACAAGCCAAAGGTGTGATCATTCGCTCTGTCCAGCATGATGTCTTCAAGGAGGAATTCAAATGTCTTGAAGAGGGACAGACATTCCCCAAGCAAAGCCCACTTAAAAGGCTCAACCCAGTTACAGATGAAGATGGTTTGCTCCGGGTCGGAGGGCGCATATCATCCGCAGACTTGTCAAGAGAAAAAATGCACCCTCTGATCATCCCGCGCACCCATCACATTGCCACACTACTCGTGAGATACTATCATGAGCAAGTGGCTCACCAAGGACGACATATAACAGAAGGAGCTATCCGAGCAGCCGGATACTGGATAATTGGGAGCAAGCGTCTGGTTTCTTCCGTTATCCACAAGTGTGTTACCTGCCGCAAGCTACGAGGGAGGTTAGAGGACCAAAAGATGGCAGACTTGCCCGCTGACAGACTCACTCCAGAGCCTCCATTCACCAGCGTGGGCCTTGACGTCTTTGGGCCATGGACCATCATGACGCGTCGCACAAGAGGAGGTAGTGCAGGCAGCAAGCGCTGGGCGGTGCTCTTTACGTGCATGTCTACCAGAGCTGTGCACATTGAGCTGATCGAATCCATGTCAACAGATAGCTTTATCAATGCCCTGAGGAGGTTTTTCTCAATCCGTGGTCCAGCCAAACTTCTCCGCTCTGACAGAGGGACTAACTTCGTGGGTGCCTGTAAGGAGTTGGACATCCACACGGACGATGCAGCGGTAGGAAGCTACCTCCAAAAGAAAGGATGCACATGGGTGTTTAACCCCCCGCATTCATCCCACATGGGTGGTTCATGGGAGAGGCTCATCGGTGTTGCCAGGCCTATTCTGGATGCTATGCTGCTTCGGACGGGACCTACTCGTCTCACACACGATGTCTTAAGCACTCTCATGGCTGAAGTCATGGCGATCGTGAATGCAAGACCACTGGTGCCGGTGTCCACCGACCCAGACATGCCTGCAGTCCTCACCCCAACGATGCTCCTGACTCAAAAGATGAGTGCTATTTCAGCCCCCTCTGGAAACTTTGACATGGCTGAGCT
Source organism: Somniosus microcephalus (assembly GCF_052327205.1). Taxonomy (NCBI): domain Eukaryota; kingdom Metazoa; phylum Chordata; class Chondrichthyes; order Squaliformes; family Somniosidae; genus Somniosus; species Somniosus microcephalus. The sequence continues at coordinate 145,102,861 of NC_140999.1, forward strand.
GCACAGGAAGCAGTGGAAGCAAGTCCAGTGTCTTGCAGACACTTTTTGGAAGAGATGGAGAGGAGAGTATTTGTCCACCCTACAGAGCCATAGGAAATGGACAGAAGACAAGCCAAATGTCAAAGTGAGAGATGTTGTCTTGCTGAAAGACAGCCAAGCACACAGAAATGAATGGCCAGTGGGACTGGTTGTCAAAACTCTGCCGAGCAGGGACAAGAGGGTCCGCAAGGTGGAGGTGAAGATTGCCAAGGAGGGTACTGTCAAAGTGTTTCTGAGGCCAGTCTCAGAGATCATAGTCCTCCTTTCTAAAGAAACCTAGAGAACGGATTCTGCGTATGTTTGCAGCCAAAGGATGTTTTCTTTAGGTTTATTTTGTATCTGTAGTGGTACAATGGAATTGTACCAAGCGGGGAGTGTGCTGTCTCTCTGTAGCAATTTATGTTAGCTTTCCAGTTAATTCAGGGGTTTGAGTAAGTTGGGTCGATTCCCATTGTGTGCTGCCACCTAGTGGCTATTTGGTACCTAGCAACTGCAGTAAAAGCGCGGTAAAGTGCAGTAAAGCACAGTAAGTGCAGTAAAGTAAACTACAGACCTACAGCGGCACATGCTCTGGGAAGTTATATTGTTCCCATGCCTGAGTCTTGGATATTATTTGTCTGTAAGTACTTGAGAATGTTATAGATGATTAGTGTACACTGTATGTTGCAGAAAATGTTTAGTTTGGAACTTTTCTCTGTAAGCAAACTTACACAGCTAGCCGTGAAGTGCTCGCTCTCTGTCTAGCTGGTTAACTAGTAGCTGTATTTTGATGCACTATGTACAGGGCTAATTTAAAGAGAATGCCTTCCAGTTTGCTAAATGTATATTCACAGTAAGCTGTGTTTCCACGTGTTTGGTAATTTACATGCCAAATGTACTGTGTTGCTCAGGCGTACCTAAATTTGTGTATGCATATCAGTTATGTGCTTGTATACTAATGTGTGCTTCCATTTCTGTGTTGTATTTCAGTTTTACAATAAGAATCTTTCAGTAAAGCTTTACAAGAAAAGTCAAGCCTTGTGATTTTTATGGGAAGATATCAAGTTGTTAGCTACCTGTCTAGCTCTGCATAGGAACGCGTTGCGAGGGCAGAAACGAAGGATATACTTGCCATAGAGGGAGTGCAACAAGGTTCACGAGATTGATTCCTGGGATGGCGGGACTGTCGTATGAGAAGAGATTGAGTAAACTAGGCCTGCATTCTCTTGAATTCAGAAGAAGAATGAGAGGGGATCTCATTGAAACAAAAAGAATAATTACAGGGCTTGATAGGGTGGATGCTGGGAGAATGTTTCCCTTGGCTGGGGAGTCTAGAACCAGGGGCCACAGTCTCAGGATAAAGGGTAGGACATTCAGGACTGAGATGAGAAGAAATTTCTTCACGCAGAGGGTGGTGAATCTTTGGTATTCTCTACCCCAGAGGGCTGTGGAGGCTCAGTCATTGGGTATATTCAAAACAGATGTCGATAGATTTCTGACTAGTAAGGGCATCAAGGGATATGGCGATAGGGCCGGTGAATGGAGTTGAGGCAGAAGATCAGCCATGATCTCATTGAGTGGTGGAGCAGGCTCGAAGGGCCAAATGGCCTACTCCTGCTCCTATTTCTTATGTTCTTAAAGCAAATTTGGGGTTCCCCTGGTGGATAAGTGCAACATATGGTAGATACTGACCTATACAGACTGGAAATGATTCTGGTTAGTTCTATGCATTATGCCCTCCACAACACAGGCAGATAAGTTGTGGTATTGTATTTTATTTTCCAAGTTGATTACTTTTGGGCTCAATTTTTGTGGGATTTTGTGCCACAATCTTAAGCCACCTGCATGGCATTGTCAGGCAATGTCATCTTGCCAGATTCCTTAAAGTGTTCCATTCTCCTGCATGAACTCACAAGAATGCAGGTGATGTACATTGCATTAAAACTGGCTACCACCTTCTGCCAGGTATGGTGCACTGCTGTCCTCTGCGGAGGGTGCCCAGTCATGCCAAACAAGACAACATTCCTTACTTCCACCTCATGCAACAATATCTCCACTTCACCAGGTATGGAGCGGGGGATCAGGTGCCGTACTACACTGTCACTTGCCCACAGACTCCATTCTCTACCTCCGCATTTGGTTTCTTTTCACTTTTTGTCTAGCACTACATTCTTCCTCTCCTCTGTCAGCTTTGCCAAAACCTTTCAAAGAGATGGATTGTATTTTGAGCCATTTTAAAGGCTGCAAGAATATTTGCCCCACTATGTAGCCATTTACCTTTAATTTCACTCATGGTGTAACTCTGCAGTCCACTCATTAGACTAGGTCTGTGCACAAGGCCTAAGCTGCATAGCCATGATTAATAATGGAAATCAGCTAACCCCACAAAATTGCAGGAATTCAGCTTATTGCATACTGGGTTAGCCCTGTGCTGGCACCTCGGCATTCAAGCTTACACTTATCCTGGACTGCAAAATTATCCCTAATATTTTTCTCCAGATGTAGCCACTTATCTATGGTGGGGTTAATCCTTCATATTGAGCTGCGAGCCAAATATTCTGCATCCCCCTTTGGGCTTGTTGCTGGTGCATGGCAAAAGCTGTGCTGGAGTATATGGGAATGTTTCAAATGACCTGACACTGCAAAATTGCAAGCAGGCAGTGCAGGTGATGTTTTGGCTAGTTTTGCAAACTGGGTTTATATAGCGAATCTACTTGCTTCCTTACATCCAACCTTTCAAATACTGTAGTAATTTTCCATTGGTCCCAGTACCAAATGAGTGGCATTTCCTCTGGTGGTTTATGGTTTGTGTTTAATTGTTTATGGGCACCATTATTTAAAATTCATTTGTGCGTGACTTGAATAATGATTTTATCCTTGTAATCCTTCATTGCTTTTGAATAATAAGGTAAGATTTCTAAGGGTGGATTTTATGAATTCATGGCCCCAGCATGAGGTTTCATGCACGAGGAACAAAAATCCATAAAATCTATCTTCTAATCTCCATTGAATTTATAAAATCTTGAGTGCTGTCATTCTAACAAAATGTAGGTTGTAGTTCTGCCTTTAATAACCTGATATGGTTTATAAATATTTTATCAGGATCCGTGGCAATCATTCTTCCCAGCACAGCTCCAGATGGAAATACTTCTTTGCGCACAACTGACAGTTCAGGAGTGTCAAAAATAGGAGGGTAATTTTCATCCACCACATTGATAACTACTGTCATGGTCTGTGGCTCTGCTGCATGGATTTCACCATTCTTGCCTGGACAGGTAAATAATGGTTCTTCATTTTCAACAGCAATCTGAAGCTTTCTTTTTGGACCACCGTTGTAATCTAAATGCTAAAGTATTAATACAGTAAAAGAGTTTAATGTAATTTTGATAGCTTTGTAAGTGTAACAAAATAAATCTAACAAAGGAATTGGTGAAGCCAAGCGTAGGTCCCTTGCAGTCAGAATGAGGGGAATTTATAATGGGGAACAAAGAAATGCAGACCAATTAAGTACATACTTTGGCTCTGTCTTCACAAAGGAGGACACAAATAACCTCCCAGAGATGTCGGGGAACATAGGTTTTAATGAGAGGGAAGAACTGAATGAAATCAGTATTTGTAGGGAAATGGTGTTAGGGAAATTGACGGGATTGAAAGCCGATAAATCCCCAGGGCCTGATAATCTAGGGTACTTAAGGAAGTGGCCCAAGAAATAGTAGATGAATTGCTGGTCATCTTCCAAAATTCTATAGACTCTGGAACAGTTCCCATGGATTCAAGGGTAGCTAATGTAACCCCACTATTTAAAAAAAGTGCTAGAGAGAAAACGGGGAATTATAGACCGGTAAGCCTGACATCGGTAGTGGGGAAAATGCTAGAGTCCATTATAAAAGATATAATAGCAGAGCACTTGGAAAACAGTGACAGGATCGGAGAAAGTCAACATGGATTTACAAAGGAATTTTGTACTGGAATTTTTTGAGGATGTAACTGGTAGGATAGATAAGGGAGAACCAGTGGATGTGGTGTATTTGGACTTTCAGAAGGCTTTCGATAAGGTCCCACATAAGAGATTAGCGTGTAAAATTAAAGCACATGGGATTGGGGGTAAGGTACTGTCCTGGATAGAGAACTGGTTGGCAGACAGGAAGCAAAGAGTTGGAATAAACGGGTCTTTTTCTGAGTGGCAGGCAGTGACTAGTGGGGTACTGCAGGGATCGGTGCTAGGACCCCAGCTATTCACAATATATATTAATGATCTAGACAAGGGGATTAGATGTAATAACTCCAAGTTTGCAGACGGCACAAAGCTGGGTGGGCATGTGTGCTGTGAGGAGGATGCCGAGAAAGTCCAGTATGATTTGGACAGGTTGGGTGATTGGGCAGATGCATGGCAGATGCAGTATAATGTGGATAAATGCGAGGTTATCCACTTTGGTGTCAAAAACAGGAAGGCAGATTATTATCTGAACGGCAATAGATTGGGAGAAGGGGAAGTGCAACGAGACCTGGGTGTCCTTGTGCACCAGTCGCTGAAGGTAAGCATTGTAGGGGGTGGTGTGTCGCGCCCAGCCAGCTTCGCCTCTGGCTGTGCCCTTTGAGCGGTTCGAATCGTTCCCACACCCCTGGGTTCTAGACACTGGACTTAGGTACAGGCGCCGATACAGAAAATCGAGTAGACAACTGGTTTGGTGCAAGAAAACCAAAATTTTATTAAAAGCAGAGTAGAACAATCTTATGAGAATTACTGGTATGAAAATTACAGGCATAAAACAATTACACTTATATGGGAATGGGGAACACATGGCACAACGAGGGAAAACAACTACATTAAACAATCCCCTTATCCTTATCCCACCCCCTATACTTAACTAGATTAAGCTATGAGGGGCCAAGAATGCATGCTCACCAATCCAAAACCTGTTGCTTAAACGGTTATGAGTTTTGAGGTCCGCTCCCGCTGTCCTTTGGGGTATCCCGTCGCCACGTGGTCTCAGGGCACGGCGCCGAAGTTGTTGATGCGAAGCACCCTCCCTTTTCCTCAGCTACTGTCGTCGTCTCATCGCGATGGGCTTTCTTCTTCTCCCTCGGGCGGTCGTCGGCGGTAATGTTACGATCGGAGTCGATTGGCGGTTTTTATCGTCTAAAAGATTTTACTACCCATGCTTCCAACACTAGTTTATTCGTCACGGGCGCTGCCACCCACTCTTCGAATGCCTGCTTATTTGCAATGTTCATGCATGCAATGCCAACTTATTCACCAAATGCCAGCTTATAACTAGGCATTTGGTTTTTTCCCAATACGTCTTTCGCTGCCCTTCTCTGCTTTTATTGGTTTACCTTCTTCTTCGTCTCGTCTCGTCTCGTCTGCCCGTTTGTGGCCTGTGTGTCCTGTGTATTTTTGAACTCGGGTCTCGTTCTCCTCCCGCATTTGGCCCTGGTGTGATGGGCGTCCTTGTTTGTTGAGTGGTGCGGGGAGCGAGAAGAGAGCCCGCCACGAGGCCAGGGCGCGAGTATGAGCGGCAGCAGGCCGAGGCCTCCAGCAAGAGATCAGGGAGCTAAGCGAAGCGCACACCACAATTACTACTGATGGGCCTACAATTATACCCATTCTTCAACTCCTTATCTGCGTGCCAAATCAGGTCAGTCCATTGTCTTACTTTTGGCAGGCTTGTTTAATAAATGATTACAACCATTTACTTTAACGACTTTTGGAGTGGTTGTCTCCGGGTCTAATGGCCCTGATGTCCTGGTTGTTTGTCATGGATAAGACTTAATTGTCCCCATCCTGACTTGATGGCTACTGTGAGCTGTTACCGATTAAATATGCAGAAAACTAATGGCCTCGATTCTAGGCCCATTCTAGCTTGATTTGTTTCAAGTCGAATGAATGCGTATTCTGTGTTTACTTTGTCTGGCTGGCTCCAGAGAGTCCATTTTCACAGATTCCTGCATTTTAAGTTTCGTCTCCGGGCCTGCTTGTCTGCAGAACCTTGCTTTAAAAATCCTGTTGGTTTTGTCACGAGGCTGCAGAAGCCATTTTGGGTACCCCGTTTTTAATAACTTGTCCAAAGAGGGCCCCTTGATTCATAATTTGGAGAGTGTGGGAGTTTTGAGAAAACTACACTTACACTCCCCCCTGTTGATACTAAACTTGCTTTAAGTATCATCCTGATGAGGTGAGCAAAATTTCCGACCCTCCATAGTCAACCTTCCCCTGTAATTATCTGTCTAACATACCCACGACACATGCATTTCCCATTCTGTAAAAAAGTAGTGTACATAAGCATACGTAGAATAATATTACAGTCATTTAACACACATCCAAGCACGGAGGGGATCCAACACCCCTGCAGCACTTGGTACACATTGGCCTAGAAATTCAGTGGGTTGCGCCAGCCGCTAACGCCATAAAAGGGCTATATTTCCGGTGCTAGACACTTAGCGCCTGAACGCAGTCCGATCTGCGCCGACGCCCAAATTCAGTTGACATTTAGCGCCGGCGCAAAGTGTTTGCGCCCGCTCAGGTGCGTGCGCAGCTTATGACGTCATATCGTCGCGCAACGCTGTTTGTGCGCCCCAAACCGGAAATTCAGTGGCGCCCGCCCAATGTGGGCGTGGCGCTGCTAAGAACTGTGAGGTGGAACGCAAAAGAGGCCCTGTGGGCCTTGGGGAGCGCAAATTAAAGGGCACTTACACTGACCTATAAAGCCCAGCCATTTTGCTGCAATGACTTTACTGCTTTGGATTTCTGGACAGAGACCAAGGGACAGAGGTTACAGATTTGGGACAACATAGGAGAGGTATTTTTGGCTTCTGGCCAGTGCTTTGACATTTGATTCATTGTGATTTATCTGTTCTCAACTTTATTATGGGGGCTGTATGGGGGGCCAACCCTCAGTTGCAGCATTATGTGCGAAGGGCTCACAGACGCTGTGAGAGAGGGCCAGCCATGCCTAGACGCAGAGGGGCCATCAGGCGTCGGCAACGTAGGCCTTACCCACTCAGGCAATACCGGCAGCAGGTGTCCTATCTCACCATGACTGCGGCGCATTGTGTGAAGAGGCTGTGCTTCAGAAGGGAGGTGGTTGCAGAGATCTGCCAGCTGCTTCACACAGATCTGCGTCCACAGCTGATGTGCAGGACGTCTCTCTCGGTGGAAGTGAAGGTCACGGTGGCTCTGAACTTTTATGCAAGCGGCTCCTTCCAAGCCGCTGCTGCGGACATAGCGAACATCTCCCAGTTCGCCGCGCATCGCTGCATCCGGCAGGTCACCGATGCACTTTACGCGAGGAGACACCAATTCATCTCCTTCCCCATGACCCGACAGAGGCAGGAGCAGCGTGCAGTCGGATTTGGCAGGATCGCGGGCTTCCCCATGGTGCAGGGCGCCATTGACTGCACGCATGTGGCTATGCGGGCACCTATCCACAATGCCGAGGATTATCGCAACCGGAAGGGCTACCATTCCCTAAATGTACAGCTGGTGTGTGACCACAGGCAGCGCATCCTAGCTGTCAATGCCCGCTTCCCAGGAAGCAGCCACGATGCATTTATCCTGTGCCAGACATGTTCGAGGCACAGCCTCCACCAAGGGGATGGCTTATCGGGGACAAGGGCTACCCTCTGTGTACATGGCTCATGACCCCGCTCCGCGCGCCCAGGACCCCAGCGGAGGAGGCATACAACAAAAGCCATCAAGCCACAAGGAACATCATCGAGCAAACGATAGGCGTCCTCAAGCAACGGTTCCGCTGCCTGGATCGTTCCGGAGGATCTCTTCAGTATTCGCCGGATAGCGTCTCCCAGTTTGTCGTTGTGTGCTGCATGCTGCACAACCTGGCTATCCGCAGGACTCAGGCACTGCCACCTGGGGGGGGGGGAAGAGAGAGAGGAGGAGGAGGAGGAGGAGGAGGAGGAGGAGGAGGAGGAGGAGGAGGAGGAGGAGGAGGAGGAGGAGGAGGAGGAGGAGGAGGAGGAGGAGGAGGAGGAGGAGGAGGAGGAGGAGGAGGAGGAGGAGGAGGAGGAGGAGGAGGAGGAGGAGGAGGAGGAGGAGGAGGAGGAGGAGGAGGAGGAGGAGGAGGAGGAGGAGGAGGAGGAGGAGTCCGCCGGGGACTTATTGATCGACACTTCTAGGCCCCCTGTCAGGGAATGGCCTGTGGCAATGAACGCACCTGAGGCAGCCGCTCCGCAAGCCCTCAGCCGGTTAACGCAACAACCACTTCAAACATGACACCTGGACATGCTGAATAAATCAAAAGCTTTATTTCACAAACTCAGGGCCCTTCCCACATGAAACAGAAAAACAGACGAGACCCCCAAAAAACAGTCAAAAACATCTGTCACTCCCAAAACCTGGGGAGGACTAACAAAACTTGCCCATCCAAAAGGCCTTCAACAGCAGCCTTACAAAAATAAGCCCCCCCCACAACAGAGACACCCCCATGAAAACAAAAAATGCCTTGATCCTCGGCCTTAACAAAATAATGCCCCCCACAACACAAGCCCCCCCAATATAAAAGAAACCGCTCTCACCACACTCTAATGGGTGTGCCGAGAGGGCGAGTCCTTAGACAGGCTTCTCCGGCCCCTGGCCGACCTGCTGCTCCGCCTCAACCTGGGCCCTGCGGGTGTGGCGAGGCTGGGGGAAGGCTCATGAGGGCCACAAAGCGTGTCGGCAGATGCCCTTGGGGGTCGGCCTAGACGAGGCCTGGCCCGGGAGGGGCCGGCTGCTGACTGCTGCAGCTGTGGCTGGGCAGCATCAGTCTTAGCAGCAGCTTGTCGCACCTTGGCTGGGGGAGTGGCAGTGTCGGCAGTACCATTGGGGGCAAGCTGGCTGATGGCAGGTGCGCGCTGCTCGCCAGAGACACTGGCACTCGGCCGGGCTGGCAGTGTAGCAAGCGCAGCAATCTGGGGGAGGCCAGACCGCTGTGCTGCAGCAGGGCGGCGGGTGCCATGGCGATGCCTCCGTGCCACAGCGAGTGTGGCAGAAGTGAGTGCCCGAACTGCCCTGGTATGTGCCCGCATCAGCTCTGCCAGTGTGTGGACGGCACCACTCATCTCGCGAGTCGCGTCCTGCGCTGCCGCCAGTTGCTGCACACCCGCGTCCTGCGCTGCCGCGAGTTGCTGCACACCCCTGTCGTGCGCTGCGGCCAGTTGCTGGACACCCCTGTCGTGCGCTGCCGTGAGTTGTTCGAACCCCCTGGCCTGTGATTCCCCGAAAGCCACCACACTCTGAGCCAGGGACTCAATGGCGTGAGGCATCTGTTCGACCACCCCCATGAACTCTTGGTGGCGCCGCTCAGACGCCGCCGACATCTCATCGAGGACGCGCACCTCCTGGGCGAGGACCGTGTCCGGACTGGAGGGTGGACTCTCCCTCCGGGGAGAAGGCCGCCGAGCTGGCCGACCCTTCCTGCGTGCGTCGACCCCACTTGGGCCAGGTTCTGCCCTCCCCTCCAACACCTCCCCCCTCTGGGCAGAAGGCTGGCGTGCTGCCGGACCCTTCCCGCGTGCGTCCACCCTACTGGGACCAGCTTCGGCCCTCCCCTCCAACACCTCCCCCTGGCTCTCCTGCAGGCCAGACGTCTCCCCTCCATTGCCATCCCCTGGCGTGGAGGAGGGTTCCCCCGATGTGCCGCCTTCCTCCTGGTCCTCGACGTCCTCCTCCTCCAAGGGCCTGACTCTGTGCACTTCAGGGACCACCTCCTCCTCACCAGCTGAAAGCAGGAAGGCACAAGAGTAGCTTTAGAGTGAGGACAGGCCGTCAGCGAGGGGGGCCTGAGTGGTGCATTATGCGCATTTGTCGGTCAGTGGGAAAGGATGTAGATCTGAAGCGCGAGGGCAACGAGAGAGGTGCAACCGGTCATGTCCTTACCAGTGGGTACCAGTACAGGGTCCGCCTCGCCGATCGCGACAGGGCCAGTCACCCGGCCACGCATGAGTCGTGCCATGCTCTCCTCCAGATCAGTGAGTGCCTGGTACTCGGGACGGCCTCCACCAGTGACAGCCTGGCTCCTTACATTGCTCGCCAGCTTGGCCTGCAAGAGAAAGGACGGCCTCTAAGTACAGTGTGGTGCCCTGTCGCTGTGTGCACTGCCTCCCATGGTGGAATAGCTTGGCCAGTGTGGTGCCCTGTTGCTGGGTGCACTGCCTCCCATGGTCGAATAGCTTGGCCAGTGTGTTAAGTGCAGAAAGTGCTATTGATGAACATGCAAGTGCCATTGCTGCGGGAGGAGGGCTGCCCATTAGGCCTTTGAGGTCCCTTTGCCCATAATGTGAGGTGCACATGCAAGGATGAGGGGGACACTGGAAAGGGTACTCACCTTCACCATCCGAGTGAGGTTGTTGAACTTCTTGCGGCATTGGTCCGCACTCCTGGGGACATCACAGGTGGATGACACCCTGCGGGCGATTTTGCCCCAGGCTCTCCTGTACTGGCTCCTGGGAGCCTTCCTGCCACTGTCCGGGCACAGGATCTCTCTTCTCTTCTCCACACCATGAATGAGCACACTCAGAGCATGCTCTGAGAAGCGCTGCGCTCGCTCATGGGCCCTCTCCATTGCTCCAGGCGCTATTTTGGCACACCAGTAGTGCTGAGGCCTAGCTGCAGGGCTCCAGTATGCAGGGCGTGGCAGCAGTCAAAGTTGACCCTTCCCCCTTTAAGAGCTGGCCGGCGTCAGGGTGTCTGCTGTCAATCAAAACATGACCGCACCTGCGCTGCGCCCGGCTTCGGCGTTATTAGGCCGCATCGCCGGCTTAGCGCCGGAACACAGCATTTCAACGCCAGTTTCAGCGCTCGGCCAAACTTAGGGCCAACTCTACTGAATTTCGGCGATGTGGCCTACACTTTCCGGCGGGCGCTAACTTTAGCGAGCGCCCGACTTTAGTGCCCCAAAAGTGTCCAGACTGAATTTCTAGGCCATTATCTTTATTACAAACATGTTTGAACATCTTTATTAAAAACAATAAAAGAACATAAAAAAACCACAATCTTTAATCAACGATACAAACAGCAAATTCAAACACGTGTATCTCCCTCCATCTTAACATAATGTTCCTTCCAGGTCCTTTGGTTTCAGAATTCTAGTATCTGAACCTTTCCCTTGCACTGCATGCATACTAGGTACAATACTATCCCCAACTGGCAAACCACGAGAATGTGGGAAGCCAGTCTGATCCATGAAGGGTCCTCTATATTAGTGAAAATGTTCCACCAGGGTGGAACTACAATGTCCAATATCTTAGCCCCTACCTCTACTGTTTTCTGCTCCAGAGTGTAAAAATGTTTCTGTGAAACTATAACTGCCTTGAGTATTTTGGTAAGGTGTTCAGGGAGAGGGGGAATTTCGTAGCCAAAATGCGCTACATACTTTTGCAAGTTGGTAAAATTCTCTTTGACAGTGAGGTGAACAGTGGAGGGTTCAGGAATGGGGACAATTCGCTCCTGGGCCACTTGAACTTCTGCCTCGGGTTTAAAACAAAAACTGCTGTCACTAACCGGACACCAACTATGCTGTCCATGTTGGTAGTGGGGTGCTCCTGTGGTGACACAATATGTCCCACCTCCTATATATGCTACCTGCGGGGGAACATGGCCTTGTGCCATTGCCTCCATGGTACAATTTATAGGTTCCACGCCAGCAGCTCTGAACCCGCACTGTGGTTTTGAATAGGTGTTCAAGTGCTGGGGACACAGGATTATGTGTGCTCCCCGGCTCCGGCACCCTGAGAGGTCAGTACCTGTCATAGCGTGCTCCCACTTTATGACGTAAGGTGGGACTGCTGTGAAACGAATGTGTGCACCCCCCTGAATGACTCCGATGTTCTCAACCCTGTATACCGGCGTGGTTTGGGCTGTCCTACCCATGACCAGCATCCTCATTACTATTCCCATAATGGTGTGATTAGACCATTCACAATCCACTGGGACTGGGTAGGCTTCAGAAGCTAGCCGGAGTTGGCACGGGCTTAATGCATTCTCAAACAGATGGAGGTCTGCGAGGTGTTTGTTGCTGATCCAGGAAGGGACTAAACCCTGTTTAAAATCCTTCAGATTACTGCGGCCCTCACCCAGCAACCACGCCCCATACAGCACGCACACCTCATTCTGCACAGCCTGATCAGAAGCATTTCTGACCTCTCTTTTGAGGGCATTTACGGTCTTTGCGTGCTTCTCCAGCTCGGCTATAATCTCCTTTAAATGGACCGTCATGGCCTGGTCCTCATGTAACTCTGAGCCCACTACCTTATTCTCATCCATTAATATTTTCTGCAACTGAGTTTTTAAACCGTTTAACTAGGTCTGTAATTCTATGTCATCCAAACTATTGATGACAGAGGACCCAGTGTTAAACGCAATAAAAACATCATTCCACACTCCCCTTCCTTGTCTCCCTGCATTACCCAAAAACTCATGGGATGTGGTGTATGTAGTGTATGTACCCGTCTATCTTTAAGGGAACTATTGAATGTAACCGTTCACCTTTAAGGGAACTACTTTAGGTGTGGCATTATTTGTTTGGCTCCTGTATACTGTAATACCGATAGTGACCACACCAGTATATAAGTGTTGTAGCAAGATTGCTGGGGCAGATTCGCCCGGACCTTCGAATAGTAAAGACCTGTTTTGTTTGTTACTTCTGAAGTCTGTGTATTTATTAACTGCACAACCCACAGACTTTACAGTGGCGACGAGTCCGATCGTACCCTGCGGCAAGATTACCAAAGCAAGAAGAGCGTCGAAGAGAGGCAACCGCCCTCGTCGTGCTGCTGGAAGAAAACACGAGGCTGCAGCAGGAGAAAGGTGGAAGACTTTAGCAACAAAAGCTTCCGTCTGCAACAGGCACTGACTACCCTTCTACCACGGTGCGGAGTGAGCCGATCAGCAGGGAACAAGGCGGCCGAAGAGACTGTGAGTAGGGGAAGGTGTAGAGAATATCCGGAGGATAAGGGCAGAGCACTCGACCTCGGTCGAGGGGGAGCTGTGCCGGCCAAAAGTCGGGTCCAACGGCGTCGGGTGACAGCCGGACCGTGATCGGCGGGAAAAATCCGGGCAGCGACCGCAGCCACGAAGCGCTGAGCCTGCGAGTAGGCGCGGGAGGAGAAACCCAGCCGCAGCCGGGGAGGGAAACACCGGTCTGTGAGAGGGCTGGGGAGGCGAACGGGAACCATGCGGGTGAGAGCCGGGTGCGGAGAGAGAGACTGCGAGGAGCCAGTCCAGCGGCTGAGCTGTTCTCCACCAACGGGGTACTCAGAGCCGGCAAAACCGAACATGCGGGAGTGGGTGAGAGACACAGCTGAAAACGGGGTGAGAGACTGCGCGAGAGCCAGTCCAGCGGCTGAACTGTTCTCCACCAACGGGGTACCCAGGGCCGGTAGCACCGAACGTGCGGGTGAGAGAGCGACAGAGCCGGGTACGGAGAGAGAGGCTGCGCGAGAGCCAGTCCAGCGGCTGAACTGTCCTCCATTAACGGGGTGTACCCAGCGCCGGTAGAGCCGTGCGGGCGGGAGGAAAAGACATAGCCGAGTAAGGGGAGCTGTGTGGAAGCCAGCCAGCGGCTGAACCTGTCCGCTGTGGGGGAAGCGTACCCCTTCCACCGGGAAGAAACGCGGGAAGCCGCCATTAGGCGGAGAAGACGCCAGAAGCGGGAAACCGCCATTGAAGTGGGCGGGGCGAGAAAGGAAGAGCGGGAAACCGCCATTTTTGCGGGAAAACCGCCATCTTGATTGACATACCGCCATTGAAGTGGGCGGGGAGAGAAGGAAAGAGCGGGAAACCGCCGATTTCGCAGGAAAACCGCCATCTTAGAAACAAACAAATAAATAAGAATACTTAAAGAAATACTGGTGCTGCTCCCAAGGGAAGAAAAATGCCTAAGCGAGGGAATATTAACGACTTTAATTCTGAAATAGAAGACTGGGCCACGTACGTGGAACGCATAGAGATCTATTGCGAAGCCAACAAAATAGAGGAAGACGACAAGGCGATAACATTGCTAAACTCGATGGGGGCAAAAACATACGGGCTCTTGAAGCATCTAATAGCACCAAATAAACCAGCGGATCAGACCTTCGAAGAGATTGTGGCTGTGCTGAAGGACCACTTGAACCCCACACCGCTGATGCTGGCTGAACGATTCAAATTCTACGCAAGAACGCAGAAAAAAGACGAAAGCAATGCGGGATACTTGGTCGAACTGCGTAGGCTAGCGAAATACTGCCAGTTCGGAGGGAATCTGACAGAAGCGCTGCGGGACAAGTTCGTATGCGGATTGTCCAAAGAAGGGACGCAGAAGCGACTACTGGAAGAGAATGACCTCACACTGGACAGGGCTGTCCTTATAGCTGCATCGCACGAAGCCGCAGCGAAAGGAACGGCGGAAATGCAACTAAAGGCGGCGGCACTCGGGGTGGACCAAATTACTTCAAGCACAACAAAATGCTACCGTTGTGGGAAGACAACGCATGACCAGAATCAATGCTGGTTTAAGAACCAAGAGTGTAGGAAATGTGGCAAACTGGGTCACATCACGAAGGTATGCCGGTCCGGGAAAAAGACCAATAATCAAAGGAAGCCACCACAAGAAAAGTACAACAAGGTACACAAGGTGGCTGAGAAGAGTTCAGACGAACAGAATTCAGACTCAGACCCAAACAACCAGGAGCTGGGTAGGCTGAGAATCCACAATGTGGGTAAAGAAACGGATCTACAGGCCATCTGGGTCATACTAAAAATAGCTGGAGTCCAAGTAAGAATGGAGCTGGACACTGGATCAGCTCTATCAGTCATCAACCGAAGGGACTACCACCGGCTATTCTCTCACATACCTTTAAGAAATACCAAGTTCGTATTACAGACATACACGGGGCATAACGTATACCCCGTGGGGAAAATAAGAGTCAAGGTGAGGGATAGGGGTAAAGAACACCCAAGAGTGAACTTGTACGTATTACCTGAGGGAGGACCACCACTTCTAGGACGGGAGTGGATTAAGAAAATAGACATGGAATGGCATTACCTAAAAGCCATAATGAGGGAGGACTCGGTGCAAGCTATTAGCTCAGATTCTGAAATGGATGATGATAAGACCAAGTCGAATATGGAAGACAAGGCTAAAAGGGACTTGCCGACGATGGGAAAGAAAACGAAGACATGCAGAAGGACTTATGGTACCAAGAAGAGTAAAGCTGCAGAGCAGAACTCCAGGTTGACAGAGAATTCTGAGCCTGTTCAAGCAAAGGATTCATCCATGACGGAAGAACACCGAGCTCGGACGCAAACTTATGTCAAAGTACGACAACAATTAGAACAGTTGAGTGACCGTCTCGTACAAGAGGTGAAAAATATGGAAAGGTTCTGGGACACCGAATGGGAGAACCTGGAAAGACTACAGAGACAGCTAGCTCAAGCAGAGAGCGACCATAGAGCCATCGTGGTCAAATACCAATCACATTCCCCTGATGCTGTTCAGGAACTAGAATATTTACAGAATGAACCAAAGGAAGAGGAATCTTCAGGGAGCCAGGATTTTATTCCAGTTCTTCTCTACGACTCCTTACAAGCAGAGTGTGAGAAGTTGAAAGAACAGTATGAACAGGCCCAGGCTACAATTCTGGAGGGGGTTAACTCGGCAGCCTCCGAAAAGCTAGTTTCAGTAGAAGCATATGAACAACTAAAGGTTGAACATGAGCAAGAAGTCCAAAGGCTGCAGGAAATTCTTGATGAGCTCAAGGCCAAGACAGACTCATCGGTAGGAGCTCCATCCATAGATGAGAAATTAGAGGTGAAATTCATGGCAGAGCATGAAAGACAGGATGTCCAAGAACTTATAAAAACATTGAAGGACACCCAAGACAAATATGAGGCGGCAATGACCGAGGTTCAACAACTTGAAGAACAGATTCAACTGGGAATCCTTTCAGTGGAAGAACAGGACACTGTAAGAATGGTCCCTGAACATGAACTAGAGAGCATCAGGGCGCAACTTTTCTGAGCGCTGAAAGCCAAAGTTCAAGAGGAACGTAAGGTGGAAGTATTGGAGAAAGAGGTGGAGGAAATGGAGAAGACTCTGATCCACTGTGTTCCCAGGGAAGAGTTAACGGTCAGCCAACTCCTTCATATGCTGAAGGACAAGACTCTGCAAGGGGAACAATCTGAACACGAGCTTCAATCTTCAGGGGGAACGAGTTCGGAGCTCTCAAAGGTCACAGAGATAGCTGAGGTGGCAACACAAATTTTACAAGGATGCCAAAAGTACGTTGAATCACGTCAAGGTGAACAGAAGAATGTGGAAACCGTTACTTCAGTAGAAGGGTTAAATAGCCTGATAACGCAATTACCGATGGAAAGGAAGGTATTGAACTCACAAATGAGGTCCGTCGTGAAGGAATGGCAGATAACCCAGGAAGAGCGGGATGAATATGAATGCATGAAGAAGGCTTTTCAAGAAAGATGTTTAGGGAAGGAACCACCGTCAGCTAACGTCCAGACGGGTGAGGAGGAAGAAGAAGTCTCTCTCGCTGGCCTAACTCAGGACGAACCCGAATATTACCATGACCTGTTGAGTGACACTGAATATTACGAGGATGTGGTCTGCCCAGCTTGTGATGAAAACTCTCAAAGTGCTGAAATCCGGAGGAAGCACTTAAGGTCTAAGGAACATAGAGAGTTGCTGGCGCTACAGCTGGCAGCCGAGAAAGGAGCTCCGAGAGTTTCAAAAAGGCAGAAAAGAAAAAGAAGAAGCAGAAGATAATAACTGTCTAAAATATTAGCACTTCTACCATTCCAGGCAGGACATTACGAAAGGAGCTAAATTAGTTGAAAAACTGGAAAATGTCAAGACAGCCAGTTGGTTGTAAAAGTCCGCACTGCTGGTTCAACAGGACAAAGGTTCAAGCTGTTACGTCAAGAAAAAGGCTATGGAGGAGTCACGCTAGCCAGGTAATCCGGCTACACCAAAGAAATGTTGTTCGGAACGAGTCAAGATCAGAGACTGAATCTATGAACTGTTTCCGCAGAGGCTGAACCTGTGAACTGTTTCCACCGAGATTATATTTGTAAATTGTTTTATATGACATTGACTCCACCGAGATTATATCTGTAATTTGTTTTATAGGAAGTTGAAGATATGTATGTTTAACGGGGACTCTGTAAGTAATAAGCTAAAAAGGGAGGATTGTAGTGTATGTACCCGTCTATCTTTAAGGGAACTATTGAATGTAACCGTTCACCTTTAAGGGAACTACTTTAGGTGTGGCACTATTTGTTTGGCTCCTGTATACTGTAATACCGATAGTGACCACACCAGTATATAAGTGTTGTAGCAGGATTGCTGGGGCAGATTCGCCCGGACCTTCGAATAGTAAAGACCTGTTTTGTTTGTTACTTCTGAAGTCTGTGTATTTATTAACTGCACAACCCACAGACTTTACAGTGTACAGTTCGGTTTTGTCGACATTGGCGAAATCGAACTCATAAAATTTCCTGAACATCTCCTTTAATAGGGCCTGGTATAGCTGCTCTGTTTCTTTGGGGCACCACTCCGGTGAATGTACCTCAGTGAGATTTAAAATCACGGAGGCTACCGCGTAGTGTGTAAGGATTTCGCAATAATTTTGAAATTTCCTACAGTTCCGAAGATTGAATTTTGATTAAAGAATACCTGGGTAGTATACCTTTAAAATCCAGGGATCAAAATGGCCGTCAGACCTCGTGGCAGAAGACAAAAGACATTGAAAAGGCAGCTTGCGTGTGTCTGTGAAAAAGGGGTAATCAAAGATGGCTGCCCGACCTCGTGTCAGGACACAGACTGTGGATGTTGTGTCCGCAAGTAGTAAGACACAAGACTGCAGGAGAACAGTTCAACAGGTGTTTACTAAACGTGGCTCACTCTGGAACTGAACTGTACAGATTACTACTCAGTGCTATATACAGGTGTGGTCACTGCTGGTGCTACAGTATACATGAGCTGTAAAAAGTAGTTCCCCCCTTAATGGTATATACATTACAATTCCTCCCATTTTAGATTAACAGTACCATAAACTCATTTAACAATTAAATATCAACTAATTACAATTAACACTTTTAACATACAAAGGTAGCTGAAAATAGTCCATTTATATATTCAGTCTTTGGGGAGGCTTCCTGATCCTTTCTGGATAGCGCCTTTCCCGAGTGTCTTGCTCTTGGTGTGGAGGCGATTCTGGCACCCTGTCGTCGGTTGGGTCATCAGCTTCCGATGCTACTGTTTCTGGGGTAGATGCGACCTGTACGTCGGGTTCCTCACTAGGTACGTATGGGCGAGGCATGGGGTTGACTTGTTCCTGTGACTTTAGGATCTGGTCAGCATGGCATCTCACAATATTCTCCCCAACGTCCACTGTGTACATTACTGGGCCCTGCCATGTGCATATTGTTCCTGGCTGCCATTTTTCTGTTCGGTAGTCGCGGGCCAAGACTGGTTGCCCTACATTGAAGCTCCTTGTTGGCATCTCATGGATGTGCTGGAATTGCTTACTCTCAACATCTCTTCGTACGTTTGGTCTGAGCAAATCCAGGCGAGATCTTAACCTTCGGTTAAAGAACATCATGGCCGGGGCCTGGTTGGTGACTGCATGCGTCGCATTCCGGTCGGCGAACAGGAAATTGTCCACCTTATGCTGCAGCGGAATGTTGTCATTGTACATAGCCTTTATTGCCTTCTTAAAGGTTTGTACGAATCTCTCAGCCAATCCATTTGTGGCTGGATGATACGGGGCGCATGTGTAATGCCTTACCCCATTCTTCTTCATAAACCTCCGGAACTCTTCGGACACAAACTGTGGTCCGTTATCGGAGCAAATCTGTTCTGGCAAGCTGTTCCTGGTAAAAATGGTCCGTAGGACTGCAATAGTTTTCTCCGTGGTGGTGGAGGACATTTTGATGACCTCAGGCCATTTCGAGTGCGCATCCATGGCTATTAAAAACATGGAGTCCATGAATGGACCAGCAAAATCAATATGCACCCGTTGCCATGGAGATGAGGGCCACTCCCATGGTGTAGAGGGGCATGTGGTGGTGCATTTTGGACTTTCTGGCATCCTGAGCAGCTCTTGGTCAGGTCCTCGATTTGCTTATCGATTCCTGGCCACCACACATAAGCCCTGGCAAGGCTTTTCATTTTCACCCCTCCCAGATGACCCTCATGAAGCTCATTGAGCACTCTATCCCTTAACTTGGGTGGAATTACCACTCGGGATCCACACATCAAGGTCCCCCGGCACACTGACAGCTGTTCTCTCCTTGTCGAGAATGCTGGCAACAGTGAGTCACCATGTGCTGGCCATCCCTTCACCATCAAATCATATACCCAAGACAGTGTCGGGTCATTTCGGGTCTCCTTTTCTATACGAGCGTTAGTTACCGGTAGGTATTCAACTATAGTCGAATGAAATATTTTGACAGGATCCACTGCTGGTGCTTCCTCCGCAGTAGGCAGTGGCAGGCGTGATAGCCTATCAGCATTTCCATGCTGTTTCGTGCCCTTATATTCAATCTCAGTGGTGCGCCCCTAGAAAGAGCGACCATCTTTGTAGTCGTTGCGCAGTCATCACCGGAACGCCCTTCTTCGGATTAAAAATGGAGACAAGAGGCTGGTGGTCAGTCAGCAAGGTGAATTTCAGCCCGTGCAGATAGTGATTGAACTTTTTCACTCCCCACACTAGGCTGAGGGCCTCCCTGTCAATCTGGGTGTAGTTACGCTCGGCTGAGGTTAGTGATCGTGACGCAAAGGCTATTGGCCTCTCTGAGCCGTCCGAGAATTTGTGCGACAGCACCGCTCCAATGCCGTAGGGTGACGCATCACACGCCAACCGAATTGCTAGTGCTGGGTTGAAATGGGCCAATACCTCTTTCGATGTGATTAGTGTTTTGCTCTTCTGGAAAGCTCGTTTACATTCGTCACTGCACTTCCATGGCACCCCAGTTTGCAGTAGGGTGTTCAGTGGGTGTAGTATTGTAGACAAATTCGGCAAGAACTTATGGTAGTTGTGACACGTTTTCCGGTGCTGGAGCCTTGACTACTGCCTCAATCTTTTCTGGGGACTTATGTAACCCCTCTTTATCGATAACGTGGCCACAATACGAGATCTGTTTTTTAAAAAACTCGCATGTGGGGTGGTTAGCTCGGAGCCCATATTCCTTCAATCTAGTGAGCACCTGCTCCAGGTTGGCGAGGTGATCACTGTCATTTTCGCCCGTGACCAGGATGTCGTCCAAATAACACTGGGTCCCTGGGATCCCTTGCAGAACTTGTTCCATTGCCCTTTGCCAAATAGCCGGAGCTGATGCTACCCCGAATACCAGCCGGTTGTATTGGTAGAGACATTTATGGGTGTTGATTGTGAGGTATTTTTTTGATTGCCTGGGCCAGATCAATCTTAGTGAAGCGTTTCCCTCCAGATAGCGAGGCGAAAATATCTTCAATCCGCAGAAGAGGATATTGCACAGTGTGAAGGACTGGTTTCACTGTTACCTTAAAGTCCCCACAGATGCGAACCTTCCTTCGTTCCCCAGGCATGCTGCTCAATGACTTTTTCATCACAGGGACAATGGGTGTAGCCCACTCGCTCCAGTCTACCTTGGACAGTACTCCTGAATGTTCCAAACTCTCCAGCTCTGCTTCGACGGCTGGGCGGATCGCATAAGGTACTGGTCTGGCCTTAAAAAATTTTGGGCTTGCGCTTTCTTCGATTTTAATTGTTGCTGTCATGCCTTTTAGTGTTCCGAGTCCTTGCTGGAACACTTCTTGTGCGTCGGTTAGGATCTTTGACAGTCGCCCAGGTGTGACGTCGTCATCCTTTTTGGCAGCCACAGTCAGTGCTTGTATGGAATGCCAATCCAGCTGTATTTTCCGGCTCCATTCACGTCCCAGTAATGGTGGTCCTCCATCTTGCAATACATACAGGTCTAGTTTTCGTGTTTCCTTACCATTATATATAACGGTCACCCTTATTTTTCCTTTGGGGTAGACTTTTTGCCCCGTGTACGTCTTCAAAATAATTTTTGTGTCTCTCAAGGGTATGTGTGAGAATAGCCGCTCGTAGTCCCATCGGTTTATGACTGTTAGGGCTGATCCTGTGTCCAATTCCATTTTTACCTGGACTCCTGCTATCTTGAGAGTGACCCAAATGGTTCGGTGATCCTCTGTTTTGATCACATTATGTAGTTTCAGACAACTCAGCTCCCTGCTTTCGGAGTCGGTATCACTCTTTTGTTCGTCTGAACTATTCTCCGTCACCTTATGTACCTTCTTGTACTTTTCTTTTGGAGATTTCTTATTGCTGGTTTTCTTTCCCGACCTGCAGACTCGTGCTATGTGTCCTACTTTTCCACACTGTCTGCACACTTTGTCTTTGAACCAGCAATCATTGTGGTCGTGTGCTGTTCTGCTGCAGCGATAGCACTTCTCTGTTCTGTATGACATTTCGTTTGTGCCATATTCTTGCAGTCTCTGTTGTATCTCTGCAGCGCCCCGTGTTGCTGCTTCATATGATACCGCAATGCTGAAAGCCTTGTCAAGCGTAATGTCCTTTTCAGATAAAAGCCATTTCTGGGTTCCTTCACTTTGAAGCCCACACACAAACTTATCCCTTAAGGTATCTGCCAGTCCCGTTCCAAACTGGCAGTGTTACGATAGTTTGAGCAGTTCTGTTAAATATTCAGCATTGCTTTCATCCTTATGCTGGTTCCGTTTGTGAAACTTGAATCTTTCTGCTATCAGCAGCGGTGTGGGGTTTAAATGTTCCTGTAGTATCATCACTATGTCTCCAAAACTCTTTTCCACTGGCTTCGCTGGGGTTACTAGATTTCGTAATAAGCCATACGTCTTTGCACCCATTAAATTTAACAATACCGGCGCATTCTTCTCATCTGACACCTCATTTGCCTTGCAGTATACCTCTATTCGTTCGACATATGTAGTCCAATCTTCGACTTCATTGTCAAATGCGGTGATACTGCCACTCTTCGGCATTTTGGGTGTGGTTTAAAATGGCTTAAAATGGCGTCTCCCGTGCTTTCCTTCCTCCCCCGCTGCTGCCAACGCTGCTTTCGGCGGTCCTCGTGGCAATGGCGGCACCCTGTAGGTTTCGCGTGCTTCTCCTGCGCTGCTGCCAATGCCACTCTCGGAGGTCCTTGTGGCAATGGCGGTGCCTCGCGGGTTTCTGCGCGTCTCTCTCCCTCTCCTCCACGCTGCTCGGCCCCTGAACACCGGCTGCGCCCTGTGCGCTCTGCCCTCTCTCCCGTCGATGTTGCTCGGCCCGTTGCTGTGCCGCTCGGTCGGGCTCTAGCCCGCTGCTGTCCAGGAAGGGTCTGCGCACTACCTGTTGCCAGCCCGTTTCGCTGGACCACCGCGACTGGAAAGCCAAGCCTGGCTCTCAACAGCCTCCCCCGCAATTCTCGAGTCTCTGCTCGATGACTGGGCGGTTGCCCGTGGTCGACGCGCATGTCTCTGGCCTTGACCTCCAATCTACTGGTCTCCAGGAATGAATCCCTGGGAGGTGATGCAGAGTTGCAGGTAGGATCGAATTTGCCTCGTCGCCAATATTGTGTCCGTCAGTAGTAAGACACAAGACTGCAGGAGAACGGTACAACAAGTGTTTACTAAACATGGCTCACTCTGGAACTGAACTGTACAGATTACTACTCAGTGCTATATACAGGTGTGGTCACTGCCGGTACTACAGTATACATGAGCTGTAAAAAGTAGTTCCCCCCTTAAAGGTATATACATTACAGTGGACATATGAAAAGGGAAGGTCAAAAATGGCTGACTAAACTGCCAATCAAAGGCAGTTCAGGTAGTTCCCCTCCCTGCAGAGACAATCGACAGAAACTGCTACTATGTTTACACAAAGGATTAACCACTTGAGACTGTGGTTTCAGTTTGACCACAGGACAATGACTTTTGTTTACACTAACTTTCAAAGCTGTTTACTCAGCAATTATAGAAAGACATGCTTTTTTTCAAACCAAGACAGCTCCATTCAAACTCAGTACGATGAATGGGAATACATTCACAAACCCATCACGATAAATGGGTAATTCATCCAAACCCATCACAGACAATGGGGACAGTTTGGATCCCTTTTGTTCAGCCCAGATGCATCTGGACCTGGGCGGGAAGGTTTCGGCCCCAATTGGGGTATAAGATAGCTTCTCAAGAAGCCATCTCTCTCTCTCTCTGCCACCTTGCCTCCGTGCTCTGTCTACAGAAGAACAGCTCAGAAGCCTGCCTAAAGGAGTGGAATACCAGCAGTTTACTTTCAAATACTGGGGTATTTTCTACTTCGGGACAGTGAAAATCATAGACTGCAGGGGGCACGGAGCAGGCATTTTCATTGGTGAGCATACCTTTTCTGGCCCATTACAAGGCAACTTAGAATAGGTATAGGGGTGGGAATTAAGGGGAATTTTTTAGAACTGTAACTTTAGTCGATTTTCCCTCGTTGTGTCCACTCTGTCCTCCCCTATTTATGTAACCGTGTTGCACTAGCAGAGAAGTGCTGTAGTGAACACTGAGTTCTGTATTAAAAGTGCTGTGCTTAAATAAGTGTTGCACTAAGCAGGGAAGTGCTGTAGTGAACATTAAGTGATTTGTAAGAAGTAAAGTGCTGTATTTAAGTAACAGTGTTGCACTAGCAGAGAAGTGCTGTAGTGAACACGGAGTTCTGTATTAAAGGTGCTGTATTTAAATAAAAATGTTGCTCTAAGCAGGGAAGTGCTGTAGTGAACATTAAGTGATTTGTAAGAAGTAAAGTGCTGTATTTGAGTAACAGTGTTGCGCTACGCAGAAAGGTACTTCAGTGGACACTAAGCAGCTGTATTAAAGTGCTGTATTTAAGTAAAAGCCACTAAGCAGAGGTGCTGTAGTGAGCAAAGTGTACTATATTAAAGGTGCTGTATTTAAGTAAAGCCACTAAGCAAAAGAGTGCTGCAGTAAACGATAATTGAACTGTGTTAAGCAAAAGTGCTGTACCAGGCATAGGTGTGTTGTATCGATTATTTATTAAGTTGTTTCTTTCTTTTGTTTCAATAAATACTGGTCTGTTTTGCACCCGAACCACGAGTCACGTTTTTCTGGTCTACTAACTGACTAAGTCCGGCGGTCAGAACCAGGAATAAGGGAGCGCTTCGAAACCACACGGGGGTCCCTGGAGCAGCTCAGAGGCTTCTGACTGGCCAGAGACAATAACCATAACCCCAACCCCGCTTGTTTAATTCCTACAAAATGATGACCGCGACAGGACCGTCGGCAACGGTGTGCGATGTGGCAGACAGTGGTTTGGGTCTGGAAAGAGCAGCAGTTATTGGGTTTCTTTTTATCCCACTGGTTTGTTTGTGGTTAGGTTCCTGCAGGCTTGGGGAAGTCACCCGCAGGCTTAGGGAAGCCAGAGCAGAGAGTTGGGATAGGGAAAGGGAGGTTGAAGACTACCAGGCCAAGGTAGAGTGCCTGGTGGTTCAATTTAGTGAGAGCAAAAGCCACACGAGGCACGAGTCAGAGTACCTGAAGTGCCTAGTTGCAGAGGCCAAGAACAATGAGATGAGGGTGCGGGAGGAGAACGCTCGCCTCATACAAGAAATAAAAGAGCAGGAGGAAAAGGTTAGGGAGGTAAAGGCAGCATATAAGCTGGCCTGTGAGTAAGGGTTTGAGGAAGCAGATCATGGCCCCTATAGAGCAGAGATAGAAAGCTTGAATATGGCTTTAAAAAGAGCAAAGGGGATGATATGTCTGATCAGCCCGAAGGCAGGTCAGCCAGATTTTACTGGCAGCCCAAGTAAAACTGTCCCACAGGCAACACCCAGGGAAAGGTCGGTCAGGGAATCAGAGGTCCCACGACCGCCACCCACGGCTCTGAGCTTTCAGGAGCTCTGGCAGCAAAGGGGGGTGGAGGATGAGGTGGTAGAGGAAGCACAGCAGGCCCCGCTAGATAGGCCGGGACCAGGACCAGTGTACCCCCTCCGACAACGGAGGTACGGTCCGCCCGTTGATGAAGATGACCCAGGGGCCATCCAGAATCAGTTTCTGGTGCCGTATGGCACCCACCAGCTCAGGGACATGGTTAGCCACATCCCCAAGCTCACTAAAAAGGGAGACCCCTCTCTGCACTTCAGGGAGATAGAGCAAGCAACTTGTGTAAATGACTGCGATGAGGCAGAGCAAGCAAAAATGCTGCTATTTTCCCTGGCAGGTGATCTCCTCCAGTCCCTATCTGGTGAGTACAAAAGGGGGCAGAGGGATTATGAGGGTCTCAAGAATGAGGTATTGGAGGCCATGGGACTCAACGATGGTAGCCCGTTCGCTCGGGTGGAAAGAACGGTGCAGCTCCCAGGGGAGTCCCCGCAGGCGTTCGCAGACAGGTTGTGGCCAGTCTACCGGAGTGCATGCCCGGGAATGGCAGGGCGAGCAGCTCTGGACCCAGTCCAATTGATTCACTGGCTCCATTGTCTCATGACAAACAGCCTACCCCAGATCCAAGCCCAGGTCGTGGCTTGGTTTGACCCCCGAAACCCCCAGACCACCGAAGAAGCGGTGATCCGCTGGCTCACAGTAGCCTTCAGGAACATGAGGGGTATCGAGGCTCCCCAACCCAAGGGAAGAGTCCATGAGGTTAAACCTGGGAGCCAGAGTAAGAAAGAGTGGCACCAGGAGGGGAACCATCCCTCCCAGGCTAGGTTAAATTGCTATTGGTGCGGAAAAGACGGTCACTGGAGAAAAGACTGTAAAAATCCTTGGAAGGACAAGGAAAAGAATCCCACAGCCCCAGCCCAAAAGGCAGGGCCAGACCTCCATCCCGCAGCAATTTGAGTCATTTTTACAGTCCCTACGGTCTCTTCTGACTGGCCAGGGGAGAGTAACAGCCACCACGGGTGCTTTGACCCCATCTGCCCCAACTCACTCCCAGCAATGACTAGAGCTAGCGCAGCCTGTTGACCTGTGTCCCCGTGAAAATGCTGAGGGGAGCAGGCCCTATGTTGAGATGGGGGTGAAGCAGGTGCAGGGGAGATATTCGGTGGACACTGGAGCCTCCAGCATGGTGGTCCACTCGGAAGACCTGACCAATTCACCCTGGTCTAACGAGGTCCCATCTAGCTTAATGGGACCCACAGGGAAACAGGCAGCTGCGAGTGAACCTGAGGACAGAAATCCTCAGCCTACAGCAGGTACAAGCTCACAGGCTGCACAGGCAGGCGCTGTGGCTTGTGTTAGGGGAGGAGCCATTCAGGACCAGAGTAAGTTATTCAAGCAGGGGAACAGGGAAGGAGAGTTCTGGGACCCCTGTGAAGCAGGTCCGGTAGCAGTAATCCAGGACAAGGGAGGCACACAGGGGATAGTTTTGGCCCCAGGCCAAAAGCAAGTCCAAGCCCCAGACTCCACCTTTAAGGCCGCCCTGGTAAGAGAAATGGATTGTGAACAGGATTACTGGCAGGCAGCCAGTTATGTCAAACAATGCGGTTTGTTTAAGCAAGGGGCAGGGAAACAGGCAGCTGGGATTGTACCTGAGGTTAGAAATCCCCAGCCTGCAGTGAGTATGCACACACAGACTGCACATGCAGGCGTAGTCGGGTGTATGAGAGGAGAAGTCCCCTAGCACTTGGCCCGAGTGATTCCCCCTCTTTTGTGGGACTCTGGTGAGGAGCCTGAACCAGGTTTTAGACCTGAAGGGGAAGGCTCTCAGCCACCGGCGGCTGGTGGCAAGGGATTGCCTGTCCCCAGCCCAGGTTTGGGAAGGGAGGGACCCGAAGGAGGAGGTCCCCAGCCAGCAGGGAGTGTGACCCAAGCTAAGGGTCTGCTCGCCAGGGTAGCCCCACCAGCGACACTCCCTAGGAGATCTCTTCAGGTACCCCAGTGGAGAAGGGCAGTCTCCCGAGTCATGGAGAGGCCAAAAGGCAGAGGTCCCCAACCAGCAGCCATAAGCTGCGAGGGACCAGAAGCTGGAATCAGTCCAGCCATGCCGCAGGGAGCAGCCTGTGGCAGCCCAACCAGGGATTAGGCTGGCCTCCCAGAGATGGGTGGCGCTTGTATATAGCTTTGTTCAAGTAGTGTGTATAAGGATTATGGTAGAATGTGTTAATTTTAATTTTTTTGAATTGTAATTCAGTAGTGATATTATTAGTGTATAAGCTTTAAGTATGGTACCGTTCTGGAATTGTATTGTGAATCGAGGTCGTGGGACCTGATTACACCCCCCCCCCCCCGAGCCAGGGGACCTGGCGAGATGTTTTTTTTTAGTCTTTTTCAGAGTTCCGGAAGGCACAGAGGATCAGCGTGTCGATGAGTGCTCAAGGAAGGAGCACTCCCAGCCCACGAAGGAAGGGAACTGCAGGAGGTGGATGCACACAACATTTAAGCTGTTACTGGAAATTCAATTTAAGATTAAGAATTTTACAAAACTTGTTAATTATTTTACTGCTTGTTTGGAGTTAAGGGAACGAATTGCATATGCCTATGAATTGTTATGTTTGCATTGTGAAAATTTAAAATACATTTATGGCTGAAGAATAGTGCCATTCAATAAAGTGCCAGGCAATTGCATTGTAATAAAAAAAAGGGAAGCTCGTTGTCTTCCATGTGTATTTTTAGCAGATATGTTGGCTGGGTGACAATCCCATTAAAGATGTTGGCCTAGAAATTCGGTGGGGTTAGCGCCCAATTAGAGGCGTTAGAGGGCCTTGCGCCGGAATTATAGCCGCGATCGAAATTGCGTTGGGCCGTACCATTGGCATTAGCTGGTAGCGCTGCACCGGCACCGATGACGTCATTGGTGTGTGCAGCGTCCCGGTTGCCGTGGTAACGCGGCCGGACGCCCAAATTCAGTTGCGGCCGCCTCGCCCGTGGCAGCCGCAACCAATGATTGTTCAATGGGATGTTGCAGCACGTAGCGCCGGCGCATTAAGGTGGAGCGGCAGCCGGCCGCTTTCCCGGCGGCCGCCTGCCCGCACCTCCCTCCCCGGACTCCTCCACCACCCCCCCGCGGCACTGATGTGTGTGGCCCGCGAGCCCGGCACTTCTCCGAGGTGCCGGGCTCATTTGTCGGGCGAATCGACCGGTCAGCGGTCGGCTGCAGGCAGCTCCTCCTTAACAGAAGGAGGAGGCCTGCAGTACCCCAACCTGCCGCACCGCATCGGGTGCCGCAGTGGGGGATTAGCGCCGCAAAACTGCATTCAGTGCCCATAGTGAGGCGCTGAAACCTTCCATTAGCGCCCACAGCCGTCTGGGTGCGGGGCAGCTGAATTTTTGGCGGACGCAGCGGCAATTATCGCGGGCGCAATATTTCGGGTGCAAAAGCCCTGGCGGAGGCAAACCTAATTTCTAGGCCGTTGTATCATGTTAAAATTATGTTACAAGTGGTGCAGGGGCATCGGACCCCTCCATGCTTGACTTATTGTGAATATAAGTGATGCAGGGGCATTGGACCCCCTCCGTGTATTGATTATTTAATTAATCTTGTTTTCTGTCGATAGATGCCTACCGTACTGCGATTCTCTCTGGGCAGGGGAGATGGAGGTGTCAGGGGATCGTAGATAGATTTAGATAAGTATTAAGGGAAGGTTGTTTGTGGGGGGTCAGAAATTATTGCTCACTTTTGGACAGGATACTACAAGCAAGTTTTAGTATCCGATGGGGGACTGTAAAGATTTTGCAATAATTTTGAAATTTCCTACAGTTCTGAAGATTGAATTTTGATTAAAGAATGCCTGGGTAGTATACCTTTAAAATCCAGGGATCAAAATGGCTGTCAGACCTCGTGGCAGAAGACAAAAGACATTGAAAAGGCAGCTTGCGTGTGTCTGTGAAAAAGGGGTAATCAAAGATGGCTGCCCGACCTCGTGTCAGGACACAGACTGTGGACATATGAAAAGGGAAGATCAAAAATTGCTGACTAAACTGCCAATCAAAGGCAGTTCAGGGAGTTCCCCTCCCTGCAGAGACAATCGACAGAAACTGCTACTATGTTTACACAAAGGATTAACCACTTGAGACTGCGGTTTCAGTTTGACCACAGGACAATGACTTTGTTTACATTAACTTTCAAAGCTGTTTACTCAGCAATTCTAGAAAGACATGCTTTTTTTCAAACCAAGACAGCTCCATTCAAACTCAGTACGATGAATGGGAATACATTCACAAACCCATCACGATAAATGAGTAATTCATCCAAACACATCACAGACAATGGGGACAGTTTGGATCCCTTTTGTTCAGCCCAGATGCACCTGGATCTGGGCGGGAAGGTTTCGGCCCCAATTGGGGTATAAGATAGCTTTTCAAGAAGCCATCTCTCTCTCTCTCTCTGCCGCCTTGCCTCCGTGCTCTGCCTACTGAAGAACAGCTCAGAAGCCTGCCTAAAGGAATGGAATACCAGCACTTTACTTTTAAATACTGGGATATTTTCTACTTTGGGACAGTGAAGATCAAAGACCGCAGGGGGCATGGAGCAGGTGTTTTCATTGGTGAGCATACCTTTTCTGGCCCATTACAAGGCAATTTAGAATAGGTATAGGGGTGGGAATTAAGGGGAATTTTGTTAGAACTGTAATTTTAGTCGATTTTCCCTCGTTGTGTCCGTTCTCTCCTCCCCTATTTAAGTAACAGTGTTGCACTAGCAGAGAAGTGCTGTAGTGAACACTGAGTTCTGTATTAAAGGTGCTGTATTTAAATAAAAGTGTTGCACTAAGCAGGGAAGTGCTGTAGTGACCATTAAGTGATTTGTAAGAAGTAAAGTGCTGTATTTAAGTAACAGTGTTGCACTAGCAGAGAAGTGCTGTCGTGAACACTGAGTTCTGTATTAAAGGTGCTGTATTTAAATAAAAGTGTTGCACTAAGCAGGGAAGTGCTGTAGTGAACATTAAGTGATTTGTAAGAAGTAAAGTGCTGTATTTAAGTAACAGTGTTGCACTAGCAGAGAAGTGCTGTAGTGAACACTGAGTTCTGTATTAAAAATGTTGTATTTAAATGAAAGTGTTGCACTAAGCAGGGAAGTGCTGTAGTGAACATTAAGTGATTTGTAAGAAGTAAAGTGCTGTATTTGAGTAACAGTGTTGCGCTAAGCAGAAAGGTGCTTCAGTGGACACTAAGCAGCTGTATTAAAGTGCTGTATTTAAGTAAAGCCACTAAGCAAAAGAGTGCTGCAGTAAACGATAAGTGAACTGTGTTAAGAAAAAGTGTTGTATCGATTATTTTTAAGTTGTTTCTTTCTTTTGTTTCAATAAATACTGGAGTAGGAACGGAAGTTCCTATCCGAATAATGAAGTTCGATGCAGTGAAACAAAATAACAAAGTTTAATAAACAAACAACTTACTGGTAAAACTACAGGAGCAGATGTAAACAGGTCTGTTAAGCCTCCCAGCCCCTCTAAGACTGCTGCAAAGTACTGGAAGCTAACGTCATGATGTCATCACGTTCTCCGCACCAACTGGGGGTCATGTGATCGGCGTCATAACGTCATCACGCGGAAATGCAAGAAAGTACATACAGTTTAAATGTGCAGTCCGCAGCTGCACTACACGGTAGTTAAAGGGATGATTACTAATTGCCTTGAGTCTCTTGGTGGCTACACCACAGGCGCCCCCCCAGAATTCTCTTTAACAGACAGTGTCAAACGAACAGGCGGTTTAATGATTCTGCCCGAACGACTACGAACTTCAGGCAGTGGAACGTTGGAAGACGAGCCGGTGCTTGGCTGTGTCTGAAGCGGCGCATCCGGGGTGGAGGGAACAGTAGCAGAAGGTGTAGGCAAGGATGAGGCAGAAGCAGGCAGTTCAATGGTGGGCTGCTCCATAACTGGTCTGGCAGCCAACGGTGGTCGTCCATGGCGAGGTGGCTGGGCAGCAACAACTGGTTCACTCTGATCTAGATGGGCTGGTTTAAGTCGGTCGATAGAGATGGTATCGGACTTACCCCCCACTTCGACCGTGAAAATTTTTTCTCCCGCTGAGATGACACGAAATGATCCAGCATAAGGTGGTCTGAGTGTATCTCTATGAGCGTCCTGCCGAATAAAAACATAATCGGAACTCATAAGTTCTGCCGGAACATGAGGCCTCTGTAGGCTGTGATGCGAGGTTGGAATAGGCAGGAAATTCTTTGCCACCTCGTGATGCTGAAGGAGCTGCTGAGCAGGCGACCACGGTTCTGTATGTGGAGGGAGGAAGTCCCCTGGTACTCAAAGTGCTTGACCGTAGACTAACTCAGCCGATGAAGCCTGGAGGTCATCCTTGGGGGCTGTACGGAGGCCGAGCATCACCCAGGGGAGTCTGTCCACCCAGTTGGGACCATGCAAGCTGGCTCGGAGGGACGCCTTGAGAGATCGATGAAACCTCTCGCATAGACCGTTCGCTTGCAGATGGTAAGCGGTGGTACGGTGCAGCTTGGTACCCAAGCCCTGTGCAACTGCGTTCCATAACTCTGACATGAATTGTGGACCTCGTTCAGAGGAGATGTCAGATGGCACCCCAAACCGAGCCACCCACAACGAAATAAACGCCCTGGATACGTCTGCTGCAGTGGTAGCGACCAAGGGAATCGCCTCTGGCCACCTGGTAGTGCGGTCCACTATTGTCAGGAGATGCATGAAACCCCGCGAAGCGGGGAGGGGACCCGCTAAGTCCACATGTACATGATCGAACCGGCGTTCTGGCACCGGGAAGCTGGCCACTGGAGCCTTAACATGACGATGGACCTTAGATTTTTGACAGTCCACGCAATTGTTTGTCCAGTCCCAAGCGTCCGAATGCATTCCCTTCCAAACAAATTTGCGGGACATGAGCCATTGTGAAGCTTGCATCCCCAGGTGTGATAAGCCATGTATAGCCTGAAAAATCTTCTTACGCCATTCGACCGGCACAATGGGCCGGGGCACTCCCATGGATGTGTCGCACAAGAGCGTGGTTCCTGCTGATTGGAACATAACATCGGCCACCTGCAAGCTAGAAGGCGTGGTCCGATATGCCTGAACTTCGGGATCTGCCAGTTGTTCTTCCGCCAACCCGACGAAATCGATTCCCAGGTGAACTGCCTGGACTGGGGCACGTGAAAGGCAATCAGCCACGAGATTATCTTTGCTGGACACATGTTGTAAATCCGTCGTAAATTCGAATATAAATGTAAGGTGGCGCTGTTGCCGAGCTGACCATGGCTCCGCCGTTTTGGCCATTGCGAAAGTGAGCGGCTTATGGTCCACGAATACAGTGAATGGGCGCCCTTCTAGGAGAAAACGGAAATGCCGGATGGCCAAAAACAGGGCCAGCAACTCCCTGTCAAAAGTGCTATATTTTCGCTCGTTCTTGCGCAGTTGGCGGCTAAAAAAAGGCTAACGGCTGCCAAGTCCCGTCAACCCATTGTTCCTGAACCGCCCTGAAGGCATAATCGGAGGCATTGGTAGTAAAGGCGATGGTCGCGCCCGGGAGTGGGTGTGCAAGCATAGTTGCGTCTGCCAACGCCGCCTTGGTGTCAAGGAATGCCTGGTCCATCTGCGGTGTCCAAGTGATAACATCTTTACCCGACTTCCCTTTGAGTGCTTCGTACAGCGGCTGCATCAACTGGGCTGCCTTGGGGACAAAACGATGATAAAAATTTACCATCCCCAGGAACTCCTGAATAGATTTGAGTGTGTGAAGCCGCGGGAATGCTGTAACTGCCTCTACCTTGGTGGCCAGTGGGACGGCGCCTTCTGAGGTAATCCTATGCCCCAGAAAGTCAATGCTGGTTAACCCAAACTGGCATTTGGCTAGGTTTATGATGAGGCCATGTTGGCTGAGACGGGTAAAGAGTGTACGTAAGTGAGCCATGTGCTCCTTCGTATCCTTACTAGCGATGAGAATGTCATCCAAGTAAACGAAAATGAAGGGAAGGTCCCGTAACACAGAGTCCATGAGTCTCTTGGTGGCTCCGCCACACTGGTCTGTTTTGCACCCGAACCACGAGTCACGTTTTTCTGTCTACATCGCTACCGAATGAGTCCAGCGGTCAAAACCAGGAATAGGGGAGCGCTTCGAAACTGCACGGGGGTCCCTGGAGCAGCTCAGAGGCTTCTGACTGGCCAGAGACAATAACCATAACCCCAACCCCGCTTGTTTAATTCCTACAAGTGTACCCCCTGGTATAGTACCTGATCCGTTGGCACTAGTACCAGCCCATTCCCTGGTCCCTTGGTGGTGGCGGGGCACCCTTCCCTGTGTGTCCTCGCTGCCTGGGTTGTGGGCAGGGGCTTTCGGGGGCGGGTCACAAGCTCAGTGGCATTGACTGGGATCGGGGAGTACGGGACCGCGCACACATTCCGGCTGGTATCCCACTTCATCCCCTTCCCGGTGTCTCGCCACTGCTGGTGGAAAATGATGGATATGCCTGCGGGGCAGACCCTTTCTGACCCCGACATACAGATATAAATCCCTTGATCCGGTTCCCACCACTTGTCCCAACACACACTTAATCCCCCGTGAGTCCCTGTAATCGTCCAGTGGGTTATGTTCCCCAACCGTTCCCACTCGACTGAGGGGTCTCTCATATCTTTGCTCAGCTTTCTAAGCCACCACCACCTATCCAAAGGAATGTGTCCCTTGCACGTTAAACATACACGTTTCCCTAAGGTGACGCTAACCCTTGTGGTGATGACCTGTACCCTGGGGCACAGGAGGGAGGCCTCCCCGTACGTGAACCTGGTCTGGCTGGAATACTGAGATGAATTGGACCCCAGCCACCCTGGCCACCTGCCCTCGTGTAAGTAGACGGCGGTCTCTTCCACATCTCATTCGCCACTTCCGTCGGTTGCTATAGGTGCTCTCTCTCCTGAGCCCCCATAGATGTGGGATTCCTCCACATCACCTCTCTTTCCAATGCTCAGTCCTATCAGGGCGAGTAGGATCACGTCCCCCTTCATTCTGAAAGTCCTCCTGCAACAGATATAAAAACATACAGCCAGGTCTCCAAGAGCTTCACTGGCTTGGATGAAGCATAGTCGGGTCTCGCGACCTCAATTCAAATACACACACTCTTAGCAGATTACTACTTAATTAAAACTACCCATCACCTTACTTAACTAAGCTAAACACCCAAACTTAAGCTAAATAACTAAACTTAAATTACCTACTATATACATCCGCTGCCTGTCTCCAGGTGGCCAGCCTAATTCCTGTTAGGGCTGCGGCACACCGCTCCCTTCGGTGTGGCCGCACTGTCCTGTACTGTCGGTCCCTCGCAGTCTGTGGCTGCTGGCTGGGGACCTCTGTCCTTGGACTTCCCCCTGACTCGAGAGGCTGTCCCTTTGAAATGGAGAGCCGGTGACCAGGGTTTCCTTGGCTGGGGCGTCCGTGGGGACCTTCTAGGGACTTTGGCGGGTGGGGTTTTCTTGGCTGGTGGGCCTTTAACCCGAACCATCGTCCCCTCCGGTGCGGTCTGTGGGCTTACCACTGCCGCTGGCCGGGGATCTTCCCCGGGTTTTACCTCTCCCGAACCTGGGCTAGGGGCAGGTAACTCTTCGCAGCCTGTTGCTGCAGGCTGAGAGTCTTCGCCCCCAGGTCCCAAATCTGGGTCAGGGGTGGGGTCTTCGCCCTCGGGTCCCTCCTCATCTGGAGCCCAGAAGAGTGGGGGAGTGTCCCAATCAGTGGGCGGGATGGCCCCTCCCCTTAAGCAAGCCACAGCACCTGCCTGTGCAGTCGGTGAACTCGCTCTGCTGCAGGCTGAGGATTTCTATCCTCAGACCTTGCCCCAACTGGCTGTCTTCTCCTTTCGGGTCTAAACAGTTTACACTGGTTAATGTGAAACCATTTGGTATGCCGAGGCATCTTAACGGCGTATACCATGGGGCTGGCTTTGTCTACAATGCTGTAGGGCCCCATGTATAATGGTTCCAGACTCCCTACTCGGGCATAGTTCC
This sequence comes from Somniosus microcephalus, assembly GCF_052327205.1. Classification (NCBI taxonomy): domain Eukaryota; kingdom Metazoa; phylum Chordata; class Chondrichthyes; order Squaliformes; family Somniosidae; genus Somniosus; species Somniosus microcephalus. Next base: position 145,137,791 of record NC_140999.1, read on the forward strand.
TTACCATGACCTGATCTCCTACCTCCCACTTGTGGTGTTTACGGTTGCTCCGATGCTGCTTTCCCATGTTCCCAGCCGCCTGCTCGTGGACCTGTTTAAGGTGCTCGAAGAGGTTTCGGGTGAACCTGTCCCGGTTTACCTCTCTGAGCTGACCTTCTGTGAGCACCGGGGCTAGTACATGGGTGGGGGTCTGCATAACCCTGCCAGTCATCAGCTCAGACGTGGAGTACCCCAAACTTTTTGATTGGCTGGCCCGGATCCCCATCAGAACCAACAGAAGGACCTCGGCCCATTTACGGGGCGAGTCCACCGTCTCCTTCCTCAACCTTTCCTTTAGGGTCCTATTCATTCTCTCCACAATCCCTGATGACTGGGTTGTGGGCCACGTGCCATTTCCCCTCAATGCCTAGCAGCATAAGGGTATTCTGCATCACCTGTCCGGTGAAGTAACTCCCTTGGTCGGGCTCCACATACTGTGGTAGCCCCCACCACGAGAACACCTCCCGGACCAGGATCCTGGCAGTACCCAGAGCTGTGGCTGTTCTGCAGGGGAAGGCCTCTACCCATTTGGTGAACACATCCACCAGGTCTAGGCAGTACTTATCGCCTCCCTGGGCGGTGGGCAGGGGCCCGATATAGTCAACCTGTATCGACTGACATGGTCCCTCTACCCTCCTGATGTGTCCCATGGGTACCTTCCTTTTGTGGGGGTCAGTGTTATTAGCAGCGCAGAACTTGCGGACATCTTCCCTGAGTCCTGGCCACCATCCCGCCTCTTCCACCCGCTGCCAGGTGGTCTCAGGCCCGGGATGCCCCGCTCCTGGACCCTCATGGGCCAGTTGAAGGAATTCCCTCCGGTGTTGCTGCGGCACAACCCACTGCTCCCCCCGGAACAGCATGCCCTCTTTAACAGAGAGGGTTGCTGTACCGTAAGGACCCTCTACCCTTTTTCCCTCAGTCACTGCACTGAGGACTGCTTTGATGATGGGGTCTTGGGCTTGGACTGTCTTAAGGTCCGGGGCTAAATCTACCCCTGCACTCCCTTGGGTCCCGTCCCTACCTCTGACTGCTGCCATGGGCCTGGACACTATGGGTCCCAGAAAGTGCCTGCCCGGGCACCCTCCTTGGCGAGCATGTCAGCCTGCTGGTTGCCTTGGCTGCGGCCTTCACCTTGTGAATGAAGACCTCCCCTTCCTCCCCCACTGTTGCCAGGATTTTCTCCAGCAGGGGTTTTACTGTGCGGGGTCTCCCATCGGCGGAGGTGTAGCCACGGCGGGACCAAATGGCCAGGTACTCCGTACATGAATTGCACGTAAACATGCTGTCCGAGCAAATCGTGTATGGGGTAGGGAAGATTTCGGTGTGTGTAACGACGTACACTACTGAGGCCAGTTCAGTCTGCTGGGCGCTTATGGTGCTGGGGAGCTTAATCGCCAGGGCAATGTTTGCCGCTGGGTCATAAATTCCACACCTTGTGAGACGCTCGCCGGCAGATACCGTGCTGGAACCGTCTACATAGATCTCGCGGCCTGTGGGATGTATCCCGGCCCGTAAACGTATGTTCACTTCCCAAACCCCTTCTATGGAACACCGGTGGGCTGTTCTACTTTATATACCAGGTTGGCTGCGAGCTTTGGCTCGCGGAGACCCTTCACCTTAAGATCCATCTGTGAGAGGAGCAGGGTCCAGTGGGCAATGCAGGCACTGCTCACTGTTCCATCCTTGCTCCTCCCATCCAGAAGCATCTGGGTGGGTGTGTGATGGGTGAGGAGGGCGATGGGAGAGGTGCCTGTGAAGATCAGTGATCTTTTCACAGCCCAATGTGTGGCCAAGAGGTGCCGCTTGTTAAGTCTGTGTGTCCCAGTTATGGTTATTATAAATCACTGGACACAGACCACAAGAATAACTTTAACAGGTCTTTACTATTCGGAGGTCAGGGCTGAACTGCCCAGCAATCCCTACACAACACTTATATACCGGTGTGGTCACCACCGGTATTACAGTATACAGCAGCCAAGAGAAAGTAGTACATCTCTTAAGGTAGTTCTCTTAAGGTGGAACAGGTTACATACACCACAATCCTCCCTTTTTAGCTTAACAGTTATATCCCCATTTAACATAACATAATAACATATATATATATACAACTTCATGCAAAACAGTTCAAAGATTCAGGGCTAGATTTTCAGTTGCTTGCGCCAGCAGTTAGCGCCTTAAGAGAAGTGATTTCCGGGCGCTATGCGTGTAGCGCCCGGGCGCAGCGCAGTTTGCGCCCCGCCCCAAATTAAGTTGCCCGTTAGCGCCGGCGCAAAGTTTAGCGCCCGCCCGGATGCGCGCGCAGAAAATGACGTCACATCCTCGTGCAATGCCCTTTGGCCGCCCCGATTGCAAACTTCAGTCGGACCGCCCCATTGTGCGGCGGGCGGCCGGAGCGTTTGGAAAAAGGAACGCAACACAACCAGCGCGGGCCCCGGGGGGCGCTAATTAAAGGGAACGTCCTCTCCAGTATAAAGGCCATCCATTATTTCAGAAAACAGTCTTGTGCAACGCATTTCTGGAGACACAACAAGGAGGATAGCTAACTGGTTTCAAGCAGCAAGAGCCAGGTATTTTTGGACTCAGGCAACAGCGCTGCAAGTGGCCATTTGGAAATTAGAGTGTTTGCCAGGATTTGATGGGGGTTGCATGGGGTGCCAACGCGGAGCTGCAGCTCCATGTCCGTAGGGCTCGCAGACGTATTGTGAGAGGGGCAGCCCTGGCTAGAGGCAGAGGGGGCTACAGGCGTCGGCCACGTAGGCCTTACCCAGTCAGGCTATACCGCCAGCAGCGCTCCTACCTAAACATGAGTGCCGCGCGATGTGTTAAAAGGCTCCGATTCCGGAAGGGGGTGATTGCAGAGATCTGCCACCTGCTTCGCCGAGATCTGCGGCCAAAGCTCAGGTGCAGGACGTCTCTGTCGGTGGAAGTGAAGGTGACAGTGGCATTGAACTTCTATGCCACCGGCTCCTTCCAATACGCTGCTGGGGACATAGCAAACATCTCCCAGTACGGCGCGCATCGCTGCATCCGCCAGGTGACCGAAGCACTGTTCAGAAGGAGAAGCCAATTCATCTCCTTCCCCATGGCCCTGGAGAGCCAGCATCAGCGCGCATTGGGATTTTCCAGACTCGGGGAATTCCCCTTGGTGCAGGGCGCCATTGACTGTACGCATGTGGCTTTGCGGGCCCCTCTGGAGCATGGCGAGCAGTATCGCAACAGGAAGGGCTACCATTCTCTGAATGTGCAGCTGGTCTGTGACCACAAGCAGCGCATCATGGCAGTCAATGCCAGCTTCCCAGGCAGCAGCCACGATGCCTTTATCCTGCGGCAGAGTACTGTGCATGACATGTTCCAGGCACAGCCTCCCCCAAGAGGATGGCTACTCGGGGACAAAGGCTATCCTTTGTGCACCTGGCTCATGACCCCGCTCCGCGCGCCCAGGACCGCTGCTGAAGAGGCCTACAACGAGAGCCATCAAACCACCCGCAACATCATCGAGCTAACTATTGGGGTCCTCAAGCAGCGGTTCCGCTGCCTTGATCGCTCCGGAGGAGCTCTCCAGTATTCGCCGGACCGGGTCTCCCAATTTGTGGTGGTTTGCTGCATGCTACACAACCTGGCTATCCGCAGGACTCAGGCACTGCCACCTGACGTTGGACCAGCACCTCAGGAGGAGGAGCAGGAGGAGCATGAGGAGGAGGAGGAGGAGGAGGAGGAGGAGCAGGAGTACGTTCCCAGGAGGGAGCGACCAGGGCCAAGGGCCGCACGACGCCACCTTATTACACGGTACTTCTAAGCCCCCTGTCAGGGAATGGCCAGGGGCCATGAGGGAAGATGAATGCAGCCGCTCCGCAAGCCCTCAGCCGGCGAAGCCAACAAACACTAAGAAGAACAACCATGGAGACTGCATGAATAAAGATAATTTTTTATTAAACAAAAATGAAAAGCCCTTCCCACATGAATCCCCAAAAACAATAAACGGGCCCCACAAAAAGCCCAACAAACGACTCACTCCCACAAACTGGGGAGGAGCCACTCCACCTTTATTGAAACCGGGCCTCAACGTCGGCCTAACGCAAAAAAAAAGCCCTCCAAAAGCACAACCATGGGCAAAATAAAGATGGCCACCGCCATATTAAAGGAAAGCTGGCCACACCCTCTACTGAGTGGCCCGCGAGGGCGAGACCTTGGCCAGCATTTTGCCTCCCCTGCCCTGCCTGCTGCTCCTTCGCAAGCTCTGCCCAGTGGCTGCTGCGAGGCTGGGGGAAGGCGCCTGAGGCTCAGATGCCCTTCCGCCAGATGCCGCTGGGGGGCGGCCTACACGGCGTTTGGGCCTCGAGGGGCCGTCTCCTGAGTGGCGCGCCTGAGCCTGGCCACCATCAGCTGCAGCCGCTTGCCCTTGACGCCCCAGAGGGGGAATGGCGGCGACGGATGGTGCAATGTGGGCCAGCTGGCGTCTGGGATGCGCTGGCTGGTGCTGTGGCGCGGTGGCACTCGGCCGGGCCCGCACTGCAGGATCCGCAGCAATCAGCCGACGGCCGGCTTGCTGGGATGGTCCAGCGCGGCGCCTGCCCTGGCGATGCCTGCCTGAGACAGCGCGTGTGGCAGCAGTGAGTGGCCCTGTGGTCCTGGTGTGCGCGCGCATCACATCCGCCAGGGTCTTGACGGCATCAGTTAGCATGCGGCCAGTCGCGGCAGTTGCTGCCCCGAACTCGCGCACACTGGTCGCCAGCGACTCGATGGCCTCAGGCATGCGCCCCACCACGCTCATGAGCTCCGTGTGGCGCCGGTCCGAGTCGTCGGCCATCTGATCGAGCTTCCGCACCTCCTCCGAAGTGAAGGTGTCCGGACTGGAGTCGCGACTCTCCCGCTGGGGAGGAGGGGGCCGAACTAGGGGACCCTTGCCGCGTTGGTGACGGCGAGTGTGCCGAGCAGCAGCACTCCCCTCTGATCCTTCCCCCCTTTGGGGGGAAGGCCGCGGGCCACGCGCACGGCTGCTGGGTGGCTGGACGCCACTGGTCCCAGAAGCTGCATTGCCCTGCGACAGTTCCTCCAGGCACTCGTCCAGTGAGGAGGTGTCGAGCATTTCCTCCTCTCCTGCGGGACGTGACTGTTCCCCCGAAGGTCCGGCTTGCTCCTCCTCCTCCTCCTGGTTGGAGGTGCTGTCACTGGCAGCCTCAGGGTCCTGGTCGTCACCAGCTGAAAGCAGGAATGCACAAGAGTAGCTTCAGAGTGAGGAGACGGCGTCAGCGAGGGAGTTAGGACTGGTGGGATTCAGCGCATTGGTGGGACAGTGGCAAAGGAGGTAGCTCGGATGGGCCAGTGCGACGCGAGAGGGCCAAAAGGCGAGGTCCTTACCATTGCCGGGCAGTGGAGGGTCGGATACACCGCACGCTGTGGGGACAATCACACGTGCTCCCATGAGCACACACACGCGCTCCTCCAGCCGAGTGAGCTTCTGCAGCTTGGCGCGGCCACCCCTGGCACGGGCCTGGCGATTAAACGCTACTTTAGCCTGCAAGAGAAAGGACGGGCTGTAAGTGCGCAGTGAAGCCCTGATGTAGTGTGCACTGCCTCCCATGGTGGAATAGCTTGGACAGAGTGAAGCCCTGATGTAGTGTGCACTGCCTCCCATGGTGGAATAGCTTGGACAGAGTGAAGCCCTGATGTAGTGTGCACTGCCTCCCATGGTGGAATAGCTTGGCCAAAGTGTAGAGTGCCGAATGGCCATTTGATGCTCATGACTGTCCCAATGCTGCTGGCTGAGGGCTGGCCAAAAGGACTTTCAGGTCCCTTTGCCCATCATGTCAGGTGTACATGCAAGAATGAGGAGGAGACTGGAAAGGCTACTCACCCTCACAATCCTGGTCAGATCGTTGTACTTCTTACGGCATTGTGTGTGGGTCCTGGGGGCCTCGCCGGTGAACGTCACCCTCTGGGCGATCTGCTTCCAGGCTTTGGTGTAGTCGTGGTGGGTTGGATTCCTCCCACTGTCTGGAAACAAGATCTTGCGCCTCACCTCCAGAGCTGTGAGCATGATGTCCAGATCACCCTCTGAGAAGCGCAGGGCACGCTGACGGGCCTTCTCTGGCGTTGCCATGACTCCCTGGGGCTGAGCAGTAGTGTTGAGGCCTCTTTGCAAGGCTGCAGTGTGCAGGGCGTGGCAGCAGACCAATTCGTCCCTTCCCCCTTTAAGAGCTGGTCGGCACCACGGGGTCTGCTGTCAGTGCAAAAATGACCGCACCCGTGCTGCGCCCCGCCTGGGCGCTATCCCTCTGGACCGCCGGCTTAGCGCCTAAAGAGAGTAGTGGAACGCCTCTTTTAGCGCTCCACCAACCTCTTAGGGCGAAGCCACTGAATTCCCGGCAACGGGGCGCTACTTTGGGGCGGGCGCTAACTTCGGGCGGGCGCTAAAGCTAGCGCCCCAAAACTGCCTAAACTGAAAATCTAGCCCTCAGTCTCTGAGGAGGCCTCCTGATTCGAGTTGGATAACGCCTTTCAGGGGTCTCTGGTTCTCGTTGCTGGAGTGACTCATCTAGTTGGTCTCTTATGGATTGGACATCATCATCAGGTACATTCACTTCTGAGGTAGATGCTTCAGGTTCACTAACTTCTTCCACGGTTGTCTCTGCCGTAACCATGGGTTCGACCCTTGTTCTCGATTCTACCAGTTGGTCAGCATGACGCCGTATTACATTTTCACCAGTATCTACCGTGTACATCAGGGGTCCTTGTCTGACCCGAATTGTTCCAGATTGCCATTTCTCGTTTTTATAGTCCCGGGCTAACACTGGTTGTCCTATTTCGAAACTCCGAGTGGTCTTGTTATTTATATGCTGGATCTGTTTGTTTTCAACTTCCCTCCGCACATTTGGTTTTAACAAGTCCAACCTGGACCGCAACCTCCTGTTATAGAACATCATGGCAGGACTTTGGTTTGTCACTGCATGAGTGGCGTTTCGATATGCCAGTAGGAATTTGTCCACCTTGTGTTGTAGTGGAATCTGATCTTCGCTCATGGCCTTTATTGATTTTTTGAACGTTTGTACAAATCTCTCGGCCAACCCGTTTGTAGCTGGATGATATGGGGCAGAGGTATAATGTTTCACCCCATTCTTCTTCATGAATTTCTGGAATTCTTCTGACACGAACTGCGGTCCGTTGTCTGAACATATTTGTTCTGGCAATCCATTTCTTGCAAATATCGTTCTTAGTACCGCGATCGTCTTTTCCGAGGTAGTGGTAGTCATCTTAATCACTTCTGGCCATTTAGAATGTGCGTCCACCGCAATTAAAAACATGGAGTCCATGAATGGACCAGCAAAGTCAATATGTACATGTTGCCATGGGGTTGAAGGCCATTCCCATGGATGCAGCGGTGCAATCGGAGGTGCATTTTGAACTTTTTGGCACCCTGAGCAGCTTTTCATCAGATCCTCTATCTGTTGGTCGATACCCGGCCACCACACATAAGCCCTAGCAAGGCTTTTCATCTTGACTCCCCCCAGATGACCTTCGTGCAGTTCCTTTAGAACTCTCTCTCTTAACTTAGGAGGAATAATCACCCTTGTTCCATACATCAATGTTCCTTGACAGACGGACAGCTGTTCTCGTCTTGCTGAGAATGCCGGTAACAGTGGATCACCATGTGCTGGCCATCCCTCCACTGTCACTTCGTAGACCCGGGACAGTGTCGGGTCGTTCCTGGTTTCTCTTTCAATACTTGCATTGGTGACTGGTAAACATTCGATGATGGTCGAGTGAAATAACTCAACAGGGTCAACCGTCGGTGCCTCCTCCTCTGTAGGTAGTGGCAGGCGCGACAGCCCATCAGCATTACCATGCTGCTTTGTACCTTTGAATTCGATCTGATATTGATGTGCACCTAGGAAATGGGACCATCCCTGGAGTCTCTGTGCTGTCATCACTGAAACACCCTTCTTAGGGTTAAAAATGGATACCAACGGCTGGTGGTCTGTCAGAAGCGTAAACCTTTGGCCCTGCAGGTAATGATTAAACTTCTTTACTCCCCACACAAGGCTGAGAGCCTCCCTATCTATCTGAGCATAGTTGCGCTCAGCGGAGGTCAATGATCTGGATGCGAACGCAACTGGCCTCTCCAGGCCATTTGGCAACTTGTGTGAGAGTACTGCCCCGATACCATATGGAGAAGCATCACAAGCCAAACGAATAGGCAGCGTTGGGTTGAAGTGAGCCAACACTTCCTCTGAGGTGATCAATGCCTTGCTTTTGCGAAAGGCCCTCTTACAGTCCTCGCTCCACTTCCATGGTACTCCCTTCTGCAAAAGAGCGTTCAGTGGGTGCAGCACCGTGGATAAATTTGGCAGAAACTTATGGTAATACAGGTAGACTATCCTTTATCCGAAAACCTCGGGACCAGCCGAGTTTCGGATAAAGGAGAATTTCGGATTTCGGAAGGTGGGTCGGCGGGGGTCCGCGGGGGGGTCCGCGGGGGTCCGCGGGGGGGTCGGCGGGGGGTCGTGCGCACGACTTACGCTGACGCTCAGCGTAAGTCAGTCGGGGTCGGCGGGGGTCGGGGCCGGTGGGGTCCGCGGGGGTGTCGGCGGTTGTCGGGGCTGGCGGGGTCGGCGGTTGTCGGGGCCGGCGGGGTCCGCGGGGGGGTCGGCGGTTGGCGGGGTTGGCGGGGTTGGCGGTTGTCGGGGCCGGCGGGGTCCGCGGGGGGGTCGGCGGTTGTCGGGGCTGGCGGGGTCGGCGGTTGTCGGGGCCGGCGGGGTCCGCGGGGGGGTCGGCGGGGGGTCGTGCGCACGACTTACCCTTTATCCGAACTTCCGAAACCGGAACCCTTTAAAAACCGAAGGTTTTTTCGTTCGTACGCACGACTTACGCTGAACGAAAAAACCTTCGGTTTTTAGAGGGTTTCGGTTTTCAGAAGTCCGGATAAAGGGTAGTCTACCTGTAGTTAATCAACCCTAGGAACGACCTCAACTGGGATACATTATCCGGAGCGGGAGCCTTCACAACAGCTTCGATTATGTCAGGAGACTTATGAAACCCCTCCTGGTCAATGACATGACCACAGTACGAGATCTGCTTCTGAAAGAACTCACATTTCTGGCGATTAACTCGAAGTCCATATTCTTTCAATCTGGTGAGCACCAGTTCCAAATTTGCAAGGTGTTCCTTGTCATCATCTCCTGTAATCAGAATATCGTCCAGGTAACATTGTGTGCCTGGAATTCCCTGTAATACCTGCTCCATGGCCCTCTGCCAAATTGCTGGAGCCGATGCCACTCCAAAAACCAGTCTATTATACTGGTACAAGCCTCTATGCGTGTTGATCGTGAGATACTGGCGTGACTCTTCCTCAACTTCCATCTGTAAGTACGCCTGCGCCAGGTCTATCTTGGTGAAGTGTTTCCCGCCAGACAACGAAGCGAAGATATCCTCAATCCGCGGAAGCGGATACTGCACCGTGTGAAGCACCGGATTAACAGTGATCTTGAAATCTCCACAGATGCGAACCTTCCCCGGTTCCCCCGGCTTGTTGCTCGATGAACGCTTCATGACGGGGACAATGGGCGTGGCCCACTCACTCCAGTCTACCTTAGACAGTACTCCTGAACGTTCTAGCCCTTCCAGCTCAGCTTCCACAGCAGGTCGTATTGCATAAGGTACCGGTCTGGCTTTGAAAAATTTCGGGTTTGCATGTTCTTCAACCTTGATGTTTGCCGTAATTCCTCTCAGTGTTCCCAGTCCCTGTTGGAACACCTCTTTAGCATTGTCCAATATTCTGGACAATCGTTTAGGTTTGACATCTTTTTTACCGGAATCTACCGTTAGTGCTTTTAAGGAATGCCAGTCCATTTTTATTTTCCTAATCCACTCCCGTCCCAGTAGTGGTGGACCTCCCTCAGGTAGCACATATAAGTCCATTCCTCGGCTTTCTTTGCCCTTGTGGACCACCTTTACCTCTATCTTCCCGATGGGGTATACTCTTTGCCCCGTGTATGTTTTCAATACAATCTCCGTATCCCGTAGGGGAATATGTGGGAATAACCTTTTGTAATCTTGCTTATTCATGACCGTCAATGCCGATCCAGTGTCCAATTCCATCTTCACTTGGACTCCTGCTATCTGAAGTGTGACCCAGATTGTTTGGAGGTCTGCTTCATTACCAACATTGTGTACTCTTAGACTACCCAGTTCATTACTGCTGGAGTCTGAATTTGACTTCTGTTCATTTGAACTGTTCTCTGTCACCTTGTGTACCTTTCTATACTTTTCCTGCGGTGACTTTTTGTTGCTGGTCTTCTTTCCTGACCGGCATACTTTAGCTATGTGACGAAGCCTGCCACATTTTCTGCATTCCTGATTTTTGAACCAGCACTGGTTCTGATCGTGCGTTGTCTTTCCACAACGATAACATTTTACTGTACCCAAGACCATTTGATTGCTGCTGAGTTCCGGTGACCGTAGCTGCATTTCCGCAGTGCCTCTCGCTGCGGCTTCGTGCGATGCTGCAATAGTGACAGCTTTATCAAGTGTAAGATCATTCTCCTCAAGCAGTCACTTTTGTGTTCCTTCTTTTAACAATCCACACACAAATTTATCTCTCAGCGCATCTGCTAGTCCTGTTCCAAACTGACAGTACTTTGATAGCTTACGCAGTTCAATTAAAAATTCAGCGCTGCTTTCGTCTTTCAGCTGCGTTCCTCTGTAAAATTTAAATCGTTCCGCTATCATCAGCGGTGTGGGGTTTAAATGATTTTTCAGGACAGTAACAATATTCGCAAAAGTCTGATCCACCGGTTTATCTGGTGACAGAAGGTGCTTCAATAGCCCGTATGTCTTCGCACCCATTGAGCTTAATAAGGTTAGTGCTTTCTCATCATCTGGTACCTTATTTGCTTTACAATAAACTTCCATGCGTTCTACATACGTGGTCCAATCTTCGATATCGCTATCAAAGGTATTAATGTTCCCATGTTTAGGCATCCTTGCAAGTTTTAAAATTTTTCTTTTTCTCAAAATGGCGGCTTCCCGTGCTTGTCTTCTTCCCCCGCTGGCTGCAATGGCGATTGCTGTGCTGCTGCCGTTCTCGCCTCCCCAGCGGTTCTCAATTCCCCGACGCTGCTTTTACTCCCCCGCGGTTCCCGTGGGCATTCACGCTTCCCCTGCTGTTGCGCCTCTCAGCCCCGCATGCAGCCCGGTCCTTTACACCGGCTGCGTTTGAGTTCTCCGCGGCTCTCGTGCCTTAAGCTGCCGCAGTCGCTGCGCCTCTCGGCCTCGATTGCAGCCCGGCCCTTTTCACCAGCCGTGGTCGAGTTCTCCGCCCTTTTTCCTCCGTTTTCCCTCCCCCACTCCACAGTCAACGCGGCCGACTTTCTGCTCGTGTCGCTGATCGGCTTACGCACCACTGTGGTAGAAGGGATGATCACTGCCTGTCGCTGATGGAGGGCTTCGTGGTCAGAATTTTTCTTTTTAACCCGGGTTCTCGATGCCTCCCGTGCGATGGTGCTCAGCAGGATGATGAGGGCGGATGCCTCTTCTCGACGCCCGTTCTGAGGATGAAGCTGCCTTGGATGTAAAACTGCCGCAGGGTAAGATCGGACTCGTCGCCACTGTTAAGTCTGTGTCTCCCAGTTATGCTTATTATAAATCACTGGACACAGACCACAAGAATAACTTTAACAGGTCTTTACTATTCAGAGGTCAGGGCTGAACTGCCCAGCAAATCCCTACACAACACTTATATACCGGTGTGGTCACCACCGGTATTACAGTATACAGCAGCCAAGAGAAAGTAGTACATCTCTTAAGGTAGTTCTCTTAAGGTGGAACAGGTTACATACACCACACAGACAGTCCCGGCAAGTGGAGTCGGAGCTCCGGCTCTAAATTCTGGGTTGACATCCAGTGGGATATTTGCATCCGTGGGTGTGGGTGGCCCCCCCTCCTTGTATAGCTTGTGGGAGCCCGTAAATCCCTCCCGCCATAGGACTAACCACCCTAATGGCTGGTTCAAAGATGGTTACGGTCACGGAATGAGCGTTAATCACGGCCATAAATCCTTCCACCACTTCATACAGTTCCCCAAAGGGAACAATGTGAAGACATGTATGACGACGACATTGCTAAATAAATAAATGGAATAAAAAATATTCTTTTAGGGCTTTTAAAAGTCTTTAAATTGCTTTAATTCTGTTTAAAACGACTTCAGATTCTTCAAAATAATGTAAACGTTTTTAAAAGTTTATAAAAGTTACCAAAAGCTTCATAAAAATACCAAAAACCTATTTAAAATGCTGCTTTGCATGTAAAAATGCTTAGCAGCTTGTGAGAAACATTGGGGGCATGTCCTATTAAACTGAGACCTCAAGGGGCGTGTCTCAGTTGCACAGCGCGCTACAGGCTTCGCGCTGGCTGTACTCCGGGGCGGCGTGACGTCAGACGCTGCCCGGGAGTCAACATTTTAAAACAGCAATTCCAGGCATCCCTGAAGCTCAACGGCCGGTGCGTCGGGTAAGTGCATATCGGGGGCTTGCACGCGCGGCAAGCCCCCGACCCGAATTTCTGGGCCATTAATTGGACAAATCAAATTGGGCAGGGCTGCCTTGAGGATGAGTTCATTGAATGTATTAGGGATGGGTTTCTTGAGCAATATGTAACTGAACCGACCAGGGGGCAAGCAACCTTAAATCTGGTCCTGTGTAACGAGACAGGATTAATTAAAAATGTCCTAGTAAAGGATCCCCTTGGAATGAGTGACCATAACATGGTTGAATTCCATATTCAATTAGAGGGTGAGAAGGTTGGATCTCAAACTAGCGTGCTAAGCTTGAATAAAGGAGACTATGAAGGTATGAGAGCGGAATTGAGTAGAGTGGATTGGGAAAATAGATTAAAGGGTAAGACGATACATGATCAGTGGTGTACATTTAAGGAGTTATTTTACAACTTCCAAGAAAAATATATTCCACTGAGAAGAAAAGGGTGTAAAAGAAAAGACAGCCATCCGTGGCTAAGTAAAGAAATTAAGGATAGTATTCGACTAAAAACAAGGGCATATAAGTAGCCAAATCTAGTGGGAGGATAGAGGATTGGGAAAACTTTAAAAGACAGCAAAAAATAACAAAAAGATTGATTAAGAAAGGGAAGATAGATTATGAAAGTAAATTAGCAAAAAATATAAAAACAGATAGTAAGAGGTTTATAGTTATATAAAAAGAAAAAGGGCGGCTAAAGTAAATGTTGGTCCCTTAGAGGATGAGACCGGGAAATTAATGGTGGGAAATATGGAGATGGCAAAAACACTGAATGAATATTTTACATCAGTCTTTACAGTAGAAGACACTAAGAATATCCCAACACTGGACAAACAGGGGGCTAAAGGGGGGGAGGAGCTAAACACGATCAAAATCACTAAGGAAGTGGTACTCGGTAAAATAATGGGACTGAAGGCGGATAAATCACCTGGACCTGATGGCTTACATCCTAGGGTCTTGAGGGAAGTGGTGGTAGGGATTGTGGATGCATTAGTAATAATTTTCCAAAACTCCCTGGACTCAGCAAAGGTCCCGGCAGACTGGAAAACTGCTAATGTAACACCCTTATTTAAAAAGGGCAGTAGACAGAAGGCTGGAAACTATAGACCAGTTAGCCTAACATCTGTGGTAGGTAAAATTTTGGAGTCCATTATTAAGGAGACAGTAACAGGACATTTGGATAATCATAATTTAATAGGACAAAGTCAGCATGGTTTTATGAAGGGGAAGTCATGTTTGACAAATTTGCTGGAGTTCTTTGAGGAAGTAACATATAGGGTGGATAAAGGGGAACCAGTGGACGTAGTGTATTTAGACTTCCAAAAGGCATTTGACAAGGTGCCACACAAAAGGTTATTGCTTAAGATAAAAAATCACGGGATTGGGGGTAATATTCTGGCATGGATAGAGGATTGGCTATCTAACAGAAGGCAGAGAGTTGGGATAAATGGTTCATTCTCAGACTGGCAATCAGTAACTAGTGGTGTTCTGCAGGGGTCAGTGCTGGGTCCCCAACTCTTTACAATCTATATTAACGATTTGGAGGAGGGGACACCCGAGCGTAACATATCAAAGTTTGCAGATGATACTAAGATGGGAGGGAAAGTAGTGAGTGAGGAGGACATAAAAAACCTGCAAGGGGATATAGACAGGCTAAGTAAGTGGGCAGACATTTGGCAGATGGAATACAATACTGGAAAGTGTGAGGTTATGCACTTTGGCAGGAAAAATCGTAGAGCAAGTTATTATCTTAATGGCAAGAAACTGGAAAATACTGAAGTACAAAGGGATCTGGGGGTCCTGGTGCACGAAACTCAAGAGGTTAGTATGCAGGTGCAGCAAGTGATTAAGAAGGCCAATGGAATGTTGGCTTTCATTGCTAGGGGGATAGGAATATAAAAATAGGGAGGTATTGCTGCAGTTGTACAAGGTATTGGTGAGACCGTACCTAGAATACTGCGTACTGTTTTGGTGTCCATACTTAAGAAAAGACATACTTGCTCTCGAGTCAGTACAAAGAAGGTTCACTCGGTTAATCCCGGGGATGAGGGGATGGACATATGAGGAGAGGTTGAGTAGATTGGGACTCTACTCATTGGAGTTCAGAAGAATGAAAGGCGATCTTATTGAAACATATAAGATTGTGAAGGGGTTGGATCGGGTGGATGCGGGGAGGATGTTCCCGATGATGGGTGAAACTAGAACTAGGGGGCATAGTCTTAGAATAAGGGGCTGCTCTTTCAAAACTGAGATGAGGAGGAACTACTTCACTCAGAGGGTGGTAGGTCCATGGAATATGCTGCCCCAAAAAGCTGTAGAAGCTACATCATTACATAAATTTAAAACAGAAATAGACAGTTTCCTAGAAGTAAAGGGAATTAAGGGTTACGGGGAGCGGGCAGGAATTTGGACATGAGTCTAGGTTCGGATCGGACATGGCCCTGTGGGTAGCGGAGCGGGCCCAGGTGCCATGTAGCCTGATGCTGCTCCTATTTCGTGTGTCTAATTCTGTTAGATTCAGGAGATGGTTCTGTGATAGTAGACTGGCGGTTAGGATCAGATCAGCCATGATCTTATTGAATGGCGGAGCAGGCTCGAGGGGCCGATTGGCCTACTCCTGCTCCTATTTCTTATGTTCTTATGTTCTTATATCATTCTATGATGATGGTAGGTGATAGAAAGTATAGCCAGGTGGGGAGGCTACAGTTAGGGTCAAGGTGTTGCTACCCATGAGCCATGTTTCAGTCAAAGCCATGATGTCAATGCAACCATTTACAATAAGGTTGTGGATCACAAAGGCCTTGTTCATATTCTGGCTAGAAATGCGGAGAGGTGTGATGATTTTTAATCCGCTGACAGCGTCCAATGGGGTTGGGTACGATTAGCACCTCGTGGGTGTATTGAGCGAGAAGGTCAGTGAGAGGGGAGAATTGAGCCGTTGGGGTTTCTGCTCTTAAGGAGAAAGCAACTGATGCCTAAGTGGACCTTTCAGAGAATGCCAAGAGAAGCACAGAGGGTAACTGTGGGTTTATCTCAGGGAGACTCAAGCCTGGGAGGGAAGCAGGAGAGTAGGAGGGCAGAAGACTGGTGATCAGTTATATTAGGGGCTGGGGTGGGTGGGGGTAAAGACCGCGGGTGGAGTGAAATAAAAGGTGGAATTATTGGGTTACAGGGAGGGGAGAAGACAAGGGAAAACAAGCCGAGAGCAGCTAAGAATAAAAATTTGCATGTGAATGGACACAGAGGGAATTCAGACTATATAGGCATAGCAAAGATTAGGACAAACATGTCTTTGTCAATTCCGTGCTGGATTAAAGTTGACTTGTAGACAGGGTGGCGCATCAATGAATCAATGTCCAGGTTCAGAGAGAGTTGTGGAGGGGGAGTGAATCCTGGAGCTAATTGAGAGGCAGATTATCAGTCAGTGCACTACTGGAGGTTGTCCAGTGGAAACAGAGGTAGTTTCAATAGATTGATCATTGGGTCCAGTGGAGGTGCATAGTGGCCTCACGTGCTAGTAGTGGACCAGTGGATTCAGCATACCAGCTGTGGAACGAGGAGCAGTGGGAGTGAAACCCATGCATGAAGAGCATGAAGTCCAGGGAGCAAAAGGAGAGTGAAAGCTAAATCTACAGGATCAGTGCAGATGAGGGAGCTGGTCTGAGGAACAGCTGTAGGGAGGTGAGGAGCACACAAGATCGGGAGCAACAGGAGGGGCTTGAGGAGCCAATCCAATCCAGTCCAGCAAAGAGTGATGGAGGAGTTTTGAGGGATAAGTGGAGTCAGTGGCTACAGGAAACAAGAGGAAAGGAGAAAAACAGATCATTCAGCAGCAAGAAAGCAGAATTCAGGACAGAATTAAAGCTAGCTCGGCATAGAGGGACACATTCCCAGCAAAGAAGCAGAAATCATAGCATCAGACCAATTACTGGAATAGGGGCAATCCAGCAGAAAATACACTCTTAGTAGGAAGCGGCAGTGAAGGTGGAAATCACAGTAAAGCCTAGAAGCCAGCGGAAAAATGAACTTTGGTCCAGAACCAACACAGTAGCAGAGTAAAGCTGAGATGCCAGCAGCGCACTCAGTCACATAATAGCACTTTGCACACTTAAGATTTACATTATTTTGGTTCTATAATTAAATTTTTCTGAAACACATCTATATAATATCTGTAATATGACCACTTTCTAAAGATCTTAATCAACTATTTACTCACATACATCTGTTTGTTATGTAAGATTCTCAAAATTCAGCAGATCCCCCAAAACCAAGAAGATTACCCTAAAGAAGGGATTTTTGGACTGTTAATAAACCATGTCAGAATGGTATAAGAATATTGGGCCTAAAAGGGGCTTTAAGTCAAAACCCCAGGATTTTGGTTATTTTAAAAGGCACGTTCAAGCCTGTGAAAGGCTGCGACAAAGGGATTGGGATGTGCCTCTGTAAAACGGGCAGTTTGGATATTGGCATATAAGCCAAACTGGCTGGGAACATTCTGGACTGTCTCAATCGTTTTGCATAATGATAAAAGACCAGCGGAAGAGCCATTCCCGCCAAAACCTACAGAGCCATCCAAAATATGCATAATGCAGAACATGACACTGCCCAACAAAAGGGACCCTGACCCCAGCAGGAAAAGACAAATCTTACTAATCAAACCAGAGATTAAACAGTCATTTAAAGCCAATTTAGGTTTCGATGGACCATCCCGAAACTAATTCACACCAACTTATAGATGGCACCAGCTCGAAAACCGTTAAAGAATTCAAAAACTATTAATGTTAACGAGCCCGCCAAAAAATGACAATGGGCCAGAGAAGATTTGGCGGGCAGATAAGCAAGGCGTCAAACGGTATAATTGGGGCCTACTTTTTCAGTTGGTTAGTGAATCGGTTCGTTCGGTCAAGGAGTTCGGTTCAGCACAGTCTGGAAGAAGAGAGCAGTTCGGTTTCGGTCCGTTCGATACAGCACGGCTCATGTAGAAGAGAAGAAGAAGAAGACATCAAAAGCCACGTCAAGTCACAAAAGTACCAGGAGTCCGAGCCAGGAGAAGACATCATTGAACGCCTCGTGGCAACCAAAGGCCCCAAGGAACAAACAACCAAAAATATTACCAGCAACTAGGTAATATTGGGCCACCGCGACCGACAAGAAACCAACCTGGAAGAAACCAAAGATTCGCAAGTTTGTTTCCACTCTACAAACTATTCTGACTTACCTCTGGGTAAGATTTGATGGAAAGACTCTAAACCCTATTTCTGACCAAAATAAATTGGGTACTTACCTGATAGATCCAATACGCACCCAACCGCATCAGCGGACATGCGGAGACTGAAACAGCAACGCAGGTGAAGTCTTCTACCGCGTCCGGGGTACAGCAGGCCCCAACCGCCACATCTAGAGAACCCCGAAATCGCGAACCTCTACAACTGTCAAAAGAAGTCATTTGGTGAGCATTATCCCTGATCCTCTGGAGTCCAACTTAGTTAGTGTAGTGGGATTGGGAGGGGTGAAGTATTCTGTCTATTGTTATTCTCCCTCATATATTCTGAAGTGTTCCCCCTTTTAGAGTGATAAGATTGTTGTGTTGTGTATATTTTCTTGTCTCAAATAAAATCCAAGTTCTTTCACCAACTGCTGCAATTTCATTACACCCCCAAAATAAGTCCAAGGTATAGAACCAAGGGAGTGGGAGCGATTCGAGCTGCTCACGAGTCAGAGGCAAAGCTGACCACACACACCACCCCTTACAGTTAAACTCAACAGCCAGAAGAAATTTAGGACTCTAAAGTATCATATACCTGAATACAACTTATACAAATCTGGCAACATAAAGTGGTATTGATCAATCAATAAGTGTTTAAATAGAAAGAAACTAGAAAGGAATAACATATTATACAATACTTACTGCTATTAAGAGTAGTACTGGACTGTGAATTCCCATGTTCAAGGGTAATGCAAGGACATCACAGCACAGACCGAGTAACAGAATCAGTGAGGCTTACATAAGTGAATCGGACAATTACTGTCCTTGACTCTGGGGAGGAAAGGTGTGTGTGTGCATATATTCCAGGTGTCAAAAAATCAGCTAAATGGCACAGGTTACCACGCCTACCATTTTAAATGACATAAATTCACAGATTCTTTTCTGCTAGTTAGGTGAATGTCAGTTCTGTAAACCATCATAATGTTTAAATGTCTCCAAATCTAGCTATTAAGAAATCTACACCCAGCTGAAAGGTTTCTATGTGCCCAATATGGAGTGCGCTCTTTCTCTCGCAATAGGGACACATGCCAAGTCCAAAGTGCTTAGGTGCAGGTTGGCAGATAGCGGGGTAATTCTATCATTTTGCTAGCTGAAATCGTTCACCTTACCATTATTTTTCTAGCTAGAATCACCATACCCACTGGTACACTGGCTGACAGGGTTATCTGAAATAAGTTGGACGAATCCCAACCTGTAATCACTGATCCACTCCCAACCCTGCAGAGTTCATTACTGAGCCAAGCTGGCTGGTCAATGATTGGGCCTGAAGTTGCTAAAACGGTAGGTTTGATGGTGACTGTATTGATATGTATGTGGGTTCAATGATGACACATTCATGAAAGAGAATTACTTTTTATCTAAAGTATGTTCAACTCAGTTAACAGCATTACAGGAGACACCATCTTAGAGATCCATCTAAAACGAAACTAAAACTAAACTAAACTGCTTGTCTCTCACATGCCCTCTGCTGGTCAGGCATAAATAATCAATCAGGCAAATATGCTGGTAAGGCATAAATAATCAAACAGGCAAATACCATCACTATTTGCTGATATCATTACATCTCCCTTTCTTAAAACAAAAGTATTTTACTTTTATCTAACAACATGTTTTCTTTGTATTACTCTGCATTTTAACTGTAACACTTAATGAACTTACATTATCATTATCATGATCAAGGTTTTTTAACCTTGCTTTGTGTGTTCACATGAAACATGTAAATACACTAGAACTTGAAGAAAGAATAAGATAACATTACTTCCTTCTATAACAAGAGTCCTTAAATTTGCTCAATGAGTCTCTCAGGAGGCTTCACGTGTCTTGAGGATTTTCTGATTGATTGTCCTTGAATCTGAGTTGTTGCCTCAGATGATGATTTCTCAGCTGTGTGATCAGGTTGTTTAACAGTATCAGTCTTTTGACCTGCTGTGTGATCAGGTTGTTCAACAGTATCAGTCTTCTGACTTGCTGTGGCTGGTCCCATGAGAAGATCTTGATGATTTCTTCGCAGAACAGCACCCTCATCTGTCTGAATAGTGTATGATCTTGGTTGAACTTCACTCAGGACAGTTCCCTTCTGAGTCCATATGTTTGTTTTGTCTTTGAACCTTACTTGGTCACCAGTGTGGAGTTCAGGTAGGTTTTGTGTTCCTCTGTCATAGTAGTACTTTTGCTTTTCTTTCTGTTGTTCTTTGAACTTCCTCACTTTCTCCCCCTCTTTTGTTTTCAGGAGGTTCTCCGGGATGGGTAGGTTTGACCTTAGCAGACGTCCCATAAGGAGTTGGGCTGGTGACATACCACACTTGAGCGGCGTTGTGCGGTATACAAGCATGCTCTGGTAGAAGTCAGTTCCACTGTCTTTTGCCTTGTACATCAGTCTTTTCACTGTCTGGACCGATTTTTCCACTACTCCATTGGACTGTGGAAAGTGAGGACTTGACGTTGTGTGGACAAAGTCCCACTCTTTGGCAAAGTGTCGGAAACTTGCATTGTAAAACTGGGGTCCATTGTCTGTGAAGACCTCGCTTGCCACGCCATGTCTGGAGAATATGGCTTTCATACATGTTATCACAGCATCTGCAGTGGTGGTGTACAGTCTACAAACCTCTGGATACAGGGAGTAATAGTCTGTGACTACAAGATAGTCCTTCCCTTGACATACGAATAGGTCAGCGCCTACCTTCTGGTAAGGTCTGTCTGGTGCTGGGTGTGCCTTTAGTGGTTCTACCGGATTGCTTGCTCGATATTTCAGGCATATTGTGCAGTTTGACACCTCATTTGTCACATCTTGGTTGATTTGTGGCCAATACATCACCTCTCGTGCTCTTTTCTTACACTTTTCAATTCCCAGATGTCCTCCATGGATCCTTTTTAGCATCTCTTTTCTCAGACTCTTTGGGATAAGTATTTTACTTCCTTTGTAGATGATGTCTTCGACCACTGATAGTTCCGCCCTGCAGTTCCAGTACTCTGCCATGTCAGGTGAGCAGTCTTGCTTCATGTTGGGCCATCCATCCAAGATGCTTTTCCTCAGTCGTCTCATTGTTTCATCTTTGTTTGTCTCAGTCTTTATGAGCTCCATTTTTGCATCTGCTATGGGCAGTGCACTTGTGATCATGTCCATGTAGGCGTTCACTTTCTCATCCATTTTGGTGTTTGCGGGCTCTCTTGGGTCAACAGCTCTGGACAACGTGTCTGCTGTATACATCAGCTTACCCGGTGTGTACGCAACATTCAGTGTATAGCGTTGCAGCCTGATCATCATTCTTTGTATTCTAAGCAGACACCCATTTAGTGGTTTTTGGAACAATGCAATCAAGGGCTTATGGTCAGTCTCTACACTGATTGCTTGTCCTGACACAAACTGGTGAAATCTTTCACAGGCGTATGTGATGCTGAGCAGCTCCTTTTCTATTTGAGCATATCGCGTCTCCACGTCTGCCATTGAGCGCGATGCATATGCAATAGGTTGCCAGTAGTTATATTTTTGCAGAAGAACGGTACCGAGCCCACTCTGTGATGCATCTGATGATATCTTGATGGGTCTCGCTGGGTCATAAAACCTCAGAACTGGTTCCTCTGTGAGCAGTTTCTTTAGATCGCTCCATGACCTCTCATGCTCATGATTCCATTCCCATTCTATGTTCTTTTCAGTTAGTCGTCTCAGTGGCGCCATCTTTTCTGAGAGGTTGGATATGAATTTACCCATGTAGTTGATCATTCCATTAAACCTCTGCACGTCCTTTTTGCATTGTGGCTTTGGCATATTCTCAATGGTGGACACCTTTCTGGGATCTGGTCTGATGCCCTCACTGCTAAGGATATCTCCCACGAATGTCAGTTCTGTCACCCCGAGCTGGCATTTCTCTCTATTCAGCTTCAAGTTTGTTTTCCTTGTTGCTTCCAGCACTTTTTTCAGTCTCTCGTCATGCTCAGTTCTCGTGGTTCCCCATACTATGATGTCATCCATTGATGTATCAACTCCCTCCAGGTGCTCATAGATCATATGGATAGTTTTGTGATACACTTCAGGAGCTGAGGCAATGCCAAATGGTAACCTTAGGAATCTGTATCTGCCAAATGGACTGTTGAACGTGCAGTCTTGAACTTGCCTCATCCAATTTCATCTGCCAAAATCCTGATGATGCATCTAACTTGCTGAAATACTTTGCATTTGCAAACTGTGACATGATTTCCTCACGTGTAGGAAGTTGGAAGTGCTCTCTCTTTATTGCTCTGTTTAGATCTCTTGGATCCAGGCAAATTCTGAGCTTTCCATTCTTTTTGTCCACAATGACGAGGGAACTCATCCACTCAGTTGGCTCATCTATCTTCTGAATCATGTTCAGGCTTTCCATCCTGTCCAACTCTGCCTTCAGTTGCTTTTGAAGAGCAAACGGAACTTTTCTGCATGGATGTATGACCGTTGGCATACTTTTATCTACTCTGATCGTGTGTTCTCCTGGAAGGCAGCCTAGACCCTGAAATAGGTCATTGTACTCTTTCATGAGTTCATCATAGACTGTCTCTCCTTCGCTTTCCACAACGAGGACTCTCTTTACCAGGTTCAGTCTCTCACAGGCTTTTAAACCTAGTATGGCTTGCACATCCTTTGGCACCACGATTAATGCTAGCGTGTGCTCTCTGTCCTTGTGTGTTACTTTGACAATGCATCTTCCTTTCACTGGTATATCAGTACCTGAGTATCCTGTCACTTTCACTTTTATTCCATGTATCTTTGGTCTGGGTCTAATTTTCTTAAAATCAGTCTCTGATATCACATTAACTTGTGCTCCAGTATCCAATTTAAATGGAATATGTATGTCATTCACTTTTAGTGTCAACATCCAGTCTCTTTTTTCTTTTTTGTTTTCAGACACAACATCTACATAGAACTCCTCTATCTCCCTTTCATCTACTGTATGGACCTTGCTTTGTTGCGCTTGGTTCTTGCAGCAACGGGCATAATGGTTGTTTTTGTTGCAACTATTGCATGTTTTACCATATGCTGGACACTTTCTTGGTGAATGCTGTGTACCGCATCGACTACATGACTTTCGATTGCTCCTTTCATTTTTGTTCGCTGGCCACGCCTCTTTTTTCACATTGGCGCTCTTTTTGTTAAACGGTTTGTGTCCGTTCATTCTCACTGCATCCACGTTGCAGCTACTGTCACTGAACAGCTCCTTTGCCTGCGACTTCACAGTCTCTGTAGCCCTACACAGTGCTATGGCTTTTCCCAGGTCTAGATCTTGCTCTCTTAGCAGTCTTTCCCTTAGACCATTATCTGGAATACCACACCCCAGTCTGTCTTTTATCAGCGAGTCTGTCAGTCCCCCAAATTCACATGTTTTGCTTCGGTTTCTCAGTTCAGTCACATACTGATCAATAGTCTCTCCCGTTTTCTGTACACATGTGAAAAATCTGTGCCTCTCAAACGTCACGTTACGTTTAGGTATGCAGTAGGCCTCAAACTGTTCCATTATTTTATCTAGCTTCATTTTGTCTCCATCAGCAGCGAATGTGAAGTTATTATACACCTCCAGCGCTTCATCACCCACGACATGTAAGAACACTGACGCTTTCATTGTATCGCTTTTCTCGTCAGCTCCGATTGCTGATAAATACAACTCCAAACGTTGTTTGAACCTCCTCCAATTTTCAGCCACATTACCTGTCAACTGAAGCTTCGCCGGTGGGTGTAAACCTTCCATTTTTCACTTCGTTAGCTATTCTCCAATGGTAAGTAACGATGTTCTCTTTTGGCTTGCTAATATGTGGAGAGCTGATTTAACTTCAGATTTTTCCTCTTCATCTCTTTCAATCACTTCTGACACCATGTATTGATTTGTATTGTGGGTTCAATGACGACACATTCATGAAAGAGAATGACTTTTTATCTAAAGTATGTTCAACTCAGTTAACAGCATTACAGGAGGCACCATCTTAGAGATCCATCTAAAACAAAACTAAAACTAAACTAAACTGCTTGTCTCTCACATGCCCTCTGCTGGGCAGGCATAAATAATCAATCAGGCAAATATGCTGGTAAGGCATAAATAATCAAACAGGCAAATACCATCACTATTTGCTGATATCATTACAGTGACCGCTGTTAATTAGAGCTCCCTGTTGACATCCTACTATATTTGCACCGTAATTTGCTAGGATATCGTTCCATTAATGGCGTGGCGAGGTCAATGGTGAATCAAGCACCTTGCGCACACCGTGTCCAATGGCTTATCCCGCAGAACAACCTCATGTCACTATAAAAAGCTGAAAACAGGCGCTATAACTGTAAGATTATTTTTCTCTCTTGTTCAGACTACTAAAGACTAAGAATCAGCAATATACTGTAGCTATTTTCTAACTTTAAAGAGTTTAATTTAACATACAATACAACAGTTTGTACCAGAAAGAAGGTAGCAACTTTTCATACAACCTTTTTCTCGTGAGCACAACCCAGGACAAAGAATTGATCAAGTTCTTTGCGTTGGGAGAAGAAGGTTCGTCTCCTACACTGTCATGACCAGATGACCTGAAAGCCCTCGCAGAATGGAATGTTTTATATGTTTTTGTTCTCCAAAATCTGTTTAATTATCATACCATTCATAGGGTGTTTTAAATGTCAGAGAATCTCTGATCATTTTGCATGCCTTGCTTGCTTATCTCTACAACTGTCATAATTGTTTCATCTTTTCAGTTACTTCAGATTTTTTATCTTATGAAGGCACCATTTCATCGTGCTGACACATACGTTTCTCTCTCCAAGTATTTTGGACAATAAGCAAAGGCCAGCAAGCATTCTGTTTTTGGTAAAGCTGACAGTTCTGTGTTCTTTATCAAAGAATTTGAGGGTTTCAAGTCCATTATTTTAGTCTTTGAAGCAATAAAAACGTTCATTTATATAATGCCTTTAACGTAGTAAAATATCCCAAGGCGCTTCACAGGAGCCATATCAAACAAAATTTGACACCGAGCCACATAAGGAGATAGTAGAACAGGTGACCAAAAGTGTAGTGTATGTGTTTTAAGTCAGAACTACTTTTTACAGCTCCTGTATACTGTAGTACCGGCAGTAACCACACCGGTATATAAGCTGTGCGCATGCCTCTGTACCCCAGTCTAGAGATGACCCTCCTCCAGTAAAGACCTGTTGTTTGTTTATGTACAGCATCCGTGTAATTATTTATCCACTGAATCACGGATCTAACAGTGGTGACGAGTGTTGATGCGAATCTACCTGCAACATTAAACAAACAAAAATAAATAAATAGTCGAGTCCAGGAACAAGGGCGTCGACCGCGAGCAACCGCCCAGCAGTCAGGCAGAGATCCAACTTCACTGGGGAGGCTGTGGAGAGCCGGGCTTGGTTCCCCAGCCACAACGAGCAGTAAGAGACCGACGACAGGTCCAGAGCAGACCCTTCCCGAGCAGCGGCGGCTGGAGCCGATCGACGGGGTAAGAAAAAGGGCGAAGAGAGCAGGGCGCAGCCGGGGGTTCATCACCGAGCGGTGTCAAGGAAAAATACTGCAAAACCGGAGAGAGAGAGGGTAAGAAACAGCCGGGTTCTAGACTGAGCGGCGTCGACAAATAGCGAGAGAAGAACGCGCAGAGCACAGCCAGGGATCACGGGCTGATCAGGATCCGCGGGGCAAAGCAAGGGGAGATGCCATTGAGCCGTGGAGAAGCAGGGAGAGCGCGGGAGATGCCATTGAGCCGCGGAGAAGCAGGGTGAGCGCGGGAGGCGCCATTGAGCCGCGGAGAAGAAGGAAGAGCGCGGGAGATGCCATTGTGCGAAGCCGCAGCGGAGAAGACGGGTGAGCGCGGGAAGGAAGGAAAGCGCGGGAGACGCCATTTTGTGCCAGCGGAGAAGAAGGGGAAGTGCGGGAGGCGCCATTGGTGATAGTTAATGCACAACCAAGGATGCCGAAGAGTGGCAGCATCTCTACGTTCGACAATGAAGTCGAAGATTGGGTGACATATGTGGAACGTATTGAGGTGTACTGCAGGGCGAATGAAGTGCCAGATGCTAATAAAGCACTGGTTCTGTTAAATTCCATGGGTGCAAAAACTTATGGGTTACTGCGAAATCTAATAACCCCAGAGAAGCCGGTAAACAAGAATTTTGAAAGCATAGTAGAAATCCTACAGGACCACTTAAACCCCACACCGCTGCTGATAGCAGAACGATTTAAGTTCCATAAAAGGAACCAACACAAAGACGAAAGCAATGCTGAGTACCTAACGGAACTGCGCAAGCGATCGAAATACTGCCAGTTTGGAGCGGGACTAGCAGACACGTTAAGGGACAAGTTTGTGTGTGGGCTACAAAGTGAAGGAACCCAGAAATGGCTTCTATCAGAAAAGGACCTTACGCTGGACAAAGCTTTCAGTATGGCAGTATCACATGAAGCAGCCGCAAGGGGCGCTGCAGAGATACAACGGAGACCGCAAGAATATGGCACCAACGAAATGACCTATGGAACAGGGAAGTGCTATCGCTGCAGCAGAACAACACATGACCAGAAGGATTGTTGGTTCAAGGACCAAGTGCGCAGAAAGTGTGGGAAAGCAGGATACATAGCAAGAGTCTGCAGGTCTGGGAAGAAAAGCAAGTGCGAGTTTTTCCAGAAACAGATCTCGTATTGCGGCCACGTCATCGATGAAGAGGGGTTACATAAGTCCCCTGACAAGATTGAGGCAGTAGTCAAGGCTCCAGCACCAGAAAATGTGTCACAACCGAGGTCGTTCCTCGGGCTGGTAAACTATTACCACAAGTTCTTACCAAATTTGTCTACGGTATTACACCCGCTGAACACCCTACTGCAAACAGGGGTACCATGGAAGTGGGATGACGAACGTAGATGAGCTTTCCAGAAGTGTAAAGAATTGATCACATCAAAAGAGGTGTTGGCCCATTTCAACCCAGCACTACCAATTCGTTTGGCATGTGATGCATCACCCTACTGCATTGGAGCGGTGCTGTCGCACAAATTCCCAGACGGGTTGGAGAGGCCAGTAGCCCTTGCGTCTCAGTCACTAAGCTCAGCCGAGCGCAACTATGCCCAGATTGACAGGGAGGCCCTCAGCCTAGTATGGGGAGTAAAAAAATTCAACCATTATCTGCATGGGCAGAAGTTCACCTTGCTGACTGACCACCAACCACTTGTCTCCATCTTTAATCCTAAGAAGGGCGTGCCAGTAATGACTGCACAGCGGTTACAAAGATGGTCCCTGTTTCCTGGGGCGAATCAATATGAAATAGAATATAAAGGCACGAAACAGCATGGGAACGCTGATGGGCTATCGCGCCTGCCACTGCCTACGGTGGAGGAAGCACCAGCAGTGGACCCTATCGAGATATTTTATTCGTCGATAATTGAATGATTGCCAGTAACAAACGCGGATATAGAGAAGGAGACCCGCAATGATCCGACGCTGTCACGGGTATATGAATTGACGGTGAGGGGATGGCCAACACATGGTGACTCACTGTTGCCAGCATTCTCATCCAGAAGAGAACAGCTGTCAGTATGCCAGGGGACAGTGATGTGTGGATCCCGAGTGGTGATTCCATCCAAGTTAAGGGAGAGAGTGCTAAAGGAGCTACATGAAGGTCATCTGGGGGGACTGAAAATGAAATGCCTTGCTAGGGCTTATGTGTGGTGGCCGGGAATCGATCAACAAATCGAAGACCTAACTAAGAGCTGCTTAGGATGCCAGAAGGTCCAAAATGCACCACCACATGCCCATCTACACCCATGGGAGTGGCCCTCCTCTCCATGGCAACGGGTGCACATTGATTTCGCTGGTCCATTTATGGACTCAATGTTCTTAATAGCAGTGGATGCTCATTCAAAGTGGCCTGAGGTGATAAAGATGTCTTCAACCGCTACAGAGAAAACGATTGCAGTCCTACGGACCATATTTGCCAGAAACAGTTTGCCACAGCAGATCTGCTCTGATAATGGACCACAGTTTGTGTCCAACGAGTTCCAAAAATTCATGAAAAGGAATGGGGTAAGGCATTACACATCCGCCCCGTATCATCCAGCCACCAATGGATTGGCTGAGAGGTTTGTACAAACCTTTAAGAAGGCGATAAAGGCCATGTGCGACGAGGAAATTCCACTACAGCATAAGATGGACAATTTCTTATTAGCCTACCGAAACGCGACACATGCAGTTACCAACCAGACCCCGGCCATGATGTTCTTTAACCGAAGGTTGAGATCTCGTCTGGACTTGCTCAGATCAAATGTGCGAAGAAATGTTGAGGACAAACAATTGCAGCACATCAACGAGAAGCCGACAAGGAGCTTCAATGTAGGGCAACCAGTCTTGGCCCGTGACTATTGAACAGAGAAGTGGCAACCCGGAACATTGGGCCAAAAATTCGGGTCGGGGGCTTCCCGCGGGTGCAAGCCCCCGATCTGCACTCACCCTGCGCGCTGACATCTGAAGCCTGGGCCTGCTTGCATTTCCTGTCACAGGCCCGGTTCAGATGTCAGCACGCAGTGCTTACCTGATCCAGCGGCGTAGTTAGTGCGATGTGCCGGCTGGGATCAGGTGAGCACTGTACAATCAATCAGGGGAGGGGAAGGTTCATTCATGAGTTTGAGAGTAAGAACTATCAAACTCATGAAAACTACGAGGGCCCAAAACACTATTTAAACTTTAAATAAAAATTTTAAAAACATCCCAATCATTAAATTAAGTATAAATAAGTTTAAAAAAATTATTTAAACAATAATTATTTTTTTTGAAAAAAATTAATTTTTAATAAAAATGGTCTAAAACTAAACTTACCTTATTGTAGATTCTTTAAAATAATAAACCTGTGGGAAAAAAATGTCTAAATTACACTAAAACACCACTTACCTGTAAAAATAAATACTTACGTGTGCTTTTTACAAGCGTTAGGACCGGAGACCTTTACACATGCGCAAATCCCCCAAAACAGAGGAAATCCAAGACGCACGCGCTGCCCCCTACAGCGCACGCGCTAGCCTCTTCACCTCTTGGGTTAGAGGAGAGGAAATGCCGGTTTTCAGCGCATGCGCTGTGCATGCTGAAAACCAGCATTTCCTCCGGCCAGACGCGTGAGTACCCCTTCCGTACTCACGCGTTTGGGGAGGAATTTCTGCCCCGATATGTACAAGGCAGGGGCCATTAATGTACACAGTGGATGTCGGGGAGAACATTGTGAGACGCCACGTCGATCAGATCTTAGCGTCACAGGAAGGCGTCAACCCCATGTCTCGAGTACCTGGGGATGAACCCGACATACCGGTAGCATCTACTTCAGACCCAGTAGCAGTGGAACCCAATGAACTACCCGATGAAAAGGGGTCAGAATCACCTCTGCACCAAGAACAAGAACCTCCGGAAAGGCGCTATCCCGAAAGGGTCAGGAAGCCGCCCCAAAGACTGAATCTATAAATGGACTTTTGTTATTGAATGTACATGTAAAAATGTAATTGTTATTTGAATATTAAGGGGGTATTATTAATCTAAAAAGGGAGGAATTGTAGTGTATGTGCTTTAAGTCAGAACTACTTTTTGCAGCTCCTGTATACTGTAGTACCGGCAGTAACCACACCGGTATATAAGCTGTGCGCATGCCTCTGTACCCCAGTCTAGAGATGACCCTCCCCCAGTAAAGACCTGTTGTTTGTTTATGTACAGCATCCGTGTAATTATTTATCCACTGAATCACGGATCTAACAAAAAGCTTGGCCAAAGAGGTAGGTTTTAAGGAACGTCTTAAAGGAGGAGAGGTTTAGAGAAGGAATTTCAGAGCTTAGGGCCGAGGTAGTTGAAGGCTCAGCTGCCAATGATGGAAAGTTTAAAATAGGGGATGCGTAAGAGGCCAGAATAGTAGGAGCGCAGAGATCTCGTAGGGTTGTAAGGCTGATGGAGGTTACAGAGGTGGGGAGGGGCGAGGCCTTGGAGGAATTTCAAAACAAGGATGAAGATTTTAAAATTGAGGCATTGCCTGAATGGGTGCCAATGTAGGTCAGCGAGCACATGGGTGATGGGTGAATGGGACTTGGTGCAAGTTAGGATACAGACAGCAGAGTTTTGGATGAGCTGAAGTTTATGTAGGGAGGAAGATAGGAGACCAGCCAGGAGAGCAGTGGAATAGTCAAATCTAAAGGTAACAAAGGCCTGGATGAGGGTTTCCACAGGAGATACACTGGGGGAGAGGCGGAGATGGGTAATGTTACAGAGATAGAAGTATCAAAAGTCCAGAATGAAAAGTCCAGAATCCTACACAACTCAAATTGAGGCATGGCACTGGGAGGTCAGGCACCTGCAACTTCTGAAATCACCTTAAATCACCTTACAGAATTAATGAGATTGAAAAAACCTTTTTAAAACCTTTGTAAAATGAAGTAAAAAGTAATCTCCAGTATTTTGAATACCCGCTTTCTCAGAGAAATGTTGCAAGGGGAAAGTAAGAAGAGAGCCCCAAACCTTGTGGACGAGGATATGCAGGGCCTTGGACAAGGTGGAATAGAGGCGAGAGCGGCTGCTGGGCAGTGCCAGGGTGAGCGCTCCCTGCTCAAATAAGTTAGGTGGTGTTGGAGGGAGGTGGTGGAGACCCTGAGCATCCACAAATGGCGGACTAATGCAATATAAAGTACAATGGTCTGACCCTGTGAAATAAGGCAATGTTGACCTGTACAATGAGAGTCTGACCGCTCCTTGGCTGATGTTACAAAGGTCTCCAGTGCCTTACTGGAGGACACTGTATCAGAAGAAATTGAAGGCTGTCGTCACTTTCATTGCAGGCCCTGCAGGAAGTAGACTGTGGCTTCATGGAGCATTTTGCACAGGTGTCCAATTGCTTCCTTGCTGAAGCACAGTCTGTGCATGCACACCTTCTCTGAGAGTGCATCAAAAGACATTCATTCCCTGTGCACTCTCTAGGTGTTGCGGTGTAGTGGTGATATCGGTTCAGCTTCTAGCTATAGGGCCTCATGCGATGCGCCTGTTCCCTCTGGTCGTCCTCCACATCATCCATAATGATCAAACACAGCGGAAAGCTCAGTTGATAGGCCATTGCAGTTCTTTCACCCTCTTAGTGTAAAAAGAGCTTTGGGACGTGAAGATTATAGTCTTCAAACACTAGCAGGACTCTGGATGGCAAGACTAGGAAAAATTGAATGCCAAAACAGAGGGAAAAAAATAAAAACCTCTAAGAACAAGGGGGAGAAGGTACCAGAGGAGTAGGAGGAGAGACCAATATATCATTTGGTCATAAGGGCCAAACTGCCATGTGGCAGTTTGGGTAGGTTAGATGATAGAAAGTATAGCCGGGTGGGGAGGCTGCAGTGAGGGGCAAAGTATTGCCATTTATGAGCCACGCTTCAGTCAAAACCATGATGTCAATGCAATTATTCACAATAAAGTTGTGGATGACAATGGCCTTGATCATATTCTGGCCAGAAATGCAGAGAGGTTTGGTGATTGTTAATCCACTGGCAAGATCCGATGGGGATTGGGAAGATTAACACCTCGCAAATGTACTGAGTGAGAAGGTCATTGAGAGATAAGGATTGAGCCATTGGGTTGCTGCTCATAAGAAAAGAAAGGTTCTGGAAAAACAAACCAAATTGTGCCTTCAAATGGATAAAGAGAGAATTCAGACTATATAGGCATAGCAGAGATTAGGACAGACAGGTCTTGGTCAATTCCGTGCTGGATTGGGGATGAATTCTATACAGGGTGGAGCATCAACGAACCATTGTCCAGGTTCATAAGAACATAAGAAAATAAAAAATAAGAGCAGGAGTAGGCCATTTGAGCCTGCTCCGCCATTCAATAAGATCATGGCTGATCTTCTACCTCATCTCCACTTTCCTGAACTATCCCCATATCCCTTGATTCCCTTAATATTGAAAGACAGAGTCCAAAGACAGTTGTGGAGAGGGAGTGAATCCAGGAGGTGTTTGAGAGGCAGACTATCAGTCAGTGCACTACTGGAGGTTGTCCAATGGAAACAGAGGTAGTTTCAATGATAAACTAGAATAGATTGATCATTGGGTCCAGTGAAGGTGCATAGTGGCCTCACGTGCTAGTAGTGGACCAGTGGATTCAGCATACCAGCTGTGGAACGAGGAGCAGTGGGAGTGAAACCCATGCATGAAGAGCATGAAGTCCAGGGAGCAAAAGGAGAGTGAAAGCTAAATCTACAGGATCAGTGCAGATGAGAGAGCTGGTCTGACGAACAGCTGTAGGGAGGTGAGGAGCACACAAGATCGGGAGCAACAGGAGGGGGCTTGAGGAGCCAATCCAATCCAGTCCAGCAAAGAGTGATGGAGGAGTTTTGAGGGATAAGTGGAGTCAGTGGCTACAGGAAACAAGAGAAAAGGAGAAAAACTGATCATTCAGCAGCAAGAAAGCAGAATTCAGAACAGAATTAAAGTTAGCTCGGCATAGAGGGACACATTCCCAGCAAAGAAGCAGAAATCATAGCATCAGACCAATTACTGGAATAGGGGCAATCCAGCAGAAAATACACTCTTAGTAGGAAGCGGCAGTGAAGCTGGGAACCACAGTAAAGCCTAGAAGCCAGCGGAAAAATGAACTTTGGTCCAGAAGACAGATTTTTGTCTGGGACCCAACACAGAAGCAGAGTAAAGCTGAGAAGTCAGCAGTACGTACACTCAGTCATGTAATAGCACTTTGCACTCTTAAGATTTACATTACTTTGGTTCTATAATGAAATTTTTCTGGAACACATCTATATATCATCTGTAATATGACCACTTTCTAAAGACCTTAGTCACCAATTTACTCACATACATCTGTTTGTTAAACTCAACAGCCAGAAGAAATTTAGGACTCTAAAGTATCATATACCTGAATCCAACTTATACAAATCTGGCAACATAAAGTGGTATTGATCAATCAATAAGTGTTTAAGTAGAAAGAAACTAGAAAGGAATAACATATTATACAATACTTACTGCTGTTAAGAGTAGTACTGGACTGTGAATTCCCATGTTCAAGGTTAATGCAAGGACCTCACAGCACAGACCGAGTAAAAGAATCAGTGAGACTTACATAAGTGAATCGGGCAATTACTGTCCTTGGCTCTGGGAAGGAAAGGTGTGCGTGTGCATATATTCCAGGTGTCAAAAAATGCAATAATCAGCTAAATGGCACAGGTTACCACACCTACCACTTTAAATGACATAAATTAGGCCTACCTAAAAATGAGGTGCCAACCTGGGGAAGCATGCTAAAAAGCGGAAGCAGCATGCTATAGACAGGGCTAAGCGATCCAACAATCAACGGATCAGATCAAAGCTCTGCAGTCCTACCACATCCAGTCGTGAATGGTGGTGGACCATTAAACAACTAACGGGAGGAGGAGGCTCCATGAATTTCTTCAATGATGGTGGAACCCAGCATGTGAGTGCAAAAGACAAGGCTGAAGCGTTTGCAACCATCTTCAGCCAGAAGTGCTGAGTGGTTGATTCATATCGGCCTACCCGCGAGGTCCCCACCATCACAGAAGCCAGTGTTCAGCCAATTGGATTCACTCCACGTGATATCAAGAAACGGCTGAGTGCACAGGATACAGCAAAGGCTATGGGCCCTGACAACATCCCGGCAATCGTGCTGAAGACTTGTGCTCCAGAACTAGCCGCGCCTCTAGCTAAGCTGTTCCAGTACAGCTCTAACACTGGCGTACATCCGACAATGTGGAAAACTGACCAGGTATGTCCTGTCCACAAAAAGCATGACAAATCCAACCCAGCCAATTACCGCCCCATCGGTCTACTCTCAATCATCAGCAAAGTGATGCAAGGTGTCATCGACAGTGCTATCAAGCGGCACTTACTCACCAATAACCTGCTCACTGATGCCCAGTTTGGGTTCCGCGAAGAACACTCGGCTCCCGACCTCATTACAGCCTTGGTCCAAACGTGGACAAAGGAGCTGAATTCCAGAGGTGAGGTGAGAGTGACTGCCCTTGATATCAAGGCAGCATTTGACCGAGTGTGGCATCAAGGAGCCCTAGTAAAACTGAAGTCAATGGGAATCAGGGGGAAAATGCTCCACTGGCTGGAGTCATACCTAGGACAAAGGAAGATGGTTGTGGTGGTTGAAGGTCAATCATCGCAGCCCAAGGACGTCACTGCAGGAGTTCCTCAGGGCAGTGTCCTAGGCCCAACCATCTTCAGCTGCTTCATCAATGACCTTCCCTCCAACATAAGGTCAGAAATGGGGATGTTCGCTGATGACTGCACAGTGTTCAGCGCCATTCACAACTCCACAGGTAATGAAGCAGTCCATGCCCGCATGCAACAAGACCTGGACGATGTTCAGGCTTGGGCTGATAAGTGGCAGGTAACAGTCGCACCACAGAAGTGCCAGGCAATGACTATCTCCAACAAGCGAGAGTCTAACCACC
Source organism: Somniosus microcephalus (assembly GCF_052327205.1). Lineage (NCBI taxonomy): Eukaryota > Metazoa > Chordata > Chondrichthyes > Squaliformes > Somniosidae > Somniosus > Somniosus microcephalus. The sequence goes on from NC_140999.1 coordinate 145,172,058, forward strand.
TCCCCTTGACATTCAACGGCATCACCATCAACATCCTGGGGGTCACCATTGACCAGAAACTTAACTGGATCAGCCTCATAAATACTGTGGCAACAAGAGAAGGTCAGAGGCTAGATATTCTGTGGAAAGTGTCTCACCTCTTGACTCCCCAAAGCCTTTCCACCATCTACAAGCCACAAGTAAGGAGTGTGATGGAATACACTCCACTTGCCTGGATGAGTGCAGCTGCAACAACACTCAAGAAGCTCGACACCATCCAGGACAAAGCAGCCCGTTTGATTGGCACCCCATCCACCACCTTAAACATTCACCCCCTCCACCATCGACGTACCGTGGCTGCAGTGTGTACCACCTACAAGATGTACTGCAGCAACTCACCAAGGCTTCTTCGGCAGCACCTCCGAAACCCACGACCTCGTCCACCTAGAAGGACAAGGGCAGCAGGCGCATGGGAACACCACCACCTCCAAGTTCCCCTCAAGTCACACATCATCCTGACTTAGAAGTATATCACCGTTCCTTCATCGTTGGTGGGTCAAAATCCTGGAACATCCTACCTAACAGCACTGTGGGAGTGCTTTCACCACTTGGACTGCAGTGGTTCAAGAAGGCGGCTCACCACCACCTTCTCAAGGGCAACTAGGGATGGGCAATAAATGCTGGCCTTGCCAGCGATGCCCACATCCCATAAATTAATTTTTAAAAATTCACAGATTCTTTTCTGCTAGTCAGGTGAATGACACTTCTGGAAACCATCATAATGTTTAAATGTCTCCAAATCAAGCTATTGAGAAATCTACATCCAGCTGTAAGGTTTCTATGTGCCAAATATGGAGTGTGCTCTCTCTCTCGCAATAGGGACACATGCCATGTCCAAGGTGCTTAGGTGCAGATAGTTGGGTAATTCTAGCATTTTACCAGCTGAAATCATTCACCTTACCATTATTTTTCTAGCTAGGACCACCATACCCACTGATACATTGGCTGACAGTGTTATCTGAAATTGGGGTGAATCCTAACCTATAATCACTGAGCTACTCCCAACCTTGCAGAGTTCATTACTGAGCCAAGCTGGCTGGTCAATGATTGGGCCTGAAATTGCTACAATGGCGGTGACGACTGTCAATTGAATCTTTGAGCTCCCTGTTAACATCTTACTATATTTGCACCACAAATTGCTGAAACATCGTTCCATTAATGGTGTGTTGAGGACAATGATGAATCAGGGACCTTGTGGACACCGTGCCCAATGGCTTATCCCGCAGAACAACCACATGTCACTATAAAGAGCTGAAAAAAGGTGCTATAACTGTAAGATTACTTTTCTCTCTTGTTCAGACTACTGAAGGCTAAGAATGAGCAATATACTGTAACTTTAAAGAATTAAATTTAACATAAAACATGACAGTTTGTTCCAGAAAGAAGGTAGTAACTTTTCATACAACCTTTTTCCAGTGAGCACAACCCAGGACAAAGAATTGATCATGTTCTTTGCATTGGGAGAAGAAGGTGGTTCCTCTCCTACACTGTCTTGTCCAGGTGTCGCATGTGGTTCTCCTGAAAGCCCTCGCAGAATGGAATGTTTTATATGGTTTTCTTTCCAAAATTTGCTGTTTAATTATCATATCTTTCATGGGGTGTTTTAAACATCAAAAATTCTCTTATCTGGCCTCTCAAGAACAAATGAAATGAGTGCATATCTTTTTTCTTTCCTTACCTCCTCACTCCTGAAGCTTGAAACTTGTAAGCTTCAGAGTCCGTTTATTAAGCTTTCTGGGATTGAAGGACAGGTTTAAATGCACCAATTCAGCTGTGGTACAATCAAGTTCACAATACACGAAAATCTCAAGCCTCTCCTACCTAAAACTGTGATCTACAACTAGTACGAAGCCAACTTTTAATCATTCCATTTAAAGTTTAAAAATTGCTCAGTCTGCTCAGCCATCTTTAAAGTTTTAGGGCCTGAAATTCCTGGTGTCTCATTACACCGCCAGCATGGCCCAATGTTGATCCTGCTCCTCATACCGAGGTTCGAGTCATTAGCATATAAGGAGTTGATGCCCAAGCAATTCATGCCATTTCATGGGCATTGAACCTGTGGAGTGCCAGGAAAACTGTAGCGATACTATACCATTGTCAAGGAGGTGGATCGCTGTGATTGACGCTAAATTTTTTACAAAATTACCCTGTAACCTCTCTGTTGCTCCATTCGTGACAGCAATAGGTGGCTCTGGAAAACCAACATTAGGTCCCTACCACCAAACTGGTAAACATAAGAAATAGGAGCAGGAGTAGGCCATCCGGCCCTTTGAGCCTGCTCCACCATTCAAGAAGATCATGGCTGATCTTCTACCTCAGCTCCACCTTTCTGCACTATCCCCTTGATTCCTTTAGTATCCAAAAATCTATCGATCTCTGTCTTGAATATATTAAATGACTGCACTTCCATAGCCCTCTAGGGTAGAGAATTCCAAAGATTCACAACCCTTTGAGTGAAAAAAATTCTCCTCATCTCAGTCCTAAATGGCCGACCCCTTATTCTGAGATGTGACCCTAGATCTAGACTCCCCAGCCAGAGGAAAAATCTTTCCAGCATCTAACCTGTCAAGCCCCTTAAGAATTTTATATGATTCAATTAAATCACATCTCATTCTTCTAAACTCTATGGAATATAGGCCTAGTCTACTCTATCTCTCCTCATAGAACAATCCCCCCATCCCAGGAATCAGTCTAGTGAACCTTCGTTGCACTCCCTCTAAGGCAAGTATATCCTTCCTTATACACTGGCATTTTTTGGCTGAGTAAACACAAAGGTATCCACACGTAAAAATGGAATTTTAAGAAAAATAGTTTTAGAAAAACAAAAATAAGTATATGCCTGTATAAAATATTAAAAATATAAAACAGCATCAAAATGGAATGAAGGAACAAGATAAGAATGAAGGAGGAGAAAATGAAAGGATAAAGAATATGATAAACCACATAAGACAATCTAATTGTGAACTCTGAAATATGCAAGTATAATTGATAGCAGGCTTATTCCTCACTGATTATTATTGACATGTTGGTGTTTAATAGTCAGGCCCCCTAAAATTCAACACTTAAAGGCTAATTTCTATAGCAATCTCAACCAAAATTCTGCAACATGGGAACATAGATTTTGCAGGAATCCTGTCTGGGGTTTGGGAAGATCTCAATATTGACAAAATTAATAGTTTAAAAACACTATTAAAACAGTACTAGATTAATGTATTTTGTTTAGAAAAATTATCTATTTGAAACTGATTATCAGCAGTTTACTGTGCTTAGCCTGGGTTCCTAATAACACCTAGCTATCCCACCTGTTTTTAGCTAGCCAGTTGACACAGCTAGGGTGTTAAATTAATGACTGTTATGTAGGTAGTTCTGAATCCAAATGGTAACAGTCTTCTAATCCCATAAATTTGGAGCTGGTTAGTACTCAAACATTTTACAACCTGCAGCTTTACCTGCTAAACCGGATTTAGAATTTCTGCAAAACCATCCAATAAAGGTGTTTGCTGACTTAAGCTTTTCACTGATGTCAATGAAACAATTATCAGGGCATCTAACTTGCCTGCAATGGCCAGATCTCCTTCACTTTAAACAGAAATACTGATGCTTTGCGCTTTTTAAAATAGAAATACAGTACTACAAAACCACAAAAAATTCCATACATTTTTTTCTCACAAAAATGTTCTGAATATTAAACAGGTACAAAGTTGATGAGCCCGTATGGCATAGGCAGGTAGTTCCAGAAATAATGACCTTGTGGTGAAAACATACATCGTCATTGTAGAGCACCACTAATGTAAAGTGGCTACCTTGCTAAAGTTGTTGCAACCAGTCCAATGGAGTTTATTGCAAAATTGGCTAAGATGATAGTGTGTGAATGCCTTGACAGGCTGAATCTGGCCTTCATGCCTGTGCAACTCCATTCTAGTCAATTAGTAAATTGGTAATAATTTTGTGTGACAGGCAAATATCAAAATTGTACACACCTGAGCAACAATTGTACAACACTCAAGAAGCTCGACACCATCCAGGACAAAGCAGTTCACTTGATTGGCACCCCAGCCACCGCCTTAAACATTCACTCCCTCCACCACCGGCGTACCGTGGCTGCAGTGTGTACCATCTACAAGATGCACTGCAGCAACTCGCCAAGGCTTCTTCAGCAGCACCTCCCAAACCTGCAACCTCTTCCACCAAGAAGGACAAGGGCAGCAGGTGCATGGGAACACCACCACCTCCAAGTTCCCCTCCAAGTCACACACTATCCTGACTTGGAAGTATATCACCGATCCTTCATCGTTGCTGGGTCAAAATCCTGGTACTCCCTACCTAACAGCACTGTGGGAGTACCATCACCACACGGACTGCAGCAATGCAAGAAGGCGGCTCACCACCACCTTCTCAAGGGCAACTATGGATGGACAATAAATGCTGGCATTGCCAGTGACACCCAGACCCCATAAACGAATAATAAAAAAAAAAGATCCTTAGAAAACATTTTATAGGAGTTTCATTGAGAAGGAAAAGAGAATAAATACCAAACTGAGATGGAAAAAGAGCTAGGAAATGGAAAAAATAGAACTAATAGTTGAATGCTATGAAATAAAGGTTGGAGAAAATAGTAATTATTTTCCATAAGGTCATAGATCAATAACCAGATTTGCAATCACATATTGTTACAGAGGCAAAACATATTCAGAAAAAAGCGATAAAACTCAGTTATTTTCTGTTACAAATGTATAGGTTCTAACCTGTACTACATACCTTCTAATTGTCCTTACTATCTGCCTAATAGGAATTAACCTCTAACTGACCTCAGGATGTTTAGTTAGACCTTGGTGCCTTCAAGAGACAGGACAGCTGCACTTTAGCACGCTGAGCATTACATGATATAATACCCTTGTCCTTATGAATTAGCATATCCTCTGACTTACTGTGAGCATTCCATGTGAGTTCTGTCAGTGTTTCAAATGAACAAAAATACCATCTGATTAAAGTGTTGGGTTGAAACTGAGTGGCTTATTGAAAAATTAAACCTGGGTATAAATTCAGCCCAGACAGATAGGCTCTTCACTATGGCTCAGTGCTGATTTAAAAGCCCTTTCTGTCCTGCTTACTCAGACCAATCTGTGTAGCTGATGTTTCTGGTACACCTATGAGTTGTAGAGAAAATCTTGTAATGAAAAGATGTAACTGTTTGCTCAGTCATAACTTCAGGTTTACCAGTTCAGAACAGATCACAGGTGACACTGAGAGAAGTTGCTCCTTAGCTAGGTTCACATGGTGTTAAAAGTACTTCTTTGCTGCAACAATAAAACAGCTCGGACCATATTTCCCCTCCCCACTAATTGAAGTGAAAAAGTAGACGTGTATGAATGTGTAGTGATGATGCATTACGAGCAGAAAGTTCTTATAAACTAGCCATCCATGTGCTGCTGAACATTCCTACTCATCCAAAAATTAATTAATCAATATTACAGAATAGATTTGAAAAAAAACAATTTGTGCTTTTTAAAGTTATTAATGAGGAACCTGTGCAGCATTCCTCAGCTGTGAAATGAAATTGAAAAATTAGTATTTTACTCCTTTTGACAATTACAGTTAATGAGGTGTGTGAGCAGGAAGATTTCAAATTATCAGAACAGGAGTGGCAGTCGGGTTGTCAATCCAACTGGATTGAATATAAGAACATAAGAAATAGGAGCAGGAGTAGGCCATCCAGCCCTTCGAGCCTGCTCCGCCATTCAATAAGATTATAGCTGATGTTCTGCTCGACTCTACTTTCCCACCCTACCCCCATATTCCTTGATTCCCTTAGTATCCAAAAATCTATCGATCTCAGTCTTAAATATACTCAACGACTGAGCATCCACAGCTCTCTGGGGTAGAGAATTCCAAAGATTCACAACCCTTTGAGTGAAGAAATTTCATCTCAGTCCTAAATGGTCGACCCCTTATTCTGGGACTGTGACCCCTAGTTCTAGATTCCCTAGCCAGGGGAAACATCCTCCCAGCATCTACCCTGTCAAGCCCTTTAAGAATTTTATATATTTCAATGAGATTACCTCTCATTCTTCTAAGCTACAGGGAATATAGTCCTAGTCTACTCAATGTCTCCTCATAGGACAATCCCCTCATCCCAGGAATCCGTCTAGTGAACCTTTGTTACACTCCCTCTAGGGCAAATATATCCTTCCTTAGGTAAGGAGACCAAAACTGTACACAATACTCCAGGTGTGGTCTTACCAAGGCCTTATATAATTGCAGTAAGACTTCTTTACTCTTATACTCCAATCCCTTTGTAATAAAGGCTAATATACCATTTGCTTTCCTAATTGCCTGCTGTACCTGCACATTAACTTTCTGCGATTCATGTACAAGGACACACAGGTCCCTCTGAATACCAACATTTCCTGGTCTTTCACCTTTTAAAAAATATTCTGCGTTTCTATTTTTCTTACTAAAGTGGATAATTTCACATTTCTCCATATTATATTCCATCAGCCACATTCTTGCCCATTCAGTTAACCTGTCTATGTAGCCTCTTTGCATCCTCCTCAAAGTTCACTTTCCCACCTAACTTTGTATCAACAGCAAACTTGGATACATTACACTCAGTCCGCTCATCTAAGTCATTGATATAGATTGTAAATAACTGAGGCCCAAGAACCGATCCCTGCAGCACTCCAGTGCCATCATGAAAATGAACTGTTTATTCCGTTAACCAATCCTTAATCCATGCTAATATATTACCACCAATTCCATGAGCCCTAATTTTGTGTAATAACTGCATGCTTGGCAGCTTATCGAATGCTTCTTGAAAATGCAAATAAATTACATCGGCTGGATCCCCCTTATCTACCCTGCTAGTTACAATCTCAAAAAACGCTTAACAGATTTGTCAAACACGATTTCATAAATCCATGTTGACTCTGCCTAATCATATTATGATTTTCTAAGTGCCCCGTTACCACATCCCTAATAATAGATTATAGCAATTTCCCTACTACTGATGACAGGCTAACTGGCCTGTAGTTCCATGTTTTCTCCATCGTTTCTTGAATTGCGGGGTTACGTTTGCTACCTTCCAATCCATAGGGACCATTCTAAAATCTAGGGAATTCGGGAAGATCAAAACCAATACATCCAGTATCTCTGTAGCCACCTCTTTTAAAACCCTAGGGTGTAGGCCATCAGGTCCAGGGAATTTGACAGCTTTTAGTCCCATTAATTTCTCCAGTAATATTTCTTTAATAATACTAATTTCTTTTCAGTTCCTCATTTTCACTAGACCCCACTATTTCTGGGATATTTTTTGCGTCTTCTACCATGAAGACAGATACAAAGGCCAGAATTTTCCTGGGGGTTAGTGGGTGGGATCGGTGGTGGGTCGGGTGGGAAATTTGATTATTTTGACAGTGGGTTGGGATCCAGCTATCAACCCACCACAACGCGCCTTGCACACAGGCGCCTGTGGGATCTCCGATCCGACCCGACCTGCAGAAGCGGGCAACCTAATTAAACCAATTAACAACAGAGAATGCTGGAAAAACTCAGCAGGTCAGGCAACATCCGTGGAGAGAAATTTGAGTTGACGTTTCGGGTTGAAACCCTTCTTCAAAACTGGAAAGAAAATTAAAAGATCGAAGGCAAAGCTGCGATCGAACAAAAGAAGAAAAGGAGACAATAAAAGGTATTAGAAGCCAGATGAGATGGTAATGGGCCCGTGGAGACAAAAGGCAGCTGAGATTAGGTGTGAAGTGTACTGGCAGGATAAGGACAGCTGCCAGGTGAGAGAGAGAAACAAAAGGAAAGGAGTGGGGTGGGGGAAAGGAGGACCCAAAACAAAGGGGTGGAAAAAATTAAAAGGAAAAAAAGTAATAGAAGCCGAGGTTATGATCTGAAATTATTGAACTCGATATTGAGTCCGGAAGGCTGCAAAGTGCCTAATCAGAAGATGATTTGCTGTTCCTCAAGTTTACGTTGAGCTTCCGTGGAACAATACAAGAGGCCAAGGACGGTGAGGTCCGAGTGGGAATGGAGCGGTGAATTAAAATGACAGGCGACCGGAAGCTCGGGGTCACCCTTACGGACTGAACGGAGGTGTTCCGCAAAGCGGTCACCCAATCTGCGTTTGGTCTCCCCAATGTAGAGGAGACCGCATTGTGCGCAGCGAATATAGTATACTAGATTGCAAGAAGTACAAGTGAATCACTGTTTCACCCGGAAGGGGTGTTTGGGGCCCTGGACAGTGGGAAGGGGGGAGGTATAGGGGCAGGTGTTACATCTCCTGCGCTTGCACGGGAAGGTGCCAGGCGAAGGGGAAGGGCTGTTGGGGGTGATAGAGGAGTGGACTAGGGTGTCTCGGAGGAAGCGGTCCCTACGGAATGCTGAAAGGGGAGGGGAGGGGAAGATGTGTTTGGTGGTGGGATCACTTTGGAGGTAGCGGAAATGGCGGAGGATGATCCGTTGAATGTGGAGGCTGGTGGGGTGAAAGGTGAGGACAAGGGGAACCCTATCGTGGTTCTGGGAGGGAGGGGCAGGGGTGAGGGCAGAAGTGTGTGAGATAGAACGGACACGGTCGAGGGCCGTGTCGCCCACGGTAGAGGGGAATCCTCGGTTGCGGAAAAAGGAAGACATGTCGGAAGCACTGGTGTGGAAGGTGGCATCGTCGGAGCAGATACGGCGGAGGCGGAGAAACTGGGAGAATGGAATAGAGTCCTTACAGGAGGCGGGGTGGGAGGAAGTGTAGTCCAGGTAGCTGTGGGAGTCAGTGGGCTTGTAGTGAATATTGGTCGATAATCTATCCCAGAGATGGAGACGGAGAAGTCGAGGAAGGGAAGGGAGGAGTCAGAGATGGACCATGTGAAGGTGAGGGAAGGGTGGAAATTGGAGGCAAAGTGAATGAAATTGTCTAGTTCGGGGCGAGAGCAGGAAACGGCACCGATACAGTCATCAATGTATCGGAAAAAGAGGTGAGGGAAGGGACCTGAGTAGGGCTGGAACAAAGATTGTTCCACATAGCCCACGAAAAGGCAGGCATAGCTAGGACCCATGCGGGTACCCATAGCAACACCTTTAATTTGGAGGAAATGAGTGGAGTTAAAGGAGAAGTTGTTCAATGTGAGAACAAGCTCAGCCAGGCAGAGGAGGGTGGTGGTGGGGACTGGACGGGCCTCTGTTCAAGGAAGAAGCGTAGCGCCCCCAGGCCATCCTGATGGGGGATGGAGGTGTAGAGGGATTGTATGTCCATGGTGAAAAGGAAGCGGTTGGGGCCAGGAAACTGGAAACTGTTAAAGTGGCGGAGGGCGTCCGAAGAGTCGCGGATGTAGGTGGGAAGAGACTGGACAAGGGGAGAAAAGATAGAGTCGAGATAGGAAGAGTTGAGTTCCGTGAGGCAAGAACAGGCTGAAACGATGGGTCTACCAGGGCAGTCCTGTTTGTGGATCTTGGGAAGGAGGTAGAAGCGGGCTGTGCGGGGTTGGGGAACTATGAGGTTGGTGGCAGCGGGGGGGAGATCTCCAGAGGAGATGAGGTCAGTGACAGTCTTGGAAATGGTGGTTTGATGTTCGGTAGTGGGGTCATGGTCCAGGTGGAGGTAGGAGGAGGTGTCGGAGAGTTGGTGTTCAGCTTCCGCTAGGTAGAGGTCTGTAAGCCAAACAACAACAGCACCACCCTTGTCAGCGGGTTTAATGACAATGTCAGGGTTGGATCTAAGAGAATGGAGTGCTGCGAGTTCAGAGGGAGGTAGGTTGGAGTGAGTGAGGGGAGCAGAGAAATGGAGACGGCCGATGTCACGGCGGCAGTTAGCGATGAAAAGATCTAGAGAGGGTAAGAGGCCAGGGGGAGGGGTCCAGGTAGAACGGGAATTCTGCAAGCGGGGGAAAGGGTCAGTCGTGCGGGGGGAAGACTCCTGGCCAAAGAAGTGGGCACGGAGCCGAAGGTGGCGGAAAAAGAGTTCAGCATCATGCCGAGCTCGAAATTCATTGAGGTGGGGGCGTAAGGGGATGAAGCTCAGGTCTTTGCTGAGGACTGATCGTTCATGGTCAGAGAGTGGAAGGTCAGAGGGGATGGTGAAAACGCGGCAGGGGGTGAGATTGGAAGAAGGGGGGTCAGAGGAATGTGAAGGGGAAGAAGGTTCCAGAGGGGCGTTGGTGTCCAAGAGTTGATGAAGCTTGCGATCCTTGACATCGGAAAGGAAGAGGAAAAGTTTTTTGTTGAAGCGTCGGATGAGTCGAAGGATGAAATGGAACTGTGGACCCGGACAGCTTTGAGATAGAGTGCGCCGGTGTTGCTGAAGAGAGAGGTCGAGAGTGTTCATGTGGCGATGCATGGCATTGAGCGTGGATCTCAGGATGCGGCGAGAGCAGTAGTTCGAGGAACGATGAATATCTTGGAGATATTTGTAATCCTGGGTGGATCCGAAACATGAAGTAATACAGCTGATTACTTGACGGTTTCAAATGTACAGTAAAAGCTCCCACCTGACAGATCTTCACTTTTCTCAGCCGCAAGCTGTTTCTCCATCCATTTCCAGCGCAGATTCTGCAGGATTTCCACTTTCCACTCTCCATCCACTCTTACCTCATTGGAAGAACTCTCTTACCATTGACAGAATGATTCTGACATCTCTACTTCACCTGCCATCTTCCCCTCCCCTCCCCTTTCAGCATTCCGTAGGAACCGCTCCCTCCGAGAAACCCTAGTCCACTCCTCTATCACCCCCAACAGCCCTTCCCCTTCGCCTGGCACCTTACCGTGCAAGCGCAGGAGATGTAACACCTGCCCCTATACCTCCCCCCTTCCCAATGTCCAGGGCCCCAAACACCCCTTCCAGGTGAAACAGCGATTCACTTGTACTTCTTGCAATCTAGTATACTGTATTCGCTCCGCACGATACGGTCTCCTCTACATTGGGGAGACCAAACACAGGTTGGGTGACTGCTTTGCGGAACACCTCCGTTCAGTCCGTAAGGGTGACCCCGAGCTTCCGGTCGCCTGTCATTTTAATTCACCGCTCCATTCCCACTCGGACCTCACCGTCCTTGGCCTCTTGTATTGTTCCACGGAAGCTCAACGTAAACTCGAGGAACAGCAAATCATCTTCCGATTAGGCACTTTGCAGCCTTCCGGACTCAATATCGAGTTCAATAATTTCAGATCATAACCTCGGCTTCTATTACTTTTTTCCTTTTAATTTTTTCCACCCCTTTGTTTTGGGTCCTCCTTTCCCCCCGCTCCTTTCCTTTTGTTTCTCTCTCTCACCTGGCAGCTGTCCTTATCCTGCCAGTACACTTCACACCTAATCTCAGCTGCCTTTTGTCTCCACGGGCCCATTACCATCTCATCTGGCTTCTAATACCTTTTATTGTCTCCTTTTCTTCTTTTGTTCGATCGCAGCTTTGCCTTCGATCTTTTAATTTTCTTTCCAGTTTTGAAGAAGGGTTTCAACCCGAAACGTCAACTCAAATTTTTCTCCACGGATGTTGCCTGACCTGCTGAGTTTTTCCAGCATTCTCTGTTGGTATTTTGGATTTCCAGCATCTGCAGTATTTTGCTTGACGGTTTCAAATGTACAGTAAAAGCTCCCACCTGACAGACCTTCACTTTCCTCAGCCACAAGCTGTTTCTCCATCCATTTCCAGCACAGATTCTGCAGGATTTCCACTTTCCACTCTCCATCCACTCTTACCTCATTGGAAGAACTCTCTTACCATTGACAGAATGATTCTGACATCTCTACTTCATCTGCCATCTATTCCATCAACATGGGTGCCCTTTCTACTGTCTCACGTTGGTCCACAAAATCCGACCACGATCAGCTCCAACACCAGCAGCACCAACAACAACACCAACCTTCTCCGCTATCACGTGATGCTGCACAGGACAGAAGGCATCAGCACCCGACCACATTGCTGCCTGGGCGGCAAGGGATGGCCTCACCATGGCCAGATTTACTTCACTTGATGCTGTACACCCTGGCTGCCACATGATGCACCACCCCACACCAACACCAAAATGCATCCATGCAATGTCCAAGCTGTAGGGGGTTTGTGGCGTGTGCCCAGTCAGCTCTGCCCCTGACTGTCTCTGAGCAGTTCGAATCGCTCCTACACCCCTGGGTTCTAGACACCGGACTTAGGTACAGGTGGCGATACAGAAAAACGAGCAGACAAGTGGTTCGGTGCAAGAAAACCGTAATTTTTATTAAAGGCAAAACAAGATCACAATACTGAGAATTACTAAGATAATTACAGGCATATAAAAATAATACACTTATTTGGGAATGGGGAACACACGGCACATCGAGGGAACAAACACGTTAAAAAGCCCCTTATCCTTATCCCACCCCCTATACCTAACTAGATTAAGCTATGAGTGGCCAGGGATTTATGCTCACCAATTCAAAAACCTGTTGACTTTTAATGGTTGTGAGTTTTGTGGTCTGTTCTTGCTGTCCTTTGGGGTACTTCGTTGCCACGTAGTCACAGAGCACAGCGGTGGAGTTGTTTATGCGAATCACCCTCCTTTTCCTCAGCTAATGTCGTCGAGTCACGTCTTCGTCGAGTCGCGATGGGTCTTCTTCTTCTTCCTCGGGCGGTTTAGTCGCTGACGGGTTTTTTAAATGGTTGGGGCTCGGTTAGCGGTTTATATTGTTAAACTGATTTTACTAGCCATGCTTTAAACACCAGTTTATTCATCAAACGCCAGCTTATAACTAGGCATTTGGCCCCCAACGCGTCTTTCCGCTGCCCTTCTCTGCCCTTATCGGTTTACTGTATTCTTCATCTTGTCCCGTCTCGTCTGCCTGTTTGTGGCCTGTGTGTCCTATGTGTTTTCAAATTCAGGTCTCGTTCTCCTCCCGAGTTTGGCCCTCGGTGTAGTAATGGGAGTCCTTGGTGTTGAGCGGCGCGGGGAGCGAGAAGAGAGCCCGCCACGAGGCCAAGGGCATGAGAACGAGAGGCAGGCCGGAGGGGCAAGAGCAAGAGAGCGATCACTACCAATAGGCCTACAATTATACCCGGTTCTTCATTCCTTATCTGCGCGCCAAATCAGGTCAGTCCTTTGTCTAACTTTTGGCGGGCTCGTTTAAAATGATTACAGCCATTTACTTTAACGACTTCTGGGGTGGTTGTCTCTGTGCTTAATGGCTTCGATGTCCTGGCTGTTTGTTATTTATGAAATGTAATTGTCCTCATCCTGGCTTGATGGCTACTGTGAGCTGTTGCCGATTAAATATGCAGAAACCTAATGGCCTCGATTAGGCCCATTTTGACCTGACCTGTTCCAAGGTGAATGAATGCATATTCTGTGTTTGCTTAGCTGTCTGGCTCCACAAAGTCTTTTCACAGATTCCTGCATTTTAGGTTTCGTTTCAGGTTTTGAAAAGTGCCTGCCTTTTTGCAGGGTGTTAGATCCGTGGTTCAGTGGATAAATAATTACACGGATGTTGTACATAACAAATAACAGGTCTTTACTGGAGGAGGGCAATCTCTAGACTGGAGTACAGAGGCATGCGCACAGCTTATATACCGGTGTGGTTACTGCCGGTACTACAGTATACAGGAGCTGTAAAAAGTAGTTCTGACTTAAAGCACATACACTACAATTCCTCCCTTTTTAGATTAATAATACCCCCTTAATATTCAAATAACAATTACATTTTTATATGTACATTCAATAACAAAAGTCCATTTATAGATTCAGTCTTTGGGGCGGCTTCCTGACCCTTTTGGGATAGCGCCTTTCCGGAGGTTCTTGTTCTTGGTGCAGAGGTGATTCTGACCCCCTTTCATCGGGTAGTTCATCGGGTTCCACTGCTACTGGGTCTGAAGTAGATACTACCGGTATGTCGGGTTCATCCCCAGATACTCGAGACATGGGGTTGACGCATTCCTGTGATGCTAAGATCTGATCGACGTGGCATCTCACAATGTTCTCCCCGACATCCACTGTGTACATTAATGGCCCCTGCCTTGTAAATATTGTTCCGGGTTGCCACTTCTCTGTTCGATAGTCCCAGGCCAAGACTGGTTGCCCTACATTGAAGCTCCTTGTCGGCTTCTCGTTGATGTGCTGGAATTGTTTGTCCTCAACATTTCTTTGCACATTTGGTCTGAGCAAGTCCAGACGAGATCTCAACCTTCGGTTAAAGAACATCATGGCCGGGGTCTGGTTGGTAACTGCATGTGTCGCGTTTCGGTAGGCTAATAAGAAATTGTCCATCTTATGCTGTAGTGGAATTTCCTCGTCGCACATGGCCTTTATCGCCTTCTTAAAGGTTTGTACGAACCTCTCAGCCAATCCATTGGTGGCTGGATGATACGGGGCGGATGTGTAATGCCTTACCCCATTCCTTTTCATGAATTTTTGGAACGCATCGGACACAAACTGTGGTCCATTATCAGAGCAGATCTGCTCTGGCAACCCGTTTCTGGCAAATATGGTCCGTAGGACTGCAATCGTTTTCTCTGTAGTGATTGAAGACATCTTTATCACCTCAGGCCACTTTGAATGAGCATCCACTGCTATTAAGAACATTGAATCCATGAATGGACCAGCGAAATCAATGTGCACCCGTTGCCATGGAGAGGAGGGCCACTCCCATGGGTGTAGAGGGGCATGTGCTGGTGCATTTTGGACCTTCTGGCATCCTAAGCAGCTCTTAATTAGGCCTTTGATTTGTTGATCAATTCCCGGCCACCACACATAAGCCCTAGCTCGGCTTTTCATTTTTTCTCCCCCCAGATGACCTTCATGTAGCTCATTTAGCACTCTCTTCCTTAATTTGGGTGGAATCACCACTCTGGATCCACACATCACTGTCCCCTGGCATACTGACAGCTGTTCTCTTCTGGATGAGAATGCTGGCAACAGTGAGTCGCCATGTGTTGGCCATCCCCTCACCGTCAATTCATATACCCGTGACAGCGTCGGATCATTGCGGGTCTCCTTCTCTATATCCGCGTTTGTTACTGGCAATCGTTCAATTATCGACGAATAAAATATCTCGATAGGGTCCACTGCTGGTGCTTCTTCCACAGTAGGAAGTGGCAGGCGCGATAGCCCATCAGCGTTCCCATGCTGTCTCGTGCCTTTATATTCTATTTCATATTGATTCGCCCCTAGAAACAGGGACCATCTTTGTAACCGCTGTGCAGTCATTACTGGCACGCCCTTCTTAGGATTAAAGATGGAGACAAGTGGTTGGTGGTCAGTCAGCAAGGTGAACTTCTGTCCATGCAGATAGTGGTTGAATTTTTTTACTCCCCATACTAGGCTAAGGGCCTCCCTGTCAATCTGGGCGTAGTTGCGCTCGGCTGAGGTTAGTGACCGAGGCGCAAAGGCTACTGGCCTCTCCAAACCGTCCGGGAATTTGTGCGACAACACCGCTCCAATGCCGTAGGGTGATGCAGCACATGCCAAACGAATTGGTAGTGCTGGGTTGAAATGGGCCAACACATCTTTTGATGTGATCAATTCTTTACACTTCTGGAAAGCTCGTCTACGTTCGTCATCCCACTTCCATGGTACCCCTGTTTGCAGTAGGGTGTTCAGCGGGTGTAATACCGTAGACAAATTTGGTAAGAACTTGTGGTAATAGTTTACCAGCCCGAGGAACGACCTCAGTTGTGACACATTTTCCGGTGCTGGAGCCTTGACTACTGCCTCTATCTTGTCAGGGGACTTATGTAACCCCTCTTCATCGATGACGTGGCCGCAATATGAGTTCTGTTTCTGGAAAAACTCGCACTTGTGGCGATTAGCTCGTAGCCCATATTCCTTTAATCTGGCGAGCACCTTCTCCAAGTTAGTGAGGTGATCACCGTCATTTTCGCCCGTGACCAAGATGTCGTCCAAATAACACTGGGTCCCTGGAATCCCTTGCAGGACCTGATCCATCGCCCTTTGCCAGATAGCCGGAGCCGAGGCTACTCCAAACATCAGCCGGTTGTATTGATAGAGACCTTTATGGGTGTTGATCGTAAGGTAATGTTTCGAAGCTTCTTCTACCTCCATTTGCAAGTACGCCTGGGCTAGATCAATTTTTGTGAAGCATTTACCACCAGATAGCGAGGCGAAAATATCCTCAATTCGTGGAAGCGGATATTGCACCGTGTGAAGGACTGGGTTCACTGTCACCTTAAAATCCCCACAGATGCGGACCTTCTTTGGTTCCCCAGGCGTATTACTCAATGACCTCTTCATTACAGGAACGATGGGTGTAGCCCACTCGCTCCAGTCCACTTTGAACAGTACTCCTGAATGTTCCAACCCTTCCAGCTCTGCTTCAACCGTTGGTCTGATCGCATAAGGCACTGGTCTGGCCTTCAGAAACTTTGGGCTTGCATTATCCTCTATTTTAATTGTTGCTGTTATTCCTTTTAGTGTTCCTAGTCCCTCCTGGAACACTTCTTTTGCGTCAGTTAGCATTTTTGACAGTCGTCCAGGTGTGACGTCGTCATCCTTTTTGGCCTCCACCTTCAGTGCCTGTATGGAATGCCAATCTAAATGTATCTTCCGGATCCATTCACGTCCTAGCAGTGGTGGTCCTCCATTTGGCAATACATATATATCCATTTTAGGTATTTCCTGACCTTTATATGTCACTTTCACCCTTATTTTTCCTTTGGGGTAGACTTTTTGCCCCGTATACGTCTTCAAGACAATCTTTGTAGCTTTCAAGGGTATGTGTGAAAATAGCCGCTTGTAGTCTCTTTGATTTATTACTGTTAGAGCTGACCCTGTGTCCAATTCCATTTCCACTTGGACTCCATCTATCTTGAGTGTAACCCAGATAGTCTGGTGATCCTCCATTTTGGTTACATTATGTAGTTTCAGACAATCCAGCTCCTTGCTTCCGGAGTCTGTGTCACTTTTCTGTTCATCTGAACCACTGTCCATCACCTGGTGTACCTTTTTGTACTTCTCCTGTGGAGATTTCTTATTGTTGGTTTTCTTCCCAGACCTGCAGACTCTTGCTATGTGTCCTGCTTTCCCACACTGTCATGCTCACTTGGTCCTTGAACCAACAATCTTTCTGGTCATGTGTTGTTCTGCCGCAGCGATAGCACTTCCCTGTTCCATAGGTCATTTAGTTGGTGCCGTATTCTTGCGGTCTCCGTTGTATCTCTGCAGCGCCTCTTGCGGCTGCTTCGTGTGATACTGCCATACTGAAAGCTTTGTCCAGCGTAAGGTCCTTTTCTGATAGAAGCCGTTTCTGGGTTCCTTCACTTTGTAGCCCACACACAAACTTGTCCCTTAACGTGTCTGCTAGTCCCGCTCCAAACTGGCAGTATTTCGATAGCTTGCGCAGTTCCGTTAGGTACTCAGCATTTCTTTCGTCTTTGTGTTGGTTCCTTTTATGGAACTTAAATCGTTCTGCTATCAGCAGCGGTGTGGGGTTTAAGTGGTCCTGTAGGATTTCTACTATGCTTTCAAAATTCTTGTTTACCGGCTTCTCTGGGGTTATTAGATTTTGCAGTAACCCATAAGTTTTTGCACCCATGGAATTTAACAGAACCAGTGCTTTATTAGCATCTGGCACTTCATTCGCCCTGCAGTACACCTCAATATGTTCCACATATGTCGCCCAATCTTCGACTTCATTGTCGAATGTCGAGATACTGCCACTCTTCGGCATCCTTGGTTGTGCGTTAACTATCACCAATGGCGCCTCCCGCACTTCCCCTTCTTCTCCGCTGGCACAAAATGGCGTCTCCCGCGCTTTCCTTCCTTCCCGCGCTCGCCCGTCTTCTCCGCTGCGGCTTCGCAAAATGGCGTCTCCCGCGCTCTTCCTTCTCCACGGCTCAATGGCGCCTCCCGCGCTCTCCCCACTTCTCCGCGGCTCAATGGCGTCTCCCGCGCTCTCCCTGCTTCTCCGTGGCTCAGTGGCATCTCCCCTTGCTTCGCCCCGCGGACCCTGATCAGCCCGTGATCCCTGGCTGTGCTCTGCGCATTCTTCTCTTGATATTTGTCGACGCCGTTCAGTCTAGAACCCGGCTGTTTCTTGCCCTCTCTCTCTCCGGTTTTGCAGTATTTTTCCTCGACGCCGCTCGGTGATCAACCCCCGGCTGCGCCCTGCTCTCTTCACTCTTTTTCTTACCCCGTCGACGCTGCCTGGCTCTCTCTCTCTGCCATCGGTCGGCTCCAGCCGCCGCTGCTCGGGAAGGGTCTGCTCTGGACCTGTCGTCGGTCTCTTACTGCTCGTTGTGGCTGGGGAACCAAGCCCGGCTCTCCACAGCCTCCCCAGTGAAGTTGGATCTCTGCCTGACTGCTGGGCAGTTGCTCGCGGTCGACGCCCTTGTTCCTGGACTCGACTATTTTTTTTTTTTTGTTTGTTTAATGTTGCAGGTAGATTCGCATCAACACTCGTCGCCACTGTTAGATCCGTGGTTCAGTGGATAAATAATTACACGGATGCTGTACATAACAAATAACAGGTCTTTACTGGAGGAGGGCAATCTCTAGACTGGAGTACAGAGGCATGCGCACAGCTTATATACCGGTGTGGTTACTGTCGGTACTACAGTATACAGGAGCTGTAAAAAGTAGTTCTGACTTAAAGCACATACACTACACAGGGCCTTGCTTTTAAAATCCTGTACTTTTGGTCACGAGGTTGCAGAAGCCATTTTGGGTACCCTTTTTAACAACTTGTCCATACAGGGTACCTTTATCCATAACTTTTGGGGAACGTGGGAATTTTGAGAACCCTACAAAGCCATTCCTTTCACACTCACCAGTATTGCAGGGGGGGTTAACGTTATGTCTCACCATTCACTGCAACTTACTAAGACAAACCTGTCCAAGAATGCAAAGTGTTGAAAATAAAGGTTTCCACATTTGACAGCACATTAATAGAAACTTAACATAAACATTGCATAAAACACCCAAGTGGCTATCCTTGTGTGTTGTTAGTTGGTATGATTGGTCTAGGATGAGGGTGAGTATGAGGGGTGGCTAGTGAGATGTGTTGTGTATGTACCTTTAAGAGAATAACTGGTCTCAGACTGCAGTACCGGCAGTGACCACCCCTGTATAAAAGGCGCTAGAGAGCCTCTGTTGTTTAGATTCGTTATGGACTTCCACCAGTAAACATCTGTTTGTTTTCACTCCTGCTAGTCCGTGTCTAAATCATTCACGGACTTAACACTGGCGACGAGTAAAGAAACGAACTTACCTGCAACTCAGCAGCAGCTCCGACGACGTTGTTGAAGGTCGGAGACAAAAAAAAAAAAATAGAGGCCATTGAAACTCGAGAAACGGGCGTCGACCATCAATCATCGGGTTCAAGGCTTTGCAGGAGCGACTTTCCAGAGCCAGGCTGGGTCCCTCGGTCCGTGGTTTCCCAGCTAATCGGGCTGGTGGCAGGTAGTGCTCTGATCCTTCCTGGGCTGCAACGGGGCTGGGCAGCGAGTCGGGAAGCAAGGAGAGAGAGAGAGGGTGGAGCATACAGGGTGCGGCCGGTGTTTCGAAGCTGGGCAGCGTTCGGACCTCAGAAGAGGGAGGGAAGTGTCCCAGAGTGTCCGCTCCACAACGGGAAGATAATAAAAGAAAACGAATTAATATTTAATGCGCAGGAAACCGTGGAAAGCAGCGCTAACAACAGCTGGGAAGAAGACAAAGCGCGGGAGGTGCCATTTTGTTAAATCGGGCAAGAAGGCAAAGCGCGGGAGGCGCCATTTTAGATTTGCAAGATGCCGAAGACTGGCTGTATCACTGCTTTTGATAATACATTAGAGGACTGGACCACGTATGTGGAAAGAGTCGAGGTATATTTCGAGGCAAATGAAATAGCGGAGGGGAAAAAGGCATCAATATTGCTAAACTTAATGGGCGCTAGAACGTACAGCCTATTGCGGGATCTGATTACTCCAGCCAAACCGAAGGCGAAGAGTTTTAAAGAAATTGTTGCTGTTCTACAGGAGCACTTAAACCCTGCACCGCTGTTGATAGCAGAAAGATTTAAATTCCACAGGAGAACTCAGCACAAAGATGAGAGCAATGCTCAGTATCTTACGGAACTACGCAAGCTATCAAAGCACTGCCAGTTCAGAGCAGGACTGGCAGATACCCTACGGGACAAATTTGTCTGTGGACTCCTGAGTAAAGGAACACAGAAGAAGTTACTCGCAGAAAAAGAGCTGACGCTAGATAAGGCTTTCAGCGTGGCAGTATCGTATGAAGCAGCAGCCAGGGGAGCTGCAGAAATTCAACAAAAACCACAGGAATACGACACCCACGAAATGACACGGGGATTTGCAAAATGTTATCGCTGCGGCAGAACTAACCATGACCAGAAGGTCTGCTGGTCCAAAGACAAAATATGCAGACAATGCGGGAAGATGGGACACATTGCACGAGTTTGTAGGTCTGGGAAGAAGACCAGCGACAACAAAAAGGCTACTAAGGAACCGTACAAGAAAGTACAAAAGATGACGGACAGTAGTTCCGAAGACCAGATGAGCGATAGTGAATCCGAGAACAGGAGATTAAGCTGTCTCAAACTTCACAATGTAATCGCAAAAGAGGATCACCGAACCATTTGGGTCACCCTCACGATAGCAGGGTCCCAAGTTAAAATGGAATTGGATACAGGATCAGCGCTAACCGTCATGAATTGACGAGACTAGGAGCGGCTATTTTCACACATACCCTTGAGAGAGACATCCATCGTCTTGACGACGTATACGGGGCAAAAAGTATACCCCAGAGGAAAAATAAGGGTGCCTGTCGAATACAATGGCAAGAAAATACGGAAATTGTATCTCTACATACTGCCAAATGGTGAACCACCGTTATTGGGACGGGAATGGATCAGGAAGATAAACTTAGATTGGCATTCCATTCATGCAATGACGGTGGACGGTAAAAAAGATGAAGACGTCACTCCTGGACAATTGTCAACAATCTTAGCTAACACCAAAGAGGTATTTCAACAAGAACTGGGCACGCTTAAAGGCATAACCGCCTCATTAAAAATAGAAGAGAATGCAGTTCCCAAGTTTTTCAAAGCGAGACCGGTACCATATGCAATTCGTCCAGCCGTCGAGGCAGAGCTGGAGAATCTGGAGAAGGCGGGCGTGTTGTCTAAGGTCGACTGGAGCGAGTGGGCGACACCCATCGTTCCTGTCATGAAGAAAACGTTAAGCAATAAGTCCGGAGAGCCAAGGAAGATTCGCATCTGTGGGGATTTCAAGGTGACGGTGAACCCTGTCCTTCACACAGTACAATATCCTCTTCCAAGGATAGAAGACATCTTCGCCTCACTGTCTGGAGGGAAGCGTTTTACAAAAATTGACCTAGCACAAGCATATTTGCAGATGGAGGTTGAAAAGTCCTCTAGGAAGTATCTCACGATAAACACTCACAAAGGTCTTTACCAGTATCATCGATTGGTATTCGGAGTAGCATCGGCTCCGGCGATATGGCAAAGAGCGATGGAACAAGTCCTGCAAGGGATTCTGGGGACTCAGTGTTACTTGGACGACATCCTTGTAACAGGTGAAGATGACAGTGAACACCTTAACAACCTAGAACAGGTGCTCACTAGACTACGGGAACATGGGCTGCGAGCCAACCGCCCCAATTGCGAATTTTTTAAGAAACAGATATCGTATTGTGGCCACGTGATTGATGAAGAGGGGTTACATAAGTCCCCTGACAAAATTGAAGCGGTTGTTAAGGCCCCAGCGCCTGAAAATGTGTCGCAACTGAGGTCATTCCTCGGGTTGGTGAATTACTATCATAAGTTTTTGCTGAATTTGTCGACAATTCTGCATCCACTGAACGCCCTGCTACGAACGGGGGTAGCATGGAAATGGAGCGATGATTGTAAACGTGCTTTTCAGAAGAGTAAGGACTTAATCACTTCGAAGGAAGTATTGGCTCACTACAACCCAGCACTGCCAATCAGGCTGGCGTGTGATGCGTCTCCCTACGGCATTGGGGCGGTACTGTCACATAAATTCCTTGATGGTTTGGAGAGGCTGATAGCTTTTGCGTCACGCTCGTTAACTTCTGCCGAGCGTAACTACGCCCAGATTGACAGAGAGGCCCTCAGCCTAGTGTGGGGGGTGAAGAAGTTCAATCACTATCTGCACGGTCAAAAATTTACTCTACTAACCGATCATCAACCTCTTGTCTCCATTTTCAACCCTCAGAAGGGCGTACTGATAATGACAGCACAACGGCTGCAGAGATGGTCCCTTTTCCTAGGGGCACACCAATATGACATCGAGTACAGGGGAACTAAACAGCATGGAAATGCTGATGGATTGTCATGTCTACCGTTGCCGACGGTGGAAGAAGAAGACCTTGCAGTGGATCCAATGGAGTTATTCCACTCGACCATAGTCGAATGTCTCCCTGTGACGAATGCAAACATAGAAAAGGAAACACGGAATGACCCGACACTATCACGGGTCTATGATTTAACGGTGAAGGGATGGCCAGCACATGGTGAACCACTGCTGCCAGCATTTTCGTCAAGAAGAGAACAGCTGTCAGTGTGCAGATGAACCTTGATGTGTGGATCCAGAGTAGTAATTCCACCTAAGTTGACAGATAGAGTGCTCAATGAGCTTCATGAGGGTCATCTGGGTGGGGTAAAAATGAAGAGCTTAGCCAGAGCGTTTGTGTGGTGGCCGGGAATCGATAGAGAAATCGAAGAGATGACCAAGAGCTGTGCAGGATGCCAGAAGGTCCAAAACGCCCCACCACAAGCTCCTCTGCATCCATGGGAGTGGCCCTCATCTCCATGGCAAAGGGTGCACATTGATTTTGCTGGTCCCTTCATGGACTCGATGTTTTTAATTGCGGTGGATGCACATTCAAAGTGGCCAGAGGTAATAAAAATGCCCTCAACCACCACTGAAAAAACTATCGCAGTTTTATGAACCATATTCGCCAGGAATGGGCTGCCTGAACAGATTTGCTCTGACAATGGACCACAGTTTGTGTCTGAAGAGTTCCGGAGGTTCTTAAAGAACAATGGTGTTAAGCATTACACATCTGCCCCATATCATCCAGCCACTAATGGATTGGCCGAGAGGTTTGTCCAAACATTCAAGAAGGCTATCAAGGCAATGTGTAATGAAGATATACCCCTACAACACAAGGTGGACAACTTCTTGTTTGCCTACTGGAATGCGACACATGCGGTTACCAACCAAACTCCAGCCATGATGTTCTTCAATCGAAGACTACGATGCCGCTTGGATTTAGTTAAGTCAAACGTCCGAAGAGATGTGGAGAACAGGCAGTTTCAGAATATGAATGAAAGGCCGACCAGGAGTTTTAAGATAGGTCAACCAGTTTTGGCCCGGGACTACCGCACTGAGAAATGGCAGCCAGGAATGATTTGTACACGACAAGGACCTCTCATGTATACCGTGGACGTTGGGGAGAGCATTGTAAGACGCCATGCTGACCAGATTCTAGAGTCACTGGAAAACGTCAACGCCACACCACGATCTGATACACCTGGTAATGAAATCGACGTTCCAATTGCAGCTACCGCAGAACCAGTAATATTGGAAGCAGATGAACCAAACAACAACATTGATTCCGACTCAACATTGCCAGAAGAACCTAATACTCCAAAGAGGCGTTATCCAGACGGAATTAGGAAGCATCCTCAAAGACTGAACTTATAATTGCTTAAACTTAACCAATGTAACTAGCAACAGTAATTGTGATTGTAATTCGTTATCATTAGTTGTTAAATGAATGTTATGTACTGTTTATCTAAAAGGGGAGGAATTGTTGTGTATGTACCTTTAAGAGAATAACTGGTCTCAGACTGCAGTACCGGCAGTGACCACCCCTGTATAAAAGGCGCTAGAGAGCCTCTGTTGTTTAGATTTGTTATGGACTTCCACCAGTAAACATCTGTTTGTTTTCACTCCTGCTAGTCCGTGTCTAAATCATTCACGGACTTAACAAGATGGGGATGTGATAATGTAGATAGAGAGAGAGGGATGGGCGGAGGTGCAAGGTAAGTTGGAGTGAGTAAGGATGTGCTGGAGTAGGGTAGGGAAGGCAGAGCGATGGGGAAGTGATGAGAGGCACAGCAGGCTGAAGTTGAGTGTGGCTTTGTATTTTTTTTATTCATTCATGGGCGTCGCTGGCAAGGCCAGCATTTATGGCCCACCCCTAGTTGCCCTTGAGGAGGTGTTACTGAGCCGCCTTCTTGAACCGCTGCAGTCGATGCGTTGAAGGTACTCCCACAGTGCTGTTAGGGAGGGAGTTCCAGGATTTTGACCCAGCGACGATGAAGGAACGGTGATATACTTCCATGTCAGGATAGTGTGTGACTTGGAGGGGAACTTGGAGGTGGTGATGTTCCCATGCGCCTGCTGCCCTTGTCTTTATAGGTGGTAGAGGTCGTGGGGTTGGGAGGTGCTACCAAAGAGGCCTTGGCGAGCTGCTGCTGTGCATCTTGTAGATGGTACACACTGCTGTAGCAGTCGGCGCAGACTATGGATTTTTAGATTATGAACATATAACCTTATTAAAAACTGGACAGTCTGTTTAAGGGGGAAGCTGTGGAAAAACACTCAAGCTGAAGGTGGCTGACATAACCAGGTTGCATTCGTATAGTAACGGACTGTCCTTGGGAACAACGGCCCGAGAGGCCCACTCCCAAGTCAT
The DNA here is from genome assembly GCF_052327205.1 of Somniosus microcephalus. NCBI lineage: Eukaryota > Metazoa > Chordata > Chondrichthyes > Squaliformes > Somniosidae > Somniosus > Somniosus microcephalus. The sequence continues at coordinate 145,196,748 of NC_140999.1, forward strand.
GAATAACAAGGCTGGTGACTCATTGTTTCTGAATGAGCTCGTTAAGTTAAATCGGCTGGGAGATTGAAACGAGATCTAAACCATCCAAACCTGGGAGGAGGCCTGGAAACCATTTCCCTGAGGCCATGTGTCCATTAAAGCCACAGGCAGTGGTTTATGTATTGCGGGGGGGTTATATCAGAGAGCTGTTTTGGATAGCTCTCTCTCTATCTCCTGCCCTCCCCACAATGGAACATCAAGAGGAGCTGAGCCTTGCTCTTCCAACTGAGGCGAACTTCGACTTGGACTGGGACTCGTATGCCGCAAGGCCGGTACAGAACCTGATAGCTGAGATGTACGGGAGGAAGCTGCAAGCAAGATCAAGGACAATCTAGGTGAGCATTGCCAAGCCTACACACCCACGAGATCACTTAGCTGTGTGAGGGGGTGCCTGTATGTTCCTACCAAACCAGAGGGGGTTTAGCATCGGAAGTGTCCTGTGATAGTTTAGTTCACGGGAGGGTGTTTTTAAGCCATGCTAAGTCAGCATGTCAGGGGCTTGTTGGACAAGTCAGGGTTGTACTGTTTTAAGCTGTACTGTTGTGTTCACACCGCTCGTACTGTATGCGAGTGGAGTGTTTTTGTCAACCTTAATAAACACTGTACGGGTGAGCCCGAAAATGCTGTCTGTGTTCTAATCTATCTTCAGTAATCCCTATCATCCAGAGCTTGTAGTAAGGGGGTTTGCGAGCTTTCTACGAGCGGGGCGAAACCACTTACAATAATTGACGGTTGCAGCAGGGCCTATATGAAACTGGCTACCGCAGAAACCGGTTACAGAATTGGCGACTGCGGCAGGACGTTAGGTTGTGGATTAGATATGGACAGTTTGGAGGGCAAGCGATCTGGAATGGAGGACAAAATTTCCTCCTACGTGTTTACAAACATTAACATATCCCAGCAATGGGTGCCAGAGATGTTGCGCTCTGAGAGGCCCCAGGATAGTGCCGCAGAGTGGACAAGGAGCAAGGAGCACACGAAGTCCAAGAGCAGGTGATTTGGCTCCTGCGCTTCTAAAAGCAAGTTCAACTGCTCCGGGAGCAGGTTGAAAAGCTCAAAAATGAGTTGAAGGAGTCTGAGGACAAGTCAGACGCAAGGGGGATAGCCGGGAGTAGACTAGTGGAGGAGTTGCATGAGGAAAGACAGGAAAGATGCGTACAGGAAGAGACCTCCCATAATATGGGGGAATACCTGCAGTGCCAGGTTACGGAGGCCAGGTTAAATGAGCAGGCCTTACGGGAGGAGAACACAAGATTAACAACGAGAGCTGATGGTTTGGAGGGTCAGCTAAGGGACATTAAAATAGCTCATAAGGTAGCTAGAAGTAGGGGCTATGAAGACTCTGATCACAGTCCCTTCGAAGAAAGGATTAAAAAATTGACCCAAGCCTTGTCTGGGGTCAGAGGCATGGTCTGTTTAATGGTACCAGGGGGCCGAGGAGGGTCAGGAAGCAAAGGATAAGGTTCAGGACAGGAAAGTCCCACCAGCGCCGGAAGTGCCACCGAGACCAATGTATCCCCTGCGGCAGCAAAAGTACGGTCCACCCACACCAAATGGTGATCAGGGCCCGCTGCAGAGCGATTACATGGTCCCATTCACCACCCTGCAGTTGCAAGCCATGGTAGCAGAGTTGTCCAAACTAAAACAGGACGGGGACCCCTCAGTTCACTTTATGGAGGTCGAGCAGTTAGGGGGGGGTCAACGGGTGTAGTGAGGGCGAGACCCACAGGCTGATGCTGCTCTCCTTTGACGGGAAACTATCAGAGCCTGTCCACAGCCACAAAAATGGGGCGAGGCACCACAGAGGGGTTGAAAGAGGAGATCCTGAGAGCCATGGGGCACACCCAGGGTAGTCCGTTCTCACAAGTGGAACGGACTCTACAGTTGGCCGGCGAGGCACCGGCTGCATTTGCGGACAGGCTATGGCCGGTGTACGCAAAGGCAACTGGAGGTGCGCCAGACCATGCACAACTGATAGGGGTCCCCAGAAATCACTGGCTCAGGACCCTGGTAGCAAACAGCCTGCCACAGATTAAAGCCAAGGCAGAAGCATGGTTTGACTCCGAGGACCTCGCGAACACGGAGGCAGGCGTGCTCCGGAAATTGGGCTTAGCTTTTAAGGCCGGTTCCGGGGAGGAGGTCAAACACAAGGGGAGGGTACATGAGATGAAGACCAGTAAGGGGGATAGGATGGAATGGCGTCAGGAAGGGGGTAACACCGACGAGTCTAAGACTTATTTCAAGTGCGGGAAGATGGGACACTGGAGGCGGGATTGCCCGGCCCAAAAGGAGGGGGTCAGGCCGAGGGGGTCCTTCCATGTGGAAACCCCAGGTCACCGAGGCAAAGGAGGCGACCAATGAACTGTTTGATGTCCTGGTGGCCGCCCTTCACACGGTGCTGGGGAAGGACAAAGGAAGGCTAGACGCTGCCATGAGCAGCATAACGCCGACCGCACCCACATGTCCCCCTTCACGCTGACTAGAACGCACCCAGCCTGAGTACCTGTGTCCGCTCACATACGATGAGGGGGGCAGGCCCTGTGTTAAGATGGGGGTGGAGACGGTGCAGGGGAGATATTTGGTGGACACCAGAGCTTCCAGCGTGGTGGTCCATTCGAAGGACCCGACCAATTCACCCTGGTCTAACAAGGTCCCATTTAGCCTAATGGGATTCACAGGGAACGAGCAGGCGGGGGCAATGTCCAAACCCCTGAGAATAGAGCTAGTGTCCTTCCACACCACATGGAAGTGTGTGCTAATGAAATGGGAGCAACCAGGGTAGGGAGTCCTCGGGGCTGATTTCATGTTAGCCAACCGGGTCATTGTGGACCTGAGGAATCACTGCCTGTGGGGGGCAGTGGTCTCGGACAAGACAGAGGAGGTGATAGTGATCACCAGAGATAAGGGAGAAACGGGTAGTGTATGCACCATGAAACCCAAAGGGAGTTACGACCTGGAACAGTTGGTTAGTAGCGCCCCAGCCCAGTACCAGGCAAATGTACGGGACAACCTCGCCGCATTCGCCACCCATAAACATGATTGTGGGAGGGTGACCGGGGTAGAGGTCCGGGTGCAAGGAGACCCCATGTCACGGCCACAAAAGCAGTATAGTTTCCCCCGGGAGGCAGAAGCCGATGTGGAGACGGCACTGGGATCCCTGGTAAAACAGCGGGGGGTTGAGACTAATAGCCACCCACGTGAATCACCACTCTGGCTGGTGAAGAAACCCGACCAGTCGTGGAGAGCCACCGTGGACTATCGGGTCCTCAATAAGAACATCCCAGCTTGCGCGCCCACAGTCGCAGCTGTCACCGATCTGATAGGGAGCATTCCAGCAACCGCAACCACATTCACAGTGCTGGATATCTCCAACGGGTTTTGGTCGATTCCCCTCAGACGGGAAGACCAATACAAGTTTGCATTCACTTTTAAAGGGCAGCAGTATAAATGGACATGCCTTCCCCAGGGGTTCCACAACAGCCCCTCCATATTCCACCAATGCATGGTGGACGCATTAAAAGGCTTCAGCCAACCCCACCAGTTAATCCTGTATGTGGACGACCTGCTTTTGGTCTCTGCAGAGGGGGAGAACCATGGGCCACTGCTGGACGAGCTGCTAAAGCTGTTGCAGGAGGCAGGGTTCAAGGTCCACCCCAAGAAAGCCCAGATCGCCAGGAGGAAGTCAAATTCCTCGGGCTGACCGTAAGGGCTGGTGAAAGGGCCATAGACGAGGCTAGGAGGAAGGCAGTACAGGAGCTACCAGCCCCCAAGAATGTGACCGGGGTAAGGTCTTTTCTGGGACTCACAGGGTACTGCCAGGACTTCATAGAGGGTTACGCAGCTACGGCAGCCCCTCTGCTTTGGCTCCTCTGCAAGGGAATCGAGTGGGACTGGGAGCAGAACTGCCAGGAAGTGTTCACTCGCCTCAAAGGGGATTTGCAGACGGCACCCGCATTGGGAGTCATTAATGGTGGGGAAGAATTCTTCTTAGAGGTAGCAGCCAGCGCGATAACTTGAGCGCAATGTTGCTCCAGGAGCGACACGGCAAGCTACGGCCCATGGTATACTCAGCTAGGGTTCTCACCGAGGTAGAACGGGGATATTACAACTGCGAGAGGCATCCCTTATCCACGCATTGGGCCGTAAAACGCTCTCAGCTTTTTATGGGTTCGTCCCCAATAGTTCTCTTGACTCACCACACACCCCCTCAGATGCTATTGGACGGGAGAATCAAAGATAGGACAGTGAGCAGTTAAACTTGAGAGTGCAGTGGTTGACCAAGTCAAAGCTAGCAACCAACATGATTTACCCAGGGACGGCCCACACGTGTACGGTAGAAGGGGTGTGGGATGCAGATGAAGGATTCCGGGCCGGGATACACCTGACGGGCTGGGACATCTATATAGACGGGTCCAGTTCGGTCATGAAGGGGGAGCGTCTCACCGGGTGCGGAACCTATGACACTACGGCTAAAATAGCGAAGGCCATTCAACGCCCCAACACCCTGAGCGCTCAGCACACTGAACTGGTGGCGCTGGCGTATGTGGTCACCCACCCCGACGAGTTCCCCACCCCCTACACCATTTGTTGGACTCTATGTTCACGTGCAACTCATGCACGGAATACCTGGCAATCTGGGCCAGGCGCAGATTCATGTCCGCAGATGGGAAGCCCCTAGCAACAGCACCGCTGCTAGGTAAAATTTTGGAGGCCACAGGCACCCGGGGAGATCACTATATTCACAAAGTTAAAGCCCATTCAAAGACAGAGCCCAAGTGGGAGGGCAACTAAAGGGCAGATGATCTGGCCAAACAGGGGGCCAGAAAAGGAGTATTCTGGGATCCATACAAAGCAGGCCTGGAAGCCGCAATCTGGGACAAGGGAGGCGCACAAGGGGTAGCTTTGGCCCCGTACTCAAAGCAGGTCCAAGCCCAGGATCCTGTCCTTAAGGCCGTCCTGGTAAAGCGAGAGAATGGGGAGTCCATAGAAGGTCCGTTCAGGTTAGCAGACATTAGTATCAAAGAGGGAATGCTTTTCAAAGGGGATCGGTGGGTAGCCCCAGCGCAGCACCGAGAGGAGTTCCTCCAGTTGGCCCATGGGGGCACGGGAGCAGGACACCCAGGGCCGGAAACTACCTGGCAAAGGCTAGAGGAGGCAGGGTGGTGGCCCCAGCTCAGGGAGGATGTCTGAGTTTTCTGTGCGCACTCATAGAGTCATAGAGTCATAGAGTTATACAGCACGGATAGAGGCCCTTCGGCCCATTGTGTCCGCGCTGGCCATCACGCCCTGTCTAATCTAATCCCATATTCCAGCATTTGGTCTGTAGCCTTGTATGCTATGGCATTTCAAGTGCTCATCCAAATGCGTCTTGAATGTTGTGAGGGTTCCAGCCTCCACAACCCTTCCGGGCAGTGAGTTCCAGACTCCAACCACCCTCTGGGTGAAAAAGTTCTTTCTCAAATCCCCTCTAAACCTCCCGCCCTTTACCTTGAATTTGTGCCCCCTAGTTATTGACCCTTCTACTAAGGGAAAAAGCTCCTTAGTATCCATCCTATCTATGCCCCTCATAATTTTGTACACCTCAATCATGTCCCCCCTCAGCCTCCTCTGCTCCAAGGAAAACAAACCCAATCTGCCCAGTCTCTCTTCATAGCTGAAGCGTTCCAGCCCTGGTAGCATCCTGGTGAATCTCCTCTGCACCCTCTCCAAAGCTATCACATCCTTCCTGTAGTGTGGCGACCAGAACTGCACACAGTATTCCAGCTGTGGCCTAACCAGCGTTTTATACAGCTCCATCATAACCTCCTTGCTCTTATATTCTATGCCTCGGCTAATGAAGGCAAGTATCCCATATGCCTTTTTTACCACCTTATCCACCTGTTTCGCCGCCTTCAGGGATCTGTGTACTTGCACACCCAGATCCCTCTGACCCTCCGTCTTGCCTAGGGTCTTACCATTCATTGTGTATTCCCTTGCCTTGTTAGTCCCCCCAAAGTGCATCACCTCGCACTTTTCCGGGTTAAATTCCATTTGCCACTGTTCCGCCCATCTGACCAACCCATCGATATCGTCCTGCAGACTGAGACTACCCTCCTCGCTATTTACCACCCTACCAATTTTTGTATCATCCGCGAACTTACTGATCATACCTTTTACATTCATATCCAAGTCATTAATATAGACCAGAAACAGCAAGGGACCCAGCACCGATCCCTGTGGTACCCCACTGGCCACAGGCTTCCAGTCACAAAAACAACCTTCGACCATCACCCTCTGCCTTCTGCCACTAAGCCAGTTTTGTATCCAACGTGCCAAGGCACCCTGGATTCCATGGGCTCTTACCTTCTTGACCAGTCTCCTGTGCGGGACTTTATCGAAGGCCTTACTGAAATCTATGTATACCACATCCACTGCGTTACCCTCATCCACACACCTAGTCACCCTCTCAAAAAATTCAATCAAATTAGTCAGACATGATCTTCCCTTGACAAAGCCATGTTGACTATCCCTGATTAATCCTTGCCTCTCCAAGTGGAGACTGATTTTGTCCCTCAGAATTTTTTCCAATAATTTTCCCACCACTGATGTTAGGCTCACTGGCCTGTAGTTCCCCGGTTTTTCCCTACTCTCCTTCTTGAATAATGGAACTACATTAGCGGTTCTCCAGTCCTCTGGCACATCCCCTGTGGCCAGAGAGGTTCTGAATATGTGTGTTAGAGCCCCCGCAATCTCTTCCTTTGCCTCACACAGCAGCCTGGGATACATTTCATCCGGGCCTGGGGATTTATCCATTTTTAGGCCTGCTAAAACCGCCAATACCTCCTCCCTCTCGATGTTAATGTGTTCGAGCATATCACAGTCCCCCCGCCCTATTTCTATATCTACATCGTCCCTCTCCATAGTGAAAACAGAGGCAAAAAATTCATTTAGAACCCCTCCTACATCTTCCGGCTCCACACACAGATTGCCACTTTTGTCCCTAATGGGCCCTATTTTTTCCCTAGTTATCCTCTTACCCTTAATATACTTATAAAACATCTTTGGATTTTCCTTTATTTTGCTCGCCAGTGTTATTTCATGGCCCCTCCTTGATCTCCTAATTTCTTTTTTAAGTATCCCCCTGCACTTTTTGTACTCCTCTAGGGCTTCCTCCGTCTTTAGCCTTTTGTATCTGCCAAAAGCCGTCCTTTTTTTTCTAATCCATTCTCGTATATCCCCTGACATCCACGGTTCCCTGTGATTTTTGGAACCACCCTTGACCTTTACGGGAACATGTTGCCATTGTATGATCTCAATCTCCCTTCTGAAAGCCTCCCATTGCTCCGATGCGGATTTTCCTACAAGTAGCTGATCCCAGTCCATTTTGGCCAGATCCTGCCTTATCCTATTAAAATCGGCCTTCCCCCAATTTAGAACCTTTATTTCCGGCCCATCCCTGTCCTTTTCCATGACCACCTTAAATCTTACCATATTATGGTCACTATCACCAAAGTGCTCACCTACTAGCACTTCTTCCACTTGGCCGGCCACATTCCCTAGAATTAGGTCCAGTACCGCCCCCTCTCTTGTAGGACCTTCTACATGCTGGCTCAAAAAGCTCTCCTGGATGCACTTTAAGAATTCTACACTCTCTGTGCCTTTCACACTCTGACTATCCCAGTTAATATTGGGGAAGTTGAAATCCCCCATTATTATTACCCTATTATTTGCACATTTCTCTGAGATTTGCCTACATATCTGTTCCTCTATCTCCCCCTGACTGTTTGGAGGCCTATAGTACACTCCCAGCAAAGTGCTTGCCCCCTTCTTGTTTTTAAGCTCCACCCATATGGCCTCATTAGAGGAACCTGCTAATATGTCATCCCTCCTTACTGCAGTAATTGACTCCTTAATTAATATTGCTACAGCCCCTCCTCTTATACCCCCCCACTCTGTCTCGCCTGAAGATTCTGTACCCCGGAATATTGAGCTGCCAGTCTTGCCCCTCCCTCAACCATGTCTGCGTGATAGCAACAATATCATACTCCCATGTGTTTATCAACACCTTCAGTTCATCCACCTTATTTGCAAGACTCCTTGCATTAAAATAGATGCCATCCAGCCTTGCCCTTGTATATTTACCCTGTCTACCAAGCTGACTTGTTTTTTTCTCTATAATTGGCAGCACATCACCCCCTCTTTCAGCTCCCCTCTGTATCCCATCCCCCTGCCAAGTTAGTTTAAACCCCCCCCAACAGTGCTAGCAAACCTCCCCGCAAGGATATTTGTCCCGCTCTGGTTCAGGTGCAACCCGTCCGACTTGTACAAGTCCCACCTTCCCCAGAAGCAGGCCCAGTGATCCAGGAAAGTAAAACCCTCCCCCCTACACCAACTCTTTAGCCACGCATTCATCTGCTCTATCCTCCTATTCCTATACTCACTAGCACGTGGCACTGGGAGTAATCCAGAGATTACAACCTTTGAGGTCCTGCTCTTTAATCTGTTACCTAGCTCCCTAAATTCTTGATGCAGGACCTCATCCCCCTTCCTACCTATGTCGTTGGTCCCAATGTGGACCACGACCTCTGCCTGCTCACCCTCCCCCTTAAGAATGCCCTGTAGCCGCTCAGTGACATCCATGACCCTGGCCCCAGGGAGGCAACAAACCATCCTGGAGTCACGTTTGCGGCCACAGAAACGCCTATCTGTTCCCCTTACGATAGAATCCCCTACCACTACTGCTCTCCCACTCTTTTTCCTCCCTTTCTGAGCAGCAGAAGCGTCCCTGGTGCCAGGAAGCTGGCTGCTGCTGCCTTCCCCTGGTGAGTCATCCCCCTCAACAGTATCCAACTTGGTATACTTGTTTGAAAGGGGGATGTCCGCAGGGGGCCCCTGCACTTCCTGCCTGCCTCTGTTGCTCCACCTGATGGTCACCCCCTGTGCAGCCCTACCCTGAGGCGTGAACAACTCACTAAACGTGCTATCCACGACCCTCTCAGCATCGCGCATGCTCCAAAACTCATCCACCCGCAGCTCGAGCGCCACAATGCGGTCTACAAGTAGCTGCAGCTGGATGCATTTCCCGCACACATGGTCGCCAGGGATACTGGCAGTGTCCCTGACTTCCCACATAGAGCAGGAGGAGCAGAACACGGGTCTGAGCTCTGTTTGGTGTGCGCAGCCAATAACCCCGATCCGCAGTGCAGGAAAGCCCCCATAGGACACACCAGGAGGGTAGAGGGGCCATGGTGATCCCTGCAGGTCGATTTCATCGGACGACAGAGCTTTTGATGATATTTCTGTTTGGGAAAAGTTGAAATATCAAAGGGGGCCTGTAGCAGTCGGCACAGACTATGGATTTTTAGATTATGAACATATATCCTTATTAAAAACTGGACGGGCTGTTTGTGGGGGAAGCTGTGTAAAAACACTCAAGCTGAAGGTGGCTGACGTAACCAAAATTCATATGGTAACGGACTATCCTTGGGAACAATGGCCCGAGAGGCCCACTCCCAAGCCATGAATAATGAGGCTGGCGACTCATTGTTTCTGAAGAAGATGAGCTCGTTAAGTTAAATCGGCTGGGAGATCGAAACGAGATCTAAACCATCCAAACCTGGGAGGAGGCCTGGAAACCATTTCCCTGAGGCCATGTGTCCATTAAACCACAGACAGCGGTCTGTGTATTGGGGGGGTATATCAGAGAGCTGTTTTGGATAGCTCTCTCTCTCTCTCCTGCCCTCCCCACAACGGAACATCAAGAGGAGCTGAGCCTTGCTCTTCCAACTGAGACGGACTTCGACTCAGACTGGGACTCGTATGCTGCAAGGCCGGTACGGAACCAGGTAGCCGAGATGTACGGGAGGAAGCTGCAAGCAAGATCAAGGGCAATCTAGTTGAGCATCGCAAAGCCTGCACATCCACGAGATCACTTAGCTGTGTGAGGGGGTGCCTGTATGTTCCTACCAAACCAGAGGGGGTTTAGCATTGGAAGTGTCCTGTGATAGTTTAGTTCACGGGAGGGTGTTTTTAGGCTGTGGTAAGTCAGCACGGCAGGGACTTGTTGGACAAGTCAGGGTTGTACTGTTTTAAACTGTACTGTTGTGTTCACACTGCTCGTACTGTATGCGAGTGGAGTGGTTTTGTCAACCTTAGTAAACACTGTACGGGTGAGCCCGAAAAGGCTGTGCATGTTCCAATCTGTCCTCAGTAATCCCTATTGTCCAGAACTTGTAGTAAGGAGGTTTGCGTGCTTGCTACGGGTGGGGCGAAAACACTTACAATAATTGGCGATTGAGGCAGGGCCTATAGGAAACTGGTCACTGCAGAAACTGCTTACACTGCAGCCATGGTAGGCCAGTGGTGGAGTAAGTGAATATTTAAGGTGGTGGATGGAGTGCCAGTTGAGCAGGCTGCTTTGTCTTGGATGGTATCGAGCAAGTGGAGAGTATTCTATCACACTCCTGACTTGTGCCTTGTAGATGGTGGAAAGGCTTTGGGGAGTCAGGAGGTGAGACACTCACCACAGAATACCTAGCCTCTGACCTGCTCTTGTTGCCATAGTAGTTATGTGGCTGGTCCAGTTAAGTTTCTGGTCAATGGTAACCCCCCAGGATATTGATGGTGGGTGATTTGGCGATGGTAATGTCGTTGAATTTCAAGGGGTAGTGGTTAGACACTCGCTTGTTGGAGATGGTCATTGCCTGGCACTTAAGTGGCAAGTAACATTCGCGTCACATATCAGCCCAAGCCTGAATGTCGTCCAGATCTTGCTGCATGCGGGCATGTACTGCTTCAATATCTGAGGAGTTGCAAATGGCACTGAACACTGCAGTCATCAGCGAACATCCCCTCTTCTGATCTTATGTTGGAGGGAAGGTCATTGATGAAGCAGTTGAAGGTGGTTGGGCCTAGGATACTGCCCTGAGGAACTCCTGTAGCGATGTCCTGGGGCTGTGATGATTGACCTCCAACCACCACAACCATCTTCCTTTGTGCTAGGTATGACTCCAGCCAGTGGAGAGTTTTCTGCCCAATCAGTGCTTGCCTAGCTGTCTGGCTTTTCAAACACAAAGTCCTTTTCACAGAAATGCATTTTAAGTTTCGATTTCCCAAAACTGCCTGTTCTGTGCTGCAGAGTCCAAGCTTTTAAAATCTTACAGGCTTTTGGTCATGAGGTGCGGATGGCATCTTTTTGGGTACCCTTTTTAAATTGTCCATACAGGGTCCCTTTTATTAATAACCTTGGGGAAATGTGGGAATTTTGCGAATCTTACACTCCCCCTGTGATACTAAAACTGGCTTGAAGTATTATCCTTACAAGGTGCGCAAAATTTCTGACCCTCCACACTCAACCTTCCCCTGTACTTACCTATCTAATATACCCACGACACATGCACTTCCCATTCTGCAAAAATGTAGTGTACATAAGTATACATAGGATAACTAGTCCTTGACACACATCCAAACATGGAGGGGGTCCAACACCCCTGCACCACTTGGTACACATACATCTTTATTAACAACACGTCGCAAAAACTTTATTAAAAACAACAAACACAAAAAAAACAACAATCTTTAATCAAAAATACAAAAAACTCACACAGGTATATCTCCCTCCACCTTCACATAAGGTTCCTTCCAGAGCCTCTGGTTTTGGAATTCTAACATCTGACCTTTTCCCTTGCACTGAATGCAGACTAGATACAACACTATCCCTAACTGGCAAACCACGAGAATATGGGAAGCCAGTCTGATCCACGAAGGGACCTCTATGTTATTGAAAATATCCCACCAGGGTGGAATCACAATATCCAATATCTTAGCCCCTATCTCTAGTGTTTTCTGCTCTAGAGTGCAAAAATGTTTCTGCGAAACTATAATGGCTTTGAGCATTTTGGTAAGGTGTTCTGGGAGAGGGGGAATTTCGTAGCCGAAATGTGCTACGTACTTCTGTAAATTGGTAAAATTCTCCTTCACAATGAGGTGAACAGTGGAGGGTTCAGGAATGGGGACAATTTGCTCCTGGGCCACTTGAACTTCTGCCTCGGGCTTAAATCAGAAACTGCTGTCACTTACCGGACACCAGCTATGCTGTCCATGCTGGTAGTGGGGCGCACCTGTGGTGACACAATATGTCCCACCCCCTATATATGCTACCTGCGGGGGAACATGGCCTGGTGCCATTGCCTCCATGATACAATTTATAGGTTTCGCGCCAGCAGCTCTGAACCCATGCTGCGGTTTTGAATAGGCATTCAAGTGCTGGGGACACAGGATTAGGTGTGCTCCCCGGCTCCAGCACCCTGAGAGGTCAGTACCTGTCATAGCGTGCTCCCACTTTATGACGTAAGGTGGGACCGCAGTGAAACGAATGTGTGCACCCCCTTGAATGACTACAATGTTCTCCACCCTGTATACCGGCGAGGGTCGGGCTGTCCTACCCATGACCGGCATCCTAACTACTATTCCCATGATCGTGTGGTTGGACCGCCCACAATCCACTGGGACTGGGTAGGCTTCAGAAGCTAGCCAGAGTTGGCATGGGCTTAATGCATTCTCAAACGGATGGAGGGCTGCGAGGTGTTTGTTGCTGATCCAGGAGGGGACTAAACCCTGTTTTAAATCCTCCAGATTACTGCGACCTTCGCCCAGCAACCACGCCCCATACAGCACGCACACCTCATTCTGCGCAGCCTGGTCAGAAGCATTTCTGTCCTCCCTTATGAGGGCATTTACCGTCTTTGCGTCCTTCTCCAACTCTGCTATAATCTCCTTTAAATGGACTGTCATGGCTTGGTCCTCATGTAACTCCGAGCCCACTACCTTGTTCTCATCCATTAATATCTTCCTTAACTGTGTTTTTAAACTGTTTATCTGGGTCTGCAGCTCTATGTCATCTAGACTGTTGATGACAGAGGACCCCGTATTAAATGCAGTAAAAACATCATTCCATACTCCCCTTCTTTGTCTCCCTGCATTACCCAAAAACTCACGGTGTGTGGTGTACAGTTCGGTTTTGTCAACATTGGCGAAATTGAACTCGTAAAACTTCTTGAATATGTCCTTTAATAGGGCCTGGCACAGCTGCTCTGTTTCTTTGGGACACCACTCCGGTAAATGTACCTCAGTGAGATTTAAAATCACAGAGGCTACCGCGTAGTGTACCCCCTGATACAGCATCTGGTTGGTAGGCACTACTACCAGTCCATTCTCTGGTCCCTTGGTGGTGGTGGGGCACCCTTCCCTGGGTAACCTCGCCGCCTGCATCGTGGGCGGGGCACAAGATCAGTGGCATTGACTGGGATCGGGGTGTATGGGACCACACACACTTTCAGGATGGTATCCCACTTCATCCCCTCCCTGGTGTCTTGCCACTGCCGGTGGAAAACAATGGATATGCCTGAGGGGCAGACCTTCTCTGACCCCCACATACAGATGTAAATCCCTTGATCCGGTTCCCACCACTTGTCCCAACACACGCTTAATCCTCCGTGAGTCCCTGTAATCGTCCGGTGGGTATTGTTCCCCAACCGTTCCCACTCGACTGCAGGGTTCCTCATATCTTTGCTCAGCTTTCTGAGCCACCACCACCTATCCAGAGGAATGTGTCCCTTGCACGTTAAACATACACGCTTCCCTACGGTGACGCTGACCCTTGTGGTAACGACCCGTACCCTGGGGCACAGGAGGGAGGCCTCCCTGTACGTGAACCCAGTTTGGCTGGAGTACTGAGACGAATTGGACCCCAGCCACCCTGGCCACCTTCCCTCGTGGTCGTAGACGGCGGTCTCCTCTGCACCCCGTTCGCTGCTTCCGTCAGTTGCTATCGGCGCTCTATCCCCTGAGCACCCATAGATGTGAGAGTCCTCCACGTCGCCCCTCTTTCCCAGGCTCAGTCTGATCAGGGTGAGTAGGATTATGATCCCCTTCATCCTGAAAGTCTTTCTGCAACAGATACAAAAACATGCAGCCAGGTCCCCAAGAGATTCTCTGGCTTAGGTGAAGCATAGTCGGGTCCCGCAACCTCGACTCAAATACACACACTCTTAGCAAATTACTACTTAATTAAATCTACCCATCACCTTACTTAACTTAAGCTAAAACACCCGAACTTAAGCTAAATACCTAAACTTAAAATATACACTTACATTACCTAAACTATATACATCCGCCGCCCGTCTCCGGGCGGCCAGGCTAATTCCTGGGTGGACTGCGGCACACCACTTCCTCCGGCGTGGCCGCACCGTCCTGCACTGTTGGTCCCTTGCTGCCAGTGGCTGCTGGCTGAGGACCTCTGTCCTTTGACTTCCCCCTGACTCGGGACGGGCTTCACTTGGCCAGTGCTGGGACTAGAGTCCTGGCGGATCATATAATTGGGCTGTAGAGAGGGCTTTAAACTAACTAGTTGGGGGGAGGTTCCTAGAGAGCAAATAATAAAAATGACAACAGAGAAGGTCATAGACTTAGGTAGCAGTGGGGAAATTAAAAACCAGAGCATGTCAGGAAGGGGCAGAAGGTATGGAGTAAAAGGTAAAGTAATAAAAAGGGCAAAAGCAGGAACTGAGTGTCACAAAACATATTTGAAAGTTCTCTATCTGAATGCACGTAGCACTCGTAACAAAATAGATGAGTTAATGGCACAAATAAGTACATATGGGTATGATCTTGTGGCCATTACAGAAACATGGCTGCAGGGTGACAATGCCTGGGAATTAAACATACCAGGTTATTTAACGATCAGGAAGGACAGGCAGGAAGGAAGGGGAGGTGGGGTGGCTATGTTAATAAAGGAAGGAATCACTGTAATACAGGGAAATGATATTGGGTCAAAAGATCAGGATAATGAAACAGTTTGGGTGGAGGTAAGGAATAATAAGGGGAAAAAAACACTAGTGGGCGTAGTCTATAGGCCTCCGAACAGTTGCAATCAGGAAATAGTTGAGGCTTGTAATAAGGGAACATCTATAATTATGGGGGATTTTAACGATCATATTAATTGGACAAATCAAATTGGGCAGGGCTGCCTTGAGGATGAGTTCATTGAGTGTATTAGGGATGGGTTTCTTGAGCAGTATGTAACTGAACCGACCAGGGGGCAAGCAACCTTAGATCTGGTACTGTGTAACGAGACAGGATTAATTAAAAATGTCCTAGTAAAGGATCCCCTTGGAATGAGTGACCATAACATGGTTGAATTCCATATTCAATTAGAGGGTGAGAAGGTTGGATCTCAAACAAATGTGCTAAGCTTGAATAAAGGAGACTGTGAAGGTATGAGAGCGGAATTGAGTAGACTGGATTGGGAAAATAGATTAAAGGGTAAGACAATACATGATCAGTGGTGTACATTTAAGGAGTTATTTTACAACTTCCAAAAAATATATATTCCACTGAGAAGAAAAGGGTGTAAAAGAAAAGACAGCCACCTGTGGCTAAGTAAAGAAATTAAGGATAGTATTCGACTAAAAACAAGGGCATATAAGGTAGCCAAATCTAGTGGAAGGATAGAGGATTGGGAAAACTTTAAAAGACAGCAAAAAATAACAAAAAGATTGATTAAGAAAGGGAAGATAGATTATGAAAGTAAATTAGCAAAAAATATAAAAACAGATAGTAAGAGTTTTTATAGTTATATAAAAAGAAAAATGTTGGTCCCTTAGAGGATGAGACTGGGAAATTAATGGTGGGAAATATGGAGATGGCAAAAACACTGAATGAATATTTTGTATCAGTCTTTACAGTAGAAGACACATATCCCAACACTGGACAAACAGTGGGCTATAGGGGGGGAGGAGCTAAACACGATCAAAATCACTAAGGAAGTGGTACTCGGTAAAATAATGGGACTCAAGGCGGATAAATCACCTGGACCTGATGGCTTACATCCTAGGGTCTTGAGGGAAGTGACGGTAGGGATTGTGGATGCATTGGTAATAATTTTCCAAAACTCCCTGGACTCAGCAAAGGTCCTGGCAGACTGGAAAACTGCTAATGTAATGCCCTTATTTAAAAAGGGCAGTAGACAGAAGGCTGGAAACTATAGACCGGTTAGCCTAACATCTGTGGTAGGTAAAAAATTGGAGTCCATTATTAAGGAGACAGTAACAGGACATTTGGATAATCATAATTTAATAGGACAAAGTCCGCATGGTTTTATGAAGGGGAAGTCATGTTTGACAAATTTGCTGGAGTTCTTTGAGGAAGTAACATATAGGGTGGATAAAGGGGAACCAGTGGACGTAGTGTATTTAGACTTCCAAAAGGCATTTGACAAGGTGCCACACAAAAGATTATTGCTTAAGATAAAAAATCACGGGATTGGGGGTAATATTCTGGCATGGATACAGGATTGGCTATCTAACAGAAGGCAGAAAGTTGGGATAAATGGTTCATTCTCGGACTGGCAATCAGTAACTAGTGGTGTTCCACAGGGGTCAGTGCTGGGTCCCCAACTCTTTACAATCTATATTAACGATTTGGAGGAGGGGACCGAGTGTAACATATCAAAGTTTGCAGATGATACTAAGATGGGAGGGAAAGTAGTGAGTGAGGAGGACATAAAAAACCTGCAAGGGGACATAGACAGGCTAAGTAAGTGGGCAGACATTTGGCAGATGGAATACAATATTGGAAAGTGTGAGGTTATGCACTTTGGCAGGAAAAATCGTAGAGCAAATTATTATCTTAATGGCAAGAAACTGGAAAGTACTGAAGCACAAAGGGATCTGGGGGTCCTGGTGCACGAAACTCAAAAGGTTAGTCTGCAGGTGCAGCAAGTGATTAAGAAGGCCAATGGAATATTGGCTTTCATTGCTAGGGGGATGGAATATAAAAATAGGGAGGTATTGCTTCAGTTGTACAAGGTATTGGTGAGACCGCACCTGGAATACTGCGTACAGTTTTGGTGTCCATACTTAAGAAAAGACATACTTGCTCTCGAGTCAGTACAAAGAAGGTTCACTCGGTTAATCCCGGGGATGAGGGGATGGACATATGAGGAGAGGTTGAGTAGATTGGGACGCTACTCATTGGAGTTCAGAAGAATGAGAGGCGATCTTATTGAAACATATAAGATTGTGAAGGGGTTGGATCGGGTGGATGCGGGGAGGATGTTCCCGATGATGGGTGAAACTAGAACTAGGGGGCATAGTCTTAGAATAAGGGGCTGCTCTTTCAAAACTGAGATGAGGAGGAACTACTTCACTCAGATGGTAGTAGGTCCATGGAATATGCTGCCCCAAAAAGCTGTAGAAGCTACATCATTACATAAATTTAAAACAGAAATAGACAGTTTCCTAGAAGTAAAGGGAATAAAGGGTTTTGGGGAGCGGGCAGGAATTTGGACATGAGTCTAGGTTCGGATCGGTCATGGCCCTGTGGGTAGCAGAGCGGGCCCCGGGGCCGTGTAGCCTGATGCTGCTCCTATTTCGTGTGTCTATTTCTGTTAGATTCAGGAGATGGTTCTGTGATAGTAGATTGGCGGTTAGGATCAGATCAGCCATGATCTTATTGAATGGCGGAGCAGGCTCGAGGGGCCGATTGGCCGACTCCTGCTCCTATTTCTTATGTTCTTATGTTCTTATGGGAGGCTGTCCCTTTGAACTGGGTAGCTGCTGACCATGGCTTCCTTGGCTGGGGTGTCCGTGGGGACCTTCTAGGGACTTTGGCGGGTGGGGCTTTCTTGGCCGATGGGCCTTTAACCCGAACCGCTGCTCCCTCAGGCTTGACCTCTCCCAAAACTGGGCTAGGGGCAGGTAACTCGCTGCAGCCTGTTGCTGCAGGCTGAGAGTCTCCGCCCCCAGGTCCCATGACTGGGTCTGGGGTGGGGTTTTCGACCTCAGGTCCCTCCTCCTCTACACTTGGGTTAGGGGTGGGGTTTTTGCCCTCGGGTCCCTCCTCATCTGGATCCCAGAAGAGTGGGGGAGCATCCCAATCGGTGGGCGGGATGGCCCCTCCCCTTAAGCAAGCCACAGCGCCTGCCTGTGCAGTCTGTGAACTCGCTCCTGCTGCAGGCTGGGGATCTCTATCCTCAGACCTTACCCCAACTGGCTATTTCCTCCTTTCAGGTTTAAACAGATTGCACTGGTTAATGTGAAACCATTTTGTGCGCCGAGGCATCTTAACGGCGTATACCATGGGGCTGTCTTTGTCTATAATGCTGTAGAGCCCCATGTATAATGGTTCCAAACTCCCTACTCGGGCATAGTTCTTCACCATGACCTGATCTCCTACCTCCCACTCGTGGTGCTTTCGGGGTTCGAGCAGCAATCGGTTACTCCGATGCTGCTTTCCCATGTTCCCAGCCGTCTGCTCGTGAACCTGTTTAAGGTGCTCAAAAAGGTTGCGGGCGAACCTGTCCTGGTTTACCTCTCTATGCTGACCCTCCGTGAACACCGGGGCTAGTACATGGGTGGGTGTCCGCATAACCCTGCCGGTCATTAGCTCGTACGGGGAGTACCCCATGCTTTTAGACTGGCTGGCCCGGGTCCCCATCAGAACCAATGGTAGGACCTCGGCCCATTTACGGGGCGAGTCCACCGTCTCCTTCCTCAACCTTTCTTTTAAGGTCCTATTCATTTTCTTCACAATCCCTGATGACTGTGGGTTGTGGGCCACGTGCCATTTCCCCTCGATGCCTAGCAGCATAAGGGTATTCTGCATCACCTGTCTGGTGAAATGACTCCCTTGGTCAGACTCCACATATTGTGGTAGTCCCCACCACGAGAACACTTCCCGGACCAGGATCCTGGCAGTACCCAGAGCTGTGGCTGTTCTACAGGGGAAGGCCTCTACCCATTTGGTGAACACGTCCACCAGGACTAGGCAGTACGTATAGCCTCCCTGGGTGGTGGGCAGGGGCCTGATGTAGTCAACTTGTATCAACTGCCATGGTCCCTCTACCCTCCTGATGTGTCCCATGGGTACCTTCCTTTTGTGGGGGTCAGGGTTATTAGCAGCACACACAAGACAGCCTGCACAGAACTCGCGGACATCGTCCCTGAGTCCCGGCCACCATCCCGCCTGTTCCACCCACTGCCAGGTGGTCACAGGCCCGGGGTGTCCCGCTCCTGGACCCTCATGGGCCAGTTGAAGGAATTCCCTCCGGTGTTGCTGCGGCACAACCCATTGTTCCCCCCGGAACAGCATGCCCTCTTTTAGGGAGAGGGTTGCTGTGCCGTATGAACCCTCTACCCTTTTTCCCTCAGTCACTGCGCTGAGGACTGCCTTGAGGAAGTGGTCTTGGGCTTGGTCCATCTTAAGGTCCAGGGCTAAAGCTACCCCTGCACTCCCTTGGGTCCCGTCCCTACCTCTGACCGCCGCCATGGGTCTGGACCCAAATGGGTCCCAGAAAGTTCCTGTGCGGGCACCCTCCTTGGCGAGCAAGTCAGCCTGCTAGTTGCCTTTGCCGTGGGGCTCTGTGGAGGAATGGGCTTTCACCTTGTGGATGAAAACCTCCCCTTCCTCCCCCACTGCTGCCAGGATATTTTCCAGCAGGGGTTTTACTGTGAGGGGTCTCCCATCTGCGGAGGTGTATCCGCGGCGGGACCAGATGGCTAGGTACTCCGTACACGAATTGCACATGAACATGCTATCCGAGCAAACCGTGTATGGGGTGGGGAAGATTTTGGGGTGTGTAACGACATACACTACCACGGACAGTTCAGCCTGCTGGGTGCTCATGGTTCTGGGGAGCATAATCGCCAGGGCAATGTTTGCCGCTGGGTCATAAACTCCACATCCTGTGAGACGCTTGCCAGGAGATACCGTGCTGGAACCATCCACATAGATCTCACGGCCTGTGGGATGTATCCTGGCCCGTAAACCTATGTTCACTTCCCAAACCCCTTCTATGGAACACCGGTGGGCTGTTCCAGGATATACCAGGTTGGCTGCGAGCTTTGGCTCGCAGAGACCCTTCACCTTAAGATCCATCTGTGAGAGGAGCAAGGTCCAGTGGGCAATGCGGGCACTGCTCACTGTTCCATCCTTGATCCTCCCATCTTGAAGCATCTGGGTGGGTTTGTGATGGGTGAGCAGGGTGATGGGAGAGGTACCTGTGAAGATCAGCGATCTTTTCACAGCCCAATGTGTGGCCAAGAGGTGCCGCTCACAGTTGGAGTAGCTCCTCTCCACATCCGTGAGCATCCTGGAGGAGTAGACCACCGGCCTCAGCCTGCCGTGCCGCTCTTGGAGCAGCACAGCACTCAGGCTGTCCCCACTGGCTGCTACCTCCAAGAAAAACTCTTTCTCCCCATCTATAGCCGCTAGAGCTGGTACGGTCTGCAAGTCCTTTTTGAGCCTGACAAATGCTGCCTGGCAACCCTCATCCCAAAGCCACTCCACTCCCTTGTGTAGGAGTCAGAGCAGAGAGTCCACTGTGGCTGCATTGTCCTCAATAAAGTCCCTGCAGTACCCGGTTAGCCCTAGAAACAACCTCACACCAGTCACTGGCCTAGAAATTGAGTTGGCGCCGCGCCAGGGCTTTAGCGCCGGAAATTTAGCGCCGGCGCTAAGTCCCCCTGCGCGCGCCAAAAATTCAGTAGCGCCGCGCCCAGACGGCTGCCGGCGCTACTGGAGGGTGTCAGCGCCTCGCAATGGGCGCTGACTGCCGCATTGCGGCGCTAATCCGCCGCTGCGGCACCCGATGCGGTGCGGCAGGCTGGGGAAGTGCAGGCCTCCTCCTTCCGTTAAGGAGGAGCTGCCTGCACCCGACCGCTGGCCGTTGATCTGTGGAGAAAAATGAACCCGGCACCTCGGAGAAGTGCCGGGCTCGCGGCCCACACGCATCTGTGCCGCGGGGGGGTGTTGGAGGAGTCCGGGGAGGGAGGTGCGGGCAGGCGGCCGCCGGGAAAGCGGCCGGCCGCCGCGCGACCTTAATGCGCCGGCGCTAAGACCCGTAGCGAACTTTTGAAAAATCGTTGGTTGCGGCTGCCACGGGCGAGGCGGCCGCAACTCAATTTCGGCGTTCGGGCGCGTTGCCACGGCAACCGGGACGCTGCGCACACCGATGACGTCATCGGTGCCGGCGCAGCGCAACCGGCTAACGCCGATGGCAGCGCCCAAGTGAATTTCTCAATCGGCTGTACTTGCGGCGCTAGGCCCTCTAGCGCCTCAAAATGGGCGCTAACCCCACTCAATTTCTAGGCCACTGTGTTGGGGGCTGGTAACTCTTGTACCGCTTCTCTTCTAGCCTTATCTATGGCCCTTTCTCCAGCGTGTACGGTCAGGCCTAGGAATTTCACCTCCTGCTGGCCGATCTGCGCTTTCTTGGGGTTTACCTTAAAACCCTTTTGCCCAAGCAGCTCCAGTAGTTCGGCCAATAGTGGGCCATGCTCCTCTCTCGAATCGGTGAAGCGAAGCAGGTCATCCACATATTGTACCAACTGTCTGGGCTTGCTGAACTCCTTTAAACTGTTTGCCATGCACTGATGGAAAATGCTGGGGCTGTTGTGGAAGCCCTGAGGCAAGCAGTTCCACGTGTACTGTTGCCCTTTAAACGTAAAGGCAAACTTGTACTGATCCTCCCTCCTTAAAGGGATGGACCAAAACCCATTGGAAATATCCACATAGGAGGTGCCGGGTGGCGCGTGCGCCCAGTCAGTTATGCCCCTGACTGCCTGTGAGCGGTTCGAATCGCTCCCACGCCCCTGGGTTCTAGACACTGGACTTAGGTGCAGGCGGCGATGCAGAAAAATCGAGTAGACATGTGGTTTGGTGTAAGAAAACCAAGATTTTATTAAAACAGAAATGTAAACACAATCTTATGAGAAATTACTGGTAAACAATTACAGGCATAAACAAATAACTATACTTATACAGGGAATGGGGAACACACGGAACATCGAGGGAAAAACAACTACTTTAACAATTCCCTTATCCTTATCCCACCCCCTATACCTAACTAGATTAAGCTATGAGGGGCCAGGAATTCATGCTCACCAATCCAAAGCCTGTTGCTTTAACAGTTGCGAGTTTTAAGGTTTAGTCTCCTGTCCTTTGGGGTGCTCCGTCGCCACGTGGTCTCAGGGCGCAGTGCTGGAGCTGTTGCTGCGACACACCTTTCCTCTCCTCAGCTACCGTCATCGTCTTGTCGTGATGGGTTCTCTTCTTCTTCTCCCTTGGGCGGTCGGTGGCGGTAACGTCGCGTTTATGGGACGGTTGGCAGTTTTCACTGCTTAGATTTTTCTACCCATTCTTGGAATGCTGGTATATTCGTCTAAATTCTTCCCCAAATGCCAGCTTATAACTAGGCATTTGGCTTTTATCAATGCGTCTTTTGCTGCCCTTCTCTGCTCTTGTCGGGTCTCTACCTTGTTCTTCATCTCGTTTTGTTTCGCCTCATTTCGTCTGCCCTCTTTCGTGGCCTGAGTGTCCTGGGTGACTTTGTACTTGGGTCTCGTTCCCCTCCTCCGTGCTTGGTATGGATGTCCTTGGTTGCAAAACTCATGCGGGGAGCGAGAAGAGAACCCGCCACGAGGCCAGGGCATGAGTACGGGCGGCAGCAGCCCAAGGCCAGACAAGAGGTCAGAGTCAAGAGAAGAGAGCAAGAGTCAAGGGGCGATTGCTACTGAGGGCCTACAATTATACTCCTTCCGAAGGCCCTAATGTGCGCGCCAAATCAGGTCAGTCCATTGTTTAACTTTTGGCGGGATGTTTTAAATGATTATACCAATCTAAACTAACTGGCTTTAGATGGCCGTTTATCGCACCTGATGGCCTGATGTCCGAGTTGTATTGTCATTAATGCATTTTAATCTGCCTGTCCAGGCTTGGTGGCTTCCTTAAGCTGTTTCCGATTATTTATGTGGACAAACTAATGGCCTCATGCTTAGGCCTAACTGGGTTGATCTGTTCCAATCTGACGAAATGCATATTCAGTGTTTGCTTAACTGTCTGGTTTTTCAAACACAAAGTCCTTTTCACAGAAATGCATTTTAAGTTTTGATTTCCCGAAACTGCCTGCTCTGTGCTGCAGAGTCCAAGCTTTTAAAATCTTACAGGCTTTTGGTCACGAGGTGTGGACGCCATCTTTTGGGTACCCTTTTTAAATTGTCCATGCAGGGTCCCTTTTATTAATAACCTTGGGGGGGATTGTGGGAATTTTGCGAATCTTACATCCAGCACCGTGAAAGTGGTCGCGGATGCTGGAATACTTCCTATCAGGTCAGCAACTGCTGCTACCGTGGGTGCACAGGCTGGGATGTTACTATTGAGCACCCGATAGTCCACCATGGCCCTCCAGGAATTGTCCGGCTTTCTAACCGGCCACAATGGAGAATTCACGTGGGTAGCTATCAGTCTCAGAACTCCCTGCTGTACTAATGAGGACATGGCTGCTTCCCTGGGGAAGTTATACTGTTTCTGTGGTCGGGCCATGGGGTCCCCGTCTACGTTGACCTCAAACCCGTTGACCCTCACGCAGTCATTTTTGTGTGTGGTAAATGTGGCCAGGTGGGCCTGCACAAATGCCTGGAACTCCTGTGGGGTGTTACTGACCATAAGCTCGAGGTTATAACCCTCTTTGGGCTTCATGGTGCACGGGGTCCCCTTCCCTTCCTTTCCTGGGATCACTACTACCTCACCGTTCTTTCCATTACCTGCCCCCCCATAGGCAATGATTTCTCAAATCTATGAGGATCCCATGGCCTACAATAAAGTCAGCTCCCAGGACCCCTCTTCCACCCTCCACTTCCCACTTCATCAGGACACAGGTCCACTTAGAGCGGAGCGGTCCTAAATGAATGGCAAGCGAGATGGAAAACGAGGAAGCCTGTTCTTTGCCTGTGAACCCCGACAGACTGTATGGGACCCCGTTAGATAGAGGCGAGGTGGCGGGGTTAGCTGAGTAGACCACAGTGCATGATGCCCCCGTGTCTAATAGATAGGTCCCGGTCACCTTTTCTACCTCCATCTCCATGAGGGGTCTTTTCCATTCATCATACCGGAGAGAACACAGGTAAACAGGCTGCGCTGGCTGTAGTCAGGGTTGTTGGTTAGGTGGGGCTGATAGGGTCAGAGCACCGGTAGCGGCTGCTATTCTCCCCTGGCCAGTCAATAAGGACCTCATGGTGTCCAAAAGTGACTTGACCGCTGCGGGAGTGATTCCTGCCTCCGCCTTTTGGGCTGAGGCTGTGGAATTCTTTCCCTTGTTATCCTTCCAAGGGTTCTTGCACTCCTTCCGCCAGTGACCATCCTTCCTGCACCCGTAACAATTCGTCTTTGTGTTGGGGGGTTATTCCCTTCCTGGTGCCACTCTTTCCTACCCGGTCATTGTTTTACCTCATGCACCTTTCCCTTAGGTGGGTGTGCATCGCTTCTCCTACCGTTTTTATAGGCTAGCGTCAACTGTCTGATCACCGTAAGTTCAGTGGTCTGGGGGTTCTTGGGGTCGAACCAGACTTCTGCCTTGGCCCGGACCTGTGGCAAGCTGTTCGCCACCAGGCAATGGA
The DNA here is from genome assembly GCF_052327205.1 of Somniosus microcephalus. Classification (NCBI taxonomy): domain Eukaryota; kingdom Metazoa; phylum Chordata; class Chondrichthyes; order Squaliformes; family Somniosidae; genus Somniosus; species Somniosus microcephalus. The sequence continues at coordinate 145,221,218 of NC_140999.1, forward strand.
GCCAATGGGCCAGGGGATCCCCGTTCAGGAACACCCGGTTCGGCGCCCCCTGACAGGCCCTCCAGTACACCGGCCATAACCGGTCCGCAAAAGCCTGCGGGGTTTCCCCTGCAAGCTGGACTGTCTTCTCCACACGGGAGAAAGGACTTCCCTCATTCATCCCCATGGCCTCCAGAACTTCATCCCTGAGCGCCTCATACCTGCTCTGTCCCCTCTTACACTCATCAGAGAGGGATTGGAGGAGACTACTCTCCAGGGAGAATAGCAGCATCTTGGCCTGCTCAGCGCAATCGCATTAGTTGACGCTGGTTGCCTGCTCTATTTCCCTGAAGTGGATCGAGGGGTCTCCCTTTTCGGAGAGCTTTGGGATATGGTTCACCATAGCCCTAAGCTTTTGGGTGCTATAGGGTAATACGAACTGGTTTTGGAGGGGTCCCTCATCGTCGCCATTGACGGGTGGGCCGAACCTCCGATGCTGTGTTGGGCACATCAGTCCCGGCTCCGACCTCTCTGGCAGGGGTTGCTCCACCTCCGCTCCTACCTCTGGCTCCACCCCCCCTTGCTGCCAGATCTCGCTGAAGCTTGGCGCTACGGGTTGTGGTCGAATCGCTCCCACACCCCTGGGTTCTAGACACTGGAATTAGGTGCAGGCGGCGATACAGAAAATTGAGTAGACAAGTGGTTTGGTGTAAGAAAACCAAGATTTTATTAAAACAGAATAAAAACACAGTCTGATGAGAAGCTACTAATAACAATTACAGGCATAAACAATAATTATACTTATACAGGGAATGGGAAACACGGCACATCGAGGGAAAAACAACTACATTAACAATCCCTTTATCCTTATCCCACCCATATACCTAACTAGATTAAGCTATGAGGGGCCAGGAATTCATGCTCACCAATCCAAAACCTGTTGCTTTAACAGTTGCGAGTTTTGAGGTTTGGTCTCCTGCCCTCTGGGGTACTCCATCGCCACGTGGTCTCAGGGCGCAATGCTGGAGCTGTTGCTACGACACACCTTCCCTCTCCTCAGCTACCATCGTCGTCTCGTCGCGATGGGTTCTCTTCTTCTTCTCCCTCGGGTGGTCGTCGGCGGTGATGGGGCGGTTGGTGGTCCTCACTGCTGGTTTGACTTTACTACCCAAGCATCAATTCTTCCCCAAACGCCAGCTTATAACTAGGCGTTTGGCTTTTATCAATGCGTCTTTTGCTGCCCTTCTCTGCTCTTGTCGGGTCTTTACCCTCTTCTTCGTCTCATTTCGTTTCGTGGCCCGTGTGTCCTGTGTGACTTTGGACTCGGGTCTCGTTCCCCTCCCGCGATTGGTATGGATGTCCTTGGTTGTTTTCCCAATGCGGGGAGCGAGAAGAGAACCCGCCACGAGGCCAGGGCATGAGTACGGGTGGCAGCAGCCCAAGGCCAGACAAGGGGTCAGATTCAAGAGAGCGATTGCTACTGATGGGCCTACAATTATACTCCTTCCGAAGGCCCTTATCTGCGCGCCATATCAGGTCAGTCCATTGTTTAACTTTTGGCGGGCTGTTTTAAATGATTATACCCATCTAAACTAACTGGCTTTAGATGGCCGTTTATCGCACCCGATGGCCCGATGTCCGAGTTGTATTGTCATTAATGACTTTTAATCGGCCTGTCCAGCCTTGGTGGTTTCCTTGAGCTATTTCCGATTATTTATGCAGACAAACTAATGGCCTCATGTTTAGGCCTAACTGGGTTTGATCTGTTCCAATCTGACGCAATGCATATTCAGTGTTTGCCTAGCTGTCTGGCTTTTCAAACACAAAGTCCTTTTCACAGAAATGCATTTTAAGTTTCGATTTCCCAAAACTGCCTGTTCTGTGCTGCAGAGTCCAAGCTTTTAAAATCTTACAGGCTTTTGGTCATGAGGTGCGGACGCCATCTTTTTGGGTACCCTTTTTAAATTGTCCATACAGGTTCCCTTTTATTAATAACCTTGGGGAAATGTGGGAATTTTGCAAATCTTACACCACCAACAGCCAAGTTTTGTGAGCCTGTGAGCATGCAGCATACAGATGGCTTATTTTGGCAGCATGCTTGGTGCTTGGTATTTCTTTCTTGCCAGAGGGAAAAATGCATCGCCAAGGTAGCAATACATAGTGCTCTGGTAAAAGATGAGCATGCCATGCAATTGAAAGTACATGAACAGTCACCTTCTATGCTGCTGCTCTCAATTAAACTGTGATGGTGTTAAAGTAAGTTAAAATTATAAATTAAGCAAAAAGTAAGCAGAATTTACTTTGGCAAACATCGAGAGAACCAGTAAATTTCTCTCTAACTCCGTTCCATGTTTCATACACCTGAGACAACATTGACTCTTTCAGCTACTTCTGTCCAAGTTTCTGTGCTGATGATCTTCATCGGAGGGTGACAATCAGCTCAGTTGCTTCGCAGTACCTCTGCTAGTAGCATCTCTAATGCTCAACATTAAATGGTGCTGTTCTGTATGCACTTGCTGCAATCATTTTCCCCCCACTTCGGAACAGGTGGGCTTTAAGACCAACCAGCAGCTATTTAAGAATTGCTAGCATTAGATAACTCACTTCTTACCCTGGTGTGAACTCAGCAGTTCATTGAACCATGAAGTTCGTTCCCTGTGCTAGTCGCATGAAGAACATCGGTCCCCACTAAGTTGGGACCATATTATTGGCCCTTGCATACTCAGTTAGTATGATTTTTATATGCCGAGCCAGTTCAGGTTAGCAAAAGAAATTTGCCAACCCTACTGAATCCAGGAATGGACTCATGGTTGAATCCATGGTTGATGTCAGCTGAGCACATATGATGATTTCAACCTGATTTAAAATATTGGTGTGACTTAAATGAGAGATCCCACAGCAAGCAGCACAGAAGTTGTTTGTCTTTTCTGTCAACTGATTGATATGTGTTGACTCAGGTTCAGTTCAGCCTCAACAGTAGAATTTAATTTATCCATTTATCGGGATTACAGGTGATGTGCAGGTAAACATGGTGCAAGTGCATGTGATGGCAATGGTTTTTCCAAGATGTTCACTATTTTTTGTATATTGATCATGCAGGCCTTTAGTTAACCATTCGATGCTAAAATGTTTCAATCTTTTCAACTTTCTTGAGTACCTGTGCACTGAGCTTAGTGTCGGTATTGAAATCCATAAAATATACAATGGCATTTTTTTTAAAAATCATTAAAATATCATGATTATTCTAAGTGTTTAATTTTTTTTACATCAGCTTCCTTACTGATGGTTATACTGATAAGTTAGTGACAGGATGGTTGATTGTAGATCTTTTAAACTGTCATAAAGTTGGCAAGTTAACCAACGGATATAGAAATAAAAACAGAAATGCTGGAAATACTCAGAAGGTCAGGCAGCATTTGCGGAGAGCGAAACGAAGTTTAAGGCCAGAATTTTCCTTGCCTTGGTGGATCCGGTGCAGGCGGTGTCCATGGCTGGTACCTACCCCACAGTTGGTTCCATCCCACTGTAGAAAATGAACTTAACTTAATGGGGCCTATTAAGTTAAGTTTAATCTAACATAGTGGATGTTGAATCTTTACGGTACAATAATATAATAAAAGTTATATACGAGTGACAAAGAAATATTTAAATATTATCATTAAGTGATATGACTCCATCTGCCAATACAATCAAAATCATAATTAATTGGGAAGTTATTGGTGCTTTAGTCACAAATCTGTGGAATTTTGTATCAGTAACTGGTACAAATAAAAGATGTGTGTATAGGTAAGACATAAAATTAAGCAGATTTTAAATGTAATTGTAAAGGGGTGGATTTACAATCTTATGCAAGTTCAGCAGAAGAACTGCAGAATCCCTGACAAACAGTGTAAGTGGTGCTTACAATGTGTTTCTGGGATTTCGGCAGCTCTTCCACTGGAATTAACAATGGACGAGTGAGAGAACCTCTGCAGAAATTCACCCTAAAGTCTTAGACTGAAAAATTAAATTAGTCATATTCAGGGACTGAAAGAAAATTGAACCAGTGGAATGAGTGATGAGAATGAAATTGTTACGGTTGATGACTTGATTTAATGTGTAACTGGACAATCACAGTATACTGTGAGAAAAACCTGACCAGAATCAACACAAACATTTATTTAAATGGTATATGTCATTTTTTATAGTGCAGATCAATTCACAGCAATTACTGTTCAGTTGGAAGGCAACAGTCAAGAATGGCCAGTGAAAAATATATTTCCCTCACATAGAAACATAGAAGATAGGAGCAGGAGTAGGCCATTCGGCCCTTCGAGCCTGCTCCGCCATTCAAAGAGATCATGGCTGATCATCCAAATTCAGTATCCTGTCCCTGCCTTCTCCCCATATCCCTTGATCCCTTTAGCCTCAAGAAATATATCCAACTCTTTCTTGAATATATTTAATGAACTGGCCTCCACCACCTTCTGTGGCAGAGAATTCCACAGGTTCACCACTCTCTGGGTGAAGAAATTCCTCCTCATTTCAGTCCTAAATGGCTTACCCCTTATCCTTAGACTATGACCCCTGGTTTTGGACTCCCCGGCCATCAGAAACATCCTTTCTGCATCTAGTCTGTCCAGACCTGACAGAATTTTATAGGTTTCGATGAGATCCCCTCTCAATCTTCTAAACTCCAGGGAGTATAAGCCCAATCGACACAATCTCTCCTCGTACGTCATTCCTGCCATCCCAGGTATCAGCCTGGTGAATCTTCGCTGCACTCCCTCCATGGCAAGAACGTCCTTCCTCAGGTAAGGTGACCAAAACTGCACACAATACTCAAGGTGCGGTCTCACCAAGGCCCTGTACAACTGCAGCAAGACATCCTTGTTCTTGTACTCGAACCCTTTCGCTACGAAGGCCAACATACCATTTGCCTTCTTACCCGCCTGCTGCACCTGCATGCTTACCTTCAGCGACTGGTGCACAATAACACCCAGGTCTCTTTGCACTTCCCCTTCTCCCAATCTATTGCCATTCAAATAATAATCTGCCTTCCTGTTTTTGCCACCAAAGTGGATAACCTCACATTTATCCACATTATGGTGCATTTGCCATGTTTCTGCCCAATCACCCAACCTGTCCAAATCATACTGGAGTTTCACAACATCCTCCTCACAGCTTACCCTCCCACCCAGCTTTGTGTCGTCTGCAAATTTGGAGATATTACATCCAATTCCCTCGTCCAGATCATTAATATATATTGTGAACAGCTGGGGTCCTAGGACCGATCCTTGCGGTACCCCACTAGTCACTGCCTGCCACTCGGAAAACGACCCCTTTAATCCAATTCTTTGCTTTCTGTCCGCCAACCAGTTCTCTATCCAAGTCAATACCTTGCCCCCAATCCCATGTGCCTTAATTTTGCACGCTAATCTCTTATGCGGGACCTTATCAAAAGCCTTCTGAAAGTCCAAATACACCACATCCACTGGTTCTCCCTTATCTATTTTACCAGTTACATCCTCAAAAAATTCCAGTAGATTAGTCAAGCATGATTTACCTTTTGTAAATCCATGTTGACTTTGTCCGATCCAGTCACTGCTTTCCAAGTGCTCTGCTATTACATCTTTTATAATGGACTCTAGCATTTTCCCCACTACCGATGTCAAGCTTACCGGTCTATAATTCCCCGCCTTTTCTCTACCACCTTTTTTGAATAGTGGGGTAACATTAGCTACCCTCCAATCCATGGGTACTGTTCCAGAGTCTATCGAGTTCTGGAAGATGACCAGCAATGCATCTACTATCTCTAGGGCCACTTCCTTAAGTACCCTGGGATGTAGACTATCAGGCCCTGGGGATTTATCGGCCTTCGGTCCCATCAATTTTCCTAACACCATTTCCCTACAAATACTGATTTCTTTCAGTTCCTCCCTCTCATTAGAACCTATGTTCCCCGGCATCTCTGGGAGGTTATTTGTGTCCTCCTTTGTGAAGACAGAACCGAAGTATGTATTTAGTTGGTCTGCCATTTCCTTGTTTCCCATTATAAATTCCCCTGATTCAGACTGTAAGGGACCTACGCTTGACTTCACCAATCTTTTTCTCTTCACATATCTATAAAAACTTTTACAGTCAGTTTTTATGTTACCTGATAGCTTACTCTCATATTGTATTTTCCCCTTCTTAATTAATCCCTTTGTCCTCCTTTGTTGACTCCTAAACTGCTCCCAATCCTCAGGATTATTGCTTTTTCTAGCCAATTTATATGTCCTCTCCTTGGATCTTATGCTATCCCTAATTTCCCTTGTTAGCCACGGTTGAGTCACCTTTTTTGTTTTATTTTTATGCCAAACTGGGATGAACAAATTCTGTAGCTCAGCCATTCGGTCTTTGAATGTTTGCCATTGCCTATCCACCGTCAACCCTTTGAGTGCCATTCCCCAATCAATCCTACCCAACTCACTCCTCAGACCATTGTAGTTTCCTTTATTTAAATTGAGGACCCTTGTCTCTGAGTCAACTACTTCATTTTCCATCTTAATGAAGAATTCTATCATATTATGATCGCTCTGACCCAAGGGGCCTCGTACAACAAGATTGCTAATTAATCCTTTCTTGTTACATAATACCCAGTCTAAGATGGCCTGGTCTTTGGTTGGTTCCTTGACATATTGTTCCAGGAAACCATCCCGTAAACACTCCAGGAATTCCTCCTCCACAGTATTGTTACTAATTTGGTTGGCCCAATCTATATGTAGATTAAAGTCACCCATGATGACTGCTGTGCCCTTATTGCACGCTTCTTTCATTTCCCTTTTAATGCCATCCCCAACCTCCGCCTTACTGTTTGGAGGTCTATATACCACTCCCACTAATGTTTTTTTCCCCTTAGTATTTCTCAATTCTACCCATACAGATTCCACATCATCAGAGCTAATATCCTTCATTGCAATTGTATTAATCCCTTCTTTAACCAGTAATGCTACCCCACCTCCCTTTCCTTTTTGCCTATCTTTCCTGAATATCGAATACCCCTGGATGTTGAGTTCCCAGTCTTGGCCATCCTTGAGCCATGTTTCCGTAATCCCAACCAAATCATATTCGTTTACCTCTATTTGCGCAGCCAATTCATGCACCTTATTACAAATGCCCCTTGCATTAAGACACAAAGGCTTGTTTTTTTAACGCTCTTAGACCTATTAGAATTATTATTTACTATGGCCACGTTTGATTTAAACCATTGATTTCTCTGACTGCCACTTTTGTTTTTCTCCTTCCTATCTTTTCTCCTCCATCCAGGGTAGCACTTACATCCCTTCAGGAATTTCTGAATTAACATTTACCAGTAGCTTTTCAAGTAGAACAGAATCTCCATCAATCTGTTAGCTGATGTAATCAACATGTTTTCATTTTGGTTTGTTTTCCATGCTGTCAAGTAATCAGCTGGAGCAATGGCCACAGAACTCACACCTCAGGTTGACAGACATGGTTCCCGAGCTGTGTGAATCCCATGGCCATGCAGGGAAATTTAAAAAGTAGGGGGGAAATGCTCTTAAGTGCCTGTAAAGTACTTCAAAATGATTTCAACTGGGTCGCCCGCCGCTGCAGATCGGGGCGGCTCCACAATGATAGACACACCTGGGGGAAAGGTGCGTGGGAGTGTAAGGGGTTTTCCTCGAGAAGTTTCCCTGAGGTTTCTCTCTCTAGAGGCCTCTCTCTCTTGCACAGTAAACCTTGAGTGGTTCGACCCACTCGCCCCTTAGATTCTGTACTCTGGACTTCGGCGCAGGAACTACAATGTAGAGAAAACTCTTGTAGACCAAGTTTGATGAAACAAAATGAAATTTTATTGCATAAGGAAAAATATCAAATCAAATGCAAGCAGATAAGGGAGTACATGGGAGGGAAAAACACACAAACAAATCATAACGACACAGTACTAACTAAGGCAAATACAGGCATCTTATATTCTACACAGATCATCATTAAATAAGGAAACACACGGAACATCGAGGGACAAAAACTCATGTTAATTGTACCCTTAAATCCACCCCCTTATTAAACCTATCTAGATCTGATTGTGAAGGGCCAGAAACATGCTCACCAATCCTACTAGGAAGTGCAAGGTTTGGAAATCGAGTCTGTGTTTAGTCCTTTCAGGCGTTTCGTCTTCACGTGGATCGTGGAGCCCCTGCGAGCTGCGCCACACCTCTCTCCTGAGGTGGGGGTCGGGGGCGGCTGGACACCGGTGGGCCTGGATGTTGGCGGGGTCGAGGATCGTCGGCTTGACCCTGGTTAGAGGAGCCTTGGGCTGGCTCCCATCACTTCTTCAGGTTCCTTTTCTCTCTTCTCCCGAGCTGGGGTGGCTGGAAGGTTTCTTCTTTTGGGACCTTTATAATTTTGTTTCTTCTCCCAAGCTGGGTCGATGGCCTCTCGTTCCGGCAACGGCCCGGGGATGGTCGATGATCTCCCGATGTGCTTCCCCGGGGCGGAACGCCAGTTTCGAGACGGCCTTCTCGATGTTGGCTTTCTTCTTCCTCCTGTGAGTGCCTCTTTCTTCTTCTGGGTGTCCGGATTCAAGCTGTGTGTCTGAGCTCAAGCTGCAGGCTTGCAACTGTCTGCGTTCCAACTCGCTTTTTCCAACTGCCAAAAAGTCTCTCCAGATATACCTTTCTTCCAGAGGCTTCACTTCCCGCCCAAAATCAGGTTAGTCTTTGTTTAATTTTTGGCGGGCTGGGAGCACAGTGGGGTAGTCATTATATTTTAAAATGTCTTAAACGGCTGGTAACAGGCCCATCTCTGGTCTGGAATTACCTTCATTGTTTTTAATGGCCTGCTGATCTCGTTATCTAGTCCTGGGTGCTGTTCTCATGAATATGAAATTGTCCCCTTTTGTCTGGGGCAACATTTTGATGGCCTCTGTCTCCAGGCCGATCTTGCCTAGATCTGCATCTAATCCATATGCATACGTGTGGGTCTGGTTTCGTTCTCTCAGGAACGGCTTCCAGAACTTACTGTGGGTTGAATCCACAAATCTGTCTGAGGTTGCGCAGGAACCATTTTAAAGTGTCCCAATAAGCTGGTCACATGGTATGGCGGCCATTTTGTATGCCCCTTTTTCTGGGCTTCTTTTAAAACAGTCTTTAAAATCACGGCCTCTTCTGCCATTTGACCCTTATTAATATAAAGTCCAATTTTGCGAATCCTACACTGAGCGAGATGACAGCGGGTTCCCGACCCACTGTCAAAAATAACAACTTTCCCACCCGACCAGCCACCGCTCACGCCTGCTATCACCACAGGAAATTCAACCCAATGTTTCAGGTCGATTACCTTTTAGGACTGGAAAAAGTTAGAGATGTACCAGATTTTAAGCAAGTACAGAGGCAGGGGAAGGGGGAGGGGAGGAAAGAACAAAAGGTCTGTGATAGGGTGGAAGGCAGGAGAGATTAAAAGACAAAAGGGATGACAGTGCAAGGCAAAAGGGAATGGTAATGGGACAAGTAAAGAAACAAAAGATGTGTCTAGAGGAGGTGTAAATGGCAACAGCAGAACTATTACCAATAACTGCTGTCCGAAAAAATGAGAGCAGTGGTTGATGTAAAAAGACTACTGAGCGCTTGGTTTGAGCGTAAAACAAAGCTTTAATCAACTGTTTCAAAACCATGAGATTTCTAGTTACAATCACTAGTTCCTGGTTACAGAAACATCCTGAGCAAGCTGGGCCCACGCCCAAGTATTTATACTCCTTGGATGGCGCCACCAGCTGGCTGCCCAGTTTTACTTCATGAGCCATGATAAGATTGATGACATTCTTCCCGCCGGAAAGTTTTGGAAGTCCGACGACTTCCTTCTACTGGATTAGTCGGACCACGAATAGCCGCAGTCTTTTAGATCGTCGCTTGTGGCTGGAAGGCACGTCTCCTCGGACCGTGTCTTGGTCCCTGGGTTGCTTGGTCCATATTGGTAGATCGACGGGGCCCGTGTCGCCTTGATCGACCTGTGGAAGACTGGGGAGATCGTGACTCCGGGTGTGGGTCCCCACAGGCGCAGAGCTGGCGTCATCTTGTTTGGTAGCCAGGGATTGACCGGCGTCCTGGCTTCGGGTGGCCATCCCCTGGGAAGTGCTCGGCTCCCCAAGTTGATCCGGTGGAGTAGCCGGCAGATCCCTTGAAGTCCCAGGTAGGGTGTCATCCTCAAAGGAGCGCAGAGCGTTGGCATCATTACCATGGGTTTCTCTACCAGTTGGGTCCGTGGGACTGGTTGGACAGGGAGCCAGACCCTGGAGTGAAACGGTGGACTCCCAGCCATCAGGGTACCGCACGTGCGCGTATGTGGGATTAACGTCCGTTAGTTCCACCTCGTCGACGTGGGGATCGTTTTTGGAAGTTCGGATGAATCTTCGGAGCAGCACGGGGCCGGGAGCTGCCAACTATGAAGGTAGGGACGTCCCATGAGTGGAGCGATGCTGGAACCTGAAGAATCGCTCATGAGGAGTGACATTGGTGGACGTCGAAAGAAGAGACCTGATGGAATGCAATGCGTCAGGGAGCATAGTTTCCCACTGCTGGTCTGGTAGGTTGTGTGACCTCAGTGCAAGACGAACAGCATTCCAAATGATAGCGTTGTATCTCTCAACCTGTCCGTTACCGATGGGATGATACGGTGTTGTTTTACTTGTGGCGATTCCCCGTTGGGAAAGATAACTTTTGAGTTTGCTTGACATGAAGGAGGGACCCGGATCAGAGTGGATGAAATTGGCCGTACCACAAAGGGAAAAGACTTGATCGAGGCATTTGATCACTGTGGAAATAAGCATATTGGGACAGGGGAAAGCAAAGGGAAAGCGTGAATACTCGTCCACCATAGTAAGTAAGTAGGTGTTTCACATTGAAGAAGGCAATAGTCCTTTAAAGTCAATGCTGAGTCGCTGCATAGGCTGCATAGCGTGTATGAGCGAGCCATCCGATGGATGGAAGAATTGCGGTTTTAATTCCTCACAAATTCTACAGGTGGAGCAAGTTCTTTTCACAACTTCTGTAGAAAATGGGAGATTTTTAGATCGCACAAAGTGCAACATACGGGTAACGCCAGGATGGCATAAGTCAGTATGAAGATCCGCTAGAGTCGAAGTTGACATAAAAGAGCAGAATGCATGCGTGAGCCACATTCTCTTTGCCGGGTTGATAATGTATGGTGTAGCCAAAGGCGGCCAATTCCATCCTCCAGAGTTGTATTTTGTTATTCTTGATCTTAGTGTGTTTCCGGTTATCCAGCATAAAGGCCATGGAGCGCTGATTGGTTATAAGTGTGAAATGGCGACGAGCGATAAAATTACTCCACTTACGTACTGCTTCAATGATAGCCTTAGCCTTCTTCTCGACAGGAGGATAATGGAGCTCGCTACCCTGCAAAGTTCTGAACAGAAATGCAATGGGTCGACCACCTTGATTCAAGGTAGCAGAGATCGCCACCTCCGAAGCATCGCATTCGACCATGAAAGGAAGCTTTTCATCGATGGAACGAAGCGTGGCTTTTTCCAGTTGTCACTTGAGGAGGCTGAAAGCTGAAATAGCCGTTGCCGCCAACAGAAATGACTTCGCGTGAAGCAGGGGCTGGATCTTGTCGGAGAAGTGGGGTATCCACTTCACATAATAGGTGAACATGCCGAGTGCCGGACGAAGAGAGCCGAGATTCATAGGGGGAGGGAGCTCCAGAAGCGGACGGAGTTGCTCAGGATCCAGTTTGATGACACCGTTGCCCACCCAGTAGCCAAGGATGTTGACTGATGGTACTGATTTCACAGATTTGGACTCATTTAAGGTTAAGTTGTGATGACGGAGAATGTCAAAAAATTTCTGGAAGTTGGCATCATGCTCCTTCTGGTCATGACCAGCAATGGTGATATTATCCAGATATGGAAAAGTGTCCGTTAAGTTCTTCTGTTTGACTAGGCTATCCATTGCCCATTGAAAGACGGCCACCCCATTGGTGACCCCAAATGGAAGGTGACAAAACTGGTAAAGCTGACCATTGGCCTCAAAGGCCATATACTTTTTGTCACAGTCCTTTAACGGTACTTGATGGTATGCGCTCTTTAAATCAAAAGTTGAAAATACCTTGTAGTTGGCAAGGTTATTGACCACGTCATCGATGCGTGAGTGGGTAGGCATCCAGGTCGGTATACTGGTTAATAGTTTGCGAGTAATCGATGCAAAGATGTTTCTTGTGTTGCTTCAGAGGATTTTTAATAATGATGACTTGAGCCTGCCAGGAAGATGAACATGGCTCAATGAAACCATCAGCTAGAAGGCGAGAGATTTCTGCCTCGATAAAGGATCGATCATCTTGGCTGAAACGTCGTGATTTAGTGACTATGGGCTTACATCGGGGGGAAAGATTGGAAAACAAGGAGGGCTCATCGAGTGAAGACGCCGAAAGCGCACAACACGGTACTTTGGAAATAGTAAGCTCCGGCTTTGACCCTCCAAACTCGAAAGTGAGTCTTTTGTGTTGTTTCTGGAAATCCTGTCCCAGGAGCACATCACTGCATAGGTTTTTGAGCACCCCGAGCTGGGTGGAGAAATAAATACGGCCATTGAGAATAAGGTCGACAAGACAAAAGCCGGAAGAGTTGGTGGTCAGTGTCGTCAGAGCCATTGTAATTTCCCTGTCCGAGGGGTAAATACGCAGTTTTAACTTACTGACAGCCCGCTCACTAATGAAGCTGTCAGAGCTGCATAAGTCGATTAGTGCACTCAAAATGTGTCCATTTACCGAAACCTTCGTGGCTGCATGGGACAGACTTTGGGGAAAAACAGCTGTGATAGGAGGAGGGGCAGTTTTACCCTTGACAGCTGTAACCTTGGTAGTGGTTCTTGGTGGAGGAGCAGTTTTATAGATTGCAGCTGTAACCTTAGTAGTGGCTCTTCGGGGAGGAGCAGTTTTATAGATAGTAGCTGCAAAACTAACAGGGGCTCTCAACCGGTATACCTTAGAAAAGTGGCCTTTCTTACTAACAGAGGCTCTTGACTGGCATACCTTAGAAAAGTGACCTTTCTTATTGCAATGATTGCAGACTGCATTACGAGCAAGACAAAGTTTCCTATAGTGGAATGCACCTCCACAGAAGAAACACTTCCTTCCAGATTGCCAAGATGCCGCTAGGGCAGGGTCATCATCAGTGAAGGCTTCTAGGGCAGTGTTGTCATCAGCTAGATGGGAGTCATCATCAGTGAGGGCTTCCGCCCGAGGCCTGTCGAAGGAGTCACTAAAAGTGATAGCAGCAGCCCGTGCATGTGGTGAAAGATAGGTATCTGCATTCCTCTTTGCTAATTCCAGAGAGCATGCCTGGTCATAGGCAGCCTGTAACTTAAGGGTTTTATTCTCCAACAGACGCTGACGTATGAAGGGAGACGCAATCCCATTAATAAAGGAATCACGAATTAACTCCTCCTGGTACTGCTCAGCTGTGACAGCTTTAAGATTACAATCCTTGCTGAGCCTGTGAAGTTTCTGAAGGAATTCATCAAGTGATTCTCCAGGTTGTTGTTGAGTTGTGGCCAGTAGATGCCGAGCAATAATTTCGTTTGGGGACTTAACATATAGTTGCTGTAGTATTTGGATAGCGGTGTCATAGTCTACACAGTCTTCGATATAGTCAAACACATGAGGGGATACGTAATTGACAAGTATCTCTAATTTATCAGGAACATTTTCACCACACACCCCGAGGAAGTTGCTAAAGGTACGATACCAGTGTTTCCATACCTCAGCAGCCGGAAGTGAATTCGGGTCCAGGTCGAGACGGGCGGGTCTGAGTAGTTTCTCCATGATGGATCGATTACTTCATCCAAGTTCCCTTCTACGGTTTGAGTCGTAGCCGTCTGTTCCCAAGACCACTCGGAGCGTGCAGCAGGTTAAGTTGATTAAATTGATGTTAAAAGACTACTGAGCGCTTGGTTTGAGTATAAAACAAAGCTTTAATCAACTGTTTCAAAACCATGAGATTTCTAGTTACATCACTAGTTCCTGGTTACAGAAACATCCTGAGCAAGCTGGAGCCCACACCCGAGTATTTATACTCCTTGGATGGAACCACCAGCTGGCCGCCCAGTGTTTCTTCATGAGTCATGATAAGATTGATGACAGTGGTTATGATCTGAAATTGTTGAACTCAACGTTGAGTCCACAGGGCTGTAAAGTACTGTAAGATTTGCAAAATTCCCACATTCCCCCAAGGTTATTAATAAAAGGGACCCTGCATGGACATTTTTAAAAAAGTGTACCCAAAAGATGGCGTCCGCACCTCGTGACCAAAAGCCTGCAAGATTTTAAAAGCTTGGACTCTGTAGCAGCACAAGCAGTTTTGGGAAATCGAAACTTAAAATGCAGTTTCTGTGAAAAAGGACTTTGGCCTAGAAATTGGGTTGGGGCGCCAAAGTGGCGCAAAAGTCGCCTGAGCGCAGGATTTAGCGCAGCGATCGGAGTAATACCGATCGCCAGAAATTCAGTTTCAGTGCCCCTCGAGTGACACGAGGCGAGGCTCGAGGCGCTCTGCGTCCCTCTTAGGGCGCTGAAACTGATTATCGCAGTGCAACGTGCCGCAGCGCCACACGCTGCGGCACGGCACGCTGTGGTACTGCAGGCCTTCCTCCCACTGTTAAGTGGGAGGTGCCTGCAACAGCGCGATCCCCGCTCGCGAGTGCTGGCAAATGAGCCCGGCACCAAGGAGAAGTGCCGGGCTCTCGGGAAACAGCTGGCAATGCCGCGGGGGGGGGTGGTTAGGAGGCCGAGGACGGAGGTGCTGGCAGGCAGCCGCCAAAAAAGCGGCCGCCCCACACCTCCACCTTAACTTGCGCCGCTGCCGGCACAGTAAGGCCCCGTGAACCGGGCGCGGGTAGCGAACGGCGCAACTGCGGCGTTTGCTACCAAATATCGCGAATGGGGCGCTGCGCACACCGATGACGTCATCGGTGGCGGCACAGCGCAACAGGCTAACGCCACCATTAGCGCCCCTCCTGAATATCGCGGGAGGCGCAGCCAGTGGCGCTACAGCCACTGCCTGCCTCTTTAGCCGCTAACAGGTGGCGCTACTCACCCAATTTCTCCCCCTTTGTGTTTTGAAAGCCAGACAGTAAACATTGAATGTGCATTACGCCAGATCGTAGACAGATCAAAACCAGTTAGGCCTATACTTGAGGCCATTAGGTTGTCCGCATAAATAATCGGGAACAGCTTATGGGAGTCATCAAGGCTGGTCAGGCTGATTAGAATGCATTAATGACAATAAAGCCCGGACATCAGGCCATTAGGTGCGATAAACGGCCATCTAAATCCAGTTAACTTAGATTGCTATAATCATTTAAAACAGCCCGCCAAAATTGAAACAATGAACTAACCTGATTTGGCGCGCAGATAAGGGGCCATCGAAAGGAGTATAACTGTAGGCCCCCAGTAGCAATCGCTCTCTTGCTCTTGCTCTTGGCTGTTGACTCTTGCCCTGCCTTGGGCTGCCGCCGCCCGTACTCATGCCCTGGCCTCGTGGCGGGTTCTCTCCTCGCTCCCCGCAGTAAATTTTCAGCAGTCAAGGACATCCATACCAACTGCAGGGGAGGGGAACGAGACCCGAGTCCATAGTCATCCAGGACACCCAGGTCGCAAAAGGGGGGCGAGATGAAACTGAGCAGGCAGCCCAGGACTTGTATAGTAGCCGAACGAGACAAGACGAATAGAGACGAAGAAGAAGGTAACAACTCAATAAGAGCAGAGCAGGGCAGTGAAAAACGTATCGATAAATGCCAAGCGCCTAGTTATAAACTGACGCTTGGGGAAGCAAACATCTTGTTGAGCACTGCGAATAAACGCAGGTGTCTACGCCACAACGAATACACTGGCGTTTGACTCTTGGGTAGGAAAATCTAGACAGTGAAGACTGCCAACTGCCCTATAGGCACAACGTTACCGCCAACAACCGCCTGAGGGAGAAGAAGAGGAGAACCCATCGCGACGAGATGACGACGGTTGAATTCCATGTTCAATTAGAGGGTGAGAAGGTTGGATCTCAAACAAACGTACTGAGCTTGAATAAAGGAGACTATAAAGGTATGAGAGCGGAATTGGTTAGAGTGGACTGGGAAAATAGCTTAAAGGGTAAGACGGTACATGATCAGTGGTGTACATTCAAGGAGTTATTTTACAACTTTCAAGAAAAATATATTCCACTGAGGAAAAAAGGGTGTAAAAGAAAAGACAGCCATCCGTGGCTAAGTAAAGTAATAAAGGATAGTATCCAACTAAAAACAAGGGCATATAAGGTAGCCAAATCTAGTGGGAGGATAGAAGATTGGGAAGTCTTTAAAAGACAGCAAAAAATAACTAAAAGATTGATTAAGAAAGGGAAGATAGATTATGAAAGTAAATTAGCAAAAAATATAAAAATAGATAGCAAGAGTTTCTATAGTTATATAAAAAGAAAAAGGGTGGCTAAAGTAAATGTTGGTCCCTTAGAGGATGAAACCAGGAAATTAATGGTGGGATACATGGAGATGGCAAAAACGCTGAACAAATATTTTGTATCAGTCTTTACAGTAGAGGACACTAAGAATATCCCAACACTTGACAAACAGGGGGCTCTAGGGGGGGAGGAACTAAATACGATTAAAATCACTAAGGAAGTGGTACTCGGTAAAATAATGGGACTTAAGGCGGACAAATCCCCTGGACCTGATGGCTTACATCCTAGGGTCTTGAGGGAAGTGGCGGTAGGAAATGTGGATGCATTGGTAATAATTTTCCAAAACTCCCTGGACTCAGCAAAGGTCCCGGCAGATTGGAAAACTGCTAATGTAACACCCTTATTTAAAAAGGGTAGTAGACAGAAGGCTGGAAACTATAGACCAGTTAGCCTAACATCTGTGGTTGGTAAAATTTTAGAGTCCATTATTAAGGAGACAGTAACGGGACATTTGGATAAACATAATTTAATAGGACAAAGTCAGCATGGTTTTACGAAGGGGAAGTCATGTTTGAAAAATTTGCTTGAATTTTTTGAGGACGTGACATATAGGGTGGATAAAGGGGAACCAGTGGACGTAGTGTATTTAGACTTCCAAAAGGCATTTGACAAGGTGCCACACAAAAGATTATTGCTCAAGATGAAAAATCACGGGATTGGGGGTAATATTCTGGCATGGGTGGAAGATTGGCTATCTAACCGAAAGCAGAGAGTTGGGATAAATGGTTCATTCTCAGACTGGCAATCAGTAACTAGTGGTGTTCCACAGGGGTCAGTGCTGGGACTCCAACTCTTTACAATCTATATTAACAATTTGGAGGAAGGGACCGAGTATAACATATCAAAGTTTGCAGATGATACAAAGATGGGAGGGAAAGTAGTGAGTGAGGAGGACATAAAAAACCTGCAAAGGGACATAGACAGGCTAAGTAAGTGGGCAGACATTTGGCAGATGGAATATAATACTGGAAAGTGTGAGGTTATGCACTTTGGCAGGAAAAATCATAGAGCAAGTTATTATCTAAATGGAAAGAAACTGGAAAGTACTGCAGTACAAAGGGATCTGGGAGTCCTGGTGCACGAAACACAAAAAGTTAGTATGCAGGTGCAGCAGATGATCAAGAAGGCAAATGGAATGTTGGCTTTTATTGCTAGGGGGATGGAATATAAAAACAGGGAGGTATTGCTGCAGTTGTACAAGGTATTGGTGAGACCACACCTGGAATACTGCATACAGTTTTGGTGTCCATGCTTAAGAAAAGACATACTTGCTCTCGAGGCAGTACAAATAAGGTTCACTCGGTTAATCCCGGGGATGAGGGGGTTGACATATGAGGAGAGGTTGAGTAGATTGGGACTCTACTCATTGGAGTTCAGAAGAATGAGAGGCGATCTTATTGAAACATATCAGATTGTGAAGGGGCTTGATCGGGTGGATGCGGGGAGGATGTTCCCGATGATGGGTGAAACTAGAACTAGGGGGCATAGTCTTAGAATAAGGGGCTGCTCTTTCAAAACTGAGATGAGGAGAAACTTCTTCACTCAGAGGGTGATAGGTCTGTGGAATTTGCTGCCCCAGAGAGCTGTGGAAGCTACATCATTAAATAAATTTAAAACAGAAATAGACAGTTTCCTAGAAGTAAAGGGAATTAGGGGTTACGGGGAGCGGGCAGGAAATCGGACATGAGTCTAGGTTCAGATCGATCATGGCCCTGTGGGTGGCGGAGCGGGCCCAGGGGCCGTGTAGCCTGGTCCTGCTCCTACTTCTTGTGTTCTAATTCTGTGTTAGATTTCAGGAGATGGTTCTATTCACAGGGATTAGTGGAGACCTCGGGAACAGGCTGTCAGCTAGGAGTCCTCCAAGAGTAAATTGTCCTGTTCCTGGCTGGGGTGGAGATCACCTCTTACAGAAGGTAAGTACTGCAGGAAATACAGGGACAGAGTGATCTCCTGGACGAGTTTCGATCGCCTAGATGGGTCGGAGAGGAATTTCCCAGATTTTTTCTCCAAAATTGGCTATTGGGTTTTTTATCTGGTTTTTCGCCTCTCCCAGGAGATCACATGGGTTCAGGTGGGATGGAGAGTGAAAGTAGATTTGAGGTTAGGATCAGATCGGCCATGGTCTTATTGAATGGCGGAGCAGGCTCGGGGGGCCGATTGGCCTACTCCTGCTCCTATTTCTTATGTTCTTATGTTAGTAACTGGTGTGAGGTCGTTTCTAGGGCTAACCGGGTACTGCAGAGACTTTATTCAGGACTATGCAGCCACAGCGGCCCCTCTGCTCCGACTCCTACAAAAGGGAGTGGAGTGACTTTTGGATGAGGGTTGCCAGGCAGCATTTGTCAGGCTCAAGAAAGACTTGCAAACCGCGCCAGCTCTAGGGGCCATAGATGGGGGGAAACAGATTTTCCTGGAGGTAGCAGCCAGCGGGGACAGCCTGAGTGCTGTGCTGCTCCAAGAGCGGCACGGCCGACTGCGGCCGGTGGTCTACTCCCCCAGGATACTCATGGATGTGGAGAGGAGCTACTCCAACTGTGAGCGGCACTTCTTGGCCACACATTGGGCTGTGAAAAGATCATTGATCATCACAGGCACCTCTCCCATCACCCTCCTCACCCATCACACACCCACCCAGATGCTTCTGGATGGGAGGATCCAGGATGGGACAGTGAGCAGTGCCCGCATTGCCCGCTGGACCTTGCTCCTCTCACAGATAGACCTTAGAGTGAGGGGTCTCTGCGAGCCAAAGCTCGCAGCCCACCGGTGTTCCATTGAAAGGGTTTGGGAAGTGAACATAGGTTTACGGGCCGGGATACATCCCACAGGCTGCATGATCTATGTAGACGGTTCCAGCACGGTATCTGCTGGCGAGCGTCTCATGGGGTGTGGAGTTTACGACCCAGCAGCAAACATTGCCCTGGCGATTAAGCTCCCCAGCACCATGAGCACCCAATAGGCTGAACTGTCCGCGGTAGTGTACTTCGTTACACACCCCAAAATCTTCCCCACCCCCTACACGATTTGCTCGGACAGCATGTTCACGTGCAATTTGTGTACGGAGTACCTGGCCATCTGGTCCCGCTGCGGATACACCTCCGCCGACGGGAGACCCCTCACAGTAAAACCCCTGCTGGAAAGATCCTGGCTGCAGTGGGGGAGGAAGGGGAGGTTTTCATCCACAAGGTGAAGGCCCATTCCTCCACAGAACCCCGCGGCTAAGGCAACCAGCAGGCTTACTTGCTCGCCAAGGAGGGTGCCCGCACAGGCACTTTCTGGGACCCATTTGGGTCCAGGCCCATGGCAGCGGTCAGAGGTAGGCTATGGGACTCAAGGGAGTGTAGGGATAGCGTTAGTCCCGGACCTTAAGACAGTCCGAGCCCAAGACCCCTTCCTCAAAGCAGTCCTCAGCGCAGTAACTGAGGGAAATGGGGTAGAGGGTCCGTACGGCACAGCAACCCTCTCCGTCAAAGAGGGTATGCTGTTCCGGGGGGGAACAGTGGGTTTTGCCGCAGCAGCACCGGAGGGAATTCCTTCAACTGGCCCATGAGGGTCCAGGAGCGGGACACCCCGGGCCTGAGACCATCTGGCAGCGGGTGGAACAGGCGGGATGGTGGCCGGGACTCAGGAACGATGTCTGCGAGTTCTGTGCAGGCTGTCTTGTGTGCGCTGCAAATAACCCCAACCCCCACAAAAGGAAGGTACCTATGGGACACGTCAGGAGGGTAGAGGGACCATGGCAGTCGATACAAGTTGACTATATCAGGCCCCTGCCCACCGCCCGGGGAGGCTATAAGTACTGCCTAGTCCTGGTGGACATGTTCACCAAATGGGTAGAGGCCTTCCCCTGCAGAACAGCCACAGCTCTGGGTACTGCCAGGATCCTGGTCCGGAGGTGTTCTCGTGGTGGGGGCTACCACAGTATGTGGAGTCCGACCAAGGGAGTCACTTCACCAGACAGGTGATGCAGAATACCCTTATGCTGTTAGGCTTCTAGGGGAAATGGCACGTGGCCCACAACCCGCAGTCATCAGGGATTGTGGAAAGAATGAACAGGACCCTAAAGGAAAGGTTGAGGAAGGAAACGGTGGACTCGACCCATAAATGGTCTGAGGTCCAACCGTTGATTTTGATGGGGATCTTGGCCAGCCAGTCTAAAAGCACGGGGTACTCCCCGTACGAGCTAATGACCGGCATGGTTATACGGACCCCCACCCATGTACTAGCCCCGGTACTCACGGAGGGTCAGCTCAGAGAGGTAAACCGGGACAGGTTCGCCCGAAACCTCTTTGAGCACCTGAAGCATGTCCACGAGCAGGCGGCTGGGAACATGGGAAGGCAGCATCGGAGTAACCGATTGCTGCTCGAACCGAGAAAGCACCACGAGTGGGATGTAGGAGATCAGGCCATGGTGAGAAACTATGCCCGAGTGGGGAGTTTGGAACCATTATACATGGGGCCCTACAGCATTTTAGATAAAGCCAGCCCCATGGTATATGCTGTGAAGATGCCCCAGCGTACAAAATGGTTTCATATCAACCAGTGTAAGCTGTTTATACCTGAAAGGGGAAAACAGCCAGTTGGGGAAAGGTCTGAGGATAGAGATCCTCAACCTGCAGCAGGAGTGAGTTCACAGACTGCACAAGCAGGCGCTGTGGCTTGCTTAAAGGGAGGGGCCATCCCGCCCATTGATTGGGACACTCCCCCACTCTTCTGGGTTCCAGATGAGGGGGAGGGACTTAAGGGCAAAAACCCCGCCCCTAACCCAGGTGTAGAGGGGGAGGGGACTGAGGTTGAAAACCCTGCCCCGGACCCAGCCGTGGGACCTAGGGGTGGAGACTTCACAGGCTGTGAAGAGTTACCTGCCCCTAGCCCAGGTTCGGAAGAGGTCAAGCCTGAGGGAGCAGCGGTTCGGGTTAAAGGCCCATCGGCCAAGAAAGCCCCACCCGTCAAGGCCCCTAGAAGGTCCCCACGGACGCCCCAGCCAAGAAAGCCATGGTCACCAGCTCTCCAGTTACCAAGGGCCGCCCCTCGAGTCAGGGGGAGGTCCAAGGACAGAGGTCCTCAGCCAGCAGCCACGGGCTGCGAGGGACCAACAGTGCAGAACGGTGCGGCCATGCCGGAGGTAGCGGTGTGCCGCAGTCCAACCAGGAATTAGCCTGGCCACCTGGAGATGGGTGGCGGATGTACATAGTTTAGGTAATTTAAATTTTGGTTATTGTTAAGTTTAAGTATTTAGCTTAAGTTTGGGTGTTTTAGCTTAAGTTAAGTAAGGTGATGGGTAGTTTTAATTAAGTAGTAATCTGCTAAGAGTGTGTGTATTTGAGTCGAGGTTGCGGGACCCGACTATGCTTCACCAAGCCAGAGAATCTCTTGGGGACCTGGCTGCATGTTTTGTATCTTTTGCAGAGAGGATTTCAGGATGAAGGGGAGCGTAATCCTATTCGCTCTGATTGGGATGAGCGTCGGAAGGCGAGGCGATGTGGAAGACTCCCACATCTACGGGTGCTCGGGAGAAAAGGCTCCAGTGGTGACTGCCGGGAGCAGCGAACAAGGCATGGAGGGACTTGCCGTCTACGCCCACGAGGGAAGATGGCCCGGGTGGTTGGGATCCAACGCCACCCGGTACTCCAGCCAGACCGGATTCACCTACGGGGAAGCCTCCCTCCTGTAAGATTCGAAATTTTCAGCAAAAGTCACGCAAGAAAACCGGATAAAATAAGACTGTTTATTGACCAAAGTAAGCTTGCACAGAAAAACCTTTGATAAAAGGGCATACAAAATGACCGCCGGGCCTCGTGATCAGTTTTCTGGACCATTTTATTTCTGTTACTGCAAGCCAGACAGGCTTGTGGATTGAAGACAGTAAGCCCGCGAAAGCCAGTATCTGGGAACCGAAACTCAGAGAAACAGCATACATATTCAATGGATTCTAAGTACAGGATGGGGCCCATCAAGATATGGGCGGACAATGCAAAAACACTTATGCCCATTTATTGTACAATGGAGAAACCGTTTAGCAACCATCAAGGAAAATCTCCGGACCGATCAATATGCGAACCGAGTTGCGATGACAATGTAAAAGACATTAAAAGACATTGGCCTAGAAATTGAGTGGGCTTAGCGCCCATTTTGCGGCGCTAGAGGGCATTGCGCTGGACTTACAGCCGGTTTTGAAATTGACTAGGGCCCAACATCGGCGTTACACCGGTAGCGCTGCGCCGGCACCGATGACGTCATCGGTGTGCGCAGCGTCCCGGTTGCCGTGGTGACGGGCCCCAGCGCCGAAATTCAGTTGCGGCCGCCTCGCCCGTGGCAGCCGCAACTAAGACTCTGGCAACAGAGTCTTGCACGACTTTGCGCCGGCGCATAAAGGTGGAGCGGCGGCCGGCCGCTTTCCCGCCAGCCGCCTGCCCGCACCTCCCTTCCCGGACTCCCCCACCACCCCCCCGCGGAACAGATGCTTCTCGGCTGCGAGCCCGGCACTTCCCCGAGGTGCCGGGCTCATTTTTGTGAAGATTTTACCGGCCAGCGGGCGGGTGCAGGCAGCTCCTCCTTAACTGAAGGAGGAGGCCTGCACTTCCCGAGCCTGCCGCACCGCATCGGGCGCCGCAGCGCCGGAATAGCGCCGCAATGCGGCGCGTAGCGCCAGTTTTCAGGCGCAAACAGCCTTCAGTAGCGCCGGCAGCCGTTTGGGCGCGGCGCTACTGAATTTTTGGCGCGCACAGCGCGACTTAGCACCGGCGCTAAATTTCCGGCGTTAAGCCCTGGCGCAGCGCAAACTCAATTTCTAGGCCATTATCGGCCAGGAAGGCCAGTTAAGTTATCACCGGCTCCCGTTACAAGACAAAGCGCCCCTGCAGAGATTTCTGTCCACCAAAATTAATACAAAGACAGGACTATGATTTGGCGGGAGATAAGACTGTCCCAAAAGAGTATAACTATGGATTGAAAGTCCATCTAAGTTACTTCGTACTTCACTTCACTGATGCTTCTTGCTGGGCGACTTCAGACTTCTACTTCTTCAAGAACTTCTTCTACAAGGAACGAACGAAGGACGGATGGTGCCAGGATCGGCGCCTCTTCCACTTCGATAGATGCGGAATCGATGAAGACGTTTCGTCTTTTTAAAGACGGACAATTTCGGTGAAAAGACAATGTGGTCGGTGTTCAGCCAAACAAGGCTCGGCCACGACGAGAAGACGATGAGGGTGGCCCGGGTACTGGGGTCGGGAGATCATCGACGACCCAGGCCGACGGAGAAGAAACCCTCTGGAGAACCGACGATCCAGGCCGGAGAGATTCTCCCATTTGCATGCAGTTCTTCAACAGCCTGCAGCTGAAGGTCTGCTCCATGAACCCAAATCCACAATAGTGGATCTCAACCTTGACGAGCGCTCATCGAGGTTGTGTCTACCCCACCGCCTCGAGGGAGAGAGAATATCGACTGCGCCAGAAGTTTCCAAATCCACGTGACGACGGAAAGCAGTGCCAAAAGGCTGCGAACCCCCTTTTTCGCGATTTCGAGAGTGGTGAGCATGATCCCAAGTTCCCCAGGTCGAAACTTAGTTTAGGTATAGGGGAGGGAGTTAAGGGTAATCGTAATGTGTTTTCCCTTTTACGATGTGCCGTGTGTTCCCCATTTCCATAGAGTCAAGTTCATAAATTTGTGCATGATTGTAGTAACTTTAATCTGTGCCTATGACATGTATTTTGTAATGCTTCAAACTGTTTAAAAATAAAAGCATCCATTTCGTGCTATTCAACCTGGTCTATTGAGTTCTTTCTCTGCACTACTGTTCTCTGCACCTAAGTCCAAGGTCTAGAACCGTAGGGGGAGTGGGTCGAACTACTCAAGGGTAATTATTGCACAAAGCCTGGCAGGAGACCAGAAAGAGCAAGAGAAACCCCCTACACTCCCCTGCCCCAGCGTACAGGTTGTGGCCTCACAGATCGGGGTCACCGAGGGGAAACGCGTGTGCCTGACTTGCACAGGACAGATTCCCCTGGGAAGGTGGTGGTGGCTCAGAAAGCTGAGCACCGACATGAGGGATCGCACTGCCGACTGGGAACGGCTGGGAAACGACACCCACCGAACGGTCACCGGGACCCAAGAAGGGACTAGTGTATGTTGGGACAAGTGGTGGGAATCGGAACAGGGGACCTATGTCTGTATGTGGGGGTCGAAAAGGGCCTGCCCTATGGGTGTATCTATCATCTTCTCTGCAGCCTGGCAGGATAAGGGGAAGGGGGTAGAATGGGATTCCCACCTACACACATGAATAGTCCCACGGTACCCAGCCCCAGTTAAACCCACTGAGCTAGTGGCGCATACCCGAAAGCCCTTGCCCACGACTCAGGCAGCAAGGACACACCGAGAGGGGTGCCCCACCACCACCAAGGGACCAGGGAATGGGTTGGTATTTGTACCTACGGATCAGGTACTGTACCAGGGGGTGCACTATGCAGTAGCCTCCGTGATTTTAAATCTCACTGAGGTACATTTACCGGAGTGGTGTCCCAAAGAAACAGAACAGCTATACCAGGCCCTATTAAAGGACATGTTCAAGAAGTTTTATGAGTTCAATTTCGCCAATGTTGACAAAACCGAACTGTACACCACACACCGAGAGTTTTTGGGTAATGTAAGGAGGCAAAGAAGGGGAGTATGGAATGATGTTTTTACTGCGTTTAATACTGGGTCATCTGTCATCAACAGTATAGATGACATAGAGCTACAGACCCAGATAAACGGTTTAAAAACACAGTTAAGGAAGATATTAATGGATGAGAACAAGGTAGTGGGCTTGGAGTTGCATGAGGACCAGGCCATGAGGGTCCATTTAAAGGAGATTATAGCAGAGTTGGAAAAGCACGCAAAGACGGTAAATGCCCTCATAAGGGAGGACAGAAATGCTTCTGACCAGGCTGCACAGAATGAGGTGTGCGTGCTATACAGGGCATGGTTTCTGGGCGAGGGCTGCAGTAATCTGGAGGATTTAAAACAGGGTTTAATCCCCTCCTGGATCAGCAACAAGCACCTCGCAGCCCTCCACCCGTTTGAGAATGCAATAAGCCCACGCCAACTCCAGCTAGCTTCCGAAGCCTACCCAGTTCCCGTGGATTGTGGGCGGTCCAACCACACGATCATGGGAGTAGTAGTTAGGATGTCGGTCATGGGTAGGACAGCCTGACCCGCGCCGGTATACAGGGTTGAGAACATTGGAGTAATTCAGGGGGGTGCACACATTCATTTCACAGCGGCCCCGCCTTACGTCATAAAGTGGGAGCACGCTATGACAGGTACTGACCTCTCAGGGTGCCGGAGCCGGGGATCACACATAATCCTGTGTCCCCAGCACTTGAATGCCTATTCAAAACTGCAGTGCAGGTTCAGGGCTGCTGGCGCGAAACCTATAAATTGTACCATGGAGGCAATGGCACAAGGCCATGTTCCCCCGCAGGTAGCATATATAGGGGGTGGGACATATTGTGTCACCACCGGCGCGTCCCACTACCAGCATGGACAGCATAGCTGGTGTCCGGTTAGTGACAGCAGTTTCTGTTTTAAACCCGAGGCAGAAGTTCAAGTGGCCCAGGAGCGAATTGACCCCATTCCTGAACCCTCCACTGTGAAGAAGAATTTTAGGAACTTGCAGAAGTACGTAGCGCATTTTGGCTACGAAATTCCCCCTCTCCCTGAATACCTTACCAAAATACTCAAAAGCCGTTATAGTTTCGCAGCAACATTTTTACACTCTAGTGCAGAAAACAGTAGAGATAGGGGCTAAGATATTGGATATTGTGATTCCACCCTGGTGTGACATTTTCAATAACATAGAGGTCCCTTCGTGGATCAGACTGGCTTCCCACATTCTCGTGGTTTGCCAGTTAGGGATAGTGTTGTATCTAGTATGCATTCAATGTAAGGGAAAATGTCAGATATTAGAATTCCAGAAACAGAGGATCTGGAAGGAACATTATGTGAAGGTGGAGGGAGATATGCCTGTTTAAGTCTTTTCCTTGTATTTTTGATTAAAGGTTGTTGTTTTTTTATGTTTGTTGTTTTTAATAAAGTTTTTTTCTTTTTTTGCGATATGTTTAATAAAGATGTATGTGTACCAAGTGGTGGTGGGGTGTTAGACCCCCTCCATGCTTGGATGTGTGTAAAAGTCTGTAATTTATTCTATGTATGCTTATGTACACTACATTTTCACGGAATGGGAAGTGCATGTGTCGTGGGTATATTAGATAGGTAATTACAGGGGAAGGTTGGCTATGGAAGGTCAGAAAATTTTGCTCACCTTATAAGGATGATACTTCAAGCAAGTTTTATTATCACAGGGGGGAGTGTAAGATTCGCAAAATTCCCACATTCCCCCAAGGTTATTAATAAATGGGACCCTGCATGGACATTTTTAAAAAAGGGTACCCAAAAGATGGCGTCCGCACCTCGTGACCAAACGCCTGCAAGATTTTAAAAGATTGGACATGGTAGCAGCACAAGCAGTTTTGGGAAATCGAAACTTAAAATGCAGTTTCTGTGAAAAAGGACTTTGGCCTAGAAATTCAGTGGGTTGCGCCACCAGTTTGCGCCCAAAGAGGGCACTCAGTGGCTTTAGCGCCACTGGCCATACCTCCCGCGATATTTAGCGGGGCGCTAATGGTGGCGTTAGCCTGTAGCGCTGCGCCGCCACCGATGACGTCATCGGTGTGCGCAGCGCCCCGCTCCCACCCCGATGACCATATTTGGTCGCGCCCGCCTCTTTAACGCCGGTCACAAATCGCGACCGGTTCACAGGGCCTACCTGTGGCGGTAGTGGCGCTAGTTAAGGTGGAGGTGCGGGGCGGCCGCTTTTTCGGCGGCTGCCTGCCAGCACCTCCGTCCCCGGCCTCCTAAACCCCCCCCGCAGCGGCATTGCCGGCTGTTTCTCGAGAGCCCGGCACTTCTCCTTGGTGCCGGGCTCAGTTGCCGGCACTCACGAGCGGGGATCGCGCTGTTGCAGGCACCTCCCCCTTAACAGTGGGAGGAAGGCCTGCAGTACCGCAGCGTGCCGTGCCTCAGCGTGTGGCGCTGCGGCCCTTAGCGCGTCGATATTCAGGGTGAGCGCCCCAAGCGGGGCGCGGGGAGCCTCGAGTAGCGGCCCGCTTCCGTTTGGGGCGCAGAAACTGAATATCGGGATGGCGCAAGCGGCTCCGCTCGCAGCGGTAATTCCGGCGACCAGGCGAGCTTGGCGCCCCAAACGGCGCCCAACTGAATTTTTAGCCCTTTGTGTTTTGAAAGCCAGACAGCAAACATTGAATAAGCATTATGCCAGATCGTAGACAGATCAAAACCAGTTGGGCCTATACTTGAGGCCATTAGGTTGTCCGCATAAATAATTGGGAACAGCTTATGGGAGCCATCAAGGCTGGTCAGGCCGATTAGAATGCATTAATGACAATACAGCCCGGACATCAGGCCATTAGGTGCGATAAACGACCATCTAAATCCAGTTAACTTAAAGATTGCTATAATCATTTAAAACAGCCTGCCAAAATTGAAACAATGAACTAACCTGATTTGGCACGCAGATAAGGGGCCATCGAAAGGAGTATAACTGTAGGCCCCCAGTAGCAATCACTCTCTTGCTCTTGCGCTTGCTCTTGGCTCTTAACTCTTGCTCTGCCTTGGGCTGCCGCCGCCCATACTCATGCCCTGGCCTCGTGGCGGGTTCTCTCCTCACTCCCCGCAGTAAATTTTCAGCAGTCAAGGACATCCATACCAACTGCAGGGGAGGGGAATGAGACCCGAGTCCATAGTCATCCAGGACACCCAGGCCGCAAAAGGGGGGCAAGACGAAACTGAGCAGGAAGCCCAGGACTTGTATAGTAGTCGAACGAGATGAGACGAATAGAGACGAAGAAGAAGGTAACAACTCGATAAGAGCAGAGTAGGGCAGCGAAAAACGTATCGATAAAGGCCAAGCGCCTAGTTATAAGCTGGCGCTTGGGGAAGCAAGCATCTTGTTGAGCACTGCGAATAAACGCAGGTGTCTACGCCACAATGAATATACTGGCGTTTGACGCTTGGGTAGGAAAATCTAGACAGTGAAGACTGCCAACTGCCCTATAGGCACAACGTTACCGCCGACGACCGCCCGAGGGAGAAGAAGAGGAGAACCCATTGCGACGAGACGACGACGGTAGCTGAGGAGAAGAAAGGTGTGTCGCAGCAGCAGCTCCAGCACCGCACCCCTGAGATCATGTGGCGACGGTGTACCTAAAAGGACAGAAGACCAAACATCAAAACCTGCATCCGTTAAAACAGTTGGCTTTTCTTTGGATTGGTGAGCATGAATTCTGGCCCCTCATAGCTTAATCTAGTTTGGTATAGGGAGTGGAATTAGGATAAGGGGATTGTTAATGTAGTTTGTTTTCCCTCGATGTGCCGTGTGTTCCCCATTCCCTGTATATGTATAATTTTTGTTTTTGCCTGTATTTTATACTAGTGTCTTCTCATAAGACTGTTTTATTTTCTGTTTTAATAAAATCTTGGTTTTCTTACACCAAACCACCTGTCTACTCGAGTTTTTTGTATCGCCGCCTGTACCTAATCCAGTGTCTAGAACCCAGGGGCGTGGGAGTGATTCGAACCGCTCACAGACAATCAGGGGCATAACTGACTGGGCGCACGTGCCAACCCGCCACCCCCTACAGTACCTAATCGAAAGATGACGTGCTGTTCCTTAAGCTTCCATTGAGCTTAATTAGAACAGTGTAGGAGGCCGAGGACAGTGAGGTCAGAGTGGGAGTAGGACGGATAATTAAAATGACATCCATTTCTCTGATGCGACAATGGTGAAGTTCCCAATAAACCTGCACACAACTCAAATGAAATGAGATGGAAGGATATAGAAAGTTTAGGTTATAATTTAGACATGCCATATATTAAAAGCATTTAAAGTTTTAAAGCAATGGATAATGCAAAATTGAGCTGATCAAAAGGTATTTTTTTCTTTCTTTACAGGCTGGTTTCATTACACGATTTTTACCAGAGGAAAGTGGTCACTTGCTAGGCCGTGGCATTGAAACTTCAGGGACTTTTCGAATTAAAAATGAGAATATGTTCAAACACAGAGTAAGTAACTGTTTTTTCAATTATGCTGTTTGAATCCTTACTAGAAGTTACTTGCTGCGGAAAAGCATATTCACAATATGCTAATGACTGGAGAATTCCATTTCTCTGATGCAACGATGGTGGCTGCACACAACTCAAATCTTTAGTTCAGCCTGAATAGTTCTTTGAAAATTTAAAGAGTAGTGTTCTTTAATTGTTATTGTTGGCATTAGAAATGCTAAGACTCACATCTTCCCACCAATAAACTGCCAAATAAAAAATATCTCAGTAAAACATAATTTTAAAAATTGTCAAGAAAACTTGCATTCCTGCTACGCTGCAGGCGTTACCATTTTAACTATGGGCAGACTGATCAGACTCGAGCTGCACATCCCCACTCATATGCAGTCTAATCAGTTTTACACACAGCCCTGGCAGTTAGACATGTTTAGATAGCTCACTATCCAGTTTGCTGCTCGAGGTGACATGGAGACAGGTGGGATTTTTATATATACATATTTATTAGGAAATAAGCACTGTAATCAAGAAGAGAAATGTCTATTATCAGATTCTAGTTACTAAAACAAGTACAACATACTGGATAAGAACACAAAATAGAGTGGCCCAGAAATTCGGGTCGGGGGCTTCCCGCGGGTACAAGCCCCCGACCTGCACTTATCTTGCGCGCCGGCCGTTGAGCTGTGGGCCCCCATGGAATTCCGATCTGGGGCCTGGTCCAGCTGCCGGTGCACAGTGCTTGCGTAGCCCAGGGGCACAGTTAGTTTGATGCGTCCCCTGGGATCACATGGGCCATGGGGAGCCAATCGGAGCAGGGAATGCTCGATTCATAAGATTGACAGGAAGAGCTATCAAAACTTATAAATACTACGGCCCCAAAACAGCACTAAATCTTCAAATAATTTTTTTTTTAAATAACATTTTTTAAATAAACTATAAATTACATGAAATAACTATTTTAAACAATCATTTAAATTTTTGAAAAAATTAATTTTATTTTCTAACAGGGCTAAAAATAAACTTACCTTGCTTTAAAGTATTTAAAAATAATAAACCTGTGGAAAAAATGTTTTAATTTTAATTAATTCACCACTTACCTTGTAAAAAGCAGGCCTAGTGACTACTTTTTAAATGTGTAACTCCTGGAGACTTACCCTCCCGGGAAAACCTGCAAAATAACCCGAAGTTCGATGCGCACACGCAGCCTCTCCTGCGCACGCGTTTGAACTCTGAACCCCTTCTTTCAGGGGAACGGAAGTGCCGGTTTCCCGCGCATGCGCAGTGCATGCAGGAAACCGGCACTTCCATTGGGCTTACGGGTGAGTACCCCGTGCGTACTCACCCGTGGAGACCCGAATTTCTGGGCCAATATTTTTTCCATGATGTGCAAGTTAAATTTCAAACTATAACAGGTTAAAATTTTATAAAAATCTACTTTCTAATCCATGTATGAATTTTCAACTTGTATGTTCTATTGCAGAAACATAGTATAATGGGTTAACACCCAAAGTCACACATGCTATTTCTTGTGGCCTTTGTTGGGGTGGAGCCTCCACCCACCTCAAACAAGGCCAGTGATGCACAGAGGACATACGTGGCTGCAGCGACTCTCAGCCTGGGCGTTCCCAGATCCCTGGCCTTTCAGAGGTCCAGCAGGTCCTTGCAACTGGTGCGCAGTGAAGGGGAGGCGTACTGCTTGTGGTGTTGTGGACCTTGTGGGGTCCAGATCTGGGACACATCCTGGACTGCCTAAAGATTGATAAGAAAGGAATGAATAGTTCAGCTCCCTTAAAAAAAGGGACAGTGCACATATGGAGATTAATTTCCAGGAGAGGAGCCCAGCATCTCCACCCGTTCCACAAAGTGGCCAAAAAAAGGTCAGGATTCTCCGCCCCCAGTCTGGCAAGTGTGCAAAATGTGCTCCTAAAAAAAGAAAGACTTGCATTTATATAGCACCTTTCACGACCACCGGACGTCTCAACGCGCTTTACAGCCAATGAAGTACAGCCACTGTTGTAATGTGGGAAACATGGCAGCCAGTTTGCACACAGCAAGGTCCCACAAACAGCAATATGATAATGACTAGATAATCTGTTTTAGTAATGTTGGTTGAGGGATAAATATTGGCCAAGACACTGGGGATAACTCCCCTGCTTTTCTTCGAAATAGTGTCATGGGATCTTTTAAATCCACCTGAGAGAGTAGACAGGGCCTCAGTTTAACGTCTCATCCGACAGTGCAGCACTCCCTCAGCACTGCACTGGAGTGTCAGCCTAGCTTTATGTGCTCAAGTCTCTGGAGTGGGACTTGAACTCACAACCTTCTGACTCAGAGGAAAGCATGCTACCAACTTTTTTTTAATTAATATATTTTATTGAACATTAAGAACATTTACAACATCGTGCTTTCATTGTATCACACAATTCCATTCCACTGCTCTGCACAACCATTCCGCCACCACATTTTAACATCAAAACCTGAAGTTTAATTTGTCCCCTGTAACATATAATAATCGATTGTACTTTAAAAATTGATTGTAAAATACTATCGTTAAATTTCTTTCTGAATAAAACATCCACAGAGCCTTATAATGATCTTTTAGCTTATATTTAAAATACTATTTTAGATTGATTCTCCTCCCCTTAAAAGACAGAGCATTCCTTCTTTGCACAATCACGAATCTAGCCAAACTGAACATTAAATTAATCGCTGCTCCGCTAGACTCGGGCAGACTCTCCTGCAATCCCCATCTCAAAATTGAGTCCCACAGGATTCCCATTCTCGCTCTTCGGTCCCTACCCAGCAAAAAAACTTCACACAACTGTCGAACATAGTATTTAAAATCATTTAACTGCGGACATAACACCAGTAAATGAGACAGAGTCTCATCCCGTGTCCCACACACTGGGCAAGTGTCCCCCTCCACTCGCCCAATCTTGCAGAAGACCGTCATGGTAAAAATCCGGTTATGAGCCAATTTGAAATCCAGTTCAATCCACTCTGGACATTTAAAATTCACCCAAACTCCCTTCCAAATCCTATTGAAGTCCAGCTGTGGGTATATACTCTGCCAGAACTCCTGACCAGCTGGTGTCTTGAATCTCCATTCTCTAAATGGAAATCTCGAGTATTACAGTTGTCAAGTTGGACCAACTCTCCCCCTTTCTCCAGCAGAAAGCTTGGAAAAGCGGGACGCATTTTACTTCCTTTGGAGATTTACGCATTTATTTCTTCCATCCAATCCTATGGCATTGCCCTCACAATCTTCTCATACATGATCCCTATTGCTTTTTCCTCTACCTCCTGATTCTCCTCCCACACCATGTCCCTCACTATCACTTCCGGCAACCAACCTGGAATTATCTCGTATAATACATCTTTCACACATATAATACCAGCTTTGATAAAAGCTTGATTAAATAAAACCTCTCCTTCGATG
The DNA here is from genome assembly GCF_052327205.1 of Somniosus microcephalus. Lineage (NCBI taxonomy): Eukaryota > Metazoa > Chordata > Chondrichthyes > Squaliformes > Somniosidae > Somniosus > Somniosus microcephalus. The sequence continues at coordinate 145,254,254 of NC_140999.1, forward strand.
TTGACCCACCTGTTCAAAAATAAGGGCTGTTCTAAAAATTCCTCAGCCCCCTTGGGCATAAACTGCACACTTTTTAAAAATTGGGCCCAAGTCTCTACAACCCCTTTATAAAACCTAGGGAGAAGGTTAATTGATTTCTAAAACATGTTATTGTATTCCACATACAATATCCCCTGCCCTCCTATCCCACTTCGTTTAAAAAATGCTCAAAACAACTCTTCCAAAAACTTGTACTGTATTTGACTTCTGAAGAAATCTCTTCACACATTTGATTCTAAAGGATTTTTTCTTCAAATCAATATCTAGGAAATTGAGTCCTCCCTGATTTCTCCGTCCAATGATGATATTGTAAGCCACCAAGGCTGGTTTCCCTTCCCATAAAGACCTTACACAAGCCTCTCGGATGGACTTTTCTGCCCACTCAGGAATATCCTCCACCATCAATAAGTACCATAGCTTAGCTAGCAGGAGAGCAGACACCACTGTCGCTCTTCCTTGCACTTTCAATCACCTTCTTTCCCATCTTCCCAAAATCTTTTTAATTTTCATAACCTTCGGTTCCCAATTTAATCGATCCACTTCATCCCTGTCTTTCTTGCACCCCATATGCACCCCCAGAACTTCCAAAACCTCCACCACCTTAAAGGGACTTTCCCCCAACCATTCCCCCCTACCCCTTCCTGCAACTAGGCATTGGTACTTACTATAATTCACTCTGGCTCCTGAAGCTCTACAATATTCCTCCACTACATCCATAGCTTTCCTCACTGACTCCCGATTTCTCAATGTTAAGGTTGTGTCATCCGAATATTGGTGTATCACCGACACCAGCCCAGAACTGGGAACCACAATCCCAACTACAACCTTGTTTCTTTCGCATCATGTAACCTAATGGTTTTGCTACCAATGTGTACAATAATGGGAACAGGGGACAACCCTGTCTCACTGATCTCTGTATCGGAAAATACTTGGATAAAAAACCATTACATTTAACACAGCTAAATATGTTTGAATAGAAAATCCTTATCCAATCAATTAAATTTTCCCCGAAGCCAAATGCTTCCAAAACCTTCAATAAAAACTCATGAGAGACCCTATCAAAGGCTTTCTCTTGATCTATCTTTAATACATAAGCCTCCCTCCCACTCTCTTCCATGAGTTCTATCGCATCTCGGATTGAGACCACAGAGTCTGCGATGTCCTGGCCTATGACTCCATAGGACTGAGAGGGCAAAACTATCTGCGGCAACACCTCCTTCATACGATTTGCCATAACCCTCGCCAAGATCTTATAATCCACATTTAATAATGTGATGGGCCTCCAATTCTTCAGATCCCTTCTATCCCCTTTATTTTTATAAGCTAAGCTTATGACACCTCTCCTCATAGATGGGGCCAGGCTTCCCTCAATTTTAATTTCCTTAAAAACTTCTAAGAGCAATGGACTTAAAATCTCGAAAAAGTCTTTATAAAATTCTGCACTTAGTCCTTCAGACCCTGGACTTCCCCCCCCCCCCTTCATTCCACTTATTGCTACTTTTATTTCCGCTAATCCTACTTCTTTGTCACACATGCTTCTCTCATCCTCCTTTAAACCCTCTTCAATAAAAGCACTAACCTTCTCCATCGCCAATTTGGAAATGTCTTCTTTTGTATATAACTCTTGATAAAAGCTGCTAGCCGCCTCTAAAATCTCCCCACTTTCATGAATGATCTTCTCCCCAACCTTCAACTCTCCAATTAATGATAATCTCTGTCGCAGCTTCTCTTGCTCTAGAAAATATCTAGTGCATCTTTCACCCTCCAATGCATCTCTAGCCTTTGCACGGAGAATGGCCCCCTTGCATTTTTCAGCTTGCAATAATTCCCACTCTTCCTTTAGCACCCGGAACTTAGTCTCAGCTCCCTTAGCCCCTCCGTCAACTGCTTTACAGACATCCGTAAACCTTTTGTTTATATTCTCTTCTTGATGCCGGTTAGCTGCCGCCCTCTTTTTCCCATAACGTACCGAAAAACTTTTACCTCATATTTGAAATTGTCCCACCAAACTCTTCTTTCTTTCAAGAACAAAGGTTCCTTCCGAGCATTCTTTATTATATTTAAAATCCCTTCTTTATAAGCAATTTCTTTCAGGTATTGATTGTTTAAAATCCACAGCCCTGAACTGATCTTAACTCTGCTGTACCTAATTCTAAGAACCAAAGCCGAGTGGTCACTAAAAAATACTTTTTTATAATAAATCTCCATCACCTCAGAACTTAACCCTTCCCATGTTAACACAAAATCTATTCGGCTCTGTTTTAAAACATTACCCACCCAACCTGTTCTGGAGAACTCCCTTTGTATGAGGTTCCGGTCCCTCCATAAGTCTCTCAAATTTAAATTTGCCATCATTTTTACAATCATCCCTCTGGCGTTATCATCCTTAAAGGTCATCTGGGCTGAAATGTCCATCCGAGATAAAAATCCCCCACTGTACAAGGATTTTCCACCTCTGCCACTTCAGTGAATAACCCCCGAAAAAACTTGCGACCCTTGCAATGGTCGTTCGGTGCATAGATATTAAAGAGATCACAATTAAATTCCTCCATTTTTACCCTTAACCATAAAAATCTCCCCTCAGTGTCCTTGTCCACCAAGGCAATGTTTTCTTTTATGGATGGACTCACCAAAACAGCCACCCCTCTATAGTTATTGTTTGCACAACTTGCAAACACCTCTCCCTTCCAAACCTTCTGAACTCTTTCTAGGATATCCTCATCCCAAAAGGTTTCTAGCAGACACAACAAGTCCGTGCCTTTAAAACCCTGCAACAACTGCTGCAATTTCTTCTCACCCATCAGTCCGTTCACATTAATCGAGACCAATGTAATCATGGCTCCGAAGAAGGGAAGTATGCCTGATAATCTCCCCATCATTTAATCTCTGGCCCTTCCCTCCTCTCATGCTCCTTCCCAACTTTTCGGCCAGCTGTTGTTTTTTCCTGCAGCCTCCGACTCTTTTTCACCTCCTGTTTGAACCTTCCCTGCTGTTTCAGCCTCTTCCTTGCATTAAGTTTGGGCCAAGGTGTGAAGGAATAGCCATGATTCAGAGAAATGCACAATACCATGAACAGATTTCTAATATTATTAATATAAAAGACATACTGGGTTTAAAAGACACAAGTCTCAGCAGAAAGGCGGTAAACAGATACAAGCTTCTGAGAAAAGATCAGTTGATAACAAAGTTGTAAACAAGCTTTGAAATGGGAATTAGTTAAATATTCTAAAACAATGAAAGACTGAAGCAAACCATTGGTGGTTCCAAAAGGTCTACGGTTTGCAACGAACACAATGGGAAGACTCAATTTAGGTGTTACAAGCTGACAAGATAAAACAGAAATACAAACATTAAAAGAGGCACGTGCCTTTGAAAACATGACATCAAGTAAAGAAACCTGCTGGTCAAATAGTTTTATGTTAAACTTGGATGACAGGAAACACGATTAAATATGCAACCAATTGAGATAGCTAGAAAACAAGTAAACACACAGTTAAAGTGGTTTTGATTTACATATAATAAAAACCATACCAACAAGACTTTGAAGATATAACTTCAATAGATGACACCAAGCAATTGCATTGTTTTTGAATTAAACTTCAAGCAGATCAGAGTCAAAATGTCTGCTAAAAAGCAGTAAAGCCAATATGAAGAATCTTTGGTAAGAAAGACATCAAACAGAAACCATAGCTGTCATTGTTTTTATGATAGTTTTTGGAACACCTAAAAGTAGAGAAATAATTATGCATGCAATAGTTGAATTGATAGTAACATAGAAAGCATTCAAACAGAGGTATCAATAAAGACAATTAGCTGACATCAGCAGAGAACATCAAAGAAGAAACCAATGCCAAAAGGGTATAAAAATAAGACCTTTTTAACAGAACGTCAGAATTCGCTGAACGGGCAGGGCGTTTCTCAACCTTCCAGAGGCATCTCTGTAAGTTTTTAACTATGAGTCTCGGGTATATCAAAGTGATTGATGTTTGGTGGAGGTTCTGGATTTAGAAATAAGTAAGAAATAAGAAATATAATGAAGTAAAGATTTGAGAATAAGGATCTCTGAGAAATAAGAAATGTAAGCTAATTGTACTTTGAATTGTTAATGTTGTGATTGATTCAACAGATGTTAACTGAATACTGGCTCTTAAATAAAACTATATGGCCTAGGAATTTAACGGGGCGCCAATCTCACCAGGGCGCCGGAAGTACCGCCCCGGAAGGAGTCGCGAGCGCCCGCTGGAAATTCAGTTTGAGCGCCACAAACGGAAGCGCAGCGCTACTCGAGGCACCCCGCATCTGTCTTGGGGCGCTGCAACTGAAGTTTGCAGTGCAACGTGCCGCAGCGCCACATGCTGCGGCACGGCGCACTGCGGTACTGCAGGCCTTCCTCCCCTTCTTAAAGGGGAGGGGCCTGCTGCAGCGCGATCTGAGATCGCGAGTGCCGGCAAAAGAGCCCGGCACCGAGGAGAAGTGCCGGGCTCTTGGGAGACAGCCGGCACAGTACGGGAGGGGGCTCAGGAGGCCGGGGACGGCTGTGCGAAGAGGTGCTGGCAGGTGGCCAGCAAAAAAAATGGCTGCCCCGCACCTCAGCACCTCTACCGCCACAGGTCGGCCCCCCCCTGAACCGGTCGTAAATTGCGACCGACGTTACAGCGGGGGGCGCTACCAAATTTGGCGATCGGGGTGACAGTGGGGCGCTGCGCACAGCGATGATGTCATCGGTGGTGGCACAGTGCTACCGGCTAACGCAGCCATTAGTGCCCCGCTAAATTTCGCGGGAGGCGTGGCCAGTGGTGCTAAACCCACTAAGTGCCCTCTTTGGGTGCTAACTGGTGGCGCAGCCCACCAAATTTCTAGGCCTATATTTTTAGAATTGTCTCAAAGAGTGAATGTGTATAGACTCGCGAACCCACAAATTCTGTACACTCTTTTGTAAGTTGTTGCAGAAACCTAGGGGATATTCCGGACCCTCATAATATCCAGAAGGTTACAGTCTAGTTCAACTTATTGAAAGTACTATCCAGAGGATGGTAACATCTTTAGTTGTTCCTTTCCTTTAGGGAGAGATGGCCTGAACCTTTAGGCCCATTTAAGTGTCTTATGGAATTCAGCTATCTCTAACTTAAGTTGAAGGTGAACGTCTGGGGAATACGCCTGATCTGGGGTAGCCCAAAAGCGCTAGGACTGTAATTAACCCTTCAAAGGAGCTGCCCTTTCTCCCTCCTTCTGCCCGTCACTAACCTTTCCCTTTCCACATGATGCCACCCCACCCCCCCACTGCCATGTCTCTATCCCACTCTAATTCCTCACTCTCAAGCTCTTCTGTAACCCTCTGCGCCTGCTCCCCATCAGATACATAATCCTGCTCCCCGTCCGATACATCATCTCCCATAGACAGTCTTCCTGCTATCGCGGTTTCTCCAACAGTGCCGCTCCCTTCGACCTCATCTCCACCTCTGACCCTTGCTCCCTGATCCTTCTCTCTCTGGGACAATGGCGCACTTATATTGCTCCCTTCTGGCGTCTTTGTCTCGCCGCTCCCGTCCTGCTGCCCCTTTAAGGCTCCTGCCTCTTGCACCCTCTTCTTGTCTTACCCCTCCTGCTCACCGAGATGTCCGACTCCCCGTCTTTCTTTGGAGTATTTACATTTACCACGCACCCCGCTCTCGCCTCCTCTCCCCCCGCGGACACCAGATTCTTTAGGGAGAGCTGAACCGTATTAAGGCTCGAGTGTGCACTCGACCCTTGCTGCCCGCTGCTGTCTTTGTTCTTTTCCACTGTACTTGGTGTGTTTTCCACCATCTCCATCCTGATCTCTGCTCCGCAATTTTCTGCCTCTTCCTGTGCTCATTTCTCCTTCAATTTACCAGCAGTGTCCTCCGACTGCTCCGCTCCTCCAACCGTTCCACTCACACCTCCTGCTCTTTCTCCCATCTCCTTGTCACTCATAGAGCTTCCTTCTGCCTCACACTCACAGCGAGTGGGGCCTTTGTGACACACCCCACAGCTCTCCGCCTTGCAGCTCCGAGCGATGTGTCCAGATTCGCCGCAATTATAACAGTACAAGTCTGGACAGTTTCTTACAAGATGGTCGTGTCTAAGACAATAATAACAAACCTTCACTTGGTTATCATGCAGTACTCAGAGGTACTGCACTCCTTCCATTGTCTCGAATTTCATGCTGTACGGTAATGACTTCACCCCCTCTGGGAACCGCACCTTTACGTAATGGGTTCCATCTGCTACCCGTGTTCCTGGATAGTATCTCCTCTATATTGCTGAGCAAATTTTAATGTCCCACGACTCCAACTTTTTGATTAGCACATCATCCTCAATATAAACTGGCAAGTTTATGAATGAGACCACCACCTCTTCCGAATATAGCAGAGATACCTCCAAGAACTTATCACCAACTTTCAAACTGAATAAAGGTCTTTCCACCTCCTCTCGGCCACTGACCGTCACCTCGAACCTAACATTCGGCTTTGGTCGGCAGGCAAAGCAGCTTCCCTCGCCACAGTCCTCATGTACCGCTTGGATAATAGCCTAAGCTCGTATCTCCTTATCCTCGCACTGAACCACCACCATGTTTTCTTTTCCAAACCTCCTGGGGTGCCGGCTCAAATCTTTGGGCCTTTTCCTTTCCCTTCCAACTATAGTTTCTCCCCTAATTAAATTCATCTTGGGAACACTGTCCTCTGAGTGGCCCGGCACTCCGGACCCCTCAGCAGCCATCTGGCTGTTGTTTATGGGCCAAAAAGGCCATAAAACCTGAAAACAAAAACCCAAAAGCCCACCACCAACTTTTTACAAACTCACTCCAACTCCCTGCTGCAATCGGGCAACCAGTAACACCTGCTCACTCCTAGCCCCTCCCACCTACAGAGTGCTACCAACTGAGCCAATGGCTGACACTGTGTAGTATAGATACCCATCAGTTGCATGGAAATGAAGGAACCTCCCCCAACCACCCTAAACTTTGGTGGGGCTAGTAGCAAGGTCTTCGGCAGACAAGATATTGATGTCATTGCTAGAGTTACTGGCCTGCACATTTTCAGAGTCTATGTTTACAGAGAAAGTTAATGGTATCTTTATTATTTTGTGTATTGAGGAGAGTAGAAAAATGTATGATTCACTATTTTATACCATTTACTGTTCATTCACCTACCTTATGTAAATAAAACCATTTGTTGCTCCGGAGCCTGCATCTTGGTCTGATAAAAATGCATATTCAACCCACGCTTTGAAGAGAAAAGAATCATGTTGTGGAATGTGATACATTCTGGTAGCAGGCGTACAGAGTAAGAGTTCTCTGTTGTGGTCCCTGCGTTTCCTTTATCTAGATATTAGACAGAAAAGGATACACTATGAAGCATAAAGGACAGAAGGCCTGCTTATAAGAGTGACCAGTGACAGTGAACCAGAGAAAATATCTAGCATAAAAACCCGAAAATGTGACAATGACATTAATTTCTATACGTAAGGTGTGTAAGGGGTTTTAGATCACAGAGGTTTCTCTTTCTAGAGGCCTCTCTCTCTTGCACAGTAAAACCGTGAGTGGTTTGACCCACTCGCCCCTTAGATTCTGTACTCTGGACTTTGGGGCGGGAACTACAAAATGTAGAGAAAACTCTTATAGACCAAGTTTGATGAAACGAAATGGAATTTTATTGCATAATGTAAAACAAATCAAATGCAAGCAAATAAGTGGGTACATGGGAGGGGAAAACACAAACAAATCATAATGACACAGTACTAACTAAGGCAAATACAGGCATATTATACTCTACAAAGATCATCATGAAATGGGGAAAACACACGGAACATCGAGGGACAACAACTCATGTTAATTATACCCTTAAATGTCCACCCCCTTAAACCTATCTAGATCTGTTTATGAAGGGCCAAAAACATGCTCACCAATCCAACTAGGAAGTGTAAGGTTTTGAAACAGGTCTGCGTTTGACCCTTTCAGGCGTCCCGTCTCCACGTGGTTGGTGGAGCCCCAGCGAACTGCGCCACACCTCTCTCCTGAGGTGGGGGTCGGGGACGGCTGGACACCGGCTGGTCTGGATGTCGGTGGGGTCGGGGATCATTTGCTCGACCCCGGTCAGAGGAGCCTCGGGCTGGCCCCCATCATTTCTTCAGTTTCTTATTGTCTCTTCTCCCGAGCCGGAGTGGGTCGATGGCCTCCCGTTTCGTCAACAGCCCGGGGTTGGTCGATGATCTCCCGATGTTTTACCCCGGGGCGGGACGCTGGCTCGAACCGTCTTCTTCTAGCGATGATGCCACCGATACGATGGTAGCACCACGAGGACCGCTCTCCACAATGGCTGTCCTTTCTTTCTACGATGGCTGCTTCCCCTTTTCTTTCTACCCCTGGGTTCCCAGATATACTTCTCATCAGAAGCCCTTATCTCGCGCCAAATCAGGTTAGTCTTTTGTTTTAATTTTGGCGGGCTGGGAGCACAACGGGGTAGTTATTATATTTTAAACTGTTCTTGGATGGCCGGTAACGGGCCATCTCTGGTCTGGAATGACCTTCATTGTTTTTAATGTCCTGGTGATGTCCTTAATGGGTCCTTGATGCTCTTCTCATGAATATGAAACTGTTCCCTTTTGTCTGGTTAAACATTTAGATGGCATTTATCTACAGGCCGTTCTTGACTGGATCTGCATCCAATCTATATGTATATGTGGGTGTCTGGTTTCGTTCTCTCAGAAACGGCTTCCAGAACTTACTGTGGGCTGAATCCACAAAGCTGTCGGAGGACTGCAGGAACCATTTTAAAGTGTCCCAATAAGTTGGTCACGGGGTCTGGTGGCCATTTTGAATGCCCCTTTTTCCTAGGCTTCTTTTAAAACAGTCTTTAAAATCATGGCCTCTTCTGCCATTCGACCCTCTATAATATAAAGTTCAATTTTGCGAATCCTACAGGTGTGTATGTGTTAATCACATTACCAAGTATAAATGTATTGGAAATATAATCAAATTCCTGATCCTATGAAATTTTGTGGTGATAAACTGAATTTCAATATTTTATCATGACAAGATTCCATCATTTAAAATTCTCTTCAATACTCAATTGGACATAACTGAGAAGAATATTAAAATGTCTGTACTACAGTATTGTTAACACTAGCTATAATTTGAAGTTTCTATGATTATCAACCAGTCAAAAAAAAATAACGTTATTGGTCAAAACCTTTCAAATAATTTTTCACTGACTTTCATCAATAAATTCTGGATATTTCCAGGTTGGTGAATTGGTAAAAAAATTATTTTTGCCAGTTTTTCGCATTCAAAAACAAGAATGTTCCCAGCTCCCAGTGGATCTCAAGATTATTGCGCATCATGCTAGTGACATCATTATTCATGCCGGGTGATGACGTTTGGATGCCATGTGTATGAGGTCACTAGAGTGATGTGCGCACATCCTGGGACCCAACTTTCCAAGCCAAATTCTGAAAGTGAAGCAACTTGAAGTAATTTATTTGGTGATATGGTGCATAGGGGGAGGGGGGGTGGAGTTTCGGCTTTGGGCGCAATCGGCAATCTGGGCGCAAAATGTGCTTGAAATTGTGCTGGATTCCAAAGTGAAGTTATGGTTCAAGTTTCTGCCCAAACTCATTTGCATAATCACAAGTGTAAAATTGTCCATGAACCACGCAATTGGGTAGTGTAATAGAACATAATTGTGTATTCCTTGATGTATTTAAGTGTGGTAACCTGGTGCAGTTTTATTAATACAGGTGAAAATGGGTTTATCACAAAAAATAAACATTTTCAATAAGAGTGTCTAGTCCACCACCTGTGAGTAACCTGATTTTTAAATTACTGAAAATACTTTAAAAAAACTATACTGAACCATTTACTAGCTTCACTGGTGTACACTAGTCGGTTTCTTAGTAATTTAAATATTTTTTAGTATTTAAAATCTTTTACAATGTGGCTACTAGTGCCTTTGCACCTAAAAAAAACAAGCTTAATTTGAAGAGCTACTTCAAACAGGCACAATCGGCGGAAAATTGCTATGCTCATTAACTCGATCGCAGGGTGTGGCCAGTTTTTGGGTGGGACTGGCTTTCAGAATGGCGTTTTTTTTAAACCAGCATTAAAGATCGTGGAAACGCGACTTACGCTCAACGCAACCTGTACTTGAAATTCTGTGATCGTTTAAGCTGGTTCGGCTGATTTCAGGCGAATTGCGTTGGTTTTACCAGCACAAACTAGTAGAAACTCTAGGCCAGGTTGTTTAAAAACAGGTATTAAAATTGAAAAACCTGAATAACCTCAAAAATACTGAAAATTTCAGAAATATCAAAGTGGAAAAGCATATGCCAAGTGGGTAAGCCAAGTGTTTTGCTGCCATCTACTAACCCATGGAATTCAGATTGTATGCAACAGCTGCAAATTTGATCCTCCTTAAAAATGGAATAAATTCTTTCACTGTTTTGGATCCTATAACACAGAATTATAGGGAGCCTCATATATTCATGGAATTGGAACTGGATGATTGGTATCGTGAAATTTCACTGAAAGCCTGAAAAGATACGAATGCGTAGGTTCATTCCTTATAGAATACATGACAAATTAAGATTATATATAAAACAGTTGATTAACTGAGACTTATGGGGGCTGATTTTAACTTGGTGCAAATGGGGGATAATACAGTTAAAATGGTGGTGCAGTTCCTTCTTTGCGTCTCCGGTGCAGCCAGCACCATTTTGCAAGGAGCCTATCACTGGACGACTGAAGCACCTGCCTGTTTCAGATGGTAGGCCCTTTGTAACATGAAAATCTGTGTCCAATGACATACATAGCACCCGGAGTGCCATTTTAGGAGTGAACTGATTTGTGCGTGTCCTGTTCACTTTCCGAACAGTTCCACAGGCAATAGAGGCGAAGAGACCCAGCAAAGGTAAATCTGAATTTTTTTTTGTGGAACAGTGCTCCTCCAAGCCCCAGAAAAATAACCTGGGCCTCTGCCACCCCATGACTCCCACCCACCCACCGCGATCGCTCCCCACATCCACATTTCCCTTGCTGCATCGGGAGGCCCATTTGATGCCCCGCAGTTCGTCGGTTTGATGTAAATGTGGCCGGGGCCACAAAATCACGCATGCCTCTTCGCCGCTGGGCTGAGCAGCCAGCCAGCGCACTCTACTGGCTGGCTACTCAAAAGTCAAAATCGACCCCACGGAATTAATGAATAAGTTAAGATTATATAGAATACAGACACTTGCCAGAGCTTTTGGAACTGCCATGGCAGCCCACAAAAGTGGTGTCTGTGATCTGTGTAAATAATTGTGGGTTGTCATTTAGCTTATCCTTGCCTTGTTAGTCTCTTATTTGCTTCCATGAGGTTTAGTGATATTCAAAATAAACGATCTTCTCCAAACTTACCTGGTGTTTTCGGGCTCTAACTTTCCCTCTTGGTTTTCAATGTTAAAAATTAAAACTTAAAAAAACCCAAAATGGGTTATTAAATTGCCATTTAAAACTAATTTTTAACATCCTTACTGATTAGATGTATAATTAATATTTAGAACCACAACAGTTAAGTTATAGTAACAGCCTGGGGAAGACTAACAGAAATGAAAACACAGTACAAATTCCTTTTTTGGCAAGTTAGTTACAGGATATAATGCCAACATGTAGCACAAACCCATTCACACCAGAACTTCTAGGTTCTCACCTAATTTACTATTCAAGTCAAGCTCCCAGCTACACAGAGGCTTGCCTGTGGGGATTAGCACATAGCTTTGAGGAATGTCCTTACAATGCTTCAGCTATTTAAAGAGTTAGCAACCATTTAAAGGGGTGTATTACAGGTAGAAGAAGAAATTTCGAAGGATAGGTACATACTGACTACAAATGACTTGCACCAGAAGAAGACTCCCAAGTTCACTGATGCAGCACAATTAACTCCCAAGTGGGAACGTGGGAAAACAGGCGGTGTGCCTGACCGAGAGCGACAGAAGGCAGGCTCGGCTGATTGTAACAACCGGGTAGTCATCAGGACCCCGGCACAATGTAAGTACACCAGGAGGGGAATTCCAGGCAGGGGAAGGTGTCCGGGCAGAGGAGGTCCAAGGGGGAAAAAAATTGGGTCGCGCCCCTTTTGGGACGCTAACTTCGCGGGGTGCTACTTTTAGTGCCCCAAAAAAGTTAGTGGCCCCACGCCCAAAATTCACTGGTAGCGCCCCAAGAGGGAGGCGGGCGCTACTGGAAGCACCCCGCCTCCCTCTTGGGGCACTGCGAGTGAATATCGTGGTGCTATGTGTCACAGTACTGCAGGCCTTCCCTTATTAAAGGGGAGGGGCCTAGCGCAGCATGACCCTGGTCCCAGGTGGGCCACCAGGGATCGGAGTTGTGGTAAAAGAGCCCAGCACTCAAGAGAAGTGCCGGGCTCATGGAGCGCAGTCGGCACTCCGTATGGGGGGCTTCACAGAAGGCCGGAGACAGCAAAGCGGGCAGGTGCTGACAGGCGGCCAGCATCAAAAATGGCCACCCGTCACATTCCCTTTAATTTGTGCCACCCCGGCCGCAAGTAGGCACCCCTGACCTCATCGGACATAGTGTCCGGCGCTAAGTCAGGGGGCACTACTGAAGATCGCAGCTGGGGCGCGAGCGGGGTGTTGCGCACAGCGATGACGTCATCGCTGGCGACGTCATCGCTGGCGGCGCATCGCTGCGGGGCGCTAACGGTTACCACTGCCACTAACCTCCCGCTGAATTTCGCGGGAGGTGTTAGCAGCACCGTGCCCGGGCGCTAGTTGCTTTGCGCCCCGTTAGCACCCTCTTAGGTCGCTAACGGGAGGCGCAACGCAACTGAATTTTTCTCCCAAGGCTTCCTCGTGGAAACCGGAGGAATACTCTTGCTCCTCTTGTTCCACAAGGAAACTAAAATAGAATTAAAATACTTACTCTTCTTGGCCACCTTATTTTTATTCATTCATGGGATGTGGGCATCTCTGGCAAGGCCAGCATTTATTGCCCATCGCTAGTTGCCCTTGAGAAGGTGTTGGTGAGCCACCTTCTTGAATCGCTGCAGTCCATGTGGTGAAGGTACTCCCACAGTGCTGTTAGGGAGGGAGTTCCAGGGTTTTGACCCAGTGACGATGAAGGAACAGCAATATAATTCCAAGTCAAGATGGTGTGTGACTTGGAGGGAAACTTGGAGATGGTGGTGTTCCCATACGCCTGCTGCCCTTGTTCTTCTAGGTGGTAGAGATCGCGGGTTTGAGAGGTGCTGCTGAAGAAGCCTTGGTGAGTTGCTGCAGAGCATCTTGTAGATGGTACACACTGCAGCCACGGTACGCCAGTGGTGGAGGGAGTGAATGTTTAAGGTGATGGATGGGGTGCCAATCAAGTGGGCTGCTTTGTCTTGGATGGTGTTGAGCTTCTTGAGTGTTGTTAGAGCTGCACTCATCCAGGCAAGTGGAGAGTATTCCATCACACTTCTGACTTGTGCCTTGTTGATGGTGGAAATGGGGAGTCAGGAGGTGAGCTGCAGAATACCCAGCCTCTGACCTGCTCTTACTGCCACAGTATTTATGTGGCTTGTACAGTTAAATTTCTGGTCAATGGTGACCCCCAAGATATTGATAGTGGGGGGTTCTGCGATAGTAATGCTGTTGAATGTCATGGGGCGGTGGTTAGATACTCGCTTGTTGGAGATAGTCATTACCTGGCACTTGTGTGGTGCGAATGTTACCTGCCACTTATCAGCCCAAGCCTGAATGTCATCCAGGCCTTGCTGCATAGACTGCTTCATTATCTGAGGAGTTGCGAATGGCACTGAACACTGTGCAGTCATCAGCGAATATCCCCACTTCTGACCTTATGATGGTCATTGATGAAGCAGCTGAAGATGGTTGGGCCTAGGACACAGCCCTGAGGAACTCCTGCAACGATGTCCTGGGGCTGTGATGATTGACCTTCAACCAACACAACCATCTTCCTTTGTGCTAGGTATGACTCCAGCCAGTGGAGAGTTTTCCCCCGATTTCCATTGACTTCAGTTTTACTAAGGCTCCTTGATGCCACACTCAGTCAACTGCTGCCTTGATGTCAAGGGCAGTCACTCTCGCCACACCTCTGGAATTCAGCTCTTTTGTCCATGTTTGGGCCAAGGCTGTAATGAGGTCTGTAGCTGAGTGGTCCTGGCTGCAGGTTTAGCCTGGTGGGGAAGTCAACACTGCTGCTCCACTCAAGCCTCAAGTTAAACTGGTTGATCAGGTCCCGATGAAGTCAACAGAGCCCGATCTGCATACTTAAAGAGGGCCCCCTGGCATGGGGTGACTTTTCTTGCAGCCAGCAATTTAAAATTGAAGTCAGCCAGATCGGGCAGGAAAGAAATTGGTAAGTTCACCACTCTATTTTAACTGCCCCCCCACCCCCCACCCACCTGGTTTCTGCCAGGCGGGAGGAGTTAAAATCAAGCCTGAACGTACGCATGCAGGTGCAGCAGGCGGTTAAGAAGGCAAATGGTATGTTGGCCTTCGTAGCGAGAGGGTTCGAGTACAGTGTTAAATCTCAAGAGTTTAATAACCTTGCTTGTATAACAATTAAAAGAGTACGCAGGAGACAGAGTTCAGTTAACAGCCATCTTTCCAGAGAATCTTCTCCACTCCATGCACTCTATTTCCCATAGTGCATTGCACATCACAACTATGGTAAGCTATGTGGGACAATTCAAATACAACATTCAAAATACACAACATCTCCTCCCCTCTTACATTAGATGTCCCAATAGAACCACAAAATTAAAAAACACAATAATAATTCAAAATTTTTAAAACACAATAATAACACAATAAAACACAGATGTAGGTTGAGCCTCTGAACTACAAATTCAAACGTATAGGGGGCCGCCACTCACTGGTAGGATACCGGCGGTCAACCTGGCTCTCCAGTTCATTGTCTCTCACAGGTGACATCAACACAGGTGTAGGCGGCTGAGGTGCCTGTATACAGGTCTCCCTTGCTGATGAGATAGGGGCTGAAGCGGCTGCTTCCTCAGAAGGTGAGCCTCTCGGTGTAGAAGGCGGATGACCCACAGCGTCACCCAATGGCAGATAAACTGCTGTTGGTGGTTCAGTGGGTGTTGCTGCACTTCGTAGAAGCTGATCGGTGTGTCTCTTCCAGACAATGTCCTCGGGTGCTTGTACAGTGTAGGATACTGGTCCAGTCTGTGCAATGACAGTAGCAGGAACCCACTTAGGTCCACCACTTTAGTTCCGTGCCAACACATGTTCACCTGGACTGAAGACTCTGTCTTTGGAGCGTTGTTCACGTCGCTTGATCTGCTTGTCCTGCTGATACTGTACCACGTCTTTCACCTTTGCCGGTTTCAGCAGGTCAAAGTTGGTTCGTAGCTCTCTTTTGAGCAGTAGAGTGGCAGGTGATGCTTTTGTGGTAGCATGTGGTGTGTTCCTGTAACTCAACAGGAAACTATTCAGGCGCTGATGAAGCGTTCCCTGGCCTTGCGATGCCTTTAAAGAGTGTTTCATGGTCTGAACAAACCTCTCAGCTAGACCATTGGTCGCAGGGTGGTATGGTGCAGCCTTGATATGTTGTACGCCATTCACCTGCAGGAATGTAGCCATTTCTTGTGACACCCACTGTGGACTGTTGTCTGAGACAAGTTGCATCGGAGATCCAAATTGGCTGAACACCTCACCTTTCTTCTCGATGGTCTTCTCTGCGGTGGTGGACCTCATTATAACAACCTCTGGCCGCTTACTGTGCGCATCAACAGCTACCAGGAACATTCTCTCCTCGAATGGACCTGCAAAGTTTACATGAATGCGATGCCATGCTTCCTCCGGAAAGTCCCAGGGGTGAAGAGGTGCAAGCTGTGGCACATTACAAACTCTCTGACATGAGGAACAGGTTTTAGCTTTGTCCTCAATCTGTCCATCCATACCCGGCCACCAGAAGTAGCCCCTCACTATTTCTTTCATACGAACCATTGCGCAGTGTCCGGAGTGTAGTTGCTGTAACACTGGTTTCTGTAGCGATGGTGGAATAACCACTCTCCTCCCCCACAGCAAACATCCAGACTGCACTGACAGTTTGTTTCTCCTTAAGAGATATGGTTTCAGGTTTGGGTCATCGCTGTCAAGCTTGCCCCTGACGATAATGACCAGCACTGCAGACAACACTGGGTCGTTTCTGGTGTTTCGTCGGACCTGTGTCAAAGTAACAGGCGCGTTCTCCACCTGCCTAAAATAGCAGATGTCCATGCTACGCATCATAGGCTTGGTGACAGGCAGCGGCAACCTGGAAAGACCGTCGGCGTTGCCGTGCAGGTCAGACTTACGATATCTAAAGTCAAATGTGTGTGCAGACAACGGCAGCGCCCACCTTTGCAATCTGCTCGCAGCAAGTGACGGAATCCCTGTATGTGGCCCAAAGATGGTCGTGAGGGGGCGGTGATCTGTTAGTAGGGTGAACTGTCTCCCATACAAATATTGGTGAAACTTGCGAACGCCAAAAACGATGCTCAGTGCTTCTCGTTCTATTTCGGCGTAGTTAGTTTCAGCTCTGCTCAAAGACCTAGATGCGAATGCTATCGGATTCTCTTCTCCGTTTGGCATAGAAACATAGAAACATAGAACATAGGAGCAGGAGTAGGCCATTCGGCCCTTCGAGCCTGCTCCGCCATTCAATGAGATCATGGCTGATCATCCAAATTCAGTACCCGGTCCCTGCCTTCTCCCCATATCCCTTGATCCCTTTAGCCTTAAGAAATATATCCAACTCTTTCTTGAATATACTTAATGAACTGGCCTCCACCGCCCTCTGTGGCAGAGAATTCCACAGGTTCACCACTCTCTGGGTGAAGAAATTCCTCCTCATTTCAGTCCTAAATGGCTTACCCCTTATCCTTAGACTATGACCCCTGGTTCTGGACTCCCCGGCCATCAGAAAGATCCTTCCTGCATCTAGTCTGTCCAGGCCTGACAGAATTTTATAGGTTTCGATGAGATCCCCTCTCAATCTTCTAAACTCCAGTGAGTATAAGCCCAATCGACACAATCTCTCCTCATACGTCATTCCTGCCATCCCAGGTATCAGCCTGGTGAATCTTCGCTGCACTCCTTCCATGGCAAGAACGTCCTTCCTCAGGTAAGGCAACCAAAACTGCACACAATACTCAAGGTGTGGTCTCACCAAGGCCCTGTACAACTGCAGCAAGACATCCTTGTTCTTGTACTCAAACCCTCTTGCTACGAAGGCCAACATACCATTTGCCTTCTTAACCGCCTGCTGCACCTGCATGCTTACCTTCAGTGACTGGTGTACAAGAACACCCAGGTCTCTTTGCACTTCCCCTTCTCCCAATCTATTGCCATTCAAATAATAATCTGCCTTCCTGTTTTTGCCACCAAAGTGGATAACCTCACATTTATCCACATTATAGTGCATTTGCCATGTTTCTGCCCAATCACCCAACCTGTCCAAATCGTGCTGGAGCTTCACGACATCCTCCTCACAGCATACCCTCCCACCCAGCTTTGTGTCGTCTGCAAATTTGGAGATATTACATCCAATTCCCTCGTCCAGGTCATTAATATATATTGTGAACAGCTGGGGTCCTAGGACCGATCCTTGCGGTACCCCACTAGTCACTGCCTGCCACTCGGAAAACAACCCATTTATTCCAACTCTTTGCTTTCTGTCCGCCAACCAGTTCTCTATCCAAGTCAATACCTTGCCCCCAATCCCATGTGCCTTAATTTTGCACGCTAATCTCTTATGCGGGACCTTATAGAAAGCCTTCTGAAAGTCCAAATACACCACATCCACTGGTTCTCCCTTATCTATTTTACCAGTTACATCCTCAAATAATTCCAGTAGATTAGTCAAGCATGATTTACCTTTTGTAAATCCATGTTGACTTTGTCCGATCCAGTCACTGCTTTCCAAGTGCTCTGCTATTACATCTTTTATAATGGACTCTAGCATTTTTCCCACTACCAATGTCAAGCTTACCGGTCTATAATTCCCCGCCTTTTCTCTACCACCTTTTTTGAATAGTGGGGTAACATTAGCTACCCGCCAATCCATGGGTACCGTTCCAGAGTCTATCGAGTTCTGGAAGATGACCAGCAATGCATCTATTATTTCTAGGGCCACTTCCTTAAGTACCCTGGGATGTAGGTTATCAGGCCCTGGGGATTTATCGGCCTTCAGTCCCATCAATTTTCCTAACACCATTTCCCTACAAATACTGATTTCTTTCAGTTCCACCCTTTCATCAGACCCTATGTTCCCCGGCATCTCTGGGAGGTTATTTGTGTCCTCCTTTGTGAAGACAGAACCAAAATATGTATTTAGTTGGTCTGCCATTTCTTTGTTCCCCATTATAAATTCCCCCGATTCTGACTGCATGGGACCTACGCTTGACTTCACCAATCTTTTTCTCTTTAAATATCTATAAAAGCTTTTACAGTCAGTTTTTATGTTCTCTGCAAGCTTACTCTCATATTCTATTTTCCCTTTCTTACTTAATCCCTTTGTCCTCCTTTGTTGAATCCTAAACTGCTCCCAATCCTCAGGATTATTGCTTTTTCTGGCCAATTTATATGCCCTCTCCTAGGACCTTATGCTATCCCTAATTTCCCTTGTTAGCCATGGTTGAGTCACCTTTTTTGTTTTATTTTTATGCCAAACTGGGATGAACAAATTCTGTAGTTCATCCATTCGGTCTTTGAATGTTTGCCATTGCCTATCCACTGTCAACCCTTTGAGTGCCATTCCCCAATCAATCCTACCCAACTCGCTCCTCAGACCATCGTAGTTTCCTTTATTTAAATTGAGGACCCTAGTCTCCGAGTCAACTACTTCATTCTCCATCTTAATGAAGAATTCGATCATATTATGATCGCTCCGACCCAAGGGGCCTCGTACAACAAGATTGCTAATTAATCCTTTCTCGTTACATATGATGAGAAACGACCGCTCCCACACCATATGACAATGCATCGCAAGCTAACTGTATTGGTAATGAAGGGTTAAAATGCATCAAAGCCTCTGACTTCAGGAGCGTGTCCTTTGCTGTCATGAACGCCTCCTGGCACTTGTTAGTCCATTCCCACTTCTTGTCTTTACATAGCAACCAATGCAGCGGCCTCAGCATCGAGGCTAGGTTCGGTATGAACCATCCATAGTAGTTCAGTAACCCTAGAAAAGAACGCAACTGGCTGATATTTTCAGGTGCTGGGGCATCCACGATTGCCTTGGTCTTGGACGGTGCCTTGTGAAGGCCTGTGGCATCGATCACATGACTGAGGTACTCAACTGATGCCTGAAAAAAATCGCATTTATCCCTGCGAACTCTGAGTCCGTAATTCCTCAGTCTCTGTAGCGTTGCATCTAAGTTACGCAGATGGTCTTGGTCATCACACCCAGTAACTAAGATATCATCTAAGTAGCACTGGACTCCAGGCAATCCACTAAGGACCTGGTCCATAGCACGTTGGAAAAGCGCTGGAGCTGATGAAATTCCGAAAGGAAGTCGATGATACCTAAATAGGCCCTTGTGCATCACAATAGTCAGCATTTCTCGTGACTGTTCATCCACATGCATTTGCAGGTAGGCTTGACAGAGGTCGATTGTGCTAAAGTTCTGGCGCCCAGCAAGTCCCGCAAACAAATCATCAATATGGGGGAGTGGATATTGCTCCACTGACAATACAGGGTTAACAGTTACTTTAAAATCTCCACATATCCTAACTCCACCCCTTTCTTGAGCACTGGTACAATGGGCGTTGCCCATTCACTCACGCTGACTGGTTCTAGTACTCCGCTTTCAACTAGGGCTTCTAAATCAGCCTCGACTTTTGGTCTGATGGCATAAGGTACGGGTCGTGCCTTCATGAACTTGGGTTTGCTATCCTGCTTAATACGAAGCTTCACATCTTTCATGCTACCCAGTTCTCCATTAAAGACTTCTGCATGTTTCTTTAAGATGGCGGGTAAGCCTGGATCATTGTGTGACATCATGTAGACTGATGACCAGTCTAATTTTATTCTCTCCATCCACGAACGTCCCAACAGGGAGGGGTAGTCTCCTTTAACTATGTAGAGTGGTAACTTCCTAGTTTGTCCATTCAACTGAACTGTGACCTCAATGATACCTCTCACGGTTACTCTTTCACCAGTATATGTCTTTAACGCTGTTAGCTGGCTGAAGTGGAAGGTGCTTTAATGTCTTTTTGTACACTGTCTCTGACATAAGAGATACTGCTGCCCCGGTATCGATCTGCATTCGCACAGGCTGCCCCTCTAGCAAGGGTGAGACCCAGTAGCCGTGCGAATCCCCAGCTACAGTCAGCACGTTCAGTGATAGTTCCTCCTCTGAAGTGTCACTTGCCTCTGTTTTGTCCTGTTCTACAGAGCGGACATGCTTCTTTGTCTTTTGTCTGAATGTTTTTTTTCTCCCTTCCGTCTTTGACATTTTCTCGGTGTCCTTTTTATTTCTGCATGCGCGCTGAATATGTCCCTTTTTACCACAGCTGTGGTAATCCATGTCCACACACCAGCATGCAGACGCAAGATGCCCCGTTTTGCCACAACAGAAGCATGGCCCTTGGTCCTCTGTTCTTACTTTGTGCACTTTTTCTGTTGCACCCAACTGTTGAGCTTCCTTAGCTGCCAATTCCATGGAAATACTGATTTCAATGGCCTTTTGTAGTGTCAGATTATTCTCCGTTAATAGTCTCTTCTGAATGGCTTCAGTTCTCATACCACACACTAGCCTGTCTCTTATAGTATCATTTAGCACGTCATTAAACTCACAGTGCTCTGATAGTCTTTTTAGTGCAGCTACAAACATGGTCACTGTTTCTCCTTCTTCCTGGTTACACCTGTGGAACCTAAACCTCTCAGCTATGACTAGGGGTTTGGGTGAAAAATGCCCTTTTAGTATCTCCACAATTTCGCTATATTGTTTAGTCCCTGGTTTATCTGGATGCACTAAAGTACGCAAAAGATTGAAAGTCTTTGGTCCCATCACACTTAACAATGTAGGTACTACTTTGTTCCCTCCAATGTCATTTGCTTGTGTGAAGTATTCAAATCGTTCTGTGTATGAGCTCCATTGTTCGACATTCTCATCAAACGGTCCAATGTTACCGATAATTCCAGCCATTTTCCTTCTCTCAGGCTCCTAATTATCATTCACTCAGGATCCTTCCAATGTTGAACTCAACTAAAATCACTATCAGTATTTTAGTGCTTCAATTCACAGATCGTTTCACAGTTGTATAAATGTCCTTCCCGATATACTCACTGCTTTTCCTCCCCTTTCTCAAGTCGTTAGTACCTTATACGCCATCTCGTCTTCCCGCCATTTCAAGCTCCTTTATCCTCGAGCCAGCCTCACTTTAATTAACTGTCCACGGCAAAAATAACAGTTTTAAACACGTAATACCCGACTATCTTCCGCACAGCAGAGCCACTTTTGTTAAATCTCAAGAGTTTAATAACCTTACTTGTATAACAAATAAAAGAGTACGCAGTAGACAGAGTTCAGTTAACAGCCATCTTTCCAGAGAATCTTCTCCACTTCATGCACTCTATTTCCCATAGTGCATTGCACATCACAACTACGGTAAGCTATGTGGGACAATTCAAATACAACATTCAAAATACACAACATACAGGAACAAGGATGTCTTGCTGCAGTTGTACAGGGCCTTGGTGAGACCACATCTTGAGTATTGTGTGCAGTTTTGGTCGCCTTATCTGAGGAAGGATGTTCTTGCCATGGAGGGAGTGCAGCGAAGATTCACCAGGCTGATACCTGGGATTGCAGGAATGACATATGAGGAGAGATTGGGTCAATTGGGCTTATACTCGCTGGAGTTTAGAAGAATGAGAGGGGATCTCATTGAAACTTATAAAATTCTAACAGGACTAGACAGACTAGATGCAGGAAGGATGTTCCCGATGGCCGGGGAGTCCAGAACCAGGGGTCACAGTCTAAGGATAAGGGGTAAGCCATTTAGGACAGAGATGAGGAGGAATTTCTTCACCCAGAGAGTGGTGAACCTGTGGAATTTTCTACCACAGAAGGCAGTAGAGGCCAATTCATTAAATATATTCAAGAATGAGTTAGATATATTTCTTAAGGCTAAAGGGATCAAGGGATATGGAGAGAAGGCAGGGACAGGGTACTGAACTTGGATGATCAGCCATGATCTCATTGAATGGCGGAGTAGGCTTGAGGGGTCCAATGGCCTACTCCTGCTCCTATCTTCTATGTTTCTATGTTTCTGATGATTCATAACTGGAGGGAACAGACTTGTACAGGACGATGGTCTTCAGGCCAGTGACTATGTTGTAGTGTATGTACCCGTCTACCTTTAAGGGAACGATTGAGTGTAACCGTTCACCTTTAAGAGAACTACTTTAGGTGTGGCACTATTTGATTGGCTTCTGTATACGGTAATACCGACAGTGACCACACCAGTATATAAGTGATGTTACAGGATAACTAGGGCAGATTCGCCCTGACCTCTGAATAGTAAAGACCTGTTTGTTTGTACTTCAAAAGTCTGTGTATTTATTTACTGCACAACCCACAGACTTTACAGTGGCGACGAGTCCGATCGTACCCTGCGGCAAGAATAGCAAAGTAACAAAGAGCGTCGAAGAGAGGCAACCGCCCTCGTCGTGCTACCAAAAGAAAACATGAGGCTACAACAACAGAAAGTGTGGTACTTTACAGAAGCTGGAAGACTAGCAACAAAAGCTTCATCAGCAACAGGCACTGATTACCCTGCTACCACGGTGTGGAGTGAGCCGACCAGCAAGAAACAAGGCGGCCGAAGAGACTGTGAGTAGGGGAAGGGGTAGAAGTATCCGGAGGAGAAGGGCAGAGCACTCAACCTCGGTCGAGGGGGAGCTGTACCGGCCAAAAGTCGGGTCCAACGGCGTCGGGTGACAGCCGGACCGCGATCGGCGGGAAAAATCCGGGCAGCGACCGCAGCCATGAAGCGCTGAACCTGCGAGTAGGCGCGGGAGGAGAAACCCAGCCGCAGCCGGGGAGGGAAACACCGGTCTGCGAGAGGGCTGGGGAGGCGAACGGGAACCGTGCGGGTGAGAGCCGGGTGCGGAGTGAGAGACTGCGAGGAGCCAGTCCAGCGGCTGAGCTGTTCTCCACCAACGGGGTACTCAGAGCCGGCAAAACCGAACGTGCGGGAGTGGGAGAGTGAACAGGAGCCGAGAACGGGGAGAGAGACTGCGCGAGAGCCAGTCCAGCGGCTGAACTGTTCTCCACCTACGGAGTACCCAGAGCCGGTAGAACCGAACGTGCGGGAGAGGGAGAGACAGAGCCGAGCACGGGGAGAGAGAGACTGCGCGAGAGCCAGTCCAGCGGCTGAACTGTCCTCCGTTAACGGGGTGTACCCAGCGCCGGTAGAGCCGTGCGGGCGGGAGGAAAAGACAGAGCCGAGTAAGGGGAGCTGTGCGAGAGCCAGCCCAGCGGCTGAACCTGTCCGCTGTGGGGAAAGCGTACCCCTTACACCAGGGAGAAACGCGGAAAGCTGCCATTAGGCGGAGAAGACGACAGAGGCGGGAAACCGCCATTGAAGTGGGCGGGGAGAGAAAGGAAGAGCGGGAAACCGCCATTTTCACGGGAAAAGAACCGCCATCTTAACTGCCATTGAAGTGGGCAGAGAGAGAGAGAGAGAGAGAGAGAGAGAAGGGAAGAGCGGGAAACCGCCATTTTCGCAGGAAAACCGCCATTTTAGAAAAAAAAAAAAAAAATAATACTTAAAGAAATACTGTGCTGCTTCAAAGAAAGAAAGATGCCTAAGCGAGGGAATATTAACGATTTTAATTCTGAAATAGAAGACTGGGCCACGTACGTGGAACGCATAGAGATCTATTGCGAAGCCAACAAAATAGAGGAAGACGACAAGGCGATAACATTGCTAAACTCGATGGGGGCAAAAACATATGGGCTCTTGAAGCATCTAATAGCACCAGCTAAACCAGCGGATCAGACCTTCGAAGAAATTGTGGCTGTGCTGAAGGACCACTTGAACCCCACACCGTTGATGCTGGCTGAGCGATTCAAATTCTATGCAAGAACGCAGAGGAAAGACGAAAGCAATGCGGAATACTTGGTCGAACTGCGTAGGCTAGCGAAATACTGCCAGTTCGGAGGGAATCTGACAGAGGCACTGCGGGACAAGTTCGTATGCGGATTGTCCAAAGAAGGAACGCAGAAGCGACTACTGGAAGAAAATGACCTCACACTGGACAGGGCTGTCCTCATAGCTGCATCACACGAAGCCGCAGCGAAAGGAACGTCCGAAATGCAGCTAAAGGCGGCGGCACTCGGGGTGGACCAAATTACTTCGAGCACAACAAAATGCTACCGTTGTGGGAAGACCACGCACGACCAGAATCACTGCTGGTTTAAGAACCAAGAGTGTCGGAAATGTGGCAAACTGGGTCACATCGCGAAGGTATGCAGGTCCGGGAAAAAGACCAACAATCAACGGAAGCCACCACAAGAAAAGTACAACAAGGTACACAAGGTGGCTGAAAAGAGTTCAGATGAACAGAATTCAGACTCAGACCCAAACAACCAGGAGCTGGGTAGTCTGAAGATCCACAATGTGGGGAAAGAAACTGATCTACAAACGATTTGGGTCGTACTAAAAATAGCTGGAGTCCAAGTACGAATGGAGCTGGACACTGGATCAGCTCTATCAGTCATCAACCGAAGGGACTACCACCGGCTGTTCTCTCACATACCTTTGAGAAATACCAAGTTCGTATTACAGACATACACGGGGCATAAAGTATACCCCATGGGGAAAATAAGAGTCAAGGTGAGAGATAGAGGGAAAGAACACCCAAGAATGAATTTGTACGTATTACCTGAGGGAGGACCACCACTTCTAGGACGGGAGTGGATTAAGAAAATAGACATGGAATGGCACTACCTAAAAGCCATAATGAAGGAGGATTCGGTGCAAGCTATCAGCTCAGATTCTGAGATGGATGACGATAAGACCAATTCAAATATGCATGACAAGGCTAAAGGGGACTTGCCGACGATGGGGAAGGAAACAAAGACATGCAGAAAGACTTATGTCACCAAGAAGAATAAAGTTACAGAGCAGAACTCCAGGTTGACAGAGAATTCTGAGCCTGTTCAAGCTAAGGATTCATCCACGACGGAAGAACACCGAGCTCAGACTCAAACTTATGTCAAAGTACGACAACAATTAGAACAGTGGAGTGACCGTCTCGTACAAGAGATGAAAAATATGGAAAAGTTCTGGGACACTGAATGGGAGAACCTGGAAAGACAACAGAGACAGCTAGCTCGAGAAAAGAGCGACCATAGAGCCATCGTGGCCAAGTACCGATCACATCTCCCTGAAACTGTTCAGGAACTAGAGCTATTTACAGAACGACCTAAAGGAAGAGGAATCTTCAGGAAGCCAGGATTTTATCCCAGTTCATCTCTACGACTCGTTGCAAGCAGAGTGTAACAAGTTGAAGGAACAGTATGAACGGGCCCAGACTACAATCCTGGAAGGGGTTAACTCGGCAACCTCCGAAAAGCTAGTTTTAGTGAAAGCATATGAACAACTAAAGTTTGAACATGAGCGAGAATTACAAAGGCTGCAGGAATGTTTGACGAGCTCCAGGCCAAGACAGACTCATCGGTAGAGATTCCATCCGTAGATGGAAAATTAGAGGTGGAAGACATAGCAGAACGTGAAATTCAAGATGTCCCAAGAACTCGTTAAATTATTGAAGGAAACCCAAGACAAATATGAGGCGGCAATGGCAGAGGTCCAACAACTTGAAGAACATATTCAACTAGGAATCTGGGCAGTGGAAGGAAAGGCCAATGGAAGGAACACAGAGACTGTAGGAATGGCCCCTGATCAGGAGTTAGAGAACACCAAGGCGCAATTTCTTCGAGCGCTTAAAACCACAGGACCGGAGGAAAGGAAGGGTGAAAACATTGGAGGGAAAGGTGGACTGAAATGGAGAAGGCGCTAATCCACAGTGTCCCCGTAGAAGAGTTAACGGCCAGCCAACTCTTATACACGGCTGAGGGACAAGACTCCAAAATGGGAACACGAGTTTCAGGTTTCAAAGGGAAAGAATTCGGAGAAAAGTCACGGAGAGAGCTGAGGGGGCAACACAGCTTGCACATGGATGTCAAAAGTATGCTGAATTACGTCAAGGGGAACAGAAGAATGCGGAAACAGCTACTTCAGTAGAAGGATTAAATAGCCTGATAACGGAATCCCCGATGGAAGGGAAGGTATTGAACTCACAAATGAGGCCAGGCGTGAAGGAATGGCAGACATCCCAGGAAGAGCGGGATGAATATGAATGCTTGAAGAAGTCTTTTCAAGAAAGATGGTCAGAGAAGGAACCACCGTCGGCTAACGTCCAGTTGGATAAGAAGGAAGTAGAAGGGCCCCTCACTGGCCTAACTCAGGACGACCCCGAATACTATCATGACCTATTGAGTGACACTGAATATTACGAGGATCTGGTCTGCCCAGTTTGTGATGAAAACTCCCAAAGTACAGAAATCCGCATGAAGCACTTAAGGTCTATTGAACATAGAGAGTTGGTGGCGCTACAGATGGCCGCAGAGAAAGGAGCTCCGAGAGATTCAAAAAGGCAGAAAAGAAAAAGAAGAAGCAGGAGATAATAACTGTCTAAAATACTATCATCTCAGGTGGGACACCATGAAAGGAGCTAAATTAGTTGAAGACCCGAAAATTATCAAGACAGCCAGTTGGTTGTAAAAGTCCGCACTGCTGGTTCAACAGGACGGAAGGTCAAGCTGTTACGTTAAGAAAAAGGCTATGGAGGAGTCACGCTAGCCATGTGAACCGGCTACACCAAAGAGATGCTGTTCGGAATGAGTCAAGATCAGAGACTGAATCTATGAACTGTTTCCGCAGAGACTGAACCTGTGAACTGTTCCCACCGAAAGTATATCTGTAAACTGTTTTATATGACGTTGACTCCACCGGAATTATCTCTGTAAATTGTTTGTTCTCCACCGAGAGTATATCTGTAAATTGTTATGTGAAGTTGAAGATATGTATGTTTAACGGGGACCCTGTAAGTAACAAGCTAAAAAGGGAGGATTGTAGTGTATGTACCCGTCTACCTTTAAGGGAACGATTGAGTGTAACCGTTCACCTTTAAGAGAACTACTTTAGGTGTGGCACTATTTGATTGGCTTCTGTATACGGTAATACCGACAGTGACCACACCAGTATATAAGTGATGTTACAGGATAACTAGGGCAGATTCGCCCTGACCTCTGAATAGTAAAGACCTGTTTGTTTGTACTTCAAAAGTCTGTGTATTTATTTACTGCACAACCACAGACTTTACATATGTTACAATCGACATTATTGGCATTGTGAGCATAGAGAGATGGGGGATAATGCAGCGCAAGGACTCTACCAAGCAGAGAGTGATATTCTCCTCTTTGTTGTGTCTTTCCCCCCTATGCAACTGTTCACTTACTCACTTAAGACAGGCATGTATGCACTCAAGTACAACAGCATGATTCATAGTATATTGCCACATAAACAGTGTTAATGGAATGTCGTGTAGGTTGCATTATAACACACTAGCTGGAGTGCCCGGCGGTGCCGAGGGTTTTTTGAGGGCATGTTGTTATGAAAAAAGTACAAATCATTTTTATATATATAAATGAGTTTGTCTGTCTGTGTGGGAAGGAGAGAGAGGGAAAGAGAGAGGGGGAAGGAGAGAGAGAGAAAGGGGGAAGGAGAGAGAGGGGGAAGGAGAGAGAGAGAGAGGGGGAAGGAGAGAGAGAGAGAGAGAGGGGGAAGGAGAGAGAGAGAGGGGGAAGGAGAGAGAGAGAGGGGGAAGGAGAGAGAGAGAGGGGGAAGGAGAGAGAGAGAGGGGGAAGGAGAGAGAGAGAGAGAGGGGGAAGGAGAGAGAGAGAGAGAGGGGGAAGGAGAGAGAGAGGGGGAAGGAGAGAGAGAGAGAGAGAGGGGGAAGGAGAGAGAGAGAGAGGGGGAAGGAGAGAGAGAGAGAGAGGGGGAAGGAGAGAGAGAGAGAGAGAGGGGGGAAGGAGAGAGAGAGAGAGAGAGGGGGAAGGAGAGAGAGAGAGAGAGAGGGGGAAGGAGAGAGAGAGAGAGTGAGGGGGAAGGAGAGAGAGTGAGGGGGAAGGAGAGAGAGAGAGGGGGAAGGAGAGAGAGAGAGGGGGAAGGAGAGAGAGAGAGAGAGGGGAAGGAGAGAGAGAGAGTGAGGGGGAAGGAGAGAGAGAGAGAGAGGGAAGGAGAGAGAGAGAGAGAGGGAAGGAGAGAGAGAGAAAGAGGGAAGGAGAGAGAGAGAAAGAGGGAAGGAGAGAGAGAGAAAGAGGGAAGGAGAGAGAGAGGGAAGGAGAGAGAGAGGGAAGGAGAGAGAGAGGGAAGGAGAGAGAGAGGGAAGGAGAGAGAGAGACAGAGGGAAGGAGAGAGAGAGACAGAGGGAAGGAGAGAGAGAGAGAGGGGGGAAGGAGAGAGAGAGAGAGAGGGGGAAGGAGAGAGAGAGAGAGGGGGAAGGAGAGAGAGAGTGAGGGGGAAGGAGAGAGAGAGAGAGAGAGGGGGAAGGAGAGAGAGGGGGAAGGAGAGAGAGAGTGAGGGGGAAGGAGAGAGAGAGAGTGAGGGGGAAGGAGAGAGAGAGAGAGAGAGAGAGAGGGAAGGAGAGAGAGAGAAAGAGGGAAGGAGAGAGAGAGAGAGGGAAGGAGAGAGAGAGAGAGAGGGAAGGAGAGAGAGAGAGAGGGAAGGAGAGAGAGAGGGAAGGAGAGAGAGAGAGAGAGGGAAGGAGAGAGAGAGAGAGAGGGAAGGAGAGAGAGAGAGAGGGAAGGAGAGAGAGAAGGAGGGAAGGAGAGAGAGAGAGAGAGGGAAGGAGAGAGAGAGAGGGAAAGAGAGGGAAGGAGAGAGGGAAGGAGAGAGAGAGAGAGGAGAGAGGGAAGGAGAGAGAGAGAGAGAGAGGGAAGGAGAGAGGGAAGGAGAGAGAGAGAGAGGGAAGGAGAGAGAGAGAGAAAGAGGGAAGGAGAGAGAGAGAGAGGGAAGGAGAGAGAGAGAGAGAGAGGGAAGGAGAGAGAGAGAGAGAGAGGGAAGGAGAGAGAGAGAGAGAGAGAGAGAGGGAAGGAGAGAGAGAGAGAGAGAGAGAGGGAAGGAGAGAGAGAGAGAGAGAGGGAAGGAGAGAGGGAAGGAGAGAGAGAGAGAGGGAAGGAGAGAGAAAGAGGGAAGGAGAGAGAGAGAGAGGGAAGGAGAGAGAGAGAGAGAGAGGGAAGGAGAGAGAGAGAGAGAGGGAGAGAGGGAAGGAGAGAGAGAGACAGAGGGAAGGAGAGAGAGAGAGGGGGAAGGAGAGAGAGAGGGGGAAGGAGAGAGAGAGAGAGGGAAGGAGAGAGAGAGAGGGAAGGAGAGAGAGAGAGGAAGGAGAGAGAGAGAGAGGGAAGGAGAGGGAGAGAGGGAAGGAGAGAGAGAGAGAGGGAAGGAGAGAGGGAAGGAGAGAGGGAAGGAGAGAGAGGGAAGGAGAGAGAGCGAGAGAGGGAAGGAGAGAGAGAGAGAGGTAGGAGAGAGAGAGAGAGAGGAAGGAGAGAGAGAGGGGGAGGAGAGAAAGAGAGAGCGGGGAAGGAGAGAGAGAGAGAGGGAAGGAGAGAGAGAGAGGGAAGGAGAGAGAGAGAGAGAGAGAGGGAAGAAGAGAGAGAGAGGAAGGAAGAGAGAGAGAGAGAGAGAGGGAAGAAGAGAGAGAGAGGAAGGAGAGAGAGAGAGAGAGAGGGAAGAAGAGAGAGAGGGAGAGGGAAGGAGAGAGAGAGAGAGGGAAGGAGAGACAGAGAGCGGAAGGAGAGAGAGAGAGAGAGAGAGAGGGAAGGAGAGAGAGAGAGCGGGAAGGAGAGAGAGAGAGAGAGAGGGAAGGAGAGAGAGAGTGAGGGAAGGAGAGACAGAGAGCGGGAAGGAGAGAGAGAGAGAGCGGGAAGGAGAGCGAGAGAGGGAAGGAGAGAGAGAGAGAGAGGGAAGGAGAGAGAGAGAGCGGGAAGGAGAGAGAGAGAGAGGGAAGGAGAAGAGCGAGAGAGAGAGGGAAGGAGAGAGAGAGAGGGGGAAGGAGAGAGAGAGAGGGGGAAGGAGAGAGAGAGACAGGAGAGGGGAAGGAGAGAGAGAGAGAGGAAGGAGAGAGCGAGAGAGGGAAGGAGAGAGAGAGAGAGAGGGAAGGAGAGAGAGAGAGAGAGAGGGAAGGAGAGAGAGAGAGGGAAGGAGAGAGAGAGAGGGAAGGAGAGAGCGAGAGAGAGGGGGAAGGAGAGAGAGAGAGAGGGAAGGAGAGAGAGAGAGAGAGAGAGAGGGGGAAGGAGAGAGAGAGAGAGAGAGGGAAGGAGAGAGAGAGTTCAACAATTTCAGATCATAACCTCGGCCCCTATTACACATTTTTTCTTGTAATTTTTCCACTCCTTTCCCCCCCCCCTTTCCTTTTGTTTCTCCCTCACACCTGGCAGCTATCTCTTGCCCTGCCAGTACACTTTACACCTAATCTCAGCCTATCACCATCTCGTCTATCTCTTTTGTTTCTTTCACTTCTTTTGTCCAATCGCAGCCCTGTCTTCGATCTATTTTCTTTCCAGTTTTGAAGAAGGGCTCGACCCGAAACGTCAACTCAAATTTCTCTCCACGGATGTTGCCTGACCTGCTGAGTTTTTCCAGCATTTTCTGTTGTTATTACAAAGTAGTGATGTTGTTTTGGGCCACTTGATTGTGCATGTGGACAAGAGGGTTCCTTAAAGGAGCAGCTCAGGCACTTTGCTGAATGTGTCTTGCATGTGTGCCTACCACAATAGTTTTCCTGGCTGCACAGGTGTTTTTGCAGTGATATTCTCATGGTGGGTGTCCTTCTCTATTCTTGATTGCAGGCAGGCCTGCTTCTACTCCTCAATGATTAGGTCTCTTTATTTTGCAAAGTTATGCAGCGTACAGCAGATGATAATCATCTTGACAATCCTGTTGAGGGTTGTGGGGGAGTGTATGATGAGCCACCCTGATCTGCCAAGCAATTAGAATTACAGCTTCAGGATGCCAGTGGTATGATCTATAATGATTCATGGGTCTTACTGTATTTGCACTGTGCTTCTGTCCATGGTTGGCACAAGGGAACCATTAGCTATGCTGAAGAGGGAAGCCTTGCTCTCTAAGGAGCCATTCTCTTTGTCTGAAAACATATTGGCCTAGAAATTCGGTATGGCCCCGCCAGGTCTTTTGCGCCCGAAATTTAGCGCTCGCCAGGATTCCCGTAGTGCCCGCCTAAAATTCAGTTGCGATGGGCCAAGACGGCGGCGGGCGCTATTGCAGGGTTTGGCCGCCTCGCTAGGGGCGTTAAATGTCACTTTCAGGCGTTCAGCTCCCGCTGCGGCACCCGATGCGGTGCGGCAGGCTGGGGTACTGCAGGCCTCCTCCTTCTCTTAAGGAGGAGCTGCCTGCAGCCGTCAGATCACCGGTGGATTCCCCCGGCAAATGAGCCCGGCACCACGGAGAAGTGCCGGGCTCGCGGGACACAGACATCAGTGCCGCGGGGGGGTGGTGCAGGAGTCCGGGGAGGGAGGTGCGGGCAGGCGGCCGCCGGGAAAGCGGCCGGCCGCCGCTCCACCTTTATGCGCCGGCCTTTCGAAGCTGCAAGACCCCGTTTCACAAACGCTGTTTGCGGCTGCCACGGGCGAGGCGGCCGCAACTGAATTTGGCCATCGGGCCGGAATAGCATTGCAACCGGGGCGCTGCGCACACCGATGACGTCATCGGTGCCGGCGCAGCGCTACCGGCTAACGCCGATGTTAGGGTCCATCTGAATTTCGGGCGGTAAAAAACTTTAGGCGCAAACCACTTTATAGCCAATAAGTGGGCGCAAACGCACCTGAATTTCTAGGCCATTGACTGCTGCTTGGGAGGTAGGCATCTGTATGACTCAGTGTTCCTGGCCACTGATCGCTGCACATTGATGTAATGGAAGCCCCTTTTGTTCATGTGGACTATGGTATTTTGTCAAGGAGTGTGACACCCATTTTAAATAGGCACGATGAACACACTTCACATCCACTGTGCAACTCTGGAATTTTACTTGCTTGACCATTATACACTAATTTGCATTAGATCTATGATTGAATGAAATTCTCAAATATTCTGTAGCAAGCATATAGAAAGTGCACCATGCAGGTTCACTGGTCAGAATTTTTACCAAATGTGATTTCTGTAAGCGTTATTATAGCTTTTTAAAATTAATTGTATTAATTTCTGACATAAAATTAAATTATTGATGCAATTTATGATTTTACACTCCAGACTGCCTTCAGACCTTCAGTGGAAAACCTGACCCCAGTGAACTTCTCACCTGGCTATGGCTTGAATAATCAGAATGGGCTGGTGTATGCGGTAAGAACGTGCTTATTATTTACTGATGATTCCTCCCCAGCCAAATAGTTCCTTCTACTTCAGCTTCAGTGATTTGATAGAAGTAATGACAGGTCAAATTTGTTCAATCATTTCTGTTTTCAATATTGTAATATTGGTAACCAATATACAAATGTATACAAATATAAAGAAAATTGAAAATGATGGATATCTGAAAAAAAAATGCTGGATATGCATAGCAGATCAATCGGCATCTGAAAGAGAAGCCTAGGTTAATGTTTTAGGTGTAACACTTCATCAGAACTGAATATATATCATTAGTATCGATACGAAAATCAAATGAAAAGTATATGTTGAGAAAGTTTTGAACTAAAGTACGTAAAATGCTAAAGATGGATTCCTTATCCTGCGCTGTGTTGCCGGCCATCTCCAGGATCTCATTTATCAGGTTGCACCGCCCATTGCATATAGCAGGCAAATGGAGGACAGTGGAGTTGAGGTCGAAGATCAGCAATGATCTTATTGAATGGCGGAGCCAGCTCGAGGGGCCGAATGGCCTATTCCTGCTCCTAATTATTATGTTTTTATGTTCTTAAATCGCATTTGCTATAAGCAGTGGGGACTGTATAAGAGGAAATATCATAGCCAGACATGTGATAGAAAGAACTGGCTTTTATATAGCCTCTTTCATATCCTCAGGATGTGTCATAGCACTTCACAGCCAATTAAGTTGTTTTGAATATAGTCACTGTTTTAATATAGGAAAATGCAGCAGCTAAATTGCATATAGCAAGGTCCTACCACAACAATTAGATAAATCACCAGATCATTTGTTTTATTGGTTGAGAGATAACTGTTGGCTAGGACTCTGAGAGAGCACCCTGATCTTCTTCGAATAGTACCATGGTATATTTTATGTCCATCTGACAGGGCAGATGGGGCCTTGGTTTGATGCCTCATCCAAAAGACAGCACCTCTGACAGTGCAGCACTCTCTCAGTATTGTACTGAAGTGTCAGTCTAGATTATGTACTCAAACCTCTGGTTTTTACATTTCTGGTGAAAATCTGTACGTATCATGATATTATCTGTTCAATTGATGAGGCCTTTTACTTAAAACTGTACTATTTTAGTCAGTGCTGACCAATTTGTGAAGCTATACTCTCAGGGTGGAACACATTTCTCTGGATCAACTATGTCTCCAAGTTACCAAACTGGAACAAGATGTAGAAGAAATCTAGATGACCTTATTTATCAGGTAAGGGAATATTCATTATACACCAAGTAAAATAATTGCTTTTGTTGGCAGAGCAATATGTTGTCCACTAATGCTGAAGGAGTTCTGGTACATAAATGGACTGAAGGTGTGCTGCAATATTCCTTTGTCATTGACACTTGGGTGCTGAAATGAAGCTGCTGTCTGCTAGAAATCACCTTAACTTACAGCCCAACTTCTGCCTCGCAAATAAGTTTGACATGAACAAATGCTCTTTAGGGCTAGGTTTCATGCTGGCTGTGTTTATAGGCGGCAGAGTATAAACCCTACAAAATATCTCTGTACTCAACAGGCTGTATGTTAGCAATGCATTTACCAGTAGCAGATTTTTACATTTATGAAAAATAAATTGCATTTACTTCAACGTCTGTTCATCTCAACATATATCACAATGTACTTGTAAATGTGATTGACAGGCTGATGGATTTGTGGAAACAGGAATCTAAAATTTACTCTGAAGAGCAGCCCACAGGTATGTTTTACTGTATTTTTATGGGGCTAGGTGGATCAGGAATGTTCCTCCACAAAACCAGGCTCGCCTGCTCCTGTTCCACCCCCACTACCGCCCCCCCCGCCCCTGCATCCCACCCAATGCACCCACACTACCCCCACCCCGCATCACACCCAATCCACCCCCACTACCACCCGCATCCCACCCAATCCACCCCCACTACCCCCCACAGCCCACCCAATCCACCCCCCCTACCCGCCCCGTATCCCACCCAATCCACCCCCACTACCCCCCCGCATCCCACCCAATCCACCCCCACTACCCCCCATCCCACCCAATCTACCCCCACTACCCCCCCCGCATCCCACCCAATCTACCCCCAGTACCCCCCGCATCCCACCCAATCTACCCCCACTACCCCCCCATCCCACCCAACCCACCCCCCCATCCCACCCAATCTAACCCCACTACCCCCCATCCCACCCAACCCACCCCCACTACCCCCCCCGCATCCCACCCAATCCACCCCCACTACCCCCCGCATCCCACCTGCTCCACCCCCACTACCCCCCGCATCCCACCCAATCTACCTCAACTACCCCCCCCGCATCCCACCCAATCCACCCCCACTAACCCCCGCATCCCACCCAATCCATCCCCACTACCCCCCGCATGCCACCCAATCCAGCCCCACTACCCCCATCCCACCCAATCTACCCCCACTACCCCCCGCATCCCACCCAATCTACCCCCACTACCACCCCCGCATCCCACGCAATCCACCCCCATTACCCCCATCCCACCCAATCTACCCCCACTACCCCCCTGCATCCCACCCAATCTACCCCCACTACCCCCCTGCATCCCACCCAATCTACCCCCACTACCACCCCGCATCCCACCCAATCCACCCCCACAACCCCCCCCCGCATCCCACCCAATCTACCTCCACTACCCCATCCCACCCAATCTACCTCCACTACCCCATCCCACCCAATCCACCCCCACTACCACCCCGCATCCCACCCAATCCACCCCCACCACCCCCCGCAATCCACCCCCACCACCCCCCACATCCCACCCAATCCACCCCCACTACCCCCCCGCATCCCACCCAATCCACCCCCACCACCCCCCGCAATCCACCCCCACCACCCCCCACATCCCACCCAATCCACCCCCACTACCCCCCCCGCATCCCACCCAATCTACCCCCACTACCCCCCCGCATCCCACCCAATCCACCCCCACAACCCCCCCCCGCATCCCACCCAATCCACCCCACTACCCCCCGCATCCCACCCAATCCACCCCCACTACCACCCCGCATCCCACCCAATCCACCCCCCGCATCCCACCCAATCCACCCCCACGCATCCCACCCAATCTACCCTCACTACCCCCCCGCATCCCACCCAATCTACCCCCACTACCCCATCCCACCCAATCCACCCCCACTACCCCCATCCCACCCAATCTACCCCCACTACCCCCCCCGCATCCCACCCAATCCACCCCATTACCCCCCCATCCCACCCAATCTACCCCCACTACCCCCCACATCCCACCCAATCCACCCCCACTACCCCCCCACATCCCACCCAATCAAAACCTCCTGGACCTACTAGCTGACTGCCCAAAGCCTGCACCGAGTGAACATCTACACCAAGACTATGTACAAACAAAATGTATTTCTTTTGCCATAAAATGCTGCGGATTGATCTTA
Source organism: Somniosus microcephalus (assembly GCF_052327205.1). Classification (NCBI taxonomy): domain Eukaryota; kingdom Metazoa; phylum Chordata; class Chondrichthyes; order Squaliformes; family Somniosidae; genus Somniosus; species Somniosus microcephalus. Next base: position 145,290,178 of record NC_140999.1, read on the forward strand.
TCAATTAACCAGCAATGATTACACTTATTACTTATTGACTACTTGCCTTCTTCGAGTTTAGTGCTTATGCTATGCTTCCACAGAAATCACAGAATCACAGAATCACAGAAACCCCACAGTGCAGATAGAGGCCATTTCGGCCCATCGAGCCTGCACCGACACATACCCCACCCGATCCCCGTAACCCCTACACCAACACATATCCCACCCTATCCCCGTAACCCCACATATTTAATCCCCCTAACACTAAGGGTCAATTTATCATAGCCAATCAACCTAACTCGCACATCTTTGGACTGTGGGAGGAAACCGGAGCACCCGGAGGAAACCCACGCAAACACGGGGAGAATGTGCAAACTCCACACAGACAGTCGCCCGAGGCCGGATTCGAACCTGGGTCCCTGGCACTGTGAGGCAACAGTGCTAACCACTAAGCCACCGTGCTGGGGTATAGATGATTACCTTGCATATGCTTGTATTTTAAAGGCCAACACAAGAGGAAACCACCTAGCTTTGGATGCCTAGAATAAGTACTGAGGCCATTTCTCAATTCTGAATTAATCTAACCTTACAGATATTTTTGGATAATTTAAAATGTATTTTATTCAATTTATTTGCATTGGATGACCGATTTGTTTAGTGAAAGGGGTGTAGCTTCAAATTTTTTGAATGTGGATATATTAAGAACATAAGAACATAAGAAGTATGAGCAGGAGTAGGCCATACGGCCCCTCGGGCCTGCTCCGCCATTCAATAGGATCATGGCTGATCCAAACCTAGACTCACGTCCACTTCCCTGCCCGCTCCCCGTAACCCCTAATTCCCTTATCAGCTAGGAAACTGTCTATCTCCGTTTTAAATTTATTTAATGTCGCAGCTTCCACAGCTCTCTGAGGTAGCAAATTCCATAGATTTACTACCCTCTGAGTGAAGAAGTTTCTCCTCATCTCAGTTTTGAAACAGCAGCCCCTTATTCTAAGATTATGCCCCCTAGTTCTAGTCTCACCCATCAGTGGAAACATCCTCCCCGCATCCACCCGATCAAGCCCCCTCACAATCTTATATGTTTCGATAAGATCGCCTCTCATTCTTCTGAATTCCAATGAGTAGAGGCCCAACCTACTCAACCTTTCCTCATAAGTCAACCCCCTCATCTCCGGAACCTTCTCTGAACTGCCTCAAGAGCAAGTATATCTTTTCTTAAATATGGAAACCAAAACTGTACGCAGTATTCCAGGTGTGGCCTCACCAGTACCCTGTATAACTGAAGCAAGACTTCCCTGCTATTATACTCCATCCCCCTTGCAATAAAAGCCAAGATTCTATTGGCCTTCCTGATCACCTGCTGTACCTGCATACTAACCTTCTGTGTTTCATGCACCAGGACCCCCAGATCCCTTTGTACTGTAGCACTTTGCATTATCATTCCATTTAGATAATAACTTGCTCTTTGATTTTTTCTGCCAAAGTGCATAACCTCACAATTTCCAACATTATATTCCATCTGCCAAATTTCTGCCCACTCACTTAGCCTGTCTATGTCCTATTGCAGGTTTTTTATGACCTCCTCACTCACTGCTTTCCCTCCCATCTTTGTATTGTCGGCAAACTTGGATACGTTGCACTTGGTCCCCTCCTCCAAATCGTTAATATAGATTGTAAAGAGTTGGGGTCCCAGCACTGACCCCTGCGGAACACCACTAGTCACTGATTGCCAACCCGAGAATGAACCATTTATCCCAACTCTCTGGTTTCTGTTAGATAGCCAATCTTCCACCCATGCCAGTATATTACCCCCAATCCCGTGATTTTTTATCTTGTGCAGTAATCTTTTGTGTGGCACCTTGTCAAATGCCTTTTGGAAGTCCAAATACACCACATTAATTGGTTCCCCTTTCTCCACCCTGTTTGTTATGTCCTCAAAGAATTTGAGCAAATTTGTCAAACATGACTTCCCCTTCATAAAACCATGCTGACTCTGTCCGATTAAATTATGCTTATCCAAATGTCCTGTTACTGCTTCCTTAACAATGGACTGCAACATTTTACCAACCACAGATGTTAGGCTAACTGGTCTATAGTTTCCAGCCTTTTGTCTACCTCCCTTTTTAAATAAGGGCGTTACATTAGCAGTTTTCCAATCTGCTGGGACCTTTCCTGAATCCAGGGAGTTTTGGAAAATTACCACCAATGCATCCGCAATCCCTACCGCTACTTCTCTCAAGACCCTAGGATGTAAGCCATCAGGTCCAGGGGATTTATCGGCCTTAAGTCCCATTATCTTACCAAGTACCATCTCCTTATTGATTTTAATCGTGTTTAGCTCCTCCCCCCCTATAGCCCCCTGTTTGTCCAGTGTTGGGATATTTTTAGTGTCCTCTACTGTAAAGACTGATACAAAATATTTGTTCAGCGTATTTGCCATCTCCATGTTCCCCATTACTAATTTCCCGGTCTCGTCCTCTAAGGGACCAACATTCACTTTAGCCACCCTTTTTCTTTTTATATAACTGTAGAAACTCTTGCTATCTGTTTTTATATTTTTTGCTAGTTTACTTTCATAATCTATCTTCCCTTTCTTAATTCATCTTTTAGTTATTCTTTGCTGGCTTTTAAATGCTTCCCAATCTTCTATCCTCCCACTAGATTTGGCTACTTTATATGCCTTTGTTTTCAGTCGGATACTATCCTTTATTACTTTACTTAGCCACGGATGGCTGTCTTTTCTTTTACGCCCCTTTTTCCTCAGTGGAATATTAAGCACTAAAACTGCTCTACTGTTGAAATAATCCCCCTAAAACAGAGTCTTAGTCAGAAGATTGGAATATAAGCCTGAAACTTCCTGAACACATGCAAGTCAGAAGAACAGCATGCTGGTATTTAGCCCAGACTGTTGAGAGAGACTAGTGAGGAGATTTGTGAAGCACTTACAAAGATTATGACGGAGTCAATGGACACAGGGAAAGTACCAGTAGATTGGAAACAGGCTAACGTAGTGCTCATATACAAAAAGGGTGACGAAACAGACACAGGCATCTGCAAACCCATTAGTCTAACTTTAATTCCATGTAAATAATGGCATTCATTACCAGGAATAAACTTGAGGATTATATGTGCAAGAAAAACCTAATAAACAGCTTTCAAGATGTCTTTAGACAGGGCAGATTCTGCCTGACCAACCTCCTGGATTTCTTTGAGGAAATGACAATTTAAGTAGACTGTAGTAAACCCAATGACATGGCGTATTTAGACTTCCAAAAGGCATTTAGCATCCAGGGCCAATATATTCTTTCTGAGTTGTGGTGCCCAAAACTAAACTCAGTACTCCAGATAGAGTCTGATCAACAACTGAAGCATAACTTCCTTTGGAATCCAACCCCCTTGAGATAAAGGCCAACATTTCATTAGACTTTTTGATTGTTTTTTGTACCTGACTAGTAGCTTTAAATGATTTGTGTAGTTGGACTCCCAAATCTCTTTGCTGAAGGACAAGGAGAGACAGGTTCAAACAATAAAAGATAACTTTAGGACTGATATCAGGAGATTCTTCTTCACTCAGCAAGTGATCAACACTTGGAATGGCCTTCTGAACAGAGTGGTGGAGGCAAACCCACAGGTCTGGGCAGACCCCAGGTGGTGAAAATAGGCAGTAACACCTCCTCCACACTGATCCTGAACACGGGAGCTCCCCAGGGTTGTGTGCTCAGCCCCCTTCTGTACTCTCTGTTTACTCACAATTGCGTAGCCACGCACAACTCCAACTCCATCGTCAAGTTTGCTGATGACACTACCGTTGTAGGCCTGATCACAGATGGCGACGAGACAGGCTACAGGGAGGAGGTAAGAGCCCTAGCAGAATGGTGCAAGTACAACAACCTCTCCCTCAACATCAGCAAAACAAAGGAGATGATCGTGGACTACAGGAAGCGGCAGAGGGAGGGACACACCCCAATCTACATCGAAGGGGCTGAGGTGGAGAGGGTCAGCAGCTTCAAATTTCTGGGTGTATTCTTTACGGAGGACTTAACGTGGTCCCATCACATCGACGTCGTAACCAAGAAGGCATGCCAACGCCTGTTCTTCCTCAGGAGACTGAAGAAATTTGGAATGGCCCCCCAGATTCTCACCAACTTCTACCGGCGCACCATCGCGAGTATCCTGTCCGGCTGCATCACTACCTGGTATGGCAACTGCACCGCCACAGACCGCAAGGCTCTACAGATGGTGGTGAAAACTGCACATCATACTATAGGAATTAAACTACCTGCTGTGCAGGATATCTACCCCGAGAGGTGCCGGGGGAAGGCCCTGAGAATCATTAAAGATGCAAGCCAGCCCAGCCACAACCTCTTCGCCCTGCTCCTGTCCGGTAAGAGATACTGAAGCATACGGTCTCGTACCAGCAGGTTTCGAAACAACTTCTACCCTCAGGCCATAAGACTCATGAACGAATAATTTATTATTATTTATTTATTTATTACTGTTGTTTTATTTATTAATACTGTATTTCTATTAGTATTTTTATCATTGTTATGCCATATTTATTCCAATGTTGGGAGGACTCGTAAAAATCAACATTTCATTGTGCAGTACACACATCTGCTGCATATATGACAAATAAAATTGAATTAATTGAAATTGAATTAATTAATTAAAAAACCCTGGAAACATTTCAGAAATAATTAGATGGAGCAGTCAGTGGACTGTAGGTTTGTTCTGGATACTTATATTGAGATGGACTTAATAGCCTTTCTCATCTGTAAGTATCTGTGATCTTGCACCATTTGTGGGTTAGAAGATTAGATGCCCAGTTTTCTGGGTAATTTAAATGTGGGCATCACTTCATAATTGAGAGGTACCAGAATTAGCTCACTCTGTGTACACGATTTGAAGTTTAAAAATGAATTTGTGCTACCAGCATGCATGGCCTCGTTTAAGTATTTATATCTCATAACAAAGTTGTGGGCCCTGAATTTTAGGGTTTCAAGTGAGATTCTGTCCAAAGTGTGTGCTTTACCCACAAAAAGTGGGCATATCGGAGTCCTGGGGAGCTCACCAGCTGAGCAGGCCTTTTGAAACAAGTAGATAAGCTTGTAATCATTTTTACTTTTTTAGGAGATTTTATGGTACCTTTTTATGTACCTTTGCTTTGTTGCACTTTGCTCCATGCATTAGTTGGTTTTGCTCGATGGCCTCCATTTTTTGATTTCTTTCTTGCCAGTAACTTTTCTCATTACTCTTGCATACTGCTGGCTTTGACATAGCACATTAAAAAGAGCTAAGGATGGGGATTCCATTGGGGTTTCTGAAGACGCAGTGTAACTGAGTTCATGAGGTTCAATGATTGTTGAGAGGTATTGGCCACACTGCTCAACACCCTGGGACATACACCTGAACCTGACAGAAGATTTCTGTCTCTACCGCTTCCACTTACTGCCTCCACTTCACAAGATTGGCTGCCACAGAGTTGTGCCATCTGCTGTGCAGTGATCTGCTCACAACGCTTTGATCAAGAATGGTTCTTCCTGTGGAAATGAAGGTTACCCCAGCATGAAGTTTTCATGCTACCACATCCTTCCAAGCCACCCCAGATCTTTATCTGGAAAGCAGCCATGATGATTTAATTGTGCACTTTCCACTGTGCCCACATTATTTAGAAGGGAAGAAACACTGTGGCTGACATTTTGGAGAACAGGACTATTCTCTGCATTCAGACCTGCTGACCCAACTGAGAAACCCACCTACCCCAACAGCAGAGCACCTTATCCTTGACCCTTCACTATCTGTTTGCTGCTCCTTGACTACCGCCTCCACAAAAAGTGACACAATGGAAAAAATGGGCAATGGCTATGCACAATGTATGAATCAATACCTCACAGAGTGTACGGAATTCCCATCCTAGGTTTGTGCCATGCTTAATGGGCTCTAAAAGAAATATATGCAAATATGATTAGCGTGCTCAACTTTATCTTCATTTCAGCCAAATTCATGGAACCAGGGTGATTTCATTGACTCTGTCAGCTAACTCCCGCCATGCAACAGGCACCTGTGTTTTTATTAGAGAGTGGTCTTCGACCTCAAGTAGAGCACCTCCTACAACAGCATTTCCAGTTCTTCAGCATCAAATGGACCAGTGCCGCCCACATATTTCTGCTGTGCCATTGAGAAAAACTTTTCTGCCACCATTACTTCTCTTTATATGGCAAGCTGCCTATCAGATTTTGCCTTCCCCAGCCAAGAATACTGCAGATCAAACTCCCTCAGCAAGTTGTGTCTGTGCCTGTAACGTATCCAAAGGGTTTTTAACACAAAATTGAGTGTGGTCCACCTTCTGAACTATGGACACAGATGTGTCTGCACATTGGGCCAGCACAACTCCATTTTCACCTTGATGCGCCTCAGTAACTTCAAGGCTCAAAGTTAACTGGATAAAACAAGGCTTTTATTAGCAAAGAAAGATGCCTGTGTCTTCACCTAGCTTCACCTAGCATTCTGCTGTTCTGCTGCAAGACAAGCCTGGGCTTGTCTTAAGTCGGGCCAGGTATGGGCGGAGCTGACACACCCAATGGAGAGAAAGGGGGCGGTGCACTATATACAATACAAGGTAAAACACAGGAGCAGGCAATACAAACACAGGAGCAGGCAATACAATATATGCAGTTAAATACAGAGTCTGATGAATGACATATTTCATCACATTCACCCCTTCTACAGATTTAGTCTGTCCGGGGGTGTGATAGTCCTCTGTGACCGACGTAACGGTTGCGGTGCCGCGGGTGCCGGCTGGGTGTCCCAGGTGACCTCCTGGGTCTCTGCCGGGGGCGCCACCGGGGTTGTTGAAGGAGTAGGTGGTGGGGGTACCGTTGGCTGGTGTTCTTCCGGGGGTGATGAAAGAATAGTGGGTGGAGTGGGTGGGTAATAGTTGTTGTGGTTGTTGTCGTTGTTGCTGTTGTTGTAGTCGTTGTCGTTGTTGCTGTTGTTACCGGCTGGGGCGAGGTCTTTTATGGACACAGTGTCCTCCCGTCCGTCGGCGTGCCGGACATACGCATATTGTGGGTTGGCGTGGAGCAAGTGCACAGGCTCCACGAGAGGGTCCGTCTTGTGGCCCCTCACATGCTTCCGCAAAAGTACCGGACCTGGGGTGGAGAGCCATGACGGTATCGATACGCCTGAGGTGGATTTCCGGGGAAACACAAACATTAGCTCATGAGGCGTGGCATTAGTGGCGGTACACAATAGTGACCGTATTGAGTGGAGCACATCTGGGAGGACTTCCTGCCAGCGGGAGATAGGGAGGCCCTTGGTCCTTAGAGTTAGAGTGACTGCCCTCCATACTGTCCCGTTCTCTCGCTCCACCTGACCGTTACCCCGGGGGTTGTAGCTGGTGGTACGGCTCGTGGCAATCCCCTTGGACAGCATGTACTGGCGTAGCTCTTCACTCATGAAGGAGGCCCCCCTATCCATGTGGATATAGCTTGGCATACCGAACAGGCAGAACAGGCTGTTGAGGCATTTAATGACCGTGGCGCTGGTCATGTCTGGGCAGGGGAAGGCGAATGGGAAACGGGAGTATTCGTCCACAATGTTCAGGAAGTAAACATTGCGGTTGACGGACGGGAGGGGGCCCTTGAAATCTAGGCTAAGCCGCTCAAAGGGCCGTGTAGCTTTGATTAGGTGGGCTCTATCAGGGCGGTAGAACCGAGGCTTGCACTCAGCGCAAGTGCGGCAGTTCCTGGTCAGAGACCGAACTTCCTCAATCGAGTAGGGTAAGTTGCGGGACTTTATGAAGTGGAACAGCCGTGTGACCCCTGGGTGGCAGAGGTCGTTGTGGAGGGTCTGTAGCTGATCCCCGGTGGCGTTGGCACACATCCCTCGTGAGAGGGCGTCGGGGGATTCATTAAGGGCCATCGGCCGGTATATGATGTCGTACTCGAAGATGGAGAGCTCGATCTGCCACCTAAGAATCTTATCATTTTTAATCTTCCCCCTCTGTTTATTATTGAACATAAACGCTACCGACCGCTGGTCGGTAAGTAGGGTGAAGCGTTTGCCGGCTAGGTAGTGCCGCCAGTGGCGTACTGCCTCCACGATGGCTTGGGCCTCCTTTTCCACGGAGGAGTGTCTGATCTCGGGCCCCTGGAGGGTCCTCGAGAAGAAAGCTACGGGCCGCCCCGCCTGGTTGAGGGTGGCCGCCATGGCAAAGTCAGACGCATCACTTTCCACTTGAAAGGGAGTGTTCTCGTCCACTGCCTGTAGCGTGGCCCGCTCAATATCCTGCTTAATGCTTTTGAAGGCAGCATGGGCCTCAGCAGAGAGCGGGAAAGAGGATGCTTTCAAGAGGTGGCGGGCTTTATCGGAGTAGTTAGGGACCCATTGGGCATAATACGAGAATAACCCCAGGCACCTTTTCAGGGCTTTGGGAGTGTTGGGCAGGGGCAGCTCCCGTAGGGGGCGCAATCGGTCGGGGTCTGGTCCGATTTCCCCATTCTCCACCATGCTGCCTAGTATGCAGAGGCGCGTGGTGTTGAAAACGCACTTGTCCTCGTTGTAAGTGAGGTTGAGTTTTTGTGCGGTTTTCAGAAACCTCGCGAGGTTTGAGTCGTGGTCCTGTTGGTTGTGGCCGCAGATGGTGACGTTGTCGAGATAGGGGAAGGTTGCCTGCAAGTGGTGGTCATCGACCATGCGGTCCATCTCCCTCTGAAAGACCGAGACCCCATTCGTCACCCCAAAGGGGACTCTGAGGAACTGGTAGAGGCGTCCGTTTGCCTCGAAGGCGGTGTACGAACGGTCCTCTGGTCTGATAGGGAGCTGGTGGTACGCTGACTTGAGGTCGATAGTGGAGAACACCCGGTATTGGGCAATTTGGTTCACCATCTCGGATATGCGGGGTAGCGGGTAGGCGTCTAGTTGGGTATAGATGTTGACTGTTTGACTATAGTCAATCACCATCCGCTTCTTCTCGCTACCCCTCACCACCACCACTTGGGCGCGCCACGGGCTGTTGCTGCGTTCAATAATGTGCTCCCTCAGGAGCCTGTCTACCTCGGTCGCGATAAACCGCTTGTCCTCCCAGCTGTACCTCCTGCTTTTGGTCGCTATTGGCCGGCAGTTAGGGGTAAGGTTCGCGAATAGCGAAGGCGGCTTTACCTTCAAGGTAGCCAGACCGCACACTGTGAGGGGCGGCTGGGACCCACCGAAATTGAGCGTGATGCTTTGGTGGTGGCACTGAAAATCCAGGCCCAAGATCACGCTCACACATAAATCCTTCATAATTAACAGTTTAAAATTATTATATACAGTGCCTTTAACGGACAATCGTACCGCGCAGTAACCCGCAATAGTCGATATCTGGGTTTTGTCGGCCATAGAGATCGTGCCCTGAGTAGGGACTATAGTTAGAGAGAGTCGTTGTACCAGACCAGGGTGAATGAAGCTCTCCGTGCTCCCGCTGTCAATTAAACATTTAACCTTGCACCCGTTTACCTCGATGTCCACCATCGATTTGGATAGTGGGTGCGGTCTGGACTGGTCCACTGTGATCAACGCCACTGTAGGGCCCTGATCGGGACAAGATGGTGGGCCACACGAGGCCGGGTAAGATGGCGTCCACGATGTCTGCTCGCGAGATGGCGGACCCCACGAGGTCGGACAAGATGGCGTCCAAGATGGCCGCTCCCACGGCGCGCACGCGGCGGTGGCGGGTTTGCCTGCGGGGTTCCCTCTGCACACCTTCCCAAAGTGCCCCTTCTTACCGCACTTACAGCAGGTGGTGCCTTTCGCCGGGCACAGGTTCCTGGTGTGCTTCGGCTGCCTGCAGAAGTAGCATTTGGGGCCCCGATGCGTCGCGGCGGTCATAGTGCTTCTGGGGGGAGAGCAGGGCCCCGACGGTGTTGGACTACCGGGCGGGGAAGATGTCTTCCAACATGGCGGCACCCTTGGTGCGTACGAGGCGGCATAGGCCGCGCGTCCTGAAGAGTAGGAGTCAGAGTTCTTCTGAGCCACATCCAGCGATCGCGCTGTGTCCACATTCTGTGTCAGATCTAGGCCCGTTTTCTCTAGCAGTCTCTGCCGGATGTAATTAGAGCTAAAGCCTGCGATAAAGGCATCCCGAATAAGCTCGTCTGTGTATACCGTGGCCTTCACGTCTTTGCATTTGCAGTCTTTGCCAAGCACTTTTAGGGTGACTAGAAAGTCCTCTAGCGACTCTCTGGGTCGCTGTGTGCAGGTAGCAAGCAGATGCCTGGCGTACACCTCGTTGGTAGGTCGCTGATAGTGGGCCTTTAGAATGTTGCAGGCATCTAGGTAGGTGGCGGCGTCTTGGATGAGTGGAAAAACCCGGTGGCTTACCCGATTCTGCAGGATCCCGAGTTTCACATCTCCAGTGGCTTTAGAGGCTGTGACGGCTTCGGAGTTGGCCATAAAAAATTCCAAGCACTGGAACCAGTGTCCAAACCGTGCCGATGCATCTGAAGCATGCGGGTCCAAATCCAAGCGTTCCGGTTTCAAAAGTTGATCCATCGTTGAAAGTTTGCTAATAAAATTGATGCGCCTCAATAACTTCAAGGCTCAAAGTTAACTGGATAAAACAAGGCTTTTATTAGCAAAGAAAGATGCCTGTGTCTTCACCTAGCATTCTGCTGTTCTGCTGCAAGACAAGCCTGGGCTTGTCTTAAGTAGGGCCAGGTATGGGCGGAGCCGACACACCCAATGGAGAGAAAGGGGGCGGTGCACTATATACAATACAAGGTAAAACACAGGAGCAGGCAATACAAACACAGGAGCAGGCAATACAATATATGTAGTTAAATACAGAGTCTGATGAATGACATATTTCATCACACACCTGTCTTATAAATTTGGGGCTTTTAACTCAGGGTTCAAGTCCCAATCTGACTCCAGCTCAAAGGTGATGCTGAAAGGTGAGAGATCATCTCCAGTAGGTAGTCTCATACTGCTTTGAGATATGGGGCAGGATTTTCTTTGGGCCGTGGAGGTGGGATTGGAGGCATGTAGGGGGTTAAAATCCCGAAATCGGGAGGCATGAACCCATCCCGCTCCCAACCCGCCTCCATGCCAGTTTCAAAGGAGGCGGGTACCCGCCCCACACTGGGACCCGCCTCCCCAAGGTGGGAAGGAGATTAGTGCCAATTAACTGCCTGTTAACAGGTAGTTAACAGGCAGTTTTTAGCCTAATCCCTATTTTCATTGGTGAAATGTGGGATTCCCGACGGCTCCAAACCACGCCAAGTTAGCGAGGCGGGCCGTCGTGATGAAGGGCTTGGAGGGGTCGAGATGTCCGGTGTTCAGGTGAGTGATGGGCGCATGAGTGCAAAGGTAAGTGTGTTTGGTGTGTGTAAAGTGTTTAAAGAAGTTTTACTTACATGTACTTACCTTTACAGCCTTCCTTCCTTCAGGTCTCAGGAGTCCCTCATCTCACCGGCACAGAAAGCAGAATGGCCGCGATCTGTCAAAATCTGCAGCATTCAGCTTTCTGTTCCGGGGAGATCTCTAAATCATCCTGAAAGGAAGGAATTAACCTGGAGTACAGATTGTCAGTGTTTGACAGCTTCAAACGGTTGTGAAACACTGATATTTCATCTGTCAAAAAGTCTTGACAGATGAAATATTAATCTGTGACGTCACCTGTTGCCGGGTGGCCCTTAATTGGCCTGCTGAGCCTGCTGGGTGGGCTCAACAAAGTCAATCAAGTCGAAATCGCATGGGTTGGCTAGAACTTGATGGAGGCAGGACTACAATCCCGAAAGTTGTAGTCCCGCCTCCTCAATGAAAATCCAGCCCATGAACTGGGAAAGGTCGTATAATTTTCAACCTAATGCAAACCCACATTTTCAATGGGGCCAGGAATTCCACTGGACCTTCTAGAAGAATTGTTTAAACTTGATCTGTCGCTCATAACACTAAAATGTGTTGCCTGCAGAGTAGAGATCGGTGTACCTATCCAAAAATGTCTGCACATAGTTTCTTTGGAACTACCCTCAGCACAATACACAGCAAAGTGTTGTCTCATAACATGAGCCTGCTGGTTGTGTACAGATACTGGTCTGGGTATTATAGCAGCTTTTCATATATTACAGAAAATCATGAGGAGAGACCCTGCCCTTTATCAGACCCATAGATTGCACACGCACCTTTGCAACTTAACGGTACCTGAATTCGTCGTCGGTATGACGGCATTCTCTCAGAGTACACTGTCTTACTGCCTTTCAAATTGACCGCAAGTTCTGGATTTCCGCATGCACTTGCACGTGCACTAAATCCCGAACTTGCGATCTGTCAAATTCCGACTGCACTTCAGCTTCGCAGCACATTTCACCTACCCATTCAAATCAACGTGCTGGTGAAAAGTTGAACTAATTGCCCACCTACTGCACATTAATTATCCTGAAATGTTTTACATCTGGTGCAAGCAGGCGCAGGAGCCTGTTGCACAGCATAAAGGTGGGGTGAGGTGGGGGTGTTTTGAGAAAATTGTATTCGTTTATGCTACAGCCCATAGCAATGAGACAGTTTTTGATTTAATTCCCAACTTCTATTTAGATAGGATTTAATTCACTTTCATGATTTTCTCATGTTATCAGACATGTAGGGCTCAATTTTAATAGACCTGAGCAGACGGGTTTGGAGGCAGGTCGGCAGCGAAAATCAGAAAAAATGGCTTCAGACACCCAACCCCCACCCGATTTTCATGAGTGTCGGGTCAACTGCTCCCAAACAGACCCGACTGGAACTGGTGGGACAGGTAGTTAAGGCAGTTAAGAGCCTGTTAACTGCCTTGCTAATCCTATTTTTATAGTGGTTTCCCATTTTCGTGTTTCTGGTTCCTGTTTCCCATCTTGTCAGAAACACGCCAGCTGCAAGGAGATGAGCTTCTCGAGGACATGATTTGTAGTCATTGGTGCATCACTTTAAAAGCGCTCCTGTAACATGGCTGACATTCAAATGCAACAACTTTGTTGTTGGAGGTTTGGGATAAGATTTTTCAAATCTGACCTTGTGACTGGTCAAGCTGACACCCATCTGCAGTGTGAGCTGATTGGAATAATTTCAGGTCTGAGTGTGCGCTTGCAAGCTTCTTGCCTCAACTGAAATCTATAGCAATGGGATGGGAACCATTTACATCCTCTCATCCTGGTCGTCAGATTTGGAGGAAGAGCAGCCGCGGCAGCACCATAACCAGCCACAACAGCAGCACCAGCACCAGGAGTGCCAACCTCCTCCTCACCCACCTGATGCTGCACTGGACACAGGGCATCAGCCCCTGACAAAATTGCTGGCTGGGAGGTCAGTGATGGCATCACCATGGCCAGACTTTCTTCACTTGATGCTGTAAACCCTGGCTGCCACATGATGCACCAGGTTGACACCATCCCACACCAGCACAGTGAAGCATCCCTTTAAAGTCCAAGCAATTCCATGCATGCACATCACTATTGCGGGGTTGGGGGGGGGGGGGTGGTTATGACTGAACACTCACTGGAACTCAGTAAGACACTTCTCAATGTGTGCCCAGATCTGTCCAATAAAGGGCACTTTTGGAAAAAGAGATTTCACTATATGACAACACATTACCAGAAACTTCACATGGACATTGACTATACCTCTCAAGTGCCTACCCTTGTGTGTTGTTAGTTGGTATGCTTGCAGTAGCATGAGGGTGAGTGTGAAGGGTGGCTAGTGAGATGGGGAAGTGATAAAGTAGGTAGAGAGGGTTGGGTGAAGGTTCAAGGTAAGTTGGTGTCCTGGGGAGGTCTCTTCCATCCTTGGAAGGGAAGAGAACCTCCCTGCATTCTGTGACTCCCTCCATAAGCATATGGAGGGAGTCATTGGAGAGCCTGGGTGGAAGTGTTCACCTTTGTGCAGTGAATATCAGTGTTTGCAGCACCTCAATGCTGTCAAACACTGAGAGATCAACTGTCAAAATAAAATTGTGCATGGTCCCATTAAGGAAACCAGCAGATGACATCATCAGCTGTGCTTCCTGTTAATTGGCCGGGAAGCCCTCGGGGCGGGCTTAACAAAGCCAATCAAGAGAAAATCATGTCTGCAGAGCGGAGGCAGCTGGGGGCAGGACCAGAACCTGGAAACCAGCTGACCCGCCCCATCCTGCCTCCAGAATTAAATTCGTGGCCTTAAACTCTCGATTTTAGATTATTTAAATTAATCAAAAGTTAGTCAGTCAAATAGAGGAGAAACAAATTTGATAGGACTATAAGACTGTAATTATAGGTTTGTGTATTATAATCTTGGTTTGTGTATTAAATACTATTGTAATGATCATAATTTATTAACAAAATAGCACTTCTGGTTGCTAAATAATTTAAAATGAGTTGTGGGCAAATCAGCAATCTTCTCTGTTTCCTGATTGTCTAAGAGTCAGGAAGTGAAAGGAGCACCGCCCCACGTGATCCCAGCTTCACATACACACAACGCTATGCTTCTGGGATCCGTGGGCTACTACGCTGCTCAACAAATCTGCAGCATTTGAAAGTAACTTTTCGAAGGGGGGTTCGCATGAGGATTTAGTTCGGATGTCGGCGGCATATCCCTTAGCTATGCCATCAATCGCGAATTCAGGGCCAACCTGATTTCCCTGGTTAGCTTTAAACATGCAGAAATTTCACTTACTTTGGCATAGTTCACGCTTAAAAATAAACATACTTCCAATATGTTTACTTGGGTTCACAAGTTTCACTCTGATCAAACCTTACTCGTAATATTTCTCTAATGCTGTCAGTTCTCATGCTGGTAGCATCAATTGGAGGATGAAGCAGCTGGGAATGTTTATGGTGTGCTAGTTTAAATGTAATTATTTCAATAATTTATAAACTCTCAGCTACAGTGAGAGCATGAAAACTTTTTTTCTGTTTAGCTGTTTGCTCTTCAAGCTCAGAAGCTGTTGCTTACTGCATTTGGCAGACAGATTGAGCTTTATTCAGGTTGCGTTTGGAGTAAACTCTGTATCCAGTGTCACCTCATTGGAACAACCTCTCTCACCATTG
Organism: Somniosus microcephalus; assembly: GCF_052327205.1. Lineage (NCBI taxonomy): Eukaryota > Metazoa > Chordata > Chondrichthyes > Squaliformes > Somniosidae > Somniosus > Somniosus microcephalus. The sequence goes on from NC_140999.1 coordinate 145,305,198, forward strand.
GCAGATCGCTTCTATCATCTAAACTTCACCTGCCATCTCTTACATCAGCATCGGTGCCCTTGAAACTATCTCACCTTGGTCCTCAGAATTCCAACATATGGAGGGAGTCATGGGAGAGTCTGGGTGCAGCTGTGCACCTCTGTGCACCTCTGTCATTGGCAACCGGATAGTATCCATAACAAGATAACTTATTGGTGGTGTTTAACAGGCTTAGTTTCTGATGCTGAGCAAACCAACATAATGTAAGTTAGCTTTCCTTCACTTACTGTATCAATTTTTCTATGATGGGAAACATCACGATGCAATAAACTGAAACTCTCTAAGTTATTATCTTAACCTACACTGCAGACAGATTAGCTCTGGGAAATGACCACATACACTGGGTAGTTGCACCATTTTTCCATCTTACAGCCGACAAGCGGGAAAATCTCCTCAGAAGTACACCCCTTATAGTATAGAACGTTGCCAGACATTTCATAGGATGCCACACTAAACCTGAAATTGAACTAGTTAAATAATTAGTTTACTTAGCAGAAATACAGAAACAAATCATTACCGCATTACAGAGTGTGCAGTAAATTAAAACAATTGTATCAAAGAAATATAGGACACCATGGCACGCACAAGATCAAAGGTGCTGACAGATACTTCCCCTTGCAAAATACCAATGTATTTTTGTATAGATTTATATTTGTAGATTAACCATGGTACAGTACACAAACATAATATAAAAGAATGTTTCATCTTTCTTGCAGGCCTGGTGTATTTGTTTAATGTTATTAATGAAGTACATGGCCTTCTTTGATCTCACAAAGGCCTTCGACACTGTCAACCGTGAGGGATTATGGAGTATCCTCCTCAAATTCGGCTGCGCTCAAAAGTTTGTCACTATCCTCCCCTGCTTCACGACGACATGCAAGCCGTGATCCTGACCAACGGTTCCACCACAGACCCAATTCACATACGAACCAGGGTCAAGCAAGGCTGTGTCATCGCACCAATGTTCTTCTCACTCTTCCTTGCTGCAGTGCTCCATCTCACCCTCAGTAAGCTCCCTACTGGAATGGAGCTAATTTACAGAACAAACGGGAAACTGTTCAACCTCCGTCGCCTCCAGTCCAGATCCAAGGTCGTCCCATCCTCTGTCATCGAATTACAGTATGCAGACGATGCTTGCGTCTGTGCTCACTCGGAGGTCGAACTCCAAACCATTGTAAACACCTTCACCGAAGCATACGAGAGCATGGGCCTTACACTAAACATCCGTAAGACAAAGGTCCTCTACCAACCTGCCGCCGCCACACAGTGCTGCCCCCCGATTATCAAAATCCACGACAAGGCCTTGGACAACGTGGACCACTTTCCATACCTCGGGAGCCTACTGTCAACAAGGGCAGATGTCGACGACGAAGTCCAACATCGCCTTCAGTGTGCCAGTGCAGCCTTCAGTCGCCTGAGGAAGAGAGTTTTTGAAGACCAGGACCTCAAACCCAGCACTAAGCTCATGGTCTACAGGGCAGCAGTGATACCTGCCCTGCTGTATGCCTCAGAGACATGGACCATGTACAGCAGGCACCTCAAAGCACTGGAGAGGTACCACCAACGCTGCCTCCGCAAGATCCTGCAAATCCATTGGCAGGATAGGCGCACCAACGTCAGTGTTCTTGCTCAGGCAAACATCCCCAGCATCGAAGCTCTGACCACGCTCAATCAGCTCTGATGGACGGGTCACATTGTCCGCATGCCCGATACGAAACTCCCAAAACAAGTGCTCTACTCGGAGCTCCGGCATGGCAAGAGAGCCCCAGGTGGGCAGAGGAAACGCTTCAAGGACACCCTCAAAGCCTCCTTGAAAAAGTGTAACATCCCCACCGACACCTGGGAATCCCTGGCCCAAGACCGCACAAAGTGGAGGAGAAGCATCTGGGAAGGCACCGAACACCTCGAGTCTCTTCGCCGGGAGCAAGCGGAAGCCAAGCGCAGGCAGCGAAAGGAGCGCATGTCAACCCAAGCACCCCACCCACCCACCCCTTCAACCATCGTCTGCCCCACCTGTGACAGAGACTGTAGGTCCCGCATTGGACTAATCAGTCACCTGCGAGCTCATTTTTAATGTGGAATCAAGTCATCCTCGGTTCCGAGGGACTGCCTAAGAAGATTAATATTTTTAACAGTCTATATCTAGGGGGAAAAATTCAGAATCGCCCCATTTGGGGCGCAATTATCGGCCGTGTGCAAAGTTTAGCGCCTGGCGCTAATTATTGCCTCCGACGGCAAACTTGGCTTTTATCGCCCCTGGAGGTGATTGGAGCGCCAAATCAGGCACTTCATACCTGTCTTAAGGCGCAAAGGCCGAGCAGCGAGGCGCTACCTCAGTGCGCTGGCGAAGCAAGGAAGGGCAAATCAAAATGACCCTGCAAAGTGCTGCTCAGTACCCAAAACCCCTTCACACCGCGTTGAATCTCTCCAGAAGTCTTTCTCTCTCTCAGAATGCGTAGTGCAAAAATGTCACCAACAAAAAAAGGCAGGAAGCGATCACTTTTAAATAGCGCTCCCCCAGTCCCTTTCTAACTGCAAAACGCTCCCCTCAACCTGTCGTTGCTAGCGGCAGGCGGTAAGGCAGGGGGCGCCACTCAATATCTGGTCCCGGGCGCTACCGGGGCGTTGCACACTCGACTGACGTCACGATCTTCCGGTGCAGGAGATCGTGGCGGTAGTGTTTAGCGCCGCTGCAAAATGTCTAGTTAATTTTGCGAGCGGCGCAAATATCGCCGCGCCTGGGCACTAGTTGCTTTGCGCCCCATTAGCGCCCACTTAAGGCGCTAACAGGAGGCACAAACAACTGAATTTTTCCCCCCTAATGTTTATTTTCAGGGAGTTTATTTCTACAATGATAGGGAAGACATTCAAGACCATTATGAACCTCATGTTCATGCGCATGAAGGGAGGTCTACCAGTATAATATCTCTTGACACACTCACCAATACTGAAAAAAGTGATGACTTCAACTATCTTAATCAAATGAGACCGAAGTTTAAAACCCTCAGTGAAGTTTGTCAGCTAAACCATCAAAAAAACATCCAATACAATTAAAGGAACTTTGTACTGATGATAAGCATACTTTATCAGTGTAAACCATTAAATTAAGATCCAAGTTCCACATATTGCACAGTTAATGAACTAAGGCCTAGAAATTTGATTGTGCGCATCCGTTTTTCAGGCGCTAAGCAGCCTCCTAAACATCCAATAGGGCAGGCAGGAAGCACGCGCACACACGTGCCCATTTCCAGCCGGCAATACGCCGTCCACCATAGTGGATTGAGCTTCTCCGATGGCATCAGGAGCGCACAGCGGAAGTATTTGAAGTCACAAATACCTTATTTAAATTAGTGCAGGACTCTTTTCTGATTTTCGTGTGTCCCAGAACCTGACTTGCCACTTGCTGAACTGGCCGTGGAGGATGACCTCGAGCAGCTCTGGACCTTGAGGCCCCAGCTGCAGATTGTGGCATCTTGACGTGGGCTACTGAACAATTGTGCCTGGCGATTCATCATGTGAAGACTCCTCCTCTAGCCTAGCCTCTAGAGTATGCGTAATATCAGTATCTGAGCTGGTGCTTGCGAGGGTCAGATTGTGTGATGGCTGGATCATCAGAAATGCTGGCCTCCTCTTCCTCTATTGGAAGAGCTATGTCCACATCTTCAGCGCCTGAAATGAAAAATAGGGACACTGGTTAGTTTTTAGTGTGAAGAAAGAGCAGAGGGATAGAAGTGGCTGGTGAAAGCATCTGCAGTTTGTTATGCAGAGTTTTTAGGGTCTGATAGAAGTAAAAGAAGAGGATAAAGTGTGAAGAAACCCTATGTAATGTCTTCTCCAGCATTGCTAGTCACCACAGCTATGACTCAGCCCCTGCCCATGATTGCCAGCACATTTTCTTTAAGGGGAGAGAGGTTGTGCAGGTAGGCTCAGCCTCCTCCGGTGGCAGCTTCCTGTCTGGAGTTGTAAGCGACCTTCTCCTGTGAGAAAAAAGGGAGTGTGTTATTGAGAGACTTATGATGTGTTCAGAGAATGTGCCTGCCATGAGGGAATAGCTGGCATGCAATGTGTCAAATGTGTGTTGTGGGGAAGTGAAGGTTATAATTGTGGTGAGTGTGAGGAAAAGGAGGTGTAGTGAAGTGTGGTGTAGGGATTGAAAGTGAATGGGGCAGGGGAGTATTTTGAATATTATAACCAGTGAGGCTGGAAGTAGTGGAGTTGTGAGTAAAGAGTAAGAGAGCAGTATTCTTACCTTGACAACTTAGGTGAGGTCATTGTTTTTTTTTCCAGCATTGCAACCATGTTCTGGGAGCTAAAGTCCTGGCATTCACTTGCTCTGCCACCTCTTCCCACTGGCAATGGAGTTGATGATGCCTGAAAGGCTTACTGCTACCTGGGGGAAAGAGAATCTCCCTCCTCCTGTCCACTGCCTGGACCAGTGCCTCAAAAGCAGCATCATAAAACCTGGGGGCAAGATCTGCAGGATTAGCAACCATTTCTCCAATTCACAAGTGTTTTCCTGGTGCCTGCAACCAGAGTACACCTCTTTAAGATTGTTAACTGCCTTTGAATGGCGTCAGTGAGGCCCAATATCCGGCCCCCCAAGCAGGCGTGCAGCCAATAAATAGCATGGCTAGTGCTGGGTGCATGCCTAAGTGATGATAATGAGCAGGCAGCACAAATATTACATGCTGTCTGCGACAATGCTAACAGGTGCATGCCATGCGCACCCGTTTTTGGGCATGATCGAATTTCTGGGCCTGTTTCCATTTCCTCAAATATCCAAGTTGGAATGGAGTTCTGGATTTTACAAAATATACACTAATTTCTTAACTATGAAAGGCAAATGGGCCTAGAAATTGGGTATAGCCCCGCTTGAGGCGTTAGAACTGGCGATGCGCAAAGTTTATAGCCAGACGAAACTTATCGCCGCCTGGCGCGATATTGGGTTGCATCGCCCCCAAAGGGGATTGAGGCGCTAAATCAGCCGTTGCACGGTGCTCTTAAGGCGCAAAAGGTCAGGCGCTACTCAATTTCGACGCGGACGGGTGCAGCGCAGGTGAACTCAATTACGGGAAAGCACGAGACCTCCAGGCGCCGGCCGGCTCTTAAAGGGGTGGGTCAGTCAGCCTGAGCTTCAGCACCCAACGCCCTGTAGGCCTCAGATTCGGCGCTCGCCCTTGTCTGGCGGTACAAACTTGTTCATCATGGAGAAGGTTAGGCAGAGAGCAGAGCACTTCAGCACTGAGGCTCTGGACCACTTGGTGGCTGCAGTTGAACACCGTCGAGAGGTCCTGTATCCGGATAATGGCAAGAGGCCGAATCAGAAGGCTTATCGATGATCTTGGAGGGAGGCTGCTGTGAGGGTGAACTCCAGCAGCATGGCGACCAGGACCCCTGTTCAGTGCAGGAAGAAATTCAATGACCTCACATGGATCATTAGGGTAAGTGAAGGTTTACCAAACTTGTGCTTCCCTCCATCTGCAGCTGACTTCGGGCACCCTGCTGCAATGATGCGCCAATGGCCATCTGTCAGTATGCACCCATGGCCCTTTCTAGGCACATACATGGACAGATGTCTCAAGGCCTCATGTAAGGGCTCTTGCACCATGGGGGGCATGCGATGAGGTCTCAAGGCACCGTGTTACAGAACTTCCCCTTCTTTCCCCTGCAGTCCAAGCTGGCGATGATCCGGAAGGAGCAACGTCGAACCGGTGGCGGACCTGCACAAGTGTTCACTCTCACGGATCTGGAGGAGAGAGTGCACCAGATACTTGGAGGATGTCTGTCTGGTCCTGTGACCACTGCATCTGCCGACCCCATTACCGACAGCGAGGGTAAGACTCTCACCTTTTTCACCTGTTGCCTTCCACTTGGTCCCCCCGCCAGCATGCATCCTCAGTGTGCAGCCATGTCAGAGCCTTGCCACAATCTGGCATGCCTTTCAGCAAAGCTGTCCTTTTGCTAAAGCCACTCTTCCACCTCCCACTTTCAGATGAAGCAGCACCAACTCGGGCTCAACGCGCTGAAGCTGCCAGTGCCAGTGCCACCGGAGGCGAGGACCAGGAGGAATCCGGACCAGCCGCTGCAGAATCCGGGGAGCTGAGACATCTGCAGACTGGGGATAGTAGTCCCCTGGAGGGGAGTGGGGGTGGCTCTGAGGATGAACCAGTTGCCGGACCAAGCGGCATGCAGCAACGCACGGGGGATAGGCAAGTTCGGCCACCGTCTCCCCGCAGGGCAAGGCAGGTCGTCATGACTGCTGCACAGAGTGCAGATGAGGTCCATCGCCTGGCTGAGATGAGCAAACAGGCCCGAGTCAGACACACGGAGCTGATGGCTGCAGTGGAGAAGATGCCTGAGTCAATAGATTCATTGGCTAGGAGTATGTTGGACTTCGGGGCAACAATGGAGAGGACTCTGCAGGGCTTTGGGGCAACAATGGAGAGGACTCTCCAGGTGTTCGGGGAAACTGTGGACAGGTCTATCCAGGGCTTCGGGGCCACAATGGACAGGACTATCCAGGGCTTTGGCCCAACAATGGACGGGACTGTCCACGGCTTTGAGTCGGCAATGGAAAGGACTGTTCAGGGCTTCGGACAATCCCTGGAAAGGTCTGTGCAGGGCTTGTCCGAGGCAGTGGAGCGGTCGGCACCTGCCTTGTCCGAAGCCATGGGAAGAACTGTCCAGGCCTTCTCCGAAGCACTGGCACCTGGCACACAGGTCCTCACTGTTGCCACGCAGTCACTTGCTGGGCTCCTCCACAGCCAGATTGATGCAACGCGATCTCTCACTGCAGCCACCCTCTCTGCATCAGATAGGATCACCCCAGGCCCTTCCACTCCTGTACAAGGCCAGGAATCAGTGGAGCATGCGATTGTGGCGGATGAGCCGAGCCACTCCCCTCAGATAGCCAGTGTGTCGTCCGACCATGGTGCAGCTGTCCTCTCTCGGCAGGAGAGCATTGCACATGCCAGCGTTGGGACGCCTGCATTGCAGCTGCCACCACCTGCAGGCCACACTGCTTCCAGCCATGGTCACAGCAAGCATCCTGCGTCCACACCCTCCAAGCCCAGAGGTCGGCCAGGCCGTCCCTCAGGGGCTTCTGCGCTTCCAGACAGTCAGGAGGCGCCCCCCAGCCTTGAGCCCGCCACTGGGGTCCAATTACGTAGGAGCAGCAGGGAGGGAAGAGGCCGGGCGCAGAAGAGAAGTCGTTCTCCCTCAAGGGGCCAGTTGTAGAGGGAGGTGCTGAGACGTTTGTTTGTCCAAATTCAAGGACACCCTCACCTGCTGTTATATTTGCTGAGGTTTGTTGAGTTTTGCGGCTTGGCCGAACAGTTAACAGTTATTTTGAAAGTTATGGTTTGTGCTCACAATACGTTGTTTAGCTGTAATGAAAGACTTTTGTGTCAATAAACAGAAGTTTCAATGTTGCATGGTGCATGTGACTACTTTCAGTGATGCTGGCATTCAGAGGCCCTCAAACATCCAAAGTGCGCATGAGTTAAGACTCTCATCATTCCGCCACAGGGGTGTCGACACGAGTCCAGTGGAGCCTCTGACGTATGGACCTTCCACTTTCAGCAGCCCTTCCATCTTCCTCCTCCTCCTCCTCCTCCTCCGCCTGCTCTTCCTCCTCCTCCTCCTCCTCATACTCCTCCTCCTCTGCCTGCTTGTGCAGGGTCCGAGGGAAGGTAATGAATTGACGCGTTCGCCTATAAAGGGCATCTGTCACTTGCCGGATGCAACAGCGGACTGCAGCCTGAGCGACAGTCGCATTGTCCCCAATGGCTGACTGAAAGGATCCGTTGCCATAAAAATGGAGGCCATCAGTCAGTTTAGCCATAACGGACAGAGAGGTTCTGCAGCGTTCACGCGGCTGCAGATGCTGACCAAGCAGGTGGCACAGATCAGTAACAATGTCCCTCCAGATTCGGAGCCTTCGCAAACACTGCTCCTCCGACATGTCAAGGCTTGTCACCTGCTGCCTAAAGACCCTTGCAGCATCCCGTCGGATTGGCCGACCTCCATTGCCCCTTCTCATTCTGGACAATCCCGGCCCTCTCTCCCGCCGTCTCTCTGCCCCTTCACAGTGTTGGGCGATGAGGCCGTCGCCCTCCAAACAAGCTCCCATTCCGATGCCAGTTGGTCAAAAGGCTTTTAGGTGTAGTGCTGCAAGTGCTTCGGACAGGGTTGAAGGTCCCAAGTACTGTAAAGCTAAATTCCCAGAACTCCGCTCCACATTAGCTCGCCAACTCTCTCTAGCAGCGATCGCAATGAGCAGGCCAAGTGGCAGAAGATTCTGCACTAGAGTTGTCCCCTTTAAATAGCGCCGCCCTACTCCAAGAAGGGCCTGTTAGCCCTCCCTCGAACTGTCACTAATAGCGCTGGGCGCTAAGGCTCCGGGCGCCACCCAATATGCGCTCAGGTGCTCCTAAAAGGCGTTGCACACTGAAATTACGTCATGAGCGCTAAATGTATAGTCAATATCTGAGTTGGCGCTATCTTCATAGCGCTCGCCCCAACATAGGGCTTCGCCCCAATTCTAGGTCTCTTTAGGCGCTCAGCGCCGGCGCTACCAACCCAATTTCTAGGCCCAAGAATCATAAAGAGTCATGCTTCCTTTTCTTAATTGAGAAACCTAGGTGAAGGGCCAATGCCCATTCGAGAGAATACCGCCAAGGTTGAAGAGATTAAGAGAAAAGAATAGGTAAATGAAAAAATGGTTAGATGATAAGCTTAGGTTTAAAAAGTCTGAATATTGTAGGTGGAAGGGAAGACTGAGTGGTTTCAGTTATGGTAGTTTTTCTTGTTACATAATTGCAATAGATTTTGCTTTTTTGATATGTGTTTTAAGCAATGGTAATTTCTGAGTTTAGTTTATGGAATATTTCACCTTGACATGTGATGCCATTTAATTTTAGTTTCAGGATCAAACTTTATATGAACTGATTTTGCATGATGAAACACCTGTGAATTACTGAACTATCAGGATCTGTTCAGTTCCATTAAATGCTGGAAACTCAGCAAAATAGATTAAATTAACTGGATTCTCACAGAATGTTCTGGGATATTCTAGCTGGATATTGTCAGATGATACCAAGGTGTACTGTTTACTGGTGCTTGTTTTCAAAAATATTGACATGTTTTTGGGACTTTTTCAATACTGTTACTTTTTTTTGCTTCTCCATAAAATTAAATTGTTTACATTGCAATTGGTGGAACTTGTTTACTTCACAATTACATAATATTAGAAGAAATGGTTGGCATAATGGATGAGCATTCTGGCCTTTCACCATCTAGGAGTGGCGATCAAATCCACCGCAGCATGATCGTATAAAGGTTTCCTCTCTGCTGGAATTTTGAGCTGTCTTAATCAGGTTTGTAATGGGCTTGGTATCAGAGTGCAAAACTGCACACAGGCCTGGCACAAGTTGGTATTCAGAACACCGGCATCAAATAATTTTTCAATTAATGGGTGCAAGGAAAATACATTAAAAATGGATTTCTGGAGCAAGCTCCAGCGCAGCTTTGTATTCATCAGTAAAAGTTCACTATGCATTTATTAACATAGGGATCAACCTTATCCTGGAGCGGGTAGTGGGGTAGGGTGAAGCAAAACACACATATTTCAGATCTGGGGCATTTTACTCCAGGAGCTCCATTTAAATTTGACTGGTGTCGGGAATTGTTTCTGGGCGTAATTTCTGGCAGGCCTCCAGAGGGCTTTATAAAGTAGGAATGCATCTCTTAAAGGGAAGTTGCATTTACTGCTTTCAGCAGCAAGATCATGCAGAAGAACATACCTCAGAGGTGAACAATTCTTGTGAGGAGAGATTGGCACCCCGTGTGGGTTCGACAATGAGTTAGAAAAGTCTGCATATGGTGACACACCCAGCATGTGTGAGCAGGAGCAGATAGTGATGGCAGGGACAGCACAGGAGATGGCTCACCGGAGGGCAAGCTCCTCTATCAGCTCTGCTGAAGAAGACACAGATTCAGACTTCAGAGGCCCAAATAAGAAAAGAAATCTGCTTGCCTCACACAAGCAGTTATACAAACTATTGGAATGCCTGTCATCATGACTTAAAGTATGGACAAGTTCTCTTCTAGCTTGTGTGGTCAGCTCCAAGGACACTTCAGCTGGGCCCTTGAAATAGAAGTCAATGTTACCAGTCTTTACAGATTCGGTGGAAACTCAAACAGCTGCCATCCAGATACTGGGCTCCACCTTGGAGAAACTGATGGCCCGAATAGCAAGAGGCTTTCAAGAAGTCATCTGCTGCAGCAGGAGCACTTGTGGATCAGTAGGACTGGTGAGCCTCAGCCCCATGGGAGTTGGAGTAACACAACAGGAGTGGTAATGTTCCCCTCCCTCAGGATATCAGGACATCTACTCCCTCAACATTCCTCAACTAATACCTGCAATGGTGCCAGAAAACCAGCTTGGCCAAACTGTACTGGCAGTAGCCAAACTATAGGGCTTTCATTAGCCATGTGTGCAGGGCTTAGTCCTTGTCCTCAAGCAGCCATCCTCTTAAGTTCCTGAAAGGGAGGAATAGTGGCGGGATGGATGATGTTGCAGGATGAAGGTGTTGTGACAGCTGCCTGCGAAACTGGTACAGATTTGCATGATCCTTCTGTGGTGATCACACACCAGCTGGACATTAATAAAGTGATAGCTCGTCCTGTTGATGAAAACTGCTAATTTGTCTTCTGGTGCCTTGATGGCTACGTGAGTGCAATCTATAAATACACTGGACATAGGGAAAGCCAGCATCTGCTGCAAATCCAAAGCTCTCTCATTTTGAGTGATGGCATCCATGACAAATTGTTCAGCTCTGACAAATAGGGCATCTTAACCTGCTTGATGCAGCTGTGTACTGCAGGCTGGGAGATACAGGTGATGTCCCCTGTAACAGCCTAAAAGGAGCATGAGGCAAAAAAGATAAGTGTGGTGGTGACTTTGACAGACACTGGCAAAGCACGGCAACCTGGGCCAGGAGGCAGCGGGTACTGTTGTAGGAGGTTACATAAATCAGTAACAGCCTGCCTGGTGAAGTACAACCTTCTGATGCAGTGCTCCTCATTCATATCCAGGCATGTGACTCTTGGCCTCTAGACCCTGTGGCTAGGTATGGTCTTCTACAAACAGCCCCTCTTACCTGCAATCTTCTAATGAGCTCATCTGCTGCTCGTCCTGGTTGCTGCTGTTCTCCTTCAACTGTTCCCCCATCCAAAGCAATGAAGCAAAAATGGCACAAATGATAAGTTTTGAAAACTTAATCAGGGTGAGTAAGGCAAAAAAAAAGACAGAAACAATCTCCAAGCTCAAAAATTCCTTGGAATTCCACGAAGAACAACAGGACACATATCTTAATGTTCTAAATGGTTGCAGCTGACTGTCCCTTTAAATACTGCTCCTACTGAGTAAGTCAGTGTCTGAAACCAATCCTACGAGGTTTTACTCAGCGGTTTGGCTGCTGGGCCAAGCTTCTCATTTGCAGTTAAAATCGCGCTGGGGTTCTAAATGCTAGGGCCATCTGAATGGTTCAGTAAGGTGGCAGATGGAGTATAATAGAAACATACACAGAAAATAGGAGCAGGAGTAGGCCATTCGGCCCCTCGAGCCCGCTCCGCCATTCAATGAGATCATGGCTGATCATCCAAAATCAGCACCCTGTCCCTGCCTTCTCCCCATATCCCTTGATCCCTTTAGCCTTAAGAAGTATATCTAACTCCTTCTTGAATATACTTAATGAATTGGCCTCAACTGCCTTCTGTGGTAGAGAATTCCACAGGTTCACCACTCTCTGGGTGAAGAAATTCCTCCTCATCTCTGTCCTAAATGGCTTACCCCTTATCTTTGGACTGTGACCCCTGGTTCTGGACTCCCCCACCATCGGGAACATCCTTCCTGCATCTAGTCTGTCTAATCCTGTTAGAATTTTATAAGTTACAATGAGATCCCCTCTCATTCTTCTAAACTCCAGCGAGTATAAACCCAATCGACCCAATCTCTCCTCATACGTCATTCCTGCCATCCCAGGTATCAGTCTGGTGAATCTTCGCCGCACTCCCTCCATGGCCAGGACATCCTTCCTCAGATAAGGCAACCAAAACTGCACACAATACTCAAGGTGTGGTCTCACCAAGGCCCTGTACAACTGTAGCAAGACATCCTTGTTCCTGTACTCAAACCCTCTCACTACGAAGGCCAACATACCATTTGCCTTCTTAACCACCTGCTGCACCTGCATGCTTACCCTCAGAGACTGGTACACAAGGACACCCAGGTCTCATTGCACTTCCCCTTCTCCCAATCTATTGCTGTTCAGATAATAATCTGCCTTCCTGTTTTTGCCACCAAAGTGGATAACCTCGCATTTATCCACATTGGGCAGCTGCATGGCAGATGCAGTATAATCACCCAACCTGTCCAAATCATACTGGAGTTTCTCGGCATCCTCCTCACAGCACACATGCCCACCTAGCTTTGTGTCGTCTGCAAATTTGGAGATATTACATCTAGTTCCCTCGTCTAGATCATTAATATATATTGTGAATAGCTGGGGTCCTAGGACCGATCCCTGCGGTACCCCACTAGTCACTGCCTGCCACTCGGAAAAAGACCCGTTTTTCCAACTCTTTGCTTCCTGTCTGCCAACCAGTTCTCTATCCAAGTCAGTACCTTGCCCCCAATCCCATGTGCCTTAACTTCACACGCTAATCTCTTATGCGGGACCTTATAGAAAGCCTTCTGGAAGTCCAAATACACCACATCCACTGGTTCTCCCTTATCTATTCTACCAGTTACGCCCTCAAAAAATTCCAGTAGATCAGTCAAGCATGATTTACCTTTGTAAATCCATATTGACTTTGTCTGATCCTGTCACTGTTTTCCAAGTGCTCTGCTGTTACATCTTTTACAATGGACTCTAGCATTTTCCCCACTACCAATGTCAGGCTTACTGGTCTATAATTCCCCGTTTTCTCTCAACCACCTTTTTTGAACAGTGGGGTAACATTAGCTGCACTCCAATCCATGGGAACTGTTCCAGAGTTCCAGCAATGCATCTACTATTTCTAGGGCCACTTCCTTAAGTACCCTAGGATGTAGATTATCAGGCCCTGGGGATTTATCGGCCTTCAAGCCCGTCAATTTCCCTAACACCATTTCCCTACAAATACTTATTTCATTCAGTTCCTCCCTCTCATTAGATCCTGTGTTCCCTGACATCTCTGGGAGGTTATTTGTGTCCTCCTTTGTGAAGACAGAACCAAAGTATGTATTTAATTGGTCCGCCATTTCTTTGTTCCCCATTATAAATTCCCCTGATTCTGACTGCAAGGGACCTACGCTTGACTTCACCAATCTTTTTCTCTTCACATATCTATAAAAGCTTTTACAGTCAGTTTTAATGTTCCCTGCAAGCTTACTCCCATACTCTATTTTCCCCCTCTTAATTAATCCCTTTGTCCTCCTTTGCTGAATCCTAAACTGCTCCCAATCCTCAGGTTTACGGCTTTTTCTGGCCAATTTATATGTTCTCTCCTTGGATCTTATGCTATCCCTAATTTCCCTTATTAGCCACGGTTGAGTCAACTTTTTTGTTTTATTTTTATGCCAAACAGGGATGAATAAATTCTGTAGTTCATCCATGCGATCTTTGAATGTTTGCCATTGCCTATCCACCATCAACCCTTTGAGTAACATTCTCCAATCAATGCTACCCAACTCGCGCCTCATACCATCGTAGTTTCCTTTATTTAAATTCAGGACCCCAGTCTCTGAGTCAACTACTTCACTCTCCATGTTAATGAAGAATTCAATCATATTATGATCGCTCCGACCCAAGGGGCCTCGCACAACAAGATTGCTAATGAATCCTTTCTCTTTACATAATACCCAGTCTAAGATGGCCTGGTCTCTAGTTGGTTCCTTGACATATTGGTCCAGGAAACCTTCCTGTATACACTCCAGGAATTCCTCCTCCAGAGTATTGTTACTAATTTGGTTAGCCCAATCTATATGTAGATTCAAGTCACCCATGATAACTGCTGTGCCCTTATTGCACGCGTCTCTAATTTCACGTTTAATGCCATCCCCAACCTTCGCATTACTGTTTGGGGGTCTGTATACCACCCCCACTAACGTTTTCTTCCCCTTGGTATTTCTTGGTTCTACCCATACAGATTCCACATCATCAGAGCTAATATCCTTCCTTACAATTGTGTTAATCCCCTCTTTAACCAGCAATGTTACCCCATCTCCTTTTCCTTTTTGCCTGTCTTTCCTGAATATTGACTACCCCTGGATGTTGAATTCCCAGCCTTGGTCACCCTGGAGCCATGTTTCCATAATCCCAATCATATCATATCCGTTTACCTCTATTTGCGCAGCTAATTCATCCACCTTATTACGAATGCTCCTCACATTAAGACACAAAGCCTTCAGTCTTGTTTTTTTAACATTCTTAGACCTTTTAGAATTATTATTTACTGTGGCCATGTTTGATTTAAACCCTTGATTTCTCTGACTGCCACCTTTGCTTTTCTCCTTCCTGTCTTTTGCTTCTATCCTTGTTTCCCTTTCCTCTGCCTCCCTGCTCAGGTTCCCAATCCCCTGCCATTTTAGTTTATACCCTCCCAGAGCACTAGCAAACACTCCCCCAAGGACATTGGTCCCGGTCCTGCCCAGGTGCAAACCATCCAGTTTGCACTGGTCCCACCTCCCCCAAAACCGGTTCCAATGTCCCAGGAATTTGAATCCCTCCCCCTTGCACCATTCCTCTAGCCACGTATTCATCTGAAATATCCTTCTATTTCTACTCTGACTAGCACGTGGCACTGGTAGCAATCCTGAGATTACTACCTTTGAGCTCCTATTTTTAAATTTACCTCCTAACTCCCTATATTCAGCTTTTAGGACCTCATCCCGTTTTTTACCTATATCGTTGGCACTTATATGCACCACGACAACTGGTTGTTCACTCTCCCCTTCCAAAATGCTCTGCAGCCGCTCTGAGACATCCTTGACCCTTGCACCAGGGAGGCAACATACCATCCTGGAGTCTTGTTTGCGGCCGCAGAAACACCTATCTATTCCCCTTACAATAGAACCCCCTATTACTATAGCTCTACCTCTCTTTTTCCTCCCGTCCTGTGCAGCAGAACCACCCATGGTGCCAGGAAGTTGGCTGCTGCTGCCTTCCCCCGATAAGCCATCCTCGCCAACAATATCCAAAGTGGGATGGTCACAGGGGACCCCTGCACTACTTGCCTGTGCCTACTACTCTGCCTCCCTGCCTGTGCAGCCTTTACCTGTGGTGTGACCAACTCATTAAACGTGCTTTCCACGTTGTCCTCAGCATTGCAAATGCTCCAGTATTTATCCATTCGCAGCTCCAGTGCTGCAATGCGGTCTGCCAGTAGCTGCAGCTGGATACACTTCCCGCACACATGGTCGGCAGGGACACAGGAAGTGTCCCTGATTTCCCACATAGTGCAGGAGCAGCATACCACGGCGCCAAGCTGTACTGCCATGACTTACCCTTTAATTAATTCAAATTAAATTAAATCAAATCAATCCCACCAATTACACTATAATTAAATGATATACTCAAGGGCCCTTGTTTACCAGCAGTCCCCGCTACACAACAGAGACCTTAGAAACTATAAACCACAAAATTTAAGTTTGGAAAAAAGCGAGAAAGAGGGAACTACCAACCAATCACTTACCTGCTTTCTGGTGACGTCACACTTTGATTACTTTTTACTTCTCTCTCTCTCGTAGGTCCGCCTCTCCTGCTCTCGGAGCTCAGTTTAAATCAGCCTCTCCCACCTCTCCTCTCGCAGGTCCGACTCTCCCGCTCTCGGAGCTCGGTTTAAATCAGCCTCTTCTCACCTCTCCTCTCGCAGGTCCGCCTCTCCCGCTCTCGGAGCTCGGTTTAAATCAGCCTCTCCCACCACTCTTCTCGTAGGTCCTCCTCTCCCACTCTCGGAGCTCAGTTTAAATCAGCCTCTCCCGCCTCTCCTCTCGCAGGTCCGCCTCTCCTGCTCTCGGAGCTTGGTTTTAATCAGCCTCTCCTGCCTCTCCTCTCGCAGGTAATGTAGGGAAATGTGAGGTTATTCACTTTGGTAGGAAGAATAGAAAAACAGACTTTTTTAAATGGTGAGAAACTTTCAAATGTTGGTGTTCAGAGAGATTTGCGTGTCCTCATGCAAGAAACACAGAAAGCTAGCATGCAGGTGCAGCAAGCAATAAGGAAAGCAAATGGCATGTTGGCCTTTATTGCAAGGGGGTTGGAGTATAAGAGTAAGGAAGTCTTGCTACAATTGTACAGGGCCTTGGTGAGACCACATCTGGAGTACTGTGCACAGTTTTGGTCTCCTTATCTAAGGAAGGATACACGTGCCTTGGAGGCAGTGCAACAAAGGTTCACTAGATTGATTCCTGGGATGAGAGGACTGTCCTATGATGAGAGATTGTGTGGAATGGGCATATACTCTCTGGAGTTTAGAAGAATGAGAGGTGATCTCATTGAAACATACAAGATACTGAAGGGGATTAACAGGGTAGATGCTGAGAGGTTATTTCCCCTGGCTGGAGTGTCTAGAATTAGGGGGCATAGTCTCAGGATAAGGGGTAGGCCATTTAAGACAGAGATGAGGAGGAATTTCTTCACTGAGAGGGTTGTGAATCTTTGGAATTCTCTGCCCAGAGGGCTGTGAATGCTGAGTCTTTGAGTATATTCAAGGCTGAGATAGATAGATTTTTGGACTCTAGGGGAATCAAGGGATATGGAGATCGGGCAGGAAAGTGGAGTTGAGGTCGATGATCAGCCATGATATTATTGAATGGCGGAGCAGGCTTGAGGGGCCGTATGGCCTACTCCTGCTCTTATTTCTTATGTCTTATGTTCAGTTGAATAGATTATAATAATAGGAGTAAATATCAGTAATATTTGAACATTTTAGACAAAAACTGTGCAAAGTGTTAATTCCATGTAACTTTGCTATTGTACTGATTTGTGATCCATATTTGAAAGCAGCAATTTAAAAAACCCTAAAAAGTTGCTAAAGGTAAAAAGGCCCAAATTTGGCCAACAATAAATACTGGAAATTGTAAAAAAAAAACAGAAACCAGGAACTAAGGGGGAACTTTAACCTCCATTCCCCCTCCCCCATCCACGACTGGCAGGAACGATGCGGGCGGGGGATTAAGACAGAGTTTGGGGATGGTTGCTTTGCCTTCCTGACATGTTCCTGTCCCCACAATTTTAACCTGCCTGAATTGAGGAGCGGGGGCATAACTTCAATGGTAAAGTTGTGACCTGATGATATAATTGAGATGTGCATGCCACTTTAACCATGGGTTCGATTAAGGCCCACACGGTCTCAAACCTGCCAGTGAAAGCAGGCAGCAGCCAGCATCCTGGCCACAGGAGGCCCAGGTTCCTTGTGGGCCAGGAAGAGTACTCTTACCCAACAAGAATACCTTGGGCCTACCCACCCACACCCCCATTCCTTACTTCCTTTTCTGTGAGGCTCTGGCAGCGGCATGACCGCTCACGAGTTATGACACTCGCCCACCGGCAGTGACTGGCTTCGTGAGGGAATCGGTGTTGGGGGGGGTGTAAATAAGCCCAGGAGTTAAAATCTTGTGGGCCTTACACTCTGGAGGGCCAGATGGTTCACTGTCCGCTTCAGCACCTGCAACCTCAATTCCTGCCCGAGTTAAAATTAGGCCTTATAACTCACTGCTGATTTAGCCCTGATTTTAACTGCTCCCACCTAGTGGAAACACGATGGGCAGGGAGGGGGGGAGGCGGGGGGCTGTTAAAATAATGCAAGCTACTTACTCCCTCTGGTCCCACTACCTGTCTGCCATATACCTGCTCTTTTGAGTAGGCGAGCAGGACACCCACAGGCAAACCTGTTGGGACCAGGATTTGGGGCCAATAGAGGTCCAGAAGGTATGTTTTAACATTTTATTTTAGGCTTCCTTGTGGCCAGTAGTGGCAGGTGTGCTCCTCCGGACCTCAAAGAAGCCTTGGGCCTCCTTTGCACCAGGCTACCCCACTCCTGATCTTTGACAGATCTTTGCCCCTGCCTGCCCGATGGTGGACAGAGGCTCCCCCCCTCCAAATGTTGGCCAGAAGCTTCAGAGGCTTCCCCCCTCCTGATCCCTTCCGACAGTCTTCCCCTCCACCCGATTCCTGGCTGGAGCCTTCCACACCCCATTGACTGCCGGGGATCGTTAACATGAGTTCCGGGCTGCAGCCTTCTGCCACTAGTTTCACACTCCTGCCCGCAGCCAGGTAGTTAATCTAGTTGGTTGTTGGGCGGGACACTGCATAGATTTATTTAAATGTAGCCCTGCCGCTAAGATCGTGGAGTGTGAAATCATTATGAATTATATTTTCCCAAGACATCAATCAACCTGCCAATATAAGACAAGCAGATGTTAGCTAGGTAACCATGTTATCCCAAGTGAGTAATATGCAATTCTCTACACTATATATCATGAAACCTGACAGTTAAATTACTATCATTGAGAAAATATGACCAAGAGCAATTTAAAACAAACTACAGGTGAACATCAAACATTTTATACTGGAATTTA
The DNA here is from genome assembly GCF_052327205.1 of Somniosus microcephalus. NCBI lineage: Eukaryota > Metazoa > Chordata > Chondrichthyes > Squaliformes > Somniosidae > Somniosus > Somniosus microcephalus. The sequence goes on from NC_140999.1 coordinate 145,323,862, forward strand.
CAGGGGGAGAAATTTGGTATTGCCCCGTTTGGGGCGTAATTATCGACCAGGCGCAAAGTTTAGCGCCTGGCGCTAATTATCGCCTTCGGCTGCAAAATTGGCTTTTATCGCACCTGGAGGTGATTGGAGCGCTAGATCAGGAGCTGCACACCTGTCTTAAGGCGCAAAGGCCGAGGAGCGAGGCGCTAATTCAGAGCGCAGCGCAGCGCAGGTGATGTCAGTTAGCGATGGAACACAGACACATTGGTGCCGGCCAGTTCTTAAAGGGGAGGGTCGATCTTGCTCTCCAGCCATACCCTGCTCATTCGAGGCTTGAATCTCGGCCTGGAGACACCTGTGACTACATTTTCCAGCCAAGGACTATGGAGAGGGTGAGAGAACGAGCTCTGCTTCAGCAAGCGGGACTTGGAGGCTCTGGTTGGCACGGTGGAGCGCAGAAAATCTATACTCTACCCTGAGAGTGGCAGGAGGCATTTTGCCGTGCAACTACAGAAGAGTGTAGAGGGAGGTGGCTCAGCACGTCTCCTCCAGGAGCATGGTGCCCAGGACCCATACTCAATGTCGCAAAATGTTCAATGACCTCACTCGGGTCGTCAGGATGAGTGGCTTTTTTTCAATACCTCTCCATCCCTCCATTTCAACCTTACTCTATGGCCAGAGGGTCTTAAAACCTCAATGCCCAACACTCATCCAGCACCTATGGCCCTCGCATGAAACACACATGCACATTCCACACCTTGCATACAGTATTCCACTATGGGAGACACATCAGGCAAGACCATGGCTGCATACATTAAGGGAGGCACATCAGGCAAGACCATGGCTGTATATTTACTCAGACGCCATCCTTTTTCTTGCAGGCCAAGCTATCTCATAATAGGCGGCAGCAGCAATGGACGGGTGGAGAGCGGCCTCAGCTGCAGCCCCTCAGCGATCTTGAGGCACGTGTCCACAGGATTGTGGCAAGCCAGGTGATCGGTCCTGTGGTCGCTGGAGAGGTCGACCCCATTCAGGACAGCAATTGTAAGGTCAGCAGCTTTCTCTCCTCTCTCATTCCACTTGTCCCTCACAACATCAGCCTTTGACGCTTTCAATCCAACTTACTAAATCGCTCCACTCCTTCCTCCCTTACTGCCCCCCTGTCCTGACGCTAAAGCCACTCTTGAACCTCCCTGCTTTCAGATGGTGATTCACCAGCTGAGGAGACGGGCCCTCAAGCTGCCAGTGGGAGCGAAGCCGCAGGTGAGGAGGAAGAGGAAGCCGAAGCCGAAGCATCAGCATCTCCCGAGGGAGCCCATGCCCACACTAGGACCACGTCTTCCCTGGAGGGGAGCAGGGGGGAAGGGTCTGATGAGGGTGAAGCTCCAGGACACAGCGGGCTGCTGCAACGCGATGTGGCTAGGGAAGCTCTGGGGCCTTCTCCCCGGAGGGAGAGTAGGCCAGCGAGTCCTGCTGCACTGGATGCAGAGAAGGAGCGGCTCATCGCTGAAATGAACACCCAAGCGGTGGACATGCACACTCAGCTCATGGGTGCAGTGGGAAGGGTGCCCAAAAGCATTGATGCACTGGCAAGGAGTGTGGAGCACTACGCTGTAGCACAGGCAGATGCCACACAAATGCTTAGTGCTGCAATTCAGTCACTGGCTGCCGTGATCCAATCTCAGATAGGTCTCATGCAGACTCAGATTGAGGCCACACAAGCACTGACTGCTGCCATTGTCACTGGTTCAGACACATTTCCCCAGTGCTCTCACCATGCCGCAGCTGGCCAGCAATCTGTGCTCCAGCAGATTGCTCCGGATGCTGAGGTGCTGCCCCGTGGGAGTGCCAATGTGTCGGTTGAGCAGGGAGTTGCTGTCCTCTCTCAAGATGACAGCATTCCTGCTGCCACCACTGTCACTTCCCCATTGCACTTGCCACCGTCTGTAGCCCAGACTGCTGCCACCTATGCAGAGTTGGTGCAGCCTGCAGCCGGGCCCTCCAGGCCCAGAGCTGGTCGAGGCCGTCCTTCAAGGGCATCTGTAGTCTCAGGTTCTGACAATCAGCAGCCTTCCACCAGCCTTGCTGCAGCCACTGGGGCCCCATTATGGAGGAGCAGTAGGGTGGGAAGGGGGGAACTGCGCAAGGGAAGGAGATTACCCTCGAAGGGCAAAAAGTAGGAAGTGTGATGAAATGTTGGGAATTTTTTGATTAAAGGCCGAGGTTCATGTTCAAACTTTTGTTTAATGTTTTGGATATTATCTCCAGGTTGTGAGAACCAGTTATGTTAATTAATAATTATTTGTGTTTGTTTCTATTAGTTTGTCATGAAGCAATGACACACACAGAGTTTGTAAAATAAAAAAGTTTTTGTATTCAAAATGTACAGGTTTGGCCTTTGGAATCATTGCTGCCTTGGCTGGCTTTGGGTTTGCGGGTTGCTTTCATTCATGTTGTTCTCCATGCCAGAAGCCATTTCCTCAGTAGGGGCCTAGAAGCGGCTTGTTATCAGTCATTGACGGATGGCCCTTGCAGTTTCAACATTGTGGGCCTCCCTCCCACATTGGTGCTGCAGCTGATCATCCTCCTCCTCTTCCTCCTCCTCCGGTGGTGCTCCAAGGCATGGTGGCATTGGCTGGGTCCTGAGGATTGCCAGATTATGAAGAATGCAGCACACAACTATGAAGAGGGAGACTCACTCAGGCGAGTACTGCAGGGCTCCTCCTGAGTGATCCAGACAGTGGAACCGTTGCTTGAGCACGCCGATCGTCTGCTCAATGATGTTCCTGGTGGCGAGATGGCTCTCATTATACCGCCGCTCAGCAGGGGTGTTGGGGTTACGGAGCGGTATCATCAGCCAGGTGCAGAGTGGATAACCCTTGTCCCCGAGGAGCCAACCACTTGGCTCATGCAGTGCCTGGAAAAGGTCTGGCACACCAGTCTGGCGCAGGATGAAAGCATCGTGACTGCTGCCAGGATAGCGGGCATTGACTGCGCCTATCAGCTGTAATGTATATACCTTTAAGGGGGGAACTATGTTTTACAGCTCATGTATACTGCAGTACTGGCAGTGACCACACCTGTATATAGCACTGAGTAGTAATCTGTACAGATCAGTTGCAGTGTGAGCCACGTTGAGTAAACACCTGTTGTACCGTTCTCCGCAGTCTGTGTCTTATTATACACGGACACAACATTGGTGACGAGGCAGGTTTGAACCTACCTGCAACTCTGCATCACCTCCCGGGGATTCGTTCCTGGAGATCAGTGGATTGGAGGTCAAGGCCAGAGACTCGGGCGTCGACCACGGGCAACCGCCCAGTCATCCAGCAGAGACTCGAGAATTGCGGGGGAGGCTGTCGAGAGCCAGGCTTGGCTTTCCAGTCGAGGTGGTCCACCGAAACGGGCTGGCAACAGGTAGTGCGCAGACCCTTCCTGGGCAGCGGCGGGCTAGAGCCCGACCGAGCAGCACAGCAAAGGGCCGAGCAGCGTCGACGGGGGAGAGAGAGAGAGGGCAGAGCGCACAGGGCGCAGCCGGTGTTCAGGGGCTGAGCAGCATCGGAGAGAGGGAGAGAGAGATGTGCAGAAACTCCCGAGGCACCGCCATTGCCACGAGGACCGCCGAGAACGGCGTTGGCAGCAGCGGGGGAGGAAGGAAAGCGCGGGAGACGCCATTTTAAGCCATTGGGAGACGCCATTTTAAACCACACCCAAAATGCCGAAGAGTGGCAGTATCACCAAATTTGACAATGAAGTCGAAGATTGGACTACATATGTCGAACGAATAGAGGTGTACTGCAAGGCAAATGAGGTGTCAGATGACAAGAAAGCATCAGTATTGTTAAATTTAATGGGTGCAAAGACGTATGGTTTATTACGAAATCTAGTAACCCCAACGAAGCCAATGGAAAAGAGTTTTGAAGACATAGTAACGATACTAAAGGAACATTTAAACCCCACACCGCTGCTGATAGCAGAAAGATTCAAGTATCACAAACGGAACCAGCATAAGGATGAAAGCAATGCTGATTATTTAACAGAACTGCGCAAACTATCGAAACACTGCCAGTTTGGAGCGGGACTGGCAGATACCTTAAGGGACAAGTTTGTGTGTGGGCTTCAAAGTGAAGGAACCCAGAAACGGCTTTTATCTGAAAAGGACCTTACGCTGGAAAAGGCTTTCAGCATTGTGGTATCATATGAAGCAGCAGCACGGGGCGCTGCAGAGATACAACAGAGACCGCAAGAATATGGCACAAACGAAATGTCATGTGGAACAGAGAAGTGCTATCGCTGCGGCAGAACAACACACGACCAGAATGATTGCTGGTTCAAAGACAAAGTGTGCAGACAGTGTGGCAAAGTAGGACACATAGCACGAGTCTGCAGGTCGGGAAAGAAAACCAGCAATAAGAAACCTACTAAAGGAAAGTACAGGAAGGTACATAAGATGACGGAGAATAGTTCAGACGAACAAAAGAGTGATAACGACTCCGAAAGCAGGGAACTGAGTTGTCTGAAACTACATAATGTGATCACAACGGAGGATCACCGAACCATTTGGGTCACTCTCAAGTTAGCAGGAGTTCAGGTAAAGATGGACTTGGACACAGAATCAGCCCTAACAGTCATAAACCGACGGGACTACGAGCGGCTATTCTCACACATACCCTTGAGAGACACAAAAATTATTTTGAAGACGTACACGGGGCAAAAAGTCTACCCCAAAGGAAAAATAAGGGTGACCGTTATATACAACGGTAAGGAAACACCAAAACTAGACCTGTATGTATTGCAAGATGGAGGACCACCATTACTGGGACGTGAATGGATCCGGAAAATACAACTGGATTGGCATTCCATACAGGCACTGACTGTGGCTGACAAAAAGGATGACGACGTCACACCTGGGCGACTGTCAAAGATCCTAACTGATGCAAAAGAAGTGTTCCAGCAAGGACTCGGAACACTAAAAGGCATGACAGCGATGATTAAAATTGAAGAAAACACAAGCCCAAAATTTTTTAAGGCCAGACCGGTACCTTATGCAATCCGCCCAGCCGTCGAAGCAGAGCTGGAGAGTCTGGAACGTTCAGGTGTACTGTCCAAGGTAGACTGGAGCGAGTGGGCTACACCCATCGTCCCCATGATGAAAAAGTCATTGAGCAGCACGCCTGGGGAACCAAGGAAGGTTCACATCTGTGGGGACTTTAAGGTAACAGTGAACCCGGTCTTTCACACCGTACAATATCCACTTCTGCGGATTGAAGATATTTTCGCCTCGCTATCTGGAGGGAAACGCTTCACTAAGATTGATCTGGCCCAGGCGTATCTGCAAATGGAGGTAGAAGAAGCATCAAAAAAATACCTCACAATCAACACCCAAAAGGTCTCTACTAATAAAATCAGCTGGTATTCGGGGTAGCATCAGCTCCGGCTATTTGGCAGAGGGCAATGGAACAAGTCCTGCAAGGGATCCCAGGGACCCAGTGTTATTTGGACGACATCCTGGTCACAGGCGAAAATGACAGTGATCACCTTGCCAACCTGGAGCAGGTGCTCACTAGATTGCAGGAATATGGGCTCCGAGCTAACTGCCCCAAATGTGAGTTTTTTAGAAAACAGACCTCGTATTGTGGCCACGTTATCGATAAAGAGGGGTTACATAAGTCCCCAGAGAAGATTGAGGCAGTAGTCAAGGCTCCAGCACCAGAAAATGTGTCACAACTGAGGTCGTTCCTCAGGCTGGTAAACTACTACCATAAGTTCTTGCCAAATTTGTCTACAATACTGCACCCACTGAACACCCTACTGCAAACTGGGGTGCCATGGAAGTGGAGTGACGAATGTAGACGAGCTTTCCAGAAGAGCAAAACACTAATCACATCGAAAGAGGTATTGGCCCATTACAACCCGGCATTACCAATTCAGTTGGCATGTGATGTGTCACCCTACGGCATTGGAGCGGTGCTGTCGCACAAATTCTCGGACGGCTCAGAGAGGCCAATAGCCTTTGCGTCACGATCACTAACCTCAGCCGAGCGTAACTACTCCCAAATTGACAGGGAGGCCCTCAGCCTAGTGTGGGGAGTGAAAAAGTTCAATCACTATCTGCATGGGTAGAAATTCACCTTGCTGACTGATCACCAGCCTCTTGTCTCCATTTTTAATCCGAAGAAGGGCGTTCCGGTGATGACTGCGCAACGACTACAAAGATGGTCACTTTTTCTAGGGGCGCACCACTATGAGATTGAATATAAGGGCACAAAACAGCATGGAAATGCTGATGGGCTATCACGCCTGCCACTGCCTACTGCGGAGGAAGCACCAGCAGTGGATCCTGTCTGTGAGGGTGCCGGTTAGTTCTCCTAGTAACCCCTAGGTGGCACCTTCATGAGTGGTTACCCCTGTGTTAAATCCCTAATTGACTGTTATTGGGCTTACGAGTTTCACCTGTGATTTGTAGTATATTAGTTCTGTTTTTCCCCTTCTCTGTGCTCAGTCTTGACAAGCCTTTGTGCCAAGTGGTTGCTCGTCAGAGCTCCTAAAGTGTAATTGTATCTTTGTGTTTATTAAGTAAAGTACTTTGTTTGAACTTTATACCTGCCTCAAGCCTCGTCTCTGCACTTGGGTCCAGATCCAGCCTCGCCCTGACACTGTCGAAATATTCCATTCGACTATAGTTGAATACCTACCGGTAACTAACGCTTGTATCGAAAAGGAAACCCGAAATGACCCGACACTGTCTCAGATATATGATTTGACGGTGAAGGGATGGCCAGCACATGCCGACTCACTGTTGCCAGCATTCTCGACAAGGAGAGAACAGCTGTCAGTGTGCCAGGGGACCTTGATGTGTGGATCCCGAGTGGTAATTCCACCCAAGTTAAGGGATAGAGTGCTCAATGAGCTTCATGAGGGTCATCTGGGAGGGGTAAAAATGAAAAGCCTAGCCGGGGCTTATGTGTGGTGGCTGGGAATCGATAAACAAATCGAGGACGTGACCAAGAGCTGCTCAGGATGCCAGAAAGTCCAAAATGCACCACCACAGGCCCCTCTACACCCATGGGAGTGGCCCTCATCTCCATGGCAATGGGTGCATATTGATTTTGCTGGTCCATTCATGGACTCAATGTTTTTAATAGCCGTGGATGCGCACTCGAAATGGCCTGAGGTCATCAAAATGTCCTCCACCACCACGGAGAAAACTACTGCAGTCCTATGGACCGTTTTTGCTAGGAATGGCTTGCCAGAGCAGATTTGCTCCGACAACGGACCACAGTTTGTGTCCGAAGAGTTCCGGAGGTTCTTGAAAAAGAATGGGGTAAGGCATTACACATCTGCCCCGTATCATCCAGCCACAAATGGATTGGCTGAGAGGTTCATACAAACCTTTAAGAAGGCAATAAAGGCTATGTACAATGACAACATTCCGCTGCAGCACAAGGTGGACAATTTCCTGTTCGCCTACCGGAATGCGACACATGCAGTCACCAACCAGGCCCCAGCCATGATGTTCTTTAACTGAAGGTTAAGATCTCGACTGGATTTGCTCAGACCAAACGTACGAAGAGATGTTGAGAGTAAGCAATTCCAGCACATCCATGAGAAGCCAACAAGGAGCTTCAATGTAGGGCAACCAGTCTTGGCCCGCGACTACCGAACAGAAAAATGGCAGCCAGGAACGATATGCACATGGCAGGGCCCACTAATGTACACAGTGGATGTTGGGGAGAGCATCGTGAGACGCCATGCTGACCAGATCCTAGAGTCACAGGAACAAGTCAACCCCATGCCTCGCCCATATGTACCTGGTGATGAACCCGACGTACAGGTCGCATCTACCCCAGAAGCAGTAGCATCGGAAGCTGATGAACCAACCGACGACAGGGGGCCAGAATCGCCTCCGCACCAATAGCAAGACACTCGGGAAAGGCGCTATCCAGAAAGGATCAGGAAGGCTCCCCAAAGACTGAATATATAAATAGACTATTTTCAGCTAATGTTGCATGTTAAAAGTGTTAATTGTAATTAGTTTGATATTTAATTGTTAAATGAGTGTTATGGTACTGTTAATCTAAAAGGGGAGGAATTGTAATGTATATACCTTTAAGGGGGGAACTATGTTTTACAGCTCATGTATACTGCGGTACTGGCAGTGACCACACCTGTATATAGCACTGAGTAGTAATCTGTACAGATCAGTTGCAGTGTGAGCCACGTTGAGTAAACACCTGTTGTACCGTTCTCCGCAGTCTGTGTCTTATTACACACGGACGCAACATCAGCTGTCTGTGGTCACAGATCAACTGGACGTTTAAGGAGTGGAACCCCTTGCAGTTTCAGAAAACCTCTGCATTCTCATGCGGTGCCCGCAATGCCACATGCACGCAGTCAATGGCGCCCTGCACCATGGGGAAGCCCGCTATCCTCACAAAGCCCAATGCATGCTCATGCTGTTTGGCTCAGGTCATCGGGAAAGAGATGTACTGGCATCTCCTTTTATAGAGGGCATTTGTGACCTGAGGGATACAGCAATGGACCACAAACTGGGAGATATTGGCGATGTCCCCAGTAGCTGCTTGAAAGGAGCTGGTGGCATAAAAATTCAGAGCGACTGTGACCTTCACTGCCACCAACAGAGACGTCCTGGTCCTCAGTTGAGGCTGCCGATCTGGCTGCAGCAGGTGGCAGAGCTCAGTGACCACCTCCTTGCTGAAGCGCAGCCTGTGCAAACACTGCTCCTCAAACAAATGAATGCAGGAGAATTGTTCCTGGAATACCCTGGGAGGGTAAGTTCTCCTGTGCAGCGGCCTGTTGGCCCTCCTCCGTCTGGCCATGATTGCCACTCTCTCTCTGCGTCTCTGTTGCCTCCGATTCTGCAGGTGCAGGATGACGCCCCGAATCAGTGCAGCCCCCATAGTCTCTTGGCAATCGAAGTAATGAACATCAAATCCAAAAGTACCTGCAAAGTGATGCTCAGTAGTCAAAACTTCTTCACACAGTGTTGACTCTATGCAGAAGTCTCTCTATCTCTCAGAATCTCTCTCTCTGTCAGAATGAGTGGTGCAAAAATGTCTACCACAGAAAAAGCCAGGAAGAGGGTGCCTTTAAATAGCGACCCCCCCCCCAGTCCCTCACCGACTGGGAATCATTCCAGTCTCCCTGTCGTTGCTTACGCCAGGTGGAAAGGAGGAGGGCGCCACTCAATATCCAGTCCGGGGTGCCACCAGGGCATTGCACACTCGACTGACGTCACGATCTGTGGGCGCAGGAGTTCGAGGCGGTAAACTTTTGCGCCACCGCAAAAACTCTAGTTAATTTCGCGAGCGGCGCAAGCATCGCCGCGCCCGGGCAACAGTTGCTTTGCACCCCATTAGCGCCCTCTTATGTTCAAATCCCTTCATGGCCTCACTCCTCCCACCCTACAGCCCTCCTAGAACTCTGCGTTCCTCCAACTCTGGCCTCGTGCTCCCCCACTTCCTTTGCCCCACTGTTGGCAACCATTGCCTTCAGTAGTCTAGGCCCTAGGCTCTGGAATTCCCTCCCTAAGCATCTCCACCTCTCTCTCCTCCTTTAAGACCCTCCTTAAAACCTACCCCTTTTACCAAGCTTTTGGTTGTCTGTCCTAATGTCTCCTTCTTTGGCTCAGAGTTAATTTTTGTCTGATAACGCTCCTTTGAAGCACCTTGGAACATTTTCCTATGTTAAAGGGGCTATATCAGTGCAAGTTGTGCAGTGAAGAATAGTATAATGGTTACTTCATTCTCAAATGTTATAGATTGAGTGATTAAGACAATTTTCTCAGAGTTCAGCAAAGCAGCTCTCCTTGTGATTCACTGTTTATCAGTCCCTTGTCCACCCTGCTGATCCAGGACATTAAATCCATTCCTTTATCCATCTCATGCTTCCCGAGCGAGCATCATCTTGACAGTTCCCGCTCCATATGCCTTACTTAGTCTTAAAAGAACAAGCACCAAAAGGTCCAAAATCCCAAAACTCCAAAGCCCTTCAATAGCATCTATGCTTTTTGAATATGAAGAGGTGGAGATCTTAAGCTTACAAAAGATGAGTTAATTTAATCAGCAGATGCTTCATTTTAGGGAGTGAGAGAATCTAGCCGTATTGCTCATTCCTGTACTGCAGAGATGTGCATCATGGCTATCTGCAGTGGCACTGAGGCAACCTATAGAAATGTTCCAAAGGGGTGCAGCTCCCTGCACGTCCAAAATGGACTAGGGTGTATGTGCAAACTAACTTATGAGGAGATGAAAGCATGAATTTGTTATGAATGAGGGCAAATGCTATCTTGAATTTTTTTACTAAACTTTTTACATTACAACTGTCAGCTTGCAGAGCTTCTCACAATCAGAAGATTGTGGGCTCAAGCATCACGCCAGAGACTTGAGCACATCATCTAGGCTGACATTTCAGTGCAGTACTGAGGGTGTGCTGCATTGTTGGCGTGCTGGTCTGAATTTACTCGGCATTTCCAGAGCACCATTGGTGCTGGAATGGCATTTCTGCCTTGTGCGGCCTGAAATTTGGGGCAGATGACATTTATGCTGGGTTTCCACCTCGCAATGACTACACCACTGTTTCCGATGAGGTCTCGCGCATTCTGTCAATGTGTATGCTGGTGCTGCCGAGAGCTCATTATAATACATGTTAATGAGGGGAAATAACATAGGGCTGTCCAAAGCCCCTGATTTGTACTCCCAATGCACTAAGGGTAATAAATATAAAAATAAAATAGATTTATTGTTGCCAGCATCGGCTGATACTGGTAGAACTGCTTCTGCATTGTTGCCTACAACCTGGAGAAGATTGCTAGATTTAGAAAAGAGCTTTTGGAGCAGCTTTTCTTTTTGCTGTGTGCCTGATAATGAAGGCCTTGCCTAAAACAATCTGAGGGCTTGTGAGACTACTGGGAAATTTCCCTTGCCATCACCACCCCCCACCCCACCCCACCACCCCCTGCTCCAAAGTGAGAGGTTTCTAAATAAGTAGAATAGGATTCAAATAGGCATTCCCTTATTCATTATTTTAGTAGTGGAAAAGGAGAAGCAACACAAGGTAGAAGAAAGATGAGTGAGGCAGCACCTGAAGAGGACGTGCCCCACAAGATATTGCCCCACCAAAAGAGTATACAGACTGTAAAGTCTGTGGTTTGTATTGTAAATAATACACAGACTCCAAGATTAACAAACAAAACAGGTCTTTACTATTCAGAGGTTCAGGCGATTCTGCCCTAGTTAACGTATCACAACCCTTATATACTGGTGTGGTCACTATCGGTATTACAGTATACATGAGCCAACAAATAGTGCCACACCTAAAGTAGTGCTCTTAAAGGCGAACGGTTACATTCTATAGTTCCCTTAAAGGTAAACGGGTACATACACTACAATCCTCCCTTTTTAGCTTTTTACTTACAGAATCCCGTTAAACATACAATCTTCAACTTTATATAAACAGTTTGCAGATATACTCTTGATGGAGTCAACGTCATATAACAATTTACAGATATACTCTCGATGGAGTCAACGTCATATAACAGTTTACAAACATACTCTCAGTGGAAACAGTTTACAGGTTCAGTCTCTGTGGGAACAGTTCATAAATTCAGTCTCTGGTATTAATTCGTCCCAGACAGCATCTTTTTGGTGTAGCCGGTTCACATGGTAAACGTGACTCCTCCATAGCCTTTTTAACAGCTTGTACTTTCGTCCTGTTGAACCAGCAGTGCGGACTTATACAACCCACTGGCTGTCTTGATAATGTCCCCGGATTTTTTTTACAAATTTAGCACCTTTCGTAGTGTTCGGACTGAGGTAGTAGAAGTAATAATATTTTAAACAGTTATTATCTCCGGCTTCTTCTTTTTCTTTTCTGCCTTTTTGAAACTCTCGAAGCTCCTTTCTCGGCGGCCAGCTGTAGCGCCACCAACTCTCTATGTTCCTTAGACCTTAAGTGCTTCATCCGCATTTCAGCACTTTGGGAGTTTTCATCACACTTTGGGCAGACCACCTCCTCGTAATATTCAGTGTCACTCAACAGGTCATGGTCACATTCGGGGTCATCCTGAGTTAGTCCATCGAGAGGCCCTTCTACTTCTTCCTTACCCAACTGGACGCTAGCCGACTGCTGTTCCTTCTCTATCTCTCTTTCTTTAAAAGACTTCCTCATGCGTTCATATTCATTCCACTCCTCCAGGGTTGTCTGCCATTCCTTCACTACTGACCTCAATACCTCCCCTTCCATCGAGGATTGAGTTATCAGGTGATTTAATCCTTCTATCGCAGCAGCTGTTTCCACATCCAGACATCTCTCCTGAAGAGACTTCTTCATGTGTTCAGCTTCCTCCAGCTTTTTCTGCTCCAAACCCCTCTCCTTTGACGATTTAAGCTCATGTTCAGGGCCCATTCTTACGATCTCTGTGTTTCTTACAGTTCCTTTTTCTTCCACTGAAAAGATTCCCAGTTGAATCTGTTCTTCAAGTCGTTGGACCTCGGCCATTGCCGCTTCATATTTATTTTGTGTTTCCTTTAATAATTTAACGAGTTCTTGGACATCCTGTATTCCCTGTTCTGTTATGTCTTCCACCACTAATTTTTCCTCTATGGATTGAATCCCTAACGATGAGTCAGCCTTGGCCTGGAGCTCATCAAACATCTCCTGCAGTCTTTGTAATTCTTGCTCCTGTTCAGACTTTTGTTGTTCATATGCTTCCAGTAAAACTAGCTTTTCGGAGGTTGCCAAGTTAACCCCTTCCAGGATTGTAGTCTGAGCCTGTTCATACTGTTCTTTCAACTCGTTACACTCTGCTTGCAACAAGTCGTAGAGATGAACTGGAATACCATCCTGACTTCCTGAAGATTCCTCTTCCTTTGGATCGTTCTGTGCATATTCTAGTTCCTGAACAGCCTCAGGGAGATGTGATTGGTACTTGGCCACGATGGCTCTATGGTCGCTCTCTGCTTGAGCTAGCTGTCTCTGTTGTCTTTCCAGGGTCTCCCATTCGGTGTCCCAGAACTTTTTCATCTTTTCCATCTCTTGTACGAGACGGGCACTCAACTGTTCTAATTGTCGTTGTACTTTGACATAAGTTTGGGACCGAGCTCGGTGTTCTTCCGTCGTGGATGAATCCTTAGCTTGAGCAGGCTCAGAATTCTCTGTCAACCTGGGGTTCTGCTCTACAGCTTGATTTTGCTTGGTAACATGGGCCTGCCTGCCTGTCTTCGTTTCCTTTCCCCTCATCAGCAATTCCCTTTTTGCCTTGTCTTCCATGTTTACATTGGTCGTCACGTCATCCATTTCAGAATCTGAGCTGATAGCTTGCACCGAGTCCTCCTTCCCTATGGCTTTTAGGTAGTGCCATTCTATGTTTATTTTCTGCATCCACTCCCGCCCTAGGAGTGGTGGTCCTCCCTCAGGTAATACGTACAGATTCATTCGTGGGTGTTCTTTGCCCCTATCTCTCACTTTGACTCGTATTTTTCCCATGGGGTATACATTATGCCCCGTGTATGTCTGTAATACGAATTTAGTATTTCTTAAGGGTATGTGAGAGAATAGCCGGTGGTAGTCCTTTTGGTTGATGACTGATACAGCTGATCCCGTGTCCAGCTCCATTCGTACTTGGACTCCAGCTATTTTTAGTGTGACCCAGATCGTCTGTAGATCAGTTACTTTACCCACATTGTGGATTCTCAGACTATCCAGCTCCTGGCTGTTTGGGTCTGAGTCTGAATTTTGTTCGTCTGAACTCTTTTCAGCCACCTGATGCACCTTGTTGTACTTTTCTTGTGGTGGTGGCTTCCTTTGCTTGTTGGTCTTCTTTCCGGACCTGCATACCTTCGCGATGTGACCCAGTTTGCCACATTTCCTGCACTCTTGGTTCTTAAACCAGCACTGATTCTGGTCGTGCGTTGTCTTTCCACAACGGTAGCATTTGGAAGTGCTTGCAGTAATTTGGTCCACCCCGAGTGCCGCCTTTAGCTGCATTTCCGCCGTTCCTTTCGCTGCAGCTTCGTGCGATGAAGCTATGAGGACAGCCCTGTCCAGTGTGAGGTCGTTTTCTTCCAGAAGTCGCTTCTGCGTTCCTTCTTTGGCCAAGCCGCATACGAACTTGTCCCGCAGCGCCTCTGTCAAATTCCCTCCAAACTGGCAGTATTTCGCTAGCTTACGCAGTTCGACTAAGTATTCCGCATTGCTTTCATCTTTCCTCTGGGTTCTTGCGTAAAATTTAAATCGTTCAGCCAGCATCAACGGTGTGGGGTTCAAGTGATCCATCAGCACTGCTACGATCTCTTCGAAGGTCTGGTCCACTGGTTTAACTGGTGCTATTAGATGTTTCAAGAGCCCGTATGTTTTTGCTCCTATCGAATTTAACAAAGTTATTGCCTTGTCGTCATCCTCAATTTCGTTGGCTTTGCAATATATTTCTATGCGTTCCACATACGTGGCCCAGTCCTCTATCTCAACATCAAAATCATTAATATTTCCTCGCTTAGGCATCTTCTTCTCTTCTCGAGAACAACACAAGTATTTCTTTACTTATTATTGTTTTTCTAAGATGGCGGTTTCCCGCTTCTGTCTTCTTCCCCGGCGGTTTTCCCGCGAAAAATGGCGGCTTTCCCGCGCTTCTCGGCTCTCCCCGCCCACTTTAATGGCGGTTTTCCCCACGCTCTTCTGTTCTCCCCGCCCACGGCAATGGCGGTTTCCCGCTTCTTCCCCTGGCGGGAGGGGTACACTTTCCCCCGCGGGCGACGGCCGCTGGCTACCGGTCCCCAGCCTGTGCGTCGGCTTCAGCGCTCTCCGCTGGCTTTCAGATCCCCAGCCCGCGCGTCGGCTTCAGCGCTCTCCGCTGGCTTTCAGATCCCCAGCCCGCGCGTCGGCTTCAGCGCTCTCCTTCCCGCGGCAGGCAACCGGCTCCGGGTACCCCCGATGACGGCGGACAGTTACAGCCTCTGAACTGGCTCTCGGCCAATTCCCGATTTCTCGGCTCTGTCTCACCCGGCCTGCTCCCGGTCTCAGCGCCTCTGGACCCGACTTTGTCTGGCTCCTTTCCCCCTCGACCGTGGTCGAGTGTACCGCCCTTATCCTCTGGTTTTACTCCTTCCTTATTTTCTTTTACTGTTCCCTTACTCACAGTCCGTGGCAGCCTTGCCTCTCTTGTCGATCGGCTCGCTCCTCACTGTGGCAGAAGGGACCGTCAGTGCCTGTTGCAGATGGAAGTTTTCAATGCCAAAATCTTCCTCTTTGCTATCGCTGCAGCCTCGAGTTTTCACCCAGCAGAACGACGAGGGCGGGTGCCTCACTTCGACGCTCCTTAGTTGCTTAGGAACTACTGTTGCCGCAGGGTACGATCGGCCTCGTCGCCATTGTAAAGTCTGTGGTTTGTATTGTAAAAAGTACACAGACTCCAAGATTAACAAACAAAACAGGTCTTTACTATTCAGAGGTTCAGGCGATTCTGCCCTAGTTAACGTATCACAACCCTTATATACTGGTGTGGTCACTATCAGTATTACAGTATACATGAGCCAACAAATAGTGCCACACCTAAAGTAGTGCTCTTAAAGGCGAACGGTTACATTCTATAGTTCCCTTAAAGGTAAACGGGTACATACACTACACAGACCACACAGATTTTATGAAGATCTCAATGAGGAGCTCTGACTGAGAAGAGTGTGCTTCACCAAAGAGGCTCTAGGTGAGCTATGCCAGCCTCTGCATGAAGACCTGCAGCCATAATCATCTACACAGGGAGCTCTGCCTGTGGCTGTAAAGGTTACGACTGCATTCAATTTCTATACCACCAGCACTTTACAAGATGGCATGGGAGGCCTGTAACATCACTCAGGGTGTACTCCGAACATGAATTCAAGTAACTGAAACCATTTTTAGGAGATTTAGGGAATACATCCAATTTGGCATGATAGCAAGACAGCAGCATGATAGGGTCATACGGTTTTATCACATTGCTAGTTTCCCCAAAGAACAGGGTGCAATAGATGGCACACATGTAGTATTGCAAGTTCCAACAGTCAACCCGCTGAACTTTCTGAATAACTACTTGGCCTAATGTACGAAAGCACAATTTTTCATGTATTTGGATCATTTGCAAGGGGAACGCTCCAAGAAAATAAAAAAATCCACAGAAATGTTTTTATTCCACTGACTGCTCCATTTTAGATTTCTGCTGTACTTAACACACCTGGGATTTTTTTATGTGAATAAAGCCAGATGTGCAACAATATGAATACCACAAAGACACATACAAACGCTATACTTAACTAAATATGTTCAATTTTCTACAGAACATTAGATAACTTGTTAAGCTTTAAAACTTCCACCTGGTGAAGAAGAGACTAGAAAATTCCAGTAGGGTGTCCATTGGTGGATCTATCACTGGCTCCTCCTAATATCAGGAGGCGTGGTTGGGGACCTTCCCGGACTTTCACAGGAAATTCTACCCAGTATGCCTCCCAATAGGCCTAACAGAAACTACACCTGTTGAGAGATGTGGGTGATCCAAGTGCACAGGCTAGCAGCGCTATGTGTGTTTGTGAGCATGCCACATGCAGGCATGTGGTGTAGTTAGTGCTTATTCTTTGCTTCATTAGTGGAGCAAGCAAACATCTTTTTATGTCACCAATATGGAAATAGGTGGGCATGCTTGTACATTTGGAATGTGTATGAGCAGTTGCTGTGCATTGTCCCTCTGTGTAGCAGCAACAGGCTTTAGTGTTGTTAAGATGTATTGTGAGATAAAATTTTGAAAGGATGAAAAATAAAAGCAACACGTAGCATGACAATTTTTCTGAGATCAGTAAATCTTCCTGACCTACTTCCAGGTACTGTGGACAGCTGACATTCCATTCACCTTTCTACTACGGAAGCTGAGGTGCAAGCCTTCAGTGGAGAAAGAAAGAACTTGCATTCATATAGCACCTGATCGCCTGAGGGCCAGTGCCTGAAACAGGAAATAGTCTCTTTGCATCTGCAAATAAGGGGCCAAACACTTGTTTGAGGCCCCCTTTGCAAAATTGGTCTGCCCTGAACACAGCCAGCATGGGGTTTGCTGTGTTGAGGGAAACATAGGGATCGATTTTACAAGGCCCGAGGAGGCGGGTTTGGAGGTGTGTGAGTTGTCAAAATCGCATAAAATGGGGGCTGGGCCCGATCCTGCCTCCATCCCACATCCGAGCAATTTTCCCAAATTCATGTTTTCAGACCACGTTTCCATCCCACCTCCAAGAGGCAGGATAGGCCCTTAAGGCCCTTAACAACCACTTAATTGCCTCTATAATCCCATTTTGAGAGGCCTTTCTGATTTTTAGACATTTCCCCCATCCTACACGCCTCCTCTGGAACATGCCAGTTAATCCTGGCGGCCTCACAATTGGATTGCTTACTAACAGCTGTAGCTCCACCATTAAAAAGGAGTTTTCACCAATGATCACTTGCAGGTGGCAGAACTTTGTTGTCTCAGGCCTGGGGGAGCTTTTAGCAGGCATACTCATTGTTGTGGAAGTTTGGGGCCTGACACCTGTCGTGTATTGATTGCGAGTTTGACACCAGTAAATACGGTAATGTAATGTGCGAGTTTAAAACCAGTTAATGCGGTAATGTAATGTGCATTGCATTATGGGAATTACCTGGGAAGGCTGCAGTCAGCCATTTTAGGAATAAAGTAAAGATCACAGTTATGAGCTTGTCTGCCTGACTCTGATTTAATTCGACGTATCTACATGCTTGATTGAACGCATTAAAGCATAGATACAACATTGGCGACGAGGATAACGAAAGGAATCATTTTAAATAGGTAGTTGCCCAAGTTTAGTTAGCTAGGATGGAGAAGACCGGCATTCAAAATTTTGCATGCTTCGCCGAGCCAGCCACGTTGGATCCAAGATGGACGAGGTGGTTAACGTCTTTTGAGCTTTATGCCGACGGCAAAGGACTCATTATCGACGATACCTCTACAGCTGCCACAAAGCAGAGGAGAAGAGCTCTACTTCTACACCTAGCAGGACCAGATGTCCAGGATATCTTTTCGACTCTACCAGACACAGGAGAGCCAGCAGACTACACGGCGGCGGTTAGTGCTTTGAATCACTACTTCATGCCCCAGGTCAACGCAGCATTTGCCAGACAGACATTTCATAAGTTGTCCCAGAAGGCAGGTGAGACTGTGCAACAATTTGCTACTCGCTTGCGGCAGGCTGCTAAAGACTGTGCTCTTGGGGGGGGTGCAGATAATCAAATAAGAGACGCTATCCTGAGTAGGTGCACGTCAGCCTATGTGAGGAGGAAATTGCTAGAGGAAGGGCATGGTCTAACACTCGCCCGCACATTACAATTGGCCTCACAATGTGAAAACGTCGAGGAGCAGATGTCAGCCATGTCATGTACAGAGAAGGCGGAGACAGATACTGTTCATCGTGTTACACAGAAGAGGGTATTATGCAAAAAGCTCGACAGATAAACCAAAGGGAAATGGCGATAGGAACGAAAGGAAATGTTACAGATGTGGACACACAGACCACATGGGCAGAGATCCGAAATGCCCAGCACGCGGACAAACGTGTCATAAGTGCAAGGGAAAGGATCATTTCTCCAAAGTATGCCGCACAAAGGGTACAAAGAAACATAGTGTGAACAACGTAGAGGAACAAAATAACTGTGCATTTGCTGTTACTGGAAGTAACGGGACAGAGAAACTTACCTTTTGTGTGGGGAGAGTAAACCTAAGAATGTTAATTGATTCGGGTGCAACTAATAATGTGATAGATGAGAATACATGGGAAGGATTAAAGTCAGAACACATTAAGTGTCAGTCACATGTCCCTAAGACAGAGAGAAAGTTATTCTCTTATGCTTCTAGCTGACCACTGTCAGTTAAAGGTGTATTCACATGTGGGATTACAATAGGTAAGAGAACTGAGCAGGCGGAGTTCATTGTGGTTAAAGACCATGGAGAACCGTTGCTAGAAAGGGAGACAGCCATGAAACTGGGAGTTTTAAAAATAGGCGCAGATGTCTCAGCTGTGGTAGATGTAAGACAGCTACTAGAACAGCGGTATCCAAAGGTGTTCCAGGGAGTAGGAAGGCTAAACACTGTGGTGTATGTAACCTGTTCCACCTTAAGAGAACTTAAGCCTGGTCCACCTTAAGAAAGGTACTACTTTCTTTGGCTGCTGTATACGTAATACCGGTGGTGACCACACCGGTATATAAGCACAGTGTAATAATATTGTATTCAGTATAGTCCTGACCTCCAACCAGTAAAGACCTGTTGAATTTACCCTTGTGGTCTGTGTAGTAATTCTCACTATAACACACAGACTTAACAGTGGCGACGAGTCCGATTCTTACCCTGCTGCAGTAATTTCTGTAAAGTCTGTGGGTTGTGCAGTTAATAACGACACAGACTTCAGGAGTAACAAACAAACAGGACTTTACTATTCGAAGGTCAGGGCGAATCTGCCCTATAAATCATGCCACAGCACTTATATACCGGTGTGGTCACCGTCGGTATTACCGTATACAGAAGCCAAACAAGTAGTGCCACACCTAAAATAGTTCTCTTAAAGGTGAACGGTTACATACAATAGTCTCTTAAAGGTAGACGGTTACATACACTACAATCCTCCCTTTTTAGCTTACAACATACGTATTCCCCATTAAACATAACATATATTCAACTTCATGTAAGACAATTTACAGATATAGTCTCTGCGGAAAACAGTTCACAGGTTCAGTCTCTGTGGGAACAGTTCACAGATTCAGTCTCTGGTCTTGACTCGGTCTGAACAACATCTCTGTGGTGTAGCCGGTTCACATTGCTAGCGTGACTCATCCAATAGTCTTTCCCTTGACGTAACAGCTTGAACTTCTGTCCTGCTGAACCAGCAGTGCTGACTTTTACAAACAGCTGGACTGCCTTCGTAATTTTTCCCTACTTTCCCATTAGAAGTAATAATGATTTAGATGGTTATCATCTTCGGCTTCGTCTTTTCCTTTTTTGCTTCTTGGAGACTCTCGGGGCTCCCTTATCAGCTGCCAGCTGTAGCGCCACCATCTCCCTATGTTCTTTAGACTTTAAGTGCTTCATCCTGATTTCTGCACTTTGGGAGTTTTCATCACAAGCTGGGCAGACCAAGTCCTCGTAATATTCCGTGTCACTCAACAGGTCATGGTAATATTCGGTGTCATCCTGAGCTAGTCTAGCGAGAGGGCCTGCTACTTCTTCCTTACCCCACTGGACGTTAGCCGACTGTTGTTCCCTCCCTAGACATCTTTCCTGAAGAGACTTCTTTATGCGTTCATATTCATCCCACTCTTCCTGGGTTTCCTGCAAATCCTTCACTAATGACTTCAATACTTCCCCTTCCATCGGAGATTGATTGATCGGGCTATTCAATCCTTCTACTGGAGCATCTGTTTCAACAGTCTGTTGTTCCCATTGACGTGATTCAGCGTACTTTTGGCATCCCAGTAAAATCCGTGTTGCACCCTCAGCTATATCCGTAACTTTTGAGAGCTCCGAACTCCTTCCCTCTGAAGATTGAAGCTCGTGTTCCGATTGTTCCCATTGCAGAGTCTTGTCCCTCAACATATGAAGGAGTTGGCTGACCGTTAACTCTTCCGCGGGAACACTGTGAATCAGAGTCTTCTCCATTTCATCCACCTTTTCCTCCAATGCTTTCACCTTCTTTTCCTCTTGGACTTTGGCTTTCAGCGCTCGGAGAAGTTGTGCCATGATGCTATCTAGCTCTTGTGCCATGATGCTCTCTAGCTCATGTCTTACAGTCTCTGTGTTTCTTACAGTTTCCTTTTCTTCCGCTGAAAGGATTCCCAGTTGAATCTGTTCTTCAAGTTGTTGAACCTCGGTCATTGCCGCCTCATATTTGTCTTGGGTTTCCTTCAATAATTTTCTGAGTTCTTGGACATCTTGCCTTTCATGTTCTGCCATGTCTTTCACCTCTAATTTCTCCTCTATGGATGGAACTTCTACCGATGAGTCTGTCTTGGCCTTGAGCTCATCAAGAATTTCCTGCAGCCTTTGGACTTCTTGCTCATGTTCAACCTTTAGTTGCTCATATGCTTCTACTGAAACTAGCTTTTCGGAGGTTGCCGAGTTAACCCCCTCCAGAATTGTAGCCTGGGCCTGTTCATACTGTTCTTTCAACTTCTCACACTCTGCTTGTAAGGAGTCGTAGAGAAGAACTGGAATAAAATCCTGGCTTCCTGAAGATTCCTCTTCATTTGCTTCTTTCGCAATTTTCTGTTGGAGTTCAGCCAAGGCTGCTATGCTATCTGCTTCTCGAAGTCTCACTGCCATCAAATCTTCTTTATTCTTGCAGTCTATCTCAGCCATTTTCCCTTTACTTTCATTTAACTGAGTGAGTAGTCCCTTATTCTGGGCTGAGAGATATTGCACCTTCTCCTGTCGACCATTGCACTCCTTCTCTGCTCGACATAGCTGGTTACTGCTGATTTGGTTCTGTGTTTCAAGTTCCAACATCCTTTGCTTAGCTTCTTTCAGTTTCGCCCCTATAAGCTCCTCTTGCAACATGGCCACATTATTCTCATCAGGTAAAGAAGCGTTTCTCTTTTCTATGTCCAAGATTTTTTTCTGCATCTCTTTAAGTGCACACTGCGATTCAGCTTCTCTTAACCTTGCCTGCACTAGCTCCGTCTCCAATTGCAGAACAAAATCCTCAGTGTAGCATGGTTTGCCTTTATGCTGTATCTCTAGATCATGCAAATATTCTAACTCCTGAACATCATAAGGGAGATGTGATCGGTAATTGGTCATGATGGCTCTATGGTCGCTCTCTGCTTGAGCTAGCTGCTTCTGTTGTCTTTCCAGATTCTCCCATTCGGTGTCATAGAACTTTTTCATTGTTTTCATCTCTTGTACGAGACGGTAACTCAATTGTTCTAATTGTTGTCATTGTTCGGTGGAGTTCTGTTCTCAAACTTTGTTCTTCTCTGGAGCATAAGCCTTTATGCATGCCTTCGTTTTTCCACCCTTCGTCGGCAAGTCCATTTCAGCCTTGTCTTTCATATTTGGGTTGGTCTTATCGTCATCCGTTTCAGAATCTGAGCTGCTTGTCTGCACCGAGTCCTCACTCGTTATGGCTTTTAGATAGTGCCATTCCATGTCTATTTTCTTGATCCACTCCCGTCCTAGAAGTGGTGGTCCTCCCTCATGTAGTACGTATAAGTT
Organism: Somniosus microcephalus; assembly: GCF_052327205.1. Classification (NCBI taxonomy): domain Eukaryota; kingdom Metazoa; phylum Chordata; class Chondrichthyes; order Squaliformes; family Somniosidae; genus Somniosus; species Somniosus microcephalus. The sequence continues at coordinate 145,346,087 of NC_140999.1, forward strand.
CATTCTTGGGTGTTCTTTACCCCTATCTCTCACTTTGACTCTTATCTTTCCCATGGGGTATACTTTATGCCCCGTGTATGTCTGCAATACGAACTTGGTATCTCTTAAGGGTATATGTGAGAATAGCCGGTGGTAATCCCTTAGATTTATGACTGATAGAGCTGATCCAGTGTCCATCTCCATTTTCACTTGGATTCCAGCTATTTTCAGCATGACCCAGATAGTTTGTAGGTCAGCTTCCTTACTCTCATTGTGAATTCTCAGACTACCCAGCTCCTGGCCGTTTGGGTCTGAGTCTGAATTCTGTTCGTCTGAACTCTTCTCAGCCACCTTGTGTACCTTGTTGTACCTTTCCTGTGATGGCTTCCTTTGGTTGTTGGTCCTTTGGTTGTTGGTCTTCTTCCCTGACCGGCATACCTTAGCTATGTGACCCAGTTTGCCACATTTCCTACATTCCTGGTTCTTAAACCAGCATTGGTTCTGGTCGTGTGTTGTCTTCCCACAACGATAGCATTTTGTTGTTGTCGAGGTAATTTGATCCACACTTAGTGCTGCTGTCTTTAGCTGCATTTCCGCAGTTCCCTTCGCTGCAGCTTCGTGCGATGCTGCAATAAGGACAGCCCTGTCAAGTGTAAGGTCGTTCTCTTCGAGTAGTCGCTTTTGCGTTCCTTCCTTTGCCAACCCACACACGAACTTGTCTCGCAATGCCTCTGTCAGATTCCCTCCAAACTGGCAGTATTTCGCTAGTCTACGCAGTTCGACCAAGTATTCTGCGTTGCTTTCGTCTTTCCGTTGCGTTCTCGCATAGAATTTGAATCGTTCAGCCAACATCAACGGTGTAGGGTTCAAGTGGTCCTTCAGGACAGCCACAATATCATCGAAAGTCTGATCCGCCGGTTTAGCTGGTGTTAATAGATGCTTCAAGAGCCCGTATGTCTTTGCGTCCATCGAGTTCAGCAAGGTTATAGCTTTGTCATCTTCTTCTATTTTATTGGCCTCACAATAGATCTCAATGCGTTCCACGTACGTGGCCCAGTCTTCTACCTCGGAATTAAAATCATTGATGTTACCACGCTTAGGCATCTTCCTCTCTTTGGGAACAACACAAGTATTTCTTTAAATTATTATTATTTTTTTTTTTTACGATGGCGGCTTTTCCCGCTAATATGGCGGTTTCCCGCTCTTTCCTTCTCTCCCCTCCCCTTCAATGGCGGTTTCCCGCATTTCTTCCCTGGTGGGAGGGGTACGCTTTCCCCACAGCGGACAGGTTCAGCCGCTGGGCTGGCTCTCGCACAGTTCCCCTTGCTCGGCTCTGTCTCTCTCCCCCGCTCGCACGGCTCTACCGGCTCTGGGTACACCCCGTTGACGGAGAACAGTTCAGCCGCTGGACTGGCTCTCGCGCAGTCTCTCTCCCCTTGCTCGGCTCTGTCTCTCTCTCTCCCGCCCGCTCGGCTCTACCGGCGCTGGGTACTCCCGTTGGCGGAGAACAGTTCAGCCGCTGGACTGGCTCTCGCGCAATCTCTCTTGGTCGGCTCTGTTTCTCCCACATGCTCGGTTCCCATTCGCCTCCCAGCCCTCTCGCAGTCCGGTGCTTCCCTCCCCGGCTGCGGCTGAGTTTCTCTCTTCCCGCGCCTACGCTCCCGGTCTCAGCGCTTCGTGGCTTCGGTCGCTGCCCGGCTTTCCCGCCGATCGCGGTCTGGCTGTCTCACGACGCCGTTGGACCCGACTTTCCGTCCGGCTCCTTTCCCCCTCGACCGTGGTCGAGTGCACAGCCCTTATCCTCCGGATATTCTTTACACTTTCCCTTACTCACAGTCTCCGTGGCCGCCTTGCTTCCTGCTGATCGGCTCACTCCGCACTGTGGCAGAAGGGACAGTCAGTGCCTGTTGCTGATGGAAGCTTTTGTTGCTAAAGTCTTCCTCCTTTCTATTGCTGCAGCCTCGTGTTTTCTCCCAGCAGAACGACGAGGGCGGTTGCCTCTCTTCGACGCTCTTTAGTTGCTTTGGTAGTCTTGCCGCAGGGTACGATCGGACTCGTCGCCACTGTAAAGTCTGTGGGTTGTGCAGTTAATAACGACACAGACTTCAGGAGTAACAAACAAACAGGACTTTACTATTCGAAGGTCAGGGCGAATCTGCCCTATAAATCATGCCACAGCACTTATATACCGGTGTGGTCACCGTCAGTATTACCGTATACAGAAGCCAAACAAGTAGTGCCACACCTAAAATAGTTCTCTTAAAGGTGAACGGTTACATACAATAGTCTCTTAAAGGTAGACGGTTACATACACTACAATTTCCACGGCGACTTTGTCCACAGACAGGACGTCGAAGAGAGGTTTCCACCCTCATCACCTACGGGAAGACACGTCGAGCGGCAGGCATCGAGCAACCGGAGTGCAGAAGACATCCTGACCTCGAAGCCTCCATCAGCGACTGTCAGCTTCTTCTACTACCTCGTGGTGGGTAAGCCGGGCAGCGACGCGACAGAAAGTCAACCGCGTTGGCTGTACAGACGGGGCTGGGAAGACGGAGGAATAAGGGCGGTGAGGTCGATTGCGACCAGAGATAAGGGCCGGGCCGCTTTCGAGCGAGAGGCGCAGCGTGGGACATCGATCGTGACCGGAGATAAGGGCCGCATTCGGGCTAAAGGCGCAGCGTCTGGGGAAACTGAAGGCGTGAGAGCCGCAGTGAAGCGGAGATAGCGTCGGGGGATGGGTGAAGACCGACAAGCGCGGGAAAACCGCCATTTTGTGGGCGGAGGACGACGGCAAGAGCGGGAAGCCACCATCTTAGATAACATTAAAAATACGATAAATTGCTACGATGCCTAAACATGGGAACATTAATGCCTTCGACAGTGATATAGAAGACTGGGCTATGTATGTAGAACGCATACAAAACTATTGTAAGGCAAATAAAATTCCTGAGGCAGATAAAGCACTAACATTACTAAACTTAATGGGTGCGAAGACATACGGGCAATTGAAACACCTGTTATCACCAGATGAACCGGCGGATAAGACGTTCGAACAGATTGTTACTGTCCTAAAAAATCATCTTAACCCCACGCCGCTGATGCTAGCGGAACGATTTAAATTTTACGATAGAAGACAGCTGCAAAATGAAAGCAATGCTGAATATTTGATGGAATTACGTAAGCTGCAAAATATTGTCAGTTTGGAACGGGACTGACAGAGGCACTTCGAGATAGATTTGTGTGTGGTTTATTTAAACAGGATACACAAAGGCGACTGCTCGAGGAGAATGAGCTGTCTCTCGAGAAGGCGGTCACTATGGCAGCAGCACACGAGGCCGCAGCGAGAGGCACGGCAGTAATGCAGCTACGGCCACCGGAACTCGGTACAAACAAATTGGGTTTGAGTTCTGTCAAATGTTATCGTTGTGGAGAGACAACGCACGATCAGAACCAGTGTTGGTTTAAAAACCAAGAATGCAGAACGTGTGGCAGGCTTGGCCACATAGCTAAAGTATGCCGGTCAGGAAAGAAGACCAGCAACAAAAAGTCACCGCAAGGAAAATATGCAAAGGTACACAAGGTGACAAAGAACAGTTTGTCCGAACAGAAGTCAGATTCAGACGCTAGCAGTAATGAACTGGATAGCTTAAGAATACACAACGGTGGTAAGGATACAGACCTCCAGACAATTTGGGTCACTCTTAAGATAGCAGGAGTCCAAGTAAAAATGGAATTGGACACTGGATCGGCATTGACGGTCATGAATAAGAAAGATTACAGAAGGTTATTCCAACATATTCCCTTACAGGATATGGAGATTATATTGAAAACGTACACGGGGCAAAGAGTGTACCCCATCGGAAAAATAGAGGTAGAAGTGGTCCACAAGGGCAAAGGAAGCCAAGTAATGGACTTATATGTGCTACCTGAAGGGGGTCCACCACTACTAGGACGGGAGTGGATTAGGAAAATGAATATGGACTGGCACTCCTTGAAAGCACTAACGGTAGATTCCGGGGAAACAGCTGTCAAACCTAAACGATTGTCCAGAATATTGGATGAGGCTAAAGAGGTGTTCCAGCCGGGACTGGGAACACTGAGAGGAATTACGGCAAACATCAAGATTGATGAACATGCACAACCAAAATTTTTTAAAGCCAGACCGGTACCCTATGCAATACGACCTGCGGTTGAAGCGGAGCTGGAAGCACTAGAACGTTCAGGTGTACTGTCTAAAGTAGATTGGAGTGAGTGGGCTACGCCCATTGTTCCCGTTATGAAACGTCCTGCGAACAATAAGCCAGGAGATCCAGGGAAGGTTCGCATCTGTGGAGATTTCAAAATCACCGTTAATCCGGTGCTTCACACGGTGCAGTATCCGCTTCCACAGATTGAGGATATTTTCGCTTCACTGTCTGGCGGGAAACACTTCACCAAGATAGACCTGGCGCAGGCATATTTGCAGATGGAGGTTGAAGAAGGGTCACGCCAATACCTCACGATCAACACGCATCGAGGGTTGTACCGGTACAATAGGCTGGTTTTTGGAGTGGCATCGGCTCCAGCAATTTGGCAGAGGGCCATGGAGCAGGTATTACAGGGAATTCCAGGCACACAATATTACCTGGACGACATTCTGATCACAGGTGATGGTGATGAACAGCATCTCGCTAACTTGGAACTGGTGCTCAACAGACTGAAAGAGTATGGACTTAGAGTAAATCGGCAGAAATGTGAGTTCTTCCAGAAGCGGATCTCGTACTGTGGGCATGTCATTGACCGGGAGGGGCTTCATAAGTCTCCTGACAAGATAGCGGCAGTTGTAAAGGCTCCCGCTCCGGAGAATGTCTCTCAGTTGAGGTCGTTTCTAGGATTAATTAACTATTACCATAAATTTCTGCCAAATCTATCCACGGTGCTGCATCCGTTGAACGCTCTTTTACAGAAAGGGGTACCATGGGACTGGGGCGAAAACTGTAAGAAGGCATTTCGCAAAAGCAAAGAATTGATCACCTCAGAGGAAGTGTTGGCTCACTTCAACCCGACACTGCCTATTCGGTTGGCTTGTGATGCTTCTCCTTATGGTATTGGGGCAGTACTCTCACATAAATTGCCAAATGGCACGGAAAGGCCAGTCGTGTTTGCATCCAGATCATTGACCTCCGCTGAGCGCAACTATGCGCAGATCGATAGGGAGGCCCTTAGCCTTGTATGGGGAGTAAAGAAGTTTAATCATTACCTACAGGGCCAAAAATTCACACTTCTGACGGACCATCAACCGTTGGTGTCCATTTTTAACCCTAAGAAGGGTGTTTCGGTGATGACAGCACAGCGTCTCCAGAGATGGTCTCTTTTCTTAGGGGCACATCAATATCAGATAGAATTCAAAGGTACGAAACAGCATGGCAATGCTGATGGCCTGTCGCGCCTGCCACTACCTGAAGATGAAGACACGACGAAAGTTGACCCTGTTGAGTTATTTCATTCGACCATTATCGAGTGTTTACCTGTCACCAACGCAAGTATTGAAAGAGAAACCAGGAACGACCCGACACTGTCCAGAGTCTACGAGGTGACAGTGAAAGGATGGCCAACACGGGGTGATCCTCTGTTACCGGCATTCTCGGCAAGGCGAGACCAGCTGTCCGTCTGCCATGGTACTTTGATGTACAGGACAAGAGTGATTATTCCTCCCAAGTTAAGGGAAAGAGTTTTAAAAGAACTACATGAAGGTCATCTGGGGGGAGTTAAAATGAAAAGTCTTGCTAGGGCTTACGTATGGTGGCCGGGTATTGACCAACGGATTGAGGAGTTAACGAAGAGCTGCGCTGGGTGTCAAAAAGTGCAAAATGCACCTCCGATAGCACCGCTACACCCATGGGAATGGCCTTCAGCCCCATGGCAACGCGTACACATTGACTTTGCTGGTCCATTCATGGACTCCATGTTCCTAATCGCGGTGGACGCACATTCCAAATGGCCAGAAGTCATCAAGATGAATACCACTACTTCAGAAAAGACAATTGCGTTGTTAAGAACAATATTCGCAAGGAACGGATTGCCAGAACAGATCTGTTCGGACAACGGACCACAGTTTGTATCGGAAGAATTCCAACAATTCTTAAAGAAGAATGGAGTTAAACATTATACCTCTGCCCCATATCATCCGGCGACAAACGGGTTGGCTGAAAGATTTGTCCAGACATTCAAAAAGGCTATTAAGGCCATGAATGATGATCAGATTCCGCTGCAACACAAGGTCGATAAGTTCCTGATGTCATATAGAAACGCCGATCATGCCGTGACTAACCAAAGTCCTGCTATGATGTTTTATAACAGGAGGTTGCGGTCCAAGTTGGACTTGTTAAAACCAAATGTGCGGAGGGAAGTGGAAAACAAACAGTTTCGGCATATTAACAGCAAGACCACTCGAACTTTCGACGTAGGACAACCAGTGATGGCAAGGGGCTATGGAAACGAAAAATGGCAGGCCGGAACAATCCAGGCCAGACAAGGACCTCTGATGTACACCGTAGATATTGGTCATAATGTGATAAGGCGTCATGCGGATCAACTGGTAGAGTCGAGAGCAAGGGTCGAACCCATGGTTGTGACAGAGACAGCTGTGGAAGACGTTCATGAACCTGAAGCATCTACCTCGGCCGAGAATGTATTTGATGATGATGACACCCAATACATTGGCAACCAACTAGAGGAGGCACCTCAACAACAAGAATCAGAGACCACTGAAAGGCGTTATCCAAGCCGAATCAGAAAGCCTCCTGAGAGACTGAACCTTTGAGCTGTTATACCTGAAGTTATATATGTATATATGTTATGTTTATTTGGGGATATGACTGTTAAGCTAAAAAGGGAGGATTGTGGTGTATGTAACCTGTTCCACCTTAAGAGAACTTAAGCCTGGTCCACCTTAAGAAAGGTACTACTTTCTTTGGCTGCTGTATACGTAATACCGGTGGTGACCACACCGGTATATAAGCACAGTGTAATAATATTGTATTCAGTATAGTCCTGACCTCCAACCAGTAAAGACCTGTTGAATTTACTCTTGTGGTCTGTGTAGTAATTCTCACTATAACACACAGACTTAACAAACACAAAACAGATCAGTTTGTATATCGACCCACAAGTGAAGCCTGTGGCCCAGCCACTCAGGCATATACCATTCAACTTAAGGGGGGCAGTAGAGGCCAAAATAAAACAATTGAGGGACATGGACATTATCGAACCTGTAACTGGTCCCACCCCATGGGTAAATCCTGTGGTTATTGTACCAAAAGCGGATAAGGATGTAAGGTTATGCCTAGACATGAGACGAGAAAACCAGGCAATAGTGAGGGAACGATATCCAATCCCCACCGTTGATGAGATACTCCAAGGTATGAACGGCTCGACGGTGTTTAGTAAGCTAGACCTGAAATGGGGTTATCACCAGCTAGAACTGACCCCTGAGTCACGAGAAATCACAACGTTTGCAGTACGTAACGGAGTATACAGGTACAAGAGGCTGGTATTCGGTGTATCTTCGGCTAGTGAGCAATATCAGCACGAGATAGCTAATGCCTTAGCTGGAATAGAGGATGTTGAAAACATCTCAGACGACATTATCGTGCATGCACACGACCAGGAAACGCACGACAGACGCCTGCACGCTATCATGACCAGACTAATGGAAAGTGGACTGTCACTAAACTCAGAGAAGTGCCAATTCAACATGGACCGATTGATTTTCATGGAATCCTGTTGTCTGAAAAGGGCATCGGACCAACAGCAGAGAGAGTGCGAGCAGTGGCAGAAGCTCGGGAACCAGAGAATGCTACAGAGGTGAGGAGTTTCTTGAGACTCATTGGGTACAGTAGCAGATTCATCCCGCAGTTTGCAACGCTATCAGAGCCACTGCGACGCCTGACGAGAAAAGACACACCATTTAAATTTGGATCACAACAGAGACAGTCATTCAGTGCACTCAAGGAAGAGTTGGCCAGAGCCGGCACTTTAGCATATTTTGATAAGGATGCACCAACCAAGGTGATAGCAGATGCCAGTCCTGTAGGTTTAGGCGCAGTACTAGTTCAGGACCAACAGGGACAAGAGGTGCCAATATGCTATGTAAGTCGTAGTTTAACAGACTGTGAGAGGAAATACTCTCAAACAGAGAGAGAGGCCTATGGGCTTGTGAGAGGCTGCATCCATATGTGTATGGCTGAAAATTTAACTTGGTAACTGACCATAAGCCATTACAAGTGATATACGGCCCACACTCCAAACCCTGTGCCTGTATAGAGAGATGGGTACTTAGATTACAGCCGTACGATTTTAAAGTGATACACATTCCAGGCAAGCAAAACATTGCAGACCCACTGTCACGATTGCTGGGGGAGACAGCAAAACAGGAGAGACATTCTCATGGCTCAGATGAATACGTGAGATTTGTAGCTGTGAGTGCGACACCAAAAGCACACACTACTAGAGAGGTGGAGGAAGCCTCTGCTACCGACCCAGAGCTGATTGAGGTACGGAAGGCAAACACAAACAGACATTTTGAGAACTGTAAACCTTATGCAGCAATTGCAAATGAGCTGTGCGTAGCGGGGTACCTAGTTCTTCAGGGAACACGCATCGTGCTACCCACAGTGTTACACGCACGAGCCCTGGTGTTAGCACATGAAGGACACTTGGGAATAGTTGGAACAAAGCAACATCTCAGAACCAAGGTTTGGTGGCCTGGCATGGACAAGGCAGCTGAAAAACACTGTAAAGCGTGCCACGGCTGTCAGATAGTAACCAGACCCGACCCACCTGAACCGTTGAGACCAACACCATTACCGGAGGGCCCCTGGCAGGATGTAGCTATAGACTTACTGGGACCCTTGCCATCCAACCACTCCATTCTTGTGGTAGTTGATTATTATGGTCGCTACTATGAATACAACATCATGACCTCCACAACAACAGAGAAGGTTATTGATAGTTTAGAGTCAATCTTCAGCCGTCATGGTTTGCCAATCACCTGCAAATCTGATAATGATCCCCAATTCAGATCTGAATTATTCAAAGAATACTGTGAAAACAATGGGATCAAACACCTGAAAACGACAGCAAAATGGGCTCAGGCTAACGGAGAAGTCGAGCGCCAGAATGCATCGCTGATGAAGAGAATCAGAATTGCTCAGTCAGAAGGACTAGATTGGAAACGTGAACTTAGAAAATATGTGACTGTGTACAGGAGCATTGGCCATACCATGACAAGAAAGAGCCCGCAGAGATGCTCTTTAAATGGAAAATGAGAGGAAAGCTGCCAGACATTACAGAGTCGCGTGCAGATATGGAAGTACGTGACCGGGACGCAGAACAAAAAGGCAAGTCCAAACTCTACGCAGATGAACAGCGGAGAACACAATACTCAGAGGTGGAAGTTGGTGACACGGTGCTGGTACGGCAGGACAAAGTGGACAAGTTCACCACTCCTTTTAATGCCACACCGCACAAAGTTTTGAGTAAAACAGGGAGTCACGTAGTAGTAGAATCTCCAGAAGGAGCATGCTACTCGAGAAACACTACGTTTGTGAAGAAATACAGAACCAATGAACCAAAGGAGACACTCCATGAGCAGGAGGAAACACAAGGGACTGAGGACAGTATAGTAGATCCTGACACACATACCACTGTGACACAGGCAATACCCACTGACACCAACATGTCAGACATACCCAATACAGCCAGACCTCAAAGGGTTAGAAGAAAACCCCAAAGACTGTCTGATTATGTCACAACATAAACTGTGCGAGAACTGCATGGGTGATGTTAAATGTTTAAACCTGGGAATTGTTTAGTTGTGTGGTAAGATACAAGTTTGTAAAAAGTTTATAAACCAAATAAGTTATGCAGTGTTATTGTAAGCAACTGTTTGTAAACTGCAAGTTTGTTTCCAAGGAAAAGGGGGATGTCGTGTATTGATTGCGAGTTTGACACCAGTCAATACGGTAATGTAATGTGTGAGTTTAACACCAGTTAATACGGTAATGTAATGTGCATTGCATTATGGGAATTACCCAGGAAAGCTGCAGTCAGCCATTTTAGGAATAAAGTAAAGATCACAGTTATGAGCCCGTCTGCCTGACGCTGATTTAATTCGACGTATCTACACGCTTGATTGAATGCATTAAAGCATAGATAGAACAACACCCATCTCCAGTGTGACCTGCTGGGAAACCCCTCTCCCCACCTTGACTGAGTGCTTCCTCAACTGAGGCATATACCAGAAGCATGGTGAACATTTATTTCCTTTCCTCCTGGACATCCGATTCGGATGAAGACCAACCGCAGCAACACGAGCAACAGCAGCACCAACAGCAGGAGCAACAACAGGAGTGGCAAGCTGCTGCTCACCCACCTGAAGCTGCACAGACCAGAAGGCACCAGTGCGCGACCACATTGCTGCCTGGGATGCAAGGGATGTACTCATGTTGGCTAGATTTGCTTAGCCTGCACAATCAGACACTTTTGCCTCGCACCTTCTTACCAGACCATCGAAAATGGACAAGAACCTGCGGATTCTTATTACTCTGACCACCATATTGACAATTGCAAGTTGCCCTAAGCCCTCAATGTGGAAGACACAATTGCAAAATGACACAGGCCACAACTTCAACAGTTTGCCATCAAATCTATTTATGATACCATGACAAGGATGGCTGGTCAAAAAACAATACATCACAACACCCAAGTGACTATCCTTGTGACTACTTGTGCTATATCTTCCTCTTACGCATGCACCTACGTGATGCTTCCCCTCTGGCTTCAGCAGATGTGGTGGCCCCTTGTGTAAGGTTCGCAAAATTCCCACATTCCCCCAAGGTTATGAATAAAAGGGACCCTGTATGGACAATTTTAAAAGGGATACCCAAAAAGATGGCGTCCGCACCTCGTGACCATAAGCCTGTAAGATTTTAAAAGCATGGACTCTAGAACAAGCAGACAGCTTTGGGAAATCGAAACTTAAAATGCATTTCTGTGAAAAGGACTTTGTGTTTGAGAAAACCAGACAGCTTAGGCAAACACTGAATATGCATTGCGTCAGATCGAAACAGATCAAGCCCAGCTAGGCCTAAGCATAAGGCCATTAGTTTGTCTGCATATATAATCGGAAACAGCTCAAGGGAGCCACCAAGGCCGGACAGGCCGATTAAAATGCATTAATGACAATACAACCCGGACACCGGGGCCATCATGTAGTGTCCGAGTATAAATAATACACAGACTGCAGGAGAACAATAATAACAGGTATTTACTGAACAGAGGGTAACTTAAGACTGACGTACAGAAGCCTGCTATGGCTTTATATACAGGGGTGGTCACTGCCGGTACTGCAGTATAGAATCAGTTCTTCTCTTAAAGGTACATGCACAACAATTCCTTCCCTTTTAGATAAACAGTACATAACATTCATTTAACAACTAAATAATAACTAATTACAATTACAATTTTCTCTGTACTATATACATCAACTGAAATAATCATTTATAAGTTCAGTCTTTGAGGAGGCTTCCTGATCCTGACTGGATAGCGCCTTTCTCGAGTATCCTGTTCTTGCGGCGGAGTTGATTCTGGCTCATTGTCATTGGTTGGTTCGTCAGCTTCCAATACCACTGCTTCTGAGGTAGACGCAATCTGCACTTCGGGTTGATTACCAGGTGCACCTGCTCGTGGTATGGGTTTGGCTTGTTCCTGTGACTCTAGAATCTGGTCAGCATGGTGACTCACGATACGCTCTCCAACGTCCACTGTATACATTAGTGGTCCCTGCTGTGTGCATATCGTTCCTGGCTGCCATTCTTCTGTTCGGTAGTCGCGGGCCAAGACTGGTTGCCCTATCTTGAAGCTCCTGGTTGGCTTCTCATTTATGTGCTGGAATTGCTTATCCTCAACATCTCATCTTATGTTTGGTTTGAGCAAGCCCAGGCGACATCTTAGCCTTCGTTTGAAGAACATTACGGCTGGAGCTTGGTTGGTGACTGCATGTGTCGCATTCCGGTAAGCAAACAAGAAATTATCCACCTTGTGTTGTAGTGGTATGTCGTCATTATACATTGCCTTTATGGCCTTTTTAAAGGTCTGAACAAACCTCTCAGCCAATCCATTTGTGGCTGGATGATATGGGGCAGATGTGTAATGTTTCACCCCATTATTCCTCAGAAACCTCCGGAAATCCTCGGACACAAACTGTGGTCCATTGTCGGAGCAAATCTGTTCTGGCAAGCCATTCCTGGCGAAGATGGTCCGTAGGACTGCAATAGTTTTCTCCGTGGTGGTGGAGGACATTTTGATGACCTCTGGCCATTTCGAATGGGCGTCCACAGCGATTAGGAACATTGAGTCCATAAATGGACCAGCAAAATCAATGTGTACCTGTTGCCATGGAGATGAGGACCACTCCCATGGATGTAGCGGGGCCTGTGGTGGAGCGTTTTGGACCTTCTGGCATCCTGTGCATCTCTTGATCATATCCTCGATTTCTTGATCGATTCCCGGCCACCACACAAACGCCCTGGCTAGGCTCTTCATTTTTACCCCTCCCAGATGACCCTCATGAAGCTCATTGAGCACTCTATCTCTCAACTTGGGTGGAATTACCACTCGGGATTCACACATCAAGGTCCCCCGGCACACTGACAGCTGTTCTCTCCTTGGCAAGAATGCTGGCAACAGTGAGTCGCCATGTGCTGGCCATCCCTTCACCATCAAATCATAGACCCGAGAGAGTGTCGGGTCATTTCGGGTTTCCTTCTCTATACTTGAGTTTGTAACAGGTAGACATTTGACTATGGTCGCATGGAATATCTCAACAGGGTCCACTGCAGGTGCTTCCTCTACCGTAGGCAACGGTAGGCGCGACAGCCCATCAGCGTTTCCATGCTGTTTCGTACCCTTGTACTCTATGTCTCATTGATGTGCCCCTAGAACAAGTGACCATCTTTGCAGCCGTTGCGCCGTCATCACCGGAACGCCCTTCTTTGGGTTAAAAATGGAGACCAGGGGCTGATGATCAGTCAGTAGGGTGAATTTCTGCCCGTGCAGATAGTGATTGAACTTCTTCACCCCCCACACCAGGCTGAGGGCCTCCCTGTCAATCTGGGCGTAGTTACGCTCGGCTGAGGTTAACGAGCGCGATGCAAAGGCTATTGGCCTCTCTGAACCGTCAAGGAATTTGTGTGACAGCACCACTCCGATGCCATAGGGAGACGCATCACATGCTAACCGAATCGGTAGTGTTGGATTGTAGTGGGCCAATACTTCTTTTGAAGTGATTAGGCATTTACATTTCTGAAAGGCACGCTTACACTCATCACTCCATTTCCATGTTACTCCAGTTTGTAGCAGGGCGTTCAGTGGGTGCAGAATTGTAGATAAATTCGGCAAGAACTTATGGTAGTAGTTCACCAACCCGAGGAACGACCTCAGTTGCGACACATTTTGCGGTGCTGAAGCCTTGACTACAGCCTCAATCTTGTCCGGCGACTTATGCAACCCTTCCTCATCAATCATGTGGCCACAGTACGAGATTTGTCTCCTGAAGAACTCGCATTTGGGACGGTTGGCTCGTAGCCCATATTCCTGTAATCTCGTGAGCACCTGCTCCAGGTTGGCAAGGTGTTCACTGTCATTTTCGCCCGTACCCAGGATGTCGTCCAAATAACACTGGGTCCCCGGAATCCCTTGAACGACTTGTTCCATCGCCCTCTGCCAAATAGCCGGGGCTGATGCTACCCCGAATACCAGTCAATTGTACTGGTAAAGGCCTTTGTGAGTGTTTATCGTGAGGTATTTCCTAGATGCTTCTTCCACCTCCATTTGTAGATACGCTTGGGCCAGATCAATCTTTGTAAAGCATTTCCCTCCAGATAGTGAGGCGAAAATATCTTCTATCCGTGGAAGTGGATATTGTACTGTGTGCAGGACTGGGTTCACAGTTACCTTGAAGTCCCCACAGATGCGAACCTTCTTCGGTTCCCCAGGCGTGCTGCTCAATGATTTCTTCATTACAGGAATGATGGGTGTGGCCCACTCGCTCCAGTCCTTTTAGAGTCCCAAGTCCTTGTTGGAACACCCCTTTCGCATCAGTTAGAATCTTTGACAGTCGTCCAGGTGTGACGTCATCATCCTTTTTATCAGTCACAGTTAGCGCCTGAATGGAATGCCAATCCAATTGTATTTTTCGGATCCATTCACGTCCCAATAATGGTGGTCCTCCATCTGGTAGTATAAATAGACACAGTTTCTGTGTTTCCTTGCCGTTGTATTCAACTGGCACCCCTATTTTTCCTCTGGGGTAGACTTTTTGCCCCATGTATGTCTTCAATACAATGGGCGTGTCCTTCAAGGGTATGTGTGAGAATAACCGCTCATAGTCTCGTCAATTCATAACAGTTAGGGCTGATCCTGTGTCCAATTCCATCTTTACTGGGGACCCTGCTATCATGAGGGTGACCCAAATGGTTCGGTGATCCTCCTTTGTGATCACGTTGTATAACTTTAGACAACTTAGTCTCCTGCTCCCGGAGTCCTTATCACTCTCCTGATCTTCCGAACTACTGTCTGTCAATTTCTTTACTTTCTTGTACTTTTCCTTAGTAGTTCTTGTAGTGTTGGTTTTCTTTCCCGACCTGCAGACTCTTGCTATGTGTCCCATTTTCCCACATTGCCTGCATATTTTGTCCTTAAACCAGCAGTCCTTCTGATCATGGGTTGTTCTGCCGCAGCGATAGCACTTTTCTGCTCCATACGCCATTTCGTTAGCGCTGTACTCCTGTGGTTTCTGTTGTATTTCCGCAGCTCCCCGTGCTGCTGCTTCGTAGGATACTACCACGCTGAAAGCCTATTCTAGCATCAGGTCCTTTTCCAAAAGTAGTCGTTTCTGGGTTCCTTCACTCTGGAGCCCGCAGACAAACTTATCCCGTAAGGTGTCTGCCAGTCCTGCTCCGAACTGGCAGTACTTCGATAACTTGCGTAGTTCCGTAAGATAGTCAGCATTGCTCTCATCTTTGTGCTGGTTTCTTTTATGGAACTTGAATCTTTCTGCTATCAGCAGCAGTGTAGGGTTTAGGTGTTCCTGTAAGATATTAACAATCTCCTCAAAACTTTTCTCCATTGGTTTAGCTGGGGTAATTAAATTCCGCAATAGGCCGTACGTTCTCGCGCCCATCAAATTTAATAATACCGACGCCTTCTTTCCATCGGCCACCTCATTTGCCTTGCAGTACACTTCAATTCTTTCCACATACGTGGTCCAGTCTTCTACCTCGTTGTTGAAAGCAGTGATACTGCCACTTTTCGGCATCTTGGGTGATTTAAAATGGCGCCTCCCGCGCTTTTTCTTCTTCACCAATGGATTAAAATGGCGCCTCCCGCGCTTTTCCTTCTTCCCCAATGGAATAAAATGGTGCCTCCCGCACTTTTCCTTCTTCCCCTTGCTGCCACGCTGCTCCTAGCGTTCTGCAGGGTAATGGCGGCGACCCACGGCTTTGGCGCGTCTCACTTTTCCTTCCCCTTGTTTTATTTTCGCTATGCTGCCCGGTTCTTGAGCACCGACCGTGCCCTGTGCGCTCCACCCTCTCTCTCTTTTCCTCCCGATGACTCTGCACGGCCCCTTTGCAGAGCCGCTCGATCGAGCTCGAGCCCACCACAGTCTGGCAGGGTTAGCGCACTACCTGCTACCAGCACGATTTGCTGGAACACCTTGACTGGGGAGCCAAGCCCAACTCTCCACAGCCTCTCCTGCAACTCTCCAAACTCCGATGGATCCTTGGGCGGTTGCCCGCGGTCGATGCCTGTTGTTCTGGCTTCGACCTCCAAAAGCTTCTTCTCAGGGAAAGATCCCCGTGAGGTGATGCAGCACTGCAGGTGAGTTCAAACCTGTTCGTCGCCAATGTAGTGTCCGAGTATAAATAATACACAGACTGCAGGAGAACAATAATAACAGGTATTTACTGAACAGAGGGTACTCTTTTATTTGGACCCAAAAAAAACCAATTCGACTGTAAATAAACAAAAGTTCAACTAAAGCTTAACAAATCAAATTAAAATTTGGTTTTCCGTGTTGATGATGCACTCCAGTCCCCGCGGCGCCCACCGGTCGCGGAAATACTCAAGCGCACCGGCGGACACCGCGTGCTCCATCTCCAGGGCCACCCGGGCGCGAACATGGCCGCGGAAGAGATGCAGGCAATCCGGCTGGACGACCCCCTCGACCGCCCGCTGCCTGGACCAATTGATGGCTCTTTTAGCCAGGCCCAGGAGCAGGCCCACAAGGAGGTCCTCCAACCTGTCCGCTCCCCTCCGCACCGGGTGACCGTAGATCAAGAGCGTGGGACTGAAGTGCAACCAAAAATCGAGGAGCAGCCCCTTCAAGTAGTGAAAGAGGGGCTGCAACCTCTCACAATCCATATAAACGTGAAACACGGACTCCTCCAGGCCGCAAAAAATGCAGGCGGCCTGGGAGTCCGTGAACCTACTTAAAACCTTATTGCACGGGACCGCTCCATGCAACACCCTCCAGGCCAAATCCCCGATGGAACAAGGGAGGACTCCCGCATAGAGAGCCCTCCATTGGGGACCTCCGCTACCGCCGGTCGGCAAAACGCCACGCCAAGGCGTGTCCGGACGGTAGACGAAGATGGCAAAGTGGAGAGTGTGCAGGAGCAGCCCGTACAGGAAACCCCTCCGCGCGGAATGAAAAGGCACGGAGGGTATTTCCTCGAGACGGCTCAAGTTGTGAGGCGCCGGTTCCCGAGGGGAGTTTCGGGGCCGGGCGCCGATGAGGAATTCCGTCCGAACGGGGGTAAGCTCGGACGGGATCACCCCACGTGCTTGAGCCGCCTCGATACACCTAGTGGAGTCGGGGCCCAGTGCCGCTTTTACCGATTCGATGGTTTCGACCGCGAGCTGGATGTTGGCCCAGGACAGGCGCCGCGCCAGCTCCTCCGGCGCCATCCAGCCCGCTCCTCCGCCATCGAGCAGGTCCCCGACTCTGGTCACCTTGCCAGCCACAGCCCTACCCTCCGCCAGCCGCCCGAACCCGTGTTCGTGGAGGTGCGGATTCCTGAGCAGCGGCTCCCGAAGGAGAGCCGCCGCTCCTGACGGGGGAGAGCTCCGCCTGGAAGCGACGTAGTTCCAAACCCATAGTAGTTCCTGGTAGAAGACAGGCAGCTCCCGCAGGCCGGCACGCCTGCTGCCCACTTTCGCAAACAGGAGCTGCATGTCGTAATTGAGGCCATGCAGCTGGCGGAAGAAAAACGTCGCCAGCGCACACCATCTCGGAGGATTCTCGACGTACAGGTATCTCTGCAGCGTCTGAAGACGGAAAGTCGCAGCCTGGGTGCGAAGGCACACCAGCGCCTGACCGCCCTCCCTAAGCGGGAGACACAGAACCGCGGCAGAGACCCAGTGCTTCCTTTTGTCCCAGAAGAAGTCGATGAGCTTCTTCTGAATCTTGGCGACAAACGCAGGGGGAGGGATCAAAGTGACCAACCGGTACCACAACATGGCGGCCACCAGCTGGTTTATGACCAGCGCTCGACCCCTGTAGGACAACACTCGGAGCAGTCCTGTCCAGCGTCCTAGGCGAGCGGTGACTTTGGCCTCCAGCTCTTGCCAGTTCGCCGGCCAAGCGTCCTCGGCAGGGCTAAGGTAGACTCCCAAATAGAGGAGGTGCGTGGTGCTCCAGGCGAAAGGCCTGAACTCCTCCGGCAGGGAGTCCACCCGCCACTGACCCACCAGGAGTCCGGAACATTTCTCCCAGTTGATCTTGGCGGAGGATGCGTCCGAGTAAATCTGCTGGCATTCCCGCATCCTCCGCAAGTCAGCGGGATCCGTGACCGTGAGGAGCACGTCATCGGCGTAAGCCGAGAGGACCACCTCCACGCCCGGCCCTTGCAGAGCCAGTCCCGTCAACCTCTTCCGCAAGAGGCGCAGGAAAGGCTCCACGCAAATGGCATATAACTGACCGGACATGGGGCATTCCTGACGCACCCCCCTCCCGAAGCGAAGGGGCGCCGTCAAGGACCCGTTAACTTTAATCAGACACTCCGCGGCGGCGTACAGAAGTCGGATCCGGGCGACGAAATGCGTCCCGAACCCGAATGCGCGCAGAGTCCCGAAGAGATACTCGTGATCCACCCTGTCAAACGCCTTCTCCTGATCCAGGGAAAGGAAGGCGACCGACAGACCAGCCCTCTGGGAGTGGTGGACCAGTTCCCGGACCAGATGGATGTTATCGTGGATGGTCCGGCCCGGGACCGTGTAGGACTGGTCGGGGTGGATCATGTGGGCCAGCACGGTGCCAAGGCGAGCAGACATGGCCCTGGCAAAGATTTTATAGTCCGTGCTGAGGAGGGAGACCGGGCTCCAGTTCTTAAGGAGGCGGAGATCGCCCTTCTTAGGCAGCAGGACAATGACCGCCCTGCGCCAAGAGAGGGGCATCTCCCCGGTCGCCAAACTTTCCCCCAGGACCCGCGCGTAGTCGCCCCCCAAGACGTCCCAGAACGCCCTATGGAACTCCACGGTCAGCCCGTCCAGCCCCGGGGACTTTCCCCTAGAGAGCTGGCGGAGGGCGCCAGTCAGCTCCGCCAGACTTAGCGGAGCGTCCAATTTTTCGGCGCCCTCCGGGCCAACCTTCGTCAGGTCCTCCCACAAAACTCTGCGCGCATCCTCGCTGGACGGATCCGGAGAGAACAGAGCCCCGTAATAGGCGCGGGTCTCCACGCTGATTCCCTCCGGATCCGAGACCAGAGATCCGTCATCGGCCAGCAGCCCCAAGAGCTGCTTACGGACCCCCCGTCTTTTTTCCAGCGAGTAGAAGAAGGGGGAGCCGCGGTCCAGGTCCCGCAGGAGCTGGATCCGCGACCTCACGTACGCGCCTCGGGACCCGACGAGCTGCAGGTCCTTCAGCGCGCCCTTCTTCTCTTCGTACACCTTCCGCAGGGCCGGGTCCTCGACGACCTGACCGAGACGGGACTCCAGGTCGAGCACCTCCTTCTCCAACCGCCCGACCCGGGCCTCCCGCCTCTTGGTCGACCCCTTCGCGTACTCCTGACAGAAGAGACGGATGTGAGCCTTGCCCACATCCCACCATAGCCTCAAGGAGGGGAAGCCCCCCTGCTTCCTTCTCCAGTCGGCCCAGAATCGACGAAACGAATCCCGGAACCGTGCGTCCTCCAGCAGCAGGTTGTTAAAATGCCAGTACACGGACCCCCCCCGCGCGCGCAGCGGAGCGAGCTCCGCCCACACCAGGTGGTGGTCCGTGCACGGCACCGGCCGCATGGAAGCTGCCGGAACGCAGGAGACGAACGCCCGGGAAATGTAGAGGCGGTCAATTCTGGACCTTCCTCCCCCAGACCTCACGCTAGTGAAGGCGCTGGAGTCGGGGTGGAGATTTCGCCAGACGTCCACCAAGTCGAAGGACCCAACCAGGTCCCTCAACTTCTCCATCGCC
The DNA here is from genome assembly GCF_052327205.1 of Somniosus microcephalus. Classification (NCBI taxonomy): domain Eukaryota; kingdom Metazoa; phylum Chordata; class Chondrichthyes; order Squaliformes; family Somniosidae; genus Somniosus; species Somniosus microcephalus. The sequence continues at coordinate 145,365,579 of NC_140999.1, forward strand.
GCCGGGCTTCGCGGGGGACCCGAACGGTCCCTCGCCTCGAGGGTGCAGTTAAAATCCCCCCCCGAGGATGACGCACTCGCCCACGTCGACGGAGCCCAAGAGAGCGGACACTTCTTCGAAGAAGCGCACTTGCTGCGCACTGGTCTGAGGGGCGTACACGTTCACTAGATGGAGCGGCACGCCCCCCAGGCGAACAGTGACATGGAGCAAGCGGCCCGGCACGTGCTCCTTGACCCCCAAGATCTCCGGCTGAAAATGCGGGGCCAGCAAGATAGCCACCCCGCTGGAATTGTTGGAGAGGTGACTCATGCTGACCCCTCCTTGCCACTCCAGGAGCCACGTGGCTTCGTCTCCCGGAACGGTGTGGGTTTCTTGCAGGAAGCACACCGCATACTTCCCGTCCCGAAGGACCGAGAAGTTATTGAATCTGCGGCGCGCCTCCCTGCTGCCGTTGATGTTGAGGCTGGCTATGGTTATCTTCATGTCAGAAGCATAGTGCAACCTCTACCTACACCTAACGGGGCGAGGAAGCGCAGCCGCTGGTCCGCCGCCACTTCCTCAGCAGCCCAGTGAGAAACGTTGTGAGCCGACGCAGCTCGAGTGGGTTCACACCCTCGTCCGCGCCCAAGATCTTAACGGCGGCGCGGACGGAATCGATGAGCAGCGCCAGCTCCGACCACCTGTCGAGGGCCAGCCGGACCTTATTGCGCTGACCCAGGCACGTGGCCATAAAATCCCGGAGTTCCCTTACGGAAATGAGGGGAGACTCGGCAAGGGGCACGAGGTCATCCATCGCCACGTCGGCGCTGGAGTCCGAATCGTCCTCCGTACCCATCACCGAGTCCCCATCCTCCTCCAGGGGGTCGTCACCAGCGGCCGACCCGTCCGCCGCGCAGTGCGAAGCGAACGACTCGGCCGCGCCAGCCAGCCCCGCCTCCGCCCGGATCCCACCCCCAGGATCGGCGGCAGAGGATTTCTCCCTGGGCTCCTCTAGGGGTGCCGGGCCAGAAGACGGCGGCGGTTCAGAGCTCCCCTCCGCCTCAGACGCCGGAACGACCGGAGAAACCGGGGAGAGAACAATTTCCAGCTCCTCCAGTACGTCCGGCACCAGAGACGCAGCCAGGGGGCCATCCTCCTCCCCGCCACCAACCTCCGACCCAGCGGACGGGGGGTTTTGAATTAAAAGCTCTACCAGGACGAGCATCCCCTGGGAGACGTCCGGGTCGCATTGGGCGAGCTCATTAACCTCGAGCTCGCCCGACCCAGCCCCCAGGCTGCCCGACCCGGCGAGGGGTAACGACACCGATAAAAGGTCAACTTCAATTACTGCCGCGGGTTGTTCCGCAACCCCCCCCACGGGCAGGGTCTCATCCCCATCCCCGGGAGGCACGTGCTGGACAGACACATCTGCCTCAGCCTCCCGAGGGACAGGCGACCCCTGCCGATCGCTGGTGATGACGACAGCGCTGGGGGGACGGGGGGGCGCAGTACCCGCAGCGGGCGACGACTCCCCCTGCTCGGAGGGACCTTCCTCCTCCCGGTCCTCCTCCTCATCCAGGGGGTCGCGCCTTCTTTTTAGCACGGAGGGAGCGAGGGAGACCTCCATGTCTGCAAAGGCCTCCTCCTCGACTCCCTCCGGCGGAGCAGGTTTGTCGGCTTCCTCGGGCCCGAGCCCGGCCGCAGGTATTGGCATTACCGCTGCGGCGGTTGCGGCCACAGGCTCGGGCACGGGGCCCCTCCCGCTCACATCTGCCCTGATCAACTCCGCGAGGAGCGCGGGTGTAAGGGGCTCAAGGGGCAAGGGCTCACCATCCACGGGGGGACCTGCCCTAAGGTGCTTCTTTTTTCCCCGCGCCTTCTTTCCGGCCGGACACGCTCCCTCCCCCCCGCCGGAGGCCTTGGTGGCATCGGCCCCCGACGTCAACCGCGCATCAGACGTACTTGACGCGCGGGCAGGTCCGGGGGGAAGGGCGGCGGCGGTGGCGCCAGCCTCGGCCGCACGAGATGATCCGGCGGCCTTGGAGGCAGGGCAGTTCCTCCTGATGTGCCCCACCTCCCTGCAGGCATGGCACCTCACACCGTCCGACGTCCAAAAGGCGCGGTAGGCTGTCCCCTCGTGGAGGATGACGAACGCCCCTTCAGTGTCCTCCTCCCGCGCCAGCTGGATAAACAGCTGGCGCCGGAAGGAGAAGACGTGGCGAAGGCTGGCCTCCCGGAAGCCGAGCGGGATGGGCGTGATCCCCGACCTCACCTCCCCAAGTTGTCGCAAATGGGGAAGGAGGAGCTCACCAGGAACATAGGGCGGGACGTTGGAAATAATGATCCTCTGCGCGGTGGCCTCGAGAGGATCCACCGGCAGGAAGGTCCCGCCCACGGTGAGCCCCTTGGTGACAGCCAGGGACACCGCCCGCTCCGACCCCAGGAAGAACACAGCCTTCCCATACATTTTCGAGGCCGCGACGATGGCTGAGGGGCCGACAACCCCAGCCATGGCCTTGACGCAGGCCTCGATGGTCATAGTGGGGTGAGTGTAGCTCTTCACCCCAAGCTTTTTTGTTATTAATCGAAAAGGTGACGGGGCAGCAGGAACAGCGGGAGCAGCTGTGGCTGTGGCTACCACTCTCGCATAGGTCCCGGCTGGCCCCGCCACCGGCGAAGATGCAGTCGCCATTCTGGGGTGCTTTTTTTAAGGGCTACACTCACCCCAAGTCACAGGCCTGAAGGTGTTAATGGCCTCGGTGTATATATATTTTTTTGTCCTCTATTGAGCAGAGGGAGCTGATTAAAATGAGGACACACCTCTCTCCTTATTGATTTAAATTGGGAGAGGAGCCCTCGCCCCTCTGCTCAATTGGCAATTAATAAAATAGATGAAACTAAGGTGCCTTAGAAAGACAGGCAGAGAGAGACAAAGAGAGAGAGAGAGGTGGGGGGGTGGGAAGGAGGGAGGCCGCAAAGGGCAGTGTTGCCACTCAGGATGGTGGGTGGGTGTAGGCAGGGTTGCACTCTCCGATGGAAAAAGTCTTTGGTGATGGTGGTCTTCTGGCAGGGGGAGAAGACGTCTTCACCTGGAAAAGCTGGAGAAGCCCAGGCTTAGTCCTGCAACAGGTCTTAACAATGTAATTAAATTAAATTAAGGACTTCACCTTGGGCAGCTCCAAGCTCTCCCAGGGCAGGCAATAGAAGGGATGCTAATTAGTGGTGTGTGTGGCCTAGCTTTTAACAAGAGCACACACACTACACCCCTTGATGATCCGGCCTTGCTTCTTCTTTTCTCCCCCCACCTAAAATACAAAGTCTTGGGAGAGTGCCCCAAATAACACCCACCTGTAGATGTTCCGGATGAAGTTTTCTTCCCTCCTTTCAAGCAGTTGGTTTCTCTCCCCTCTCTCCCTCTCCTGAAGTGGAGGCCAAATTGGGGAGGCAGTGATAGAAAGGCCTCTCCCCTGGTTGATGTTGATGTAGGCCTCCTTTCTCCTTCTCCTCCTCTGTCCTCTCCAGGCACCTCAGTTGATGTAATGATGGTGGAGTTGGTGGTGGTGGTCCAACGTTCTCCTCCTCTTCCTGGTCAGGGGACCACCACTTTAATCCACTCTCCAAAGTCTGGCTGCTCCCTCTGCTCGTGCTTGCAACTGAACAGAGGGTAACTTAAGACTGACGTACAGAAGCCTGCTATGGCTTTATATACAGGGGTGGTCACTGTCGGTACTGCAGTATAGAATCAGTTCTTCTCTTAAAGGTACATACACAACACATCAGGTGTGATAAATGGTCATATAAAGCCAGTTAACTTAGATCGGTATAATTATATTAAACGAGCCCGCCTAAATTGGACAAAAGACTGACCTGATTTGGCACGCAGATAAGGGCCTTCGACAGGAGTATAATTGTAGGCCTATTGGTAGCCACGCTCTCTTCCTCCTGCGCTTGCTACCTGGCCACTGTCCGTGTTTTCCCCAAATCCATCAGGGATGCTTGGTACCGCACCAGGCAAACACAGGCAGACCAGGCCAGACGAGACAAGATGAGACAAGACGAGATGAGATGAGACGAGACGAATTGGAAGAAGATTGAAGAACGCTTCGAATAATCGGGCCTTCAATCCAGCTAACCTGCGAATGTCTTCATGCAAAATTCAACAACTGCCACCCGAAGAAGAAGAACAATCATCCCTGCGAGGTAAAGTACCCAAGCAAATACTTTAATCTCGGGGTACTTTACCTGGACGACGCCCTTGCAGCGCCCTGAGACCACGTGATGACGGCAGGCCCCAGAGAGCACAAAGAGCGAACCCCAAACCCCACAACCATTTTAACTCAGCAGATTTTGACTTGGTGAGCATGAATTCCTGGCCCCTCTTAGCTTAATCTAGTCAGGTATAGGGGTGGGATAAGGATAAGGGGATTGTTAATATAGTTGTTTTCCCTCGATGTGCCGTGTGTTCCCCATTCCCATTTAAGTGTATTCTTTTGATAAGCCTGTGACTACATAGTGATTTCTCAGTATTTGTAATTTTTATCATCGTTTTAATGAAGTTTACGGTTTTCTTGTACCAAACCAATTGTCTACTCGTTTTCTGTATCGCCGCCTGTACCTACGTCCGGTGTCGCGAACCCAGGGGTGTGGGAGCGATTCGAACCGCTCACAGGCAGTCAGGGGCATAACTGGGCGTCCTCTGGCGTTGCGAACCTGTGAGGGCTAGGCGTCAGTCTGCTGCTCCTGTGGCTGTGCAGGGGCTGAGACGCCCATCTCAGTTGGGTGAGGACTCTTGTGGGGCTTTGACGGAGGGCTTTGCAGTGGCATGGTCGTGTGAGTGCTTGGAGAGGAGCCCTCACTTCCTTGTTGTCTGCCACCAGCATCCCTCTCATGGATCAGCCCCACTTCAGAGCTAGCAAGTGGCTTGACAGCACCTTGCTGCACTGCAGGGGGCCATGAGGACCCGTTTCTGTGCTGGAAGTCCTACTCCAGAGGACTTCCATGAAGGTCTGGTTTGTATGCTCAATAGCTCACCATCGCTCTTCAAGAGATGCCATTCTATTCTGAACAATTACCATGTTTTCAAGACCCTGGCGACTAAGCTCCTCCATGGCCATAGCCATCCTCTCCTCTACCTTAGCCATCCTTTCCTCTATGGTAGCCAGCCTTACCATGGAGGTAGCCATCCTTTCCACGAAGGTTGCCATCCTTTCCGCGGTGATGCGTTCATGCGCCAATGCCTCCACACAGGCTCTGCTCATGTTCGTGATGGACTCCTCCATTCGTTCCACACTTGCGCGACCCTGGAGACAAAACCTGCCAGAGACTCCTGCACCTGTTCCTGGAGTTCCAGCACTGCTCTCCTTCTGGATGGACCTGGAGGCACAGGGTCGACATGCAGCTGAGCTGAGCTGGCAGAGTCCTGCACCCTCCTACGAGGAATCTCCACTGCTGTCCCTGTCTCCACCATCTGCTGATGCTCACTTGTGAGCTGTGATACACCAGGTGACAACACTACTCTATCTCACGAAGGTCTCACCGATGTGTGAGTGTCTGCGCTGGTGCTGGGTGCGCTGAATTCTGCTGACGCTGCGCCCTCAGAGGTTGCAGCTTCCTCTGAGGAGTCTGGAGGCTCAGGCTGTTCCTCCTGGACAGTGGGGATGTGGGCTTTCGATGGTCCTGTGGGGGAGTAAAGGAAAGAGTTAGAGATGTGAGGTCAAGGTTACATGCACATTGAATAGTGCAGATGATCATAAGTCAATCTGTTAGAGCATCAGAATCATTATCAGTGACTCATGCAATGTCAATGAGAGAGATGTCAAACTATTCTGTCACCAACTTGCTGTGATGCGCCTGTCTGTACGTCCCCCACTTGGGAATCATCCTCAATCCCGGCAATTTCCAGAGCCTCCTCCTCCCAGGCGGTGAGCTGGGCTACTGAGGGTGGCCCTCCTCCTGTCATGGCTCTTTCCCTCTTATTGTGGGCTCTCTTTTCCTGCAATGAGGGACACAAGTGGAGTTTGAGTGAGAATGAAGGAGTGAGTGTGGAGAATCCATAGCATAGATGCTTAAAAGGAGACCAAGGACACTCCCTGTGTGTTGTAAGTTGTTTCTGTTTCATCACAGTGATAGCAGTGTGAGGGCTGCATGGTCGAATAGTTAAGCGAATGTGACCATAGAGGGAGAGGGAAAGGGTAAGGGTGCAGGGATGTAAGTGTCAAGTTGGATGTAGAGGAAGAGGTTAGCAAAGCAGAGTGCTGGTGAGGAGAGATGATGGGGTACAGATTGAGGGTGATGGGAAAGTCATACTCACTTTTCCTGTGCGGAGAAGGTCATGAAACCTCTTCCTGCACTGCAGCCAGGTTCTGCGGCTCATCGAGATGGAGTTGACCGCCTGGGCCACCTGCAGCTACACAGCTTTAGTTTGCTGGGGTGGCTTTTTTCTCCCCAAGGAAGGGAAGAGCACCTCCTTATTGGATCTTGCTCCCTCCACCAGAGCTTGGAGGGAGGCCTCATCGAAGCGTGGAGCACACTTTGACCTACTGGTGGACATAGTCGATCAATGAAGTGCTTACTACAATGGCCATAAAGTTTGCAGTCTTCAGAAGAAGCAAGGTTGCTTGCAGGCCTTAAAGCCAGCAGCATTGATGCCGTCATCGGAGGCGACTTTCTGGATGAAAAGACTCATTGGGCCAGGGGTTCCCACATGCTGGAAATCAGTTGCCCAATTAGGGGAAAATCGCACTTTTTCCCCACTTCACTTCGGAGTTGGGATCCTGACACGAATGCCACCTAATATGCCCCAGCCCGCCCACAATGGCAAAATCCAGCCCTAGTCTACGTGCAGGCTAACCAGTGGTCATTTAAGGGAACCACTGCAAGCTGCCACCAAAAAGGTAAGATTATTAAAAATACTTACCTGAATGTAGAGCCAGGAGGAGCAGGAGTGTTCCTCCTGGCTCCGCTGCAATGCCGAAGAGAGTTGCTGGCTCCCATTCGGCCCCCTCCCAATCGCCCTTTCCCTTTTGATTGTCCCATCTCTTAACTACCTCCCACACCCTGCCAGGACCTACCTGAGGACGTGCAGTGGGCTGAAATCCAATGTCAATTTGCAGGTGAGCTGCTTGGGGACGCCCAGCATGCATCCACATCTCATGGGTCCCATTTAAATGAGGCCCATGGCCCAATATCGGATATGCCTCGAGCCTGCCTGATCTTGTGCAGGGATCATTCCCTGCGCTCAATTAATGCCAGCAAGCCAGCGCAAACCAATATTTAGGCCATTATCTTCAACAATACAATACTCCTCTAAAATGTCTATGCCTAGCCTTAGGGCTGGATTTTCATTGGGCTGTGGAGTCGGGATTGGAGGCGTGTGGGGGTTTAAAATCCCAAAATCGGGGGTCCTGACCATCCCGCCCCCAACCCGCCTCCAGTTTCAAAGGAGGCGGGTACCTGACCCGCACTGGGACCCGCCTCCCTGAGGCGGGAAGGGGATTAGTACCAATTAACTGCCTGTTAACAGGTAGTTAACAGGCAGTTTTTAGCCTAATCCCTATTTTCATTGTTGAAATGTGGGATTCCTGACGGCTCCAAACCACGCCAAGTTAGCGAGGCGGGTCGTCGGTGTTAAGTATGTGTATTGTATTGAACAATTAACACAAAGACTTAAACGTATAACTCAAACAGGTCTTTACTGGTTGGAGGTAGGGACTATACATAGGTCTTTACTTCATGCCCACAGGCGGGAACTGAGGGGGATCAGTACCCACAGTACTATTTATACCCCTATGGCCAGGAGTGGTACTGCGTATCACTACGCCCAACAAGTAGTGCAGTCCTGTCCATAGGTTCAAAGTAGCACACATATTACATACACAACATTCCTCCCTTCCTAGCTTTACAGTCATCTCCCCATTTAACATAACGTAATAACATATATACATATATAACTTCAGGTTTACATAACAGAATAACATAGATACATAGATAACTTCATGTCAAAACAGATCACAGATTCAGTCTCTGCGGAAAACAGTTCACAGATTCAATCTCTGTGGTGTAGTCGGTTCACGTTGCTGGAGTGACTCATTCAATAGTCCTTCCATGGAATTAACAGTTTGAACTTCCGAACTGAATAGGCTCCGTTCGGAGGGACCACGTGTGTGATCTGGTAGAGGTGATAATGGTTCAGATGGGTCATCTTCTGTTTTTACTTTTCCTTTTCTGCTTCTTGGAGACTCTCTGGGCTCCATTGTCAGCTGCCACAGCTGCCAGCTGCATGCGCAGTTCCTCCTTCTCTTCCTCCTGTTTCCGTCGTAGAGCCAGCTTCTCCCGATGTTCCGTAGACTTTTGGTGCTCCTCCATGATTTCTGCACTTTGGGAGTCGAAGTTACAAGCTGGGCAGGACAGGACATCGTAATATTCGGTGTCGTCCACCAGGTCATAGTAATATTCGGTGTCGTCCTGAGCTAGACCAGTGAGAGGGTCGTCTATTTCCTCCATACCCAGCTGGACGTTAGCCAGCTCTTGTTCCAAATCCAGACATCTTTCCTGAAGAGACTTCTTCATGTGTACCTCTGCATCCAGCTTTTTCTGGGCTTTCAGCAAGTCGTTTACTAGTGACCTCATTTGTGATTTTAATACTTCAACTTCCTTTGGAGATTGATTGATCGGACTATGCAATCCCTCTACCGGAGCAGCTGTTTCAGCGGTCTGTTGTTCTACGTTGACGTGAGTCAGCGTACTTTTGGCATCCAAGGGCTGCTCTGTTGCAGTCATCTCAGTCTGTGTTGCCACCTCAGCTCTTCCAATAACCTTTGAGAGCTCCGAACCCCTTTCGTTTGAATATTGAAGTTCATGTTCAAGTTTTTCCCATTTCAGAGTCCTGTCCTTCAGCATATGCAGGAGTTGGCTGACCGTTAACTCCTCTGACATCAGACGTTTTGTGTGCTCCTGCTCCATTTTCTCCATCAGCTGCTTCTGTTGTCTTTCCAGATTCTCCAACTCTATATCAAAGAACTCTTTCGTTGCATTCAACTCTTGCTCAAAACGGCGAAGCATTTGTTCTAATTGCTGTTGTAGTTTGAAATGGAGTTGAGTTCGAGCCCGGTGTCCCTCAGAAATGGGCACATCAGTAGACTTGCCAGACTCAGAATCCACAGTTAAACTATGTTGTTGTTGCTCAGTGGAATTCTGTGCTGAAACTTTGTCTTTTGCACCTGAGTTGGGCTTACCATCATCCGTTCCAGAGTCTGGGCCGACTATCTTCACCGAGTTCTCACTCGTTATTGTTTGTAGGAAATGCCAGTCCATATTCATTTTCCTAATCCACTCCCGTCCTAGTAGTGGAGGACCTCCTTCAGATATCACATATAAGTCCATTATTTGACTGTCTTCGCCCTTGTGGACCACTGCAACCTCTATTTTCCCGATGGGGTACACTCTTTGCCCCGTGTATGTTTTCAATATAATCCCCGTATCCTGTAGGGGAATATGTTGGAATAACTTTCCGTAATCTTTCTTATTTATGACCGTCAATGCCGATCCAGTGTCCAATTCCAGTTTTACTTGGACTCCTTCTATCTGAAGAGTGACCCAAATTGTCTGGAGGTCTGCACCCTTACCAGCGTTGAGTACTCTTAAGCTAGCCAGTTCATTACAGCTTAAGCTAGCCAGTTCATTACTGCTAGCGTCTGAATCGGACTCCTGTTCGGTCACCTTGTGTACCTTTGCGTATTTTCCTTGCGGTGACTTCTTGTTGCTGGTCTTCTTCCCTGACCTGCATACTCTAGCTATATGTCCAAGCCTACCACAAGTTCTACATTCTTGGTTTTTAAACCAACACTGGTTCTGATCATGCGTTGTCTTTCCACAACGATAACATTTGCCAGAACTCACACCCAATTTGTGTGCACTGAGCTCCGGTGACCGTAGCTGCATTACTGCCGTGCCTCTCGCTGCGGCTTCGTGTGCTGCTGCCATAGTGACCGCCTTCTCAAGCGTCAGCTCATTCTCCTCGAGCAGTCACTTTTGTGTATCCTGTTTAAATAAACCACACACAAATTTGTCTCGAAGTGCCTCTGTCAGTCCCGTTCCAAACTGGCAATATTTCGCTAATTTACGCAATTCCAGCAAATAATCAGCATTGCTTTCATGCTGTAGCTGCCTTCTGTCGTAAAATTTAAATCGTTCCGCTAGCATCAGCGGCGTGGGGTTTAGATGATCTTTCAGGACAGTAACAATCTCATCGAACGTCTTATCCGCCGGTTCATCTGGTGATAACAGGTGTTTCAATTGCCCGTATGTCTTCGCACCCATTAAATTTAATAATGTTAGTGCTTTATCAGCCTCACGAATTTTATTGGCCTTACAATACCTTTTAACTCGTTCAACATATATGGCCCAATCTTCGATGTCACTATCAAAGTTGCTAATATTCCCGTGTTTAGGCATTGTAGTACTTTATCAGATTTGCAATTTCTCAGATTTTTTTTTTACTGTTATCCAAGATGGCGGCTTCCCGCTCTTGCCGTCGTCCTCCGCCCACAAAATGGCAGTTTTCCCGCTTCTGCCTTCTTCCCCAGCGGTTTTCCCGCGAGAAATGGCGGCTTTCCCGCGCTTCTCGCTCTCCCCGCCCACTTCAATGGCGGTTTTCCCGCGCTTCTCGTCGCTGACTTTCAGCCCGACTGCGGCTCTTATCTCCTGTGCGATCGCTGGTGCGCTAAGCGCCTCCCGCTTGAAGCGGCTCCTGGCCTCTGGCTCACCCGCTCGGCGGCTCTTGCTCGCTCCCTCCCGGGCTCTGGCTTACCCGCTCGCGCCCTCCCGGGCTCTGGCTTACCCACGAGGTTATGGAGGCTTCAGGGTCCTAATGCCTGTCGCTTCCAGTCGCTGGAAGCTGTCAGGATTTCTGCTGCCCTTCAGTTTTCAGTGGGGTGTTGAGGATTGGAACCTCTCTTCAACGTCCTGTCTTTGGACGAAGCCGCTGTGGAATAACTGCCGCAGGGTTCGAACCGACTCGTCGCCAGTGTTAAGTATGTGTATTGTATTGAACAATTAACACAAAGACTTAAACGTATAACTCAAACAGGTCTTTACTGGTTGGAGGTAGGGACTATACATAGGTCTTTACTTCATGCCCACAGGCGGGAACTGAGGGGGATCAGTACCCACAGTACTATTTATACCCCTATGGCCAGGAGTGGTACTGCGTATCACTACGCCCAACAAGTAGTGCAGTCCTGTCCATAGGTTCAAAGTAGCACACATATTACATACACAACAGTCGGGATGAAGGGCTTGGAGGGGTCGAGATGTCCGGTGTTCAGGTGAGTGATGGGTGCATGAGTGCAGAGGTAAGTGTGTTTGGTCTGCGTAAAGTGTTTAAAGAAGTTCTATTAACCTTTACTTACCTTTACAGCCTTCCTTCCTTCAGGTCTCGGGAGTCCCTCATCTCGCCGGCACAGAAAGCAGAATGGCCGCCAGCTGTCAAATCTGCAACTTCTGCTTTCTGTTCCGGGGAGATCTCTAAATCATCCTGAGAGGAAGGAATTAACCTGGAATACAGATTGTCAGTGTTTGACAACTTCAAACAGCTGTGAAACGCTGATATTTCATCTGTCAAAAGGTCTTGACAGATGAAATTTCAATCTGTGACATCACCTGCTGCCGGGTGGCCCTTAATTGGCCTGCTGAGCCCGCTGGGCGAACTCAAAAAGGTCAATCAAGTCTAAATCGCGTGGGTTGGCCACAACTCGATGGAGGCGGGACTACAACCCCAAAAATTGTAGTCCCGCCTCCTACCCGCCTCCTCAATGAAAATCCAGCCCTATATGTCCAAATCCATAGTGAAGCTTGGACTCACTACCTCTGACATGAGTCCACAACTTTCTGACTCAGAGGCAAGAGTCTAACCACTGAGACAAGCTGATCCTTAAAGGGAGATACTCTTCTCTAAAAAGGAACACACTTCCTTGCAGTATCTTTAGTGAGAGCATCTCCAAAACTTTACTACATTGAGTCATTCAGCTTACTTGTCTTCTTCCGGCCATTTTTCCCACCTGTTCAGTAGCAGATCTCTCCAGGTAGCCTGCACAACTCTCTTATGCACTCAGTGCCCATCAGTCACTCCCTCTTGGCCCTCACATCTGCCAGCAGCAACTCCGCTGATGTATCAAAAAATCTGAGGGCCCTTCCAGCTGCTGACATCCTTCAGGCTTCTGCTCCTTCTGCCAAGTTGCAAAACAGCGATGCCGCCCTTTAACTGCTAGCAACTTTTTAAAGGCTGTGCCAAAACTGTACGTTCCTGCCCAGTGGCAGTAAGCCAATGAAGTGTGTTTTTTCTGGTCTTCAAACCATCCTGCATGACTAATGCAGGTTCTGCGAGGATTGTAGTGGGTTAGTGGCAATTTCACATTGGTGGGTATTAGGACCAGCTCACCGCAAGCAAACAGGAGAAGAATCCAGCCCACGCTTTCTTTTGGAAACACTCAGCAGATCAGGCAGCATCTGTGGCAAGAAAAAGGTCGATGAGCTGGAAAGTGAGCCCTAACTTTCTCGCTCCACAAATGTCTGACCTGCTGAGTTATTTCAGCATTTTCTGTTTATCTTTCAGATTTGCAGCATTTGTAAAATTTTGCTTTTTGTTCCACAATTTCTTTTTCTGGTTATTAAGCTTTCTAATTTGACCACCAGTTACAGCTCACTGACATGATAATGAGATAAGGACTGAATCTATTTGGCTCACGGGACCAATCAGATGGACCGCGATAAATTTTTCTGGTCCTGTACTTCCCTATGTTTCTATGGGCAACAGTGCCATCTCCTGATATTGAAGTACAGCACGTTTGAACAGTATTTTCTGATCGTTAGCTGGCTTTCATTTATACTTATAGACCTGATTTGTGATTTTTATTTTAGAACCCGGCGTGAAGCTTTGGAATTCCCTCCCTAAACCTCCTCACCTCTCTACCTCTCTCTTTCTTCCTTGAAGACGCTCCTTAAAACCTACCTCTTTGACCAAGCTTTTGGTCATCTGCCCTAATTTCTCCTTATGTGGCTTGGTGTCAAATTTTGTTTTATAATGTTCCTGTGAAGCGCCTTGGGACATTTTACTATGTTAAAGGTGCTATATAAATACAAGTTGTTGTTGAACGTAACACGGATTCTCCCCTTGCCATAGAGTCATAGAGGGAGAAATTCAATTGTGAGCGCCACCCGTTAGCATCTTAAGAGGGCAAAAAGTGGGGCGCTAACCAACTAGTGCCAGGGCGCGACGAGCACAGTGCCTCTCGCGAAATTGAGCGGACATTTAGCGGCGGCGCTAAACCCTACCGCCCGCTCTCCTGCGCACGCAGATCTTGACGTCATTCCAGATTGCAACACCCTTGGGGCGCCCCGGACCGGAAATTCAGTGGCGCCCCCTCCTTTCCGCCTGTCGCTACCAACGACAGGTTGACTGGAATGCTTCCCAGTTGCTGTGGGGCTGGGGGGGCGCTATTTAAAGGGGGCTCTTCCTGTCTTCTGTGTGGTAGCCATTTTTGGACCACTAGTTCTGAGAGAGAGAGATTTGCTGAGAGACAAAGGGAGAAAGAGAGACTTCTGCATTGAGTCAACGCTGTCTGAGGTAGTTTTGGCTTCTGCCTATAACTTTGTAGTTGCTTTGCTTTTTCACCGGCATAACTTTGATTGCCCACATATTATGGGGGCTGCAATGGATGGGCACGTCGTGCTTCTCCATCACATTGAGAGGGCACAGAGATGCAGAGATAGAGTGGCAATCATGGCCAGACGGAGGAGGGCCAACAGGTGTCGGTACAGGAGACCTTACCGTCCCAGGGTTTTTCGACAACAGTTCTCATACATTAATATGTCTGAGGAGCAGTGTTTGCGAAGGCTGCGATTCAGCAAGGAGGTGATCACTGAGCTCGACCACCTCCTCCAGCCAGATCTGCAACCTCAACTGAGGAGCAGGACGTCTCTGTTGGTGGCATGAAAGTAACAGTGGCTCTCAACTTTTATGCCACCGGCTCCTTTCAATCTGCCACTGGGGACATTGCCAATATCTCCCAGTTCGCGGTGCATTTCTGCATCCGTCAAGTCACAAATGCCCTCTTTAAAAGGAGACGAGAGTACATCTCTTTCCCGATGACCCCCGACAAGCAGCAAGATCACGCAGTGGGCTTTGCAAGAATAGCGGGCTTCCCCATGGTGCAGGGCGCCATTGACTGCACCCATGTGGCTTTGTGGGCGCCGCAAGAGAATGCCGAGGATTTCCGCAACCGAAAGGGCTTCCATTCCTTGAACGTCCAGTTGGTCTGTGACCACAGACAGTTGATACTCGCTGTCAATGCCCAATTTCCAGGCAGCAGCCACGATGCCTTCATCCTGCGCCAGACTTCCGTGGCAGACCTTTTTGAGGCCCCGCTTCACCCAGGAGGCTGGCTTCTCGGGGACAAGGGCTATCCTCTGTGCACCTGGCTGATGACCCCGCTCCGTTCGCCTGCAGAAGAACGATACAATGAGAGCCATCAAGTTACCAGGAACATCATTGAGCACACAATCGGTGTGTTCAAGCAACGGTTCCGCTGTCTGGACCACTCTGGAGGAGCCCTGCAGTACTCGCCTGAGCGAGTCTCCCACTTCGTTGTTGTCTGCTGCATGCTGCATAACCTGGCAATCCACAGGACCCAGCCAATGCCAGCGGGCCTTGGAGCACCAGCAGAGGAGGAGGAAGAGGAGGAGGAGGAGGAGGAGGAGCAGCAGCACCAAGACGGGAGGGAAGCACAAAGTGCAAGGGCTGTCCGTCAAAGGCTTATCGCAAGTCGCTTCTAGGCCCCCTCTGAGGGAATGGCTTCTGCCATTCAAAGAACCTGAATGGAACCATGCCGCAACCCCTAAGCCAGTCAAGGCAACAATGAGTGCAAAGAGCAAACATGCACATTTTGAATTAACACACTTCTTTATTAACAAAACTGTGTATCCTTCCCGCATGACAAAATAATAGAAAGAAAGACACAAAGAAACAATCAATCACATAACTGGCTCTCACAACCTGGAGACAATGTCCAAAACAGTAACAAAGATATGATCACGATCCTCGGCCTTCAAAATAACAATGAACCACATTTTACCACACCTTCTACTTTTTGCCCTTCGAGGGTGATCTGCTTCCCTTGCGAAATTGCCCTCTTCCCACCCTGCAGCTCCTCTGTACTGGGACCCCAGTGGCTGCAGCAAGGCTGGGAGAAGGCTGCTGAGTGTCAGAAACTGAGACTGCAGATGCCCGGACCAGCTCTGGGCCTGGAGGGCCTGGCTGCTGACTGCTCCAACTCTGCATGGGCGGCAGCATTCTGTCCTACAGGTGGTGGCAACTGCAGTGGAGAAGTGACAGTGCTGGCAGCAGGAATGCTGTCATCCTGAGAGAGAACAACAACTCCCCGCTCGACCGACACACTGGCACTCCCATGGGGCAGAGCTTCAGCATGCGCAGCAATCTGCGGGAGCACAGGTTGCCGGCCTGCTGTGGCGCGGTGAGAGCCCCGGGGAAATCTGCCCAATCCAGCGAGGGTGGCAGCAGTTAGTGCTCGCGTGGCCTCAATCTGTGTCTGCATGAGACCACCCACTGACTGCATTGCAGCACTTAACATTTGCGTGGCAGACGCCTGTGCTGCACCGAAGTCCTGGACACTCTTTGCCAGTGACTCAATGGATTTGGGCATCCTTGCCACTGCAGCCATGAGCTCAGTGTGCCTTTGCTCTGCCTGTATTGATTTCTTTGTGGGTTCAATGACGAGACATTTATGAAAGAGAATGACTTTTAATCTAAAGCTTGTTCAACTCTTTTATACAGCTTTTACAGGAGACACGATGCTTGTGATGCATCTAGAACGAAACTGAAACTAAACTCACTGCCTTGCTTCTCTCGGTCACATGCCCTCTGCTGGTCAGGCACAAGCAATCAATACATGCAAACATGCTATTAAGGCATCATAATCGAACAGGCAAATACCATCTCTATTTGCTGATATCATTACATCTCCTTTTCTTAAAACAAAAGTATTTTACTTTTAACTAACAACATGTTTTCTTTGTATTAATCTGCATTTTAACTGTAACACTTAATGAACTTACATTATCATTATCATGATCAAGGTTTTTTAACCTTGCTTTGTGTGTTCACATGAAATATGTCAATACACTAGAACTTGAAGAAAGAATAAGATAACATTACTTCCTTCTATAACAATAGTCCTTAAATTTGCTCAATGAGTCTCTCAGGAGGCTTCACGTGTCTTGAGGATTTTCTGATTGATTGTCCTTGAATCTGAGTTGTTGCCTCAGATGATGTGTTCTCAACTGTGTGATCAGGTTGTTCAACAGTATCAGTCTCTTGACCTGCTGTGGCTGGTCCCATGAGAAGATCTCGATGATTTCTTCTCAGAACAGCACCCTCATCTGTCTGAATGGTGTATGATCTTGGTTGAACTTCACTCAGGACAGTTCCCTTCTGAGTCCATGTGTTTGTTTTGTCTTTCAACCTTACTTGGTCACCAGTGTGGAGTTCAGGTAGGTTTTGTGTTCCTCTGTCATAGTAGTACTTTTGCTTTTCTCTCTGTTGTTCTTTGAACTTCCTCACTTTCTCCCCCTCTTTTGTTTTCAGGAGGTTCTCCGGGATGGGTAGGTTTGACCTTAGCCGACGTCCCATCAGGAGTTGGGCTGGTGACTTACCACACTCGAGCGGCGTTGTGCGGTATACAAGCATGCTTTGGTAGAAGTCAGTTCCACTGTCTTTTGCCTTGTACATCAGTCTTTTCATTGTCTGGACCGATTTTTCCACTAGTCCATTGGACTGTGGGTAGTGAGGACTTGACGTTGTGTGGACAAAGTCCCACTCTTTGGCAAAGTGTCGGAAGCTTGCATTGTAAAACTGGGGTCCGTTGTCTGTGAAGACCTCGCTTGCCACGCCATGTCTGGAGAATATGGCTTTCATACATGTTATCACAGCATCTGCAGTGGTGGTGTACAGTCTACAAACCTCTGGATACAGGGAGCAATAGTCTGTGACTACAAGATAGTCCTTCCCTTGACATACGAATAGGTCAGCGCCTACCTTCTGGTAAGGTCTGTCTGGTGCTGGGTGTGGCTTTAGTGGTTCTACCGGATTGCTTGCTCGATATTTCAGGCATATTGTGCAGTTTGACACCTCATTTGTCACATCTTGGTTGATTCGTGGCCAGTACATCACCTCTCGTGCTCTTTTCTTACACTTTTCGATTCCCAGATGTCCTCCATGGATCTTTTGTAACATCTCTTTTCTCAGACTCTTTGGGATAACTATTTTACTTCCTTTGTAGATGATGTCTTCGACCACTGATAGTTCCGCCCTGCAGTTCCAGTACTCTGCCATGTCAGGTGAGCAGTCTTGCTTCATGTTGGGCCATCCATCCAAGATGCTTTTTCTCAGTCGTCTCATTGTTTCATCTTTGTTTGTCTCAGTCTTTATGAGCTCCATTTTTGCATCTGCTATGGGCAGTGCACTTGTGATCATGTCCACATAGGCGTTCACTTTTTCATCCATTGTGGTGTTTGCGGGCTCACTTGGGTCAACAGCTCTGGACAACGTGTCTGCTGTATACATCAGCTTACCCGGTGTGTACGCAACATTCAGTGTATAGCGTTGCAGCCTGATCATCATTCTTTGTATTCTAAGCGGACAGCTATTTAGTGGCTTTTGGAACAATGCAATCAAGGGCTTATGGTCAGTCTCTACACTGATTGCTTGTCCTGCCACAAACTGGTGAAATCTTTCACAGGCGTATGTGATGCTGAGCAGCTCCTTTTTTATTTGAGCATATCGCGTCTCCACGTCTGTCATTGAGCGCGATGCATATGCAATAGGTTGCCAGTAGTCATATTGTTGCAGAAGAACGACACCGAGCCCACTCTGTGATGCATCTGATGATATCTTGATGGGTCTCGCTGGGTCATAAAACCTCAGAACTGGTTCCTCTGTGAGCAGTTTCTTTAGATCGCTCCATGACTTCTCATGCTCATGATTCCATTCCCATTCTATGTTCTATTCAGTTAGTCTTCTCAGTGGCGCCATCTTTTCTGAGAGGTTGGATATGAATTTCCCCATGTAGTTGATCATTCCATTAAACCTCTGCACGTCCTTTTTGCATTGTGGCTTTGGCATATTCTCAATGGCGGACACCTTTCTGGGATCTGGTCTGATGCCCTCACTGCTAAGGATATCTCCCACGAATGTCAGTTCTGTCACCCCGAGCTGGCATTTCTCTCTATTCAGCTTCAGGTTTGTTTTCCTTGTTGCTTCCAGCACTTTTTTCAGTCTCTCGTCATGCTCAGTTCTCGTGGTTCCCCATACTATGATGTCATCCATTGATGTATCAACTCCCTCCAGGTGCTCATAGATCATATGGATAGTTTTGTGATACACTTCAGGAGCTGAGGCAATGCCAAATGGTAACCTTAGGAATCTGTATCTGCCAAATGGACTGTTGAACATGCACAGTCTTGAACTTGCTTCGTCCAGCTTCATCTGCCAAAATCCTGATGATGCATCTAACTTGCTGAAATATTTTGCATTTGCAAACTGTGCCATGATTTCCTCACGTGTAGGAAGCTTGAAATGCTCTCTCTTTATTGCTCTGTTTAGATCTCTTGTATCCAGGCAAATTCTGAGCTTTCCATTCTTTTTGTCCACTCCGACGAGGGAACTCACCCACTCAGTTTGCTCATCTATCTTCTGAATCACGTTCAGGCTTTCCATCCTGTCCAACTCTGCCTTCTGTTGCTTTTGAAGAGCAAACGGAACTTTTCTGCATGCATGTATGACCGGTGTCATACTTTTATCTACTCTGATCGTGTGTTCTCCTGGAATGCAGCCTAGACCCTTAAATAGGTCTTTGTACTCTTTCATGAGTTCATCATAGACTGTCTCTCCTTTGCTTTCCACAACGAGGACTCTCTTTACCAGGTTCAGTCTCTCACAGGCTTTTAAACCTAGTATGGCTTGCACCTCCTTTGGTACCACGATTAATGCTAACGTGTGCTCTCTCTCCTTGTGTGTCACTTTGACAATGCATCTTCCTTTCACTGGTATTTCAGTACCTGAGTATCCTGTCACTTTCACTTTGATTCCATGTATCTTTGGTCTGGGTCTAATTTTCTTAAAATCAGTCTCTGATATCACATTAACTTGTGCTCCAGTATCCAATTTAAATGGAATGTGTATGTCATTCACTTTTAGTGTCAACATCCAGTCTCTTTCTTCTTTTTTGTTTTCAGACACAACATCTACATAGAACTCCTCTATGTCGCTTTCATCTACTGCATGGACGTTGCTTTGTTGCATTTGGTTCTTACAGCAACGGGCATAATGGTTGTTCTTGTTGCAACTATTGCATGTTTTACCATATGCGGGACACTTTCTTGGTGGATGCTGTGTACCGCATCGACTACATGACTTTCGATTGTCCCTTTCATTTTCATTTGCTGGCCATGCCTCTTTTTTCACATTGGCGCTCTTTTTGTTAAACGGTTTGTGTCCGTTCTTACTCACTGCATCCACGTTGCAGCTACTGTCACTGAACAGCTCCTTTGCCTGCGACTTCACAGTCTCTGTAGCCTTACACAGTGCTATGGCTTTTCCCAGGTCTAGATCTTGCTCTCTTAGCAGTCTTTCCCTTAGACCATTATCTGGAATACCATACACCAGTCTGTCTTTTATCAGCGAGTCTGTCAGTCCCCCAAATTCACACGATTTGCTTCTGTTTCTCAGTTCAGTCACATACTGATCAATAGTCTCACCCATTTTCTGTACACATGTGAAAAATCTGTGCCTCTCAAACATCACGTTATGTTTAGGTATGCAGTAGGCCTCAAACTGTTCCATTATTTTATCTAGCTTCATTTTGTCTCCATTAGCAGCGAATGTGAAGTTATTATACACCTCCAGCGCTTCATCACCCACGACATGTAAGAACAGTGACGATTTCTTTTTATTACATTTCTCGTCAGCTCCGATTGCTGATAAATACAACCCCACACGTTGTTTGAACCTTCTCCAATTTTCAGCCACATTACCTGTCAACTGAAGCATCGCCGGTGGGAGTAAACCTTCCATTTTTCACTTCGTTAGCTATTCTCTAATGGTAAGCAACGATGTTCTCTTTTGGCTTGCTAATTTGTGGAGAGCTGATTTAACTTCAGATTTTTTCTCTTCATCTCTTTCAATCACTTCTGACATCATGTATTGATTTCTTTGTGGGTTCAATGACGAGACATTTATGAAAGAGAATGACTTTTAATCTAAAGCTTGTTCAACTCTTTTATACAGCTTTTACAGGAGACACGATGCTTGTGATGCATCTAGAACGAAACTGAAACTAAACTCACCACCTTGCTTCTCTCGGTCACATGCCCTCTGCTGGTCAGGCACAAGCAATCAATACATGCAAACATGCTATAAAGGCATCATAATCGAACAGGCAAATACCATCTCTATTTGCTGATATCATTACACTGCCTGGGCACTCATTTCAGCGAGGAGCCGCACCTCTTCTGCACTCACTGTAGCAGGACTGGAGGCCATACTCTCCCTCCGGGGAGAAGCGAGCTTCCCTACCCCCCTCACGTTGCTGCAGCCCGCTGGGTCCTGGAGCTTCACCCTCATCAGACCATTACCCCCCGCTCCACTCCAGGGAAGGTGTGTCCCCAGTATGGCCATGGGTTGACTCGGCAGAGGGTTGCACTGATGGTCTGGCTTCCTCTTCCTCCTCGCCTTCAGATTCACTCCCAGTGGCAGCTTGAGGGCCCGCCTCCTCACCAGGTGAATCAGCATCTGAAAGCAGCGAGGTACAAGAGTGGCTTTAGCGTGAGGACAGGGTGGCAGCATGGGAGGAATGAGTGCAGCGATGTACTGATTTGGATCGAGAGTGTCAAAGGATGTTGTTGTGAGGAACAAGTGGAAGGAGAGAGGTCAAAAAGGTGATGACCTTACCATTGCTGGCCAGAACGGGGTCGGCGTCTCCAGTGGCGATGGGGCCAAGCATCCGGCTTGCCACAATCCAGTGGACTCGCTGCTCCAGATCGGTCAGGGCTTGAAGGTGAGACCGGCCTCCCCCGGTCTGTGCTGCTGTCTCCTATTGTGTGCCAGCTTGCCCTGCAAGAAAAAGGACGGGCTCTGAATAAAGATGCAGCCATGATCTTGGCTGAAATGCCTCCCATGATGGAATAGCCCTTACTGTGTGCAAAGTGCTGAATGTGCATGTGAGTTTCCTGAAAGGGCCAAAGGTGTTGGAGGAGTGCTGGGCATTGGGGCTTTCAAGACCCTTTGGCCATAAAGCGAGGTCGAGATGGAGAGATGAAGAGGTTTCTGAAAAAGGCACTCACCCTGACGACCCGAGTGAGGTCGTTGAATTTCTTCCTGCATTGCACAGGGGTCCTTGGCACCATGCTGCTGGAGGTCACTCTGTGAGCCACCTCCCTCCAAGCTTTTCGGTACTCGCTGGGCAGAGGCCTCCTGCCACTCTCCGGGTACAGGAGAGATCGCCTGCGCTCCACCGCGCCAACCAGAGCCTCCAAAGCCCCCTCGCTGAAACGCTGCGCTCGCTCCCTGGCCCTCTCCATGGTCCTTGGCTGCAGGATTTGGCAACAGGTCTGTCCAGGCCGAGATTCAGGGCTCCGATGCGCAGGGTGTGGCTACAAATCAAGATCCACCCTCCCCTTTAAGAGCTGACCGGCGCCAGTGTGTCTGTGTGCAATCGCTAACTGACAGCACCTGCGCTGCGCCCGCCCTCTGAGTTAGTGCCTCGCTCCTCCAGCTTAGCGCCTTAAGAGAGTCGTGCAGTGCCTGATTTAGCGTTGCAATCAGCTCCAGGGGCGAGACAGACCAATTTCGCAGTAGGTGCCAATAATTTGCGCCACTTTGCGTCCGGCCGAGAATTGCGCCCCAAATGGGGCGATACCGAATTTCTCCCTCATAGAGTTATACAGCACAGAAAGAGGCCCTTCAGCCCATCATGTCCTCACCGGCCATCAAGCCCTATCCATTCTAATCCCATTTTCCAGCACTTGGTCCATAGCCTTGTATGCTATGGCGTTTCAAGTGCTCACCTAAATGCCTCTTGAATGTTGTGAGGGTTCCTGCTTCTACCACGCTTTCAGGCAGTGAGCTCCAGATTCCAACCACCCTCTGGGTGAAAACGTTTTTCCTCAAATCCCCTCTAAACCTCCTGCCCCTTACCTTGAAACTATGCCCCCTGGTTATTGATCCCTCTACTATTCAATTCAATTCAATTCAAATCGCTTTATTGGCATGACAAGGTACATCTTATGTTGCCAAAGCATCACCTCAATCAGGTCCCCCCTCAGCCTTCTCTGCTCTAAGGAAAACAACCTCAGCCTGTCCAGTCTCTCTTCATAGCTGAAGCGCTCCAGCCCAGGTAACATCCTGGTGAATCTCCTCTGCACCCTCTCCAATGCAATCACATCCTTCCTATAGTATGGCGACCAGAACTGCACACAGTATTCCAGCTGTGGCCTAACTAGCGTTTTGTACAGCTCCATCATAACTTCCCTGCTCTTATATTCTATGCTTCAGCTAATGAAGGCAAGTATCCCATATGCCTTTTTAACCACCTTATCTACCTGTCCTGCTGCCTTCAGGGATCTATGTACATGCACACCAAGGTCCCTCTGATCCTCTGTCCTTCCTAGGGTCCTATCATTCATTGTGTATTCCCTTGTCTTGTTAGTCCTCCCAAAATGCATCACCTCACACTTTTCAGGGTTAAATTCCATTTGCCACTGTTCTGCCCATCTGACCAACCCATCTATATTGTGCTGTAGCCTAAGGCTTCCCTCCTCGCTATTTACCACTCCCCCAATTTTTGTGTCATCTGCAAACTTACTGACAATACCTCCTACATTCATATCTAAATCATTAATGTACACTACAAACAGCAAAGGACCCAGCACCGATCCCTGAGGGTACACCACTGGACACAGGCTTCCAGTCACAAAAACAACCTTTGACCATCACCCTCTGCCTTCTGCCACTAAGCCAATTTTGGATCCAATGTGCCAAATTGCCCTGGATCCCATGGGCTCTTACCTTCTTGACCAGTCTCCCATGCGGGACTTTGTCAAAAGCCTTACTGAAGTCCATGTAGACTACATCAACTGCACTACCCTCATCCACGCACCTAGTCACCCCCTCGAAAAATTCAATCAAATTGGTGAGACATGATCTCCTCCTGACAAAGCCATGCTGACTATCCTTGATTAATCCTTGCCTCTCCAAGTGGAGACTAATTCTGTCCCTCAGAATTTTTTCCAATAATTTCCCTACCACTGATGTTAGTCTCACTGGCCTGTAATTCCCTGGTTTATCCCTACTACCCTTCTTGAACAATGGTACTACGTTAGCTGTCCTCCAGTCCTCTGCGCCACCACCCCCCCGCCCCCCCGCCCGCTGTGGTCAGAGAGGATCTGAAAATTTGTGCCCACTGTAACTTCGCCAGAAGAGCAACAGAAATCCTGGAAAAATGGTATAAACACCGTTAGGGCGGATAAGCAGGAGAATCCCTGTGGAAATTCACCCTCAGTAGTAGATGACATAAGAAAACTACTAGGCACTTGGTCTAAGCGTTAAACAAAGCTTTAATCAACTGTTTTACAACATGGAGGTCTAGTTGTGTCCTTCACTAGATCCTGTTAAGAATGTCCTGCGCAAGCTGGGCCCGTGCCCGAGTATTTATACTCTCCCTGGACAACGCCACCTGCAGGCTACTCAGTATTATTTCATAAGTCTTTCTTTCATGAATGACTGATTCATGCCATTCTTCCCGCCTGAAGGATTGGTAGTCCGGCGACTTCCTTCTATCGGATTAATTGGACTACGAATAGCCGCAGTCGTTTGGATCTCCATTTGTGGCTGGAAGACACATCTCCTCGGACCGTGTCTTGGTCCCTGGGTTGCTTGGTTCATACCGGCGGACTGGCAGAGCCCGGGTCGCCTTGATCGACCTGAGGAAGTAAGCATATTGTGACAGGGGAAAGCAAAGGGAAAGCGTGAATATTCGTCCACCATAGTAAACAAGTAGGTGTTTCGCGTTGAAGAAGGCAGTGGCCCTTTAAAGTCAATGCTGAGCCGCTGCATAGGCTTTGTAGCGTGTATGAGCGAGCCATCCGACGGATGGAAGAATTGCGGTTTTAATTCCGCGCAAATTCTACAAGTGTAGCATGTTCTTTTCACGTCTGCCGTAGAAAATGGGAGATTTTTAGATTGCACAAAGTGTAACATACGGGTAACGCCAGGATGGCATAAGTCAGTATGAAGATCCGCAAGAGTCGAAGTTGACATGGAAGAGCAGAATGCATGCGTGAGGTTATCCGGGGCCACATTATCTTTGCTGGGTCGATAATGTATGGTGTAGCCAAAGGCGGCCAATTCCATTCTCCAAAGCTGTATCTTGTTATTCTTGACCTTAGTGCATTTCCAGTTATCCAGCATAAAAGCCACGGAGCACTGATCGGTTATAAGCGTGAAATGGCGATGATGAAAAAATGACTCCATTTACGTACTGCTTCGATGATAGCCGTAGCCTCCTTCTCGACAGGAGGATAGATAATGGAGCTCGCTACCCTGCAAAGTTCTGGTCAGCAATGCAACGGGCCAACCACCTTGATTCAAGGTAGCCAAGATCGCCACCTCCGATGCATTGCACTCGACCACAAAAGGGAGATTTTCATCAATGGAATGAAGTGTGGCTTTTTCCAGTTGTTGCTTGAGGAGGTCGAAAGCTGCAATAGCCATTGCCTCCAATGGAAATGACTTCGCGTGAAGCAGGGGCTGGATCTTGTCAGAAAAGTGGGGTATCCACTTTGCATAATAGGCAAACATGCCGAGGGCCCGACGAAGAGAACCGAGATTCATAGAAGGGGGGACCCCGATCACAGTGATCAAATGCCTCGATCAGGTCTTTTCCCTTTGTGGTATGACCAATTTCATCCACTCTGATTGGGGTCCCTCCTTCATGTCAAGCGAACTGAAAAGTTATCCTTCCCAACGGGGAATCACCACAAGTAAAACAGTTGATTAAATTGACGTAAGAAAACTACTAGGCACTTGGTCTAAGTGTTAAACAAAGCTTTAATCAACTGTTTTACAACATGGAGGTCTAGTTGTGTCCTTCACTAGTTCCTGTTAAGAATGTCCTGCGCAAGCTGGGCCTGTGCCCGAGTATTTATACTCTCCCTGGACAGCGCCACCCGCAGGCCGCTCAGTATTATTTCATAAGTCTTTCTTTCATGAATGACTGATTCATGTCAGTGGATCTCCCAGGGATTTGCACATGGTAAGTTGGAGTATATGGATCTCTTACCTGTCCCTGTAGTGCTCATGTTACTGCTTCTCTCTCTGACTCTCTCTTCTACATCTCTTCTTCTGCTTTCCACTTACTTTTTCTTCCCTTCTGCTTTTCTCTTCCCTGCTTTCCCTGTTTGAATTCCTCCAATCAAGTTTCTGCCCTTGCCACAGTACCAAATGACATCCTTTGTGACTGTGACAAAGGTAAGCTATCCCTCCTCATCCTCTTGACTTGTCTGCAGCCTTTGACATGGCTGACCACTCCATCCTTCTCCAATGCCTCTCCACCGTCGTCCAGCTGGGTGGGACAGCATTCGCCTGGTTCCATTCTTATCTATCTAATCGTAACCAGAGAATCATCTGCAACGGTTTCTCTTCCCACTCCCGCATCGTTACTTCTGGTGTCCCCCAAGGATCTATCCTTGGCCCCCTCCTATTTCTCATCTACATGTTGCCCCATGGCAACATCATCCGAAAACACAGCATCAATTTCCACATGTACGCTGACGATACCCAGCTCTACCTCACTTCCTCTTCTCTCGACCCCGCCACGGTGTCTAAATTGTCAGACTACTTGTCCGACATCCAGTTCTGGATGAGCAAAAATTTTCCCCAATTAAATATTGGGAAGACCAAAGCCGTTGTTTTCAGTCCCCGCTACAAACTCCGTTCCCTAGCCACTGACTCCATTCCTCTCCCCAACATCTGCCTGAGGCTGAGCTGCACTG
Organism: Somniosus microcephalus; assembly: GCF_052327205.1. NCBI lineage: Eukaryota > Metazoa > Chordata > Chondrichthyes > Squaliformes > Somniosidae > Somniosus > Somniosus microcephalus. The sequence continues at coordinate 145,391,676 of NC_140999.1, forward strand.
TTCGCAACCTTGGTTAACTCTGAAATGAGCTTCGGAACACATATCCGCAGCATTACAAAGACCGCCTACTTCCACCTCCGTAACATTGCCGTCTCCACCCTTGCCTCACCTCATCCAGTGCTGAAACCCTCATCCATGCCTTTGTTACCTCTAGGCTTGACTATTCCAATGCTCTCCTGGCTGGCCTCCCACATTCCACCCTACGTAAACTTGAAGTCATCCAAAACTCGGCTGTCCATGTCCTAACTCGCACCAAGTCCTGTTCATCCATTTCCCCTGTGTTCGCTGACCTACATTGGCTCCCGGTAAAGCAATGCATCGATTTCAAAATTCTCATCCTTCTTTTCAAATCCCTCCACAGCCTCGCCCCTCCCTATCTCTGTAATCTCCTTCAGCCCCACAACCCCCCGAGATATCTGCGCTCCTCTAATTCTGCCCTCTTGAGCATCCCTGATTATAATCACTCAACATTTGGTGGCCGTGCCTTCTGTTGCCTAGGCCCTAAGTGCTGGAATTCCCTGCCTAAACCTCCCGCCTCACTACCTCTCTTTCCTCCTTTAAGACGCTCCTTAAAACCTACCTCTTTGACCAAGCTTTTGGGCACCTGCCCTAATTTATCCTTATGTGGCTCAGTGTCAAATTTTTTTGTCTTAAAATACTCCTCTGCAGTGACTTGGGACGTTTTACTATGTTAAAGACACTATGGGGGAAAAATTCAGTATCGCCCCTGTCTTAAGGCGCAAAGGCCGAGGAGCGAGGTGCTACCTCAGAGCGCTGGCGAAGCAAGTAAGGGCAAATCAAAATGAACCTGCATAGTGCTGCTCAGTACCCAAAACTCCTTCACACAGCGTTGAATCTCTCCAGAAGTCTCTCTCTCTCTCTCTCAGAATGCGTGGTGTAAAAATGTCACCAACCAAAAAAGGCAGGAAGCGGTCACCTTTAAATAGCGCTCCCCCAGTCCCTTTCTGACTGCAAAACGCTCCCCTCAACCTGTCGTTGCTAGCGGCAGGCGGTACGGCAGGGGGCGCCACTCAATATCCGGTCCGGGGTGCTACTGGGCCGGTGCGCACTTGACTGACGTCACGATCTGCCTCTTAAGGCACTAACGGGAGGCGCAAACAACTGAATTTTTCCCCCCTATATAAATACAAGTTGTTGTTGTTGCGTTCCTCTCTCTTTTCTACTTCCCTCATTATTGTTTTGTTTCTTTTTTCTTATTTCCTATATTTTCAGATGGGAGTAGGTGGGTGATGTGCCATGACAGGAAAAGGAGCCGCAGACATCTGCAGTCCAGACTTTTTGGTGGTAGGTGTAGAGTGCCAGCCAGGCAGAAGAGCTATCTATCCAAGGCCATAGGTCAGTATACGGGGATGGTTTCCTGGACCAATATGTCGAGGAACCAACTAGAGATCAGGCCATCTTAGACTGGGTATTATGTAAAGAGAAAGGATTAATTAGCAATCTTGTTGTGCGAGGCCCCTTGGGGAGGAGCAATTATAATATGATAGAATTCTTCAGTAAGATGGAGAGTGAAGTAATTGACTCAGAGACTAGGGTCCAAACAATATTTTAAAAAACTGGTTGAAGACTCATTGGATTTCAATCTCCTTAAGGACCGCAGTTGTCTTTCAGTCCTGCATCACATTCAGAAATCATGTTTGATTCCTTCTGCGTGCACTGTGAGTAGGCATGTCCAATGTTAAAACACTGTCCTGTGGGCACTCCCACTGACAAGCAACAAGAGGCCAGCAAAGATGCTCATACATTCCCATTTTCATTGTGATTCATGAGGAAAGAGCATAACACCCCAACATCCCTTCATTTTACACCCCAAATAGTTTGGTTTGTCTTTTTATACGTATATTACATTCAGACTAAAACAGCACCATATCCCATGTAAAAAATACAGACAGAGAAGTCCTGTTTAAATTCAGTACCACTGAGCTGTACATAATGAGAGCCCTTGGTCACATCACGAGAAGACCTTGCACTCATGATCTACCCTTATGCCACACGTGGTGCAGCAACTGATTATTCTGCACTTTTCTCATCATGTTCTAGAATATTCAGTGCGTTTTGTTAACAAGTCATCAATTTAGCACAGAAAGATGAGAAAGAAAAAGTGGTGTCTCTGAAGATGTGAAACCCTTTATTCCTTAAAGGTACTTTTGGTCCATAATCCCAATACATTATTGGTCCTCAGTAAGCCAGCCCATGAATCACCCCTCTTTAACATTGACAACAGCAGTTCATTCTTTCAAATTTGTTACAGCCAGTTGTACCTGTAATGATATCAGCAAATAGAGATGGTATTTGCCTGTTCGATTATGATGCCTTAATAGCATGTTTGCATGTATTGATTTCTTTGTGGGTTCAATGACGAGAGAAGCAAGGCAGTTAGTTTAGTTTCAGTTTCGTTCTAGATGCATCACAAGCATCGTGTCTCCTGTAAAGCTGTATAAAGAGTTGAACAGACTTTAGATTAAAAGACATTGGCCTAGAAATTGGGTTCTGGTCTTGCCAGGGCTGTAGCGCCAGAAAGTTTGCGCCAGCGGTAATGCGGCAGCGCGCGACGAAAATTCGGGGGCGGCGGGCGCTAAACCCCTCCTTTAGCGCCTCAAAACGGGCGTGAACTTGGGTTTCCCGGCGCTAATCCCCCGCTGCGGCACCCGATGCGGTGTGCCAGGCGGGGGAACTGCAGGCCTCCTCCTCCTGTTAAGGAGGAGCTGCCTGCAGCCGACAACTGTCCGGCGGATTGACCCGACATCTGAGCCCGGCACCTCGGGGAAGTGCCGGGCTCGCATGAGACACTGATCAGGGCCGCGGGGGGGGAATGCAGGAGTCCGGGAAGGGAGGTGCGGGCAGGCGGCCGCCGGGAACGCGGCCGGCCGCCGCTCCACCTTTATGCGCCGGCGCACACTGGGGGAAGACTCTGTTGCCAGAGTCTTAGTTGCGCCTGCCACGGGCGAGGCGGGCGCAACTGAATTTCGGCTTGGGGCCGGGTTACCACGGCAACCGGGACGCTGCGCACACCGATGACGTCATCGGTGCCGGCGCAGCGCTACCGGTGCAACGCCGATTTAGGGCCCCAGGGAATTTCTCAACTGGCCATAACTCCGGCGCTAGGCCCTCTAGCGCCTCAAATGCGGCGCTAAGCCTACCGAATTTCTAGGCCATTCTCTTTCATAAATGTCTCGTCATTGAACCCACAAAGAAATCAATACAGTACCTACCAATTACTAATACATGATGAAAAAGATCATATCTATCAGCTTTTTTCTCATTCACACAGGGGTGTCTTGCACACTTAATCATGCACAATCATCTGATACTAACAAGCAGTAGTTATGTGACTTCTGTGAGTGTAGCAAACTGATCTCCCCTTCACTAATCCTGAAGTTTTACGTACAGCACTTATCTGAATCCTATTATATCCCTGAAATTATACCTGAAGTTCACATTTGTCTATGAAACTGGATTGAAAGTCTTTTTTGAACTTCAAAGAACTATATGGGTAATTTTGCAATCCTGCACTCCCCACAGGAAGTCCTGCTCTCGGGAAGTATGTGTTGGAGAATCAGGGCTACAATTTGCCCACCTCATTATTCTTTGATGTAATGTTTTCCTGACTGACCTGTTTGGACACCATTTACACCTTTGATTGCTGTGATTATCTCTCTGCCGAGGTGTGATAAATGGCAGTTAGAAAGATTACCTGTAAACATCTGACATTATTCTCTGATTATATAAGCTGTGTTTTTATGCATCTCTCCACTTCACCTGACGAAGGAGCAGTGCTCCGAAAGCTTGTGATTTCAAATAAAGCTGTTGGACTATAACCTGGTGTGTGATTTCTTACATTTGTCCACCCCAGTCCAACACCGGCATCTCCACACCTATCTCCAACCAGCACACCCTGCAAGCACAATTCCCCGCTGGGAGTGTGGGGCTGCAGAATTACCCTTTGTATCCAATTCAGGTGCACATCATAGAATGTGACTGCTGACTTCATCAAGAAAATTATCTCCCTGACAGCTGAATTTAACCAGTGTGTAGCTGAACCCCTACAGAGAAAGAAAGTCGCAAGTTTGACTCTCCGTCTGTGCTGAGTTAACGAATCTTAGTTTCAGCAGCAATAGGCGTATTATAATTTTCTCAGGAGGGCTCTTGTGTTGGGGGGTAAATTCAGCCAAATTGCTGCTTCTGATGACGTGTGGATGGATGTTGGGTAAGGATAGGATTGGGCTTAGTTGTGATGCTCCTCCGTCAAATAGTCCAACAAAATTCAAGACTCACACATGAATAATGGCCTCATGTGTGAGATATTGGAGGGCACCTGGTTCCCTCAGAACTAAACCCCAGCAACAAGTCAACGTATTTAAGCGGATAAGATGAGAGAACATTGGTGAAGAAAGAAAATAAAATTGTTTTGCAAAAATATATACTCATTCACGCCATCTGGAAGTATTTTACTTAAACATAAAAGTCTATATATAGATGGGCGGATGGAATTGCACCAAAACACACTGGGGTTGACTTTTCGTGGGAAGATCAGTGAAACTTTCTCTGAGGTTTCCTTGGGTCTTCTACTGAAGTTATGGTGGATGATCGGGAGAACTTCCATGGAAATGCAACCCCATCATTTCATTGTGAAACTATGAATACAACTGAGTGGCTTGCTAGGCCATTTCAGAGTGCAGTTAAGAGTCAACCACATTGCTGTGGCGTCACATATAGGCCAGACCGGGTAAGGGTGGCAGATTTCCTTCCTTGAAGTGGATTAGTGAACCAGATGGGCTTTTACAACAATCCAGCAGTTTCATGGTCACTGACTTCTCACCATTACTGATATCAGCATTTTTTATTCCAGATTTAGTTTAATTGAATTTAAATTCCCCAGCGGTCATGGTGGGATTTGAACTCATGTCTCCGGATCATTAGTCCAGGCCTTTGGATTACTAGTCCAGTAACATAACCAATATGCTACCGTACTCGATAAAATTGATGCCCTATGTGCCCCATTCCCCCCTGCTTAAATACTGGCTTCTTAGCTCAAATATTCAAGATCAAATTTAGTTGAAAATTACAATTACAAAAGTTGAACTATAATTCTGGTGTTCATTTTGTCTACTTGTTCATCCCTTTATACCTATTTATGTAAAATATTTTGTACAGTAGGATTTCAATGTAACATTTGTGAATGGTTGCATCATTGTCACCATTATTTGGAGGGATATTGCAATAAACAGTAGCAAGACGATGGATATAACCAGACCTCTGCTACAGCAGTGGTTAGTAGCATCCTAAAACAGAATATGGGAATTACATTCCTTTACATTACAGCCCTGCAAATCTGGACAGTTACATAAATAACACTAATCTATTAAATACTGTAGATTCAATTTTTTAGGCCAATACGCAAGTTAAATAGTTTCTGTTTGTCACTTTGGTTTTCTTACAGAAGTTACATTTACACTTTTAACCAAAGGAATTATCTTCAGAAGTCCTTCCATCATTTCTCCAAATAGGCTGCCAGCATTTCTAAAGAACAGAGCATTTCTTTAATATTCCAGCTAAATGGATAACATTTTGTGGTAAGGATTTTTTTTAACTTTACAGCAATCAACTGTAATGTAGTTGACTCAAATGTTTGCAGTGGATTAATTAAGCCGCAGACATTCTGGGGAAGAAGAGTCTATGAACAAAGGCATGTGTTTGTGCAGAGTGATAAAGACTCGGATGATTTATTTAGGCACGGTGCCAAAACCAGAGGCTTTGATTCAGACTTTTTGTACTAGACAGGCTTGGGAAAGTTGATGTCTTAAGTAGATGCTTATGGGAGACTATCGTCAGCAACATGTTCTTAATTATCTACAGTAAAATAAAAATGTGAATTGAGACAGCCAAGTACTGGAAATGACACTGTACAAGCAGAGGCTACATTTGAACTCTAAGCATTCTCGGTTTAGTGCAAATTCTATTTACAGTGCTTCTGTCATGTCCATACTTGTGCTATTGTACTACATTAAATTCAGTGGCACACCGGCTTTAAGCCATTCAATGTGTTACAATTAGCATGGCCTTGGTGCTCGATGAAAAATATTCCATTGTTTTACATGTTAGAGGGTCATTTATTCCATTCCAAATAGCTGAAGGTTCCAAGTCAAAAGTTCTTCTGCTTTTGGTCGATGACAACCTACTCCGTGCCTGATTTGGCTGCTGCCTGCATGGTCAGAGCTTTGGGCTGCTCTGGATGCCAAATGAAGCCCACACTGGTTAACTATTCCTTTCATTTTGACTCTTCAAAAGGTTTTAGACTGAAAGGAATTTCTCTATCTTCATCCTTCTTAGGTTTGCTTTTGATGACATCTTGCACCTCTGTTCACTCCCTCTACTTCTCCTCCCCTGGGATTCTGCCTTTTTGGAGTGCTCTGGACAGCAACTGAAGAGCCAAGCATGGTCTTAGCAAGATCTTGTGAGAACAAGAAAATGTTAAAGCTGTTGGTCAAGTCAAAATTAGGAATTTTATGATGTCATGCACATATATAATATCAGTACCCAATGAACATTTTTTTTGTTATATCAGGACGGCTTATACTTAATAAATGTTTTTCACTCCCCACTAGTTCCATCTGGTACAATTACTAAACATGAATGGTCCAGCAATTCTTGTGCACAGACTAAATTGGTGTGACTGTAAAGGAAGTCAGGCTAGAAATATGCCAGAGTTTGAAATGGAGTGGGAACTGTTTTCCCATCATCAAGTCAATGATGATGAGCTATGTACCTGAGGCCTTATCCTCATTTTTTCAACTAAAATAATTTTGTTAGTGATTGGTAGCTTATATTATCATCATATTGTCATAAACAATAAATACGAGAGGTGAAAGAGATATACAAGGAAATTACTATATCATACAGCTGAATCATTGGGCTGGATTTTCCAAGCCCCGAGGAGGCGGGTATGGAGGCGGGACAGCCAGTAAGTTTGGAGAAAGTGAGGGCTAATGGCAAACCCGCCCCTGTCCCACCTCCGTGCCCTTTTGCCAGGAGGCGGGAAGATGTGCTGCTTCGGGTCCCGTCTCCTGGAGGCGAGAAAGGCATTTAATCCTTTTAACTGCCTGTTAACAGGTAGTTAACAGGCATACAAAAAGGATTAATGCCATTTTACCTTCACAGGTGAAGGCTTCCTGACCTCGGAGAACCCGCCGGGTTGGAGGAGACGTGAAGGAGGTCTGCGGCGGTTGGAGGCACCTAGAAGTAAGATATAGAGGTGAGTGATGGGTGCAAGTGTGGAGTGGTAAGTATGGAAGGTGAGTGATAAGTTTTAAAAAATGTTCACTTACCTTGTTTTCTTCCTACAGTCTTCAGCCACGCTGGATTGGGAGAGCCGACATCCTCCTTGTCAATTTCACAGACTGGCTGTGGAACCTCTGAACCAACAGCCATGTGAAATCAACAAAGTTGAAAGGTTTGATGAGTCCTGAACACAAAGCCTCATCAAACTACAAAGAATGTCAGTGTTTGACAGCTTCACAGAGCTGTCAAATGCTGACATTTTTTCTTTCAAGAAGTCTTGACAGATAGCACGTCTGATGTTGATGTGCCCCGTCAGTGACTTCCTCCCTAATTGGCCTGCTGAGCCCGCAGGTTGGGCTTAACAAGGTCAATCAGGGGAAAATCCCTCTAGTTGGTCAGGTGAGGATGGAGGTGGGACAATGACATGACAAGCAGCAGCCCTGCCTCCAACTCATCTCCATTCACAAAATCCAGCCCATTAAGTGGAAGAGATCCAACCCATTCCAGACACCTATCAGGGAGGCCTATCTAAATTATAAGATCCCATGGATATTTCCCATAAAGCAAGATTCCAATGACAAAGTGAACACTTCTCTCTCCAAGAGTTTGAATTGTAAGTTCAAAGTGATAATTTGAATCGATCAAAAACAGAGGGTGTGTAATGGGCTCCGAGTGAATCAGCACCCTGTTTAACACCGTACTCGGTTTTCTTTTCCATTCAATACAAGTGAATAAAAATGAAAATCAAGCGCTGTATAAAACAGGTTGCCAATTCGCTATGAACCCATTTCATGTTATTGCTATAGGCCAATTTCACTCCAAGAATCTCCTGACATACAAAGGCCAGGGTGCAAGGGATGTATATTAGAATAGAGCATTGGTATCCTAACGCTGCTGTCAAACTAAAATAACCAAATCCAGTACACACTAAAAGAAGGCAAACAAGAGTCTTTAAGTTATAATTCCCTTATGCAACATGGGGTATAATTTTCACAGGAGCCCTACTGATCATCCATCGTAACTTTGGAGGAAGATCTGCGGCCACCTGAAGAAATGGCGTAAACCCCCCACCCCACCAGTGGAAATTAATGCCACATATTCCTTCCTCTTTTTACATATTCCAATCAAGGTACTCCCTCATCCAAAAGAAGTCAAGCACTGCATCCCTATTTACACATCTGATGGACTGTCCTGAATACTTGACACGCAACCATAAACACTGAATTGTTGCAATTGTCAACCAAAGGCATTCTGTTACCAAGCTGAGAGTAATCGTCTTCAATTGAAATGGCCAATAAGTGATCTGGATCTTGGGAGAGAATTTGGATGATCAGCCATGATCTCATTAAATGGCGGAACAGGCTCGAGGGGCCGAATGGCCTACTCCTGCTCCTATCTTCTATGTTTCTATGTTTCCTCTTATCCAGTACAAAGGCAGTGATCAATTTATCCAATGTGTTTAACATCTTTAAAATGACAATAGGAAGGCTGGCCTACAGTATTTCAGTTTTGGACGAATATTTGATTTAAATGGTTCTACCCTTTCCCATAGAGAAATTGGTAAGTTAGCATAGCGCTACATATTTACTTCAATTTTAAAATCAATTGGGCAAGATTACACAAGATCGTTTCATATGCCAGAAGTAAACCTGATGCTCTGGGATATCAACCTGTTGATAGCCCAATGGAAAGAGAGAACAACAAATGCCTTAAAAAGCACTGCAAAAAAGAAACTAACTTAGACTTAGCTCAATGGACCTTGCATCCCATGACAGCCCAAAATCACTCAGTGAGGCTGCATGATGATACAATGACAGGGATCACAAAATATCATGGCCCAGAATCTGCTGTCCTGATGACGGTGAACAGGAACGGTAGCATAGTGGTTACGTTACTGGACTAGTAATCCAGAGACGTGCACTAATGATCACAGAGACGTCTGTTCATAATCCCACCATGGCAGCTGGGGAATTTAAATTCAGCTAATTAAATAAATCTGGAATAAAAAGCTAGTGTCAGTAATGGTGACCATGAAACTACCGGATTTTCTTCCCTAAAGGACATTAGTTCACTTAAATTTGTTTTAAGGTTTGTTCCTCTTTATTTCAGGTTTGCCTTTTCCCCAATCTTTGTTTTGCTCTCTAACATTTTTAAAAAGTTAGAATTTTAAGAGTTTATCCACTTCCTGCTCACGGTCGATGAGAATTTTGCATTTTGATTGGCTGTTTAGACAGCTTGTTGATGTCACAGGAGCTCGCACTAGGGGATCCCCACTATACTACATTGATTTGAATTACGCGTCGGAAAACCGGAACTTCTCGACACAGGGATCGCGAGATCTTTGTGCGGAGCTTACTTCGAGGCCAGCAGTGAACACCTTTGCTTCACCGCTGACTGCAAGTTCTGGGTCATTGACTTTGTGAGTCAGTGACCACCCACCACCCCCATTGTCAACCTCAGTGATTGAGGCTGCGATTTCGCCATCGGAGGCGGGATTGCGGCGGGAGAGGTCCTTGGCGGGTCCCGGTCCTGCTCCCAGTTCCAGCCGCTCTGTGAAAAGGATTTTCCCCGGATTGGGCTTGTTAAGCCCGCCCTGCGGTTTACCGGCCAATTAAAAGGAAGTGGGTCTGATGATGTCATTTGATGACACGTCATCAGTCAGTTCCCTTAAAGGGTCCACGGACACATTCATTTTGACAGTTGTGCTGTGGGGTGCTGCAAACACTGACAAGCACTGCATGGCTGCACCCAGGCTCCTGCATGACTCCCTCCATATGAGACCTCCATTGCAGCCTGGTTGCACATTGCACAGGAGGGCCCAAGCAGGGATGTGGTCAGGAGGATCAGGCTGCAGTGGCGCAAACCTTTCATTGATCTCAGTAGATCACAAAATGTTACTGCAAAGCCACACTCAACCTCATCCTGCTGTGCCACTCATCACATCCCCATCACTCTGCCTTCCCTACCCTACTCCTGCACATCCATACTCACACCAACTTACCTTGCACCTCCATCCATCCCTCTCTAACTACATTATCACTTCCCCATCTCAGTAGCCACCCCTCACACTTACCCTAATCCTTGTGCAATCATACCAACTAACAACACATAAGGGTAGGCACTTGGGTGTTTTATGCAATGTCTATGTAAATTTTCTGTTAATGTGTTGTCAAACATTGACATTTTTATTTCCAACACTTTACCTTATTGGACAGATCTGTGCTCACCTTTGGAAGTGTCTTAGTGAGTTCCAGTGAATGCTGAGACATAATTCCCCCCCCACCCCCCAATTGTGATGAGTGTGAAAGGAATGGCTTGGACATTGTAGGGATGCTTTATGGTGTTGGTGTGGGGTGGTGTCAACCTGGTGCATCATGTGGTAGCCAGGGTTTACAGCATCAAGTGAAGTAAATCTGGCTGTGGTTGTTGGAGGTCATTCATCTCAATCACATGACATCACTGCAGGAGTTCCTCAGGGCAGTGTCCTAGGCCCAACCATCTTCAGCTGTTTCATCAATGACCTTCCCTCCATCATAAGGTCAGAAGTGGGGATGTTCGCTGATGATTGCACACTGTTCAGCACCATACGAGACTCATCAGATACTGACGCAGTCCATGTCCATATGCAGCAAGACCTGGACAACATTCAGACTTGGGCTGACAAGTGGCAAGTAACATTCGCACCACACAAGTGCCAGGCAATGACCATCTCCAACAAGCGAGACTCTAACCATCTCCCCTTGACATTCAATGGCATTACCATCGCTGAATCCCCCACTATCAACATCCTGGGGGTTACCATTGATCAGAAACTGAACTGGACCAGCCATATAAATACTGTGGCTACAAGAGCAGGCCAGAGGCTGGGAATTCTGCGGCGAGTGTCTCACCTCCTGACTCCCCAAAGCCTTTCCACCATCTACAAGGCACAAGTCAGGAGTGTGATGGAATACTCTCCACTTGCCTGGATGAGTGCAGCTCCAACAACACTCAAGAAGCTCGACACCATTCAGGATAAAGCAGCCCGCTTGATTGGCACTCCATCCACCACCTTCAACATTCACTCCCTCCACCACCGACGCACTGTGGCTACACTGTGTACCATCTACAAGATGCACTGCAGCAACTCGCCAAAGCTCCTTCAACAGCACCTTCCAAACCCGCGAACTCTACCACTTAGAAGGACAAGGGCAGCAGACGCATGGGAACATCACCACCTACAAGTTCCCCTCCAAGCCACACACCATCCTGACATCCTGACTTGGACCTGTATCGCCGTTCCTTCACTGTCGCTGGGCCAAAATCCTGGAACTCCCTTCCTAACAGCATTGTGGGTGTACCTACACCATATGGACTGCAGCGGTTCAAGAAGGCGGCTCACCACCATCTTCTCAAGAGCAATTAGGGATGGGCACTAAATGCAGGCCTAGCCAGCCAGCGACGCCCACATCCCATCAATGAATAAAATTTTTTTTTTAATGTTGTCGGGTGCTGATGCCCTGTGTCCTGTGCAGCATCAGGTGATTGCGGAGAAGGTTGGTATTGTTGTTGTTGGTGATGTTGGTGTTGGGGCTGATCGTGGAGGGATTCAGAGGACCAAGGTGAGATTTTTTCAAGGGCACTGATGTTGCTGGAATAGATGGCAGCTGAAGTTGCGATGACAGAAGCGATCTGTCAATGGCGAGACAGCTTGCTCCAAGGAGGTGACAGTGGATAGAGTGTTTACTCCAAACACTTCCAAACTGCATACAGCTCAAAAGTGTCTTCCAAGTCCTGAAGGCGCAAGCTTCTGACATTGGAAAGTGAACAGCTGTGAAATGGTAGCTTTCATACCACTTTTGCAGCTATCACCTATTCACAGCAATGGGAAGACATAGAAACATAGAAGATAGGAGCAGGAGTAGGCCATTCGGCCCCTTGAGCCTGCTCCACCATTCAATGCGATCATGGCTGATCATTCAAATTCAGTACCCGGTCCCTGCTTTCTCCCCATACCCCTTGATCCCTTTACCCTTAAGAAATATATCCAACTCCTTCTTGAATATATTTAATGAACTGGCCTCCACCGCTTTCTGTGGTGGAGAGTTCCACAGGTTCACCACTCTCTGGGTGAAGAAATTATTCCTCATTTCTGTCCTAAATGGCCTACCCTTTATCCTTAGACTGTGTTCCCTGGTTCTGGACATCCCGACCATCGGGAACATCCTTCCTTCATCTAGTCTGTCCAGTCCTGTCAGAATTTTATAAGTTTCAATGAGATCACCTCTCATTCTTCTAAACTCCAGCCAGTACAAACCCAATCGACCCAATCTCTCCTCATACGTCATTCCTGCCATCCCAGGTATCAGCCTGGTGAATCTTCGCTGAACTCCTTCCATGGCAAGAACATCCTTCCTCAGATAAGGCGATCAAAACTGCACACAAAACTCAAGATGTGGTCTCATCAAGGCCCTGTACAACTGCAGCAAGACATCCTTGTTCCTGTACTCAAACCCTCTCGCTCCGAAGGCCAACATACCATTTGCCTTCTTAACTGCCTGCTGCACCTGCATGCTTACCTTCAGCGACTGGTGCACAAGGACACCCAGGTCTCATTGCACTTCCCCTTCTCCCAATCTATTGCCATTTAGATAATAATCTGCCTTCCTGTTGTTGCCACCAAAGTGGATAACCTCACATTTATCCACGTTATATTGCATCTGCCATGTTTCTGCCCAATCACCCAACATGTCCAAATCATCCTTGAGTTTCTCGACATCCTCCTCACAGCACGCATGCCCACCCAGCTTTGTGTCGTCTACAAATTTGGAGATATTACATCTAGTTCCCTCGTCTAGATCATTAATATATATTGTGAATAGCTGGGGTCCAAGGACCGATCCCTGCGGTACCCCACTAGTCAATGTCTGCCACTCGGAAAAAGACCTGTTTATTCCAACTCTTTGCTTTCTGTCTGCCAACCAGTTCTCTATCCAAGTCAATACCTTGCCCCCAATCCCATGTGCCTTAACTTTACACTGAGAACCCGATCTACTTACCTGATGTGATCTCCGAACGACATAAACCTCGTTAAAAAAGTGGAAAAATAGAAATAGGCTGGCAAAATAATAGTTAACAAACGTTTAACTATCTTAAATGCCTCCCCCACCACTTGGTGTCGGGTCTGTTCTGAAATCGCAGACTCGACGCTTTGGAAACTTACATGGTTTGGAGCAGGTTCCAACCCGCTGTCAATCATTTTGATTTTGTCAACAGACCCGTCTTCAAACCCACACTCTGAGCGCCGGCAAAATTCAGCCCAGAGAGTTCCTTTATGCAAGTTGCTCAAGATCAAGAATGAAGAGAGCAGAATCCGAGGAGAGAGAGCGTGTGGCAGTAACATGATTTTACTAAAGTCAGTTGAAGGAGAGCAAACTAGAAAAATAAATAAAGATAGTAGAAAAAATAGGAGGAAATAGTTTGCAGGGAGGAAAGAGGTAAGTATAAAGAGCGTTCGTTGTATGTTTGTGACAATAATGTTGACAGCCATGGAGCATCCCAAATATACAGATATTTCTGGTTTGCTAGCCTGAAATTTCTGACAACAGTGCTTCTTTAATACTTTTCCCTCAATGAAAGCTACCATTTTTAAAAACATGTATTAATACACCTGTTTCAATAGAAGCTTCCTCTTCTAGTGAAGGCAAAAGGTTTGGCAATCTTTGAAAAAATATTCTGTTATAAGTAGTTTATAACACTGTGAAAAAACAATTGTAGAACAGCTGCAGAAAATTCCAGGAGGCTTTTTTCAGAATCTCATTCTAGGCCTGCCTTAACCTTCTGACCATTTCATATTGGTTTAATATTATCCATCAAAATCTTTGTTATTCAGTTTATAATGTAAGGGGAAATCAAGGGATATGGAGATGGGGCAGGAAAGTGGAGTTGAGGTCGATGATCAGCCCTGATCTTACTGAATGGCAGAGCAGGCTCGAGGGGCCGAATGGCCGACTCCTGCTCTTATTTGTTATGATCTTATGTTCTTATCACATTTGTAGTACAGCATTGAAAAAATCCTCTGTTTAACAAAGTACAGCACTTGTTAACCCTTCAACTTCTTATTTCCCAGTGCATGTTTCATAATGAATCATCGTTAGCAATGATTATTTTGGATGCTTAATTTCTTTAGAACAAACTATACTCCCGCAGACATGAATTTGCTTGAAACCATCCTCCAAACAAGCAATGCTTTCAAAATCTTTTCATACTCAATTTTAGATCAACAACAAACTAGACATTTGCCTACATAACAACAGTGACTAACTGTAATTCAAAAGTAATTCATTGGTTGTGAAGTGCTTTGGAACATCCTGAGGATGTGATAAGGTGGATTATGTAAAAGCACATTCTTTCTTCGACAACGTGTATTAACACTTTATGGGATGTGGGTTATGCCCAGCAACTCCCAAACAGCAAGATCCTTGATTAGGACCAGGCTGTCTAAGACGAGAGGGTAAACAAAAAGCTGATTCTATTCACTGCACTCTTTCCCATTTCTTAATGGCTCAATCAAGAGTGGCAGAGGCCTAGAAGATCAATTCTTGCCCAATAAATCAGTCAGAGGATGAAGCCAGGTGCAGGCGAACATGATTTATGAAAGCAGAATTATAAATATTTTAAAAAAAGAAATAGAAAATGTCTTTAAAATCAATGTACATGTAATAGATAATTACCTGGAATTTCAGCTAAAATGGGCTAAAAATGGCTGTTGAGGTAACTTCTGCTGAAGTAACAGCAGAAGATCAGAAGAACCCCATGGAAATTAAGTGTCAATACCATAAAAAATAGAAAATGACTGCAAAAAGAAATAAAGTGTGAAGAACCACTTATTAGGCCCAAGAAATCCTGGGAGTCCACTCCGTTGGTGCAAGAGCAAAATTCATCTTCCCTAGTCTAAGGTGTGGAAGTACAGTTTCTCACTTAGACACAAAATGGCTTCCTAGGCATAGAATAAAAACTCAAATGGCCGACAGCATGATTCACTAAAGGCAAGGGGATGAGACATACATACTCCTTATCTGTGACAAGCTTAACAAGGAGCCTCAGTTACCAAACAAACAGCCAAGGACATGATAAGGTAAATATCAGCCCACGGGTCCAGTTGGTACAGTGAGAGAACAGAGGGAACAGAGAGATCCCATAATAAAGGATTAGTTAATCTTATCCCAAGGTATTTCCGTTCGTTATTCTAACGCAGCCCGGAATACGTTGTTTCAATAATTCGCAAGGTCTGTGCCTTTGTAATCAGTTATGATTCAATACTATGTCATGTGGCATAGAAAGCCTGTTTTGCTTTTTACTGTATAAATATGTTACAATTTCTGTATTACTTGGAAGAGGTCTGATGTAGCCCTTGTCTACACAACTCTTCCCTTGCAAGCAAATAAAGCCTGTCTTTAACGATACTTTGTGTTTAAGAGTCTTACTCGGGAGTCGAGACTTCGACAAAGGCCAGAGACCCCGTTGCAATGCTGGGAATGGGGTCACCTTTGTGGCAGGGGCAGACTGTCCTTGGGTTCATTAGTGGTGCCCGCCCCGAATCACCAGCAGAATGTCGAATGGTGGCATGTTGCTCAAATGGCAGAGAGGAGACCTGGCGAGGCTCAAAAAGAAGCGACCTCTTCTAGTCTTTGGCTCCAAATGGAATAAGAAGGCCTCCTGGAAATGTAATTGATTCCCTGCAGGTTCAATTTCCCTTGAAAATACCCTTACAGATTTTAATGAGACTCACGCGCTCAGCTGGTGTGAGTTGCACTGAGGCCCAAGAACGGCATAAATGGCAGAATTTCCCAGAGAAGCCTGGAAATTCCCTCGACATGCCCCCTTGACATGGGAGGGCTGCAGGCAGAAGACGTACCATAGCCCCCTGTTGGAAAATGACTGCAAGGAAAAAAATAGGGTTGAATCTCGACAGAGCCAATTTCCACCTCAGATTTGGTTGCTGATGGCCAATCCGCCTGTTTTCCACCCTTGATTTAGGCTGGAAGTTTGGGTTCAATGTTGCAAGGCTTCTACCCCCTGTCAAATAAAGAGAGCAGAGGGGAAGAGCCAACAGCTCACTTAATTTGGATTGGTCATTTGATAGCACATGGATACCACTTGCAATATTCTGGAATCTTGGACACCCTGCTACCTGGGAAAAATATGTGTACTGTCGAGCTGATGTCTCCTTTCTGCAGGGAAAGTGATGAGCTTGTTGCCCCTTGCAAAATAGGCCTCTGTGAATGGCTGACTGACTGACCTGGCATATGTCACCAGTGCTGGGTTGGAAGGTCTGGTAACATAAAAGTTTAATGCAGGAATGCCCTTTATGCCCATGGGTGAGCCACCCATTTGGTAAAAGTCATCTGCAGGTTGGTCTCTAGGAGATGGTATTCATATATACCAGCCTCTTTTGTGAAGTAGAAACACCCTCTGACATGCCCAGAAAGGACTGTGTGTATATAACTTGATCTTTAGCTGTATCTGTCTTCCTTATCCCCTTAAGAACTCAAATCTAGGAGCACCTTTGAAATCCCCAAAGGAATTGCCATCCTGTCTACCTTCGTTGCTTCAAGCACAATAGCAGCTGGAAACCAGATAGTTATAAAAAATGGTGTTTGAAATAAAAGTCTTGCAATACAAAAAATATAGGCCTAAACACCTAAATCCAGAGTGGGACCTATTTCCATAACTTTTGAAGCCTTTGTAAGATTTGCGCTGATCATCAGCAGAGCTGCTAAAAAACCTACACTGCTACAGTTGAGCCCACACTACCATAGTTAAACCCACACTTCCTACAAACTGAAACATGACATTATGCACCAAATAATTTGGGAAGTAGCATGCTGGGGTGAACAATAAATCCCTTACGCTTCCTATAAGATCACTGGAAATAGTAATCTCAGATCTCTCTGAATATTGGGCAAACACCATCACTAACAAACCATTCATCTCAGGCTAAAAACTACCAATCAGGTTTATTATCAACTAAAATTAAACAGAAGCAAGAGCAAACACCAAATTTCACTAGATTACAGTAAAAGAATATGTGATTTTGGACCTGTGTTTAAAAATGTTTCAAAAATAATAAATGTCTTGAAACTTTAATAATTACGATAATTTATATTATTATCCCCATTGGTATTCCCATTAGGCCCAGCTCATTTAACTGTCTGATGAAGCAGAGATCCACTAAAGTACATTGATTCAATGCCTCAATGATATCCCCATTTCCTTTGAAGACTTAACAGTGACAAAGGAAGACCAAAAAGGTTTATTTCAAAATTAAACACAGCTTTTAAGCATGGTAGGGTTCAAAGACATCAGGCTGGTCTCTCAGAAACCCATCTCTAATCATTCACCCACTTTCAGGACAAAGCAAGGCTGTACAGGGCTTATATATAGGACCCATATTAAATGACTCTGGATCACTTTTACAGTTAATCACCGCACCTCAGGAAGGATATATTGGCCTTGGAAGGGGTGCAGCGCAAATTCACCAGAATGATACCAGGGCTAAGAGTGTTAAATTATGAGGACAGGTTGCATATCCTTGATTGTATTCCCATGATTAAGGGGTGATCTAATTGAGGTGATTAAGATGATTAAAGAATTTGATAGGGTAGATGGAGAGAAACAATTTTTTCTCGTGGGTTGTCCAGAACAAGGGGGCATAACCTTAAAATTAGAGCTAGGCTGTTTAGGGATGATGTCAGGAAACACTTCTTCACACAAAGAGTAGTGGAAATCTGGAACTCTCTCCCTCAAAAAGCTGTTGAGCCTGGGTCAATTGAAAATTTCAAAACTGAGATTGATAGATTTTTGTTAAATCAAATCAACTTTTATTGTCATTGTTAGTCCACAAGTGCAGTACAACGAAATGTAGGCTTGCGGCTCCCGAGAGTGTACATTTAGATTAAGACATTTACACATTCAACATACATTTGGCTTGTAATACATTAACATAAACATAACCATAATAAACTGCATTGGCAGATGTGCAGGCTTTAGAGTTTATTTGTGGAGTTCAGTAGGATGACAGCCCTGGGAAAGAAGCTGTTCCTAAATCTGGTCGTACGGGTGCGAATGCATCTGTAGCGTCTCCCAGATGGCAGGAGGGCGAACAGACTGTGGCTGGGGTGGGTAGGGTCTTTGATGATGGACCGTGAGGGTATTAAGGGTTATGGAACCACAACATGAATTGAGTTAAGATACAGATTAGCCATGATCTAACTGAATGGTGGAACAGGCTCGAGGGGCTGAATAACTTACTCCTACGTTTCTAAGCGATCCTGTATTTCATATGGATTTGGCAACTAACGCCTATTAAGTTCTCCTAGACAGGAGTGACTCATCTGCCCCTTTGAAGTTGCTTCAGCATGAAATAAACAATGTGTATTTCAGGTGCACACTGACAATCTGTTTGTAGCAAGCAGTAATAAAATTAAAGTGGCCAGCCACTCCCCAAATTCCCTGAGGAAATATCAAGAATAGAGCCTTTTTTTTAATTTGAAATAAGACAGATTTCCACTTTTGGCATCCAGTAACACATCCAGGTGAGGACAACACAAATCAAATGTTCACTTTACTCTGCCCCAACATGACTTAATCCCAAGTCTCAGAAGGATGCCTTTATTATATGAGTGTGAATTTTTCCACTTCCCACACCAGCCATTCTGAGAGTCTTTCTGAGTGAAGGAGACAATTTGGTAGCAAATTATAAGCTGATTCATACTCTGGACGGACAACCATTAGAAACTGGGATGAAACTCCCCAAATTCATTTCACGCAAAACTCTGAAGGGGTAATTGAATGGATTTGCATTTCTGGTATGGAGCTTCAGCCCCTGACAGACTGTGGGGGCCGTCTCTCCCTGACTTTCCAACCAATGGAAGACTGTGGGGAGAGCATGCTCAAATTCCCCTATGTGCTCTCAGTGGTTGAAGCTCCACACCAGGAGTGCAATTTCATAAAATGACCTCTTTACAGCCTTCCTGAGAATTGACCTTCATACTATCAGTCTGGGTTGTTTTCAAACCTGGATTCCGGATGTGAATGAACAATGTGCTGACCCCTGCAATGGCATCATCGGCATCATTATTTGCTTACATCATAAGCAATCCTAATGTGTTGCTGACTGTTTTGTTGCACAAGCAACTGAGGCTGCTTTAATATGAAATTCATATGAACAGTATTATAAAAAAAATAATAGCAGTGTTTAGCACACAAACACAATCTCATGGTTCAGGTGAAGTGTACGAACACTAAACCCTGCTGCTGGTTGGAAACCAGGCAAGCGGGCAATTAAAATGGTCCGTGGAATGTACCCGCTCTGATTCTGCTGTATTCCTACGGGCTCCGATCTTAACCTGCTCTAATGAGCAGCTGGAAGCCTGGGGTGTCCTTTAAATATGCTGATCAGGCTTTGATGATGTCATCGAGTCCCGACTGGAATTTTAACCATTGTGGCTTCTCCGCCAGGCCAACCCAGTGGGAAGAGGAGCCAGAAGAGGCCTAAAAAGGTAAATGGATTTTACTGTCTTTATGGGGCCAGGAAGATCAGGCGTGTTCCTCCATGCCACACAAGGAAAGTTTAGGCCTCCCTTACCCTGAATTTCCCCCCATCCCCCTGACTGCAAGCCCCTCCCAACCATTTACCTGAATGGCGGCCTCCTGCCAACCGACATCCCGCTCCTGCCCACCGGCCAGCTGGATGGTTTGCTGTCCGCCTTGGCTTTCTCCTGCACAGCTCCCGCCCTGAGTTAAAATCGGGGCTTAAGCTTCTTTCTCTTGGTTTATAATGTTATTTGAATTTTGACAGTACATTATTACTTTTCATTATGAGAGTTACTGATAATTTCACTGCCCCAAAAAGGGTTAACTTATTGCAAAAGTGAACATTTAAAACTGTATTTCACTCTAGTTATTTATTACTTAATGACCCACTTTACACAATGCGTGCCAGAACATGCTTAAAAATTAAATCATCTTATTCTTGGACTGTTGTGCCTTTTTCTCCCCCATGCTCAATAATGTGCTCTTGTATCACACTATTAGCAATACAGTATCCTTCAAGTAACTATTATAATTGCAAAATACTGCAGATGCTGGAAATCTGAAATAACAACAGAAAATGCTGGAAATACTCAGCAGGCCAGGCAGCATCCGTGGAGAGAGAAACAGAGTTAACGTTTCAGGTCTGGGACCCTTCATCAGAACTGGAAAAAGCTGGAGATGTAACAGATATTAAGCAGGTGCAGAGACTGGGGGGGGGGGGGTTGTTAGGAGGGGAGGAAGAAATAGAAAGAACATCCTGTACTTTTGTAAGAAGCAGGAAAGATAAAATGTTGCAAATGGGAATGGCAAAAATCATACTGCATGAAAAATGGGGGCAGGGATAATTACCTGAAATTGTTGAACTCAATGTTGAGTCCGGCAGACTGCAAAGTGCCCAATCGAAAGATGAGGTGCTGTTCCTCGAGCTTACGTTGAGCTTCATTGGAACAATGCAATAGCCCGAGGACAGAGAGATCAGAGTGGGAGTGAAGCGGTGAATTAAAGTGACAGGCGACCGGAAGCTCAGGGTCACCCGTACGGACTGAACGGAGGTGTTCCGCAAAGCGGTCGCCCAATCTGTGTTTGGTCTCCCCAATGTACAATGTGCAAGCGCAGGAGATGCAACACATGCCCTTTTACCTCCTCCCTTCCCACTGTCCAGGGCCCCAAACACCCCTTCCAGGTGAAACAGCGATTTACTTGTACTTCTTGCAATTTAATATACTGTATTCGTTGCTCACGATGCGGTCTCCTCTACATTGGGGAGACCAAACGCAAATTGGGCGACCGCTTTGCGGAACACCTCCGTTCAGTCCGTACGGGTGACCCTGAGCTTCCAGTCGCCTGTCACTTTAATTCACCGCTTCACTCCCACTCAGATCTCTCTGTCCTCGGGCTATTGCATTGTTCCAATGAAGCTCAACGTAAGCTCGAGGAACAGCACCTCATCTTTCGATTGGGCACTTTGCAGCCTGCCGGACTCAACATTGAGTTCAACAATTTCAGATAATTATCCCTGCCCCCATTTTTCATGCAGTATGATTTTTGCCATTCCCATTTGCAACATTTTATCTTTCCTGCCTCTTACAAAAGTACAGGATATTCTTTCTATTTCTTCCTCCCCTCCTAACAACCCCCCCAGTCTCTGCACCTGCTTAATATCTGTTACATCTCCAGCTTTTTCCAGTTCTGATGAAGGGTCCTAGACCTGAAACGTTAACTCTGTTTCTCTCTCCACGGATGCTGCCTGGCCTGCTGAGTATTTCCAGCATTTTCTGTTGTTATTCCTTCAAGTAACTGTTGTTAGTTATTTTATATCTACCAGACAATAGCTTACAGCAAATGCAGGGTTGGTGCTCCTTCATAAAATATCCTACAACACCACACCATTAAATAGGTGTCTCTGTTTCATAAGAAAATATAGAATAAGGCCCGTCAAGCCTATTTCTTCTATAGGCCAGATACAATTAGCACTGTCATGGACTCTATTCATTTTATTTATTCTCTTGAGAGAGGTGACTAACCAGAGGTAAACTTCTAAGATAAAGTAATATGACATTTCTTTCCAACCTCCAAGATAATTCACTGAAATTCCAAAATATCAGCCGACTATTTAACCCTGACCAATTGCATTCTACAGATGACATCTCCATGACTCTAGCAACACTGAAACTATTTATATTTGATCATCTATGCCTGTACATATAATCTTCAATCCCATTTGTAACTAGCTACATAACCAGCTCATTTTACGTAAGTTTAACTGCTTTTGCTGGAAGTGATATTCCACATTGTGGGGGGAATCAAAATCTTCCAATCTTCACTTAATGCATGTCAGAAGATACTTAATTGGGCCACAGATAAGCAGGACATTAGCTTTATAGGGATGAGCTGCTGGGAACCGATTGCCTTCAGTGATTCCCTATGGCCCAACTAGCCCATCCAGTCAGGTGGGACGACATTTCAGCCAGCTGTGAGACTCAGCTGTTTTACCAACAGGCAAAGAGCTGAGTCTCACAGCTGGCTGAAGTGTCAGGAGTCTGAGAAGACTGAAAACAGAAGTTAGCTGGGCTTCCTATTTATGCGGGGTGATTGGTGAAACAGGATGAATTAGTTTCCACTGAGATGTCCTGATTAAACAACGTTTACTGTACTAATGTTTTATAGTTTTGCAATCACAGTCAGAGTTAAATAACCTGCTTACTCCTACATGATCCATCCCTCTAAGCATTTTAGAGGCCCGCATCATGTTCCTACTCAATCTTCTTTTCTGTGTAGATAAATGTAAGGTAATGCACACTCATGCAGCAAACTTGAAAAATGTGCACACAATGAGTGATTACCTGTTAGCAAAAGTGGGAAAGGAAGACTGGAGTGTGATTACTGATCATTCACAGAAAGTATTAGGGCAATCTCAAGATTGTTAGTGGAAACACTATGCTTTAGTCCAATATAACACACTGCCAAGCCTGCGTTTAGGATTCTATGGCATATTTTAGTTTTATTTTCACTATGGTTGTAATGAAAATTGTATTATTACAATGAAAAGTGATCATTTTTCATCACCTTATCTCAGTGTAAAGTAGGACAGAACACTCATTGTGACCATCAATCATCAACTGGGGACACTGGAAGTGATTACAAGCTACTGACACAATGACCATTTTGAATGTGACATTGCAGGCAAGGTGGACTTAATGGAGATACCCACTGAACAACATAACTTACACATCGGGCAGGATTTTCATTGGGCCGTGGAGGCGGGATTGGAGGCGGGATTGGAGGCGTGTGGGGGGTTAAAATCCCGAAATCGGGGGGCATGAACTCATCCCGCCCCCAACCCACCTCCATGCCAGTTTCAAAGGAGGCGGGTACCCGACCGCACTGGGACCCGCCTCCCCGAGGCGGGAAGGGGATTAATGCCAATTAACTGCCTGTTAAAAGGTAGTTAACAGGCAGTTTTTAGCCTAATCCCTATTTTCATCCCTGAAGTGTGGGATTCCCGATGGCTCCAAACCACGCCAAGTTAGCGAGGTGGGCCGTCGGGATGAAGGGCTTGGAGGGGTTGAGATGTCCGGTGTTCAGGAGAGTGATGGGTGCATGAGTGCAGAGATAAGTGTGTTTGGTGTGTTTAAAGAAGTTGTACTTGCATGTACTTACC
The DNA here is from genome assembly GCF_052327205.1 of Somniosus microcephalus. Lineage (NCBI taxonomy): Eukaryota > Metazoa > Chordata > Chondrichthyes > Squaliformes > Somniosidae > Somniosus > Somniosus microcephalus. The sequence continues at coordinate 145,415,212 of NC_140999.1, forward strand.
TTTACAGCCTTCCTTCCTTCAGGTCTCGGGAGTCCCTCATCTCACCGGCACAGAAAACAGAATGGCCGTGATCTGTCAAAAGTTCCAGAATTCTGCTTTCTGTTCTGTTGAGATCTCTAAATCAAAAGGTCTTGACAGATCAAATATCAATCTGTGACGTCACCTGTTGCCGGGTGGCCCTTAATTGGCCTGCTGAGCCCGCTGGGCGGGCTCAACAAGGTCAATCAAGTCAAAATCGCGTGGGTTGACTAGAACTCGATGGAGGCAGGACTACAACCCCGAACGTTGTAGTCCTGCCTCCTACCCGATTCCTCAATGAAAATCCAGCCCATGGTGTTTCTGGAAAAGTCATTTTAACCAACCAAGAGGAAACCAAACCACTTTAAACATTCACTCCCTCCACCACCGCTGTACCTTGGCTGGAGTTTGCACCATGTACAAGATGCACTGCAGCAACTCGCCAAGGCTTCTACGGCAGCACCTTCCAAACTCGCAACTTCTTCCATCTAGAAGGACAAGGGCAGCAGGTGCATGGAAACACCACCAACCCCTAGTTCCCCTCCAAATCACACACCATCCTGACTTAGAAGTATATCGCTGATGCTTCATCGTCGCTGGGTCAAAATCCTGGAACTCCCTACCTAATAGCACTGTGGGAATACCTTCACCACATGGACTGCAGTGGTTCAATGATGTGGAATCTGTATGGGTAGAACTGAGAAATACCAAGGGGCAGAAAACGTTAGTGGGAGTGGTATATAGACCTCCAAACAGCAATGTGGAGGTTGGGGACGGCATTAAAAGGGAAATTAGAGAAGCGTGCAATAAGGGCACAGCAGTCATCATGGGTGACTTTAATCTACATATAGATTAGGCTAATCAAGTTAGTAACAATACTGTGGAGGAGGAATTCCTGGCGTGTTTAAGGGACGGTTTCCTGGACCAATATGTCGAGGAACCAACCAGAGATCAGGCCATCTTAGACTGGGTATTATGTAACGAGAAAGGATTAATTAGCAATCTTGTTGTACAAGGCCCCTTGGGTCGGCGCGATCATATGATCGAATTCTTCATTAAGCTGGAGAATGAAGTAGTCGACTCAGAGACTAGGGTCGTAATTTAAATAAAGGAAACTATGATGGTCTGAGGCACGAGTTGGGTAGGATTGATTGGGGAATGTCACTCAAAGGGTTGATGGTGGATAGGCAATGGCAAACATTCAAAGACCGCATGGATGAACTACAGAATTTGTTCATTCCAGTTTGGCATAAAAATAAAACAAAAAAGGTGACTCAACCGTGGCTAACAAGGGAAATTAGGGATAGCATAAGATCCAAGGAGAGGACATATAAATTGGCCAGAAAAAGCAGTAAACCTGAGGATTGGGAGCAGTTTAGGATCCAACAAAGGAGGACAAAGGGATTAATTAAGAAAGGGAAAATAGAATATGAGAGTAAGCTTGCTGGGAGCATAAAACTGACTGTAAAAGCTTCTATAGATATGTGAAGAGAAAAAGATTGGTGAAGTCAAGCGTAAACATAGAAACATAGAAGATAGGAGCAGGAGTAGGCCATTCGGCCCCTCGGCCATTCGATGAGATCCTGGCTGATCATCCAAACTCAGTACCCCGTACCTGCCATCTCCCCATATCCCTTGATACCTTTAGCTCTAAGAAATATATCTAACTCCTTCTTGAATATATTTAAAGACTTGGCCTCAACCGCCTTCTGTGGTAGAGAATTCCACAGGTTCACCACTCTCTGGGTGAAGAAATTCTTCCTCATCTCTGTCCTAAATGGCTTACCCCTTATCCTTAGACTATGACCCCTGGTTCTGGACTCTCCGACCATCGGGAACATTCTACCTGCATCTAGTTTGTCCAGACCTGTCAGAATTTTATAAGTTTCGATGAGATCCCCTCTCATTCTTCTAAACTCCAGTGAGTATAAGCCTAATCGACCCAATCTCTCCTCATACGTCATTCCTGTCATCCCAGGGATCAGCCTGGTGAATCTTCGCTGAACTCCTTCCGTGGCAAGAACATCCTTCCTCAGATAAGGTGACCAAAACTGCACACAGTACTCAAGGTGTGGTCTCACCAAGGCCCTGTACAACTGCAGCAGGACATCCTTGCTCCTGTACTCAAACCCTTTTGCTATGAAGGCCAACATACCATTTGCCTTCTTCACCGCCTGCTGCACCTGCATGCTTACCTTCAGCGACTGGTGCACAAGGACACCCAGGTCTCATTGCACTTCCCCTGCTCCCAATCTATTGCCATTCAGATAATAGTCTGCCTTTCTGTTTTTGACACCAAAGTGGATAACCTCGCATTTATCCACGTTATATTGCATCTGCCACGCTTCTGCCCAATCACCCAACCTGTCCAAATCATCCTGGAGTTTCTCGGTATCCTCCTCGCAGCACACATGCCCACCCAGCTTTGTGTCGTCTGTCCCTTGCAGTCAGAATCAGGGGAATTTATAATGGGGAACAAAGAAATGGCAGACCAAATAAATACATACTTTGGTTCTGTCTTCACAAAGGAGGACACAAATAACCTCCTAGAGATGTCGGGGAACATAGGGTCTAATGAGAGGGAGGAACTGAACGAAATCAGTATTTGTAGGGAAATGGTGTTAGGGAAATTGACGGGATTGAAGGCCGATAAATCCCCAGGGCCTGATAATCTACATCCTAGGGTATTTAAGGAAGTGGCCCTAGAAATAGTAGATGCATTGCTGGTCATCTTCCAAAATTCTATAGACTTTGGAACAGTTCCCATGGATTGGAGGGTAGCTAATGTAACCCCACTATTCCAAAAAGGTGGTAGAGAGAAAACGGGGAATTATAGACCGGTAAGCCTGACATCGGTAGTGGGGAAAATGCTAGAGTCCATTGTTAAAGATGTAATAGCAGAGCACTTGGAAAACAGTGACAGGATTGGACAAAGTCAACATGGATTTACAAAAGCTAAATTGTGCTTGACTAATCTACTGGAATTTTTTGAGGATGTAACTGGTAGAATAGATAAGGGAAAACCAGTGGATGTGGTGTATTTGGACTTTCAGAAGGCTTTTGATAAGGTCCCACATAAGAGATTAGCGTGCAAAGTTAAAGCACATGGGATTGGGGTTAAGGTATTGACTTGGATAGAGAACTGGTTGGCAGACAGTAAGCAAAGAGTTGGAATAAACGGATCTTTTTCCGAGTGGCAGGCAGTGACTAGTTGGGTCATCCTCGGTTCCGAGTGACTGCCTAAGAAGAGGAGTGAGTGGGGTACCGCAGGGATCGGTGCTGGGACCCCAGTTATTCACAATATATATTAATGATCTAGACGAGGGAACTAGATGTAATATCTCCAAATTTGCAGACAGCACAAAACTGGGTGGGCGTGTGTGCTGTGAGGAGGATGCAGAGAAACTCCAGTATGATTTGGACAGGTTGGATGATTCGGCAGATGCATGGCAGATGTAGTATAATGTGGATAAATGTGAGGTTATCCACTTTGGTGGCAAAAACAGGAAGGCAGATTATTATCTGAACGGCAATAGATTGGGAAAAGGGGAAGTGCAATGAGACCTGGGTGTCCTTGTACACCAGTCGCTGAGGGTAAGCATGGAGGTGCAGCAAGCGGTTAAGAAGGCAAATGGTATGTTGGCCTTCATAGCGAGAGGATTCGAGTACAGGAGCAAGGATGTCTTGCTGCAGTTGTACAGGGCCTTGGTGAGACCGCACCTTGAGTATTGTGCGCTGTTTTGGTTGCCTTATCTGAGGAAGGATGTTCTTGCCATGGACGGAGTGCAGCGAAGATTCACCAGACTGATACTTGGGATGGCAGGAATGATGTATGAAGAGAGATTGGGTCAATTGGGCTTGTATTCGCTAGAGTTTAGAAGAATGAGAGGGGATCTCATTGAAACTTATAAAATTCTAACAGGACTAGACAGACTAGATACAGGAAGGATGTTCCCGATGGCAGGGAAGTCCAGAACCAGGGGTCACAGTCTAAGGATAAGGGGTAAGCCATTAACGACTGAGATGAGGAGGAATTTCTTCACCCAGAGAGTGGTGAACCTGTGGAATTCTCTACCGCAGAAGGCCATTGAGGCCAATTCATTAAATATATTCAAGAAGGAGTTAGATATATTTCTTAAGACTAAAGGGATGAAGGGATGTGGGGAGAAAGCAGGGACAGGGTACTGAATTTGGATGATCAGCCATGATCTCATTGAATGGCAGAACAGGCTTGAGGGGCCGAATGGCCTACTCCTGCTCCTACTATGTTTCTATGTTTAAGCAGGTTGTGGGTGGAGGGAGGGATTTAGCTTTGGGTTAATGGGTCACAGTGGCAGAGGTGGTGAGTAGCAGCTGCAGAGATGAATCTAGCCAGGACTGCAGGGGGGTTTTGGATTGCAGGTAGGAGTAGAGTTCCGGCCAGGGCACGGCGATTCATGAATCAACAAGAAGGGGCAGAGCTCTTCCCCCAACCTCACACTCTGTCTCCTCCCCTAACCCTAGCCACAACAGAAAGTGCACACAGATGCAAGACTTTTACCTTGCAATTAATGTATCACTTATTGCATTGCTGACAGGAAGTTCGAGGATAGTGCGGATAATTTTGACTTTGTGTAAAACGGGCGATATCGGAGCAGCTGCACGTTATGGAAATGAAAAATGGGAGAGATGTATAATGGGTAGCTGATGAAATGGCACCTGTTTTACACAGGTTAGTTGGTATCAGGGAGTGTTGTGGCAAGTACAAAACTCCATCATTATTTTTGAAACGTTTCAACCTACAACACTCGCTAAAAGTCATGGGGGCTGTACTGGCAGTCGATCTCACCCTCCAGGATCAACGGCGGAGAGAGCAGAGGCAGCAAGAAAGACAGGAACATGTGCACAGAGGGAGGAGAAGGGATATCAGGGCTCTTAACAGGAGACCTTACCCTCCTAGGGTCTTCCGACAGCACTTCTCCTACCTTCAGTTAAGCGAGGAGCAGTGACTTAGGAGGCTCCGCTCACCAAGGAGGTGGTCACAGAACTCTGCCACCACCTGCAACCAGACCTGCAGCCTGAGAGCAGGGTGACCACGGCTCTCCCAGTAGCAGTCAAGGTCACCGTGGCCCTCAATTTTTTCGCCAGCGAATCCAATGGGGTCGATTTTCATTGACCTATGGAGTCGGGATTGGAGGCGTGCGGGGGTTAAAGTCCTGAATTCAGGGGTCCCGACACCATTCCGCCCCCAACCCGCCTCCATGTAAGTTTCAAAGGATGCGGGTACCTGCCCCGCACTGGGACCCGCCTACCCAAGGCGGGAAGGGATTAGTGCCAATTAACTGTCTGTTAACAGGTAGTTAACAGGCAGTTTTTAGCCTAATCCCTATTTTAAAGCTTGAAGTCTGGGATTCCCGACGGCTCCAAACCACGCCAAGTTAGAGGAGTTGGGCCGTCGGGTTGAAGGGCTTCGAGGGGTCGAGATATCAGTGTTCAGGTGAGTAATGGGTGCATGAGTGCAAAGGTAAGTGTGTTTGGTGTGTCTAAAGTGTGTAAAGAAGTTTAAATTACCTGTACTTACCTTTTTAGCCTTCCTTCCTCTAGGTTTCGGGAGTCCATCATCTAACCAGCACAGAAAGCAGAATGGCTGCGAACTGTCAAAAGTGACAGCCTGCAGTTTTCTGTGCCAGTGAGATTTCTAACTGAGTCTGTGTAGAAGGACTCAGGTTAGAAGTAAGACTGTCAGTGTTTGACAGCTTCAAACAGCTGTGAAACACTAATATTTCATCTGTCAAAACATCTTGACAGATGAAATTTCAGTCTGTGACGTCACCTGTTGCCAGGTGACCCTTAATTGGCCTGCTGAGCCTGCTGGGCGGGCTCAACAAGGTCAATCAAGTTAAAATCACGTGGATTGGCCGCATCTCGATGGAGGCGGGACTACAACCCCGAAAGTTGTAGTCCCGCCGCCTTCCTGACTTCTGAATGAAAATCACCCCCTTTTAGTCTACAGCAGGAGACATAGCTAACATCTCACAGTTCACCGTCCATCGCTGCATCCGGAAGGTCACAGAGACTCTCTACACCAGGAGAAGGGCCTACATTGGTTTCCCGATCACCAGAGAGAAGCAGGACGAGTGTGCATGTGGCCTTGCCAGTATAGCGGGCATCCCCATGGTGCAGGGCGCCATCGACTGCACCCACGTGGCTTTGCGGGCACCGTATACCAACCCTGAGATCTTCCGTAACCGCAAAGGCTACCACTCACTTAATGTGCAGTTGGTGTGCGACTAGGCACAGCAAATCCTCAGTGTCAATGCCTGCTATCGTGGCAGCAGCCATGATGCCCTCATCTTGCGCCAGACTGGTGTGCCTGCCCTCTTTCAGCTACCACATCAAGCTTGAGAGTGGCTGCTTGGAGACAAGGGCTCTCCACCTGGTTCATGGCTCCCCTCCGCAACCTCACCACTTAGAACATAAGAACATAAGAAATAGGAGCAGGAGTAGGCCAATTGGCCCCTCGAGCCTGCTCCGCCATTCAATAAGATCATGGCTGATCTGATCCTAACTGCCAATCCACTATGACAGGACTATCTCCTGAATCTAACAGCATTAGACACACGAAAACAGGAGCAGGATCAGGCTACACGGCCCCTGGGCCCGCTCCGCTACCCACAGGGCCATGACCTATCCGAACCTAGACTCATGTCCAAATTCCTGCCCGCTCCCCGTAACCCTTAATTCCCTTTTCTACTAGGAAACTGTCTATTTCTGTTTTAAATTTATGTAATGATGTAGCTTCGACAGCTTTTTGGGGCAGCATATTCCATGGACCTACCACCCTCTGAGTGAAGTAGTTCCTCCTCATCTCAGTTTTGAAAGAGCAGCCCCTTATTCTAAGACTATGCCCCCTAGTTCTAGTTTCACCCATCATCTGGAACATCCTCCCTGCATCCACCCGATCCAACCCCTTCATAATCTTATATGTTTCAATAAGATCGCCTCTCATTCTTCTGAACTCCAATGAGTAGAGTCCCAATCTACTCAACCTCTCCTCATATGTCCATCCCCTCATCCCCGGGATTAATCGAGTGAACCTTCTTTGTACTGACTCGAGAGCAAGTATGTCCTTTCTTAAGTATGGACACCAAAACTGTATGCAGTATTCCAGGTGCGGTCTCACCAATACCTTGTACAACTGAAGCAATACCTCCCTATTTTTATATTCTATCCCCCTAGCAATGAAAGCCAACATTCCATTGGCCTTCTTAATCACTTGCTGCACCTGCATACTAACCTTTTGAGTTTCGTGCACCAGGACCCCCAGATCCCTTTGTACTTCAGTACTTTCAAGTTTCTTGCCATTAAGATAATAACTTGCTCTACGATTTTTCCTGCCAAAGTGCATAACCTCACACTTTCCAGTATTGTATTCCATCTGCCAAATCTCTGCCCACTTACTTAGCCTGTCTATGTCCCCTTGCAGGTTTTTTATGTCCTCCTCACTCACTACTTTCCCTCCCATCTTAGTATCATCTGCAAACTTTGACGTGTTACACTCGGTCCCCTCCTCCAAATCGTTAATATAGATTGTAAAGAGTTGGGGACCCAGCACTGACCCCTGCGGAACACCACTGGTTACTGATTGCCAGTCTGAATATGAACCATTTATCCCAACTCTCTGCCTTCTGTTAGACAGCCAATCCTCTATCCATGCCAGAATATTACCCCCAATCCCGTGATTTTTTATCTTAAGCAATAATCTTTTGTGTGGCACCTTGTCAAATGCCTTTTGGAAGTCTAAATACACTACGTCCACTGGTTCACCTTTATCCACCCTATATGTTACTTCCTCAAAGAACTCCAGCAAATTTGTCAAACATGACTTCCCCTTCATAAAACCATGCTGACTTTGTCTTATTAAATTATGATTATCCAAATGTCCTGTTACTGTCTCCTTAATAATGGACTCCAAAATTTTACCTACCACAGATGTTAGGCTAACCGGTCTATAGTTTCCAGCCTTCTGCCTACTGCCCTTTTTAAATAAGGGTGTTACATTAGCAGTTTTCCAGTCTGCCGGGACCTTTGCTGAGTCCAGGGAGTTTTGGAAGATTATTACCAATGCATCCACAATCCCTACCGCCACTTCCCTCAAAACCCTGGGATGTAAGCCATCAGGTCCAGGTGATTTATCCGCCTTGAGTCCCATTATTTTACCAAGTACTACTTCCTTAGTGATTTTAATCGTATTTAGCTCCTCCCCCCCTATAGCCCCCTGCTTGTCAAGTGTTGGGATATTCTTGGTGTCCTCTACTGTAAAGACTGATGTAAAATATTCATTCAGTGTTTTTGCCATCTCCATATTTCCCACCATTAATTTCCCGGTCTCATCCTCTAAGGGACCAACATTTACTTTAGCCACCCTTTTTCTTTTTATATAACTATAAAAACTCTTACTATCTGTCTTTATAATTTTTGCTAATTTACTTTCATAATGTATCTTCCCTTTCTTAATCAATCTTTTTGTTATTTTTTGCTGTCTTTTAAAGTTTTCCCAATCCTCTATCCTCCCACTAGATTTGGCTACCTTATATGCCCTTGTTTTTAGTCGAATACTATCCTTAATTTCTTTACTTAGCCACGGATGGCTGTCTTTTCTTTTACACCCTTTTTTTCTCAGTGGAATATACTTTTTTTGGAATTTGTAAAATAACTCCTTAAATGTACACCACTGATCATGTATCGTCTTATCCTTTAACCTATTTTCCCAATCCACTTTACTCAGTTCCGCTCTCATACCTTCATAGTCTCCTTTATTCAAGCTTAGCACGCTTGTTTGAGATACAGCCTCCTCACCCTCTAACTGAATATGGAATTCAACCATGTTATGGTCACTCATTCCAAGGGGATCCTTTACTAGGACATTTTTAATTAATCCTGTCTCGTTACACAGGACCAGATCTAAGGTTGCTTGCCCCCTGGTTGGTTCAGTTACATACTGCTCAAGAAACCCATCCCTAATACACTCAATGAACTCATCCTCAAGGCAGCCCTGCCCAATTTGATTCGTCCAATTTATATGATAGTTAAAATCCCCCATAATTATAGATGTTCCCTTATTACAAGCCTCAACTATTTCCTGATTGATACTCCGTCCAACCGAGTTGCGACTGTTCGGAGGCCTATATACTACACCCACTAGTGTTTTTTTCCCCTTGTTATTCCTTATCTCCACCCAAACTGTTTCATTATCCTGATCCTTTGACCCAATATCATTTCTCTGTATTACAGTGATTCCTTCCTTTATTAACATAGCCACCCCACCTCCCCTTCCTTCCTGCCTGTCCTTCCTGATTGTTAAATAACCTGGTATGTTTAATTCCCAGGCATTGTCACCCTGCAGCCATGTTTCTGTAATGGCCACAAGATCATACCCATATGTAGCTATTTGTGCACTTGTGCACAGCACTCATATAATGAGAGCCAGGCTACCACCAGGAACATCATCGAGCAGACCATCGGCCTACTGAAGCAATGAATTTCTAGCCCATTATACCATATTGCACTTCAGAGACAGCAAAATATAGTCAGATACATAAAGGTTAGTTCAAGGGGAATACTCCCACTTGAAGGCATTTAGGTTCCTTAGAAACATACGTGGCAGTAAACTACTTACTGCACAACCAGTAATGGTACTATTTATGAAAATCAATATTGTGAGTTAGCACCACTGGTAAGTGAAGACACTAAATTAGCAATTAGTCTCCATTATGCAATCTGCTGCTTCAACAAAAGACTTTCCATATGTATGCTTAGAAATGCTGATGATTGTGTCACCGTATTCCAATGGAGTACATAAAGAGACAGAGGCAGCCACATTTGTTGGAGTCAGAATTGCGTGTTTTAAACAGTTTTATAAATTTAAATATTTAATTTTCCAAACAGAAATTACATTGCCCTACTCCCAGTGGATTGTTTATTTCTCTGCACCATGATAACAAAAAAAGCAAATAAGATTGAGCAAATTAACAACCTTCCAATCTTTGAAATTCTTTACCCCAGAGGGCTGAGGAGGCTCAGTCATTGGGTATATTCAAAACAGAAGTCGATAGATTTATGACTAGTAAGGGAATCAAGGGATATGGCAATAGGACCGGCAAAAGGATTTGAGGCAGATGATCAGCCATGATCTCATTGAATGGCGGAGCAGGCTCAAAGGGCCGAAAGGCCTACTCCTGCTCCTATTTCTTATGTTCCTATGTTCTTACACAAAAAACAATAAAGCTGGACATCAACAACCCAAAATTCAAAAGCATGTTAGTAAGAAGAACTTCCACCAAAAAAGGTAACTTAGCAGGAGGATGGGATTGCAAAGACCTTCGAAATGACACGAGAGGGAGGAACCCAGGTCAGGATTGTTTGCCATCCCGCTGCTGAATTTCTGGTGGAACTGGGGCACGAAATGGGTTGGGACCCTGTTCCATGGGTTTCAACCAATTTTTATGGTCTTCCCATTTTACACCAGAAATAACATTTTAATGATATTTAAATGGTTGAAATATGTCATTCTGTACATCTCTGGCACCCAAAGCTGCTCTGGTGGTGGAAGGGGGTATTTCAAATTTAAAGCCTGGAAAGTCTGTGCAATTGATCACAGGACAATTTTAAAAATTATTACTTTTTTCTTTAAAAGTATAACCGGCCGCACAGAACCAACAAGTCACCTTACACTGTGGCAGCCCACCAAGGCCTGTGCAGTCAATTTCTGTGCACCTCCTCCGGTGGACTCTCCAGTAGAGGTTGGGGTACCTGCCAAATTTATTGAAATGACCCCAAGGCCAGAAAATTGGCTAGAATGAGGAATGCATCTTTGTGACAGGTAAAACAGCTGCCACATCTGCAATAGTGGACTATCCAACCCCTAGCCCCAAAATTCTGCTAGGTTTAACATACATCAGGGCAGATTTTGTACCATAGCATTCTTGACACATGCTGGGTGCGCATTGATCAATTGCACATCCCAGCCTATAATTATCTGACCATTAAAATATAAGATAGGGTGTGCAACTTCCCAGTTTTTGCTCTCAGCTTGCACTAGTAGCATTGAAGCAGAAAATCCATTAACCAGCAGGTAACCAGCAGCACCTGTAAAAAAAATGGCATTGTGGTGACGTCAGTCAGCGTGAAACGCCGACTGAACATCACCTATGCGAACTTCAACGCTAGCACTCAATTCAGTGCTGGGTCCTAAGCACGCCAGGTTAACTATCAATCAGGTAAGCTGCCTGACCAACTGAGTATTTGCAGTATTTTATGCTGTCATTTCACATTTACAGCATCTGCTTGCAGAGGGAAGAGGAAGATGCAGAAGAGGAAGACGCAGAAGAGGAGGAAGCTGAAGAGGAGCAATCAGACAGAAGGATGCATCCCAGACAGCCCCTTTGTGGCCAGCATATCCGGGATGGAATCATCTGCCTGTGGTCCCACTGGCTGGGCAGGCTGCCTCTTCTTGTTGGCCCACTGGCTGGGCAGGATGTATTTCTTGGGTGTGTGAAATGAGGAAGGCACAAGGATGGAGCTGTGCTGACGGGAGGGCGGGAAGCCTAGAGGTGCACGCCAGAAGGAGGATAATGTACAAGGATACCTGCATCTTGTATTCTTTCAGCCCTGCCGCTGGCCAAGGGCTCAGCCATGCCCCTGCCAAGAATGGCCTGCACCGTCTCCTCCAAGGGGATGAGGTGATGCAAGGAATGGGAGATGTGCCTCATCATTGGTGCAGATTGTTGGTAGGTGAGTGATTGGGGGTCCTGCATTGAGCAATGTGTGAGGCTCGTAGTTCAGTTGGTAGGTGACGTCTTTTGAAGATGCACTCACTGACCTGGACCAGTGGTCTGAGTCATGAAGCTTCTTTGGGCACTGGAGCCAGGCGGTGGGGGCGACACTGCTGGCAATGACGACCTTGGTAATGTACTCCCACATTGTTCTTTCTGGAGGGCCTCCTGGCCCCTGTGGGTAGAGGGCCAGTCTTGACCCCCTGCCAAAGCTGGAGTGTTGCGTGCGAGACACTCAGTGCCCCTTCCCTGGCTTGCTGAGCCATTTGTGATAGTGCTGAGACAATTTTCCCATTTGTTGAGTTTAGGAAGATAATTCAGCTTTAAGTGCTGAATATTGACATTTGGAACTTCTTTTAAATATTATTTGTTAAAAGACAGAAAGGGCTGAAAAATGTATTGAAGAATGCATTTTATTTGCCTGTGCTTCAATGTGCATGGCCCTTTAAATTTCAGAGCTTCTCACTGCCCACAATGCATTGCGAGCTTCACAGTCTTGAACTAAGACGCTAGGGGAAGCAGCAACGCTGCACCAGCACAACAAATTGGTCTTGGATCCCTTGTGCAACGCCACCAGGATGGTGTTGCACCTAAGGTTAGTGCTATGCCACCTACCACCATGCCCCCCACACCAATTTACCTTGTTTAGCACGGCGACCATTTCAGGCGACTGTTAACGGCAGTTGGCGAGGACACCGACTGCTTTCTGGGTGACAACAAATTTTTCCCCTACGGAGTCTCAACAACATTCTTTGAAATCTCTTAGGTGCGCTGTTTAGTGACTTGTGAACTATTGATTCGTTTCAATATTCACCATAGACATAAACTGCGAATTTATCACAAGCAACCATGTTTGCTAGAAGTTGTTTCTCGATCTGTGTGTATCTAGTCTCTGCTGATTTTCATAGAATCATAGAAAAATTACGACACAGAAGGAGGCCATTCGGCCCATTCGTGTCTGTACCAGTCGGAAAAGTGCTACGTAGGTTATGGCTCTTCAAGTGCACATCCAAGTACTTTTTAAATGTGCTGAGGGTTTCTGCCTCTACCACCCTTTCAGGCAGTGAGTTCCACACCCCCACCACCCTCCGGATAAAAAAATTTTTCCTCATTTCTCCTCTAATCCTTCTGCCAACTGCTTTAAATCTATGCCCCCTGGTTCTTGACCCCTCTGCTAAGGGAAATAAGTCCTTCCTATCCACTCTATCTAGGCCCCTCATAATTTTATATATCTCAATTATATCGCCCCTCAGCCTCCTCTGTTCCAAGGAAAACAAGCACAGCCTATCCAATCTTTCCTCATAGCTAAAGTTTTTCAGTCCTGGCAACATCCTCGTAAATCTCCTCTGCACCCTCTCCAGTGCAATCACATCCTTCCTGTAATGTGGTGACCAGAACTGCATGCAGTATTCAAGCTGTGGCCTAACCAGTGTTGTATACAGTTCTAGCATAACTTCTCTGCTCTTATATTCTATACCTTGGCTAATAAAGGAAAGCATTCTATATGCCTTTTTAACTACTTTATCGACCTGTCCTGCTACCTTTAAGGATCTGTGGACATACACTCCAAGGTCCCTCTGTTCCTCCATACATCTCAATATCCTCCCATTAATTGTGCATTCCCTTGCCTTGTTGCCCCTCCCCAAATGCATTACCTCACACTTTTCCAGATTGAATTCCATTTGCCACTTTTCTGCCCAACTGACCAGTTCATCGATATCTTCCTGCAGTCTAAATCTTTCCTCCTCACTGTCAACCACACGACCAATTTTTGTATCATCTGCAAATTTCTTTATAATGCCCCCTACATTTAAGTCTAAATCATTAATGTATACTACAAAAAAGGGACCGAGTACTGAGCCCTGTCCTTGATGCATAGACGACAGGTTGTCCATTCTGCATCAGCGCTAATACTTGCGATTTTCCCCAGAACCACTCCGTGTTCTTCTGCGTTAAATCTCTGAACGGCTTCATTAAGTCTGACAGATGCGGATAAACTTACTCAGATATTGAGCAAGTCCAAGCAGTCGCTGGATCCCTGCTACATCAGTCGGTGTCGGCATCTCCAAAGCTGCATTAACTTTGGCTGGATCTACACAAAATCCTCTTCCTGTAGCAACATGTCCAATAAAAGGAACTTCTTGCCTACAAAGTTTTATTTTACCCATGTTTAACACCACTCCACGATTGTTGCATCGATGTAGGAAAGCTTTTGGGGGGGGAAATTGGGTTGCTTTGGGCCTCCCGTTAGTGCCCCCAGGGCTTGGGGTGCTACCACTGAATTTATGGCGCAGGGGCGTTAACTTTTTCAGGGCGCTACAAGTAGCGCCGCGACTAAGTTAGCACCCCAAAGGGGGCGCCACCAAATTTTTCCCCCTAGGTGTTTATCATGGGATGGAATTTTCACCTTGCAGCGCGTGCAGGTTTGGAGGCGGGTTGGCAGTAAAATCCCAGAAATAGGGAGCGTATCGGGAACCCGCCGTCATACCGCCACCTCGAGCATTTAACTCGGGTGGTTTTGAAGGCGCGACACGGACCCGATTCACAGAGGCAGGCGACCTCATTGAAATCATTAACTTCTTGTTGAGAGACCCTTAACAGTGATTTTATTGGCTGTTTCTGAGTTTAACTTCATGAGCACGGGATTCACAGAGGTCGGGTGTCTCGCCTGTGAAGGGGAGGTGGAAGCTCAGTGGCCATTGGCGAGTTCATTCACTGACAGCTGGGAAAAGCACATAAATACTCCAACATTACACTCATTATTTGCCTCATGGAAACATAGAAACATAGAAGATAGGAGCAGGAGTAGGCCATTCGGCCCCTCGAGCCTGCTCTGTCATTTAATGAGATCATGGCTGATCATCCAAATTCAGTACCCTGTCCCTGCTTTCTCCCCATATCCCTTGATCCCTTTAGCCTTAAGAAATATATCTAACTCCTTCTTGAATGTATTTAATGAATTGGCCTCAACTGCCTTTTGTGGTAGAGAATTCACAAGTTCACCACTCTCTGGGTGAAGAAATTCCTCCTCATCTCAGTCCTAAATGCTTACCCCTTATCTTTAGACTGTGACCCCTGGTTCTGGACTCCCCCGCCATCGGGAACATCCTTCCTGCATCTAGTCTGTCTAGTCCTGTTAGACTCTTGCTGACTCCATTTTGTCCACAGATTTGGGTGTCAGCTGTTTGCAGGTCATTTCTGAAACCTCGGAAGCCACTCTCACCACATTGCTACTCGTTATCACAACATTGAGGGATTGGCCCTCTCATCTCCACTTTATCTGCCGCCTATTACATCAGCATGGGTGCTGCTTATATTCGGTGCCTCAGAATCGGACCAAGATGAGCCCCACCATCAACAACACCAGCCACACCACCAGCAGCAGCAGCAACCACAACAGCAGCCTTCTCCTCAACGACCTGATGCTCCACAGCAGAGAGGGAGTCAATACAGGGCTGCAGCACGCCGGAGGCGATACACCCAACACAGGGTATACAGGCAGGGGCTGAGCTTCCTCAACATGGCTGAGCAGCAGTGCTTCAGGAGCATCAGGCTATTGCGCTTCATAACATAGCAAAACAGTGAGGTTGGAGCTGCAGGAGGAGCATGGCGCACAGCACAGAGGAGGAGGAGGACGAGCAGGTGGAAGACAAGGAGGAGGAGGAGGAAGAACCTGAGATGCAGATGGCACCAGCAGCGGCACACATTGTTGCCTGGGAGGCCTGGGATAGCCTCATCATGGCCAGATTTACTTAACTCGCGCCAATGCAGTCACATGTCTTCCACATGCTGTACTAAGTTCCTCCACTGCACCCCCACTTCCACCAACAACACCATAAAGCATCCCTACAATGACCAATCCATTCCTCTCACCCAAAGCCACAATGCTCGAGGTTAAATAATGTGTCACCATTCACTCCAAGTGACAAAGCCTCATCCAAGGTAGCAGGGAAAAATGGACAAGACCCGAAAGTGGTACAAAGAAAAACATTTATGTGTGTTATCAAAACAACTGAAACTTAGCACTAACATTTTTTGATACACCCATGTGCCTACCCTTGTGCATCTGCCTTTGTGTCATTTTTTTTTGCAAGTGCTTCTACGAGGTGCAACCCCTGTGGCTTCAGCAGAGGTAGTTGCAGGCTGCTCACTTCCTGCTGCGACTGCACAGACACTTTTGGTGGATATCCTTGTGAAGGAATAAGCTATATTCAGAAAAATACACCATTCTATGAAATAATTCTGGCCTTTGTAACATGGCAAACTGGGCTTGAAAATCTAAAAACCTAACAATGGAGAAACTGTGAACAGCATTCAGGCTATTAAGATAAGAAGTCTGCAGCCTTGGAAAAAGACAATGGTACACCCTGTTAAGTTGTTCAAAAGTACATTTTGTAAACAGGCACATAAAAGAAGAAGAAATATACATACGCCTTCGTAAAAATGACATCAAGTAAAAGAAACACCTGCCATCAAATCGTTTTTATGTTAAACTTAGAACACCTATGGACAGGAGACACGATTCTGTGTTGCAACCAGCTGAGGTAAATAGGAATTGCATAGATCACCCTAGTTGAGGAGTTTTAATGTACATGTCGTAAAAAGATACAAACAGTAGACCTTGGTAAGAATGACATCAAATAGATGCATCTGCTCCACACCGTTTTTTATGATAAGCTTCAAACACCTAGGGTAGAGACATAATTCTTAATGCTACCAGCTGATCTAACTGTAAAAATAGCAGGGGTCAGCAGAAAAATGACTAGAGATAATTAGCTTACATCAGCAGAAAACTTCAAAGGAAATACCACTGCAAAAGGGTATAAAAATTGAACTTTTAAATGGGATGACAGGTTCACTGTAAAGGGGCAAAGCGATTCTCAGCTTCAGAGCTAGCTCTGTAAGTCTTCAACTCTTTGTATCTCGGGTATCAAAGGTATTTGATTTTGGTGGATATCCTGGAATAAAGACTGAGAACTGTAAAACTAGCGAAGTTAAGATTTGAGAATAAGGATCTCTGATAATAGAACTGTAAGCTTTTTGTATTTGGAACTGTTAATGTTGCAGTTGAAACACCTACTGTAATTACATGTCAGTTCTTTAATAAATCTATATATTTTTAGAATTGTCTCACATAATACTTCTGTATCAAACTCGCAAACTCAATCTCTGTATGCTCCTTGGTGAGGAGTTGCAGAATTCTGGGGGAGTTTTCCGGACCCTCATAATATCCGGAAGGTTACAGTCTAACTAAACTTATTAAAAGTGCTATCTGGAGGACAGTAACATCTTCAGGTTGTTCCTTTCCTTTAGGGAGAAATAGTCTGGACCTTTAGACCCAATTAAGCATCTTTAGGATTCGGCTACCTCAAATTTTAGTTGAAAGTAAATTTCTGGGGAATACACCTGTAGGAATTATTAATGGGGATGGGGTTATTGTCTCTGGCCAGTCAAAAGCCTCTGAGCTGCTCCAGAGCCCCGTGCAGTTTCGAAGCACTCCCCTTTCCTGGTTCTGACCACCGGACTTATTCGGAGCAAAGTAGACAGAAACGAGACTCGTGGTTGGGTGCAAAACAGACCAGTATTTATTGAAACAAAAAAAACAACTTAAAATAATGAATACAACACACCTGTGCTTGATACAGCACTTTACTTAACACAGTACACTTATTGTCCACTACAGCACTCTTTTGCTTAGTGCAACACTCTTTTACTTCAATACAGCACCTTTAATACAGTACACTCTTACTTAAATACAGCACTTTTAACTAGCGCAGCACTTTACTTCTCACAGTACACTAAGTGTCCACTACAGCACTCCTTTGCTTAGTGCAACACTCTTTTACTTAAATACAGCACTTTACTTCTCACAGTACACTTAGCGTCCACTACAGCACTCTTTTGCTTAGTGCAACACTCTTTTACTTAAATACAGCACTTTACTTCTCACAGTACACTTAGTGTCCACTACAGCACTCTTTTGCTTAGTGCAACACTCTTTTACTTAAATACAGCACTTTACTTCTAACAGTACACTTAGAGTCCACTACAGCACTCTTTTGCTCAGTGCAACACTGTAACTTAATAGGGGAGGAGAAAACGGACACAACGAGGGAAAATTGACTAAAATCACAATTTAACAAAATTCCCCTTAACTCCCACCCCTAAATACCTATCTAAGTTGCCTTGTGATGGACCAGAAAAACTATGCTCACCAGTGAAACGCCTGCTCCGTGCCCCTGCAGTCTTAGATTCTTCACCACCCTGAAATGGAGATACCCCAGTGTTTAAAAGTAACTGCTGGTATTCCACTCCCTTGGGCGGGCTCCTGAGTTGTAGATAGGGCATGGAGGCGAGGCTACAGAGAGAGAGATGGCTTCCTGAGAAGCTATCTTATACCCCATTTGGAGCCAAAATCTTCCCTCCCAAATCCGGATGTATCTGGGCTATACAAAAGGGAATCGAACTGTGCCCATTCATTGTGATGGGTTTTGGATGAATTACCCATTTCCCTTGTGATGGGTTTTTGAATGTATCCCCATTCATTGTGATGGGTTGAATAAAGCTGTCTCTGTTTGAAGAAAACATGTCTATTTCCTTAATTGCTGAGTAAACAGCCCTTGGATGTTAGTGTAAACAATCTGATTGTCCTGTGGTCACGCCCAACCGCAATTGATTGGCAGTCTCAAGTGCTTAATCTCTTAAGTCAATATTGTAAAGCGTTCATGTAAACAAAGTTCATTTGTTCATGCTGACAGTCTCAAGCACTTAGGCCTAGAAATTCAGTTGCGTTCGCCAGCCGTTAACGCCATAAGAGGGGTAGATTTCCAGCGCTAGGCACTTAGCGCCCGGGCGCAGGCCGATCTGCGCCTACGCCCAACTTCAGTTGACATTTAGCGCCGGCGCAAAGTGTTTGCGCCTGCTCAGCTGCGCGCGCAGCTTATGACGTCATTTCATCGTGCAACGCTGTTTGTGCGCCCCAAACTGGAAATTCAGTGGCGCCCGCCCAATGTGGGCGTGGCGCTGTTAAGAACTGTGAAGTGGAACGCAGCAGAGGCCGTGCGGGCCTCGGGGAGCGCTAATTAAAGGGCACTTACACTGAACTATAAAGGCCAGCCATTTTGCTGCAATGACTTCAGTGCTTTGGATTTCTGTACAGAGACCAAGGAACAGACCTTACTGATTTGGGACAACATAGGAGAGGTATTTTTGGCTTCTGGCCAGAGCTTGGAAATTTGACTCTTGTGATTTCACTGTTTGCAAGTTTATTATGGGGGCTGCATGGGGTTCCAACCCTCAGTTCCAGTATTACGTGCGAAGGGCTCGCAGACGCTGTGTGAGAGGGGCAGCCATGCCTAGACGCAGAGGGGCCATCAGGCGTCGGCAACGTAGGCCTTACCCACTCAGGGAATACCGGCAGCAGGTGTCCTATCTCACCATGACTGCCGCGCATTGTGTTAAGAGGCTGCGCTTCAGAAGGGAGGTGGTTGCAGAGATCTGCCAGCTGCTTCACAGAGATCTGCGTCCACAGCTGATGTGCAGGACCTCTCTGTCGGTGGAAGTGAAGGTCACGGTGGCTCTGAACTTTTATGCAAGCGGCTCCTTCCAAGCCGCTGCTGGGGACATAGCGAACATCTCCCAGTTCGCCGTGCATCGCTGCATCCGGCAGGTCACCGATGCCCTTTTCGCAAGGAGACACCAATTCATCTCCTTCCCCATGACCCTAGAGAGGCAGGAGCAGCGTGCAGTCGGATTTGCCAGGATCGCCGACTTCCCCATGGTGCAGGGCGCCATTGACTGCACGCATGTGGCTATGCGGGCACCTATCGGCAATGCCGAGGATTACCGCAACCGGAAGGGCTACCATTCCCTCAATGTACAGCTGGTGTGTGACCACAGGCAGCGCATCCTAGCTGTCAATGCCCGCTTTCCAGGAAGCAGCCACGATGCATTTATCCTGCGCCAGACTACTGTGGCTGACATGTTCGAGGCACAGCCTCCACCAAGGGGATGGCTTATTGGGGACAAGGGCTACCCTTTGTGTACATGGCTCATGACCCCGCTCCGCGTGCCCAGGACCCCTGCGGAGGAGGCATACAACGAAAGCCATCAAGCCACAAGGAACATCATAGAGCAAACGATTGGCGTACTCAAGCAACGGTTCCGCTGCCTGGATCATTCCGGCGGATCTCTACAGTATTCGCCGGATAGAGTCTCCCAGTTCGTCGTCGTTTGCTGCTTGCTGCACAACCTGGCTATCCGCAGGACTCAGGCACTGCCACCTCACGTTGGACCACCACCTCAGGAGGACGAGCAGGGGGACCATGAGGAGGAGGAGGAGGAGGAGGAGTACCAGCCCAGGAGGGAGCCACAAGGTCCAAGGGCCGTCCGCCGGCGGCTTATTGAACGGCACTTCTAGGCCCCCTGTCAGGGAATGGCTTGTGGCAATGAACGCACCTGAATGCAGCCGCTCCGCAAGCCCTCAGCCGGTTAACGCAACAACCACTTGAAACATGACACCTGGACAAGCTGAATAAATAAAAAGCTTTATTTAACAAACTCAGGGCCCTTCCCACACGAAACAGAGAAACAGACAAGACCCCCAAAAAACAGTCAAAAACATATCTCACTCCCACAACCTGGGGAGGAATAACAAAACTTGTCAATAACATTTGCCTTCATCCTTGGCCTTCCCAAAATAAGCCCCCCCCCCTCCAGAACACAACCACCCCCATATAAAAAAACATTTGCCTTCATCTTCGGCCTTCCCAAAATAAGCCCCCCCCCCCAGAACACAAACACCCTCATATAAAAAAAACAGTTGGCAACACACTCTACTTGGTGTGCCGAGAGGGCGAGTCCTTGTGCAGGCTTCTCCGGCCCCTGCCCGACCTGTTGCTCCGCCTCAACCTGGGCCCTGTGGGTGTGGCAAGGTTGGGGGAAGGCTCCTGAGGGGCACACTGTGTGACGGCAGATGCCCTTGGGGGTCGGCCTAGACGAGGTCCGGCCCTGGAGGGGCCGGCTGCTGACTGCTGCAGCTGTGGCTGGGCAGCATCAGTCTCTGCATCAGCTCGTCGCACCTTGGCTGGGGGAGTGGCAGTGGCGGCTGCAGCAATGGGGGCAAGCTGGCTGATGCCAGGCGCTTGCTGGTCGCCAGAGACACTGGCACTCGGCCGGGCTGGCACTGCAGCAAGCGCAGCAATCTGGTGGAGGCCAGACCGCTGTGCTGCAGCAGGGCGGCGGGTGCCCTGGCGATGCTTCCGTGACACCGCGAGTGTGGCAGAAGTGAGTGCCCGAACTGCCCTGGTCTGTGCCCGCATCAGATCAGCCAGTGTCTGCACGGCACCACTCATGAACTCGCGACTCGCGTCCTGTGCTGCCGCGAGTTGGTCGACACCCCTGGCCTGTGAGTCCCCGAAAGCGGCCACACTATGAGCCAGGGACTCAATGGCCTGAGGCATCTGTCCCACAACCCCCATGAACTCGTTGTGGCGCCGCTCCGAGGCCGCGGACATTTCATCAAGGAGGCGCACCTCCTGGGCGAGGACCGTCTCCGGACTGGAGGGCGGACTCTCCCTCTGGGGAGAAGGCCGCCGAGCTGCCCGACCCTTCCCGCGTGCCTGGATGCCACTGGGCCCAGCAACTGCCCTCCCCTGCAACACTTCCCCCCTCTGGGGAGAAGGCAGCCGTGCTGCCCGACCCTTCCTGCGTGCCTGGACACCACTGGGCCCAGGAGCTACACCCCCCTGCAACACTTCCCCCTGGCTCTCCTCCAGGCAAGACGTCTCCCCTCCATTGCCATCCCCTGGCGCGGATGAGGGTTCCCCCAATGTGCCGCCTTCCTCTTGGTCCTCGTCGCCTCCTCTTCCGAGGGACTGGCACTCTCAGCTTCATGGACCTCCTCCTCACCAGCTGAAAGCAGGAAGGCACAAGAGTAGCTTTAGAGTGAGGACAGGGCGTCAGCGAGGGAGGCATGAGTGGTGGCATTATGCGCATTGGTCGGACAGTGGCAAAGGATGTAGACCTGAAGCGCAAGGGGAACGAGAGAGGTCCAAACGGTCATGTCCTTACCATTGGGGCCCAGCACAGGGTCCGCATCACCAATAGCAACGGGGCCAACCACCCGGCCACGCATGAGTCGAGCCACGCGCTCCTTCAGCTCACTGAGCTCCTGGAACTGGGCACAGCCTCCCCCGGTGACAGTCCGGCTCTTCATATTCTGGGCCAGCTTGGCCTGCAAGAGAAAGGACGGCCTCTAAGTACAGTGTGGTGCCCTGTTGTTGTGTGCACTGCCTCCCATGGTGGAATAGCTTGGCCAGTGCGGTGCCCTGTTGTTGTGTGCACTGCCTCCCATGGTCGAATAGCTTGGCCAGTGTGTAAAGTGCAGAAAGTGCTATTGATGATCATGCCAGTGCCATAGCTGCGGGAGGAGGGATGGCCATTAGGCCTTTGAGGTCCCTTTGCCCATAATGTGAGGTGCACATGCAAGGATGAGGAGGACACTGGAAAGGCTACTCACCTTGACCAACCGAGTGAGGTCGTTGTACTTCTTGCGGCATTGGTCACCAGTCCTGGGGACATCACTGGTGGCTGACACCCTGTGGGCGATTTCCCTCCAGGCTCTCCTGAACTGCCTCCTGGGAGCCTTCTTGCCACTGTCCGGGCACAAGATCTCTCTTCTCTTTTCCAAACCCTTAAGCAGCACCCACAAAGCAGGCTCTGAGAAGCGCTGTGCTCGTTCACGGGCCTTCTGCATGGCTTCAGGCGCTATTTGGGTCCACCAGCAGTGTTGAGGCCTAGCTGCAGGGTTCCACTATCCAGGGCGTGGCAGCAGACAAAGTCGACCCTTCCCCCTTTAAGAGCTGGCCGGCGTCAGGGTGTCTGCTGTCAATCAAAACATGACCGCACCTGTGCTGCGCCCGGCCTCGGCGTTATCAGTCCGCACCGCCGGCTTACCGCCTAAAGATAGGAGTGCAACGCCAGTTTCAGCGCTCGCCCAAACTCCTTGGCCAAATCTACTGAATTTCGGCGAAGTGGCCTACACTTTCCGGCGGGCGCTAACTTTAGCGACCGCCCGACTTTAGTGCCCCAAAAGTGGCGCGACTGAATTTCTAGGCCTTAATCTTTTGAGTCAACATTGTAGCAGTTTCCCAAACCACATTTGATTGACAGTTTAAATACCTTATTACTTCAGGGGCTGGGTTTTTAAAAAATCCTTTGTCAACCATCTTTGATTTTCCTTTTCACAGCACACAGGCTGTGTTGTGTCTTCTGCCACGAGGTCGGACAGCTATCTTTGATTATCCTTTTCACAGACCACAGGCTGTGTTGTGTCTTCTGCCACGAGGTCGGACAGCCATCTTTGATTTTCCTTTCCATAGACATACAGGCTGCCTTTTCTTCTGCCACGAGGTCTGACGGCCATTTTTGATCACTGGATTTTTAAAGGTTTATTCTACCCAGGTATTCTTTAATCAAAAATAAATATTCGGAGCTGTAGAAAATGTTGAAATTATTGCAAAATCCTACAGGCTTGACATTAACGTTTCGTGATCTACTGAGATCATTGAAAGGTTTGCGTCCCTGCACCCAGGTCCTCCTGACAATATCCCTGCTTGTGCCCTTCTGTGCAATGTGCGACCAGGCTGCGTTGGTCTCCCAGGGAGGTCTCTTCTGCCCATTGGAAGGGAAGAGAATCTCCCTGCGTGCTGTGACTCCCTCCATAAGCATATGGAGGGAGTCATGGAAGAACCTGGGTGCAGCCGTGCACCTTTGTGCAGTGCTTGTCAATGTCTGCAGCACTTCAATGCTGTAGAACACTGACAGCACAACTGTCAAAATCAATTTGGACATGGCCCCTTTAAGGAAACCGGCTGATGACGCATCATCAAATGACGTCTTCAGACCCGTTTCCTTTTAGTTGGCCGGGAACCTTGCAGAGCGGGTTTAACAAGCCCAATCAATGGAAAATTCTTCTCACAGTGTGGGATGGAGCCAGGAGTGTGGTCGCAACCCGCCACCTACCTCGGCTGCACTGAGCCCACCTCAGTAGGTGAAATTGCGGCCATAGAGATTAAAATGAAACCGAAAAAGGAGGCTTTTGCGATAGGAGAAATGTAAGGTTCATAATAGAGTAGAGAACCAGAAAGTACAGAGGAGATCTAAAAAAAGAGAATAAGAGCGGCTAAGAGAGAGTATAAGAATAGATTAGCAGCTAACATAAAAGGTAACCCAAAAGTCTTTTATAAATGTACGAATATTCAAATCTGATACCAAATATGTTTGCAACGTAAACCTTTTATTGTGTTCGACCACGTCCAGACACACACACTGTCTTTAAGCAGTAGTAATACAGAGAAATAAACACAATTACCCTGTCTTTTCTTTGGGTAGAGATGTAACCTTCATCGAATCTTTCATTCTTGTCTCTCTCTACAAATTGTGAAGGAGAGCTCAACATCTTTATAGGCCTCTAGTCACACATACTGTCCTAGATGATTCATTATGGCATGACAAGTGTTATTGTGAACAAGACCCTTAGAAATTAAGTAGTTCCTACAAAACCTCCAGATGCCAACCTGCCCACCATACTGTCCCACTTCCTATCGCTATCTTGGGCTCATTGTGTTGACAAAAAGAGTCAACAGGCACGAATCACACATTCTGCAGAAGCTAAACAGCACAGCCAGCTAAATTATACATTATAATATAATAATAATACAACTTTATTGTCCTTGCACAACAAAATGTGATCTTGCAAGCTCCCATGACTGGGAGAAGCAAAGCCGCTGCGTCGGTGCGCGCCGCCATTCCATTTCCACCATTCCTCCTGTCCGACAATCTTCAGCCCAACGCCCGGGCCTGCTCACCAGCTGCTCCTCCAGGGCTCCTTCCGTGACCTTCTCACCAACCGCCCCTCCTCGGGGCTTCTTCCGTGACCTTCTACACCTGGTCTTCCCTCCAGGTACTAACCAGGCCTGGCCCTGCTTAGCTTCCAAGCTCTACTGCCAGTGACCCTGTCCCTAGTCCCAGGAACATTATTTTTAGCTACAGTATAAATCCACAAGCCATTTATAAGTAAAAAGAAAGCAAAAACCTTAATCTTATGAGATTAAACTAAATCCTGATCATCTGTATATTATGCATATACATGACTAGGCTATTTTACAGTTCTCCTGTTTGAGGGTGACAAAATCCCTTTCTGATCCCTTACTTACGATTCAGTAACCCCAACATTTTTAATTGTTCATAATAGAGTTTGAAGCTTCTCACTAACCAATGAAACCACCAAACACTAATCAAACATGCAACAAATACTACCATCTGGACAATGAGGAACACATGAGACAACAACCTCAGTCAAGGTGTTCCTCCTGCATTGTACACATTACCCCACCAGGAATCAGTTCCTAACACTTTTATACCTCTATATAATTTGTAATTAATTTAGCAAGTTCTAACTACTCTGCTTTTTAAAAGAAATTCTGTATTAACCATTTAAGTACACATAATTCTTTTACAGCCAAAATGTACAGCCACTCGTAAGGTTTGTCTCGAGCAGGGATTCTCAACCTTTTTGCTTCTGAGACCCTCCTCCCGTGTTATAAAAAATTCCACTGACCCCCTGTAACTCAATTATCCTGCTCTTTTTTGCTGTTTTATCTCTTCCTCCTTCATGTTCCCCATTGATTCAGTTCGGCACACATTGAATGAGTCAATCAATCAGTGCTGAAATCTCTTCACTGGCTTGCACATTTTGCTCATTTGAATGTCCGAACGAGGTTGCCAGCGGTCAGACTGGCTCCTCGAGTCTGCTTGGCTTTCCACCCGCTGGTGCCAGGTCTTCTTGTCTTGTGTGGGCGCTGTGGGAGGCCGGGGGCCGAGAGCCATGCGCGCACAAGGCAGGAACACGCGCATTTACTTCACCTTCCATCTGCTCACCTTTCGGAGGAGGTGAGCGGAGGAAGGGAAAGGTCAGGAGCTCTGCGACTAATACTAAACACGACTGATTTCCAATGTAACTACGAACCCTCTCACAGTCCGCCCGGTTTCGGTCGTGGCCACCTTTCATTTATTGTTAGGGAAGCCCGCTCCGAACGCTGATGTTTCTCCCGTTCAGCCACTGCATTGTATCGGACAGATGCTGTTACAGCCGCTGCTCCTCTCGCTGGACCTGGGCACCTCTCGCCCCCTCTCTCTCTCTCTCTCTCTGCCGGGTCCTCCTCTCCCTTCTCCCACCCGAGAACGCGCAGGCTCTGGATACCCATCGTGTCCTCCAATTCTGAGACCGTGAACTGGACACGTTGTATCCTGGGACAAGAGAATGACACAGCGGGAGAGGTTCCACCTGGCCAGGGAGCTTCTCGGTGGGCTTGTTCTTGCTCAGCTGCTAGTGACTTTGGCAGACCCCTTGAAATCTTCTCACGGACAGCTAGGGGGCCGCAGACCCCCAGTTGAGAACCCCTGGTCTAGAGGGTAATCTGTAACATTGTAGGCCCTAACAGGCACCAATATTTTATCCCCAAACTTAGTCATTCTGGTTTTCGTTTTTGTTTTGTGTTTGTTGGTGTAGGGCAAAATGTTAACCACCAAACCATACAAACAGTGTGTAACGCAATATCTTCCTCGCTCTGAACATTAATGCTCTTTCAGTTTCATTGATCAATCTGTATAGTGCAGTTAAGGATTCTTCATCCAGGGTGAAGCCACATACTGACGAGGAACTCTACAGCACATCACAGCTGCATAGGCAGCCACCACTTTTCCTGGAACAGCAATAGGTATCTGGGGGTACCCAGACTCCCTCATTCCCTCTAACTGATATCCTCAGATAGTTCTCAAATTTCTTGTGTATATCATCCTCCAACAAGCATGCTGATTCCACTTGACATACTCCATCAGTTTATGAACAGCAGGTCGCAATAGTATTCCCACTATCACAGGAACAGTCGTAAAACAACGTCACTTTGCTTGCAAGGCAAAACACACCAATCCAAATCTTTTCACCTTACACCAAACCATATTCCCATCTGATTTCCAGATTTAAATTTATTTGTCTAATATAAAATTTGAAATCCAATTGTTTTTAATACCACTTAACCCTTTTTGAATCTAATTTAAGAAAGAAGACCTCCATACATACTACCTTTGAGATCATAATATTGTTTGTTATTCTGATAAAACATTCCCTGTCTGTCTATTTATTCCTTTAAACAATTCCTTTAATTACTTGCACATTGATTTATCATTTGCCCACATTCTTTTATGACAATACACCTGATTTTCTTCCCAAATTGCACTTAGTAAAATCATGTACCATTTCTCTTAGCAGTGCATGAATAAATTTTACATTTACAATTATATAAATTGGAAGGTGAAGATACAGAAAAGGAAAATTTAACAGAGTAGGAAAATTCCCAAATCACATATTACTATCCGTCCATTATTTGATCCTTCTTGTCTCGGAAATTTCATTGATTCATCCTGGACCAAATTAATTTTGTTATCTTTGGGATCTTGCCTTCATCGTTTAACATGAGTCCACAGATCAAGCAATTACCACAATTGATGAATATTCATTATTTGCCTTCATGTCATTGCCAGAAATCTGAAAAATTTTAAGTTTTGAATGCATCATTCTGCCAGATAAATATCAACCCACCTTGAACTACCAATTGCCATTAGTAAGAGAAATATTCAGGTATTCTGGTATCTCCTTCCTTAGAACAGGAAGGAACACCCATGCCATCCTTTCAATCTAAAAATAATTAACTCTCCATACAGTTTCGAATTCAGTTAGATATTAACCAAATTTATGAACTGAAAAGGGAAGGCCTTTCAAAGGTCGGTTCCCTTGAAAAGGTTCAGTAGCAATTGTTTGTTTTACTATCAGTCACTGTGGCAGCATAGAGATGTTTCAGAGACAGTTTTTCATAACCTGTTATGGCTTTAAAATTTGAAAGGCGTTAATTCTTTTAAACACAGTGGCCTAGAAATTCGGTTGGTAGCGCCGGCGCTGAGCGCCTAAAGAGACCTAGAATTGGGGCGATACCCTATGTTGGGGCGGTCGCTATGAAGATAGCGACAACTCAGATATTGACTATACATTTAGCGCCTGCGCTAAGTGTTTGCGCGCGCCCACGAACGCAAGCAGATCATGACATCATTTCAGTGTGCAACGCCTTTTAGGAGCGCCTGAGCGCATATTGGGTGGCGCCCGGAGCCTTAACGCCTAGCGCTATTAGTGACAGTTCGAGGGAGGGCTAGCAGGCCCTTCTCGGAGTAGGGGGGCGCTATTTAAAGGGGACAGCTCTAGTGCACAATCTTCAGCCACTTGGCCTGCTCATTGCGATCATTGCTGGATAGAGTTGGCGAGCTACTGTGGAGCGGAGTTTTGGGAATTTAGCTTTAGAGTACCTGGAACCTTCACCCTGTCCGAAGCACTTGCAGCACTACACCTAAAAGCCTTTTGACCAACTGGCATCGGAATGGGAGCTTCTTTGGAGGGCGACGGCCTCATCGCCCAACACTGTGAAGGGGCAGAGAGGCGGCGGGAGAGAGGGCCGGGATTGGCCAGAAGGAGGAGGAGCAATGGAGGTGGTCGGCCAATCCGACGGGATGCTGCGAGGGTCTTTAGGCAGCAGTTGACAAGCCTTGACATGTCGGAGGAGCAGTGTTTGGGAAGGCTCCGATTCTGGAGGGACATTGTTACTGATCTGTGCCACCTGCTTGGTCAGGATCTGCAGCCGCGTGAACGGTGCAGAACCTCTCTGTCCGTGATCGGTAAACTGACTGATGGCCTCAATTTTTATGCAAACAGATCCTTTCAGTCAGCCATTCGGGACATTGCGACTGTCGCTCAGGTTGGAGTCCACTGTTGCATCCGGCAAGTTACAGATGCCCTTTATAGGCGAATGCGTCAATTCATGACCTTCCCTCTGACCCTGCACAAGCAGGCGGAGTGCGCGCAGGGTATCACTTCTACTGCGGACTTCCCCATGGTGCAGGGGGCGACTGACAGCACACACGTGGCTTTGAGGGCGCCATGCCATCATCCTTAGGACTTCCGCAACCGCAAGGGGTTCCACTCCCTCAACATGCAGCTGGTCTGTGACCACCACCAAATCATCATGGCAGTCACCGCGCATTCCCAGGGTGCAGCCACGATGCCTTTATCCTGCGGTTGACCTCAGTTTGTAACCTTTTTGAGGGGCTGGCTCGAAGACGAGGCTGGCTTACTGGGGACAAGGGCTATCCTCTCTGGCCATGGCTGATGACAACACTCCGTGTGGCCGACACCCCAGCAGAAGAGCTGATCAGCAGCAGCCATCAGGCGACCAGGCACAGTAAACAGCACACTATTGGTGTTCTCAAAAAGCATTTCCGATGTCTGGAACATTCGGGGGGATCCCTGCAGTACTCGCCGCAGCAAGTGGGACACATCGTCTTCGTCTGCTGCATGCTCCACAACTTGGCGAATCGACGCACCCAGCCAATTCCAGCTGTCCCTCAACGACCAGCAGAGCAGGCGGAGGAGGAGGATGAGGAGGAGGAGGAGGAGGAAGAGCAGGCGGAGGAGGAGGAGGAGGAAGAGCAGGCGGAGGAGGATGAGGAGGAAGAGCAGGTGGAGGAGGAGGAGGAGAAGGAGGAGGAGGAGGAAGATGGAAGGGCTGCTGAAAATGGAAGGGCCATATGTCAGAGGCTCATCAGGACTCGTTTCGAGACCCCTGTGGCGGAGTGATGAGAGTCTTAACTCATGCGCACTTTGGATGTTTGACGGCCTCTGAATGCCAGCATCACTGAAAGTAGTCACGTGTACCATGCCACATTGAAACTTCTGTTTATTGGCACAAAAGTCTTTCATTACAGCAAAACAACATTATGTCAACAGAAACCATAAGTTACAAAATAACTGTGAACTCTTCGGCAAAGCCGCAAAACTCAACAAACCTTCTGCAAATATAACAACAGGTGAGGGTGTCCTTGAATTTGGACAAAGAAACGTCTCAGCACCTCCCTCTACAACTGGCCCCTTGAAGGAGAACGACTTCTCTTTCGCGCCTGGCCCCTTCCCTCCCTGCTGCACCTACGTAATTGGACCCCAGTGGCGGGCTCAAGGCTGGGGGACGCCTGCTGACTGTGTGGAAGCGCAGAAGCCCCTGAGGTACGGCCTGGCCGACCTCTGGGCTTGGAGGGTGCGGACGCAGGTTGCTTGATGTGACCATGGCTGGAAGCAGTGTGCCCTGCAGGTGGTGGCAGCTGCAATGCAGATGTCCCAGCGCTGGCATGTGCAATGGTCTCCTGCCGAGAGAGGACACCTGCACCATGGTCGGATGACACACTGGCTATCTGAGGGGAGCGGCTCGGCTCATCCGCCACAATCGCATGCTCCACTGATTCCTGGCCTTGTATGGGACTGGAAGGGCCCGGGGTGATCGTAACTGATGCAGAGAGGGTGGCTGCAGTGAGAGATCATGTTGCCTCAATCTGGGTGTGGAGGAGCCCAGCAAGTGACTGCGTGGCAACAGTGAGGACCTGTGTGCCATGTGCCAGTGCTTCGGAGAAGCCCTGGACAGTTCTTCCCATTGCATCGGACAAGGCAGGTGCTGACCGCTCCACTGCCTCGGACAAGCCCTGGACAGACCTTTGCAGGGATTGTGCGAAGCCCTGAACAGTCCTTTCCATAGCCGACTCAAAGCCGTGGACAGTCCTCTCCATTGTTGGGCCGAAGCCCTGGATAGTCCTGTCCATTGTTGCCCCGAAGCCCTGGATAGACCTGTCCATTGTTGCCCCGAAGACCTGGAGAGTCCTGTCCATTGTTGCCCCAAAGCCCTGGAGAGTCCTCTCCATTGTTGCCCCGAAGTCCAACATACTCTTAGCCAATGAATCTATTGACTCAGGCATCTTCTCCACTGCAGCCATCCGCTCCGTGTGTCTGACCCGGGCCTGTTTGCTCATTTCAGCCAGGCGACGCACCTCATCTGCACTCTGTGCAGCAGTCATCACTACCTGCCTTGCCCTCCGGGGAGATGGTGGCCGAACTTGCCTATCCCCCTTGCGTTGCTGCATGCCGCTTGGTCCGGCAACTGGTTTATCCTCAGAGCCCCCCCCCTCCCCTCCAGGGGACTACTATCCCCAGTCTGTAGATGTGTCCGCTCCCCGGATTCTGCAACGGCTGGTCCGGATTCCTCCTGCTCCTTGCCTCTGGTGGCACTGGCACTGGCAGCTTCAGTGCGTTGAGCCCGAGTTGGTGCTGATTCATCTGAAAGTAGGGAGGTGGAAGAGTGGCTTTAGCAAAAGGACAGGTTTGCTGAAAGGCATGCCAGATTGCGGCAAGGCTCTGACATGGCTGCACACTGAGGATGCATGCTGGCGGGGGGACCAAGTGGAAGGCAACAGGTGAAAAAGGTGAGAGTCTTACCCTCGCTGTCGGAAATGGGGTCGGCAGATGCAGTGGTCACAGGACCAGACAGACGTCCTCCAAAAATCTGGTGCACTCTCTCCTCCAGATCCGTGAGAGTGACCACTTGTGGAGGTCCGCCACCAGTTCAACGCTGCTCCTTTCGGATCGTTGCCAGCTTGGACTGCAGGGGAAAGAAGGGGAAGTTCTGTAACATGATGCCTTGAGAGATAATCTCATGCCCCCCATGGTGCAAGAGCCCTTACATGAGGCCTTGAGAGATCATCGCATGCCCCCCATGGTGCAAGAGCCCTTACATGAGGCCTTGAGACATCATCGCATGCCCCCCATGGTGAAAGAGCCCTTACATGAGGCCTTGAGACATCTGTCCATGTGTGTGCCCAGAAAGGGCAATGGGTGCTTGCTGACAGATGGCCATTGGGGCATCATTGCAACAGGGTGCCCGAAGTCAGCTGCAGATGGAGGGAATCAGAAGTTTGCTAAACCATCACTCACCCTAACGATCCGTGTGAGGTCGTTGAATTTCTTCCTGCACTGAACAGGGGTCCTGGTCGCCATGCTGCTGGAGTTGACCCTCACAGCAACCTCCCTCCAAGATCGTCGGTAAGCCTTCTGATTCGGCCTCTTGCCATTGTCCAGATACTGGACATCTCGACGGCGCTCAACTGCAGCCACCAAATGGTCCAGAGCCTCAGTGCTGAAGCGCTCTGCTCTCTGTCTAACCTTCTCCATGCTGAACAAGTTTCTAATGCCAGAGAAGGGTGAGCGGCGATTCTGAGGCCTACAGGGCGTTGGGTGTTGAAGCTCAGGCTGACTGACCCACTCCTTTAAGAGCCGGCCGGCGCCTGGAAGTCTCGTGGTTTCCCGTAATTGAGATCACCTGCACTGCGCCCGTCCGCGTCGATATTGAGTAGCGCCTGAACTTTTGCGCCTTAGGAGCACCGTGCAATGGCTGAATTAGCGCCTCAATCCCCTTTGGGGGCGATGCAACCCAATATCTCGCCAGGCAGCGATAAGTTTCGTCTGGCTATAAACTTAGCGCGCCGCCAGTTCTAGCGCCTCAAGCGGGGCTATACCCAATTTCTAGGCCAGTTCCTCTAATTACCATCAAAATCCAATGTATTTCAAGCTCTCAGTCTCACTCAGACTGACTACTTTCTTCAACATAGTTTTAACCATTCGGCAGTGTAGCTAAGGAGTATGCTGCCGACCTCCGAACGAAATCCACACTTAACTGGTGCAAGGCCCCAAACGAAAACTTGCTCTGAAACGCTGCGGAGTTGCGCGCAGCGTAGTGGCCCATGGATCCCAGGGGTGCACCGTTGTGCGTAAGCGTACCTGGGATCACGTGGGGTGGTGCTCCTTCCACCAGCCAATCAAGAAACACAGTTTGTTCCTGCGCCTGTTTGCACCAGCCGTAAAGTTTTGCAGCGTAATTAATGTGCAGTTGGTGGGCAATTGGCCCAATTCTGCACCATCGCATCATTTCAAATGAGAACTGGACAGTCGCAGCGGATAATCTGTCTAGCCGGAACTTGACAGATCACAAGTTCGGGATTTAGCGCATTTTCAAAGGTGCTATGATGGCAAACTCTGAGAGTAGGTCGTCATACCGACCACAAATTCAGGGCCATTTGTTCCAACTGAGACAAACTGACAAAAAGAGAATAAAGTAAAAAAGAATGGGATATATTAAACATTCCCCATTATCGTTAAGCAACTGTCACGCCCATTTAAAGTGATGTCATTTCAAACCTTGATATTCAATACAAGATAAATGACATTCCAAGAACTATACTCATCCACAGAAAGCACCACCCAATCCCGACCGTTCTAGTAATTACCAAACCGTGAACAGTTTTGGTAGGCTTCTTCCTGTGCGATGGTAATGAAAACTGGGAAATTCCACTTGTGGCTGTCACAGTGCAAACACCTCCTCCTTCCTGAGGCACTTATCGAACCTGTTTAAAAATGTGCTATTCCCACAGAAATTCTGAGTGATTCATTCACGCCTCCGCAATCTCTTGGTTGATCCGTAGCTCATAAAACGGGCCGTTAAAAGAGGGGTCCCCAGCAGATGAGACCAGCCCAGAGGCAAGTCATCATGTTCTTCATGGTAAGCAGATAAACTGGGTAAATAGGTTCTTTTAGAGCCTGCATTGTTAAATGTCAATGTCGCTGCTCGTTAATTTTTATGTTTTTAACGTAATTTTAAGGAATTGACCGCAATTCATAATTTAATAAAAAATGTAATTCTAAGTAGACAGCTCTTTCAAAGATTTGCTGCATTGAAGCCAATGATCTGCTGCACTGTAAAATTCGATGTAGCCGTGCTGTTGCCAACTCAATCTATTTGCTGGTATCCCATTCTATGCAGTCTCTGGATTACCTAGGTGGCAGATGAGGTAATGCACTTCATGTGCCTGCCCTTGTACTG
This sequence comes from Somniosus microcephalus, assembly GCF_052327205.1. Taxonomy (NCBI): domain Eukaryota; kingdom Metazoa; phylum Chordata; class Chondrichthyes; order Squaliformes; family Somniosidae; genus Somniosus; species Somniosus microcephalus. The sequence goes on from NC_140999.1 coordinate 145,448,900, forward strand.
CATGCTGCCTGTGAAATAGTGAGACCTGTAGGTGGGTTAAAGTACGTAACTACTTGCTCCCTCTTCTGTCTGCCTGCAGTATGTCAGGAGTACCAATCCTGTGGCCCGAGCCCAGGCTACCCAGCCTCTGATGCCAATGTAGCGCAGTCCTATTTCGGCTTATTTGCTGACTTGTACTTTGAATATTGTGGGCTCTGGGCTTAAGGTAGGGTATTCTTTTGCACTGTCTCATTGGTGAAGAGATCTGAACTCAGAACACCAAGATCTGTTTGTATCAGCAACTTGAGATATTTAAATGAATAGGAACATTCATTTAAACTTTATTTCATAGGATCAGACAGCACAGAAGGAAGTCATGTGGCCCATCGTGCCTGTGTAGCCCCTAATGCTCCATGACACCAACTATGCAGCTCACAGACAAAAGCTTTATTATCCTCCATCTTGTTGTCAGAACAGCTCTCACAGGGGTTTAAGACAAATATGTTGCTGGAGCAGAAGAACAGGCAGTTCTGATCACATTGGGTTGACAATTATTGATAAGTGTAAAACTGGACAGGGCATGGACCATGGTTTGAGTTCTGAGATTTGCTGATGGTGAAAATTCATTGAACGAAGGGAAGAAAGAGCTTGCATTTATATAGTGTCTTTCACATCCTCAAGATGTCCTAAAGTGCTTCACAAGCAATTAATTACTTCTGAAGTGTAGTCATTGTTATTTTTAGACAAACACGTTATTTACCTGAATTAATGCCACTCCATGGAGAAATAACTAAAACGTTGTATTCTTTCCAGCTTACTTTTTTGAAATTTGCAGACATATTACTCAAAGAAAACGGACTGCCTTGTTCAAAACTGGACAGTGGTCCTTTAATCACTTTAAAAGGGCAAATGCATGATACTGAATTGTGCTATAATCCTAACTATTATTAAGGGAAATATCTGTACTCTTGTCATTGTCTGAGTTAGCCCTTGTTAGTGCATTTTTATGCTTTATTATTTCTAAGTATAGGCACCTAGAATGAGCATTTTGTACAGAATTATTTCAGATGCGATGTTCTGAATGGTAATGATGTACTGTTTGCATCACTTTTAATTCTCTTTTTTTGATTATAATTTCCTCTACAGTACATCATCAGTATTGTACTGATGGAAAATGTTTTAAGTTTGTCTGAGGTCGTCAAAGCCAAGCCTACTTACCAAGAGTTCGGAGCAGGGAGCAGCGAGGTGAGCCCGGTATAAAAACCGGCGCGAGTACCGAGGCCAGACCAGTTCGGAGCAGGGAGCAGCGAAGTGAGCCCGGTATAAAAACCGGCGCGAGTACCGAGGCCAGACCAGTTCGGAGCAGGGAGCAGCGAGGTGAGCCCGGTATAAAAACCGGCGCGAGTACCGAGGCCAGACCAGTTCGGAGCAGGGAGCAGCGAGGTGAGCCCGGTATAAAAACCGGCGCGAGTACCGAGGCCAGACCAGTTCGGAGCAGGGAGCAGCGAGGCATACCAACTCAGCAGCGGGGAGAGAGGTAAAAAGTAATCAGAGTGTGACGTCACCAGGGAGCAGGTAAGTGATTGGTTGGTGAGTATTTCTCTTTTTTAAACTTTAACTCTGTAGTTTATAGTTACTAGACCATACAAGCGCTTTAGAGCTATCTTTAATTGGTGATAGTGAATTAATTTAAATTAATTAAAGGGTAAGTCATGCCAGGAGAGCCCAGCCCCGTGTTATGCTCCTCTTGCTCTATGTGGGAATTCAGGGACACTGCCGGTGCCCCTGATGACCACGTGTGCCGGAAATGCATCCAGCTGCGGCTACTAGCAGACCGCATTGCGGCGCTGGAGCTGCGGGTGGATGGATTGTGGAGCATTCACGATGCTGAGAGGGTCGTGGATAACACGTTTAGTGAGTTGGTCACACCGCAGGTAAGGGCTGCGCAGGAAGAAAGGAAATGGGTGACCACCAGGCGGAGCAATAGAAGCAGGCAGGTAGTGCAGGAGACCCCTGTGGCCATTCCCCTCTCAAACAGGTATACCAATTTGGATACTGTTGAGGGGGATGACTTATCAGGGGAAGGCAGCAGCAGCCAACTTCCTGGCACTGGGGGCACTCTTGCTGCCCAGGAAGGGAGGAAAAAGAGTGGGAGAGCAATAGTGGTAGGGGATTCTATAGTAAGGGGAACAGATAGGCGTTTCTGTGGCCGTAGACGTGAATCCAGGATGGTTTGTTGCCTCCCTGGTGCCAGGGCCAAGGATGTCACTGAGCGGCTGCAGGGCATTCTGGAGGGGGAGGGTGAACAGCCAGAGGTCGTGGTCCACATTGGTACCAACGACATAGGTAAAAAGAGGGATGAGGTCCTGCAGCAAGAATTTAGGGAGCTAGGTAGAAGATTAAAGAGCAGGACCTCAAAGGTTGTAATGTCTGGATTACTCCCGGTGCCACGTGCTAGTGAGTATAGGAATAGGAAGATAGAACAGATGAATGCGTGGCTAAAGGGATGGTGCAGGAGGGAGGGCTTTAGTTTCCTGGATCACTGGGTCTGCTTCTGGGAAAGGTGGGACTTGTACAAGTCGGACGGTTTACACCTGAACCAGAGGGGGACCAATATCCTTGCGGGGAGGTTTGCTAGCACTGCTGGGGGGGGTTTAAACTAACTTGGCAGGGGGATGGGATACAGAGTGGAGCTATAGTAGGGGGTGATTTACAGCCAAATACGGAAGAAAAAACAAGTCAGCTGGGAAGGCAGGGCAAATATGTGAAGGCAAAAGGGAATATGGCAAGGCTGGAAGGCATTTATTTTAATGCAAGGAGTCTTGCAAATAAGGTGGATGAACTGAAGTTGTTGTTGAACACATGGGAGTACGATATTGTTGCTATCCCGGAGACATGGTTGAGGGAGGGTCAGGACTGGCAGCTCAATATTCCGGGGTATAGAATCTTCAGGCGAGACAGAGGTGGGTGTAAAAGGGGAGGGGGTGTTGCAATATTAATTAAGGAGTCAATTACTGCTGTAAGGAGGGATGATATATTAGCGGGTTCCTCTAATGAGGCCATATGGGTAGAACTTAAAACGAAAAAGGGGGCAAGCACTTTGCTGGGAGCGTACTATAGGCCCCCAAACAGTCAGGGGGAGATAGAGGAACGGATATGTAGGCAAATCTCAGAGAAGTGCGAAAATAATAGGGTAATAATAGTGGGGGATTTCAACTTCCCCAATATTAATTGGGATAGTCAGAGTGTGAAAGGCTTAGAGGGTGCAGAATTCTTAAAGTGCATCCAGGAGAGCTTTTTGAGCCAACATGTAGAAAGTCCTACAAGAGAGGGGGCGGTACTGGACCTAATTCTAGGGAATGTAGCCGGGCAAGTGGTGAAAGTGTCAGTAGGAGAGCATTTTGGCGACAGTGACCATAATTCGGTGAGATTTAAGGTGGTCATGGAAAAAGACAAAGACGGCCCGGAAATAAGGGTTCTAAATTGGGGGAAGGCCGATTTTAATATGATAAGGCAGGATCTGGCCAAAGTGGACTGGGAGCAGCTACTTATAGGAAAATCCACATCAAAGCAGTGGGAGACTTTCAGAAGGGAAATAGAGAGAGTACAACGCCAACATGTTCCCGTAAAGGTCAAGGGTGGGACCAACAAGCAAAGGGAACCTTGGATGACAAGGGATATACAAAAATGCATTAGGAAAAAAAGGGGGGCTTTTGGCAGTTACAAAAGACTAAAGACGGAGGAAGCCCTAGAGAAGTGTAAAAAGTGCAGGGGCATACTTAAAAAAGAAATTAGGAGAGCGAGGAGGGGCCATGAAATAACACTGGCGAGCAAAATAAAGGAAAATCCTAAGATGTTTTATAAGTATATTAAGGGCAAGAGGATAACCAGGGAAAGGGTAGGGCCCATTAGGGACCAAAGTGGCAATCTGTGTGTAGAGCCAGATGATGTAGGCGGGGTTTTAAATGAATTTTTTGCCTCTGTGTTCACTATGGAGAAAGACGATGTAGACATAGAAATCGGGCAAGGGGACTGTGACATACTTGAACATATTAGCATCGAGAGGGAGGAGGTACTAGCGGTTTTAGCAGGCCAAAAAGTGGATAAATCCCCAGGCCCGGATGAGATGTATCCCAGGCTGTTGTGTGAGGCAAAGGAGGAGATTGCAGGGGCTCTGACACAAATTTTCAGAACCTCTCTGGCCACAGGGGATGTACCAGAGGACTGGAGAACAGCTAACGTAGTACCATTATTCAAGAAAGGTAGCAGGGATAAACCAGGGAATTACAGGCCAGTGAGCCTAACATCTGTGGTAGGGAAATTATTGGAAAAAATTCTGAGGGACAAAATTGGTCTCCACTTGGAGAGGCAAGGATTAATCGGGGATAGTCAGCATGGCTTTGTCAAGGGTAAATCATGTCTGACCAATCTGATTGAATTTTTCGAGGGGGTGACTAGGTGTGTGGATGAGGGAAATGCTGTGGATGTGGTTTACATGGACTTCAGTAAAGCTTTTGACAAAGTCCCGCATAGGAGACTGGTCAAGAAGGTAAGAGCCCATGGGATCCAGGGTGCCTTGGTGCGTTGGATCCTAAACTGGCTGAGTGGCAGGAGGCAGAGGGTGATGGTCGAAGGTTGCTTTTGTGACTGGAAGCCTGTGTCCAGTGGGGTACCTCAGGGATTGGTGCTGGGCCCCTTGCTGTTTGTGATCTACATAAATGATTTGGATGAGAATGTAAAAGGTATGATCAGTAAGTTCGCAGAGGACACGAAAATTGGTGGGGTGGTAAATTGCGAGGAGGAAAGCCTCAGGCTACAGGACGATATAAACGGGTTGGTCAGATGGGCGGAAAAGTGGCAAATGGAATTTAACCCTGAAAAGTGCGAGGTGATGCATTTTGGACGGACAAATAAGGCAAGGGAATACACAATGAGTGGTAGGACCCTAGGAAGTACAGAGGGTCAGAGGGACCTTGGTGTACATGTACATAGATCCCTGAAGGCAGTGGAACAGGTAGATAAGGTGGTTAAAAAGGCATATTGGATACTTGCCTTCATTAGCTGAGGCATAGAATATAAGAGCAGGGAGGTTATGATGGAGCTGTACAAAATGCTGGTGAGGCCACAGCTGGAGTACTGTGTGCAGTTCTGGTCGCCTCACTATAGGAAGGATGTGATTGCTTTGGAGAGGGTGCAGAGAAGATTCACCAGGATGTTACCTGGGATGGAGCGCCTCAGCTATGAAGAAAGACTAAACAGGCTGGAGTTGTTTTCCTTGGAGCAAAGAAGGCTGAGGGGGTACCTGATTGAGGTGTACAAAATGATGAGGGGCATAGATAGGGTAGATAAAGAGGAACTTTCCCCCTTAGTAGGGGGGTCAATAACAAGGGGGCATAGATTCAAGGTAAGGGGCAGGAGGTTTAGAGGGGATTTGAGGAGGAACTTTTTCACCCCGAGGGTGGTTGGAATCTGGAACTCACTGCCTGAAAGGGTGGTAGAGGCAGGAACCCTCACAACATTCAAGAAGCATTTGGGTGAGCACTTGAAATGCCATTGCATACAAGGCTATGGACCAAATGCTGGAAAATGGGATTAGACTGGACAGGGATTGATGGACGGCGCAGACACGATGGGCCGAAGGGCCTCTTTCTGTGCTGTATAACTCTATGACTCTATGACTCTAAAAAAGAGACGCAATAACTGGTCAGATGGTGACTTGTGAGCAGTGTCCACCTGGGACATTTGTGGAAAACACTGTACGAGTGCCCACCCGACAATATGCGGACTCTGCCCAGACTGGCATTACACTCAGTACTGGAACTACCTTCAGAAATGTCGCTACTGTAATGTCTCCTGTGGAGATCAGCAGTATGAAAAGCACCAGTGTAATTCTACACATAACAGAGTGTGTGAATGCAATGCTGGCTATTATTTAGAGTTTGAATTCTGCCTGAAACACTCCAACTGCCCTCCTGGTGTTGGCGTAAATAATATGGGTAAGTTTAATATTTCTACTATTAGAACTTACACTATCCATCTGTTGTCTTGATTTTGTAGTTTGTTTTCGGGAATTATGATGCTTTTATTTTTCTGCAAAAAATATTTATTCCATAAGAAGTATAGTTCACTATATAAATTGACAAAACTGTAACTGTTTCCATTAGAATAAGTGATCGTTTATACTTATGGGGACTTGTTTATTAAAATTATTTTTTAAATCTTTTGGTACATACCTGTGCTTGCGTGAACACACACGAATTTCAGAGCCCAAATAAATTGCCTGAGGACTACAAAACCCACCTAAGAGAACAATGAAACCTAACTACACAAGTTGTACTTGCAGGATTATTATTGTGAACTAAGTATAGATGATCACATTGATCAGTGAGGGGAGAAATAAAGGAGAGTCATTTACCTCTCTTCCCCCCCCCAAAAAAAGTTAGTATTAATAAATAAAATTATATCTCCAAAACATACTTTAGTTATATAACATGAGAACTGTTTCACCATCCATATATGATCCATAACTTCAGTAACGTTTCTCCCACATAAGCCTTCAGGTTATGAAACAGTGCAAGATTCAGTCAGAACCGGTTTTGTGCTTTCATTGCATTTTGTGACTGGTGCAAAGAAGGGAAAAAAAGATCAGAAAAACACAGAAAAAGGCATATTGTGACTGTAAATATTATCTCAACAGGTATATCCACAATCTTCAATAGAAAGCTAAGCACCAATGTAGCCCATCTAATAAAATACTACATCTTAATTTTCTTTCTTTCAACAGCTGTCTCTGCCTGTGATGAAGCAATTATTCAGTTTGTGGCATATCAGAAGATTCCACAAAAGAAGCTGAAGAGATTTCTTAATTTATGTCAGATTGAGGAGGGAAAGAAATTTAGTAAACAACTGAGAACACAGAACAAGCACATAATCAATACAAAACTTGACCTTACTGTAAAGCATACCATTAAGCTGTCCATTTTTGTATGTGTATGTGTGTGTATATATATATATATATATATCTATATATCTATATATATATATGTAGTATAAGATTTGCCAAATAACAGTCAAGTATTTATTTTCTATCCACTTTTTTTAACATGTAATGGCAAAGGTTTTAAAATTGTTGTGAAATAAGTATGAGTGTGAACAGCAATAGTATCAGTCAAAATTAGAATGTTGCTCATTGATTCAGTCTCTTACAATTCTGTGAAGCCAATGCAGTATCTTTCAAATAAATTGATGACATTATTTTTGATTCATTTTTCAGCTTACATTTCTGTTGCGTTCCATGTGTCTTTTTATTGTATATTGCTATATTTTACATTTCTCAGCGTATCAATCACACAGAATCACAGAATTCCCACAGTGCAGATAGAGGCCATTTCGGCCCATCGAGCCTGCACCGACACATATCCCACCCTATCCCCGTAACCCCACGTATTTAATCCCCTAACACTAAGGGTCAATTTATCATAGCCAAATCAACCTAACCCGCACATCTTTGGACTGTGGGAGGAAACCGGAGCACCCGGAGGAAACCCATGCAGACACAGGGAGAATGTGCAAACTCCACACAGACAGTCGCCCGAGGCCAGATTTGAACCCAGAGTCCCTGGTGCTGTGAGGCAACAGTGCTAACCACTATGCCACCGTGCCATCCTTTAAGTAATCAATTTAAGGTGATTAAGAACACCATGCCAGAGGGTAGCAGTAGAGATCATCGGAGGATTTTCTGCTGGAATTACCATCGTATCTCCAGTGGACGTGGAGAGGTAATTCTAATTGAGCCATCCAATTTTATTCCAAGTTCTAAAGGCGAATTCATTAATTAGAAAAAAGAAAGAACGTGCATTTAGATAATGCCTAATCACAAGCTCATTACGGCCATGGTGCAGGAGGGAGGGCTTCAGATTCCTGGGGCAGGAGGAATCTGTTCAAGATGGACAAATTGCACCTCAACAGAGCTGGGAACAATGTCCTCACAGGAAGATGAACTAGTGCTGTGGGGAGGGTTTAAATTAATTTGGCAGGGGGGTTGGCACCAGGATGAAACATTAGAGAGGAGAAACAAGGTGCATAGAGGACTGGGAGAGACAAATAGCAGTACAGTAAAGAATAGGAGGGATTAGATGGGGCAAATACGAGGTAGTCTAAGATGGGTTTGGAGTGCATGCGCGTAAATGCGCATAGCATAGTAAATAAGGTTGGTGAGCTGCAGGCACAAGTCACCACATGGGACTATGATATAGTGGCAATAACAGACCTGCCTCAAAGAAAGGGAGAATTGGGAGCTTAATATTCTTGGCTACAAGGTATTCAGTAAAGACAGGGAAGGAAAAAAAGGAGGGAGGGTGGTGGCAGTATTGATCAAAGAAACTGTTATAGCACTGGAAATGGATGATGTAGTTGAAGGGTCAAAAACAGAATCTATTTGGTTAGAAATAGGAACAGTAGAGGAACAATTATGCTACTGGGTGTATACTATAGGTTTCTAAAAACTGGGAAGGAGATAGAGGAGTAAATTTGCAGGCAAATTCCAGAAAGATGCAAGAAATATATAGTAGTGATAATGGGGGACTTCAATTATCCTAATATAGGCTGGGATAGTAACAGTATAAAAGGTAAAGATGGGAGGAATTCCTGAAATGTGTACAAGAGAACTTTCTTGATCAGTGCATTTCCAACCCAATGAGGAAGGAAGCAATGCTGGATCTAGTTCTGGGGAATAGCGTGGGGCACATGAAGCATGTTTCAATGGGACAGCATTTGGGGAACAGTGATCATAATATCATCAGGATTAAAATAGTTATGGAACTGGACGACAAACAAGCAAGCTTAAAAATACGTAACTGAAGGAGGGCTAATTTCAGTGAGTTGAAAAGGGATCTGGCCCAGGTGGATTGGAATCAAAATTGGTAGGCAAAACAGTAATTGAACAATGGGAGGTCTTCAAAGAGGAGATGGTTTGGGTACAGAGTAGGCACATTCTCACAAATGGGAAAGGGAGGGCATCCAAAGCTAGAGCTCCTTGGATGACAACAGATATAGACCAGAATTTTACTGCTGCTCAGAGTGCAGGTTTGGAGGCGGGTCTGCTGTCAAAATCAGAAAGATTGACAGCGGGTCGGTTTCCCGCTGTAAGCCCGCCTCCTTGTCAGTTTCTCAAGTGTCGGGTCTGTCATCCCTGAACAGATGCGACACCAAGCGACGGGTCAGCCAATTTAGATACTTAGAAGCTTGTTAAAGGTAGTTAAGCATCATTTTCCCACGTACTTACCATTTTACCAGGTTTTTAACGAGGTTCCCGGAGAGCGGGTATCACATCAGGTAAGTATGTTGTGTTCTCAATGACTCTGCATTGCTATGAATAGGTGACAGCTGCAAAAGTGCTATAAAACCTACCATTTCACAGCTGTACACTTCCCAATCTTAAAAAGCTGGAACCTTCAGGATTTGGAACCCATTTTTGAGCTTTATGCAGTTTGGAAGTGTTTGGAGCAAACTCTCTATCCACTGTCACATCCTTGGAGCAAGCTCTCTCACCATTGACAGATCGCTTCTGTCATCTCAACTTCAGCTTCCATCTATTCCAGCAAAATGTCACCTTGGTCCTCAGAATCCCAACACGATCAGCCCCCACACCAGCATCATCAGACACACCAGCTGCACCAACCTTCTCCATTATCACCTGGTGCTGCACAGGACACAGGGCATCAGCACCCAACTACATTGCTGCCCGAGACGTCAGCAATGGCTTCACCATGGCCAGATTTACTTCACTTGACACTGTACACCCTGGCTGCCATATGATGCACCAGATTGGCACCATCCCACACTAACACCATAAAGCATCCCTACAAAGTCCAAGCCATTCCTTTCACACTCACCAACACTGCGGGGGGTACCCTTATGTCTCACCATTCACTGCAACTCACTAAGCCACTTCCAAAGGTGCATACAAATCTGTCCAAGAAGGCAAAGTGTTGAAAATAAAGATTTAAATGTTTGACAGCACATTACCAGAAACTTCACATGAGCATTGAGGTTGAGTGTGGCTTGTAGGATTTCACAATAATTTTGAAATTTTCTACAACTCCGAAGATTTAATATTGATTAAAGAATATCTGGGTAGAATAAACACCTTTAAAAATCCAGGGATCAAAAATGGCCATCAGACCTCGTGGCAGAAGAAAAGGCAGCCTGTGTGTCTGTGAAAAGGATAATCAAAGATGGCTGTCCGACCTCGTGGCAGAAGACACAACACAGCCTGTGTGCTGTGAAAAGGAAAATCAAAGATGGCTGTCCGACCTCGTGGCAAAAAAACCAGCCCCTGAAGTAATAAGGTAATTAAACCGTCAATCAAATGCAGTTTGGGAAACAGCTACAATGTTGACTCAAAAGATTAAGTGCTTGAGACTGTCAGCATGAACAAAGGAACTTTGTTTACATGAACGCTTTACAATATTGACTTAAGAGATTAAGCACTTGAGACTGCCAATCAATTGTGGTTGGGCGTGACCACAGGACAATCAGATTGTTTACACTAACATCCAAGGGCCGTTTACTCTGCAATTAAGGAAATAGACATGTTTTTTTCAAATGGAGACAGCTTTATTCAACCCATCACAATCAATGGGGATACATTCAAAAACCCATCACAAGGAAAATGGGTAATTCATCCAAAACCCATCACAATGAATGGGACAGAGCGATTCCCTTTTGTATAGCCCAGATACATCCGGATTTGGGCGGGAAGATTTCGGCTCCAAATGGGGTATAAGATAGCTTCTCAGGAAGCCATCTCTCTCTCTCTCTGCAGCCTCACCTCCATGCCCTATCTTCAACTCAGGAGCCCACCCAAGGGAGTGGAATACCAGCAGTTACTTTTAAACACTGGGGTATCTCCATTTCAGGGTGGTGAAGAATCTAAGACTGCAGGGGCGCGGAGCAGGCGTTTCACTGGTGAGCATAGTTTTTCTGGCCCATCACAAGGCAACTTAGATAGGTATTTAGGGGTGGGAATTAAGGGGGATTTTGTTAAATTGTGATTTTAGTCAATTTTCCCTCGTTGTGTCCGTTTTCTCCTCCCCTATTAAGTTACAGTGTTGCACTAAGCAAAAGAGTGCTGTAGTGGACACTAAGTGTACTGTGAGAAGTAAAGTGCTGTATTTAAGTAAAAGAGTGTTGCACTAAGCAAAAGAGTGCTGTAGTGGACAATAAGTGTACTGTGAGAAGTAAAGTGCTGTATTTAAGTAAAAGAGTGTTGCACTAAGCAAAAGAGTGCTGTAGTGGACACTAAGTGTACTGTGAGAAGTAAAGTGCTGTATTTAAGTAAAAGAGTGTTGCACTAAGCAAAGGAGTGCTGTAGTGGACACTAAGTGTACTGTGAGAAGTAAAGTGCTGCACTAGTTAAAAGTGCTGTATTTAAGTAAGAGTGTACTGTATTAACGGTGCTGTATTTAAGTAAAAGAGTTCTGCAATAAGCAAAAGAGTGCTGTAGTGGACAATAAATGTACTGTGTTAAGTAAAAGTGCTGCATCGAGCACAGGTGTGCTGTATTCATTATTTTAGTTTGTTTTTTTTTGTCTGTTTTGCACCCAGCCACGAGTCTCGTTTCTGTCTACATCGCTGAATAAGTCCAGCGGTCTGAACCAGGGAAGGGGAGCGCTTCAAAACCACACGGGGCTCTGGAGCAGCTCAGAGGCTTCTGACTGGCCAGAGACAATAACCCCATCCCCGTTAATAATTCCTACAAAATGACGACCGTGGCAGGACCGTCGGCAACGGTGTGTGATGTAGCAGGCGGTGGTTTGGGTCTGGAGAGAGCAGCAGTTATTGGGTTTCTTTTTATCCCACTGGTCTGTTTGTGGTTAGGTGCCCGCAGGCTTGTGGAAGTTACCCGCAGGCTTAGGGAGTCCAGAGCAGAGAGTTGGGATAGGGAAAGGGAGCTCGAAGAAATCCAGGCCAAGATAGAGCGCCTGGTGGTCCAGTTTAGTGAGGGCAAAAGCCACACGAGGTATGAAGTAGAGTACCTGAAGTGCCTAGTTGCAGAGGCCAAGAGCAATGAGATGAGGGTGCGGGAGGAGAACGCCCGCCTCATACAAGAAATAAAAGAGCAGGAGGAAAAGGTTAGGGAGGTAAAGGCAGCATATAAGCTGGCCTGCGAGCAAGGGTTTGAGGAAGCAGATCATGGCCCCTGTAGGGCAGAGACAGAAAGCTTGAATATGACTTTAAAAAGGGCAAAGGAGATGATATGTCTGATCAGCCTGAAGGCAGGTCCGAGTTTTCAGGAGCTCTGGCAGCAAAGAGGGGTGGAGGATGAGGTGGTAGAGACAGGAATTTCCCCACCCTTGGTCAAGTCACTATTGGAGGCAGTGCGTTCTCTTCTGACTGGCCAGGGGAGAGTAGCAGCCACCACCGGTGCTTTGAACCCATCTGCCCCATCCCACTCCCAGCAATGGCTAGAGCCAGCACAGCCTGTGGACCTGTGTCCCCGTGAAAATGCTGAGGGGAGCAGGCCCTATGTTGAGGTGGGGGTGAAGACAGGGCAGGGGAGATATTCGGTGGACACTGGAGCCTCCAGCACGGTGGTCCACTCGGAAGACCTGACCAATTCACCCTGGTCTAACAAGGTCCCATTTGGCTTAATGGGACCCACAGGGAAACAGGCAGCTGGGAGTGAACCTGAGAATAGAAATCCTCAACCCACAGCGGGTACAAGCTCACAGGCTGCACAGGCAGGCGCTGTGGCTTGTGTTAGGGGAGGAGCCATTCAGGGCCAGTGTAAGTTGTTTAAGCAGGGGGGCAGGGAAGGAGAGTTCTGGCACCCCTGTAGAGCAGGTCCGGTAGCAGTAAGCCAGGACAAGGGAGGCACACAGGGGATAGCTTTAGTCCCAGACCAAAAGCAGGTCCAAGCCCAAGACTCCACCTTTAAGGCTGCCCTGGTAAGGGAAAAGGATTTAGAACAGAATTACTGGCAGGCTGCCAGTTATTTTAAACAATGTGAGTTGTTTAAGCAGGGGGCAGGGGAACAGGCAGCTGGGATTATACCCAAGATTAGAAATCCCCAGCCTGCAGTGCGTATGCACACACAGATGCAGTCGGGTGTATGAGAGGAGAAGCTCCCCAGCATTTGGCCCGAGTGATTCCCCCTCTCTTGTGGGATGCCGGGGAGGAGCCTGAACCAGGTTTTAGACCTGAAGGGGAAGGCTCTCAGCCACCGGCAGCCCGTTCAAGGGATTGCCTGTCCCCAGCCCAGGTTTAGGAAGGGAGGGACCCGAAGCAGGAGGTCCCCAGCCAGCAGGGAGTGTGACCCGAGCTTAGGGTCCACTCGCCAGGGTAACCCCACCAGCGACACTCCCTAGGAGGTCTCTTCAGGTACCCCAGCCCAAGAAAGTATGGTCACCAGCTTTCCAATGGAACAGGGCATTTTCCCGAGTCAGGGAGAAGCCAAAAGGCAGAAGTCCCCAACCAGCAGCCATAAGCTGTGAGGGACTTGAAATTGGAATCAGTCCAGCCACGCCACCGGGAGCAGCCTGTGGCAGCCCAAACAGGGATTAGGCTGGCCACCCAGAGATGGGCCGCGCTTGTATATAGCTTTGTCCAAGTAATATGGATAGAGGATTAAGGTAGAAAGTGTTAATTTAAAAATTTTTATATTGCAATTCAGTAGTGGTAATTATTAGTGTATAACTTTTAAGTATGGAACCGTTCCAGAGTGTCTATGTGAGTCAAGGTTGCGGGACCTGATCACACTCCCCCGAGCCAGGGGACCTGGCTAGATGTTTTCTTTTTAAAGTCTTTTTCAGAGTTCCGGGAGGTACAGAGGACCAGCGTGTTTTTGGATGCTCAAGGAAGGAGCACCCCTAGCCCACGACGGGAGGGGTCTGCAGGAGGCAGATGCCCACAATGTTTACGCTGCTATTTGGAAATCCAGATTAAGATGGCGAGTTTACAAAAGCTTGTTAATTATTTTATATTTTGTATTATGTACTGGTCCCAATTCCAAGGGAATATTGCGTGAATTTAGTTCCTAACTGTAAGATTGGACTACTTGTTTGGAGTTAATGGAATAAATTGCAATGAATTGTTGTGTTTGCAGAGTGTGAAAATTTGAAATACATTTATGGCTGAAGAATAGTGCCATTTAATAAAGTGTCAGGCAATTGCATTTTAATAAAAAAAAAGGAAGCTCGTTTTCTTCCATGTGTATTTTTAACAGATATGTTGGCTTAGTGATAATCCCATTGAAGAGATTGTATCATGTTAAAACGATGTCACAAGTGGTGCAGGGGCATTGGACCCCTCCATGCTTGAATTATTGTGAATGCAAGTGGTGCAGGGGCATTGGACCCCCTCCATGTTTTGATTATTTACTAATCTTGTTTTTCTGTTGATAGATGCCTACCGTGTACTGCGATTCTCTCTGGGTAGGGGAGATGGAGGTGTCGGGGATCAAAGATAGATCTAGCTAAGTATAAGGGAAGGTTGTTTGTGGGGGGTCAGAAATTATTGCTCACCTTTGGACAGGATACTACAAGCAAGTTTTAGTATCCGATGGGGGAGTGTAGGAATTCGCAATAATTTTGAAATTTTCTACAGCTCCGAAGATTTATTTTTGATTAAAGAATACCTGGGTAGAATATACACCTTTAAAAATCCAGGGATCAAAAATGGCCGTCAGACCTCGTGGCAGAAGAAAAGGCAGCCTGTGTGTCTGTGAAAAGGATAATCAAAGATGGCTGTCCGACCTCATGGCAGAAGACACAACACAGCCTGTGTGCTGTGAAAAGGAAAATCAAAGATGGCTGACAAAGGATTTTTTTTTAAAACCAGCCCCTGAAGTAATAAGGTATTTAAAGTGTCAATCAAATGCGGTTTGGGAAACTGCTACAATGTTGACTCAAAAGATTAAGTGCTTAAGACTGTCAGCATGAACAAAGGAAATTTGTTTACATGAACGCTTTACAATATTGACTTAAGAGATTAAGCACTTGAGACTGCCAATCAATTGTGGTTGGGCATGACCACAGGACAATCAGATTGTTTACACTAACATCCAAGGGCTGTTTACTCAGCAATTAAGGAAATAGACATGTTTTTTCAAACAGAGACAGCTTTATTCAACCCATCACAATGAATGGGGATACATTCAAAAACCCATCACAAGGGAAATGGGTAATTCATCCAAAACCCATCACAATGAATGGGACAGATCGATTCCCTTTTGTATAGCCCAGATACATCCGGATTTGGGCAGGAAGATTTTGGCTCCAAATGCGGTATAAGATAGCTTCTCAGGAAGCCATCTCTCTCTCTCTCTGCAGCCTCACCTCCGTGCCCTATCTACAACTCAGGAGTCCACCCAAGGGAGTGGAATACCAGCAGTTACTTTTAAACACTGGGGTATCTCCATTTCAGGGTGGTGAAGAATCTAAGACCACAGGGGCATGGAGCAGGCATTTCACTGGTGAGCATAGTTTTTCTGGCCCATCACAAGGCAACTTATATAGGTATTTAGGGGTGGGAATTAAGAGGGATTTTGTGAAATTGTGATTTTAGTCAATTTTCCCTCGTTGTATCTGTTTTCTCCTCCCCTATTAAGTAACAGTGTTGCACTAAGCAAAAGAGTGCTGTAGTGGACACTAAGTGTACTGTGAGCAGTAAAGTGCTGTATTTAAGTAAAAGAGTGTTGCACTAAGCAAAAGAGTGTAGTGGACACTGTATTGATTTCTTTGTGGGTTCAATGACGAGACATTTATGAAGGCGAATGTCTTTTAATCTAAAGATTGTTCAACTCAGTTAACAGCATTACAGGAGACACCATCTTAGAGATCCATCTAAAACGAAAGTGAAACTAAACTGCTTGTCTCTCACATGCCCTCTGCTGGTCAGGCATAAGTAATCAATCAGGCAAACATGCTGGTAAGGCATCATAATCAAACAGGCAAATACCATTACTATTTGCTGATATCATTACATCTCCCTTTCTTAAAACAAAAGTATTTTACTTTTATCTAACAACATGTCTTCTTTGTATTACTCTTCATTTTAACTGTAACACTTAATGAACTTACATTATCATTATCATTATCAAAGTTTTTTAACCTTGCTTTGTGTGTTCACATGAAATATGTAAATACACTAGAACTTGAAGAAAGAATAAGATAACATTACTTCCTTCTATAACAAGAGTCCTTAAATTTGCTCAATGAGTCTCTCAGGAGGCTTCACGTGTCTTCAGGATTTTCTGATTGATTGTCCTTGAAGCTGAGTTGTTGCCTCAGATGATGGTTTCTCAGCTGTGTGATCAGGTTGTTCAACAGTATCAGTCTTTTGACCTGCTGCGTGATCAGGTTGTTCAACAGTATCAGTCTTTTGACCTGCTGTGGCTGGTCCCCTGAGAAGATCTCAACGATTTCTTCGCAGAACAGCACCCTCATCTGTCTGAATGGTGTATGATCTTGATTGAACTTCAATCAGGACAGTTCCCTTCTGAGTCCATATGTTTGTTTTGTCTTTGAACCTTACTTGGTCACCAGTGTGGAGTTCAGGTAGGTTTTGTGTTCCTCTGTCATAGTAGTACTTTTGCTTTTCTTTCTGTTGTTCTTTGAACTTCCTCACTTTCTCCCCCTCTTTTGTTTTCAGGAGGTTCTCCGGGATGGGTAGGTTTGACGTTAGCCAACGTCACATAAGGAGTTGGGCTGGTGACATACCACACTCGAGCGGCGTTGTGCGGTATACAAGCATGCTCTGGTAGAAGTCAGTTCCACTGTCTTTTGCCTTGTACATCAGTCTTTTCACAGTCTGGACCGATTTTTCCACTAGTCCATTGGACTGTGGAAAGTGAGGACTTGACGTTGTGTGGACAAAGTCCCACTCTTTCGCAAAGTGTCGGAAACTTGCATTGTAAAACTGGGGTCCGTTGTCTGTGAAGACCTCGCTTGCCACGCCATGTCTGGAGAATATGGCTTTCATACATGTTATCACAGCATCTGCAGTGGTGGTGTACAGTCTACAAACTTCTGGATACAGGGAGTAATAGTCTGTGACTGCAAGATAGTCCTTCCTCTGACATACGAATAGGTCAGCGCCTACACTCTGGTAAGGTCTGTCTGGCGCTGGGTGTGGCTTTAGTGGTTCTACCGGATTG
The DNA here is from genome assembly GCF_052327205.1 of Somniosus microcephalus. Taxonomy (NCBI): domain Eukaryota; kingdom Metazoa; phylum Chordata; class Chondrichthyes; order Squaliformes; family Somniosidae; genus Somniosus; species Somniosus microcephalus. The sequence continues at coordinate 145,466,037 of NC_140999.1, forward strand.
CTTGCTTGATATTTCAGGCATATTGTGCAGTTTGACACCTCATTTGTCACATCTTGGTTGATTCGTGGCCAGTACATCACCTCTCGTGCTCTTTTCTTACACTTTTCGATTCCCAGATGTCCTCCATGGATCCTTTTTAGCATCTCTTTTCTCAGACTCTTTGGGATAACTATTTTACTTCCTTTGTAGATGATGTCTTCGACCACTGATAGACCCGCCCTGCAGTTCCAGTACTCTGCCATGTCAGGTGAGCAGTCTTGCTTCATGTTGGGCCATCCATCCAAGATGCTTTTCCTCAGTCGTCTCATTGTTTCATCTTTGTTTGTCTCAGTCTTTATGAGCTCCATTTTTGCATCTGCTATGGGCAGTGCACTTGTGATCATGTCCACGTAGGCGTTCACTTTTTCATCCATTTTGGTGTTTGCGGGCTCACTTGGGTCAACAGCTCTGGACAACGTGTCTGCTGTATACATCAGCTTACCCGGTGTGTACGCAACATTCAGTGTATAGCGTTGCAGCCTGATCATCATTCTTTGTATTCTAAGCGAACAGCTATTTAGTGGCTTTTGGAACAATGCAATCAAGGGCTTATGGTCAGTCTCTACACTGATTGCTTGTCCTGCCACAAACTGGTGAAATCTTTCACAGGCGTATGTGATGCTGAGCAGCTCCTTTTCTATTTGAGCATATCGCGTCTCCGCATCTGTCATTGAGCGCGATGCATATGCAATAGGTTGCCAGTAGTCATATTTTTGCAGAAGAATGGCACCGAGCCCACTCTGTGATGCATCTGATGATATCTTGATGGGTCTTGCTGGGTCATAAAACCTCAGAACTGGTTCCTCTGTGAGCAGTTTCTTTAGATCACTCCATGACTTCTCATGCTCATGATTCCATTCCCATTCTATGTTCTTTTCAGTTAGTCGTCTCGGTGGCGCCATCTTTTCTCAGAGGTTGGATATGAATTTACCCATGTCGTTGATCATTCCATTAAACCTCTGCATGTCCTTTTTGCATTGTGGCTTTGGCATATTCTCAATGGCGGACACCATTCTGGGATCTGGTCTGATGCCCTCACTGCTAAGGATATCTCCCACGAATGTCAGTTCTGTCACCCCGAGCTGGCATTTCTCTCTATTCAGCTTCAGGTTTGTTTTCCTTGTTGCTTCCAGCACTTTTTTCAGTCTCTCGTCATGCTCAGTTCTCGTGGTTCCCCATACTATGATGTCATCCATTGATGTATCAACTCCCTCCAGATGCTCATAGATCATATGGATAGTTTTGTGATACACTTCAGGAGCTGAGGCAATGCCAAATGGTAACCTTAGGAATCTGTATCTGCCAAATGGACTGTTGAACGTGCACAGTCTTGAACTTGCCTCGTCCAGTTTCATCTGCCAAAATCCTGATGATGCATCTAACTTGCTGAAATACTTTGCATTTGCAAACTGTGACATGATTTCCTCACGTGTAGGAAGCTTGAAGTGCTCTCTCTTTATTGCTCTGTTTAGATCTCTTGGATCCAGGCAAATTCTGAGCTTTCCATTCTTTTTGTCCACAACGACGAGGGAACTCACCCACTCAGTTGGCTCATCTATCTTCTGAATCACGTTCAGGCTTTCCATCCTGTCCAACTCTGCCTTCAGTTGCTTTTGAAGAGCAAACGGAACTTTTCTGCATGGATGTATGACCGTTGGCATACTTTTATCTACTCTGATCGTGTGTTCTCCTGGAATGCGGCCTAGACCCTTAAATAGGTCGTTGTACTCTTTCATGAGTTCATCATAGACTGTCTCTCCTTCGCTTTCCACAACGAGGACTCTCTTTACCAGGTTCAGTCTCTCACATGCTTTTAAACCTAGTATGGCTTGCACATCCTTTGGCACCACGATTACTGCTAGCATGTGCTCTCTGTTCTTGTGTGTTACTTTGACAATGCATCTTCCTTTCACTGGTATATCAGTACCTGAGTATCCTGTCACTTTCACTTTTATTCCATGTATCTTTGGTCTGGGTCTAATTTTCTTAAAATCAGTCTCTGATATCACATTAACTTGTGCTCCAGTATCCAATTTAAATGGAATGTGTATGTCATTCACTTTTAGTGTCAACATCCAGTCTCTTTTTTCATTTTTGTTTTCAGACACAACATCCACATAGAACTCCTCTATCCCGCTTTCATCTATTGCATGGACCTTGCTTTGTTGCGCTTGGTTCTTACAGCAACGGGCATAATGGTTGTTTTTGTTGCAATTATTGCATGTTTTACCATATGCTGGACACTTTTTTGGTGGATTCTGTGTACCGCATCGACTACATGACTTTCGATTGTCCCTTTCATTTTTGTTCACTGGCCACGCCTCTTTTTTCACATTGGCGCCCTTTTTGTTAAACGGTTTGTGTCCGTTCTTTCTCACTGCATCCACGTTGCAGCTACTGTCACTGAACAGCTCCTTTGCCTGCGACTTCACAGTCTCTGTAGCCCTACACAGTGCTATGGCTTTTCCCAGGTCTAGATTTTGCTCTCTTAGCAGTCTTTCCCTTAGACCATTATCTGGAATACCACACACCAGTCTGTCTTTTATCAGCGAGTCTGTCAGTCCCCCAAATTCACATGTTTTGCTTCTGTTTCTCAGTTCAGTCACATACTGATCAATAGACTCTCCCGTTTTCTGTACACATGTGAAAAATCTGTGCCTCTCAAACGTCATGTTACGTTTAGGTATGCAGTAGGCCTCAAACTGTTCCATTATTTTATCCAACTTCATTTTGTCTCCATCAGCAGCGAATGTGAAGTTATTATACACCTCCAGCACTTCATCACCCACGACATGTAAGAACACTGACGCTTTCATTTTATCACTTTTCTCGTCAGCTCCGATTGCTGATAAATACAACTCCAAACGTTGTTTGAATCTCCTCCAATTTTCAGCCACATTACCTGTCAACTGAAGCTTCGCCGGTGGGTGCAAACCTTCCATTTTTCACTTCGTTAGCTATTCTCCAAAGGTAAGTAACGATGTTCTCTTTTGGCTTGCTAATATGTGGAGAGCTGATTTAACTTCAGATTTTTCCTCTTCATCTCTTTCAACTACTTCTGACACCATGTATTGATTTCTTTGTGGGTTCAATGATGAGGCATTTATGAAAGAGAATGTCTTTTAATCTAAAGTTTGTTCAACTCAGTTAACAGCATTACAGGAGACACCATCTTAGAGATCCCTCTAAAACAAAAGTAAAACTAAACTGCTTGTCTCTCACATGCCCTCTGCTGGTCAGGCATAAGTAATCAATCAGGCAAACATGCTGGTAAGGCATCATAATCAAACAGGCAAATACCATCACTATTTGCTGATATCATTACAGACACTAAGTGTACTGTGAGAAGTAAAGTGCTGTATTTAAGTAAAAGATTGTTGCACTAAGCAAAGGAGTGCTGTAGTGGACACTAAGTGTACTGTGAGAAGTAAAGTGCTGCACTAGTTAAAAGTGGTGTATTTAAGTAAGAGTGTACTGTATTAAAGGTGCTGTATTGAAGTAAAAGAGTGTTGCACTGAGCAAAAGAGTGCTGTAGTGGACAATAAGTGTACTGTGTTAAGTAAAAGTGCTGTATCGAGTGCAGGTGTGTTGTATTCATTATTTTAAGTTGTTTTTTTTTGTTTCAATAAATACTGGCCTGTTTTGCACCCAACCACGAGTCTCGTTTCTGTTTACATCGCTACCGAATAAGTCCAGCGGTCAGAACCAAGAAAGGGGAGCGCTTCAAAACCACACGGAGCTCTGGAGCAGCTCAGAGGCTTCTGACTGGCCAGAGACAATAACCCCATCCCCGTTAATAATTCCTACACACCTGATCTGGGGTAGCCCTAAAGAGGCTAGGACTAGTAATTATCCTTTCATCCTTTGGGTTTTGGAGCCTGTGTTGGCCCCACCAAAGTCTGCTCCTGCTGTGACTGGAGCTTCCTCTGAGGAGTCATCTGCCTCCTCTGGCTGGACGGGTACTTGATGGACCTGTGGGAGAGTAAAGAGATGAATTAGAAGTGTTATGATAATAATGGGTAATGTTAATGTTACCATTATGCATATGATGACATTTCACCATATGAGTGACTGTTGTATGCCATCTGGCTTTATGAGATTTATTTCTGTCACCCGGTTGCTGGGAAGACCCCTCTCTCTGTCTCCCACCACCACCAGCTCTAGAGATTTCGAGGGTGTGCTCCTCTGCTGGTGTCAAGACTGGAGGGCCACCTCTGGTTCACTGCCTCTCCTTATTGTTGTATGCTCTCTTCTCCTGCAAGGAGGGAAAGAAGAGAATTTTGAGTGCGAGTGATGGAATGAGTTTAAGGAATAGATGGGCTACATCTGTAGAGGGTGACTATAAGTGAGTGGTGTGACATTGCCAAATGGCCTCCTTCAGTGGTGTTACTTGCTATGCTTGCATTAGGATGAGGGTGAGTGTCAGTGGTGGTTAGTCAGATGAGGATGTGAGTAAGTGCATAGACAGAGAGAGATGAGTACACCTGCAAGGTATGTTGGTGTGAGGAATGAGGTGCAGGAGTAGGCTTGGGAAGGCAGTGTGATGGGGTTGGGGTGACAGGCACATCAGGATGTAGGTGAGTGTGGCATTGCACTCACCTTTCCTGACCTCATGAGATCATTGAATCTTTTGAGGCACTGGATCCACATTCTCCTCACGACATCCCTGCTACTGACCTCCTCTGCGATCTCTAGCCATGCCTTTTTTGTCTCTTTGGTTGGCCATTTTCATCCATCCCCAGGGAAGAAGATCTCCCTGCATGCTCTTACTCCCTGCACCAGCACTTCCAGGGAGGCATCTGTGAATCTTGGCCCTCTGTCTTGTCTCCACGACTCACAGATTTTTCAGTCTTATTCCGCAATTTAGAGCTCTTGAAACCACCTATTAAACTCCTACAGCAAACTTCAAATGAGATGTGTCAAAGGCTGCTTTAAATATCCGCGCTGAAAACAAGTCATGGGTGACGTCATCAGACCCACTCCCTTTAATTGGTTGGGAAACACGCATGACTCTTAATTGGGGCCATTGAGTTAAACAAGCAGTGCAGAATGTGCTGTTCAAATCTTCGAGTTCCCAACCCGCTCCTCGGCCTGCACGCACCCAACTCAACTCCAAGATAAGGATCATTCAGTTGCATTACATGCAGATCCATTGATCAAAAATACACTCAATTTTAGTTGCTTGAATGCTTCTGTGATTGGAGTATCGTCACTAAGCTCATCGGAAAATGACTTTCAATTTCTGCTACTCTTTTGAGCCTGAACTTCAATGTCATGTTCTATGTACAAAATGGTGGATTTCTGTTTCAATGACTTTTGAGGACTTATTGTTACAAAGGATTAGAAGACTAGAGTTGAGGTACAGATCAGCCGTGATATAATTAAAGGTGAAACAGGCTCGAGGGCTGAATGGTCTACTCCTGTTCTTATGTTCCAATGCTCCTGATATTGCTGATGAGACCAGAAATAACTCTGAAATTGACTACTATTCTTTGTTAATAAATCTTGACTGGAGATAGCTGTTTGCTGATGAGCATTGCTGTGATTATTTCCATCTGCAAGAGACATGTTTTCAATCCACTAGCACCTTTAATTGTTTCAGGGTCCATTCCTTTCTCTTCTGCAAGAACTCACAATGTCCCTATGAGTTCCTCACAACACTGTGGAATTATTGTCAAATGTATCCGATTTGGTGCTTCAACTCGTTGATGAACTCATTTTTGATGTCTGGTTGCATTTGGCTTGCTTAACCTTTCCGTGAATTTGTGATGCCATTAATAACCAGATATAAATACATGTAACTTGACATAAGAAAACTACTAGGCATTTGGTCTGAGTATTAAACAAGGCTTTAATCAACTGTTTTTCAACATGGAGATCTAGTTGTGTCCTTCACTAGTTCCTGTTAAAGAATGTCCTGAGCAAGCTGGGCCCATGCCCGAGTATTTATACTCTCCCTGGACAGCGCCACCAGCAGGCCGCCCAGTATTATTTCCTAAGTCATTTTCACATGAATGACAAGATTCATGTCATAACTGTTCCTTATGCAGATATGGATTCTATTACCAATAGTGATTTGATTGAAATGACAGACATACTTTTGTGTGTCCAAAAACTAAAAATGAGTAAGGAGAAAGTTGCCATGCTTGGGGCACAAAATTTCAAGCTAAATAAAAGTATACAAAATATGATTAAAGCTAGCTGGTTAGTCGAGACCCCCTCCCTCCATAATGGCTTGGATGAAGAAAGAGCTGTATATCCAAGTTTGCGGATGACACTAAGAACACACAGTAAGTTGTGTAGATGGGAGCAGGAAATTACAAAGGAACATTGACAGACTAAGTGAGTGGACAAACTATGGCAGATGGAATTCCACTTTGGATTCGAGAAAGACAAGTCAGATTATTTCCTTAATGGTGAGAGATTAGGAGCTGTGGAGGAGCAAAGAGATTTAGGTCTCCATCTACACAAATAACTAAAAGCTAGAGGTACAAAAGCAATCAAAAAGTCTTGTGGAATGTTGGCCTATATTGCAAGGGGGTTGGAATGCAAAAAAGAAAGGAAGTGATGGTTCAGTTGTACAAAGCCTTGGTCACACCCTATCTGCAGTATTGCATTCATTTTGTGCATTGAATCTCAGAAAACATGTATTAGCCTTAGAGGTACAGCTTAAAGAGTTAAATTATGAGGACAGGTTACATAACCTTGGTTTGCATTGGCTTGGGTTTAGAAGGTTGAGGGGTGATCTAATCGAAGTATTTAAAATGATAAACGGATTCAAAAGGCTAGATAAATAGAAAACATTTCCTCTGTTGGAGGGAATCCAGAACAAGGGGGCATAACCTTAAACTTAGAGCAAGGGTATTCAAGAGTGAAATCCGGAAGCACTTTTCACACAAATGGTGGTGGAAATCTGGAATTATCTTCCCCAAAAGGCTGTGGATTCTGGGTAAAATTTAATTTTCAAGACTGAGATCGATAGATTTATGAAAGTTAAGGGTATCAAGGGTATATGCAGCAAAGGCAGGTAAATGGAGTTGAAGTACAGATCAGCCATGATCTGATTGAATGGCAGAGTAGGCTCAAAGGGCTAAATGGCCTACTTCCGTTCATATATTCCTATGTGCTTACATGTTGGTCTGTGTTGTCCATTTGTGAATCATTGCTGTCTGCTTTCTCATCAGTCTGCACTGGTTCTTTGTTGTTGAATCCATTAAGATTATGGATATCTTCTTGAGACTGGCAAGAAACAGTTACAGCTAGATGTTATTGCAGCTCGTTACATAGGAGCATAGGAATAGGAGTAGGCCATTTAGCCCTTCGAGCCTGTTCTGCCATTCAATGAGATCATGGCTGATCTGTGTCCTATACCCCCGCCTTTGCCTCATATCCCTTAATACCTTTGGTTAACAAAAATCTATCAATCTCAGATTTAAAATTAACAATTGACCTAGCATCAATTGATGTTTACTGAAGCGTGTTGCACCCTTTGCGTGTAGCAGTGTTTCCTAACTTCACTCCTGAAAGGCCTGGCTCTAATTCTTAGTCTATGCCCCGTAGTCCTAGACTCCCCAACCAGCGGAAATAGTTTCCCTTGGAAGCCATTCAGAAATAGTTGTTGAATGATATTGGTAGAACTCAAAGTAGTGTTAATAGGACTAGGACTGCTGCAATGTTCGCTATCATTAGGTAAAATGACAATGGTAAAACTGTGAGTTTGTCAAATCTAAATGCTTGTACATTTTCCATGGACAATCATCCTTGTTCATTTCTATCATTTTGAATGGCAGAGCAGGCCCAATTGTTTCTCTCAAAAAACATGTAAATTCCATTTGCTCTTTCGAAGTTTGTTTAAACACACCAAGCACCGATACTTGAATAATTTTTTTTACCTTAAATCGACCGTGGTTACTTTGCAACACTTTGCAGCTTGCACACATGCATAAAACTAAACTACAAGGTGAGGAGAGAGTGACTGCCTTTGACATCAAGGCAGCATTTGACCGAGTGTGGCATCAAGGAGCCCTAGTAAAACTGAAGTCAATGGGAATCGGGGGAAAACTCTCCACTGGCTGGAGTCATACCTAGCACAAAGGAAGATGGTTGTGGTGGTTGGAGGTCAATCATCACAGCCCCAGGACATCGCTGCAAGAGTTCCTCAGGGCAGTGTCCTAGGCCCAACCATCTTCAGCTGCTTCATCAATGACCTTCTCTCCAAAGTAAGGTCAGAAATGGGGATGTTCGCTGATGACTGCACAGTGTTCAGTGCCATTCACAACTCCTCAGGTAATGAAGCAGTCCATGCCCACATGCAACAAGGCCTGGACGACATTCAGGCTTGGGCTGATAAGTGGCAGGTAACATTCGCGCCTCTCAAGTGCCAGGCAATGACTATCTCCAACAAGCGAGAATCTAACCACCGCCCTTGACATTCAATGGCATTACCATTGCTGAATCCTCCACCATCAACATCCTGGGGGTCACCATTGACCAGAAACCTAACTGGGCCAGCCACATAAATACCGTGGCAACAAGAGCAGGTTAGAGGCTAGGTATTCTGCACCTCCTGACTCCCCAAAGCCTTTCCACCATCTATAAGGTACAAGTAAGGAGTGTGATGGAATACTCTCTACTTGGCTGGATGAGTACAGCTCTAACAACACTCAAGGAGCTCAACACCATCCAGGACAAAGCAGCCCGCTTGATTGGCACCCCATCCACCACCTTAAACATTCACTCCCTGCACCACCGGCGTACTGTGGCTGCAGTGTGTACCATCTACAAGATGCACTGCAGCAACTCACCAAGGCTTCTTCGGTAGCCCGTGACCTCTTTCACCTAGAAGGACAAGGGCAGCAGGTGCATGGGAACACCACCACCTCCAAGTTCCCCTCCAAGTCACACACCATCCTGACTTGAAAGTATTTCGCCGTTCTTTCATTGTCGCTGGGTCAAAATACTGGAACTCCCTCCCTAACAGCACTGTGGGAGTACCTTCACCTCACGGACTGCAGCAGTTCAAGAAGGTGGCTTACCATCACCTTCTCAAGGGCAATTAGGGATAGGCAATAAATGCTGACCTTGCCAGCGACACCGACATTCCATGAACAAATTAAAAAAAACGTGAAACTGCTACGTGACATTTTAACTCTATTGCCACCCTGCAACTGCATTGAACGGGCCCTTGCTACATTTGTGCAAAGTTCTATCACTGGGTGTAACTCACCTTTACTTAAATATCCCAAAACTCTTTATGCTATAGTAGGACTAGAGAAAGCAAACTTGACACTCAATAACTGCTGAACACAGTGTGGAGAGCTCTACACAAAAAATTAAAGTGCAAGCAAAGTAGTTTATACATCTCTGATGGCATTGCCTAAGCCTATGGTCTGAACAAGCAACGCAGTATAAACACAGGGAGATACTGCTCAATATGACGCTTACAGCCTGTGAATTGACAATCTTTTAGTGATGCTGACTTGCTTTGCATGTGCGTTTCTAGTAGGAAATTAATGAGCTGTATTCAGAAATCAAGCAGTGTAATTGCCGATCGGCCTGACAGAGGCAGACTGACTCCACCAAAAGGTGCAGATTCTTCAGGATTCTCACGTGTTATGTGTGTTTAACATTCAGTTACTGTTGCAATGTAATGGCTGTTTTGACAGTTTATTTTGGAACATTCTTTGCTGGATATTGGCCCAGAAATTAGGTTCGGGGGCTTGCCACGCGTGCAAGCCCCCGATGTGCACTCACCCGGCGCGCCGACATCTGAAGCCTGGGCCTGCTTGGAATTCCTGTCACTGGCCCGGTTCAGATGTCGGTGCGCTGTGCTTACCTGATCCAGCGGCGTAGTTAGTTCGATGTGCCGGCTGGGATCAGGTGAGCACTGTGCAGCCAATCAGGGGAGGGGAAACTTCATTCATGAGTTTGATAGTAAGAACTGTCAAACTCATGAAAAGTACGGGCACCCAAAAGACTAGTTTAACTTTAAATAAAAATTTTTAAAAACATCCCAATAATTAAATAAAGTATAAATAACTTTAAAAAACTATTTTAAACAATTAATCAAATTTTTCAAAAAAATAATTTAAAAAAAAATCGGGTCTAAAACTACACTTACCTTACTGTAAAGTCCTTCACAGAAATCACAGAAATCACAGAAACCACACAGTGCAGATAGAGGCCATTTCGGCCCATCGAGCCTGCACCGACACATATCCCACCCGATCCCCGTAACCCCTACACCAACACATATCCCACCCTATCCCCGTAACCCCACGTATTTAATCCCCCTAACACTAAGGGTCAATTTATCATAGCCAATCAACCTAACCCGCACATCTTTGGACTGTGGGAGGAAACCGGAGCACCCGGAGTAAACCCACGCAAACACGGGGAGAATGTGCAAACTCCACACTAAAGCTGTGGAAAAAATGTTATAATTTTAAGTAATAGACCACTTACCTTAAAGAATGAAGTCCTTACATCTCCTTTTTACATTCGGAAGAAGGAGAGGCCCTTACACACACGCAAACCTGTGGAAAAAAAGGAATTTCAGCGCGCACGCACAGACTCCTGCGCGCATGCATTCGTCCTCTGAATCCCTTGGTTCAGAGGACAGGAAATGCCGGTTTTCCGTGCATGCGTTGTGCATGCTGAAAACCGGCACTTCCATCAGGCCCACGCGTTAGTACCCCGTCCGTACTCACGCTTTGGGCCCGGAATTACTGGGCCAATAACCAGTAACAAAAGGAGACCCTGGAGTTTAATTGCTACTGTATGACTTACACCCATCAGGGGAACCTCTAATGATATTCAAGTGCAATACATATTAGCTGTCAGCGTTCGCCGTCATTACCCCTTTGAAATTGACCATAACTTCAGGATTTAGCGCATGCACAGAAAAACAGGAAATCCTGAAGTTGCGGTCAGTCATTCCCTGCTCTGCTACAGGCTGCGCTGTGGAACTCCTCACAGGCAATCAGTGAAATCACTTGAACTGATGAAAACTTCCCCTTTTCTGCTCTAATATGACTGTTAAACATCCGATAAGAAGTTGAGCCTTGTTGAAAGTGGTGTGACTGGGGTTTTAATGCCATATTGACTGCTGAACAACCGTTCTGGCCCTGAAAAACTAATTTTATATTTGTGGAATGTCAAATTTCTCCATGATGAAAAAAATTACTAGATTTTTAAAATAATAAAACATTCTTTTTTAATTTTTTTTAAAGTTTGTTTATGATATTTCAGCTTCTACATTAACCTCATGTGTATGTCCCAATCTTTATTTTGCTCTCTGTAAAATTTTTATAAAGGGAATGAGACAAGTTGCTTTTTATTTCCTGGTTTGTGGTCTGTGAGAATTTTTCAATGTGATTGGCTGCTTAGATAACTTGATGACATCATTGCTGTTCTACACCGGAAATCCCCTCTTGAGAGCACTACAATCAAATTGTGGACAGCTTTCTTCGAGGTCATTCTGGGCCATTATTGCAGAAAAGTGTGAGGTGGGGGAACACCATTAATACAGCGCTATAGAACCATTCACAAAGCACTCAGTCCCAATTTCTCTGCTGTAAAGGATGTAAATAAAATGAAACAACCCCCCCCCCAAGAACTAATAGAAGAGTTGCTCTTCCTTCTACCCCCCTCTTGGTCACCACTGCCCTTAAATACAATCATAATACATAATTAGTTTAACAAAAAATATGACTGCAAGTCAAATTACTGTACCAAGTTTATTTTGATTAATTGTTGCAAGTTTCATCAGTTACAGACTGGAGAAAGGATTAATTCACACTTACATAATGTTGTGAAATTGGTTCAGTTTGTATTTGATAGATGCTCGAGGGGTGGAGTGATCGGTGGCCAGGAGAGGCACGGGTTGGGTGTGGGGGGGTGGGGGGTGGAATAGCAGAGGAGGAGTGGAATAGCAGAGGAGGAGGGAAGCATAGCTGGAATTCTGAAATAAAAACAGCAAATGCTGGAAACAGTCGGCAGGTCACAGTACATTTGTGAAGAGAGATTCTGCTGTAATAATTTACACCTCCTCTGGACTCATATTTTGTTTCTACACCTGCCTCATTAGCACCATCATTTTGCCTTGTACCATCATCACATTTGTTAATTAATCACTCCGGCCTTCCAACCTATCACAGACCTCATCACATTTGTTACTTAATCACTCCGGCCCTCCAACCTAGCACAGACCTTTCTCTTTTGTTCTTTTCCTGCTACCGCCATCCACCCCTCCACCCCCACCCCCATTCCACCCCACACACACACACACACACTCCACACCCTCTCTCTGGTTCTGCACTTGCTTAAAAGTTGTTTATCTCCAACAACGTCCACTTCTGATGAAACGTTAACTCTATTTATCTCTCCACAGATGCTCCCTGACCTGCTGAGTGTTTCCAACATTTTCTGTTTTAATTCCATCATTTAGTTTTCTGGTTGTCCATCACCATTCTCGACTGGATGTGGTATGACTCTGATCTGTTGGTTGTGGGACTGCTCTGTTTATAGCCTGCTGCTTTTCGTGTACTGATGTTTAGCAAGTAGGTACCCCTGTATAGTAGCTTCACTAGGTCTGTACCTCATTCTAAGGTATGCCTGGTGTGGAGATGCCGGTGTTGGACTCAGGTGGACAAATGTAAGAAGTCACACAACACCAGGTTATAGTCCAACAGTTTTATTTGAAATCACAAGCTTTCGGAGTGCTGCTCCTTTGTCACCTGATGAAGGAGCAGCGCTCCAAAAGCTTGTGATTTCAAATAAAACTGTTGGATTATAACCTGGTGTTGTGTGACTTCTTACATAAGGTATGCCTGGCACTGCTCGTGGCATGGCATTGTTGAGTCCATGTTGGACCAGGGTTACCTTGTGGCTTAATGGTGATCAAAGTGTGAGAGATGTGCCAGGCCATGAGGTTACAGACTGTGGTGGTGATGGCCCACAGTGCCTCATTGATATCCAGTTTTGAGCTGCTAAATTTGTCCTTAGTCATGTAGCATGGTGGTAGCGCTAACTACATAATAAACAATGCTCTCGCAGCGGAGACACGACTCTGTCTTCACAAGGACTAATGCTAGAATGGACAGACATGTCTGCGATAGGTAGGTTGCTGAGAAAAAGTTAAATAGGTTATTTCCTTGTGTCAGTTCCCACACCACCAATTATCCTAATATAGATTTGGATAGCAACTGTGTAAAGTGGGGGAAGGAATTCTTGAGATATGTACAAGAGAACTTTCTTGATCATTGTGTTTCCAGCCCAAGGAGGAAGGAAGCAGTGCTGGATCTAGTTCTGGGGAATAAAGTGGGGCAAGTGGAGCATGTTTCTGTGGGGGAGCATTTGGGAACCGTAATCACAATATCACCAGTTTTAGAATAGTTATGGAAAAGGACAAGGTACAATCAAGCGTAAAAATACTTATCTGAAGGAGGGCGAATTTCAGTGAGTTGTAAAGGGATCTGACCCAGGTGGATTGGAATCAAAATTTAGTAGGCACAACAGTAATTGAACAATGGGAGGCTTTCAAAGAGGAGATGGTTCGGGTACAGAGTAGACACATTCCCACACAGGGGAAAGGAAGGGCTTCCACAGCTAGAGTTCCCTGGATGACTAAAGATATAGAGATTACAATGAAACAGAAAAACCAGGCTTATGACAAATGTAAGATTCAAAATGCAGTAGAGAACCAAGCTGAATATAGAGGAGATCTATAAAATGGAATAAGAGGGGCAAGAAGAGCCTATGAGAATAGATTAGCGGGTAGCATAAAAGGGAACCCAAAAGTCTTTTATAAACATATAAATAGTAAAAAGGTAGTCAAATGATGGGTGGGGTTGATTAGGGACAAAAAAGGATATCTTCTTGTGGAGGCAGCGGGCATGACTGAGGTACTAAATGAATATCTTGCATCTGTCTTCACTAGAAAAGAGGATGCTGCCAATGTAGCAGTAAAGGAGGAGATGGTAGCAATATTAGTCAGGATAAAAATAGATAAAGCACTTAAAAGGTTGTCAGTACTCAAAGTAGAAAAGTCACCCGGTCCAGATGGGATGCATTCAAGATTACTGAGGGAAGTAAGGGTGGAAACTGTGGAGGCTTGGGCCATAATCTTTCAATCCTTCTTAGATATGGGGGTGCTGCCAGAGGACTGGAGGATTGAAAATGTTACAACCCTGTTCAAAAAAGGGAAGAGTGATAAAATGCAGCAATTACAGGCCAGTCAGCTTAATGTCGGTGGTGGTGTAATTTTTTTAGAGACAATAATCCGGAACAAAATTAATTGGCACAAAAGCAAAATACTGCGGATGCTGGAAATCTGAAATAAAAACAGAAAATTCTAGAAATACTCAGCAGGTCAGGCAGCATCTGTAGAGAGAGAAACAGAGTTAACGTTTCAGGTCAATGACCCTTTATCAGAACTGGAAAAAGTTGGAGATGTTACAGGTTTTTACGCAATTGTAGGGGCAGGGAAAGGGGGGAGAGGAGGAAAGAACAAAAGGGAAGGTCTGTGATAGGATGGAAGGCAGGAGAAATTAAAAGACAAAAGGGATAATGGTGCATGGCAAAAGGAGATGATAATGGGACAAGTTAAGAAACAAAAGATGACTCTAGATGAAGTGTAAATGGCAATGGCAGAATGATCAACAGCTGCTGTGTGAGAGAGAGAAAAAAAAATTGGAGCTGAGTTTATGGTCTGAAATTGTTGAACTCGATGTTGAGTCCAGAAGGCTGTAAAGTGCCTAATCGAAAGATGAGGTGCTGTTCCTCCAGCTTACGTTGAGCTTTGTTGGAACAGTGTAAGAGGCCGAGGATGGAGAGGTCATAGTGGAAGTGGAGCAGAGAATTAAAGTGACAGGCGACCGGAAGCCTGGGGTCACCCTTACGGACTGAATGGAGGTATTCCGCAAAGCGGTCACCCAATCTGCGTTTGGTCTCCCCAATGTAGAGGAGACCGTATTGTGAGCAGCGAATACAGTATACTAAATTGCAAGAAGTACAAGTAAATCGCTGTTTCACCTGGAAGGAGTGTTTAGGGCCCTGGACAGTGGAAAGGGAGAAGGTAAAGGGGCAGGTGTTGCATCTCCTGCGCTTGCACAGGAAGGTGACGTGAGAAGGGGAAGGAGTGTTGGGGGTGATAGGCGAGTGGGCCAGGGTGTCGTGGAGGGAGTGGTCCCTTCAAAATGCTGAAAGGGGAGGTGAGGGGAAGATGTGTTTAGTGGTGGGATCATCGCTAGAGGTGGCGGAAATAGCGGAGGATGATCCTTTGAATGTGGAGGCTGGTGGGGTAAAAGGTGAGGACAAGGGGAACCCTATCGTGGTTCTGGGAGGGAAAGGAAGGGGTGAGAGCAGTAGTGCAGGAAATAGAACGGACACGGTCAAGGGCTGTGTCAACCACGGTAGGGGGGGGAATCCTCGGTTGAGGAAAAAGGAAGACATATCGTAAGCACTAGTATGGAAGGTGGCATCGTCAGAGCAAATGTGCTGGAGACGGAGAAACTGTGAAAATTAATTGGCATTTGGACAAGTATGGGCTAATAAATTAAAGTCAGCATGGATTCTGCTGCTGCTGATGGCCCACAACGTCTCATGGATGCCCAGTTTTGAGCTACTAGATCTTTTCTGAATCTATTCCATTTAGCACGGTGGTAGTGACACACAACAAGATGGAGGGTGTCCTCAGTGTGAAGACGGGATTTCGTCTCCACAAGGACTGTGCGGTGGTCACTGCTACTAATGCTGTCATGGTCAGATGCATCTGCGACAGGTAGATTGGTGAGGATGAAGTCAAGTGGGTTTTTCTCTCACCACCTGCCGCAGTCCTAGTCTGGCCGTTATGTCCTTCAGGACTCGGCCAGCAGTGGTGCTACTGAGCCACTCTTGGTGATGGACATTGAAGTTCCCCACCCAGCGTCCATTCTGTGTCCTTGCTACCCTCAGTGCTTCTTCTAAGTGGTGTTCAACATGGAGGAGTACTGATTCATCAGCTGAGGGAGGGCAGTAGGTTGTTTCCTTGCCCATGCTTGACCTGAAGCCGTGAGACTTCACAGGGTCCGGAGTCAATGGAGGACTCCCAGGGCCACTCCCTCCCGCCTGTATACCACTGTGCCACCATCTCTGGTGGGTCTGTCCTGCCGGTGGGACAGGACATACCCAGGGTGATGGAGGAGTTTGGGACATTGGCTGAATGGTATGATTCTGTGAGTATGACTATGTCAGGCTGTTGCTTGATTAGTCTCTGGGACAGCTCTCCCGTTTTTGGGGGAAGTCCCCAGATGTTTGTGAGGAGGACTTTGCAGGTTCAACTGGCCTGGGTGTACCGTTGTCGTGTCTGAAGCCGGTGCCGAGGTCGATGCCGGGTGGTCCATCTTCTTATTTATTCTTATTATTGTTTTCCATTGTGTACAACTGAGTGGGCTTGCTGGCCATTTCAGAGGGTCAACCACATTGCTGTGGGTCTGGAGTCACATATAGGCCAGACCAGGTAAGGATGGCAGATTTGCTTCTCCTAAAGGACAGTAGTGAACCAGACGGGCTTTTACGAGAATAGTCACCATTATTGATACTAGTTTTTTATTCCATCAATTATTTAATTAACTGAATTTAAATTCCCCAGCTGCCGTGGTGGGTATTTGAACTCACATCTCTGGGTCATTAGTCTAGGCCTCTGGGCTCCTAGTCCAGTAACATATGCTACCATTCCCGACCAGTACCTCATAATAGATTTATTCAGAAAATAGAAGCACATGGAATTAAAAGGATGATGGTAACTTGCATACACAATTGGCTACGGGATAGGAGGCAGAGAACAGTGGTCACAGAATCATAGAAATTTACAGCATAGAATGAGGCCATTTGGCCCATCTTGTCCGTGCCGGCCGAGAAAGAGCTATCCAGCCAAATCCCACTTTCCAGCACTTGGTCCATATCCTTTTGGTCACAGCACTTCAAGTGCATATCCAAGTACTTTTTAAATGTGATGAGGGTTTCTGCCTCTACCACCCTTTCAGACAGTGAGTTCCAGACCCTCACCACCCTCTGGGTGAAAACATTTCTCCTTAAATCCCCTCTAAACCTCCTACCAATTACTTTAAATTTATGCCCCCTGGTTATCGACCCCTCTACTAAGGGAAATAGATCCTTCCTATCCACTCTATCAAGGCCCCTCATAATTTTATGCACCTCAATTAGGACTCCCCTCAGCCTTCTCTGTTCCAAAGAAAACAACCCCAGCCTAGCCAATCTTTCCTCATAGCTAAAATTCCCCAGCCCAGGCAACATCCTCGTAAATCTCCCCTGCACCTTCTCTAGTGCAATCACATCTTTCCTGTAATGTGGTGACCAGAACTGCATGCAGTATTCTAGCTGTGGCCTAACTAGTGTTTTATGAACGGATGTTTTTTCTGACTAGAGAGAAATATGCAGTGGGGTCCCCCATGGGTCAGAATTGGAACCATTGCTTTTCTTGTTATATATAAATGACCTGGACTAGCGTAGAGAGAATACAACTTCGAAGTTTGCAGATGATTACAAAACTTCGCAACGTAGTAAACAGTGAGCATGATTGTAGCAGACTTCAGCAGGACATCGACTGGTGAAATGGGAAGACACATGATAGACGCAATTTAATGCAGATAAGTGTTAAGTGATGAGAAACAACATGGAGAGGCAGTATAATCTAAATCATACTATTTTGAGGGGGGTGCAAGAATGGAGGGACCTGGGGATGCATAGTCACAATCTTTGAAGATGGCAGGGCAAGTTGAGAAGGCAGTTAAGAAAGCATATCGAATACTTGGCTTTGTAAAAAGGGGCATTGAATACAAAAATAAGGAAGTGATGCTAAACCTTTACAAATCTGTGGTTAGGCCTCAACTGAAGTATTGTGTACAATTCTGGGCATCACACTTTAGGAAGGATATCAAGGCCCTGGAGAGGGTACAAAGGAGGATGATACCAGGGATGAGGGAGTTCAGTTATTTGGAGAGATTGAAGAAGCTGGGATTGTTCTCCAGTTTTGGAAGGTGCCAGCGCTGCCATTGCCAGCGCTCGCTGCAGAAATGGAAATGAGGCAGATTGTGGAGTCAGTGAGTGTGCAATACTCATTTGACGCATGATCTGCCATTTTCAACGTCGCCGCTCCATTTACCACCCTCTCTTAATCACAACCAGCTGACCAAGCAGGTGTTCAGCAGCAGGAAGGAGCCCCCAGCAGCACTATTTAAAGGGATATTCAACAACAACTTGCAGTTGACATGGTTTCTAAATTTGACTGGTTCTGTCTAAGTTTCTGCAATTCTTGCAGCTTTCAAAACTTCTTTAAAGTTCCTGGGGTCACAAGGAATTTTGCTGCAAGTGGTGAACGCCTTGATTCTCATTCAAAGGCTTCTGCTCACATCACTTGCTTACAGTAATGGCGGCTCTACTCGCAGTCCCCCTCGAGCTCGACTATCTTCGGTAGAGGAAGCGGAGGCAGCGAAGAAGAGGAGAGGATGCTCACAGAAGGAGGGGCAGGAGCGCTATTAACAGGAGGCCTTACCCACCTAGGGTCTTCCGAGATCACTTCTCTTACCTCCACTTAAACAAGAAGCAGTGTATTAGGAGGCTCCACAGAACTCTTCCACCTCCTGCAACCAGACCTGCAGACTCAGAGCAGCGTGATCACGACTCTCCCAGTGGCCCTCAAAGACACCGTGGTCCTCAATTTCTTCACCAGCAGATCCTTCCAATCTGCAGCAAGAGGCATAGCTAACATCTCCCAGTTTGCTGTCCATCACTGCATCCTGGTCAGAGAGGCTCACTACTCCAGGAGAAGGGACTACATTATCTTTTCTCTGATGCAGAGTGAGCGTGCATGTGGCTTTGCCAGGATAGCGGGCTTCCCCATGGTGCAGCGCGCCATCGACTGCACACACGTGGTTTTGCGGGCACCTTTGCAGGCAAAGGCTACTACTCACTTAAAGTGCAGTTGTTGTGCGACCACACCCAGCGCATCATAATGGTAAATGCCCGCTATCCTGGCAGCAGTCATGATGCCTTCATCCTGCGCCAGTCCAGTGTGCTAGCAATCTTCCAGCCACCACGTCAAACCTGAGAATTGGTGCTCAGAGACAAGGGTTATCCCCTCTGCACCTGGCTGATGACTCCCCTACGCAACTCCACCACTCATGGCCAGCACTCATATAATGACAGCCATGCTGCCACCAGGAACATCATCGAGCAGACCATTGGGTTACTGAAGCAACGGTTCCGCTGCCTTGACCACTCGCGAGGAGCCCTCCAGTACTCGGCGGAGCAGGTGTCTCATTTTGTGGTGATTTACTGCATGCTCCACAACTTGGCCATCATGAGGGCACAGCCCTTGCCACCAGTGATTGTGGGACCACCTCAGGAGGAGGAGGGAGCGGATGAGGACAAGGAGGAGGAAGAGGAGAGAGGGAGGTGTCAGGCAGCAAATCTCCATTCGGACGGGCTGTCCATGAGTGCCTCATCAGACTCTGATTCCAGTGAATGAAATCCCAGATCCCCGTTGCTCATCACTTCCCCATCATACCATGCCTCTGTCATGGAACATTACAGTGTCCTCCTGGGCACAAAGCTGAAATAAGAGCCACCACAAAACACACAATCCAAACAAAATCATAAATTTATCCGAATCCAATCAAAATTACAATATTAACTAATCATCCTTGTGCAGTCCCGAAGGCCGCGAATTTAATAGACCTCAGAGGGCAGGTTTGGAGGCGGGTCGGTAGCGAAAATCGGAAAAATTGGGAGCAGGCTGCGAACCTGCTGCCATCCCGCCTCCACACTACTTTGGCAAGTGTCAGACCAAACGGCGGGGAGGCACTTAAGGCAGTTAACAGCTTGTTAACTGTCTGGATAATCTTATTTGAACTGCCTGTTTGGATTTTGCAGCTTTTTCTGAGTGCTGCCCGCCTTCAGAAAAACACGTCAGCTGCATTGTGACGGATTTAGCGAGGTCCTGAATTGTTGGAAGCTGATCGAACAGCTTAAAAGTGGTCCTGCAATATCTCATTGTTTCAGATGCCACAACTTAGTGCTTTGAGGTTTGGGACACATTTTGCTGCTCTACTAATCTTGTGAGTGTTCACGCTGAAATCCATCTGCAGTGTGACCTCCTTGGAATACCCTCTGGCCACTTTATCTGAGAGCAAACAACCTCCATTCCTCGAATGAGATATATACCAGTGGTATGGGAACCATTTATATTCTCTCATCCTGGTCATCAGATTCAGAGAAAGAGCAGCCACGGCAGTAGCGCAACCAGGCACAGCAGCAGCACCAATAGCAGAAGCGCTAACCTTCTCTTCAGCCACCTGATGATGCACAGGGCAGAGGGCATCAGCGCAGGCCTGCACCTTGCCACAGGAGATACCCCCAACATAGGGTTTACAGGCAGAGGCTGAGCTTCCTCAACATGAGTGAGCAGCAGTGTCAAAGGAGGCTGAGACTTCCGCAAGACATAGTCGCTGACATCTGCATAGTGCTGCACCAACACCTGGAGCCCAGAGGAGCGTGTGGACACTCCTTACCAGTGGCTGTCAAAGTCACGACCGCACTCAACTTCTTTGCTTCGGGCTCCTTCCAGGGATCAGCAGCAGACATCAGCGGCATCTCCCAGTCGGCCACACACCTGCATCACGCAGGTTACCGATGCCCTCTTTGCAAAGTCGCACAATTACATCCACTTCTCCACGGATGAAGCAAGTGTGACCGCGTGTGCGGTTGGCTTTGCAAATATGGCAAGCTTCCCAAGGGTGCAGGGCGTCATAGACTGCACACGTAGCCATTAGGGCACTCCATCCCAACTCAGCTGTATTTGTCAACCGTAAGGGATTCCACTCCCTTAACGTCCAGCTGGTGTGTAACCACAGGAAGATCATCATGCACGTTTGCGCAAAGTATCCTGGAAGTTGCCATGACTCCTTCATCCTGCGGCAGTTTACTGTGCCTCAGCTATTCAATCCGCCAATGCAACTTTCCAGATGGCTACTTGGCGACAAGGGCTATCCCCTGAAAAAGTGGCTCATGTCACCGATGAGGAGGCCATCAAACGAGGCTGAGGAGCGGTACAATCTAAGACAGATTTCCACCAGAAACATCATAGAGCAAACCATCGGCTTGCTCAAAATGCTATTCCAATGGCTCGACAGATCTGGTGGAGCCCTGCAGTATACACCAGCCAGGGTGTCCAGAATCTTCATTGTCTGCTGTGCCCTACACAACATCGCACAGCAGTGTGGCTTGGCGCTGCCTGAGGAACAAGTGGCTCAGCGCAGAGCCCCCTCGGAAGAAGAGGAGGAGGATGAGGAGGAGGCTGAAGAGGAGGCCGAGGAGAAGGATGAGGAGGAGGCTGAGGAGGAGGAAGACGAGGATGAGGATTAGGAGGAGGAGGCTCTGCGCTGAGCCACTTGTTCCTCAGGCAGCACCAAGCCACACTGCTGTGCGATGTTGTGTAGGGCACAGCAGACGATGAAGATTCTGGACACCCTGGCTGGTGCATACTGCAGGGCTCCACCAGATCTGTCGAGCCATCGGAATTGCATTTTGAGCAAGCCGATGCGGGGCCGGATGTGGCCAATGCAGCAGCTGGCCATCAGTCAAGTGATGCACTCATCCATGCCACATTCGCTTAAGCTTATGTTTCAACCACAGGTGGCTGGCATATGGCTATGAATATGTGGACGACCTTCTTAACACGCCATACATCATCTCTCCAATAAACGGTGCTTTCCTATCAATATCACCACCATAATTACGAATGCAAGTCGCCCTGAGCCCTCACTGTGCAACTTCCATTTTTCAGAACACATAGGCCAGAACTTCAACTCTTTGCCCTCACTTTTGTTTAATCACATCACAATAAGGATGACAATCTATACTTTACCACAGAACAAAACACCCAAGTGACTACCCTTGTGACTAGTTGTGTGTTAACTTCCTCTTACGCGTGCTTCTACGTGGTGCTTCCCCTGTGGCTTCAGCAGACGTAGAGGCACCTTGCTCACTTTGATGCTGCGCCTGCTTAGATGCCTTTGTGTCCTCTGGGTTGGGGAGCCTGGGAGGGCTCCTCCACAGTCTGCTCTTCCTGCAGCTGTGCAGGGGCTGAGACAGCCATCTCAGTTGGGTGAGGAATCTGGGGCTCTGACTGAGGGCTCCGCGGTGGCATGGACATGTAAGCGCTTGGAGAGGGGCCCACACTTCCTTGTTGTCTGCCACCAACATCCCTCTCATGGGTCACCCACACTTCAGTGCTAGCAAGTGGCTGGAGAGCACCTTGCTGCACATCAGTGGGGCCATGAGGACCCGTCTCTCTACTGACAATCCTCATAACAGGGATATCCATGTACCTCTGGTGTCTCTCCTCAATAGATGCCCATCTATCCTCCATCTATTTAGAAGAGTCACCATGTTCTCCTGAGTCTGGCGACTTATGTCCTCCATGGAGGTTGCCACCCTCTCCATGGTGGCACGTTCACGTGCCATTGCCTCCACAAAGGCAGTGCTCATGTTTGAGATCGACTCCTCCATTCTCTGCACACTTGCAGTTACCCTTGATGCAAACCCTGTCAGAGCCTCCTGCACTTGTTCCTGGAGTTCCAGCACCACTCTCTTTCTGGATGGCCCCAGAGGCACGGCGTCTACATGCAGCTGAGCAGAGCTAGGAGCGCCCTGTGACCTCCGACGAGGACTCTCCACTGCTGTCACTGTCTCCACCATCGGCTGATGCTCACTTGTGAGCTGTGATACACCAGGTGACAACACTACTCTATGTCGTGAAGGCCCCACCGAGGTGTGCGTATGTGTGCTGCTGCTGGGTGCGCTGAATCCTGGTGATACTGCTCTCTCAGAGGCTGCAGGATCCTCTTCCTCCACAGTCTGCTCTTCCTGCAGCTGTGCAGGGGCTGAGACGGCCATCTCAGTTGGGTGAGGAATCTGGGGCTCTGACTGAGGGCTCCGCAGTGGCATGGACATGTGAGCGCTTGGAGAGGGGCCCACACTTCCTTGTTGTCTGCCACCAACATCCCTCTCTTCCTCCTGGACAGTGGAGAGGGGGGCTCTCGATGGTCCTGTGGGAGAGTAAAGGCAAGGTATGAGTTAGACATCTGAGGGGAAAGATTGAGTTGCGCCCCCTTTGGGGCGCTTACTTCGCCAGTGCGCTAATTTTAGCCCCCCCGAAAAAATTAGCGCCCCCGCGGCTGAAATTCACCAGTAGTGCCCCAAGAGGGAGGCAAGATGCTTCCAGTAGTGCCCCACCTCCCTCTTGGGGCACTGCGAATGAATTTCGCGGCGCTGCGGCACATCGCACCATGGTACTGCAGGCCTTCCTCCCTGTCTTAAAGGGGAGGGGCTTAGTGCAGCGCGACCCAGGGCTCAGCTGGGCCACCAGGGATCGGAGTGCCGGCAAAAGAGCCCGGCACTCAAGAGAAGGGGGGGGGCAGGTGCTGGCAGCCGGCCAGCAACAAAAATGGCCGCCCGGCACCTCCCCTTTAAATTGCACCGCCCCGGCCGCAGGTAGACCCGGCAGTAAGTCAGGGGGCACTACCGAAGGTCGCGGCTGGGGTGCTGCGCACGGCAATGATGTAATCGCAGGTGGCGCAGCACCGCAGGGCGCTAATGATCACCGCTGCCGCTAACCTCCCGCTGAATTTCGCGGGAGGCCTTGGTGGCACTGCGCCCAGGCTCTAGTGTCTTTGCGCCCCATTAGCGCCCTCTTAGGGCGCTAACGGGAGATGCAAAGCAACCAAATTTTTAGGCCCTAATTTTTAGGTAGCAGACATCCTATTGTGCAGATGATCAAAAGTCAATCTCTATGAACATCATATGTGTATGGTTCTCAAAATTCCCACATTCCCCAAAGTTATGGATAAAGGGACCCGGTATGGACAAGTTATTAAAAAGGGTACCCAAAATGGCTTCTGTAACCTCGTGACCAAAACCGACAGGAATTTAAAAGCAAGGCCCTGTAAGCAGGCAGGCCCTGAAACGAAACCTAACGTGCAGGAATCTGTGAAAAAGACTTTGTAAAGCCAGACGGTTAAGTAAACACAGAA
Organism: Somniosus microcephalus; assembly: GCF_052327205.1. NCBI lineage: Eukaryota > Metazoa > Chordata > Chondrichthyes > Squaliformes > Somniosidae > Somniosus > Somniosus microcephalus. Next base: position 145,490,168 of record NC_140999.1, read on the forward strand.
TATGCATTCTTCACCTTGGAACAGATCAAGCCAGGATGGCTCTAATCTGAAAGCCATCAACTCTTCGCATAAATAATCGGTAACAGCTCACAGGTAGCTGCCGAGCCAGGAAACCCGATTAAGTTTCATAAATGACAAACAGCCAGGATATCGAAGCTATTATACCAGGAGACAACCGCCCCAGAAGTCGTTAAAGTAAATGGCCGTAATCATTTTAAACGAGCCCGCCAAAAGTTAGACAAAGGACTGACCTGATTTGGCACGCAGATAAGGGGGTGAAGAACGGGTATAATTGTAGGCCCATCGGTAGTGATCGGTCTCTTGCATCTTAGCTCTTATCTCTTAGCTCTTGCCACTCACCTCCTGCTCCGGGCTCCTGCCTCTCGCTCTCGTGCCTCGTGGCGGGCCCTCTTCTCCCTCCCCGCGCCGCTCAACGCCAAGGACGCCCATTACACCGGGGCCAAACGCGGGAGGAGAACGAGAACCCAAATCGAAAACGCACAGGACACATGGGGCCACAAACAGATGAGACAAGACAACGAGAGTGGTAAAACCGGTGAAATCAGAGAAGGGCAGCGGGAAGACACGTTGGGGGACAAACGGCCTAGTTATAAGCTGGCGTTTGATAAATAATTTGGCATTGTATGCATGGACAGTAAAACCCCAATTTAAGAATAAGTTGGCATTTGAAGCATGGGTAGTGAAATCAAGACAAATGGCCTAGTTATAAGCTGGCGTTTGATGCATGGACAATAATAGCCCAGCTAAGAATAAGCTGGTATTCGAAGCTTGGGTAGGAAAATCTTAACGGTAAAGACCGCCAACCGAACCCCAACTGCAGCAATACCGTCGGCGACCGCCCGAAGAAGAAGAAGGCCCATCGCGACGAAGTACCCAACGAAGACTTCGACGGAGGAAAAAGGAGGGTGCTTCACACAAACAACTTCAGCGCCGCGCCCTGTGACCACGTGATGACGACGAACCCCAAAGGACAGAAAGAGTGAACCTCAAAACCCAACCAGTTAAAGCAACAGGTTTCAAATTGGTGAGCGTGAATTCCTGGCCCCTCGTAGCTTGATCTAGTTAGGTATTAGGGGGTGGGATAAGGATAAGGGGATTTTTAATGTATTTGTTTCCCTCGATGTGCCGTGTGTTCCCCATTCCCATATAAGTGTAATTGTTTATGCCTGTAACTATATCAGTAATTCTCAATAAGATTGTGTTTTATTCTGCCTTCAATAAAATTTTGGTTTTCTTGCACCAAACCACTTGTCTACTCGATTTTCTGTATCGCCGCTTGTACCTAAGTCCGGTGTCTAGAACCCAGGGGTGTGGGAGCGATTTGAACCACTCAGAGACAGTCAGAGGTGAAGCTGACTGGGCGCACGCCACCCCCTAAAGAAGCCATTGCAGTCAATCATCAAATTTAAATGAGAGGGTTGAAAATCTATTCTGCCACCAGCTTCGTCTAGTGTGCCCATTTCTCTGTCCTCCTCTTCCAGCTCCTCGCCACCTCCCATGATCTCATGAGCAGCCTCCTCAGCACTTGTCAATGTCACCAGGGATGGTGGGCCTCCTCCTGTCAACGCTCTCTCCCTCTTATTGTGGGCTATCTTTTCCTGCAAGAAGGGACACAAGTGGAGCTTCAGCTGGAGTGATGGAGTGACTGTGAAGAATCCATAACATGGAAGCTTAGAGGGAGACCAAGATGGAGTAAGTTGCCAAGAGGAAGCTGTCTCCATGTGCATTGTTAGTTGTTCTCATGGCATAGTGAAAGTGAGTGTGAGGGGTGCACAGTAGGATGGTAAAGTGATTCAGTACAGAGAGAGAGATGGATAGGTAAGGGTGCAAGGGAAGTAAGGGTAAGGTGGGATGTGGAGGAGCAGACTTACAAAGCAGAGTGCTGGTGATGAGAAGAGAAGGGAAGCAGGTTGAAGGTAAATGTGGTGTGATACTCACTTTTGATAATCGCAGAAGATCATTAAACCGTTTTTGGCACTGGATCCAGGTGCATGAACAAATGGACCTTACACTTACCTCCTCAGCAATTTGCAGCCAGGCTGCCTATGTTTGCTGAGGAGGCTTCCTCCGGCCAACAGGAGGGAACAGTACCTTCCTGAGTCCTCTTACTCCCTCCACAAGAGCTTGGAGGGAGTCCTCATTGAACCTTGGAGCAGCCTTGGCTTTGGCAGCAGTCATTGAAACAGCAGCAACCCATTCAAACAGCAGCAGAAAGGAGAAATGAGAGGCTGAGGCTGCATGGGTCCTTTAAAAATAACTGCAGCAATGAAGTCATCAGTGGAGAGCAACAGTCCTGCTCCCACTCATTGGACCGGGCAGCGCACACGCGGGACTATTTAGGCCAATTAAACTAAAATCGGAAATCGGGAGCGGCTGAAACCGGCAGCGGGACTGAGAACATAAGAACATAAGAAATAGGAGCAGGAGTAGGCCAATTGGCCCCTCGAACCTGCTCCGCCATTCAATAAGATCATGGCTGATCTGATCCTAACCGCCAATCCACTATCACAGAACCATCTCCTGAATCTAACAGAATTAGACACACGAAATAGGAGCAGGATCAGGCTACACGGCCCCTGGGCCCGCTCCGCTACCCACAGGGCCATGACCGATCTGAACCTAGACTCATGTCCAACTTCCTGCCCGCTCCCCGTAATCCTTAATTCCCTTTACTTCTAGGAAACTGTCTATTTCTGTTTTAAATTTATATAATGATGTAGCTTCTACAGCTTTTTGGGGCAGCATATTCCATGGACCTACCACCCTCTGAATGAGGTAGTTCCTCCTCATCTCAGTTTTGAAAGAGCAGCCCCTTATTCTAAGACTATGCCCCCTAGTTCTAGTTTCACCCATCATCGGGAACATCCTCCCCGCATCCAACCGATCCAACCCCTTCACCATCTTATATGTTTCAATAAGATCGCCTCTCATTCTTCTGAACTCCAATGAGTAGAGTCCCAATCTACTCAACCTCTCCTCATATGTCCATCCCCTCATCCCCGGGATTAACCGAGTGAACCTTCTTTGTACTGACTCGAGAGCAAGTATGTCCTTTCTTAAGTATGGACACCAAAACTGCACGCAATATTCCAGGTGCGGTCTCACCAATACCTTGTACAACTGAAGCAATACCTCCCTATTTTTATATTCTATCCCCCTAGCAATGAAAGCCAACATTCCATTGGCCTTCTTAATCACTTGCTGCACCTGCATACTAACCTTTTGAGTTTCGTGCACCAGGACCCCCAGATCCCTTTGTACTTCAGTACTTTCCAGTTTCTTGCCATTAAGATAATAACTTGCTCTACGATTTTTCCTGCCAAAGTGCATAACCTCACACTTTCCAGTATTGTATTCCATCTGCCAAATCTCTGCCCACTTACTTAGCCTGTCTATGTACCCTTGCAGGTTTTTTATGTCCTCCTCACTCACTACTTTCCCTCCCATCTTAGTATCATCTGCAAATTTTGATATGTTACACTCGGTCCCCTCCTCCAAATCATTAATATAGATTGTAAAGAGTTGGGGCCCCAGCACTGACCCCTGCGGAACACCACTAGTTACTGATTGCCAGTCTGAGTGTACTGGCCGTGCTAGATGTGCTCCTATCTAGCTATCCAGCAAGTTAAACACTCATTCAAAAATAATTCTTCTAAAGCCGGTTGCTGTTTTGAAGCTTTACTTGAACAAATTTGTGAAACTGTAAACAAAGACAAAGTATGTTTTGTACATACCTGAGTACTATACATTCGATATTACATATTTACAACAGTAGAATGGACTAATTGTATAACTATCTAACATTTGGACTAACTTCTATAACTATCAAATATTAACCTTTTATAAACATAGTATTATCAAAATATTACTCTGACAACGTTGCTATTATGCTAAGGAACAAAGATACTCACAGATATTGCGCTTGGCCTAACATATGAAATCAGATTACATTGGATTGTGAATGGAACCTCTCATGGCAGATTCTCCATTACTCAAGTTCTTCCTAGCAAAACTGCTTCCTGGGGTCAACAGGAAGAAAGGTAGGAAGGTCAAATGACCTCTCACAGGAAGAAAGGAACAAAGGTCAAATGACCTCACACAGGAAGAAAGATCAGATGACCTTTCCAGCATACAAACTGTTAACACAATAACCACCACCAGAGGGTGCTATCTGCACACATAAAATGTTCATTGGACCAGAACACTCCCCGTCTGGGGTCGTTAACGACTCCACATAGTCCGAACTCTACTTGTCACTGGAGTCCTCTGGCGACAAAAGAAGAACCACCTCAGAGACGGTCCGTCGATGTTGATGATAGGATGCAGCTTCCGTAGACTGCTGTGAGGGGGTAGGTTGCGTTCTGCTATGCACAGTTCCAACCTGGGTATGGTGAGGTCTGGCTGGGGCGCCAACTTGCCTCTATCAAAGACGAAGCCGATTTTGCTTTGTCCTTCTTGAGTGGTGACCTTCAGATAAGCCACACTTGCAATGGCCTTAGCGGATGCGTCTGCAAAGACACAAAGCTCTTTGAATTGGGCATTTAAGGGAGAGAAAGACGAATAGCAGCAAGGTATTTGGATCTCCTGTAAGTCTTGGAGTGAGTCTCTCCATCTGTCCCACTCTGCTTCCACCTCTTCAGGGAGCGGTGAATCCCACTCTTCAGCGTGTGTGGAGAGTTCCCTGAGGAGCAGCCTGCCTTGTATGGTGACAGGGTCTAAGAAGCCGAGAGGGTCGTATAGGCTGTTGACTGTAGAGAGCACTCCTCTACGTGTGAAGGGTTTCTTGGTGTCTAGGACTTGGAACGTGAACGTGTCTGTTGCTATGTTCCACGACACCCCTAGGCTACGCTGTAGGGGGAGGTCATCAGTGAAGAGGTCTAGGTCCTTGACGTCCTTAGCACGATCTTCAGGGGGGAATGCCTCCATCACTGCTGGTCTGTTAGAGGCTATCTTATGCAGCCTGAGGTTGGATAGTGCAAGTAGTTCCTGGGCTCGTCCGAGGGTACTGATTGCCTCTGCTTCGGTCGGGAATGACTTCAGTGCGTCGTCGACGTAGAACTCTCGTTCGATGAACCGTCTCACATCACTGCCAAAGTCATCGTCTTCTTCCTTGGCAGCCCTCCTTAGTCTGTATATGGCGACAGCAGGGGATGGGCTATTCCCAAAGACATGGACACGCATTCTGTAGTCCACAATGTCTCTATTGGGGTCATTGTCCCGATACCACAGGAAGCGGAGGAAGTCTCTGTGGTCTTCTCTCACCACGAAGCAATGAAACATGCGCTGGATATCGGCAGTGATGGCGACGGGCTCTTTCCTGAATCTCATGAGCACTCCCAAGAGGCTGTTGTTAAGATCGGGCCCTGTGAGGAGTACGTCGTTGAGAGAGACGCCCTGATATGGTGCACTGGAGTCAAACACCATGCGGATCTGTCTACTGCATGGGGTAAGGTAGCTTGGACGACCATTCTCCAAGATGGAAGTCTTGAGTGTGCTCACCTGAGATGGCTTGTTCTCTAGTGTGCGACGTCCTACAGGGTACACATTAACGAGGCATATCTTGGAGCATGCTCTTGCGCTCACTCCTTCTCCACACACCTCGGTGCACCTGGATGTAATCTCAGGACCAGCAGCTCCCTCTCTCTCCCCGCCGTGCTCTGATGCGGGAGGAGGCGTCTCTGACTTCCAAGGAGCTGGGCCTGGGTGTAGTGCTGAAACGTGCCGATCACTTTCACATTCAGTGCATTTTGCATCTACCTTGCAGTTCTTGGCGAGATGGCTCGTGGACGAGCAGCACCTGAAACATATAGAGTTCTCTTTAAGATATTGTTTCCGATCTTCCAGGGACATCTCCCTGAAGCCTCTGCACTTCTTTAAAGGATGGGGCTTGTTGTGGATAGGGCATTGTTTGCTCATATCCTCAGGTTTCTTCTGAATCTTTGTGTGCTCAATTGAGGACACTTGCATTCTGTGGACAGATATTGGTGTCTTTCCATGTCTGTTGAACTTGTCTCTTCTGGCAAGTGCTGGGTGGGAGGAGAAGAAGTTGAAGCTGGGGTCGTTCCTGGCTTTGGCTTCTTTACGGGTGAATTTAACGAACGCAGAGAATGGTGGGAACGCCACGTTGTGCTTTAGCTTGAACTTTGATCCAAACGTTATCCACTTCTCCTGCAGGTTAAATGGAAGCTTCTCAATGATGGGACTTACCCCTCTGAAAGTGTCTAAGTACGATAGACCGGGTAGGTAGCCGTCCTGCTTTGCGGCTTCGAGTTCCGACAGCAGATCTCCAAGGTCGCGGAGCTTCTGGGGTTCCTTACTCGTCAACCTCGGAAAGTTCTCCAACCTGTCAAAGAGAGCCCTTTCAATGGCTTCAGGCGAGCCGTAGCTTTCTGCCAGCCTCGCCCAAGCCTTCTTCAACACCTTTGGCAGCTGTCCCACTTTGGCCGCTTTTATCCTGCAGGCCTGTCCGCCGGACTCTGGGCCGAGCCATTTGATAAGGAGGCCGAGCTCTTCTCCTGCCGACAGGTCTAAGCCCGATATGGCATCGTGGAAGCAGGACTTCCAAGCCCGATAATTCTCCGGCCTGTCATCAAACTTGATTAACCCCGAAGTCACCAGCTGGGTGCGTGCAAGGTATTTGGCGAGGTCGTAGGTGCTGGGACCTGTGCCAGGGTTGCCTTGGCTGGGGGCTCTGTTGGGGGTCTCAAGGAACCGAGAGGGGATTTGCCTCTGACTTTCTCTATTCGGCGTCCTATTCCTTTGCACCGTGTTTTCCGTTCGGCTGGCGGAGACTCTGCGGCTTGAGGCACGCTGTCTGCTTTGACCTTGGTTGGCAACTTGTGGCATGTTATACGAAGTGTTTGCGTCTGTAGAGATGTGCGGGCCTCCATCCCTTTCTCCTGTAAACTGTATGTCGGCATGGTCGCTCACGTAATCTATGGTGCGCTGTCGTGGACTCTGCCATGAAACGGGAATTAAAGATTTGTAAGCTGTCTCGGGATCAGCTCCCTCCAAAATTGCCTCGAATACTTGTGTCTCGGCTAATGCAGCATCTATCTCTTTTTGTTGCTGCAGAGCGCTTAATGTGGCTTGGAGATGGGCCTGTTCAGCCTGGTGTTCCACTTGGTGATGGGCCTGTTCCGCTTGGAGTCGGGTCTGTTCTGCTTGGAATTGGGCCTGTTCTGCTTGGAGTCGGGCCTGTTCTGCTTGGGGTTCAGCTTGGAGACGGGCCTGTCTTACTTTTATTTCTATTTCACTGTCCGCATGCGCAGCTCTGGCTTGAGCTGCTACTAGCTTAGCCGTGCTTTGGCGATGGCTATGCTTACTCTAGAACCACCCGATGGCCGTGAACCAACTTGCGATCTGTAGTAACCGGAGCTTATAGACCGATTGTCACGTTCTACAGTTTCGTCTGCCTGTTTAAGGTCTTCTACTTGCTGCAAAGCACTTTTGTTATTATCTTCTGACATGTTGATGTGAGGTAGATGTGCTCTACGAGGTTAAGGCTTACTCTGGGTTCCTCCTGCTCCGCTCATCACAGCTAGCCGTATTGCTATCTTTTCACTGATATCTTTTCACTGCTAGCCGTATTGCTATCTTTTCACTGTACTGGCCGCGCTAGACGTGCTCCTATCTAGCTATCCAGCAAGTTAAACACGCATTCAAAAATAATTCTTCTGAAGCCGGTTGCTGTTTTGAAGCTTTACTTGAACAAATTTGTGAAACTGTAAACAAAGACAAAGTATGTTTTGTACATAAACTGAGTACTATACATTCGATATTACATATTTACAACAGTAGAATGGACTAATTGTATAACTATCTAACATTTGGACTAACTTCTATAACTGTCAAATATTAACCTTTTATAAACATAGTATTATCAAAATATTACACTGACAACGTTGCTATTATGCTAAGGAACAAAGATACTCACAGATATTGCGCTTGGCCTAACATATGAAATCAGATTACATTGGATTGTGAATGGAACCTCTCATGGCCGATTCTCCATTACTCAAGTCAGGTTCTTTCTAGCAAAACTGCTTCCTGGGGTCAACAGGAAGAAAGATAGGAAGGTCAAATGATCTCTCACAGGAAGAAAGGAACAAAGGTCAAATGACCTCACACAGGAAGAAAGATCAGATGACCTTTCCAGCATACAAACTGTTAACACAATAACCACCACCAGAGGGTGCTATCTGCACACATAAAATGTTCATTGGTCCAGAACACTGAGAATGAACCATTTATCCCAACTCTCTGCCTTCTGTTAGATAGCCAATCCTCTATCCATGCCAGAATATTACCCTCAATCCTGTGATTTTTTATCTTAAGCAATAATCTTTTGTGTGGCACCTTGTCAAATGCCTTTTGGAAGTCTAAATACACTATGCCTTCTGTTAAATAGCCAAATCCACTGGTTCCCCTTTATCCACCCTATATGTTACTTCCTCAAAGAACTCCAGCAAATTTGTCAAACATGACTTCCCCTTCATAAAACCATGCTGACTTTGTCCTATTAAATTATGATTATCCAAATGTCCTGTTACTGTCTCCTTAATAATGGACTCCAAAATTTTACCTACCACAGATGTTAGGCTAACTGGTCTATAGTTTCCAGCCTTCTGTCTACTGCCCTTTTTAAATAAGGGCGTTACATTAGCAGTTTTCCAGTCTGCCGGGACCTTTGCCGAGTCCAGGGAGTTTTGGAAAATTATTACCAATGCATCCACAATCCCTACTGCCACTTCCCTCAAGACCCTAGAATGTAAGGCATCAGGTCCAGGTGATTTATCCGCCTTGAGTCCCATTATTTTACCGAGTACCACTTCCTTAGTGATTTTGATTGTGTTTAGCTCCTCCACCCCTTTAGCCCCCTGTTTGTCCAGTGTTGGGATATTCTTAGTGTCTTCTACTGTAAAGACTGATATAAAATATTCATTCTGTGTTTTTGCCATCTCCATATTTCCCACCATTAATTTCCCGGTCTCATCCTCTAAGGGACCAACATTTACTTTAGCCACCCTTTTTCTTTTTATATAACTATAAAAACTGGAACCCATCCACCAGGCAACTCAATTCCAACCCACCTCCTCTATTAAATTCACAGCCTAGTGTCTGTTGTTCATGTGCCTTTACCTACTTTAGTGCTTTTATGGAGTTAGGCATCTGCGCATGCAATGAAAACCGGCATTTCTGATCTGTCAAGAATGCATAAGGCCTGCTTTTACCCGCGTAAGAGTTGAAAAAAGTAAAAAAACAAAATTCACTCATTTATAATTTAAAAATACTTTTAAAAAGGTAAGTTTATTCTTAGCCCCGTAAAAAACTTTAATTACTTTTTTCAAAAAATTAAATTTATGTTTCAAATATTTAATTTAATGTAATTTTAATTCATTTTAAAAACGTGATGGTTTAAAAAAAAAATTATTTAATGTTTTAGTGTGTTTTTGGAGTGATTTCATATATTTGACAGGTCTATCTGTCAAAAGTATGAAGGGAGGTTCCCTTCTCCTATTGGCTGGCTTGGCTCACGTAATCCCAGGGATGCTTGCGAACCGCATGCGCCCCTGGGATATGTGGGCCCTGCGCACTTCGACTTTGGAGAGGCCGAGGAGCGAAAGTGTCCGGACCTCGGGAGCCCTCAGGTAAGTTCGTAAATTTTTTTCCGATAGGAGGCATCCGCACGCAGGAAGCCTCCTATCGGAAATTACGGGCCATTGTGATTATGTCAGTCTGTCAGATTGAGTAGCCTGTCCAACAGCACTCCCCAACTTAGGCACTAGCCCCGGGAGTTGGTGAGGAGGACTTTGTAGGGTAAACTGGGCTAAAATTGCCTTAGTCTGACCCTGATATGATGCCTTGGGTGTTTCTGATTCTTTAGGGTTAGTTGGCTTGCTCAGCCACATCGGAAGGCATTAAGATTTAGCTATATAGTGTGGTACTGGAGCCACATGTAGAACAGACAGAGTAGGAGATGGACATTTCCTTCTTTGAAGGGCATGAGTGAACCCAGTTGGGTTTTTACAACAATCCAGAAGCTTTCAAGCTAGCCCACAAATTACCAGTACTTTAATCACTAGGCTACTGTCCACTTAGAATACACCTGCCCATATTTAGGCAGACGTGTTCAAAGTTTAATTTCCGGCTGAAAATTTCAAGAGTGACTGCAATTGGTAGGGAGCTGGCAGAACAGCTCGCCGGCCAATTTTCCATCTCTGCCTGCCCTACATCTGCCTGAAATAAGGAGAATGGGAGCAAAAAATCCTGCCTATTGTAGTCAAGAAAACAGTTCAAATGTGACTTCAAATGTTGTGCATTGTCCTGTATGCCAGGTCAGTCTGGGGCCTGCTCAAAGGTACAGTATATTTGATAATTAAGTATTGAACACATTGGAGCCCTACCCTACATAAAGGAAGCATTGATCATTTAAGTAGGTAAGAGTATTTTTCACTATGTTAGTCATTAAATCTATTGCAGGTAGAGAAGCTGGTTGTCCAAAAAAAGTGTGCCTGCTTCTATACTTTCATACAAGTATGTTGGTTCATGACACATTCACTTTTCAGGATTGAGAAAGGCATCATACGATGTTGACCACGAACACAGTTGCAACTACTCAGGATTAGAGGGTGGCTGTAGGTTTGTAGCATCATTCATTTTGAGCAACAAGGAAAAAAACAGGTCAATGTGATACAGTTACTTTGTAGCCATGTACAGTAGGTAGTCACTTCCGTAGTACTACAAGAGAAGATCTAGGGAATGTTTTATTGCCAGTATGAGAATCCATTTTTTATTTACAATTTAATAAATCAGTATTCTGGATTTTTACCAACCAAAGAATTGTTAATGTGTTATCCTGCATGAAGAGCTCTCGATTTGATATACCCAACATAAATGTGACTAACTATTGAGACAGAATGAAAGAATCATAAATGCTTGTGAGCATCAAGCCATCTGAATTAATTAAACAGTACATTAAAACAGCTCTTATTTCCATTAACATTTAAAACTGCTGCCTCTTTAATTGTATCATAAATATGATTTTGAGTAGAAACATATTGTAATGTTGACTTTGAACTATTTTGCAAAAGAAACTTTCTACTCAGTCTTATGAAGTAATTTGTTACAACACTTTTTCTTTACAAATTCTCAGCCTTCAAAATAATTGTTTACAAAGTTGATGCAAATTAAACATAAAATCCTTAGATTCTGATTTTTATTCCACAGCTAATAGAAGAATGCAGTTTTTTTCAGTCAATCTGATTTTTGTACCTTTCCCCTCTGTTCACTTTCAAATGTGAACCCCAGTCAGGTGTTGGTTGGCAACATGCAACAAATTTCTGTGAAAAGAATAAGAAAATGGCTGATAATATGCACTTGATGTTTGCTCATTATAGAACCTAACCAAAAAGAAATCTTAATCAGATTATACTGTAATTTATTCCAACTGATTTCTCAAAGACCTTTCAAATCTCCATAAAGGCTTTCTCTGTCCTCTGCAGGTGACTTTTTTTTACTGTCAAAGGTCTAGGCCGCGAAATTCAATAACAACCAAAAACAGGCGTGGGATCGTGATGCGCGATTAACCTGTGCTCGTTGATTACGATGCAGGCAGCACGCCAACTTCATGCTGCTTGCTCATTTAAATGATTGTAGCATCTAACCAAGGCTAACTGCGCTATTCATTGCCCGCATACATCAGTAGGGGGATTAAAATCGTGAGAGGTTAGCCTGCACTACTTAAAGCCAGCCTGCATCTTTTAAAGGGGTGGTGCATTGTTGAAGAGATTCTGACCTGGGAAAGAGTGAATAATGGCACAACATGACAGAGAGCGGGCTTCAAGATTTTCTGACGCTGCACTGGAGGCCTTGGTGGAAAGGAGAAGCAATGTGCTCCTTGACAGGGGTCCAGGAGGCCTTGCAGATAAACTCTCAGAAGACAATGGAAGCAGATAGCCATGGCAGTCAATGCCAGGAATCAAGCCCCGAGGACCTGGATGTAGTGCTGCAGAAAGTTCAATGACCTCACACAAGTGGTGAAGGCCTGTGAATGCATCTTCAAATGCCATATCGCACCAACTGCACCACTAGCCTAAGCAACTGCTCAATACACCACAACCCCATCACTCATCTACATACAATCTCTATCAAACAGGACTCCACCTAACATTCATGGCTTTACCTCACCTTCACACACTTAGCACTGCTGCAAGCCTCACACCCACATCTCACAACTTGCACACACTGTCAGCTATTCAACCATTACAGCCACATCATTCAAACATATTGCACCACACTCACTGACACACGTCCCTCTTCCTTGCAGGACAAGGTGGCGTACAACCGGAGGCAACAGGACATAAGCCTTTCCACCATCTACAAGGCACAAGTAAGGAGTGTGATGGAATACTCTCCACTTGCCTGGATGAGTGCAGCTCCAACAACACTCAAGAAGCTCGACAACAGCCAGGACAAAGCAGCCCACTTGATTGGAACCCCATCCACCACCTTAAACATTCACTCCCTCCACCACCAAAGTACCGTGGCTGCAGTATGTACCATCTACAAGATGCACTGCAGCAATTCACCAAAGCTTCTTCGGCAGCACCTCCCAAACCAGCGGCCTCTTCCACCTAGAAGGACAAGGGCAGCAGGCGCATGGAAACACCACCACCTCCAAGTTCCCTTCCAAGTCACACACAATCCTGACTTAGAAGTATATCGCCAATCCTTCATCGTCACTGGGTCAAAATCCTGGAACTCCCTCCCTAACAGCACTGTGGGAGTACCTTCACCACAAGGACTGCAGCGGTTCAAGAAGGCGGCTCACCACCACCTTCTCAAGGGCAATTAGGGATGGGCAATAGATGCTGGCATTGTCAGCGACACCCACATCCCATAAACAAATTTAAAAAAAAATAACTGGTGGGGGACAGGTGCAGCTGCATGTCCTTACCCTCATGGAGGAGACAGTGCTAACCTCATTGGAGTGGCTTTGCTGAGGCTGTGGCTAGCGGCGGGGCTGAAACCAGAGAAGATTACGGTATCCTCTCCTCCTTCTAACATCCCACTTGCCCCTCATCCTACAATCTCCTCTGATTTACAAGTTTCAGATGGTGTAAGCATGAACCACTTATTTTCCCTTACTTCCCTCACCACAACCCTACCATTGTGCCTTTATCCTTTCAGATACCCTAGAACTGCAACTTGGCCAGGCAGTGGTGGAAGAGCAACAGGTAGAGGAACAAGACAGCGATGAAAAAGAAGCACCATCACTCGATTTCACATTTGCAGCCACCAGATCAGATATTGACACTGTGTGTAATTTAGAGGATAGCTTAGAGGTGGGATCTGCACATGGTCAGACACGGACACGAGCGGCCGGCAGCCATGGCAAGAGACAAGGGTATTGCAGGTGCCAAATTGCGAGATCACACACAAGTTCTACTGCAGAGGACTCAGATGAGCACTTTGATGGGGCAGGCTACAGAAGAAGGCTGATGGGTATGCACATTGGAAGGCTTGGTGCATTGGCAGGCCTGCCAGAAAGCCTGCGTGCAATCTCAAGGAGTATGGAGGAGTCCAGCACCAACTTGTCAGTGGACTTTATGCACAGCTTGGAGCCCATCCTTTCCAGCATTGAAGTAGTGCCCAACTCCATTAGCACACTTGTGGACCCAACCATGATGCAGCTTCTGATGGCGGATGTCTCAGCTTCCATTGCAGCACAAGCAGAAGCCACCCAACGTCTGGGTGCTACGGTAGAAGCTTAGACTCCTGTCATGCAAGGTCAGCTTGTTGCCATGTCAACCAGCCAGCCCAGACTGTTACCAGCCATGCCGAGATGGTGCAGTCTGAAGCCGGGCCTTCTAGGTCAAGAGCTGCTCAAGGTCATCTTGTAGTCTCCACCCCTCCCTGAAAGTTAGCAGCCTTCCACCAGCCATGCTGCAGTCACTGGAGCAGCACTGCAAAGGAGTACTATCACAGGCAAAGGCACATGGAAGACATGCACTAAGAGAATGCACAAGGGCAATTAATTGACGTCCGTATGCAATATGGCATGCTTTGATTTATAAATTAGGTTTTGAATGTTTATTTTGTGTTGGCTTTTATTTTGCATTGTGGTCAAGCATTGTGATGGTCAGTAACAGAGTGAAAGTAAGGTGTGGGACTGTTGGTGAATGGGGAATTGTTTTTTTTATTCATTCATGGGTTGTGGGTGTCACTGGCAAGACCAGCATTTACTGACCATCCCTAATTGTCCTTGAATACTGTGGCAACAACAGCAGGTCAGAGGCTAGGTATTCTGCGGCGAGTGTCTCACCTCCTGACTCCCCAAAGCCTTTCCACCATCTACAAGGTACAAGTAAGGTGTGTGATGGAATACTCTCCACTTGCCTGGATGAGTGCAGCTCCAACAACACTCAAGAAGCTCGACACCATCCAGGACAAAGCAGCCTGCTTGATTGGCACCCCATTCACCACCTTAAGCATTCACTCCCTTCACCACCGGCGTACCGTGGCTGCAGTGTGTACCATCTACAAGATGCACTGCAGCAACTCGCCAAGGCTTCTTCAGCAGCACCTCCAAAACACACGACCTCTTCCACCAAAAGGACAAGGGCAGCAGGTGCATGGGAACACCACCACCTCCAAGTTCCCCTCCAAGTCACACACTATCCTGACTTAGAAGTATATCGCCGATCCTTCAGTGTCACTGGGTCAAAATCCTGGAACTCCCTACCCAGCAGCACTGTGGGAGTGCCATCACCACACGGACTGCAGCAGTTCAAGAAGGCGGCTCACCATCACCTTCTCAAGGGTAACTAGGGATGGGCAATAAATGCTGGCCTTGCCAGCAAAGCACAGATCCCATAAACGAATTTAAAAAAAGGTGGTGGTGAGCGCCTTCTTGATCTGCTGCAGTCCGTGTGGTGAAGGAACTCCCACAGTGCTGTTAGGGAGGGAGTTCCAGGATTTTGACCCAGCGACGATGAAGGAACGGCGATATATTTGCAGTCAGGATGGTGTGTGACTTGGAGGGGAACTTGCAAGTCATGGTATTCCCATGCACCTGCTGCCCTTGTCCTTCTAGGCGGTAGAGGTCGCGGGTTTGGAAGGTGCCGTTGAAGAAACCTTGGCAGTGCATCTTGTAGATGGTACACACAGCAGCCACAGTGCACTGACGGTGGAGGGAGTGAATATTTAAGGTGGTGGATGATGCCAATCAAGTGGGCTGCTTTGTCCTGGATGGTGTTGAGCTTCTTGAGTGTTGTTGGAGCTGTACTTAACCAGGCAAGTAAGGAGTATTCCATCACACTCCTAACTTCTGCCTTGTAGATGGTGGAAAGGCTTTGGGGAGTCAGGAGGAGAGTCACTCACCACAGAATACACAGTCTCTGACCTGCTCTTGTAGCCATAGTATTTATGTGGCTGTTCCAGTTAAGTTTCTGGTCAATGGTGGCCACCAGGATGTTGAAGGTGGGGAATTCGGCAATGGTAATACCATTGAAGGTCGGGTAGATGCCAATGTTGTAGCTGTACTGGAACAGCTTGGCTAGAGGCACGGGTAGTCTTCAGCACTACAGCCGTGATGTTGTCAGCACCCATAGCTTTTGATGTATCCTGTGCATTCAGTCGTTTCTTGATATCACGTGGAGTGAATCAAATTGGCTGAAGACTGGCTTCTGTGATGATGGGAGCCTCAGGAGGAGGGCAAGATGGATTATCCACTTGGCACATCTGGCTGAATATGGCTGCAAATGCTTCAGCCTTGTCTTTTGCACATGCATTCTGGGCTACACCATCATTGAGTATGGGGATGTTCATGGAGCCTTCTCCTCCTGTTATATGTTTAATTGTCCACCACCATTCACGACTGTATGTGGCAGGACTGCAGAGCTTTGATCTGATCTGTTGGTTGTGGGATCGCTTAGCTCTGTCTATAGCAGGCTGATCCCGCTGTTTAGCATACATGTATTGTGTTGTAGCTTCACCAGGTTGGCACCTCATTTTTAGGTACGCTTGGTGTTCCTGGCATGCTCTACTATACTCCTCATTGAACCAGTGTAAGAAATAGCTGTTAGATTCAAAGATGGGCTTTAATTCTTAGAACAGAGACTGACAACATGCAACCAGGAACAGATAGCATAAATGCCAGCAAGGTCAAATATCAAGCATCAAAAGACAAATAGAAGTGATAAGGGAATCGTAAAATGCAAGGAAACAGGGAGGATATCACCTGCTAGATAACAAGGAGCCACAAAGCCATAAAATGCCCTTGAAGAAACTTGACAAAACATTCCTCAGAAAGATAAGAGGGAGGCCTTGTCAGTCATGCAGAAAGGGACGGTGAGGGTTGCCTTCCCGCTTCACAATTGGACAATAGGATGGGGATCAAATGATTGACACCAGGTGATTACCAGCCCACCGAAATAACTATAAATATAGACGACCGAGAGAGGAAATCAGGCAGTCAGGGGCGAAAGCTTCCCCAAGGTGGCTACGGCCTAACACCTTGGTCAAGTTTAGCCTCTGAGGTGGCTGATGGCCTCATACCTCGAACAGCTTGAGAGATGACCCAATGGAAGTGACCACTGCAGCAGGCTGCAGGAATCCACCTAATCCGAGACCACCGTACTGCCTCCCCGTTCATCCAGTCGTGGTATTCCGATTCGGGAGTCGTAGATCGCTCCTACTGTCATGGGTTGTATGTCTATTATACTCAGCTTAAACCATATGTAATATCTGATTATGCTTTAAAACTGTAGGGCCTAGAAATTCAGTATAGCCACTTTTGGGGCGGTAAAGTCGGGTGGGCGCTAAAGTTTGCGCCCGGCGCAAAGTCGATGGCACTTCGCCGATATTCAGTAGCTTCGCCCTAAGAGGTTGCTTGAGCGCTAAAACTGGCCATGCACGCCTATCTTTAGGCGCTAAGCCGGCGGTGCTGAGGGATAGCGCCGAGGCCGGGCGCAGCGCAGGTGCGGTCATTTCTTGATTGACAGCAGACACCGTGGCGCCGGCCAGCTCTTAAAGGGGGAAGGGTCGACTTGCTCTGCTGCAACGGCCTGCACACTGCAGCCTTCCAGTTAGGCCTGAACACTGCTGCTGATCAGAAGGAGCCATGGCAACGGTACAGAAGGCCCGTGAGCGTGCCCTGCGCTTCTCAGCCCATGACTTGAAGGTGATGGTGAGGGCCTTGGAGAAGAGACAGCACATCTTGTTCCCGGACACTGGCAGGAAGCCTCCCACCAGCGTCTATAGGAAAGCCTGGAGGGAGGTTGCCCGCTGGGTGTCAGCCACCGGCGATGCCCCCAGGGACAATGTCCAATGCCGGAAGAAGTTTAATGACCTGACCAGGATTGTCAGGGTGAGTACCCTTTCCAGTCTCCTCCTCATCCTTGCATGTACACCTGACATGATGGGCAAAGGGACCTGAAAGCCCTAATGGCCAGCCCTCAGCCAGCAGCTATGGGACAGTCATGAACATCAATTGCACATTCTGCACTTTACACCATGGGAGGCAGTGCACACCACATCAGGGCTACACACTGGCCAAGCTATTCCACCATGGGAGGCAGCGCACACCACATCAGGGCTACACACTGGCCAAGCTATTCCACCATGGGAGGCAGCGCACACCACATCAGGGCTACACACTGGCCAAGCTATTCCACCATGGGAGGCAGCGCACACCACATCAGGGCTACACACTGGCCAAGCTATTCCACCATGGGAGGCAGCGCACACCACATCAGGGCTACACACTGGCCAAGCTATTCCACAATGGGAGGCAGTGCACACCACATCAGGGCTACACACTGTACTTACAGGCCGTCCTTTCTCTTGCAGGCAAAACTTGCCAACAACCGAAGGCACCAGGAGCAGACCGGGGGAGGCCGCCCCCAGATCCAGGAGCTCACTCCCCTGGAGGAGCGCGTGAGTCGCCTCATGGGACCCCGGGTGATTGGGCCCGTCGCCTGTGGAGATGCCGACCCTCTTCTGGGCCACAATGGTATGGCCATCACCTTTTGGACCTCTCTCGTCGCACTTGCGCATCCGATCTACCTCCTTTGCCATTGTCCGACCAATGCGCTGAATGCCACCAGTCATGCCTCCCTCGCTGATGCCCTCTCCTCACTCTAAAGCTACTCTTGTGCCTTCCTGCTTTCAGCTGGTGACGAGGAGCTCCCTGAAGCTGCCAGTGACAGCCCCTCCGAGGAGGAGGAGGAGGAGGAACAGGAAGGCGGACCATCAGGGCAGCAGTCAGGTGCGGCTGCAGATGCCGAAGTAGTGGACACGTCTTCCCTGGAGGAGAGCCTGGAGGAAGTGTCGGAGGGGAGTGTAGCTGCTGGGACCAGTGGCGTCCAGCAACCCAGGAGGGCTGCGGTTGGTCCGCGGCCTTCCCCCCAGAGGGGGGAAGGATCGGAGTGGAGTGCAGTTGCTGGGCCCAGTCGCCGCCGGCAACGTGGCAAGGGTCGGCCAGCTCTGCCCCCTGCTCCCCAGCGGGAGAGTCCGGACTCCAGTCCGGCCACGTTCAACTCAGAGGAGGTGCACCACCTCGATCAAATGGCCCAGGATTCGGATCGCAGGCACACCGAGCTGATGGGGGTAGTGGCACGGATGCCTGAGGCCATCGAGTCCCTGGCTAGTAGTGTGCGCGAGTTCGGGGCCTCACATGCCGCGAGTGGCCGGCTGATCAGTGATGCCGTCCAGACAGTGGCTGCTCTGTTGCGGTCGCAGACCAGGGCAACAGGGGCACTGACTGCTGCCACATGCGCTGCGTCAGCCAGGCATCGCCTGGACACCCGCCGCGCTGCAGCAGCACAGCGGGCTGCCCTTCGGCAGATTGGTGCGCATGCTGCAGTGCGGGCCCGTGCGAGTGCCAGAGTGCCATATCACCAGCCAGGGCCGACCATCCGCCAGATTGCACACATTCCTCCAGCCGTCACCGCCACTCCCCCAGTGGCGCCTCAACGGCAAGCGGCTGCGAATGATGTTGGCCAGGCACAGCTGCGCCAATCACCAGCCGGCCCCTCGAGGGGCAAACCCCGTCTAGGCCGCCCCCCAAGGGCATCTGCCGGAAGGACATCTAACCCTCAGGAACCTTTCCCCAGCCTCGCAGCAGCCACTGGGCAGAGCTTGCGGAGGAGCAGCAGGCCGGGCAGGGGCCCCAAAAGGCTCGACAAGGTCTCGCCCTCGCGGCCCAAGAAGTAGACGGTGTGGCCAAGTGTTATTTTATATGGCGATGCCTATGTTTCTTTTGGGGATGGTTGTTTTGTTTCTGGGGATGTTTTTGGGGTTAAGGCCGAGGATGAAGGCCATTTTTGAACAAATGTTCAGTTATTCCTCCCCAGGTTGTGGGAGTGAGTCGTTTGATGTACTGTTTTTTGGGGCCGTTGAATGTTTCTGGGTTTCATGTGTGAAGGGGTTTCATTGGTCTAAAATAAAGATTTCTCTTTATTCAGAGAGTGTCCATGTTTGTTGCTGTAAGTGTTTGTTGCCTTCGCCGGCTGAGGGCTTGCGGAGCGGCTGCGTTCATGTTCCTTCATGGCCACAAGGCATTCCCTGACAGGGGGCTTAGAAGTGACATTCAATAAGCCGCCGACGGACGGCCCTTGGACCTTCTCGCTCCCTCCTGGGATGGTACTCCTCCTCCTCCTGCTCCTCCTCCTCATGCTCCTCCTGCTCCTCCTCCTGAGGTGGTGGTCCAACGTGAGGTGGCAGTGCCTGAGTCCTGCGGAGAGCCAGGTTGTGCAGCATGCAGCAAACAACGACGAATTGGGACACTCGGTCCGGGGAATACTGCAGAGATCCGCCGGAACGATCCAGGCAGCGGAACCGCTGCTTGAGGACGCCAATTGTTTGCTCGATTATGTTCCTGCTCGCTTGATGACTCTCGTTGTATGCCTCTTCAGCAGGGGTCCTGGGCGCGCGGAGCGGGGCCATGAGCCAGGTACACAAAGGATAGCCTTTGTCCCCGAGAAGCCATCCTCTTGGGGGAGGCTGTGCCTCGAACATGTCACGCACAGTTGTCTGCCGCAGGATAAAGGCATCGTGGCTGCTGCCTGTAAAGCAGGCATTGACAGCTAGAATGCGCTGCTTGTGGTCACACACCAGCTGCACATTGAGGGAATGGTAGCCCTTCCGGTTGCGGTAATCCTCGGCATGCTCCACAGGTGCCCGCAAAGCCACATGCGTACAGTCAATGGCGCCCTGCACCAAGGGGAAGGCTGCGAATCTTGCAAATCCCAGTGCACGCTGATGCTGCCTCTCCAGGGCCATGGGGAAGGAGATGAATTGGCGTCTCCTTCTGAAAAGGGCATCGGTCACCTGGCGGATGCAGCAATGCACGGCGAACTGGGATATGTTAGCAATGTCCCCAGCAGCAGATTGGAAGGAGCCGGTGGCATAGAAGTTCAAGGCCACCGTCACCTTCGCCTCCACCGACAGAGACGTCCTGCTCCTGAGCTTTGGACGCAGATCTCTGCGAAGCAGATGGCAGATCTCTCCAACCACCTCCTTTCGGAATCTCAGCCTTTTTACACATCGCGCGCCACTCATGTTGAGGTAGGTGTGCTGCTGGCGGTATGCCCTGACTGGGTAAGGCCTATGTTGCCGACGCCCGTTGCCCCCTCTGCGTCTAGCCAGGGCTGCCCCTCTCACACCGCGTCTGCGAGCCCTACGGACATGACGCTGAAACTCAGCGTTGGCAACCCATGCAGCCCCCATAATATGCTGCCAAACAGTCAAATATACAAGAGGCCACTTGCAACGCTCTGGCCTGAAGCCAAAAATACCTGAGCTTGTGTTGGCCCAAACCAGAAAGCTGTCTTCCTTGGTCTCTCTCTCCAGAAATCCGTTGCACAAGAGTGTTTGCTGCAAAATGCCTGCCCTTTATAGTGCAGGGTAAGTGCCCTTTAATTTACGCTCCCCGGGTCCCGCGTCGGCTCTGTTGCATTCCACTAAACAAGCGTGCGGGCCGCCGGACGCACAATGGGGCGGTCCCACTGAAGTTCTGGATCGGGGCACGCAAAGGGCGTTGCACGAGGATATGACGTCATTTTCTGCGCGCGCAGGTGAGCGCGCGCTAAACTTTGCACCGGCGCTAAATGTCTACTTAATTTGGGGCGAGGCGCAGATCGCGCTGCGCCCGGACGCTACACGCATAGCGCCCGAAATTCACTTCTCTTAAAGCGCTAACGGCTGGCGCAAGCAACTGAATTTCTAGGCCTAGCTCTTTAATAAAAGCCTTACAACTTCTAAAGCCCTGCTGGGTAATCTGTGTGCGAGCCTGTGATCCTAATCTTACAATGGTGTCAGAAGTGGGATCACAGAGTTAGGAGTTGTAAGGTTCTGGTTGGGATGACCGGAGGGACCGGTCGAATGCACGTGATCGTTGCTTAGACTGTGTATAGTGTTGTTTTCTCTCTGAAAGAAGGGAGCGGTCCGGTCGAACGCACGTGATTGTTGCTTAGACTGTGTATAGTGGTTTTTTTCTCTCTGAAAGAAGGGAGCGGTAAAGAGCTTGTTGAAAGGTAAAACCAGAAATACAATGGCGTTGGCATATCACTGGGAACAGTTGATAGATAGCCTGAAGGAGGTAAAGCATAAAGTGCAGGAGAGAGAGGGAGAGATAAAGAAGGAAAAAGATCTAACTTGCAGGCTAACCAATCTGAAAACTCAGCAAAGGAAGGGAAAAAACAGGGATTTGGAAAGCCAGGAAAAGCTGCTGAGACACTGATGTAAAAAGAGAAAAAAAAGAGAAACTTAAAGTTTTACCGACATGGAAGTTATTAACATCTGTGCTGAGGCAAATAAAACACAAGGGGGGAGAAATTCGGTTGTTAGCGCCACCGATTAACGCCTAAAGGGGCCGAGAAGTGGGGCGCTAGCCAATTTCCAGGCGGGCGCAAGGCGCCTAACGCTTCACCCAATATTGAGCATGCATTTAGCGCCGGCGCTAAATCTTAGCGCCCGCTCATGGGCGCAGGCTGATTATGGCGCCATTTGAGTGTGCAACGCCTTTTGGGCACCCCGGACCGGAAATTCAGTGGCGCCCCCCTCCGTAGCGCCTGGCGCTAATAGTGACAGCTTACCTGGGCCTTACCAAGTCGCTCTCGAGCTGGAGGAGCGTTATTTAAAGGGGACTGGTGTGGTTTAAAAGCGGCAGCCATTTTTGGATCACAACTTCCTCGAGAGCTACAAAGAGTTGCTGAGCTGCACACTGAGAGCCATTTGACCACTGAGCCAGTGCAGGCAGGCGATCTTCAGCCTTCTGACCATCACCTTGCTGTTGGTGAGCCTTGACAACGGGGAACCTTCCTGTGGGCACTTATTATGGGGGCTGCATTGGAGGGGAACGTCCTGCTGCTGAATCATCTAGAAAGGGCACTGAGATGCTGGGAGAGGGGGGCGGGCATGGCCAGACGGAGGAGGGCCAACAGACGTCGCCACAGCAGACCTTACGCTGGCAGGGTTATCTGACAGCAGTTTTCCTACATGAACATGCCGGAGGAGCAGTGTGTCAGAAGGCTGCGATTTAGAAAGGAGGTGGTGACCTCCTGCAGCCAGATCTGCAGCCTCAGATAAGGTGCAGGACATCTCTGTCGGCGGCTGAGAAGATGGCTGCTGGCCTGAACTTCTACGCGAGCAGCTCTTCTCAGGCTGCGCGTCAGAGGCTGATCAGAAGTAGCTTCTAGGCCCCTCTCACGGAATGCTTGCTGCCATTCCAAGAACAGGAATGGAACCGGTCTGATACCCCCAAGCCTGTGAAGGGTAAGATGCATGTAAATAGCAGGCATGGCCATTATAAATGAAGAAAGTGTTTCATTATACAAAATGTGGTTCCTTCAAACATGAGAAAGCTAAGGCAACAGAAAGCAAAACTAATACACTGACACATAACTGCCTCTCACACCCGGGAGACTGTCCAAAGCATAAATCACATTCTGACCATCTTCCTTGGCCTTGATTCCACTGCGCCAACCAAAGCATCCAATGCCCCATCAGTGAGGCGTTCCGCCCTCTGCCTCACCCTTTCCATGTCTTGCTAGGCTGGTGCACCACAGGTAGGCTCCCACCGCTTTGAAGGCCTACAAGGCAGTGAGTGTGTCTGGTGATGCCAATTGACCTGCCCCTTTAAGAGCTGGCCGGTGCCACTGTGTCTCAGGGAAAGTGATTATTGACAGCACCCTCGCTGCGCCCCGCCACCGCGAAATTGGGTTGCGCTGCCGGGTTAGCGCCTTAAGAGTAGCGTGCAGTGCCTGATTTAGTGCCGCAATCACCTTTAGGGGCGCTGCAACCCAATATCGCGCTAGGTGGCGCTAAATTGCGACTGGCGCTAAACTTTGCGCATCGCCAGGACTAGCGCCCCAAACGCGGCTATACCAAATTTCTAGGCCAAGATTTGCTGAGTGAAAAGAACCTTAAAAAATGCTGGCATTTCAGTTTGTGTGAAAGTGTGTGTTAAAGTGTGAAAGTTTTCACAGAATCACAGAATCACAGAAACCCCACAGTGCAGATAGAGGATATTTCAGCCCATCGAGCCTGCACCAACACATATCCCACCCAATCCCCGTAACCCCTACACCAACACATATCCCACCCTATCCCCGTAACCCCACGTATTTAATCCCCCCTAACACTAAGGGTCAATTTATCATAGCCAATCAACCTAACTCGCACATCTTTGGACTGTGGGAGGAAACCGGAGCACCCGGAGGAAACCCACGTAAACACGGGGAGAATGTGCAAACTCCACACAGACTATGAATGTTTAAGAAGTTACAGTATTTCTTTTGTCTGAAAGTCTGTCTTTAAAAGAAAGATTCTGTTATGTGTGGTTTAGCTCCACCCACTTCTCTGTTAAAAACATTTAAAACTTTTGTTATGCCTTGGATTTTGGAAGTTTTAAGAATGTGCGAATAAGATTGTGCCCCAAGAATTGGAAAAAAAACTTTTGAACTAATTTAAGTTAAGCTGGTGTGTATAAACTGAGAAGAGCAACAAAAAGGTCCCGGCAAATTGGAAAACTGCTAATGTAACACCCTTATTTAAAAAGG
Organism: Somniosus microcephalus; assembly: GCF_052327205.1. Lineage (NCBI taxonomy): Eukaryota > Metazoa > Chordata > Chondrichthyes > Squaliformes > Somniosidae > Somniosus > Somniosus microcephalus. The sequence goes on from NC_140999.1 coordinate 145,514,254, forward strand.
GTAGTAGGCAGAAGGCTGGAAACTATAGACCTGTTAGCCTAACATCTGTGGTTGGTAAAATTTTAGAGTCCATTATTAAGGAGACAGTAACGGGATATTTGGATAAACATAATTTAAAAGGACAAAGTCAGCATGGTTTAGAAGGGGAAGTCATTTTTGACAAATTTGCTTGAGTTCTTTGAGGAAGTAACATACAGGGTGGATAAAGGGGAACCAGTGGACGTAGTGTATTAGACTTCCAAAAGGCATTTGACAAGGTGCCACACAAAAGATTATTGCTCAAGATAAGAAATCATGGGATTGGGGGTAATATTCTGGCATGGGTGGAGGATTGGCTATCTAATAGAAAGCAGAGAGTTGGGATACATGGTTCATTCTCAGACTGGCAATCAGTAACTAGTGGTGTTCTGCAGGGGTCAGTGCTGGGTCCCCAACTCTTTACAATCTATATTAACGATTTGGAGGAGGGGACCGAGTGTAACATATCAAAGTTTGCAGATGATACAAAGATGGGAGGGAAAGTAGTGAGTGAGGAGGACATAAAAAACCTGCAAAGGGACATAGACAGGCTAAGTAACTGGGCAGAGATTTGGCAGATGGAATACAATACTGGAAAGTGTGAGGTTATGCACTTTGGCAGGAAAAATCATAGAGCACGTTATTACCTTAATGGCAAAAAACTGGAAAGTACTGTAGTACAAAGGGATCTGGGGGTCCTGGTGCACGAAACTCAAAAAGTTAGTATGCAGGTGCAGCAAGTGATCAAGAAGTTCAATGGAATGTTGGCTTTTATTGCTAGGGGGATAGAATATAAGAACAGGGAGCTGTAAGGGGTTTTCCTCGAGAGGTTTCCCTGAGGTTTCTCTCTCTAGAGGCCTCTCTCTCTTGCACAGTAAACCTTGAGTGGTTCGACCCACTCGCCCCTTAGATTCTGTACTCTGGACTTAGGCGCAGGAACTACAATGTAGAGAAAACTCGTGTAGACGAAGTTTGATGAAACAAAATGAAATTTTATTGCAAATGGAAAAATATATCAAATCAAATGCAACACAGATAAGAGTACGGTACATGGGAGGGAAAAACAAACACAAACAAATCATAACGACATTATACTAACTAAGGAAAATACAGGCATCTAATATTCTACAAAGATCATCATGAAATAAGGAAACACACGGAACATCGAGGGACAACAACTCATGTTAATTGTACCCTTAAATCCACCCCCTTATTAAACCTATCTAGATCTGATTGTGAAGGGCCAGAAACATGCTCACCAATCCCACTAGGAAGTGCAAGGTTTTGAAAACGAGTCTGTGTTTGGTCCTTTCAGGCGTCTCGTCTCCGCGTGGATCGTGGAGCCCCTGTGAACTGCGCCACACCTCTCTCCTGAGGTGGGGGTCGGGGGCGGCTGGACACCGGTGGGCCTGGATGTTGGCGGGGTCGAGGATCGTCGGCTCGACCCTGGTTAGAGGAGCTTTGGGCTGGTGTGGCCCCTTCTACCTTCAGCTACGGCCCGGGGATGGTCGATGATATTATGTCTGTGTATAATTGAGACACGGACTGCAGGAGTTGGTTATAACAGGTCTTTACTGAATGGAGGCAACCTGGAACTACTATGCAAATGTTACTACACAGGCTTATATACAGGGGTGGTCACTACTGGTACTGCAGTATACAGGGGCTGCAGAATATAGTTCCTTCTGCAAAGTACATACACTACAATTCCTCCCCTTTTAGCTAAACAGTACATAACATTCGATTAACAATGAAATAACATATTTACAATTACAGTTGCTAGATACATTAGTTGAAGTTAAGCAATTATAAGTTCAGTCTTTGAGGAGGCTTCCTGATTCTGTCTGGATAACGCCTCTTTGGGGTATCAGGTTCTTCTGGCAACGTTGAGTCGGGATCAATGTCGTTGTTTGGTTCGTCTGCTTCCAATATCACCGATTCTGAGGTAGATGCAATTGGTACTTCGGTTTCATCGCCAGGTGTATCAGATTGTGGTGTGGAGTTGACGTTTCCCAGTGACTCTAGAATCTGGTCAGCATGGCGTCTTACAATGCTCTCTCCAACATCCACGGTATACATTAGAGGTCCTTGCCGTGTACAGATCGTTCCTGGCTGCCATTTCTCTGTGCGGTAGTCCCGGGCCAAAACTGGTTGACCTATCTTAAAACTCCTGGTCGGCCTTTCATTCATATTCTGAAACTGCCTGTTCTCCACATCTCTTCTGATGTTTGGCTTAACCAAATCCAAGCGGCACCGTAGTCTTCGATTGAAGAACATCATGGCTGGAGTTTGGTTGGTAACTGCATGTGTCGCATTCCGGTAGGCAAACAAGAAGTTATGCACCTTGTGCTGTAGGGGTATATCTTCATTACACATTGCCTTGATAGCCTTCTTGAATGTTTGAACGAACCTCTCGGCCAATCCATTAGTGGCTGGATGATATGGGGCGGATGTGTAATGCTTAACACCATTGTTCTTTAAGAAACTCTGGAACTCTTCAGACACAAACTGTGGTCCATTGTCGGAGCAAATCTGTTCAGGCAGCCCATTCCTGGCGAATATGGTTCGTAAGACTGTGATAGTTTTTTCTGTGGTGGTTGAGGACATTTTAATTACCTCTGGCCACTTTGAATGTGCATCCACCGCAATTAAAAACATCTAATCCATAAATGGACCAGCAAAATCAATGTGCACCCTTTGCCATGGAGATGAGGGCCACTCCCATGGATGTAGAGGGGCTTGTGGTGGGGCGTTTTGGACCTTCTGGCATCCTGTACAGCTCTTGGTCATCTCCTCGATTTCTCTATCGATTCCCGGCCACCACACAAACGCTCTGGCTAAGTTCTTCATTTTTACCCCTCCCAGATGACCCTCATGAAGCTCATTGAGCACTCTATCCTTCAATTTGGGTGGAATTACTACTCTGGATCCACACATCAAGGTTCCTCTGCACACTGACAGCTGTTCTCTTCTCGGCGAGAATGCTGGCAGCAGTGGTTCGCCATGTGCTGGCCATCCCTTCACCGTTAAATCATAGACCCAGGAGAGTGTCGGGTCATTTCGTGTTTCCTTTTCTATGTTTGCATTCGTCACAGGGAGACATTCGACAATGGTCGAATGGAATATCTCCACTGGATCCACTGCAAGTTCTTCTTCCACCGTCGGCAACGGTAGGCGCGACAATCCATCAGCATTCCCATGCTGTTTAGTTCCTTTGTACTCGATGTCATATTGGTGTGCCCCTAGGAAAAGGGACCACCTCTGTAGCTGTTGTGCTGTCATTATCGGTACGCCCTTCTGAGGGTTGAAAATGGAGACAAGAGGTTGATGATCAGTAAGTAGAGTAAATTTCTGACCGTGCAGGTAGTGATTGAACTTCTTCACCCCCCACACCAGGCTGAGGGCCTCTCTGTCAATCTGGGTGTAGTTACGCTCGGCTGAAGTTAACGAGCGTGACGCAAAAGCTATCGGCCTCTCTGAACCATCAAGGAATTTATGTGACAGTACCGCCCCAATGCCGTAGGGAGACGCATCACACGCCAGTCTTATCGGTAGTGATGGGTTGTAGTGAGCTAATACTTCTCTTGAAGTGATTAGGTCCTTACTCTTCTGAAAGGCCCGCTTACATTCATCGCTCCATTTCCATGCTACTCCCGTTTGTAGTAGGGCGTTCAGTGGGTGCAGAATTGTGGACAAATTCGGCAAAAACTTATGGTAGTAATTCACCAATCCAAGGAATGACCTCAGTTGCGACACATTTTCAGGCGCTGGAGCCTTAACTACCGCTTCAATTTTGTCAGGGGACTTATGTAACCCCTCTTCATCAATCACGTGGCCACAATACGATATCTGTTTCTTAAAAAACTCACACTTGGGGCGATTGGCCCGTAGCCCATGTTCACGTAGTCTAGTGAGCACCTGCTCTAGGTTGGCAAGGTGTTCACTGTCATCTTCACCTGTCACTAGGATGTCGTCCAAGTAACACTGAGTCCCCGGAATTCCTTGCAGGACTTGTTCCATCGCTCTTTGCCATATCGCCGGACCTGATGCTACTCCAAATACCAGTCGATTATACTGGTAAAGACCTTTGTGAGTGTTTATTGTGCGATACTTCCTAGAGGATTCTTCAACCTCCATCTGCAAATACGCTTGTGCTAGGTCAATTTTTGTAAAACGCTTCCCTCCAGATAGTGAGGCGAAGATATCTTCTATACTTGGAAGAGGATATTGTACTGTGTGAAGGACTGGGTTCACCATCACCTTGAAGTCCCCACAGATGCGAACCTTCCTTGGCTCCTCAGACTTATTGTTTAACGTTTTCTTCATGACAGGTACGATGGGTGTCGCCCACTCACTCCAGTCTACCTCAGATAACACGCCTGCATTCTCCAGATTCTCCAGCTCTGCCTCGGCGGCTGGGCGAATTGCATACGGTACCGGTCTTGCTTTGAAAAACTTGGGAATTGCATTCGCTTCTATTTTTATCGAGGCGGTTACGCCTTTAAGAGTTCCCAGTTCTTGTTGAAATACCTCTTTGGCGTTAGCTAAGATTGTTGACAATCGTCCAGGAGTGACGTCATCATCCTTTTTACCAGCCACCATCAGTGCCTGAATGGAGTGCCAGTCTAAACTGATCTTTCTGATCCATTCACGTCCCAATAACGGTGGTCCACCATCTTGCAGTATGTACAGATACAATTTCTGTCTTACCTTGCCGTTGTATTCGACAGGCACCCTTATTTTTCCTCTGGGGTATACTTTTTGCCCCGTATAAGTCTTCAAGACAATGGATGTCTCTTTCAAGGGTATGTGTGAGAATAGCCGCGCGTAGTCTCGTCGATTCATGACGGTTAGAGCTGATCCTGTATCCAATTCCATTTTGACTTGGGACCCTGCTATCGTGAGGGTGACCCAAATGGTTCGGTGATCCTCTTTTGCAATTACGTTGTGAAGTTTGAGACAGCTTAGTCTCTTGTTCCCGGATTCACTATCACTCATCTGGTCTTCAGAACTACTGTCCGTCATCTTTTGTACTTTCCTGTACGGTTCCTTAGTAGCCTTTTTGTTGTCGTCGGTCTTCTTCCCAGACCTGCAAGCTCGTGCAATGTGTCCCATCTTTCCGCATTGCCTGCATATTTTGTCCTTGGACCAGCAGCCATTCTGGTCATGGGTTGTTCTGCCGCAGCGATAACATTTTGCAAATCCCCGTGTCATTTCGTGGGTGCCGTATTCCTGTGGCTTTTGCTGTATTTCCGCAGCTCCCCTTGCTGCTGCTTCGTACGATACTGCCACGCTGAAAGCCTTATCTAGCGTCAGCTCTTTCTCTGAGAGTAACCTTTTCTGGGTTCCTTCACTCAGGAGTCCACAGACAAATTTGTCCCGTAAGGTATCTGCCAGTCCTGCTCCGAACTGGCAGTGCTTTGATAGCTTGCGTAGTTCTGTAAGGTAATCAGCATTGCTCTCATCTTTATGCTGATTTCTCCTGTGGAATTTAAATCTTTCTGCTATCAGCAGCGGTGTAGGATTTAGGTGTTCCTGTAGGATCGCAACAATGTCGTTAAAACTCTTCGCCTTCGGTTTGGCTGGAGTAATCAGGTCCTGCAATAGGCCGTACGTTCTTGTGCCCATTAAGTTTAGCAGTACCGCTGCCTTTTTCTCATCAGCTACTTCATTTGCCTCGCAATATACCTCGACTCTTTCCACATACGTGGTCCAGTCTTCTATTGCATTATCGAAGGCAGTGATATTGCCAGTCTTCGGCATCTTGGAAATCTAAGATGGCGCCTCCCATGCTTTGCCTTCTTCCCCGATTTAACAAAATGGTGCCTCCCGCGCTTTGCCTTCTTCCCCGCTGGATTAAGATGGCGCCTCCCGCGCTTTCTGTCTTCTCCGCTGTTGCTAGCGCTGTTGCTGGCGTTTTATGCCTTGATGGCGACGCCTTATGGTCTTCGTGCACTTCCCCCCGCGCTGCTGCTAACGCCGCTCTCCGCGGCTCCCGTGGCAAACTGCAGCTCCTCGCGGCTTTCTGCGCGTTTAATTTTTATTATTTCCCCGTTGTCGGAACAACCCTGCGGGACTCTTGCCTCCCTCTTCTCGGGTCTGTACGCTGCCCGGCTTCGTAGCACCGGCCGCGCCCTGTGTGCTCCACCCTCTCTCTCTCTCTTCTTCCCGACAACGCTGCTCGGCCCCATTGCAAAGCCACCCACTCGAGCTCTAGACCGCCGCAGCCCAGGTAGGATCAGTGTACTACCTGCCACCAGCCCGATTAGCTGAAGCACCATCGACAGGATAACCAAGCCCTGCTCTCGACAGCCTCTCCTGCAAATCTTCAACTCCGCTGACTCAGAGGCGGATGCCCATGGTCGACGCCCGTTTCTTCTGTTTCTTTCTTCCTCCTGGTCTCAACCTCTGATAACTTCGCTTCAGGGATGGATCCCCATGAGGTGGTGCAGACTGTAGGTAAGTTTGTATCTGCTCATCGCCAGTATTATGTCCGTGTATAATTGAGACACGGACTGCAGGAGTTGGTTATAACAGGTCTTTACTGAATGGAGGCAACCTGGAACTACTGTGCAAATGTTACTACACAGGCTCATATACAGGGGTGGTCACTACTGGTACTGCAGTATACAGGGGCTGCAGAATATAGTTCCTTCTGCAAAGTACATACACTACAGATGATCTCCCGATAGTTTTCCCCGGGGCGGGACGCTGGTTTCGAGCGACTTTCTTTATACAGTCATAATTATCTTTCTCCTCCGACGGTGGAGAGGAGTCCGCTGATCTTTCCCCAAGCCAGCTCCTCTTCGCCCAGCTCAAAAGCTGGACTGGCTGCTGGGGCTGCAACGACTGTCCGACTGTAAACTGTCTTTTAGCTCGACTCTCCTTGTGACTGTTCAAGCTTGTTGATTCAAGCTTCCTCCAGCGTCTTCTCCCAAGCTGTGTGTCTGCCCAATCTACTGCCGTGTCGAGTCGTGTCCCACTGCCCTGTCTCAACCCCTTCTGGCCTGCCTGTCCCGACTGCTTTCGAGTGCTTGCCCCAACTGCCGAAAAGTCTCTCCAGATATACCTTTCTTCCCGAGGCTTCCCTTCCCGCCCAAAATCAGGTTAGTCTTTGTTTTAACTTTGGTGGGCTTTGAGCACAGCGAGGCAGTTATTATATTTTAAATCATTTTAAGCGGCTGGTAACAGGCCCATCTCTGGTTGGAAATGGCTTTCATTGTTTTGAATGTCCTGCTGATCTTGTTATCTAGTCCTGGGTGCTGTTCTCATGAATATGAAATTATCCCCTTTTGTCTGGGGCAGCATCTTGATGGCCTCTGTCTCCAGGCCGATCTTGAGTGGATCTGCATCTATCCATATGCATGCCTGTGGGTCTGGTTTCGTTCTCTCAGAAAACAGCTTCCAGAACTTACTACGGGTTCAATTCACATAGCTGTCTGAGGTTGCGCAGGAACCATTTTAAAGTGTCCCAATAAGCTGGTCACATGATACGGCAGCCATTTTGTATGCCCCTTTTTCTGGGCTTCTTTTAAAACAGTCTTAGAATCACAGCCTCTTCTGCCATTTAACCCTTATTAATATGAAATCCAATTTTGCGAATCCTACAGAGGTATTGCTGCAGTTATACAAGGTATTGGTGAGACCGCACCTGGAATACTGCATACAGTTTTGGTGTCCATACTTAAGAAAATACATACTTGCTCTCGAGTCAGTACAAAGAAGGTTCACTCGGTTAATCCCAGGGATGAGGGGGTGGACATATGAGGAGAGGTTGAGTAGATTGGGACTCTACTCATTGGAGTTCAGAAGAATGAGAGGCGATCTTATTGAAACATATAAGATTGTGAAGGGGCTTGATCGGTTGGATGCGGTGAGGATGTTCCCAATGATGGGTGAAACTAGAACTAGGGGGCATAATCTTAGAATAAGGGGCTGCTGTTTCAAAACTGAGATGAGGAGAAACTTCTTCACTCAGAGGGTAGTAGGTCTGTGGAACTTGCTGCCCTAGAAAGCTGTGGAAGCTACATCATTAAATAAATTGAAAACAGAAATAGACAGTTTCCTAGAAGTAAAGGGAATTAGGGGTTACGGGGAGCGGGCAGGAAACTGGACATGAGTCTAGGTTCGGAACGGTCATGGCCCTGTGGGTAGTGGAGCGGGCCCAGGGGCCGTGTAGCCTGGTCCTGCCCCTACTTCTTGTGTTCTAATTCCATGTTAGATTTCAGGAGATGGTTCTATTCACAGGGATTAGTGGAGACATCGAACAGGCTGCCAGCTAGGTGTCCTTCAAGAGCAAATTTACAGTATTTTCGAAAGGCATCTGAAGAAAGGACATAAAGAAATATGATGTAATTTACTGTTTTCTGCAAGAATGTGTTATTTTGTTTTGTTTTATCTGTTCTGTTCATGTTTAGTTAAAGTGTGAAAACACAACTGTATTTTCGGTCGGGAAAGATTTTTTAAATTTACGTGAAGTGATGCAATTGCACCTGATAATGTTTCGCTCCACCTTCTTAAAAACCTGCAAAGGAGTTAACCCTTCCCACTGACAGCTGTTTAAGTTCACCAAGCAACAACTTTAGTATGAAATTTAAAGATATTGGACATTATTAAATTTCAGTTTCTTAATTTTAAGTTAATATTTCCCAGAAGGAAAATTATGATTGATAACTTAACCCCTTGGGCTCTAAGTAGAGTCACAATGGAGTCTCTTCTTTCTTTTGTTATATGGAAGTTATCTTGTAAACTAATTGTAGCACTTCTGTCCCTAATGTTAAAACACTGTGTAAGCCACCTAGCCTGGGAATCACTCATTTCTGAAATTGGAACTGGAAGATAAAGTGATAGAAATGAAATTGAACATTGATAAAACCTGTCAGTTCAACAATACTGCTGTTTGGATTTTGGGATAATTTTGTAATAACAAAATGGACTCAGACACTATATATTGGGTTACTTTTGGGAAAATAAAATATCCTCTAAAATAATTATAAATAAAAAAGTGTTAATAACTTGGATCAAGTAAGAACGTTTGATCTATGTTTTCTATCTTAAATATTGACCTGGACAGTAAAGTTTCTCCAGGACTCATGAATGAGACATGAATGGTACTTAAAGGAAAGTGATTGAGGGTGTAAGATTGAAACAGGAGAATTACACTACTGAATGGGAATTTTCAAAATTTTCTAGTGAAAGTCAGGAAAGTGTAGTTAAGAATAGTAAATTGGTAGCTTTCTCTTGGAGACATTTGTGTCCCTGCCTATAATGAACTTTTTAAGAAAACTGAATTTGAAAGTCTGGCCACTACCCAAGACATCGGGACCATGCAGAGGAAGATGAGCAAAGATCTCCAGACGACTATAATCTTTTGATAAGATACCTGAAAGCCCGAGAAAGGCTTGTATCGGATGGCACGATATGGAGATACCGGTTTGAGTGTGCAAATGTGATTTGTTACGTATGAAGCAATTACCATCCAGGAATGTATGTTGAGTTTGCACTGAAGAACGGGTCTCAGACATGCTCAGTTACTTGACAACAGCAAGACATGAAATGGTTAATGTGGCTCAGGAGAGTGAGACAACTTTTAAAGCATTGACACATACTCCATTGAGAAACTATCTAATTAATGAAACAATCAGAATAGAGTTAAACACACTGGTACCTGTTAGATGGATTGAAATTGAAGTTGAAGTGGAGAGTTACATGGAATCTGGATTGGGACAATTGAGGGCCAAGGAGAAATCACATTTAGTAAGAATTATCCACAAGATGGGTACGAGTAAAAGAGATCTGGAGAATCTTTTAAGTCTATGATTTGTTGATTAGATGTTAAACTGTAATGTCGCTTGAAATGATTGTAAGACTGAATTTAACTGTGACTGTAATAATTGTGTTTTGTAGGTAACAGAGCGTGGGAAAAACCAGTACGAATCCAGTATGAGGTGATTTTGGTGGTGCCTCCTGTGTCACTACTACTGCAATTATGGGTCTAACAGGACCTGTCCCATCAACCAACACATTTTTAAGTATGAGCTACACAACTATGTGGCACAATTCGGATACTCGGATACGACATTCCCCTGTTGTTTGTGGGTTTCAGTGAGCTCATAATGCGACTGAACTCCTCCTTAAAGCATTTTTATGTTTTGGAGCAAGACAACTCGAGAATAGACAGCATAGGGGACAACTCAAACTGGTGGGATATTGGGCTTAATATATCAGCACGCCCTTACATTCATATTATTTCACTCGCTCTGGTAGTTCTTCAGCTTGTAATGATAGTGTATTTGATATATGTATACACTATGTAGTAAGACTTTGATACATAAGCCAATTGGGTACTCATGCCCATGGCTAACCAGCACTAACAAGTTAATTGAGCACACCGAAAGAGAAGATCTGAAGCAATGTAGAGGAGACCCCAGGCGGGGTAAGATCAGGAAAGATAGAAGAAACAGAGGATAACCCAGGCGGGGCAGAATTGGAACACCGGAACAGTGAATTGAATTTGAGTAAGGGGTCAGAGGTTGCTCCTTCTCCTCAAAGGAATGGACTGTAAGGAAGGGAGAAATCTTCAAGATTCCCTATTAACTAATGCCCAAGTTGAGAGAGCAATAAGAGCTAGCTACATTAGTCAAGAGCCGATTGTGAGAAGTCAATAAGGATATTTCCTTCTCAAAGAAGGGAATTGTAAGAAATAGCTGTTAGATTCAAAGATGGGTTTTAATTCTTAGAACAGAGACTGACAACATGCAGCCGGGAACAGATAGCATTAATGCCAGCAAGGTCGAATATCAAGCATCAAAAGACAAATAGAAGTGATAAGGGAATCGTAAAATGCAAAGAAACAGGGAGGATAGCACCTGCTAGATAACAAGGAGCCACAAAGCCATAAAATGCCCTTGAAGAAACTTGACAAAACATTCCTCAGAAAGAGGGAGGCCTTGTCAGTCATGCAGAAAGGGATGGTGAGGGTTGCCTTCCCGCTTCACAATTGGACAATAAAATGGGGATCAAATGATTGACACCAGGTGATTACCAGCCCACCAAAATAACTATAAATATAGACGACCGAGAGAGGAAATCAGGCAGTCAGGGGCGAAGGCTTCCCCAAGGTGGCTACGGCCTAACACCTTGGTCAAGTTTAGCCTCTGAGGTGGCTGACGGCCTCATACATCCAACAGCTTGAGAGATGACTCAATGGAAGTGACCACTGCAGCAGACTGCAGGAATCCACCTAATCTGAGAGCACCATACTGCCTCCCCATCCATCCGGTCGTGGCAATCCAATTCGGGAGTCATAGATCGTTCCTACTGTCACAGGTTGTATGTCTATTATACTCAGCTTAAACCATATGTAATATCTGATTATGCTTTAAAACTGTAGCTCTTTAATAAAAGCCTTACAACTTCTAAAGCCCTGTTGGGTAATCTGTGTGTGAGCCTGTGATCCTAATCTTACACCAGGGTTGGTCCCCTGGTTTGATGGTAATGGTAGACTGAGGGATATGCTGAACCTTGAGGTTACAGATTGTGGTGGAATATAATTCTGCTGCTGCTGATGGCCCATAGCACCTCATGATTGCCCAGTTTTGAACGGCAGGATCTGTTCTGAATCTAACCCATTTAGCACGGTTTAATGCCACACAACACGATGGAGGGTGTCCTCAGTGTGAAGACAGGACTTCGTCTCTGCAAGGACTGTGCAGTGGTCACTCCTACCAATACTGTCATGGACAGATGCATCTGTGAGAAGTAGATTGGTGAGGACGAGTTCAAATAGGCTTTTCCCTCATGTTGCTTCTCTCAGGCACAGTATGGCAGATATGTCCATCAGGACTTGGCCACCTTGCTCAGTAGTGGTGCTACCGAGCCACTTTTGGTGATGGACATTGAAGTCATCCACCCAGAATACATTCTGTGCCCTTGCTACCCTCAGTGCTTCCAAGTGATGTCAACATGGAGGAGTACTGATTCACCAGCTGAGGGAGGATGGTAGGTGGTAATTAACAGGTTACCTTGCCCACGTTTGACCTGATGCCACGAGACTTCATGGGGTCCAGAGTCAATGTTGAGGACTCCCAGGGCCACTCCCTCCCGATTGTATATGACTGTGCTGCGCCTCTGGTGGGTCTGTCCTACTGGTGGGAGAGGACATACCCAGAGATGGTGATGGAGGAGTCTGGCACGTTGGCTGAAAGGTATGATTCTATAATTATGACTATGTCAGGCTGTTGCTTGACTAGTCTGTGGGACAGCTTTCCCAATTTTGGCACAAGGCCCCAGATGTTAGTGGGGAGGACTTTGCAGGGTTGACTGGGCTGGGTGTGCTTTTGCTGTGTCCAAATCTGGTGCCTAGGTCAATGCCAGGTGGTCCATCCAATATTATTCTTATTGTTTTTCCTAGCTGTTTGATACAACTGAGTGGCTTGTTAGGCCATTTCAGAGGGCAATTAAGAGTCAATCACATTGCTGTGGGTCTGGAGTCGCATATAGGCCAGACCAGGTAAGGACGACAGATTTCCTTCCCTAAGGGACATTAATTGTGTTTACGGATATTGCAGTCGGATGAGTTGTTCACGGACAGCCCAGCCAGAATGGGGCTGTCTAGATTGCCTCCTCCCTTCCTCTTCCTCCTCCTGCTCCTTAGCTGCTCACCGTATAGCTGGTGACAAGGGCTGTTCCCTCATAATGGAGAGGTTGTGCAGCATGCAGCTAACCACCACGAATCTTGACACGTGCTCTGCTGAGTGTCAAGAATGGTCCAGGCAGCGGAAGTGTGTTTCAGCACATCAATGGTCTGCTTTATCATATTTTGTGTGGCAGCATGGCTTTTGTTGTATGCATGCTGTCCACGTGTGTGTGGGTTGTGCACTGGAGTCATGAGCCATGCCATCAATAGATAGTCCTTGCCACCCAGTAACCACCCTTGTGGTGGCTCAAATGCAGATGGCACAGCAGACAGCCGCAGAATGAAGATATCATGGGGATAGAAATTCATCATGGCAAGAGAGCCCCAGGTGGGCAGAGGAAACGCTTCAAGGACACCCTCAAAGCCTCCTTGAAAAAGTGTAACATCCCCACCGACACCTGGGAATCCCTGGCCCAAGACCGCACAAAGTGGAGGAGAAGCATCCGGGAAGGCGCCGAACACCTCGAGTCTCTTCGCCGGGAGCAAGCAGAAGTCAAGCGCAGGCAGCGCAAGGAGCGCACGTCAACCCAAGCATCCCACCCACCCGCCCCTTCAACCACTGTCTGCCCCACCTGTGACAGAGACTGTAGGTCCCGCATTGGACTAATCAGTCACCTGCGAGCTCATTTTTAATGTGGAAGCAAGTCATCCTCGGTTCCGAGGGACTGCCTAAGAAGAAGATAGCCCAGGAATGGGTGCTAACTTTCAAAAAGTTTGAGATTTAGCGCCAGGCACTAAAGATTCAGACCACACACAAAATTCAGTCTCATTGCTCAAAGAAAGGATTGGCGCGCTAACTCAAGCGCTAATGGCCTAGCTCAGTGGCGTTAACTCAAAGCGTTGACCAATATCGGATGCAGTCTAATCTCCAGTCATCATCGCCACAGGCTGTTCCCAGTACTTAAAGGGGAGATTCATTGATAATGTAGCACCTCATTCTCAGCAATGCTGGTTGTGCAGCTGCCTCAGCAAGGAGAAGCACAACAAGGAGAAGGAGCTGGAGTACTCAAGCAGGTGTGCTCATGGCAGATCCACCTCAGTCGGATGGTCAGGGTGGCTGAATGCTTCACCAAATGTTACATACACCATCTGTACCACAAGCTTCACACATTGCCCAAAGCACCACACCTCAGCACTCACACAGCAACAATCTCTACTTACCAAAACTCACACCCACATCTCATGCCTTACACACAATGGCAGCTATTCAACTATGGCAGGCACAAGGATCATTAGTTATTAGAATGATTGTGATATGCGTGATATGCTTATGCATAAATTTATTCATGGAGTTTGCGATATTTTGTGGTCTCTCTAATTTCAACTTTGCGCCCAGGAGGACGCTGTGATATGGCATGACAGAGGGATGGCATGATGGGCATGCGGTGAGCAAAAAGGATCTGGTTTGAGGCTTGAGATCTGTTTGGAGGAAGTGGCAGAATTCTGTGACCACCACCTTGGTGAAGCGGAGCCGTCTAATACACTGGTCCGCGCTTAATTGAGGTAGGAGAAGTGCTCTCGGAATAACCTTGGAGGGTAAGGCCTCCTGATGGCCCTCCTCCTCTCTCTGGCCTCATGTTCCAATCTTTCTCGCTGCCTCCGATCCCTCCGCCATAGATCCTGGAGGGCGAGTGTAGGACTTTGATATGTTATAAGAATAAATGTAACTAATTGTTAGCAGCCGCAACACTCCTGAGACTAAACAACCTTTAAATTACTTAGTTAAATTGTTGAACAATGTCAAGTTGACAAGGAAGCAAGGAAGCAACTGCGACTGATCCCTTTAAGTAGCGCCCCTGGAGCCGGCTACCGACTGCTTCACGCCTCCTCTCTGTGTCGCAGTCGGGGCGCCCGTCCAGTGAGCATTGCCGCTCACTGATGTCATGATCTGCCTGGCACTGAAGTCCCCAGTGATAACTGTTAGCGGCGGCGCTAAGGGAGGACCAGATTTGGCATGCGTCATTGGATCGCCTCACCCTGGCGCTACTGGATCAGCGCCCCATTAGCGCCCCCACCAGGCACTAACTGGAGGCACTAACCAACTGAATTTTTCCCCAATGATTGCTGCCATGATACCGGACATTGACCTGCATGATTCACTGCGTATCATCGCACACCAGCTGGATGTTGAAGGAATGGAATCCCTTTCGGTTGCGGTAGATCTCAGAGTTAACATGTGGCGTCCGCAAAGTGATGTGTGTGCAGTCAATCGCACCCTGCACCATGGGAAACCTGCAATCCTCGCGAAGCATTGTGCGCTCTCAGCCTGCTGCTCTCTGGCAAGAGAGAATGGAAAGTAGTCAGCTCTCTTGGAATAGAGAGCCTCAGTGGCCTCTCTTACACAACAGTGGATGGCAAACTGCGAGATGTTGCAATTATCTCCAGCTCCAGCGCGACGCATAGAAGTTCATGGCCACAATCCCCTTCACAGCCACTGGCAATGCGGTCCTTGCCCTGCACTGGAGTTGCACTTGTAGCTGCAGCAGGTGGCAGATTCCAGTGAGGACGTCCTTAGTGAAGTGCAGACAGCTGAGGCACTGTTCCTTGTTGAGGTTCAGGCGAATAGCTCCCTGAACACCCTAGGTGGATATGGCCTCCTGTTGAGAGCTCTGCTCCCCCTCCTCCTCCTTGCTTTTCTAGCAGCTTGTCCTGCTCTGTGTCACCTCTGCTCGTTCTACCAGTCATGCTGTATTCCAAGGGGAATGCCTACTACTGCACCCATGTCTGGGAGCAAGTGGTTTGTGCAGAAGCCTTGAACTCAGGAGAAAATCCTTCAGCACCTGCCAGACCACTCCCTGGTAGAGTTTAGCAACTTTAAAGAACTGTAGAAAGCACCAAAGATTTGTACAATCGCAGCAACAGCCAGTAGAAATCAATCAGCAACTAACCTGAAAGTAGTTGATGATCCCTTTAAATAGCACTGGTGGAGGGTCCTTCCTGCTGCTGAACGTGTGTTCAGCTGTGCGAGCTTAAGAGAGGGCGTTAGCTGGAACGATGAGGTCCAAAATAGAAGCACTGGCGTCAAACCATTGACATCACGATCTGCCTACTTTGCATACTTCTAGCAAACGCTCACTGTGCGCGCGCTAATGTCCTTGCCAATATGCCATCCGGCACGACTCGCATCAGACGTGTGTACGCACACCATGGATGCCATTTTGGAACCAAACAGCACTCAGTGCCGGAAACGTGGGTGCAACCGATCCCAATTTTGTGCCCCATGGCTTATAACCTGGAAATTAGTGCCACCCTTCTAAGATGGACCTGCTTCTCTTCTAGCACTTGTAAGGGGTTTTCCTCGAGAGGTTTCCCTGAGGTTTCTCTCTCTAGAGGCCTCTCTCTCTTGCACAGTAAGCCTTGAGTGGTTCAACCCACTCGCCCCTTAGACTCTGTACTCTGGACTTAGGCGCAGGAACTACAATATAGAGAAAACTCGTGCAGACCAAGTTTGATGAAACAAAATGACATTTTATTGCATAAGGAAAATTATCAAATCAAATGCAAGCAGATAAGGGAGTACATGGGAGGGAAAAACACACAAACAAATCATAACAACACAGTGCTAACTAAAGCAAATACAGGCACCTTATACTCTACAAAGATCATCATGAAATAAGGAAACACACGGAACATCGAGGGACAACAACTCATGTTAATTGTACCCTTAAATCCACCCCCTTATTAAACCTAGCTAGATCTGATTGTGAAGGGCCAGAAACATGCTCACCAATCCCACTAGGAAGTGCACGGTTTTGAAATCGAGTCTGTGTTTGGTCCTTTCAGGCATCTCGTCTCCACGTGGATCGTGGAGCCCCTGCGAGCTGCGCCACACCTCTCTCCTGAGGTGGGGGTCGGGGGCGGCTGGACACTGGCGGGCCTGGATGTCGGCGGGGTCGAGGATCGTGGGCTCGACCCTGGTTAGAGGAGCCTTGGGCTGGCTCCCATCGCTTCTTCAGGTTCCTTTCCTCTCGTCTCCCGAGCCGGGGTGGCTGGAAGGTTTCTTCGCTTGGGACCTTTATTTTTTTGTTTCTTCTCCCAAGCTGGGTCGATGGCCTCTCATTCCAGCAATGGCCCGGGGATGGTCGCTGATCTCCCGATGTGTTTCCCCAGGGCGGAACGCCGGTTTCGAGATGGCCTTCTCGATGTTGGCTTTCTTCTTCCTCCTGCGAGTGCCTCTTTCTTCTTCTGGGTGTCCGGATTCAAACTGTGTGTCTGAGCTCAAGCTGCAGGCTTGCAACTGTCTGCGTTCCAACTTGCTTTGGCCTCTCTCCCAACTGCCGAAAAGTCTCTCCAGATATACCTTTCTTCCAGAGGCTTCAATTCCCGCCCAAAATCAGGTTAGTCTTTGTTTTATTTCTGGCGGGCTGCGAGCACAGTGGGGTAGCCATTATATTTTAAAATGTCTTAAACGGCTGGTAACAGGCCCATCTCTGGTTTGGAATTACCTCCATTGTTTTTAATGGCCTGCTGATCTCGTTATCTAGTCCTGGGTGCTGTTCTCATGAATATGAAATTGTCCCCTTTTGTCTGGGGCAACATCTTGATGGCCTCTGTCTCCAGGCCGATCTTGCCTAGATCTGCATCTAATCCATATGCATACCTGTGGGTCTGGTTTCGTTCTCTCAGAAACGGCTTCCAGAACTTACTGTGGGTTGAATCCACAAATCTGTCTGAGGTTGTGCAGGAACCATTTTAAAGTGTCCCAATAAGCTGGTCACATGGTATGGCGGCCATTTTGTATGCCCCTTTTTCTGGGCTACTTTTAAAACAGTCTTTAAAATCACGGCCTCTTCTGCCATTTGACCCCTATTAATATAAAGTCCAATTTTGCGAATCCTACACTCCCCCCTGATGATACTGTAACTTGCTTGAAGTATCATAAATCTGGGTGAGCAAAATTTTCTGACTTTCCACAATCTAACCATCCCCAGTATTTACCTATCTATGACCCCACGACACATGCATTTCCCATTTCAGAAAAATCTAGTGTACATTAAGCATCTATAGATGGCAATACCTTGGAGTTAAAAATCTAACAACTTACTTCCAGGCGTGGAGTGGGTCCTTATAACCCTACATCACCTAGTGCATACACATTACCTTCTAATAATGACATCACATCTAATTCAAATGCAATAATAAAAATAAAGTACATACATGAAAAATTCAAGATACACATGAATACATATCAAAAATAGTACAGAGGAGGGAGGGAAAACTTTAAATTTATACAAAACAGCAAAATCTAAGCAGGTGTCTCTTCTTCTACCCGCACATAATGCTCCCTCCATTCCCCTCTATTCTCACACTTTTGCGAGTGTTTGACCTTCTTACAGTGTACAAACAACAAATAAACTACAATGACAACCTGGCACACTACAAGAATGTGGGAGGCTATCCTAATCCAGGAAGGGACTTCTATATTAGTGAACAGGTCCCACCATGGTGGGGTCACTATATCCAATATGTCTGCCCCTATCTCTAGAGTCTTCTGCTCCAGTGTGTAGAGGTGTTTTTGTGAAACAACAACGGCTTTTAATATCTTGGTGGGGTGTTCAGGGAGAGGTGGAATGATATATCCAAAATGTGCAACGAATTGCTGCAAATTGGTGAAATTCTCTCTCACAGTGATGTGAACAGTGGAAGGTTCAGGAATGGGGACAATTCGCTCTTGGGCCACTTGAACTTCTGCCCTGGGCTTGAAACAGAAGCTGCTGTCACTGACCGGACACCAACCGTGCTGTCCATGTTGGTAGTGGGGCGCTGCAGTGGTGACACAGTATGTCCCACCTCCTATATATGCCACCTGCGGGGGCACATGGCCTTGTGCCATTGCCTCCATGGTGCAATTTATAGGCTTCGCGCCAGCAGTTCTGAACCCGCACTGTGGTTTTGAATGGGCATTCAAGTGCTGGGGACCCCGGATGATGTGTGCTCCCCGGCTCTGGCACCCCGAGAGGTCGGTACCCGTCATTGCATGCTCCCATCGAATGACGTAAGGTGGGGCCCCCGTGTAGCGAATGTGCGCACCCCCCTGAATGACTCCAATGTTCTCCACCCTGTATACCGGGGCGGGTTTGGCTGTCTTTCCCATCACCGGCATTCTTACCACTATACCCATAATGGTGTGATTAGACCGTCCACAGTCCACTGGGACTGGGTAGGCCTCTGAAGCTAGTCTGAGCTGGCACGGACTAATTGTATTCTCAAAAGGGTGGAGGGCTGCGAGGTGCTTGTTGCTAATCCAGGAGGGGACTAAGCCTTGCTTTAAATCCTCCAGATTACTGCAGCCCTTGCCCAGTAACCACGCCCCGTATAGCACACAAGCTTCGTTCTGCGCAGCCTGATCGGACGCATTCCGATCCTCCCTGATGAGAGCATTTACCGTTCTAGCGTGTTTCTCCAGCTCAGCTACAATCTCTTTTAAGTGTAGTGTCATGGCCTGGTCCTCATGTAACTCAGAGCCCACTACCTTATTCTCATCAGTCAGTATCTTTCTCAACTGTGTTTTTAAACCATTAATCTGGGTTTGCAGCTCCACGTCATCCAGTGTGTTGATGACGGAAGTTCCTGTATTAAAAGCTGTGAAAATATCATTTACTGCACCCCTTCTTTGCCTCCCTATTTTGTCCAAGACCTCATGTGGTGTAGTGTACAATTCGGCTCTGTCGACATCGACAAAGTCGAATTCGTAAAACTGTTTAAACATGTTTGTTAACAGGACCTGGTATAATTGCTCCGTTTCCTTGGGGCACCACGCTGGCAGTCTTACCTCGGTGAGATTTAAAATCACCGAAGCCACCACGTAGTGGACCCCTTGGTACAGTATCTGACCTGTGGGTACCAATACCAATCCGTTCCCGGGTCCCTTTGTCGTGGTGGGGCACCCTTCCTTGAGGGCTTTAGCTACCAGAACTGTGGGCAGGGGCTTGCGGGGTCGGGTGATGAGCTCTGTGGCATTTACTGGGATCTGTGAGTATGGGACTCCGCACGCCCGTGAGCTGACGTCCCACCTCATTCCTTGTCCAGCATCCTGCCACTGTCTTTGGAAAAAGATGGAGACGCCTGTGGGGCAAGCGCGTTCTGAACCTCACATACAGATGTAGATCCCTCATCTGGTTCCCGCCATTTGTCCCAACAGACACTCAACCCCCTGTGAGTTCCCGTTATTGTCCGATGGGTGTTATTACCCAATCTTTCCCATTCCACGGTCGAGTTCTTCATGGTGCTGCTCAACTTGCGCAGCCACCACCAGCGGTCCAAAGGTACATGTTCGTTGCAAACAAGGCAAATCTTCCTGCCCACGGTGACGCTGATCATGGGTGCAATGATCCGCACCCTGGGGCACATCAGAGACGTTTCTCTGTATGCAAACCCCGTCTGGCTGGAGTATTCAGAAGAGTTCGACCCCAGCCAGCCTGGCCATCTCATAAACATAGAAACATAGAGATAGGAACAGGAGTAGGCCATTCGGCCCTTCGAGCCTGCTCCGCCATTCAATGAGATCATGGCTGATCTTCGTCTGAGATCATAGCTGATCTTACCAGTTCAGTACCCCGTCCCCGCCTTTTCTCCGTAACCCTTAATCCCCTTAGCCTTCAGAAATATATCCAATTCTCTCTTGAAAATATTTATTGAATTAGCCTTCACAGCCCTCTGTGGCAGGGAATTCCATAGGCTCACCACTCTTTGAGTGAAGAAATTCTTCCTCATCTCTGTTTTAAATGATTTGCCCGCTATTTTTAGACTGTGGCCCCTGGTTCTGTGCTCCCCGGCCATTGGAAACATTCTCTCTGAATTCAGCCTGTCCAGGCCTGCCATAATTTTATATGTTTCGATGAGATCCCCTCTCAATCTTCTAAACTCCAGTGAGTACAAGCCCAAACTATTTAATCTCTCTTCGTAGGTCATTCCCGCCATTCCAGGTATCAGCCTGGTGAATCGCCGTTGCACTCTTTCCATGGCAAGAACATCCTTCCGCAGATGGGGCGACCAAAACTGTACACAATACTCCAGATGCGGTCTCACCAGCACCTTGTACAGCTGTAGTAAGGTATCCCTATTCCTATACTCGAACCCCCTTGATATGAAGGCCAACATACCATTTGCCTTCTTAATCGCCTGTTGCACCTGCATGCTCTCCTTCAGTGACTGGTGCACAAGAACACCCAGGTCCCTCTGTACTTCCCCATCTCCCAATCTATTGCCATTTAGATAATAATCTACCCTCCTGTTTTTACCCCCAAAGTGGATAACCTCGCATTTATCCACATTATAGTGCATCTGCCACGTATCCGCCCATTCCCCCAACCTGTCCAAATCGCACTGTAGCCTCCTGACATCCTCATCAGAGCCCACCCCTCCTCCTAGTTTAGTGTCGTCAGCGAATTTGGAAATATTGCATCCAATTCCCTGATCCAGATCATTTATATATATTGTGAACAGCTGGGGTCCCAGGACAGATCCTTGCGGCACCCCGCTGGTCACTGCCTGCCACTCCGAAAACGGAGTAGGCAGCAGTCTCTTCAGCGTCCCGTGAGCCGGTTCCGTCAGTTGCGATGGGGCCTCTATTTCCAGAGCACCCGTAGATGGTGGAGTCCTTGGTGAGGCACCGATAGGCCCAGCTCCATCCGACCATCATGAACGCGACGAGGATCCCTCTCATCTTTACTGGCTTCTGCAACAAATCAAACAATATAGCCAGGCTCCCGAGAGATTCTGGCTTAGGTGATGGCATGATCGGGTCTTTCGACCTCGATCCCAAAACACACACATACTGGGCAGATTTAAAACTACTTAAACTCTAATCATTTTAATATTTACACACCTTAAACTTAAACTTAAAGTAAACTTATGTACAGCGCCGCCCATCCCCGGGCGGCTTGCCTAATCCCTGATCGGACTGCAGCTTGCCACTCCCTGTGGCGGGGCTGCAGTGACCTGTGGCTCTGGACTGCAGCTCGCCGCTCCCTGTGGCGGGGCTGCAGTGACCTGGGGTTCTGGTTCCCCGCAGCCTTTTGCTGCTAAACGGGGACTGTGTTTTTTTCATGGACTTCTGAAGTCGGCGTTTGCTGGAAGTGGGGGAATCGGGCCAAGGTTTTACAGGCTGAGGCGTTCGAGTCGACCTGCGAAAAGGTACTTTGGGCGTGGCTCCCTTGGCGAGTGGACCTTCGGGTGGGGCCTTAGCTCTCACAGCCCGTGGCTCTTCCACGACTGTAGGCTTTGGCTCCCTTCCCTCAGGCTCCGCCCCTTTGGGATTTGGGCAGGCTCCCTCGGCGAGTGGACCTTCGGGCGGGACTTCAGCTCTCACAGCCCGTGGCTCTTCCACGACTGTGGGCTTCGGCTCCCTCCCCTCAGGCTCCGCCCCTTCGGGAATTGGGTCTGTGGCAGATGGCTCCTCCTCACCTGTCCCTACAGGTGGAGAATCTCTGCCCCCAATTTCTACCTCCCCCACGCTCGAGTCGAGGGCGGGATCTCCGTCCTCCGACTCTACCTCTTCCCGAATCGTGTCGAGGGCGGGACCTTGTTGTTCGGGCCCCTCCTCGTCCGAGTCCCAGGCCATCGGAGAAGGCTCCCCCCAGGTGGGCGGGACCTCTTCTCCTTCCAAGCAGGCTACAACGCCAGCTTGTGTGGTCTGTGACTCATCGCGCGCCTCAGGCTGAGGATCTTTATCCCCAGGCCTGGCTTCGGTTGCTGATGCTCTTGCACCTGGTTTAAACAGTTTGCACTGGTTGATGTGAAACCATTTAGTGCGCCGGGGCAACTTCACTGCATATACCATGGGGCTGGTTTTGCCTACAATTTTGTAGGGTCCCCGGTACAGTGGTTCTGAACTCCCCACTCGGGCAGAGTCTCCTACCATGATCTTATCTCCTACTTCCCACTCCTGGGCTCCGGTGGCGGGGATCGATAGATCTTGTACCGATTCCCGCCTGGCATTATCTATGGCTCTCTCACCGGCGCGGATGGTCAGACCCAGGAATTCCACTTCCTGCTGGCCGATCCGTGCCTTCTTTGGGTTTACTTTGAAACCCTTTCTTCCTAACAGCTCCAATAACTCGGCCAATAGTGGGCCATGCTCCTCTCTTGAGTCTATGAACAGGAGCAGGTCGTCCACATACTGCACTAGCTGATTGGGCTGGCTGAACTCTTTTAAACTCCCTGCCATGCATTGATGGAATATGCTGGGGCTGTTGTGGAAACCCTGTGGCAAGCAGTTCCAGGTGTACTGTTGCCCTTTAAACGTAAAGGCGAACTTGTACTGATCCTCCCTCCGTAAAGGGATGGACCAAAACCCATTAGAAATATCCAGTACCGTGAACGTGGTCGCGGAGGCTGGAATACTCCCTATCAGGTCGGCAACTGCTGCTACTGTTGGCGCGCAGGCTGGGATGTTGCTATTGAGGACTCTGTAGTCCACCGTGGCTCTCCAGGAATCGTCTGGTTTCCTCACCGGCCATAACGGAGAGTTTACATGGGTGGCTATCGGTCTCAACACGCCCTGCTGCACCAGTGAAGATATTGCTGTCTCCATGTCAGGCTCCGCTTCCCTGGGGAAGTTGTACTGTTTTTGGGGTCGGGCCATGGGGTCCCCGTCTACGCTAACCTCAAACCCGGTGGCCCTCCCGCAATCCTGTTTGTGAGTGGCAAACGTCGCCAGGTAGTCGCACACAAATGCCTGCAAATCTTGTGGGACACCCGTGACCATGGGCTCGAGGTCGTAGCCCTCTTTTGGCTTCACGGTACACAGGGTCCCCCTTTCTCCTTCCCCTGGGATGACGACTACCTGTCCTGGCTCACCCTTACCCGCTCCCCAAAGACAATGGTTTCTTAGGTCCACGAGGATCCCGTGTTTGACCAAGAAATCGGACCCGAGGATCCCTTTCCCATTCTCCACCTCCCACTTCATCAGTATACACCTCCACTTGGTGCGGAGTGGTCCTAAATGAATGGAGAGGGGAATGGAATGTGCGCCAGCCTGTTCCTTGCCTGTGAAACCCGACAGAATATATGGAACCCCGGTGGACAGAGGCAAGGTGGCGGGGTTATCTGTGTGGACCACGGTGCACGATGCCCCCGTATCCAACAAATAGGTCCCCTTTACCTCCTGTACTTCCATCTCCATGAGGGGTCGCCTCCATATATCATATCGCAGCGCACACAAGTAAACGGGCTGTGCCGGCTCTAGTCATTTGGGCACAGCGATCGGAGTTTCGGGAGCGACAAGGCCGGTGGTAACAGCTATATTCCCCTGCGAGATCATCAGAGACCGCATTGTCTCTAAAATCGATTCAATCGCAGCGGGATTCATAACCGCACCAGCTCCCTGTGCTGGGGCAGGAGCTACGGCTTGGGTTTGGGCTGGTGCTGGGGCAGCGGTCTGGGCTTGGGCTTGAGCTGCGGAAAATCTCCCTTTATTATCCTTCCACGGATTTCTACAGTCCTTGCGCCAATGTCCATCCTTCCCACACCCGTAGCAATTGAGTTTGGCTTGGACAGGGTGATTCCCCTCCTGACGCCACTCCTGCTTGCTTGGGGCTGCGGGTTTTGCCTCATGCACCTTTCCCTTCTGGGGAGGTGTTTCCTGACCTCTGCAATTCTTAAACGCTACATTTAACTGACGGAGTACCGTCTCTTCCTTGACACTGGGACCTTGGGGATCAAACCATGACCTGGCTAGGGCCCGTATCTCTGGCAAACTGTTGGTGACGAAGCAACGGAGCCAATGAACCTGCTGTTCGTTGCTCATTAAAGCCCATTCAGGCATACCCGGACAGCTGCGTCGATATACTGGCCACAGCCTTTCTGCGAAAACCCGTGGGGGTTCTCCAGATAGCTACACGGTCCCTTCTACACGGTCAAACGAACTACCGTCGTCCACTCCCATTACTTCTAAAACTTCCTCCCTGAGATCCGCATACCCTTGCCGTCCCCTTTTACCATCCTCTGAGAGGCACTGAAGGATTGTGGGATCCAGGGAGAA
Organism: Somniosus microcephalus; assembly: GCF_052327205.1. Taxonomy (NCBI): domain Eukaryota; kingdom Metazoa; phylum Chordata; class Chondrichthyes; order Squaliformes; family Somniosidae; genus Somniosus; species Somniosus microcephalus. The sequence continues at coordinate 145,538,952 of NC_140999.1, forward strand.
AAGCAACAGTTTGACCTGTTCCTGTTCATCGCAGTCATTGATGGCTGCTGTTTCCTCTGTCTCCCTGAAGTGAATCGAGGAATCTCCCTTTACTGTGAATCGTGTGAGGTGGCTCACCATGGACCTTAATTGCGGGCCAGCATAGGGTTCTGGTGGGGTCCGATACTACCATCGACAGTGTTGGGACCGAACCTCTGGTGCCGAGTGGGACACATCAGTGCCGGTCCCTGCTTTTCGACCAGTGGTTCTTCAACACACTCCACCTCGGCTACCTCCTCTTTTGCTACCCCCTCCTTTTCCGACCAAGTCTCACTATAGCTCGGCGGAGCTGAGGGCTCGGTGGCTGGTACCACAATTACCTCAGCTGGAATCGGCTGTTTAGATTCCTTTAAAAAGTCCATGTAACTGGCTTTCGGGCTGACGAGACACACCATGCCTCTTGCCTTAACCAGGGCCGTTCTTAGGTCCTCTATGGTCTTTTGGCAGGGTCCGTGGTCTGTGCTCTCAAACCCGTGCTCGAGGGCTAGCTTGTAAGCTGCCTTAACCTCCACTATTCTCTCCTCCTGCGCTCTTAGCTGTTGTGCGAGGCGGGCGCTTTTCTCCCGTATCCTCGTTTCATTGATCTTTGCCTCAGTAACCTGGCACTCCAGGTACTCTATCCTAGCCTGATGTTGATTAGCTACCACTTGGTGTTTCTGATTCAGCGCGTGAAGCGCTGTGATGAGTTTTTCCCCACCCATGGCCTTTTCCTCTATCTCTGCTGCCTGGGTTGTGATCTTGGCTGCCTGTGCTGCAACGACCCAGTCTAATATCTGGACCTGCTTCTTGTAACAGATCAGCCACACTGCCTTTTCCACTAACTTCTTATGCTCTTTGCTCTCTGTCCACCTGATGGCTGCGTCCACCGGGCGCCCATCCAGCAAGAGATCGGAAATCCACTGTTTAGTGAGATTTACCTTGCCAAAGACGTAATCCGCTATCCTCTCATCCATTGCATTTTGACCATTCAAACTTGGATCTACTACATTGCAATCCTGCTGCCAGAGTCCTGCCGCGGTCGCCATTTTCTGTAAGGGGTTTTCCTCGAGAGGTTTCCCTGAGGTTTCTCTCTCTAGAAGCCTCTCTCTCTTGCACAGTAAACCTTGAGTGGTTCGACCCACTCGCCCCTTAGATTCTGTACTCTGGACTTAGGCGCAGGAACTACAATGTAGAGAAAACTCGTGTAGACCAAGTTTGATGAAACAAAATGAAATTTTATTGCATAAGGAAAATTATCAAATCAAATGCAAGCCAATAAGGGAGTACATGGGAGGGAAAAACACACAAACAAATCATAACAACACAGTACTACCTAAAGCAAATACAGGCATCTTATACTCGACAAAGATCATCATGAAATAAGGAAACACACGGAACATCGAGGGACAACAACTCATGTTAATTGTACCCTTAAATCCACCCCCTTATTAAACCTATCTAGATCTGATTGTGAAGGGCCAGAAACATGCTCACCAATCCCGCTAGGAAATGCACGGTTTTGAAATCGAGTCTGTGTTTGGTCCTTTCAGGCATCTCGTCTCCACGTGGATCGTGGAGCCCCTGCGAGCTGCGCCACACCTCTCTCCTGAGGTGAGAGTCGGGGCGGCTGGACACCGGTGGGCATGGATGTCGGCGGGGTCGAGGATCGTGGGCTCGACCCTGGTTAGAGGAGCCTTGGGCTGGCTCCCATCGCTTCTTCAGGTTCCTTTCCTCTCGTCTCCCGAGCCGGGGTGGCTGGAAGGTTTCTTCGCTTGGGACCTTTATTTTTTTGTTTCTTCTCCCAAGCTGGGTCGATGGCCTCTTGTTCCGGCAATGGCCCGGGGATGGTCGATGATCTCCCGATGTGTTTCCCCGGGGCGGAACGCCGGTTTCGAGACGGCCTTCTCGATGTTGGCTTTCTTCTTCCTCCTGCGAGTGCCTCTTTCTTTTTCTGGGTGTCCGGATTCAAACTGTGTGTCTGAGCTCAAGCTGCAGGCTTGCAACTGTCTGCGTTTCAACTTGCTTTGGCCTCTCTCCCAACTGCTGAAAAGTCTCTCCAGATATACCTTTCTTCCAGAGGCTTCACTTCCCGCCCAAAATCAGGTTAGTCTTTGTTTTATTTCTGGCGGGCTGCGAGCACAGTGGGGTAGCCATTATATTTTAAAATGTCTTAAACGGCTGGTAACAGGCCCATCTCTGGTTTGGAATTACCTCCATTTTTTTTAATGGCCTGCTGATCTCGTTATCTAGTCCTGGGTGCTGTTCTCATGAATATGAAATTGTCCCCTTTTGTCTGGGGCAACATCTTGATGGCCTCTGTCTCCAGGCCGATCTTGACTAGATCTGCATCTAATGCATATGCATACCTGTGGGTCTGGTTTCGTTCTCTCAGAAACGGCTTCCAGAACTTACTGTGGGTTGAATCCACAAATCTGTCTGAGGTTGCGCAGGAACCATTTTAAAGTGTCCCAATAAGCTGGTCACATGGTATGGTGGCCATTTTGTATGCCCCTTTTTCTGGGCTTCTTTTAAAACAGTCTTTAAAATCACGGCCTCTTCTGCCATTTGACCCCTATTAATATAAAATCCAATTTTGTGAATCCTACACACTCCATATTTAGTTTTCTATTCAGCGTTATTGTTAGCCCAAATTCCCAGTAAAAAAACTAATTAAAAAAATTAACAATATATAATGGGCCTGAATTTGTGGTCGGAGGTTTCCCGCGGGGAATTGCCTCCGATCTGCAAATAAAATCCAGGCCTACCTGGAGCCTCGGGATCCACGGAGACTCGTGCTCCTGGGCCCCTACGGGAATGCCTGGGTCGAGGCCCACGTATCCCAGGGGTGCACGTGGTTCGCAAGCGCCCCTGGATTCACGTGGGCTAGGCCAACCAATACAAGATGGGGATCCTCATTCATGCTTATGGGGATTCCATTTTCATACGGAATCCCCATAAGTATGAATGGGGATCACATAAAAAACACATTTACATACCAAATACATTTTTAAAAATTACATGTTTAAAATTAATTGAAATACCATTTAATTAAACATTTAAAGCAAAAATGTAATTTTTTGAAAAATAATGTAAACATTTTAAAGGGGCAAAAATAACCGTAACTTATTTTACAAGTGTCTTAACGTTTAAATAATTTTTAAAATTATTTTTATATTCATTTAAACTGTTACGCTGGTAAAAACAGACCTTACGTCTGCTTTTACCAGGCGTAAGAACTTCACGGGAATTCGCTGGACAGTAGTTGGGCAAATAGCCCAACTCTCCACCCGCAAATGCCCTTTTCCCAGGGATAGCTATGATCTGTCAAGAAGATTCTTGACAGATGGCAAGTTCCAGGTTTTCGTGCACACCACGTGCGCACCCGTAGGCTCCGGAAAATATGGGTTAATAATTTTTGAAACATCTACAAAAACAGCTATGGCATACATTCGCTTATATTCTCACCTTTATATTCAATCTGCAAATACCTGGTTTGGAATGTTTGATGCTGACTACTTAAAAATATTCCTTTACACAGCACTGACATCGTCAACTTAAAGAGCATGAAATTCATAATTGTTTTTCTTTAACTATATATAGCTGTTTCCTTACCTGGTACAAGTTGGAACCGTTAGCTTTGGCTATTTTCATAATTGCCAAAATGGGGATCCAAATAACACAGAAGAGAAATACACACCAGCCAATCACTAGTGCCCACATTGGGTACTCAAGACCTCCGTAGTGTGGTGGGTCAAGTGTTATCAAAGACCAGATTAAGATTCCCTGTTTGAAATTATTCCACAAAGATCAGAAACAGAATGAGATAGAGTTTGTGCAGTTTGTTTTATTAAGCTTAAATCACTAAAAAACATAGGGGGAGAAATTCAGTATCGCCCCGTTTGGGGCGCGATTATCGTCCGGGCGCAAAGTTTAGCGCCTGACGCTAATTATTGCCTCCGACTGCAACCTTGGCTTTTATTGCCCCTGAATTGGAACACTAAATCAGGCACTGCACACCTGTCTTAAGGCGCAAAGGCCGAGGAGCGAGGCACTAACTCAGAGCTGGCAAAGCTCATGTGATGTCAATCAGCAATGGAACACAGACATACTGTTGCCGGCCAGTTCTTAAAGGGGATTGGGTCGATCTTGCTCTCCATCCACATCCTGCTCATTGCAGCCTTGAATCTAGGCCTGGAGAGACTTGTACATCAAATCTGTCGGAAAGAATAATGGAGATGATCAGGAAGGACAGGCAGGAAGGAAGGGGAGGCGGGGTGGCTATGTTAATAAAGGAAGGAATCAATGTAATACAGAGAAATGATATTGGGTCAAAAGATCAGGATAATGAAACAGTTTGGGTGGAGGTAAGGAATAATAAGGGGAAAAAAACACTAGTGGGCGTAGTCTATAGGCCTCCGAACAGTGGCAAATCTGTTGGACGGAGTATCAATCAGGAAATAGTTGAGGCTTGTAATAAGGGAACATCTATAATTATGGGGGATTTTAACTCTCATATTAATTGGACAAATCAAATTGGGCAGGGCTGCCTTGAGGATGAGTTCATTGAATGTATTAGGGATGGGTTTCTTGAGCAGTATGTAACTGAACCGACCAGGGGGCAAGCAACCTTAGATCTGGTCCTGTGTAACGAGACGGGATTAATTAAAAATGTCCTAGTAAAGGATCCCCTTGGAATGAGTGACCATAACATGGTTGAATTCCATATTCAATTAGAGGGTGAGAAGGTTGGATCTCAAACAAACATGCTAAGCTTGAATAAAGGAGACTATGAAGGTATGAGAGCGGAATTGAGTAGAGTGGATTGGGAAAATAGGTTAAAGGGTAAGACGATACATGATCAGTGGTGTACATTTAAGGAGTTATTTTACAACTTCCAAAAAATATATATTCCACTGAGAAGAAAAGGGTGTAAAAGAAAAGGCAGCCATCCGTGGCGATGTAAAGAAATTAAGGATAGTATTCGACTAAAAACAAGGGCATATAAGGTAGCCAAATCTAGTGGGAGGATAGAGGATTGGGAAAACTTTAAAAGACAGCAAAAAATAACAAAAAGATTGATTAAGAAAGGGAAGATAGATTATGAAAGTAAATTAGCAAAAAATATAAAAACAGATAGTAAGAGTTTTTATAGTTATATAAAAAGAAAAAGGGTGGCTAAAGTAAATGTTGGTCCCTTAGAGGATGAGACCGGGAAATTAATGGTGGGAAATATGGAGATGGCAAAAACACTGAATGAATATTTTACATCAGTCTTTACAGTAGAAGACACTAAGAATATCCCAACACTGGACAAACAGGGGGCTATGGGGGGGGGGAGGAGCTAAACACGATCAAAATCACTAAGGAAGTGGTACTCGGTAAAATAATGGGACTCAAGGCGGATAAATCACCTGGACCTGATGGCTTACATCCTAGGGTCTTGAGGGAAGTGGCGGTAGGAATTGTGGATGCATTGGTAATAATTTTCCAAAACTCCCTGGACTCGGCAAAGGTCCCGGCAGACTGGAAAACTGCTAATGTAACACCCTTATTTAAAAAGGGCAGTAGACAGAAGGCTGGAAACTATAGACCGGTTAGCCTAACATCTGTGGCAGGTAAAATTTTGGAGTCCATTATTAAGGAGACAGTAACAGGACATTTGGATAATCATAATTTAATAGGACAAAGTCAGCATGGTTTTATGAAGGGGAAGTCATGTTTGACAAATTTGCTGGAGTTCTTTGAGGAAGTAACGTATAGGGTGGATAAAGGGGAACCAGTGGACGTAGTGTATTTAGACTTCCAAAAGGCATTTGACAAGGTGCCACACAAAAGATTATTGCTTAAGATAAAAAATCACGGGATTGGGGGTAATATTCTGGCATGGATAGAGGATTGGCTATCTAACAGAAGGCAGAGAGTTGGGATAAATGGTTCATTCTCAGACTGGCAATCAGTAACTAGTGGTGTTCCGCAGGGGTCAGTGCTGGGTCCCCAACTCTTTACAATCTATAGTAACGATTTGGAGGAGGGGACCGAGTGTAACATATCAAAATTTGCAGATGATACTAAGATGGGAGGGAAAGTAGTGAGTGAGGAGGACATAAAAAACCTGCAAGGGGACATCGACAGGCTAAGTAAGTGGGCAGAGATTTGGCAGATGGAATACAATACTGGAAAGTGTGAGGTTATGCACTTTGGCAGGAAAAATCGTAGAGCAAGTTATTATCTTAATGGCAAGAAACTGGAAAGTACTGAAGTACAAAGGGATCTGGAGGTCCTGGTGCATGAAACTCAAAAGGTTAGTATGCAGGTGCAGCAAGTGATTAAGAAGGCCAATGGAATGTTGGCTTTCATTGCTAGGGGGATAGAATATAAAAATAGGGAGGTATTGCTTCAGTTGTACAAGGTATTGGTGAGACCGCACCTGGAATACTGCGTACAGTTTTGGTGTCCATACTTAAGAAAGGACATACTTGCTCTCGAGTCAGTACAAAGGAAGGTTCACTCGGGGATGAGGGGATGGACATATGAGGAGAGGTTGAGTAGATTGGGACTCTACTCATTGGAGTTCAGAAGAATGAGAGGCGATCTTATTGAAACATATAAGATTGTGAAGGGGTTGGATCGGGTGGATGCGGGGAAGATGTTCCCGATGATGGGTGAAACTAGAACTTGGGGGCATAGTCTTAGAATAAGGGGCTGCTCTTTCAAAACTGAGATGAGGAGGAACTACTTCACTCAGAGGGTGGTAGGTCCATGGAATATGCTGCCCCAAAAAGCTGTAGAAGCTACATCATTACATAAATTTAAAACAGAAATAGACAGTTTCCTAGAAGTAAAGGGAATTAAGGGTTACGGGGAGCGGGCAGGAATTTGGACATGAGTCTAGGTTCGGATCGGTCATGGCCCTGTGGGTAGCGGAGCGGGCCCAGGGGCCGTGTAGCCTGATCCTGCTCCTATTTCGCGTGTCTAATTCTGTTAGATTCAGGAGATGGTTCTGTGATAGTGGATTGACGGTTAGGATCAGATCAGCCATGATCTTATTGAATGGCGGAGCAGGCTCGAGGGGCCGATTGGCCTACTCCTGCTCCTATTTCTTATGTTCTTATGTTCTTAGAGTGCAGTCCCCATAGTCTCTTCTAAATCGATACAAGGAAGATCAAATAAAAAAGAACCTACAAAGTTCTGCTCAGTGCCCAAAACTCCTCAACACAGCTTTGAATATCTCCTGCAGTCTCTCTCTCTCACTCAGAATGCGCGGTGAAAATATTTCGCAGACAAAAAAAGGCAGGAACCGGTCGCCTTTAAATAGCGCTCCCTCAGTCCCTTCCCGACTGCAGAATGCTCCCTCAACCTGTCGTTGCTAGCGGCAGATGGTAAGATAGGGGGCGCCACTCAATATCCGACACGATGGGCCGAAGGGCCTCTTTCTGTGCTGTAAAACTCTATGGGCTAGATTTTCAGTTGCTTGCGCCAGCAGTTAGCGCCTTAAGAGAAGTGATTTTCGGGCGCTATGCGTGTAGCGCCTGGGCGCAGCGCAGTTTGCGCCCCGCCCCAAATTAAGTTGCCCGTTAGCGCCGGCGCAAAGTTTAGCGGCCGCCCGGATGCGCGCGCAGAAAATGACGTCACATCCTCGTGCAACGCCCTTTGGCCGCCCGAATCCAAACTTCAGTCGGACCGCCCCATTGTGCGCCTGGCGTCCAGAGCGTTTGTAAAATGGAACGCTACACACCCTGGGGAGTGCAAATTAAAGGGCACTCGTACAAAAGGCACTCTGCATGTGTTGTGTGGAAGTAAGCTGTGTGTTGTTCTGAACGGTCTGTTTCTCCTCCTCCTCCTCCTCCTCCTCCTCCTCCTCCTCCTCCTCCTCCTCCTCGTCTTTGCATTTGAAAAAAATACATGCACCCTTCCCCTTTAAGAGCTCACTGGCACCAGAGTGTCTGCCGTGCGCTGCGCCCGAGCTCGGGTGTTGCGCTCTCCACCGCCGGCTTAGCGCCTAAAGATACTAGTGGAACGCCTCTTTTAGCGCTCCACCAACCTCTTAGGGCGAAGCCACTGAATTTCCGGCAACGGGGCGCTACTTTGGGGCGGGCGATAACTTCGGGCGGGCGCTAAGCTTAGCGCCCCAAAACTGTCTATACTGAAAATCTAGCCCACTATCCGGTCCGGGGCGCTACCAGGGCACTGCACATTCGACTGACGTCATGATCTGCAGGCGCAGGAGATCATGGCGGTAGTATTTAGCGCTGCTGCAAAATGTCTAGTCAATTTCGTGAGCGGCGCAAACATCGCCACGCACAGGCGCTAGTTGCTTTGCATTACATTAGTGCCCTCTTAAGGCGCTAACGGGAGGCGCAAACCAACCGAATTTTCCCCCATAATCTTTACTTACTGTTATCAAGCAAGGAGAAATGAAAAACCAACACATTCTCCACCACATCCGGAAGAGCCAACTCCTTTTACCAATCATCATCTCAATGTCCCTTATGAATCTGTTTCCCCCTGTGAATAACAAGAAAGCAACGATAGAAAATCACTTTTTATCATTTCTTCCAGGTAGCTTGTTTGCTGTGGTTGTGCATCTTAATCTGTATGGCACAAATTTACATGCAACAAGACAGTTACTCAATGGGCCAGATTTTGCTAAAAAAATAATGGCATCTGAAGAACGCATGCCGTTATTAATGCGCAAATCGGCCAGTAATTTGTAGCGAGGAAGTGGTACCCTGTGAATTGCGAATCGCCACAAGTTACTGGATGATTTCCGGCGCTTCTTTAGCTTTGCGAAAACGGCATCTCATGCTTAACCATCCCGTGATTTTCATGAAGTTGTTGCATTTGCATATTAATTGCCCATTAAATGCGCCACAGAAAGTTAAGTCTTGTAATTAACAGCATAAGTACCCTTTTAATGACATGATCATTGTTAATGGTGTCCAATTAACCTCTCTTGCCCAGAAAGTAAACAATTTTGTCTGGAATCTCATTCCTTCAGGCTGTGAATTGTAGGAGACTCTAAAAATGACAAATTTTACAATTTTACATTTTTTCTGATTTTAATGTTATTTTTTTCCCTCTTAATCCTATCTCTTTCCCTCTCTTTATTTTTCTCTCTCTGTACCTGATTTGATATTGAATTCATCCACTCTAATTGACCCTCCTTCTCAGTCCTTCCTCTGTTTTCTTCTCAATCCTTTAATCTCATTGTTTGTTTCGTTGTTCATTGAGGTCAAAAATGCCCTGTTGCCCTCACTGCGCTGTTATTAGCTCACACTAACAGCAACTTTGTGGGCAAAAACATTTCAAAACCTAAATGCGCACGGACAAGTCCAACTAATGGGGCACGCCGCGAGATGCCCCGCTCCAGCAAAATCTGGTCCATAATTTCAGACAGTATGTGCAAATTAACACCTGTCAGTCACCAATCTTATTTACCCTATCCATTTGTTTTGTCCACCTCTGAAGAGGTGAAAAAGCATTCTTTTGCATTTAAGGATGTTATTTATCTTTAATGGTATTGCATCATATTTACCATAGATCCAGAATATACCGAAGAGTTCCAGCGTAGCAATTAGAAGTAGTCAAATCAGTAGTGAAATGATCAATTAATTGCACCCAGTAAATTCCAGCCTAGAAAGATAATATTTGCAAAAATACTAAGAAAATCATACTATTCAAAATATTGTAAATTGCCGACAGTCACTTTTACTCAACTTCAAATCAGCTAGTTTTCATTGGGCTACACTGTAGCATCTTTTGACACATTCTGTTTCAGTAATGTCATGCCTTAATTACAGTTTCAAATTATTTTGCTGCAATTTTCCTTTGATATACAACGGAGCAATAATAAATCTCAAAAATGTAACTAGATTGCCTCATTATTTAAGTCCATGTTCATCACCAACACAGGCCATTTGCTCTAGTGTCAAGCTCCAGTTACTCCATCCCACTACAGATACAGTTGGTAGAGAAAATCTCAAATTGTCAGACACTGATGGAGAGCTGTTAATATTTGAGACATCTATGCATTCAATAACTGAAAGAATCAGCTATTCAAATGGATTTAACCTAAAGAATTCATCATGTAACTGTACACCTTTATCTTGGCGCTAATATCCTTTGAAAGATAACCTAGATCATTTCTATTTTAGATTTATTTGCAAATCGGAAATAATTAAAGTACAATTATATAAAATATTACTTTTATAAAAGGTATTAAAATTATTTCTATTTTAGGTGCAACATTTACTGTGTGGCATGGAATTTGGTACAACCTGGACAATAAGAACTTGTACTCACACCCATCTTGGTTTCCAAGATTCACTGCATGAACAAAGCCATGAGGTACATCTATAAATGTCAATTAGTTTTTTTATATATGCATAGATAAGGTTGGCATTGCTTATTTAAATATGTAGGGCATCTTTATTGAACTGTGTAAATATTCCTGTTGATTTCCTATTAGGAATTTTCTGCACTTAGTCAATATTCTGTATCCTAAGCTCTACAAACACTACAGGGCAGAAATTACTGTTGATGATGTTGCTATGTGAATACTTAGGCCTAGAAATTCAGTGCCCTTAGCACCGATTTTGCGGCGCTAGAGGGCCTAGCGCTGCAATTGGCGCCGGTTCCTAAATTGCCTGGGGCCCTTCCGCGGCGGTAGACCGGTAGCGCTGCGCCGGCACCGATGACGTCATCGGAGTGCGCAGCGTCCCGGTTGCCGTGGTAACCCGGCCCCAAGCCGAAATTCAGTTGCGGCCGCCTCGCCAGTGGCAGCCGCAACTAAGACTCCGGCAAACGAGTGTTGCCGGAGTCTGCGCCGGCGCTTTAAGGAGGCGCGGCGGCTGGCCGCTTTCCCGCCAGCCGCCTGCCCGCAGCTCCCTCCCTGGACTTCTCCCCCCCCCCCGGAACAGATGCAAGCCCGGCACTTGTCCGAGGTGCCGGGCTCATTTTTGCAGAGATTTGCGCGGGCCGCGGCCGGGTGCAGGCAGCTCCTCCTTAACGGAAGGAGGAGGCCTGCACTTCCCGAGCCTGCCGCACCGCAGCGGGCGCCGCAGCGCCGGAATAGTGCCGCAATGCGGCGCGTTGCGCCAGTTTTCAGGCGCTAAAACCCTTCAGTAGCGCCGGCAGCCGTTTGGGCGCGGCGCTACTGAATTTTTGGCGCGCGCAAAGGGACTTAGCGCCGGCGCTAACTTCCGGCGCTAAAGCCCTGGCGCAGCGCAAACTCAATTTCTAGGCCTTAACCTCTATTAAATTAACAGAAAAAAATTGAAGGTAGCACATTAGCTGTTTGTACAATAACAATAACTTTCTGTTCATATCAGATGCACATTTAAGGATTTCTGGACATTGGGGGAGAGACACTTATTTCAGCTGATCTCAGAGGAACCTGGAGTGGATCTCTGTAAACTGTTTGTTGCCTCGCAGATATATTACCACATTTTAGTTATGTAAACAAACTCGTAGAAATCAAACTGAGACAGATTAATACAAACAACTATCAAAAGTACTGCAGAGAAATGGAACCAGAGCTGATAGAAAACCTTGCTACATCTAGTAGTCGAATAATGTACTCCCAAATAAGTCACCTGTTTTAGTTTTTGTTTTAACTCTCCAAAACACTCATCTGCTCTATTCATTGACTCTTAAGAAGGTCACAGAATGGATAGCTGTACTAATCACCAAATCCCCCACCATCGACCAGAAACTTAACTGGACCAGCCACATAAATACTGTGGCTACAAGAGCGGTTCAGAGGCTGGGTATTCTGTGGTGAGTGACTCTCCTCCGGACTCTGCAAAGTCTTTCCACCATCTACAAGGCACAAGTGTAGGTGGTGGTGTGGGGTGGCGTGTACACCCAGTCAGTTATGCCTCTGACTGTTTATGAGCGGTTCGAATCACTCCCACGCCCCTGGGTTCTAGACACCAGACTTAGGTACAGGCGGCGATACAGAAAAGACTCGAGTAGACAGGTGGTTTGGATGCGAGAAAACCAAGATTTTATTGAACAGAAAATAACACAATCTTACGAGAAGTTACTAGTATAAAAATTACAGGCAAATACAAATAACTATACTTATACAGGGAATGGGGAACACACGGCACATCGAGGGAAAACAAACTATCTTAACAATCCCCTTATCCTTATCCCACCTCCTATACCTAACTAGATTAAGCTATGAAGGGCCAGAATTCATGCTCACCAATCCAAAGATAAAAGCCAACTGTTAACGAGTACGAGTTTTGAAGTCTGGTTTCTGGTCCTTCTAGGTACCCCGGCGCCACGTGGTCTTCAGGGGTGCGGTGCTGGGTCAGCTACTGCGACATACCTTCTCCCCTCCGCTACCATCATCGTCTCATCTCGATGGGTTCTCCTCTTCTTCTCCCTCGGGCGGTCGGCGGCGGTAACGTTATATTTATCGGACAGTCATCAGTCGTTACCGTTTAGATTTTACTAGCCATGCATCAAATGCCTGTATATTCGTTGTGGCATAGACACTTGCATTATCGCATTGTTCAGCAAGGTGTTTGTCTTCACCGTCCTCAAGGACTTTCTTCCCCAAGCGTCAGCTTATAACTAGGCGCTTGGTTTACTTATCAATACGATTTTCGCTGCCCTGCTCTGCCCTTATCGAGTTATTATCGTCTTCTTCGTCTCCACTCGTCTCATCTCGCCGGACTGCTATATGAGTCCTGGACTACCTGCTCAACTTCGTCTCGCCCCTTTCTGCGGCCTGGGCGTCCTGGATGGCTGTGGACTTGGGCCTCGCTCCCCTTCCTAGCAGTTGGTATGGTGTTACTGGCTACTGAAAATCTGCTCCGGGGAGAGAACCCGCCACGAGGCCAGGGCACGAGTACGAGCGGCAGCCCAAGAGGCCGGAGCCACGAGAGCAGAGAGCAGAGTCAAGGGCAAGAGAGAGAGATTGCTACCCGGGGCCTTCAGTTATACTCCTCACGATAACCCTTATCTGCACGCCAAATCAGGTTAGTTCTTTGTCCCAATCTTGGTGGGCTAGTTTAAATAATTGCAGCAATCTAAACTAACTGTTTTTAGATGGCCGGCAATCACACCTACTGGCCCAATTTCTGAGTTGTTTTGTTATTAATACATCTTAATCGGCCTGACCAGCCTTGATGGCTTCCCTAAGCTGTTTCCGATTATTTATGCAAACAACTTGATGGCCTTAAGTGTAGGCCTAACTGGTTTTGGTCTGTCTGCGATTTGGCTTAATGCATAATTCAAAGTCCTGTCTGCTTTTCAAAATACAAAAGTCTCTCTTCACAGAAACTGCAGCTTTGGTTTCAATTTCCCCAAAAGCTGCTTGTGGCACAGAGTCCAAGCTTTTAAAATCTTGCAGGCTTTTGGCCACGAGGTGCGGACGCCATCTTTGGGTACCCTTTTTAAAATGTCCATGCAGGGTCCCTTTTATTAATAATAACCTTTGGGGAAATGTAGAAATTTTGCGAATCTTACACAAGTCAGAAGTGTGATGGAATACTCTCCACTTGCCTGGATGAAAGCAGCTCCAACAACACTCTAGAAGCTCAACACCTTCCAGGACAAAGCAGCCCACTTGATTGGCACCCCATCCACCACCTTAAACATTCACTCCCTTCACCACCAGTGCACGTGGCTGCAGTGCTTACCATCTACAAAATACACTGCAGCAACTCACCACAGCTTCTTCAACATCACCTCCCAAACCCACGACCTCTACCACCTAGAAGGACAAGGTTAGCAAGCGCATGGGAACACCAGCACCTCCAAGTTCCCCTCCAAGTCACCATCCTGACTTGGAAATATAGCGCATTCCTTCATCGTCACTGGGTCAAAATCCTGGAACTCATCCTAAACCATCTCACCCTCCCAAGCGCAGCAGCAAGTGCAACAATGGAAGTTACAGTCAGGAATTTGCCAGTAAATTCACAAGCTGCTTTTTTTGCATGGGAGTGGAGTTATATTAATGACTCACAGAGGGTTTCAGTGGAGGTTTTGCAAAACCTAAAGGAAACTTTTTAAAAATTCATACACAGGCTTTGGGCATCGCTGGCAAGGCCAGCATTTATTGCCCATCCCTAAGTTCCCTTCAGAAGGTGGTGGTGAACCATCTTCTTGAACCGCTGCAGTCCGTGTGGTGAAGGTAGTCCACAGTACTGTAAGGTGGGGAGTTCCTGGAGTTTGACCAAACAACAATGAAGGAATGACGATATATTTCCAAGTCAGGATGGTGTGTGACTTGGAGGGGAGCTTGGAGGTGCTGCAGTGCAGGTTGTAGATGGTACACACTGCAGCCACGGTGCACCAGTGGTGGAAGGAGTGAATGTTTAAAGTGAAGGATGGGATGCCAATCAAGCGGGTTGCTTTGTCCTGCATGGTGTCGAGCTTCTTGAGTGTTGTTGTAGCTGTACTCATTCAGGTAAGTACTCATCACACTCCTGACCTGTGCCTTGTAAATGGTGGAAAAACTTTGGAATACCCAGCCTCTGACCTGCTCCTGTAGCCACTGCATTTATGAGGATGGTCCAGTTGAGCTTCTGGTCAATGGAGACCCCCAGGATGTTGATGGTAGCTGAAGAACTTATGCCTGAATTTCCTTGATCTTTTCCACTGAAAATTTGCATTATTCTGTACTTATTCCATTGCTTTGGCACAAGTTTCCAGCACATTCCAAGTAAAGCTATTCATTTGTTTAGCACTATGAGAATTCCTACCCCTCCAAAAAGAAAAAGTCAATACTAAAAATTATTCTTACTTTTTTTCAGGTAACTAATGTGAACTTATGCAGCATTCTGCATAAATTCATCAAGTCAAAAAGATCAGATCTGGTGAGCTTAACAAGGGGAACTATTTCAAAGTAGCTTCAAAGCAGTGAAAGAAGAGAATAGTACGGAAGAATTTTCTGTCTGAAAGTGTGGATATACCAGCCATTGTTGGGTATATGATAGTGGAACAGAAGAGGCTACCATGGAAGAGCAAACAACATCAGAGGCACATGACTTGATGAGGGACTAGTGGATGTACTGCAATAGAAACAGCTACAAGCTGCTATATATATATATTTTTTTAATTTCAGTTGACCAGTGCTGTTTGTATATATGTTTAATGTGTTTGGCTGTTATCTTTGTCCTCACATTCTCTATGTTGGTTATGGACCTGCACTACTAACAAGTGCCCCCAAGTTGAGGTAGTAGTACTGTTGGATGGCTGCATAGGCATGGTCATCTGAGCTGCGTAGGATACAGAAAGCCTTATATATCTGTGATCGACTGACCAGCATCAATTCCAGAGGTCTTTTTGCTGCTATTGTAGGTTTATTGTTTTCAAAGACAAGCCTGTTTTTATATTCAGTCACGGGATGTGGGCGTTGCTGGCAAGGCCAGCATTTATTTCTCATCCCTAATTGCCCTTGAGAAGGTGGTGGTGAGCCACCTTCTTGAACCGCTGGAATCCGTGTTGTGAAGGTACTTACACAGCGATGTAAGGCGTAGAGTTCCAGGACTTTGACCCATCAACAATGAAGGAACGATGATATATTTCCAAGACAGGATGGTGTGTGACTTGGAGGGTAACTTGATGTGGTGGTGATCCCATGCGCCTGCTCCTCTTGTCCTTCTAGGTGGTAGAGGTCGTGGGTTTGGGATGTCCTGTTGAATATGTCTTGGCAAGTTGCTGCAGTTGATATTGTAGATGGGATGGTGCACACTGCAGGCATGTTATGCTGGTGATGGAGGGAGTAAATATTTAAGGTGATGGATGGGGTGCCGATCAAGTGGGCTGCTTTGTCATGGATGATGTCAAGCTTCTTCAGTGTTGTTGGAGCTGCACTCATCCAGGCAAGTGGAGAGTATTCCATTATATTCCTGACTTGTGCCTTGTAGGTACTGGAAAGGCTTTGGGGTATCATGATGTGAGTCACTTGACACAGAATACACAGCCTCTGACTTGCTGTTGTAGCCACCGTATTTATGTTGGTGGTGCAGTTAAATTTCTGGTAAATGGTGAGCCCCAGGTTGTTGATGGTGAGGGATTCAACCTATTTCTGATCTACATGCTGCCCCTCGATGACATCATCCAAAAACACGTCAGGTTCCATATGTACGCTGACGACACCCAATTCTACCTCACCACCACCTCTCCCGACCCCTCCATTGTCTTTAAATTGTCTGACTGCTCTCCTGGTCCACCTAGTCAGCTGAAAGCATGGCCACCAACAGTGGAGCAATTAAAATTGAGGATGCACAAGAGGCCAGAATTGGGGCAGCGCAGAGATCTTAGAGATTTGTAGGGTTGGAGGAGTTAGAGAGATAGGGAGGGGCGAGGCCATGGAGGGACTTGAAAACAAGGATGAAAATTTTTTAATCGAGGTGTGGCCGGACCGGGAGCCAATGTAGGTCAGCGAGCACAGGGGTGATGGGTAAACGGGACTTGGTGCGAGTTAGGAAATGGGTGGCAGAGTTTTGGATGAGCTCAAGTTTATTTGGGGGGAAGTTGGGAGGCAGGCCAGGTGAGGATTGGAATAGTTCAGTCTAGAGGTATCAAAGGCATGGATGAGGGTGTCAGAAGGAGATGAGCTGAGGTGGGGCGGAGTGATGCGATGTTACGGATGTAGAAGTAGGCGGTCAGGGTGATGGAGCTGATATGTGGTTGGAAGCTCATGTCGGAGTCAAATACGACACCAAGGTTCTGAATGGTCTAGTTCAGCCTCAGGCAGTTGCCAGGGAGAGAGATGGAGTCAGTGTCTAGGGAATGGAATTTGTGGCTCGTACCGACGACAATGGCTTTGGTCTTCCCAATATTTAGTTGGAGGAAATTTCTGCTCATCCAGTAGTGGATGTCGGACAAGCAGATTGACAAATCAGAGACAGTGGAGAGGTCGAGAGGTGGTGGTGGTGAGATAAAACCGGGTGTCGTCAGCATACATGTGGAACCTGACATGTTTTCAGATGATGTCGCCAAGAGGTAGCATGTAGATGAGAATTAGGAGGGGGCCAAGGATCAATCCTTGGGGGACTCCAGAGGTAACCTTAAAGGTAAAGGCATACCAAGGTGATCACCAGCCAGCAAAGCCAGATTTGCACACCCACCAAGATGTCACCAACCAAATTTGCAGGCATTGTTGCATCTATCTAATAATAAATAAACTGCATTCACAGATTCTGGGTCAATAGAGCCAAATGCAGAACTGTGCATTTATTGCTAGGGCAGATTGATACTGCCAGTGACTGGAGAAGCTGTGGAGTGAAACCTACCTCCACTTCCTTCCCATCATGCTGCATTAGACATCTGGGGATTATGCCTTGGAGAAGCATTTTTAAAAATTCATTCACAGGATGTGGGCGGCATTAGCAAGGCCAGCATTTATTGCCCATCCCTAATTGCCCTTCAGAAGGTGGTGTGAGCTGCATTCTTGAACCGCTGCAGTCCGTGTGGTGAAGATACTCCCAGTGCTGTTAGGTAGGGAGCTCCAGGATTTTGACCCAGTTGATAAAGTAACGGCGATATATTTCCAAGTCAGGATGGTGTGTGACTTGGAGGGAAACTTGCAGGTAATGGTGATCCCATGTAGTTGCTGCCCTTGCCCTTCTAGGTGGTATAGGTCGCGGGTTTGGCAGGTGCTTTCGAAGAAGCCTTGGCGAATTGCTGCAGTGCATCTTGTAGATGGTACACACTGCAGCCATGGTGCGCCGGTGGGGGAGGGAGTGAATGTTTAAGGTGGTAATGGGGTGCCAATCAAGCGAGCTGCTTTGTCCTGTATGGTGTCGAACTTCTTGAGTGTTGTTGGAGCTGTACTCATCCAGGCAAGTAGAGAGTATTCCATGGGGGGGGTGGCGGGAGGGATGTTGATGGTGGGGGATTTGACGATGGTCATGGCATTGAATGTCAAGGGGAGGTGGTTATACTTTCTCTTTTTGGAGTTGGTCATTGCCTGGCACTTGTGTTGCATGAACGTTACTTGCCACTTATCAGCCCAAGCATGACTGTTGTCCAGTTATTGTTGCATGTGGGCATGGACAGCTTCAGTATCTGAGGAGTTGTAAATGGAACTGAACATTGTGCAATCATCAGCAAATATCTCCACTTCTGACCTTATGTTGGAGGGAAGGTCATTGATGAAGCAACTGCTGAAGATGGTTGGGTCTAGGACACTGCCCTGAGGAACTCCTGCAGTGATGTCCTGAGTGACATCCCTCCTTCCAACCACCTCACTGCACCAACCAAAATCTGCCTGTGGAGCTGTAAATAATTATGCAAATTAAGTGAAACTCTAAATTCTGGCAAGATCTACATCAGTTCTTAAACATTTAGAACTGACTTGCACCAAAACCTGAACATTGGCTCTTCTGTATTTGTATAGCAGTTTGTGCATGTATTATTAACAACTACCATTTTACGTCATGCCCATACAGTAATATTCATGTTTTACTTTTGTGTTTTTCCTTAAAGCATCCAACATTTTAAGAGCTCCAGCCAAAATTTCAGTGATTGGGAAGGATTTTCTGTACGGTTTTCCTGAAATTGGTCACAGGGATTTTTTTTCCTATTTTATTTGGAGTAAACATTACTGGTACTTGCGGTATACAAATTGCGACATCTAACAGATAGTGGATGCATTTATGAGAGTAATTGTCTTTCCTCACCTTTCCTTTTTATTTTTTTATTTGATCTCTGGATGTATGTGATGTTGGCCAAACCACATTTATTGCCCATCCCTAGTTGCTCTGAGAAGGTGATGATGGGCTTTCTCCTTGACCCGTTGCTGTCTTCATGCTGATGGTGCTGCCATAATGATGTTAAGTAGGGCATTCCATGATTTTGACCAAGTAATCCAATGTATTTTCCTATGAGGCAGAGTTCCCTCTGTCAGTGACAGGGTGTATTTCCCCACCAAAAAATGGTGTTGCATCATTACAGAGATTCACAGTACTTGCCAGTGTAACTGTTAAATCAGCTTTTACTTACTTGTCATTCAGCCATTTTAACAAGAAATGTGAACCTTACAATTGGATGAACAAACTTTTTGCTATTTATACTTGCTAAATGATTTATTAGCTGCTTGAGAAACGTTAAGGAATTATTATTGTAGGTGAACATTGATCAGTTCACCTACTGTAAATTTTTCACTTCTGCAAATGAAATAATATTCTCAAGAATCATACATTTCAAAGCCATGCATTTCTTCCATTTTCAACAAAAGAGGAATATCAGGCCCACTTTTACCAATACATTATGATTAACAAGTACTATATAGCATGTTAATGGCATTTTTGTTTTCAAAGGACTATTGCTACATGAAAGATATAAAGAAATGTTGTAAAAATGAATGGACTGCATACCTGTGTTACAAATATGAGACCACGGGAATAGAATGATAGACAAAGGATGATTACCATATAAAGGTATTTTGTACGTATAAAATCAGGAAACTGATCCATTATGCTTGTTGTAATTGCTTCTGAGGAAAAAAAAATCAAATGACATGAATAAATAATTACTTTTCTAGATACTATGTAAATTTACTCTTCTTACTGAGTCAGTATATAATCCAAAGCAATGCACAAAGGAAGACAGAATGAGATGCCTTAATGTGACCTAGGCCGGAATTTTCCCATTGCTATGCATGCAGGTTTGGAGGCGGGTTGGCTGTAAAAATTGCGAAAATAGGCAACATGTCAGTAACCTGCCGTCATCACGCCTCCTCGCGCCATTAACCCGGGCGCGTTTGCCAGCGCGCCACAGACCTGATCGGGATAGGCGGGCGACCTAATTAAACTCGCCTGTGAAGGGGAGGCGGAAGTTCAGTGGCCATTGTGTGAGGGCATTAATTTAATTGACAGCTGTGAATACCAGATAAATACACAAACCTTGCACCTCATTAGTTGCCTAAGGGAAAGTCTCTTGCTCACTCCATTTTGTGCACAGATTTAGGTTTCTGGAGTTTGCAGGTCATTTCTGCCACCTGAGAAGCCACTCTCACCACATTGCTAGCCACTATCACAGCATTGAGGGATTGGCCCGCTGATTGCTATTTGACCTGCCATCTATGACATCAGCATGGGTGTCGTTTATACTTGCTCACCTTGGTCCTCAGAATCAGACTACAATGAGCCCCAACACCAGCAGCACCAACACCCTTCCCCTCAACCACCTGATGCTGCACAGGACAGAGGGCATCAGCGCAGGGCTGCACCGCGCCGGAGGCGATACCCCCAACACAGGGTATGCAGGCAGAGGATGAGCTTCCTCAACATGACTGAGCAGCAGTGCCAAAGGAGGCCGAGACTAACGTGCCAGGTCGTCGCAGACATTTGCACATTGCTCGAGCAAGACTTGCAGTCCAGAGGAGCAGGTGGACACGCCTTGCCAGTGACTCTCAAAGTCTCCAGTGCCCTCAACTTCTTCACCTCAAGCTCCATCCAGGGATCTGCAGCAGACATTTACGGCATCTCGCAGTCGGCCGCCCACAAGTGCATCACACAGGTCACCTATGCCCTCTTTGGCAAGTCAGCCAGTTATGTTAACTTTGCCACTGATGAAGCCAGTGCTACTGAGTGGGCACTCAGCTTTGCCACTCTGGCTGGCTTTCCACAGGTGCAGGGCGTCATCGACTGCACACATGTTGCCATCAGGGCACCCCATCATAACCCAGGAATCTTTGTCAAATGCAAGGGCTTCCACTCCCTCAATGTGCAGCTGGTCTGCAACCATAGGACAATCATCATGCATGAGTGTGCCAAATTCCCTGGCAGCTGCCATGACTCTTTCGTCCTTCGCCAGTCCACCGTCCCTCAGCTCTTCGCTCCTATAGACAGACTTTCTGGCTGGCTGCTTGGGGACAAGGGCTATCCACTGAAGATGTGGCTCATGACAACCTTGAGGAGGCCAAGTACTGAGGCCCAGGAGAGATATAATGAAAGCCACATTTCCACCAGACGTGTCATAGAGCAATCAATAGGCATGCTCAAAATGCGCTTCAGATGCCGTGACAGATCTGGAGGAGCCCTTCAGTACACACCAGCCAGGGTCTCCAGAATTGTCGTGGTCTGCTACACCCTGCATAACAGCACAGAAGTGAGGATTAGCGATACAAGAGGAGCAAGGCACTGAATGCACAGCCTCTTCAGAGGAAGAGGAGCAGGAGGAGGAGGAACAGGAGCTGGAGGAATCTGCGGCCCAGATCCCACCAGCACCAGAGTACATTGCTGCCCGGGAGGTCAAGGATGGCTTCATCATGGCCAGATTTATTTAACTTTACGCATATGGTTGCCACATGCTGTGCCAGGTTGGCACCACCCCACAGCAACACCGTAAAGGATCCTTACAATGACCAAGCCATTCCTTTCAACTGACCACCATTGCTGGAGGTACCATTGTCTCACCATTCACTGCAACTCACTAAGCCACTTCCAAAGGTGCACACAAATTTGTCCAAGACTGGAAAGTGGTGAAAATAAAGATTTTTATGGTTGACATCACATTAACAGTACCTTGACATCAACACTGAATAAAACAGTCAATTGGCTACCCTTGTGAGTCTACTTGTTTGTCATCTTTCTCTTACGCATGCTTCTATGAGGTGCTACCCTTGTGGCTTCAGCAGAGGTAGAGGCAGCCTGCTCACTTCCATGCTACGACTGTTTAGACACTCTTGGCAGACGTCCTCTGGGTTTTGGAGCCTGTAATGGCCCTGCCAAAGTCTGCTCCTCCTGTGACTGTGCAGGGCAGACTCGGCCATCACTGTCCGAAGAGGCATCTGAGGCTCTGACTGATGGGATGGCAATGGGGCAGAAGTGTGAGTGCTTTGAGAGGAGCCCACACTTCCATGTCCCCTCTCACCATCACCACTCTCATGGGCCATCCGTACTTCCCTGCTAGCAAGGAGCTGGAGAGTACCTTGTTGCACATCAGTGGGGCCATGAGGACCCACGTCTACACTGACATCCCTCCTAGACAGGAGGTCTATGAGCATCTGCCATCTATTCTCCAAAGATAGCCATCTATTCTCCATAGAGACTATGTGCTCCTGTGAGTGGTGCATTAGCTGCTCCATGTAAGTTCCCATCCTATCCATGGAACAGCCTACAGTCGCCATCACCTGCGACACGGTGGTGCTCATGTTGGAGATGGACTCTTCCATTCTCTGAACATTTGCAGACATCATGGTCACAAAACCTGTCAGAGCCCCCTGCACTTCTTCCTGCAACTCCAGGATCACCCTCTTTCTGGATGGCCCCCGAGGCTCAGTGTCTGCATACAGTTGAGCAGAGCTGGGAGCATCCTGAGCCCTCCAGCGAGGAGTCTCCACTGCTGTCCCTGTTTCCACATCTGCTCCTGCTCACTTGTGACTTGTGACAGACTAAGTGACAACACTACCCTATCTCGCGTGGGACCCACTGAGGTATGCGTTTCTGTACTGGTGCTGGGTGCGCTTATGTCTGGTGATGCTGCGCCTGGAAGCTCCGCTGAGGAGTTGTCTTCCTCTATCTCCTGGACAGTAGGGGTGGAGCGGGGGCTGGGGGGTGGGGTCTCTTGATGGACCCGTGGGAGAGTAAAGAGATGAGTTAGATATGCCATAAGAAGAATGGGTACAGATACCATTATGTACATGATGACCATTCAGTGGCTGATATCATCAGTCTCCATATAAGTGACTGATGTGTGCCATGTAACTGTATGATATGTAATTCTGTCGCCAGGTTGCTGAGATGTACCCCTCTCTCTGTCTCCCACTTCCAGCTGCTCGGCCACTCCTGATACTTCTAATGCAGCCTCCTCTGCTGTTGTGAGGGTGGCAAATGATGGAGACCCATCTCCAGTTCTCTCCCGCTTATTGTGGGCTCTCTTTTCCTGCAAGGGGTGAAAGGAGAGAAGGTTGAGTGAGAGTGATGGAATGAGTGTAAGGAATGGATGGGTTACATCTTTAGAGGGAGACGATGATGGAATGGGGTGGCAATGCCAAGTGTCCTCCTTGTGTGTTGTTTGTTGGTATGATTGCATTAGGGTGAGGGTGAGTGTGAGGGTTGGCTAGTAAGATGGGGATGTGATAATGTAAATAGAGAGAGGGATGGGTGGACGTGCAACGTAGGTTGATGTGAGTAAAGATGTGCAGGAGTAGGTTTGGGAAGGCAGAGTGATGGGCATCTGATGAGAGGCACAGCAGGATGAAGTTGAGTGTGGCTTTGTACTTAAATTTCCTGATCTAATGAGATCATTGAAACATCTCCAGCACTGCCTGAACACATCCCTGCTGTTCACCTCTTCAGCAATTTGGAGCCAGGCTCTTTTTGTCTGTTGGGGAGGTCTCTTCTGCCCATTCAAAGGGAAGAGAACCTCCCTGCATGCTCTGACTCCCTCCACAAGCATATGGAGGGAGTCATCAGAGATCGGAGAACCTGAGTGCCGCCCTCTGCCTCTGTGCAGTCATGTCTCCAGTCCAGTAACTGCACACTCCGAGATGAACCTTCAAATGCAATGTGGCCATGGCTCCTTTAAATATCCCGACTGAAAACGCGTCATCGATGACATCATCAGGCCTGCACCATTTAATAGGGCCGGATAACGCGCAGGGCAGGCTTAATAGCCCCCATTATCGTAAAGTTGATTTCTGAAGCGGGATGGAAGCAAAAACGGGGTCGCAACCCGCCACGCCGACCGCCCACACCAAGAAAATTCCGGCCTTTAGTTCTGAGGAGATACAAGAAAAACTGGGGTTTTTTTCCTTAGAAGGTTAAGAGTAATACATAGCAATACACAGAAATTACAACAGAGAAAATGGCCATCCGGACTAGTCAGTCTGTGTCGCTGTTTACCCTGCACGCAAGCAAATCGTTCTCATCATATATACCCACTGTGTTCCTATATCCCTTCAACTGCTTTTCCTTCATCCACCTATCCAATCTAATCTTGAATATTGAAATAGTTCCTTAAAAGTAAATTCCACACCCCAATGACTGTCTGGAAAGACGTTTCTCCTATCCTCTGTTCTAATCTCTTGCATTAATCTTATATCTATGACCTCTCATTCATGACCACTCAACTACTGGAAGCAATCTGTTTCTATCTACCCTGTCCCATTCTTACATAATTTGAAACACTTCAATTATATCGTCCCGTAATCTGCACTGTTCAAATGATAAAAAAGCCCAGTTTTCCAAGTCTTTCTTCGTATTTGTATTTCCTCAGACAAGGTGAATCTGTGTTGCAACCTGTCTAAAGTCTCAATATCCTTCCTGTAGTGGGAATCCAATACTTCACACAGTACTCTAACTGAGGTCTTGTTAAGGTTTATATAGGCTCATTAATACCTCTTGGCTTTTATACTCTGTACCTCGAGATAAAACCTAGCATTGTTTAGTGTTTTTTACAGTGTTATCAACTTGAGCTGCTGCCTTTAATGTTCTGTAAACCTGTACCCCCAAGTCCCTCTGCTCTTCCGGAGCACCAAGCCTACTTACATTCAGAGTATAATTACTGCTGTTAATTATTTTACCAAAGTACATCACCTCACACTTACTGACTTTGAATTCCATCTGCCACTTTTTAGCCCATTCCCCCATCTTATCAATATCCCTTTGCAGTTTCCTTTGGTCTTCTAAAGATTTTACTATATTTCTTATTTTGGTATTATCTGAACATTTTGTCATCACTGTCTTTAGGCCTAAATCCAAAATCATTAATATTCACAGTGAACAGAAGTGGCCCCAGAACTAAACCTTGAGGGACATCACTACCTACTTCAACCATTCTGAAAACTGCCCTTAACTCCTATCCAACTATCCTTCCTGGCCCTCGTGATAGCTGATATTGTTAATGCATTCCCCTCAAGTACTGTCCTCCCCCTCCTCTTCAAATCTGCTGTCATCATCACCTTCATAGAAAAAAACACCCTTGACCCCTCGGCCCTTGCAAACTACCGCCCCATCGCCAACCTCCCTTTCCTCTCCAAAGTCCTTGAACATGTTGTTGTCTCCCAAATCCATGCCCATCTTTCCCGCAACTCCATGTTTGAATCCCTCCAATCAGGTTTCCACCCCACCACAGCCCTTATTAAAGCCATAAATTACATCCTAAGTGACTGTGACCATGGTAAACTATCCCTCCTCATCCTTCTCAACCTGTCTGCAGCCTTTGACATGGTTAACCACACCATCCTCCTCTAACGCCTCTCCTCCGTTGTCCAACTTGGGACTGCCCTTGCCTGGTTCCATTCCAACTATCCAGTCGTGGCCAAAGAATCACCTGCAATGGCTCCTCTTCCCACACCCACACCATTACTTCTGGAGTCCCCGAACAATCTATTCTTTGCCCCCTCCTATTTGTTTCTACATGCTGCCACTTGGGGACATCATCTGAAAACACAATATTAGGTTCCACATGTATGCTGACGACATCCAGCTCTACTTCACCATCACCTCTCTTGACCCCTTGAATGCCTCTGATTTCTCACTCTGCTTGTCCACCATTTATATGTTGGGAAGACTGAAGCCATTGTCTTCGATCCCAGCCACAATCTCCATTCCCTACTCACCGATTCCATCCCTCTCCCTGGCCACTGTCGGAGGCTGAACCTGACCGTGCGCAACCTTGGCATCCTATTTAACCCTGAGCTGAATTTCTGACCCATATCATCTACATAACCAAGACTGCCTACTCCCACCTCCGTAACATCGCCCATCTCTGCCCTTGCCTTAGCTCATTTACTACTGAAAACCTCATCCATGCATCTGTTACCTCTAGACTCAATGGGCAGGATTTTCATTGGGCCATGGAGGTGGGATTGGGGGCGTGTGGGTGGTTAAAATTGCAGAAACTGGCAGGTGGGCCTGACCCCGCCTCCATCCCGCCTCCACGCAATTTTCAAAAACTTGTGTCTGATGGTCCAGTCTCCATCCTGCCTCCAAGAGGCGGGATAGGCCGTTAAGGCCCTTAACAAACACTAAATTGCCTCTAAACAGCCATTTTGAATGGCCATTGCGATTTTAACCCTTTTCCCACGTGAAACACGCCTGTTCTGAAACATGACAGTGAAACCTGGCGGGAGCACAATTGGATTGCTGACTATCAGCTGCAGGTCAGCCATTAAAGAGGAAATTTGATCAGCCATCATTTGCAGGTGGCAGGACTTTGTAGTCTCAGGTCTGGGGTAACTTTTAGAAGGCATAACCACAGCTGTGGAAATTTGGAGCCTGACATCTGTGGTAAACCACTGTTTGTATTCCACTGTGTACATGTCTGTACATGCCTTGGCTGACTCCGTCTTCCAAAGGGAGATGGACTGGATGGTCGATCAAAATGCGTTGCAGGCCACTTTCCCATATCTGGACAATGTGACCATCTGCGGCCATGACTTGCAGGACCATGACGCAAACCTCAAAAAATTCCTCTGCACCACCCAAATCCTGAACCTGACGTATAACAAGGAGAAGTGCATATTCCGCACAACCCGCCTCGCCATCCTTGGCTGTGTTGTGGAACACGGAGTCATCGGTCCCGACCCCGACCGGATGCGTCCCCTTATGGAACTCCCACTGCCCCACTGCCTCAAGGCCCTGAAGAGGTGCCTAGGGTTTTTCTCCTATTACGCCCAGTCTGCTGATCAAGTCCACCTCTTTTCCCTTGACGGCAGAGGCCCGCTTAGCCTTCCACCGTATCAAGGAAGACATTGCCAAAGCCACCATGCACGCAGTGGACAAATCCATCCCCTTCCAGGTGGAAAGCGACGCGTCCGACTTTGCCCTGGCCGCTACCCTTAATCAGGCGGGGAGACCCGTGGCCTTCTTTTCACGAACCCTCCAGGGCCCGGAGACCAGACACTCCACTGTTGAGAAGGAGGCCCAGGCTATTGTGGAGGCTGTGCGTCATTGGAGGCACTACCTGGCCGGAAAACGATTTACCCTGCTCACTGACCAGCGTTCAGTTGCTTTTATGTTTAACAACAAGCAGAGGGGCAAAATCAAAAACGACAAGATCTTGAGGTGGAGAATCGAACTTTCCACCTACAATTACGAGATCTTGTACCGGCCCGGGAAGCTCAATGAACCCCCGGATGCTCTATCGCGTGGCACCTGCGCCAGTGCGCAGATCGATAGACTGCGGGCCCTCCACAATGACCTCTGCCACCCG
This sequence comes from Somniosus microcephalus, assembly GCF_052327205.1. Lineage (NCBI taxonomy): Eukaryota > Metazoa > Chordata > Chondrichthyes > Squaliformes > Somniosidae > Somniosus > Somniosus microcephalus. The sequence goes on from NC_140999.1 coordinate 145,566,099, forward strand.
GGGGTCACCAGGTTCTTCCACTTCATCAAGGCCCGCAACCTGCCTTACTCCATTGCGGAGGTCAGGACCATGACCAGGAACTGCTAAGTCTGCGCTGAGTGCAAACCGCACTTTTATAGACCAGACAGGGCTCACCTGATAAAAGCCACTCGCCCCTTCGAGCGCCTGAGCGTTGATTTTAAAGGGCCTCTCCCCTCCTCCGACTGTAATGTGTACTTCCTCAACATTATTGATGAGTACTCCCGTTTCCCGTTCGCCATCCCCTGCCCGGACATGACCAGTGCCACGGACATTAAATGTCTGAACGACCCCTTCACCCTGTTCGGTTTCCCCAGCTATATCCATAGCGACCAGGGCTCATCGTTTATGAGCGACAAACTCTGCCAGTACCTGCTTGCTCGGTGTATTGCCACAAGCAGGACCACCAGTTACAACCCCCGGGGGAACGGACAGGTGGAAAGAGAGAATGCGACAGTTTGGAAGGCCGCCCTGCTAGCCTTAAAGTCTAGGGGCCTTCCGACCTCCCGCTGGCAGGATGTGCTCCCCGATGCGCTCCACTCTATTCGGTCACTGCTCTGCACTGCCACTAACGCCACCCCTCATGAGAAAATGTTTGTCTTCCCAAGGAAGTCCACATCGGGGACATCGCTACCGCCATGGCTGACGTCCCCAGGGCCGGTCCTACTGAGAAGACATGTGAGGACCCATAAAATGGACCCCCTGATCGAGAGGGTCGACCTCCTCCACGCCAACCCCCAGTACGCTTACATTGCGTACCCGGACGGGCGGGAGGACACAGTCTCCATACGAGACCTCGCACCCTCGGGGGCCCCAGTAACCCACTACCCACTACCACCCCCCCCCCACGATCCAATATCCAACCCCAGCAGACAGCACGCCTGGGCCCCGCGACCCGCTCAACACCCACGAGGACTACACACCAGTGCCCCAGCCTACGTGGGACTCGACGCCGGAAGCTTCACTACCCCTGCCATCGCCACGTTGATCACAGCGGCAGACAAGACCTCCGGAGAGACTCCAATACACAAACTTTTAATAAACATCACCCCGCCGGACTCATTTTTAAACAAGGGGTGAATGTGGTAAACCACTGTTTGTATTCCACTGTGTACATGTCTGTACATGCCTCGGCTGACTCCTCCCACGAGTCCAGGTATAAAGGTGACTGCTCCACAGTCCCTCTGTATTCTGGACTGGTCGACCACTCGAGGCACACCTTCATTCTCTTGTTAATAAAAGCCTGTTAGTTACTCGCTTAACCTCAGTCTTTTGAGTAATTGATAGCGCATCAACATCCATCTCCAGTGTGACCTCCTGGGAAACCCCTCTCGCCAGCTTCACTGAGCGCTTCCTCAACTGAGGCATCTACCAGAAGCATGGGAGCCATTTATTCCCTTCCCTTCTGGATATTAGATGAGGCCGAACAACAGCAGAAACAACAACAGGAGCCCCAACAGCAGCAGCAACAACAGGCGCGCCAAGCTGCTGCTCACCCACCTGAAGATGCACAGGCCAGAAGGGGCCAGCGCATGGAAGCCCGTCGGCATAGGAGATACCCCCCAAACAGGGTCTACAGACATAGGGCTACCGCATCAGTGCCAAAGGCGGCTCCGACTTTCGCGAGAGGTAGTGGGTGACATCTGCGCAATGCTGCAACAAGACCTGCAGGCCAGAGGACCAGGTGGACAACCCTTACCAGTGGCCGTCAAAGTCACCACCGCACTCAACTTTTTTGCCTCAGGCTCATTCCAGGGATCAGCAGCAGACATCAGCGGCATCGCCCAGATGGCTGCACACACTTGCATCACGCAGGTAACCGATGCCCTCTTTGCCCTCGCACACAATCACATCCATTTCACCAAGGATTGAGCAAGTGTCACAGCACGTGCGGTTGGATTAGCTCATCTGGCAGGCTTTCCAAGGGTGCAGGGCGTCGTTGACTGCACACATGTGGCCCTTAAGGCACCCCATCGCAATCCAGGTATTTTTGTCAATCGCAAGGGCTTCCACTCCCTTAACTTTCACCTGGTGCGTGACCACAAGAAGGAAATTTAGCATGTTTGTGCCAAGTACCCTGGCAGTTGCCATGACCCCTTCATACTGCGCCAGTCTAGTGTGCCTCTGCTATTCAGTATGCCAGACCAACTTAACGGATGGCTACTTGGAGACAAGGGCTATCCCCTAAGGACGTGGCTAATGACGCCGTTGAGACCATCCAACGAAGCTGAGGAGAGCTACAATTCCAGCCACATATCCAGCAGAGCCATAATCGAGCAAACCATCAGTTTGCTGAAGATGCGCTTCAGGTGCCTGGATAGATCAGGTGGAGCCTGTAGTGTATGTACCTTTAAGAGGAACTATGTTTTTGAAGCCCCTGTATAATGTAGTACCAGCAGTGACCACTCGGGTATATAAGCCTGTGTAGCGTCTTGTGTAGTAAGTTCACCTCCAGACTTTGTTCAGTAAACACTTGTTAAATCAACTCCTGCATTCCGTGTCTCCATTAACACACGGATCTAACAGTGGCGACGAGTTAGAAACGAACTTGCCTGCAATTCGGCAGCACCTCAAGGGGATCGATTCCTCAGACGAAGGTCGGAGCCAGAAGCAAGAAAAAAAAAAAAATAACGCGAAGAAACTCGAAAACGAGGGCCAGGCTTGGTCTCCAGTCTGTGGTTTCCCCAGCTAAATGGGCTGGTGGCAGGTAGTGCACTGATCCTTCCTGGGCTGCGGCGGGCTACAGCTCGATCGGGTGGCTCTGCAACAGGGCCGGGCAGCGAGTCGCGAAGCAGAAGCAAAGAGAGAGGGTGGAGCACTCAGGGCACGGCCAGCGCTCGGACCGAGCAGAGGGAGGGGAAAGTCCCAGAGGGTTCGCTCCACAACGGGAACGGTTCTTCAATTACGGAGAGAATATTGAAGCGATATATTATAAAAAAAATAGAAATAACGCAAAAAGCTGCAGGTCGCAACGGGAACCGCGGAGAACAGCGTTGGCAGCAGCGGCAGTGGCGGGAAAGCATGGGAGGCACCATTTAAATCGGCGGGGAAGAAAGAAAAGCGCGGAAGCGCCATTTTAGATTTTCAAGATGCCGAAGACTGGCAATATTACTGCTTTCGATAGTGATATAGAAGATTGGACCACATATGTGGAAAGAGTGGAGGTATATTGCAAGGCGAATGAGGTAGCGGATGATAAAAAGGCATCGGTACTTCTAAATCTGATGGGCGCAAGGGCATATGGGCTGTTACGAAACTTGATCACTCCAGCCAAACCTATGGACAAGAATTTTAATGAGATTGTTGATACTTTACAGGAGCACTTAAACCCAACACCGCTGCTGATAGCGGAACGATTCAAATTCTTCAGGAGGAATCAGCACAAGAATGAAAATAGCGCTGATTACCTGACCGAATTATGAAAGCTGTCAAAGCACTGCCAATTCGGGGCAGGACTGGCAGATTCTCTACGAGACAAATTCGTCTGTGGTCTCCTAAGCGAAGGAACACAGAAAAGATTACTTTCTGAGAAAGATTTGACACTGGACAAGGCTTTCAGTGTGGCTGTATCATACGAAGCAGCAGCAAGAGGAGCTGCAGAGATACAGCAAAAGCCACAGGACATCGGCACCCATGAAATGACACGGGGTTTCGAGAGATGTTATCGCTGCGGCAGATCCACCCATGACCAGAAGGACTGCTGGTTCAAGGACAAAGCATGCAGGCAATGCGGAAAGATGGGACACATTGCATGTGTATGCAGATCTGGAAAGAAATCCGCTGACAGTAAAAAGGTCAATAAGGAAAAGTACAGAAAGGTACAAATGATGACGGACAGTAGCTCCGTAGACCAGAAGAGCGATAGCGACTCTGGAAACAAGAGACTAAGCTCTCTCAAATTACATAATGTAATTGCCAAAGAAGATTACCAGACCATTTGGGTTACCCTCACGATAGCGGGGTCCCCAGTCAAAATGGAGCTAGATACAGGATCAGCTCTGACCATCATGAGTTGACAGGATTACGAGCGGCTATTTCCGCATATACCTTTGAAAGACACATCCATTGTCTTGAAGACATATACGGGGCAGAAAGTATACCCCAGAGGGAAAATAAGGGTGCCTGTTGTATACAACGGCAAGGAAATACAAAAGTTGTATTTATACGTTCTGCAAGATGGTGGTCCACCGTTGTTGGGACGTGAATGGATCAGAAAGACAAGTTTAGACTGGCACTCCATTCAGGCACTGACGGTGACCAGTAAGAAAAAAAACGATGATGACGTCATACCTGGACGATTCAAAGAAATCTTGGCTAACGCCAAAGAAGTGTTTCAACAGGAACTAGGAACCCTGAAAGGCGCCACCGCCTCAATAAAAGTGGAAGATGCGGCAATTCCCAAGTTTTTTAAGGCAAGGCCGGTGCCATACGCAATTCGTCTAGCCGTCGAGGTAGAGCTGGAGAATTTGGAAAAAGCAGGCATGTTATCCAAGGTAGATTGGAGCGAATGGGCAACACCCATCGTCCCGGTCATGAAGAAAACATTGAATAATGATAAATCTGAAGAACAGAGAAAAGTTCGCATCTGTGGGAACTTCAAAGTGACTGTAAACCCAGTTCTTCACACGGTACAGTATCCTCTTCCGAGGATAGAAGATATTTTCGCCTCACTATCCGGAGGGAAACGTTTCACCAAAATTGACTTAGCACAGGCATATCTACAGATGGAGGTTGAGGAGGCCTCTAAAAAGTATCTCACGATAAACACACACAAAGGCCTGTACCAGTACAATCGACTGGTTTTCGGAGTGGCATCAGCTCCGGCTATCTGGCAAAGAGCTATGGAGCAAGTCCTGCAAGGGATTCCGGGGACTCAATGCTACCTAGACGACATCCTTTCACAGGAGAAAACGACAACGAGCACCTTGCCAACTTGGAGCAGGTGCTCACGAGGCTGAGAGAACGGGGCCTACGAGCAAATCGCCCCAAGTGAGAATTTTTCCAGAAACAAATATCATATTGTGGCCATGTCATTAACGAAGAAGGGTTGCATAAGTCACCTGAAAAAATTGAAGCGGTCGTAAAGGCCCCAGCGCCTGAAAATGTCTCACAATTAAGGTCGTTCCTGGGATTAGTAAGTTACTATCATAAATTTTTACCAAACTTGTCGACGGTTCTGCACCCGCTTAACGCACTGCTACAAACGGGAGTAGTTTGGAAATGGAGCGAAGACTGTAAACGTGCCTTCCATAAATGCAAAGGCTTGATCACGTCCAGGGAAGTGTTGGCTCATTACAACCCATCACTGCCAATCAGACTGGCGTGCGATGCATCCCCTTACGGCGTGGGAGCGGTATTATCGCATAGATTCCCTGATGGCTCGGAGCGGCCGATAGCTTTTGCGTCACGCTCATTGAACTCAGCTGAGCGTAACTATGCCCAGATTGACAGGGAGGCACTCAGCCTGGTGAGGGGGGTGAAGAAATTCAACCATTAACTACACGGACAAAAATTTACCTTGTTGACTGACCATCAACCCCTCGTCTCCATATTCAACCCTAAAAAGGGCGTTCCCATTATGACAGCGCAAAGGCTACAGAGGTGGTCCCTTTTCCTAGGAGCACACCAATATGACCGAAGAGTACAAAGGAACAAAATAGCATGGGAATGCTGACGGGTTATCGCGCCTACCGTTGCCAACGGTGGAAGAGGCGCCGACAGTGGACCCAGTGGAGATATTCCACTCGACCATAGTGGAATGTCTACCGGTGACAAATTCTACCATTGAAAAGGAAACGCGAAATGACCCGACTCTCTCACGAGTCTACGATTTAACGGTGAAGGGATGGCCAGCACATGGCGAACCACTGTTGCCAGCATTCTCGCAAAGAAGAGAACAGCTGTCAGTGTGCCGAGGAACCTTGATGTGTGGATCCAGAGTGGTGATTCCACCCAAACTCAAGGATAGAGTGCTAAAGGAGCTTGACGAGGGGTATCTGGGTGGAGTGAAAATGAAGAACTTAGCCAGAGCGTTTGTGTGGTGGCCAGGTATCGATGGAGACATCGAAGAAATGACCAAGAGCTGTCTAGGATGCCAGAAGGTCCAAAACGCCCCACCACAAGCCCCTCTACATCCATGGGAGTGGCCCTCATCTCCATGGCAAAGGGTACATATCGACTTTGCTGGTCCATTAATGGACTCAATGTTCTTAATCACGGTGCATGCACACTCCAAGTGGCTGGAGGTAATAAAGATGTCCTCCACCACCACAGAAAAAACCATCACAGTATTAAGGACCATATTCGCCAGGAATGGGCTGCCTGAACAGAACTGTTCTGATAATGGACCGCAATTTGTATCCAAAGAATTCAGGAAGTTCTTAAAAAACAATGGGGTTAAGCACTATACGTTTGCCCCATACCATCCCGCCACCAATGGATTGGCTGAAAGGTTTGTCCAGACCTTCAAGAAGGCCATAAAGGCCATGGATAATGAAGACATAAATCTACAACATAAGGTAGGTAACTTCTTGTTTGCGTACAGGAATGCAACACATGTGGTTACAAACCAAACCCCCGCCATGGTGTTTTTCAATAGAAGCCTAAGATGCCGGCTGGATTTGGTCAAGCCAAACGTCAGAAGGGACGTAGAGAACTGGCAATTTCAAAGCATGAATAAAAGGCCAACTAGAACCTTCCAGATAGGTCAACCAGTTTTGGCCCGGGACTACCGTACCGAGAAATGGCAGCCTGGAACTATTTGCACACGACTAGGACTGCTGATGTATACCGTGGACATTGGAGAAAGCATAATAAGGCGCCATGCTGACCAGATCATAGAGTCATCCGATAAAGGACAACCTACACCACAACTCTATACGCCTAGTGATGAAGCAGATATACCCATAGTATCTACCTCCGATCCGGTGATACTGGAACCAGATGAACCCGACACTGGCATTGAAGCCGAATCGACCTTGCCAAAAGAACCTACTACACCACCGAGGCGTTATCCGGACCGAGTCAGGAAGCCTCCAGAGAGACTGAATTTGTAATTGATTAACTTCAGCAAATGTGTATATTATTGTTCTTGTAAAAATGTTATTTAATGATTAATTAAAATGTTATGTACTATTTATCTAAAAGGGGAGGAATTGTAGTGTATGTACCTTTAAGAGGAACTATGTTTTTGAAGCCCCTGTATACTGTAGTACCAGTAGTGACCACTCGGGTATATAAGCCTGTGTAGCGTCTTGTGTAGTTAGTTCACCTCCAGACGTTGTTCAGTAAACACTTGTTAAATCAACTCCTGCATTCCGTGTCTCCATTAACACATGGATCTAACAGAGCCCTGCAGTACTCAGCAGCCAGGGTCTCCAGAATCGTTGTGGTTTGCTGTGCACTTCACAACATGGCACAGCATCGTGTCTTGCAGATTCCTGAGGACCAGGTGGCTCCTCACATATCCTCCTCAGATGAGGAGGAGGAGGAGAGCGAAAACGAACATCCTGCAGAGGCCCATCAACCAGCGGCAGCAGTATGCGAGAACATAGCTGCCCGGGATGCAAGGAACGCACTCATCTTGGCCAGATTTGCTTAGCCTAGCCACTCATGCATTTTTGCCTCCCATCTTCTTACCTGAGCATTGAAAATGGCCACAAACCAGCTGATTCCTAGCAATTTGACCACCATACTGACAATTGCAAGTAATCCTAAGCTCTCAATGCGGAAGTCCCATTCGCGAAATGACACACACCACAACTACAGCAGTAACCATCAGATTTTTTATGTACATGATTCATATGATAGCTTTTACACATAAAACATCAAATTTCACCCAAGTGACTACCATTATGACTATTTGTGCAGTATCTTTCTCTTACGCGTGCTCCTACATGGTGCTTCCCCTGTGGCTTCAGCAGATGTGGAGGCCCCTTGCTCAGTTTCCTGCTGCTCCTGTCTCAACACCTTTGGCGGGCGTCCTCTGGGGTGGCGAACCTGTGAGGGCTCGTCAACCTCCTGCGGCTGTGCAAGGGTTGAGACGCTGCTCTCAGTTGGGTGTGGAATCTGGTGGGGCTCTGACCGAAGGCTCTGCAGTGGCATGGAAGTGTGAGCGCTTGGACAGGAGTCCCCACTTCCTTGATGCCTGCCACCAACTTCCCTCTCATTGGTCAAGTTCCCCTCAGCACTTGCAAGTGGCTTGAGAGCACCTTGCTTCACATCAGGGGGGCCATGGGGACCCGTATCTGCACTGGCAGTCCTATTCAGAGGGACTGCCATGAAGGTCTGGTTTCTCTGTTCAACAGCTGACCATCACTCCTCCAGAAATGTCAGTCTATTCTGAACACTCACCATGTTTTCAACACTCTGGCGACTTAGCACCTCCATGGAGGTTGCCATCCTTTCCATGGTGATGCGTTCATGCGCCAATAACTCCACAAAGGCTCTGCTCATGTTAGCGAGGGACTCCTCCTTTTGCTCCACACTCGCAGCGACCCTGGAGACAAAACCTGCCAGAGACTCCTGCACCTTTTCCTGGAGTGCCATCACCGCTGATACTGTGGATGGACCCAGAGGCAGAGGGTCAACGTGCAGCTGATCTGAGCTGGCAGAGTCCTGCGCCCTCCGACTAGGACTCTCCACTGCTGTGCCTGTCTCCACGATCTGCTGATGCTCACTTGTGAGCTGTGATACACCAGGTGACAACACTACTCTATGTCCCGAAGGTCCCACCAAGGTGCAAGTGTCTGCGCTGGTGCTGGGTGTGCTGAATTCTGCTGACGCTGCACCCTCAGAGGTTGCAGCTTCCTCTGAGGAGCCTGGAGGCTCAGCCTGTTCCTCCTGGCTAGTGGGGACGGGTGCTTGCGATGGTCCTGTGGGGGAGTAAAGGAAAGAGTCAGAGATGTGATGCCAAGGTTACATGCACATTGCATATTGCAGATGATCATTAGTCCATCTGTTAGAGCTACTGAAACATTATCAGCAACTCATGCAATGTCAATGAGAGAGATGGAAAACTATTCTGTCACCAGCTTGGTGTGATGCACCCGTCTGTCCATCCCCCACATGCGTGTCATCCTCCACTCCTATGATCTCCAGGACCGCTTCCTCCCAGGGGGTGAGGTGGGCTACTGATAGTGGCCCTCCTCCTGTCCTCGCTCGTTCTCTTTTATTGTGAGCTCTCTTTTCCTGCAATGAGGGAGACAAGTGGAGGTTGAGTGAGAATGAAGGAGTGAGTGTAGAGAATCCATAGCATAGATGCTTAGAAGGAGACAAAGATGGAATGAGGTGGCAAGACCAAGGGCCCTTCCTGTGTGTTGTCAGTTGTTTTCATAGCATCAGAGTGATAGGGAGTGTGAGGGCTGCATAGTCGAATAGTTAGGTGAATGTGACCATAGAGAGAGAGGGAATGGGTAATGGTGCATGGATGTCAGTGTCAAGTGGGGTGTGGAGGAAGAGACTGCTAAAGCTGAGTGCTGGTGAGGAAAGGCAATGGGGATCAGATTGAGAGTGATGGGAAATTCATACTCACTTTTCCAGTGTGCTGAAGGTCATGAAATCTCTTCCTGCACTGTATCCAGGTTCTGCGGGTAGCTGAAAAGGAGTTGACCTCCTCTGCCACTTGCAGCCACACAGCCTTTGTCTGCTGGGGAGGCTTCTTCCTCCCTGATGAAGGGAAGAGCACCTCCTTGTGAGCTCTTGCTCCCTCCACTAAAGCCTGCAGGGCAACATCATCAAAACAGAGTGCAGACCTCGGTCTTTCTCTGGCCATTCTGCTTCCAGCTCAGTGTATCAGCAAATGCCAAAAGGTTGGCAGCCTGCAAAAGAAGCAAGGCTTCCAGCAGACCTTAAATGCAGCAGCAATGATGACGTCATCGGAGGCGACTTCCAGACTGGAGAAACTCATTTGCCATGGGTTCCCACATGCTGGAACTCAATTGGGCAATTTAGTTAAAATAGCATCAATCTCCCACATCGAATTAGATTTGTGTGGATAACGATAACACGAAATGCGGATTACACGACACCAACCCGCACCTGAATGAAAATCCAGCCCAATTACTCCAATGCTCTCCTTGCCGGCCTCCCAATGTGCACCCTCCATAAACTTGAGTGCACCCAAAACTGTGCTGCCTGTATCCTAACTTGCACCAGGTCCCATTCACCCATCACCCCTGTGCTTGCTGACCTACACTGGCTCCCAGTCCAGCAAAACTTAGTTTTAAAAATTCTCATCCTTGTTTTCAAATCTCTCCATGGTCTCGTTAAAGGTGCTATATAAATGCTCCCATCTAAATATTCTTCAATCCAGTTTACTATCCTCTCACAAACTCCATACCTCTTAATCTTCTCTGGTAATCTCCCCTATGATACCTTGTCAAAAGATTTCCTAAAGTCCATGTACACTACATCCACTGCCTTGCCCCCATCTACCATGTCTGTTACCTCCTCAAAGAACTCTCTATAAGATTTGTCAGTACAATTGTGCCTTTTGAATTCTGTGCTGGCTGCTTCAGTAAGTAGTTGAAAAAGAAAAAGTTAAAACGGCATAGAGGATGGGAATTAAGTGAGTAGCTCTTTCAGAAAGTCAATAAAGGCACAATGAGCTGATTGGCCTCTCTTCTCTGCTGTACAATTCTATGATTCCATATTTAATAGTGGCACAAATAGCTTCTTTGTGGAATGGGGCCATATACCCGTGGGTTTTTACTTGTGTTATTAGGGACTCAATTAGTCTTCCAATTTCTAAACCAGGAATGCCCAAGGTTTTTGTCTTCATGGAACTTTGCAGACCAAATATAAAGTTTAAATTAATGCTCCAAATTAATTTGCATGTATCTGAAGCTGCATATACTAACAGATCTTGCTAATCTGATTTAGGTTTTATCCACTAATGGTTTGGAACTTGCTGGAGCCGGGTATCTCATGGCATAAGCAAACTTTTTCCTGCACCCTTCAGCTCAAAAAATGTTTGCGCCGTAACTTGCCTGAGGTGCGAGCTGACAACAGCATGGTGAGGGCAACAGGGCATCTGGGACCTCAGTGAATGGTGGGACCAGCAATGTATCTCCTTAACCAATGAGATTAAGGATCAAGAAATAAACAGAGGAAGGACTGAGAAGGAGCGTGAATTAGAGTCAAATCAGGTACAGAAAGAGAAATAAAGTGAGGGAAAGAAAGCTTGAATTAAGAGAGAGAAAAAAGAGATAGAAAGGAAAAGTAAGAAAAAAATGAAAATTTTAAATTTTAAAAATCTCTAACAATTTACCAGCTGAAGGAATGAGATGCCACAATTTAAATTGTTCAATTTCTGGGCCAGAGAAGTTGATTGGCACTGCATTAACAATGATCACATCATTAAAAATGTATATACAGTTTTAATTACCAAATTTAACATTCTGCAGTGAGTTTAATGGCATTTAATGTGCAAATCCAGCAAGTTCTTAATAATAACGGGGAGGCTAAGGGTGATATGCTGTTTGTGCGAAGCAGACGGTGGAACGGCATAAATCGACCAGCAAGTTCTGGAGATTCGCAACTCACAGCGTATGTCTTCATCCCCTGAATTTGTTGACCGATTTGGACATTAATAATGGCATGCGTCATTCACATGTTGTTATTTTTCCAGCAAGTTCATGCCCAATGATGCAACCATATTAAGAACAGCTCTTTGCAAATATCTAATCCAATAATATTCAAAAGAGAAATAAGAAATGCGCAGCAAAAAATTCGAAATGTATTAAATTCTTAGAATAGCTTGAAATTTAGGATTATTCAACATACAGTTGGATCCTGTGATAGGAAAGCTAGAATGACATCTTCTTGTGTTCTTACAGCTAGTCTTGTAAAGCACAATAAAATCAGATTTTATTGCTATAACCAGAATAAATGCAGTGTTTCTAGCCATTCTCAAAATGTCTTTCTTTGATATAGCAGCAGGTATTGTGTTTTTTTTTCTGATGAAGAACTAGAGATTCAAGCACAAGGAAGATAAAAGATGTTATATTGAATTATTTGGCATTTTCAGAAGAACAGTGATTTGGGAGATTTAGATTAACAAATGAGGCAAAGGTATGCAAAATGTTAGCTTCATATTCAAAGAGCATCTCAATGGATCCATCTGTTCTGCCTATAGTTTTAAAACAGCAATCATTAGCTTTTTTTACTGCAGGATTTTTCTAGACACAGGAGGAGATTATACTGGCATAGCTAAGTTACCATGTTAATCTGCATTGAGAAGTCGACTGATCCACTGTACTGGAGTACCAGCAGGTAGATTCATTTCTATAAAAGTGCAAAGACTGTACAGCAAATAATTTATGCCAGTGCAAGATTTTCAAGAGAGCAGAGTGTGGTGATTGTGCAGAGATCCAGGTGGTGTCAGTGAATTCAACTGTACACACAGGGCTCTATCCTCCAACTATACAGTCAAGGTCCATTCATGACTGATGAGCAGCTCTTTAACCTTAGATGAGTACAAGCTAAAGCAAAGGTGCTGAAAGAACTTGTTTGTGAACTCCAATTTGCTGATGGCTGTGCTCTTGTGGCCAACTCCCAGGATGATTTGCAAACAATCATGAACCACCTTGTAACAGCTTGCCTGCAATTTGGCATGACTATCAGCCTTAAAAAGGAGGTGGCACTCTTCCAACCAGTCCCAAGCAAGGATTACACTCCACCCATCACCACTATCGGTGATCACACACTTCAGGCTTAGCTTAGTTTAGCTTTTGGCCTGCAGGCCAAGCTCAAAGTATACAGGGCTGCTGTTCTGATGACTGTGCTTTTTGCCTGTGAAACTTGGGCAATATATGCATACCACGTTAAGAAACTGAATCAGCTAAGCTACATGATCAGATAGCAAGGCAAGCTCCCGGACACCAAAGTTTTTAACAAAAGCTGATATGCCAAGCATATATGTATTTGATCATGAATGGCTATGATGGTCAGGTCATGTGGTCTGAATGTCTGATGAATGAACCCTGATGATCTCTTATGGCGCATTCTGGCAATTTCATGGTCTGCACCAAACCACTGCTTAAAAGCGACACCGAAACAGTGCAAAATAGATGTCCATAAGTCGGAACAACTTGCTCTAGACAAGGAAGCATGGTGAAAACCATTCATAAAGGCAACTCCTACTATGAGATCTGTCGCATTGCTGATGCTGATGTCAGCTGTGGAAGTCTTGCCTGAAAAATCAAGATTCCCAACCACGTCTCTCTCGGATCCACTGTTCACTCTGTGGATGCTCGTTCCTGGCAAAAATCAATCTCATCAAAGAAATCACCGCAGAAAAGGAGATGATGTTCTGACAGCCATCTTCGATATCGAAGGACGAACAAATACAGGTCGTGTGTAATATCCATAAAAAGATCTTCCTATCTGTCACAACATTCTTGGGATTAAAGCATGACTACTTCAAAAACAACATCTTGCTTTTATATATTGTGGTACCTTCAGGTACACTTTGGGTGTGAGGGGGAAGAAGAAAAAATAAATAGATACAGAAATGGACCCTGAGCCATGGTGGGAAAGGTGAGAAAGTTTGGAAAAAAGTTGAGTTTTTAAAGGTGGAACACTAGTGGCGATTCAGAATTTAGCGAGGGAATTTCAGAAAGTAGGATTGATACAGTTGAAGGTTCTATCACTAATTTTGGGGCAAAAGAAGCACAGGATACATAAAAAGCCAGAGTTTGAGGACAACAGGGTGCAGAAGTAAATATATGAAGGGCGAGGCCATGGAGGGATCTGAAGACAAAATTCAATGTGCTGGGGAGCAGTAAAGAAATGCAGGTTAGTGGGAGCAGGAGATGATTTATAAGTAGGACTTAGTCTGGAATAATATATAGGTAGCTGAATTTTGGCCAAGTTTAAGGGCAGGATTTTCATTGGGCCGTGGAGGTGGGATTGGAGGCGTGTGGGGGGTTAAAATCCCAAAATCAGGGGGCACAAACCCAGCCCACCCCCAACCCACCTCCATGCCAGTTTCAAAGGAGGTGGGTACCCGACCTGCACTAGGACCTGCCTCCCCAAGGCAGGAAGGGGATTAGTGCCAATTAACTGCCTGTTAACAGGCAGTTTTTAGCCTAATCCCTATTTTCATTGGTGAAATGTGGGATTCCCGACAGCGCCAAACCACGCCAAGTTAGCGAGGTGGGCCGTCGGGATGAAGGGTTCAGAAGGTTCGAGATGTCCAATGTTCAGGTGAGTGATGGGTGCATGAGTGAAGAGGTAAATGTGTTTGGTGTGTTTAAAGTGTTTAAAGAAGTTTTACTTACCTTTACAACCTTCCTTCCTTCAGGACTCGGGAGTCCCTCATCTCACCGGCACAGAAAGCGGAATCGCCGCGATCTGTCAAATATTGCAGCATTCAGCTTTCTGTTCCAGAGAGATCTCTAAATCATCCTGAGGAAGGAATTAACTTGAGTACAGATTATCAGTGTTTGACAGCTTCAAACAGCTGTGAAATGCTGATATTTCATCTGTCAAAAGGTCTTGACAGATGAAATATCAATCTGTGACGTCACCTGTTGCTGGGTGGCCCTTAATTGGACGCTGGGCGGGCTCAACAAGGTCAATCAAGTCAAAATCGTGTGGGTTGGCTAGAACTCGATGGAGGCGGGACTACAACCCCGAAAGTTGTAGTCCCGCCTTCTCAATGAAAATCCAGCCCTAAGAGTTTATTAAGGGTGGAGGATGGGAGGTCAGTAAGGAAGTAATTGGTGAAATTGAATCTAGAGGTTACAAAAGTCTGAAAAACAGTTTCAATGGTGGAGGAACCAAGGAAGTGGCAGAGGAAGGCAATACTGTGGAGGTGAAAGTGGCCTATGGTGTTAGGTGGGATCGGTTTTGAAATTCAGTTCTCGGCCAAACAGGACACCAAGGCCTAAAAATTGGGGGGGTTTATCGCCACCTGTTTCCACCAGATTCAGGCGATAAAGTGGCGGCTGCTGCTCTTCTGCCAGCTGGCGGCAGGTCCTGCGGCGGCCGCCATTTCCAAATGACCAGCAGTGCTGCTGATATCAGCGATCGTTAAAACTATGGAGATGATGCAAATTGTGATGTCAGTGAGTGTGCAATGCTAACTTGATGTCTGATCTGCGAGTTTGGAGTTCACTATTCAACTTACTGGCATGCCTTAAGTGCGATGAGCTGAGCAAGCATCGAGAAGGAGGCTCCTGCAGCAATATTTAAGGGGATCATCAGCAACTACATGCACCTGAGATGTTTGTTCAGTTTGACTGGCTCTGTGCAACTTTCTGCAACTCCAGCAGCTTTATAAACTTTTTTCAAGGTTCTAAGGTAACAGGGAGTGTTGTTACAAGTGGAGAACGCCTTCATTATTATTTCAAGGCTTCTGCTCGCAACACTTACTCACAGTCATGGGGGCTCTCTGGCAGTCCCCCTCGCACTCGAGTGTCTTCAGGAGAGGGAGCGGAGGCAGCGAAGAGGAGAAGATTCACACAGAGGGAGGAGGAGGGCCAGGTGGACTTTCAACATGAGGCCTTACCCACCTAGGGTCTTCCGAGAGCACTTCTCTTATATCCACTTAAACATGAAGTAGTGTATTAGGAGGCTCAGCTTCACCAAGGAGGAGGTCACAGAACTCTGCCACCTCCTGCAACCAGACCTGCAGCCTGCGAGCAGGGTGACCACGGCTTTCCCAGTGGCAGTCAAGGTCACTGTGGCCCTCAATTTCTTTGCCAGCGAATCCTTCCAGTCTGCAGCAGGAGACATAGCTAACATCTCACAGTTCACCATCTATCGCTGCATTTGGGAGGTTACTGAGGCTCTCTACACCAGGAGAAGTGACTACGTTTATCTTCACTCTGAGCAGAGAGAAGCAGGATGAGCACGCATGTGGCTTTGCCAGGAAAGCGGGCTTCCCCATGTTGCAGAGCGCCATCGACTGCACCCATGTGGCGTTGCGGGCACCGTATAACAATCCTGAGATCTTACCTAACACTCACTTATTGTGCAGTTGGTGTGCGACCACGCCCAGTGCTTCCTGGTGGTCAATGCCTGCAATCCTGGCAGCAGCCATGATGCCTTCATCCTGCGTCAGTCCAGTGCACTCGCAATCTTCCAGCCATCACATCAAACTCGAGGGTGTCTGCTCGGAGACAAGGGCTATTTGCTCTGCGCCTGGCTCATGACTCCCCTCTGCAACCCCAACACTCCTGTCCAGCACTCATATAATGATAGCCATGCTTCCACCAGGAACATCATCGAGCAAATAATCGGGCTACTGAAGCAACAGTTCCACTGCCTTGACCGCTCAGTACACGCCGGAGCAGGTGTCCCATTTCGTTGTTGTTTTCTGCATGCTTCACAACTTCGTCATTGGCCCAGAAATTCGGGTCGTGGGCTTCCCGCGGGTGCAAGCCTCCGACCTGCACTTATCTAGCGCGCCGGCCGTTGAGCTGTGGGCCCCCGTGGAATTCTGATCCTGGGCCTGCTCCAACTGCCGGCGCGCAGTGCTTGCATATCCCAGGGGCGCAGTTAGTTCAAATCGTCCCCTGGGATCACATGGGCCATGGAGAGCCAATCAGAGTAGGGAATGCTTCATTCATAAGTTTGGCAGGAAGTGCTGTTAAAACTTATAAATACTACAGGCCCCAAAACATCACTAAATCTTCAAATAATTTTTTTTTTTTAATTACATTTTTTAAATAAACTATAAATTACATGAAATAACTATTTTAAACAATAATTTAAATTTTTGAAAAAAATAATTTTATTTTCTAACGGGGCTAAAAATAAACTTACCTTGCTTTAAAGTATTTAAAAATAATAAACCTGTGGAAAAAATGTTTTAATTTAAATTAATTCACCACTTACCTTGTAAAAAGCAGGCCTTGTGACTGCTTTTTGAATGTCTAACTTCTGGAGACTTAGGGGCCGATTTTCCCGGAGCCGTCAGGCGGGCTTTCGGGCGGGTGGGGGGGGGGAAGAGAAAAAAAAAACGCAAAAATAGGGGGTCGCGACCCCCCCCCCCCACTTGATTCTCCGTCCCGTCCGATTTTCACCCAGGTGTTTCTGTCTGACCTGAATCAGTCCCGCCCACAGCAGGCGGGACTGGTCTTCAGGCACCTTAATCACCAATAATTGGCATCTATAATGCCATTTAAGGGGCCCTTGCTATTTTCAGCCTTTTCCCACGTTAAACACGCCTGGTGGGAACCCCGCTGATGAAACCTGGCTTGAACAATATCGGATTGCTGACTATCAGCTGCAGGTCAATCAGGAAAGAAAAGATTTAATCAGACATCATTTGTAGGTTGCAGGACCTTGTTGTCAGAGGCTTGGGGCAACTTGTTCCAGGCTTAGGCACAGCTGTGGAAGGTTGGAGCCTCACACACTTCTCTAGCGTGAGCTCCTGGGAAGCCCCTCTCACCACCCTAACTCAGCGCTTCCTCAACGGAGGCATCTACCAGAAGCCTGGGAGGCCCTTTTTTCCTTCCCTTCTTGGCATTAGAGGATCGCCAGCAGCAGAGGCGGCAGCAGCAGATCCAGCAACAACAGCAGCACCAGCAACAGCAGCACCAGCAGGAGCGACAGGCTGCGGCTCACCCACCTGAGGCAGCACAGGCCAGAAGGGGCCAGCACAGGGAAGGCCGTCGGCGCAGGAGGTACCCCCCAAACAGGATCTACAGACACAGGGTTAGCTACCTCAACATGACTGAGCAGGAGTGCCAAAGGCAGCTCCGACTTTCGCGAGACGTAGTGACTGACATCTGCGCAATGCTGCAGCAAGACCTGGAGCCCAGAGCACCAGGTCGACACTCCCTACCAGTGGCCCTCAAAGTCACCACCGCACTCAACTTTTTTGCCTCAGGCTCCTTCCAGGGATCAGCAGCAAACATCAGCGGCATCTCCCAGGCGGCCGCACACACTTGCATCACGCAGGTAACCGATGCCCTCTTTGCCCTTGCACACAATCACATCCATTTCACCAGGGATCGTGCAAGTGTGATGGTGCGAGCGCTTGGATTAGCTCATCTGGCAGACTTTCCAAGGGTGCAGGGCATCATTGACTGCACACATGTGGCCCTTAGGGCACCCCATCGCAATCCAGGGGTTTTTGTCAACCGCAAGGGCTTCCACTCCCTTAACGTTCAGCTGGTGTGTGACCACAAGAAGGAGATTTTGCATGTTTGTGCCAAGTACCCTGGCAGCTGCCATGACTCCTTCATACTGCGCCAGTCTACTGTGCCTCCGCTATTCAGGCCACCAGATGAACTTCAGGGATGGCTACTTGGAGACAAGGGCTATCCCCTGCGGACTTGGCTAATGACGCCGTTGAGGAGACCAACCAATGAAGCTGAGGAGCGCTACAACTCCAGCCACATTTCCACTAGATGCATTATCGAGCAAACCATCGGATTGCTGAAGATGCGCTTCAGATGCCTGGATAGATCAGGTGGAGCCCTACAGTACTCAGCAGCCAGGGTCTCCAAAATCGTCGTGGTTTGCTCTGTACTTCACAACATGGCACAGCGTCGTGGCTTGCAGATTCCTCACGACCAAGTGGCTCCTCACAGACCCGCCTCTGATGAAGATGATGCTGAGGAGGAGGAGGAGGAGGAGGAGGGCAAAAACGACTATCCTGCAGAGGCCCATCAACCAGCGGCACCATTACGTGAGAACATTGCTGCCCGGGATGCAAGGAATGCAGTCATCCTGTCCAGATTTGCTTAGCCTAGTACATCAAACACTGTAGCCTCACTGCTTCTTACCTGAGCATGGACAATGGCCAAACCCTGCGCATTCCTACCTATTTGACCAGCATCCTGACAACTGCAAGTAATCCTAAGGCCTCAAGGCGAAATCCCCATTCGCCAAATGACACACGCCACAACTGCAGCAGTTGCCATCAGATATTTTATAAACAAGATACTGATGACATAATAACTATATACAAAACTTTTCACCCAAGTGGCTACCCTTGTGATTAGTGGTGCTTTATTTTTCTCTGACGCATGCTCCTACATAGTGGTTCCCCTGTGGCTTCAGCAGATGTGGAGGCCCCTTGCTCACTTTCCTGCTGCTCCTGTCTCGACACCTTTGGCGGGCGTCCTCTGGGGTGGCGAGTCTGCAGCTGTGCAGGGGTTGAGACCTCTATCTCCATTGGGTGTGGACTCCGGCGGGGCTCTGACCGAGGGCTCTGCAGTGGCATGGAAGTGTGAGCGTTTGGAGAGGAGCCCCCACTTCCTTGACGTCTGCCATCAACTTCCCTCTCATGGGTCAGGTCCCCCTCAGTGCCTGCAAGTGGTTTGAGAGCAGCTTGCTGCACATCAGGGGGGCCATGGGGACCTGTTTCTACAATGGCAGTCCTACTCAGAGGGCCTGCCATGAAGGTTTGGTTTCTCTGCTCAATAGCTGACCATCACTCCTCCAGAGATGTCAGCTTATTCTGAACACTCACCATGTTTTCAACACTCTGGCGACTTAGCTCCTCCATGGCTGTAGCCATCCTCTCCTCTACTGTAGCCATCCTTTCCATGGAGGTTGCCATCCTTTCCGTGGTGATGCGTTCATGCGCCAATGACTCCACAAAGGCTCTGCTCATGTTCGCTATGGACTCCTCCATTCGCTCCACACTCGCAGCGACCCTGGAGACAAAACCTGCCAGAGACTCCTGCTTCTGTGCATGGAGATCCATCACCTCTTCTCTTGCGGATGGACCCAGAGGCAGAGGGTCGACATGCAGCAGAGCTGAGCTGGCAGAGGCCTGCGCCCTCCGACAAGGACTCTCCACTGCTGTCCCTGTCTCCACCATCTGCTGATGCTCACTTGTGAGCTGTGATACACCAGGTGACAACACTACTCTATCTCGAGCTGCGAGTGTCTGCACTGGTGCTGGGTGTGCTTAATTCTGCTGACGCTGTGCCCTCAGAAATTGGAGCTTCCTCTGAGGCGTCTGGCTGCTCAGCCTCTTCCTCCTCCACAGTGGGGATGGGGGCTTTGGATGGTCCTGTGGGGGAGTAAAGGAAAGAGTTAGAGATGTGATGCCAAGGTTACATGCACATTGGATTTTGCAGATGCTCATAAGTCCAAATGATGTAGCTTCAGAATCATAACAGCGACTCATGCTATGTCAATGAGAGAGATGGAAAACTATCCTGTCACCAGCTTGCGGGACTGCCCCGTCTCTCCTTCCCCAGCTTCCACAGCCACATCAGCCCCGACAATTTCCAGCACTCCTTCCTGCCAGGGGGTCAGGTGGGCTATTGAGGGTGGGCCTTGTAGTGTATGTACCTTTAAGGGGAGAACTACTTTTTACAGCTCCTGTATACTGTAGTAGCGGCAGTGACCACACCTGTATATAAACCCTGAGTAGGGATCTGTACTTTAGTTTTAGAGTAACGCTCATCCAGTAAACACCTGTTGATTGTTCCTCTGCAGTCTGTCGATTTATTGAAGGACACCATACATCAAAATTCATGGATTTATCATTGGTGACGAATCGATTCGAACCTACCTGCAACTCTGTAGAAGAAGGCCGATTCCACCAGTGCGGGCGTCGACCATCCGGAGAGGACTTGAACATCGCAGAGGAGGCGGTGGAGAGCTGGGCTTGGTTCCCCAGTCACAACGATCCAGCGCAGCGGGCTGGCAGCAGGTACGGCGCAGACCCTTCCCGGACGGCGGCGGCTGGAGCCGACCGACAGCACAGAAAAAGGCCGAGCAGCGTCGATGGGGTAAGAGAGAGGGTAAAGCGCACAGGGTGCAGCCGGGGTTGAAGACCGAGCGGCGTCAATGAGAGAGGGGGAAACGCGCAGAGCGCGGCCGGGGTTTCAAGGGCTGAGCAGTGTCTGCGGGGGAAGAAAGGAAAGCGTGGGAAACGCCATTTTGAGCCAGCGGAGAAGAAGGGAGAGCGCGGGAGACGCCATTTTTAGCCAGTCTAACCACACCCAGGGATGCCGAAGAGTGGCAGTGTCACAGCGTTCGACAATGAAGTCGAAGATTGGGCAACATATATAGAACGCATAGAAGTGTACTGCAAGGCGAATGAAGTGCCAGATGCCAGGAAAGCACTGGTATTGTTGAATTCCATGGGTGCAAAAATGTACGGCTTACTGCGAAACCTAGTAACCCCAGAGAAGCTAGTGGAAAAGGATTTTGAAAGCATAGTGGCAATCCTACAGGACCACTTAAACCCCTGAGGAAGTGTACTTTTATATTACAAAATGGCTTCACAAGGTACAGAATAGAAAACACAAAATGGCTTCCATAGATTAGTAATTGCTAGTTCTGCTGAAAAAGCAGAACTCTCCAAATTAACAGATGACCTCATCTGTTAATTAGAACAAAGACCTTCAGAGGTACATACTGTAAGCCTCCCTATCTCTTTCACATAGCTAGATGAAGAGAGTCCTTGAGTCATGAATAAACCAGGATAGGGAGTCAAAGAAGAACAGGACTTATAGATTAGATAACCCTATCTCTAGGCATTTCTTTTTGTTCCAGCCCTTTTTATCCTTGATTACAGTTTTACTAACACTATATTTTTCTTGTTACTAATTATGATCTCAGACTTCGATCATATAAATATGTTACCTTTTGCCTATGATCTTAGAAGTGGTCAGCGTAGCCATTGTCTACATGTCCGCTTCCCTTGTATACAAGAACTAATAAAGTCTTCCTTTGACGATACTTTGTGTTTAAAGAGTCTTACTCGGGAGTCGAGACTTCGACAGTATTACTTGGAGGTTCCACCGAGATCGCTTGCTGCCTTTCGGTAAGTCACGGACAAAGACATCGTGAATTTCTAGTGACAGATCCTGAATGGCCACAGTGATGTTTTATCACATAATAAGGATTTCTCATTAGATACTGAATTGGTGTAGTCTGTTTCTTCCGACGGGAGTACTGCAATCAAGTTAAGACTCGTGTTTTAGATTTGAGTTGAATCCTGTAACTTTTGCTTCTTTTATTTTAACGTTAAAAGGAGGAGGATACTGACAGCTCAGGTCTCAAAAACTATCGGGCAAAGGAGACAAGGGAAAAGTCGGCAGGGTTGCATCCCAGACTAATAAAGGTACCAGGTTGTGAAAGAGAGCGCTAAATGTTAAAACTGCAGTATCAAGGGTGGGTCCCTTGAGCCGGGGTTAAAGTCCCGCAGCAGAAAGTATCGTTTGAGGATTGTCACACTGTGTTTTAAAGACCTGTATTATCAGGCTCAGGATTATTCCCCGTTGAGATACCTTCTACGAGGGTTCAAGCCCCTCGCATTAAAGTATAAGGATTTTATATGAACATAGAGGTTAAGAATTATCGCAACCATTGTTTTCCATTTCGTTTGTTGATTGTTGACAACATTAAGACAGAAGACTTTCACATAAAGTATAAGTTCAATGTTAAGGACTCAGCTTGTAGTGGCGTACAACGCAAACTGAGGATTGACTATTTGTTTAGTTTAGAGTATAAGATCAATGTCTGAGCATTTGGTCTGTTTGCCTGTTTGGGCTGTTGCATTGCTTGTCATTACTTTGATTGTTGTTATTACTTTTTATTGTTCATCACTTATGGTCCTTTGGACAGTCAGTAATAGTCGCAAGGGGGTAAGGGGCGAAACTTGCGATCTAGAAGAAGAGTGCCTAGTATAAATTAAGAACTAAAACTTTACTAAGATGGGAGCTTCACAGAGTAAGATCCCAGAAAAAGGGACTCCCGCTTTTTACATCTTTAACAACTATGGTCGAATGTCCACAAATGATTTATCTAATTGGTCTAAATGGACCAAGAAAGACAAACACCCGTTCCGAGCTACAGACAATAGTCCATGAATTACCGAACCCCTCAGAGGACTTAGAAAAAGCAATTAATGATCTCAAAAGCATCGTTATTTGCCATCAGCCCACTATTGTGGACGTCGACCAGCTACTCAGAGCTTGGTTAAAAGATTCCAAATACCACCTTTTAACAGATGGTCCAGGTAGTTTAACAACCATAGAATACATCAGCAATGGAATCCTGAAATACTACCAAACGATGCATTTTGGACCAACTTATATACAACAATGCATGCTAAATTCCCAAAAAGAACTAATTGGACAAAAAAATAATTGAGACCACTCAGAAAAAGGACGAAGACGTTGAGGATTATATAGAAAGAATAGAAGCAATTATGGGGCAACATTCTGGAATGACCAAAGAAAATTACCAGATCCCTTTAATTAATGCCCTTGTAAATGGTCTCAGAACAGAACTTAAAGAACCATTGACTTTAGTCTGCCTAGATTGGAGACATAAAACAACTCCTGAATTAACACAAATTCTGAAAGGAATTCAGGAGAGACATAGAGACCAAAAGAGTAAGGTTTCCCTCTTAATGGAGCAGACAGCTCCCGCAGCTCCGACTGCCCAGACTACCATTTATTATCAGGGCCACTACAGAGGACGAGGCAGAGGGTATAACAGAGGCGGATTTAGAGGAAATAGTAGAGGAGGGACTGGCAGAGGCCAGTGGAACGGAAGAGGCGCAAACTCTCCGTGTTTTAACTGTGGTCAGATCGGACACTGGAAGTCCGACTGCCCGTTCCCCAAGCAGCAGAATCAAGGATGGGGAGGTGCCCCAAACAATGTAAATACCCAAGCCCAGGTTCACACTCGTCCGCAGACAGGTTTTACAACAGGGAATCCTTGGGGAGGTCAAAATACGGAAGGACAATTTGGATCCCCAGGGCAAAATTATTCAGCATGACGCGGAGAAACAGCCCCGAACGTTACCCACATTCTTCAATTACCTTCAGTATCACTAAATTCTAGCGATGAGTCATATTTATCCATAGAAATGCAGGGCAATAGAGTCCCTTTTCTCGTTGACACAGGAGCCACAACCTCACTATTAACAAAGCAATACGCTAGAGGAATTCCGTGTACTGGAAAGAATGTCACATGTATAGGACTTTCCGGCGTCTCACAGACTATGACGTGGTCACAACCATTAGAAATACAAGCAGACAATTTCTCTGGCCAGCATGCCTTTCTTCTATCAGACGAAGCCCCCATGAACCTTTTAGGGAGAGATTTGCTGTGCAAAATGCAGGCAACAATAATTTGTTCAGAAAAAGGACTGCAGGTGCACATCCCTACCGATAGATGTACTATGTGCCCTTTACAAGAATGCTCCCCTCCCATCATCTACCAGTGGACAAACAAAAACCAAGAATTAAGCCACACATTAATGATGATTGTAGGAGCACTGCAATGTGCCTCAAGAACAGTCTCAGAGTACCAGAAGGATTTGAAATTAGACAGCTGGCACATGAATCTGCATTGCACTGCCTTTTATGACGACACGGGAAAGGACACGACTATAAAAGACTGTTACAAACCCTTTTTTGGGCCAGAACTTCCTGTTTAAAATTCGGACAATCTTTATTGGACCCGAAGGAATAGCAGCTGCCGTAACGTTAACTCCAGAAGCATGGGAACTGTTTCAAGTCAAGGACTCTAAACCACACTGCACTCTCGCTGTCGCAAACGGCCGTCACCCAAGAGATCTACGGCCAATGGTCCTCCGTTTTTGCTGCGAAACGATCACCCAATTGGTGACCAAGCCCTGAACACATTTATCAGAAACTCCTATTTCCAATAGTGACTTAGTGTACTACGTAGACGGGTCAGCCCTTAGGGCTGACAAGGGATCACCTAGGGCTGGATATGCCATATCAGATGATCACTCGATTGTGGAAGCGCTCTCACTACATCAATCCTTTTCAGCGCAACAAGCAGAACTCTTCGCCCTTACAAGAGCTTGCATACTGGCTACTGATCAATCTGTTAACATTTATACCGACTCCAGGTACGCTTTTGGGGTTGCTCATGATTACGGACAGATCTGGAAATTAAGGGGATTTTTAACCTCTTCAGGATCAACTATTAAGAATGCCGAACAAATCGATAATCTTTTAAAGGCTCTAATGTGTCCCACTAAGATTTCAGTTATTAAATGTCAGGCTCATACAGGTAGTCAGGATCAGATATCACTGGGTAACGAACGAGCAGACAGAGCTGCTAAGTCAGCAGCTTTGTCTGATACAGGGCCACAAGTTTCAGCCTTTGTTCAGAAATCAGACAATGACCCACCTTCTATTAGTGATGTTTTAGCCTTTCAGTCACAGGCTAACTCGGACGAAGTGTTAAGTTGGGCAAAGGATTCTTGTTTTAAAACGTCTGAAGGGCTATGGGTACACCATGACGGCCACATGGTAGCCCCTAAATCTTTACTCCATGGATTGCCCGATGCGTTCATGTGTTCACGCATGCAGGCAAAGGGGGGATGGCAGACTATATTAATCAAACATGGTATGCACCAGGTATTTCGGCAATTGCAAAACAAATCAGTGAAAGGTGCACCACTTGCCAGGAAATGAATCCAGGTAAAACAGAGAAAGTACAGTCTGCCTCCCACCCGAATCCATCAGGCCCTTTTGTAAATTTGCAAGTGGATTTTATTGACTTACCTCCATGTTTAGGATTCAAATATGTGTTGGTAATTATAGATATGTTTTCAAGATGGGTCGAAGCCTTTCCATGTAAAAAGAACGAAGCTGTAACAGTAGCAAAGTGCTTGTTAAAAGAAATCATACCAAGGTTTGGAATACCTAAGCAGCTTTCAAGCGACAGAGGATCTCACTTCACTGGAACGATTGTAAAAGAACTATGTAAAGCTTTGCAGATTAACCAGCATTTTCACTGGAGCCATCATCCGGAATCTTCAGGACTGGTAGAAAGCTATAACGGAGTACTGAAGAATAAACTTGCTAAACTTAGCAATGAAACCGGACTTAAATGGGTCGAACTATTACCCTTAGCATTGATGATAATGCGAGCAGCAACTAACAGGACAAATGGACTGTCACCACATGAGGTTGTCATGGGACGACCCCTAAGACTGCCATTCTCAGCACCATTTACGGTGAAACAAATGGACATTCATAAAATGGATGAGAATATGCTAAACTATTGCATCGCATTAACTAAATGTATTTCCAGCTTTCACCAACAGGTAAGGGAAGCTCAGACGGAACCAGCAGAAAGAAGTGCCACAACTTGGAACCTGGAGTTGACGTCTACGTAAAAGTTTTCAAAAGAAAGAACGGTCTGCAGCCACACTTTGAAGGACCGTATCAAGTGCTCTTAACAACAAACACAGCCATAAAAGTCAAGGAAAGATCTTCCTGGATTCACGCATCCCACTGCAAGAAGGCACCGAATAGAGACAATTGAATCTTGAAAGACTTAAACAATGAAGACGTTACTTATATTTTGTATACTAATCGGACTACTGAGACTAATATGCCAGGGAGATGGGGAAAGATCCTGAAAGAAACGAGAATTACACGTGAATACTTTTTTGTACATGTCTTACGAATATGCTAAAGCTGGTGGCAAATCTAGTTGTTGGGTCTGTGCCCATGTGCCTATAGAAAAAGTAGCAAACGAAACTGAGGAAGGATTGTCCGAAATGAATGCTGAAATGGTAGCTATAAGAGTAATGACATTACAGAATCGGATGGCATTAGATTATCTATTGGCAAGTGAAGGAGGAACTTGCGCTTTAATAGGGAGTGAATGCTGTACCTATATCCCAGACAGTTCAGAAAATATAACCAACATCGTTAAACATATAAGAGACGCAGTGAGTCAGTATGAAAACCCAAAGAACCAAGGATGGTTTGACTGGGTATTGGGGGGATGGCTGGGATCAATAGGACAAACATTATTGCATGGATTAGTAGTAGTGATAGCAGTGATTGTATGTATTTTTCTATTTTTCACAGTGATTAAATGCTGTTGCAATAGACTAGGTGAGGCAGCTATACCAGGAGGAAGTATGATGATGCAGAGGGAAGTAAATGAAGAAGAGGAGAAGAACGGTCCCCTAGGAGAAGAAATGAGAGGATTGAATAGGATAAACATTTAGGGGCTAGATTGGGAACAACAGGCTAGGGAAAAGAAAGAGGACTCCAGGAGCACTTGAGCTCATGAAGACCCCACAGGTCAGGCATAAACTGTGCGGGTCACCACCATATTTTTAGTCCTCCTCTATAAGCTGTTTGTTCCCTATCTCCTTAGAAGGTGTTTAGTCACGCCCAACCTGCAGGCTAACATAAGCTGCAGGAAATAAAGGAGAAACCTGCAGGCTAACATAAGCTGCAGGAAATAGAATAAAACCTGCAGGCTAACATAAGCTGCAGGAGTATAAAAGCAGACATATGCCCAAAATATATCAATAGACAATAAAGGCCCCGGCAATTGAACAGAGCACAGTGAATAAAGTAAAATCCTTAGGATTGGACTGTCCTAGTAAGGACAAAAGGGGGGAATGAGGAAGTGTACTTTTATATTACAAAATGGCTTCACAAGGTACAGAATAGAAAACACAAAATGGCTTCCATAGATTAGTAATTGCTAGTTCTGCTGAAAAAGCAGAACTCTCCAAATTAACAGATGACCTCATCTGTTAATTAGAACAAAGACCTTCAGAGGTACATACTGTAAGCCTCCCTATCTCTTTCACATAGCTAGATGAAGAGAGTCCTTGAGTCATGAATAAACCAGGATAGGGAGTCAAAGAAGAACAGGACTTATAGATTAGATAACCCTATCTCTAGGCATTTCTTTTTGTTCCAGCCCTTTTTATCCTTGATTACAGTTTTACTAACACTATATTTTTCTTGTTACTAATTATGATCTCAGACTTCAATCATATAAATATGTTACCTTTTGCCTATGATCTTAGAAGTGGTCAGCGTAGCCATTGTCTACATGTCCGCTTCCCTTGTATACAAGAACTAATAAAGTCTTCCTTTGATGATACTTTGTATTTAAAGAGTCTTACTCGGGAGTCGAGACTTTGACACCCCACACCGCTGCTGATAGCAGAAAGATTTAAGTTTCACAAAAGGAACCAGCATAAAGACGAAAGTAATGCTGAGTATTTAACGGAACTGCGCAAGTTATCGAAACACTGCCAGTTTGGAACGGGACTAGCAGATACTTTAAGGGACAAGTTTGTGTGTGGGCTTCAAAGTGAAGGAACCCAGAAACGGCTTCTGTCAGAAAAGGATCTTACGCTGGAGACCGCAAGAATATGGCACAAATGAAATGTCATATGGAGCAGTGAAGTGTTATTGCTGCGGCAGAACAACACACGACCATAAGGATTGTTGGTTCAAGGACCAAGTGTGCAGACAGTGTGGAAAAGTAGGACACATAGCAAATGTCTGCAGGTCAGGAAAGAAAACCAGCAGCAAGAAATCTCCACAGGAGAAGTAGAAAAAGGTACATAAGGTGACGGAGAGTAGTTCAGACGAACAGAAAAGTGATACAGACTCCGGAAGCAAGGAGCTGGGTTGTCTGAAATTACATAATGTAATCAAAATGGAGGATCACCAAACTATCTGGGTCACGCTCAAGATAGATGGAGTCCAAGTGAAAATGGAATTGGACACAGGATCAGCCCTAACAGTCATAAACCGAAGGGACTACAAGTGACTATTCTCACATATACCCTTGAGAGATACAGAGATTGTCTTGAAGACGTACACGGGGCAAAAAGTCTACCCCAAAGGAAAAATAAGGGTGAACGTGATACACAACGGCAAGGAAACTCCAAAAATGGACCTATATGTATTGCCAGATGGAGGACCGCTACTACTAGGGCGTGAATGTATCCGGAAAATACAGCTAGATTGGCATTCCATACAAGCACTGACTGTAGATGCCAAAAAAGATGACGACATCACACCTGGACGACTGTCAAAAATGCTGACTGACGCACAAGAAGTGTTCCAGCAGGGACTCGGAACACTAAAAGGCATAACAGCGACGATCAAAATAGAGGAAAATGCAAGCCCAAAGTTTTTTTAAGGCCAGACAGGTACCTTATGCGATCCGCCCAGCCGTCGAAGCAGAGCTGGAAGGTTTGGAATGTTCAGGAATACTATCCAAAGTGGACTGGAGCGAGTGGGCTACAGCCATCGTCCCTGTAATGAAGAGGTGGTTGAGTAATACGCCTGGGGAACCAAAGAAGGTTCGCATCTGTGGGGACTTTAAGGTGACAGTGAACCCAGTCCTTCACACTGTACAATATCCGCTTCCACGGATTGAAGATATTTTCGCCTCGCTATCTGGAGGGAAATGCTTCACTAAGATTGATCTGGCCCAGGCGTACCTGCAAATGGAGGTAGAAGAAGCCTCGAAACAGTACCTCACGATCAACACTCATAAAGGTCTCTACCAATACAACCGGCTGGTGTTCGGGGTAGCATCGGCTCCGGCTATTTGGCAAAGGGCAATGGATCAAGTCCTACAAGGGATTCCAGGGACCCAGTGTTATTTAGACGACATCCTGGTCACGGGCGAAAATGACAGTGATCACCTCGCCAACCTGGAGCAGGTGCTCACTAGATTGAAGGAATATGGGCTCCGAGCTAATCGCCACAAATGCGAGTTTTTCCAGAAGCAGATCTCGTACTGTGGCCATGTTATTGATGAAGAGGGGTTACATAAGTCCCCTGAAAAGATTGAGGCAGTAGTCAAGGCTCCAGCACCGGAAAATGTGTCACAACTGAGGCCGTTCCTCGGGTTGGTGAACTACTACCATAAGTTCTTGCCGAATTTGTCTACAGTACTACACCCACTGAACACCCTACTGCAAACGGGGGTACAATGGAAGTGGAATGACGAATGTAAACAAGCTTTCCAGAAGTGCAAAGAATTGATCACATCAAAAGAGGTGTTGGCTCATTTCAACCCAGCACTACCAATTCGGTTGGCGTGTGATGCATCACCCTATGGCATTGGAGCGGTGCTGTCGCACAAATTCCCAGATGGCTCAGAGAGGCCAGTAGCCTTTGCGTGTCGGTCACTAACCTCAGCTGAGCGTAACTATGCCCAGATTGACAGGGAGGCCCTCAGCCTAGTGTGGGGAGTGAATAAGTTCAACCACTATCTGCACAGGCAGAAGTTCACCTTGCTGACTGACCACCAACCACTTGTCTCCATCTTTAATCCAAAGAAGGGCGTTCCGGTAGTGACTGCACAACGGCTGCAAAGATGGTCCCTTTTTCTAGGGGCGCACCAATATGATATCGAGTATAAGGGCACGAAACAGCATGGAAACGCTGATGGGCTATCACGCCTGCCACTGCCTGCTGCGGAGGAAGCACCAGCAGTGGATCCTGTCGAAATATTTCATTCGACTATAATTGAATGCTTGCCAGTAACTAACGCTGGTATAGAGAAGGAGACCCGAAATGACCCGACACTGTCTCGGGTATATGATTTGACGGTGAAGGGATAGCCAGCACATGGCGACTCACTGTTGCCAGCATTCTCATCCAGAAGAGAACAGCTGTCAGTATGCCAGGGGACAGTGATGTGTGGATCCCGAGTGGGAATTCCACCCAAGTTAAGGGAGAGAGTGCTCAATGAGCCTTACGAAGGCCATCTGGGAGGGGTGAAAATGAAAAGCCTTGCTAGGGCTTATGTGTGGTGGCTGGGGATCGATCAGCAAATCGAGGACCTGACAAAGAGCTGCTCAGGATGCCAGAAGGTCCAAAATGCACCACCACATGCCCCTCTACACCCATGGGAGTGGCCCTCATCTCCATGGCAACGGGTGCATATTGATTTTGCTGGTCCATTCATGGACTCAATGTTTTTAATAGCCGTGGATGCGCACTCGAAATGGCCTGAGGTGATCAAAATGTCCTCCACCACCACGGAGAAAACTATTGCAGTCCTACGGACCATATTTGCCAGGAACGGCTTGCCAGAACAGATTTGCTCTGATAACGGACCACAGTTTGTGTCCGAAGAGTTTCGAAGATTTATGAAAAGGAATGGGGTAAGGCATTACGCATCCGCCCCGTATCATCCAGCCACAAATGGATTGGCTGAGAGGTTCGTACAAACCTTTAAAAAAGCAGTAAGGGCCATGTGCGATGACGACATTACACTGCAGCATAAGGTGGACAATTTCCTTTTAGCCTACAGAAATGCGACACATGCAGTCACCAACCAGACCCCGGCTATGATGTTCTTTAACCGAAGGTTGAGATCTCGTCTGGATTTGCTCAGACCAAATGTATGAAGAGATGTTGAGAATAAGCAATTCCAGCACATCAATGAGAAGCCGACAAGGAGCTTCAATGTAGGGCAACCAGTCTTGGCCCGCGACTACCGAACAGAGAAATGGCAACCAGGAACGATATGCACACGGCAGGGGCCACTAATGTACACAGTGGATGTTGGGGAGAACATTTTGTGAGACGCCATGTCGACCAGATCCTAGAGTCACAGGAACGAGTCAACCCCAGGTCTCGCGTACCTGGTGATGAACCCGACATACTGTTAGCATCTACCCCAGAAACAGTAGCATCGGAAGCTGATGAACCAACCGACGACAGGGGGCCAGAATCGCCTCCGCACCAAGAGCAAGACACTCAGGAAAGGCGCTATCCAGAAAGGATCAGGAAGCCGCCCCAAAGACTGAATTTATAAATGGACTACTTGCAGTTAATGTTGCATGTTAACAGTGTTAATTGTTAAATGAATGTTATGGTACTGTTAATCTAAAAGGGGAGGAATTGTAGTGTATGTACCTTTAAGGGGAGAACTACTTTTTACAGCTCCTGTATACTGTAGTACCGGCAGTGACCACACCTGTATATAAACCCTGAGTAGGGATCTGTACTTTAGTTTTAGAGTAACCCTCATCCAGTAAACACCTGTTGATTGTTCCTCTGCAGTCTCTGTCGATTTATTGAAGGACACCATACATCAAAATTCATGGATTTAACAGGTCTCCTCCAGTCCTGGCTTGCTCTCTGTTGTTGTGAGCTCTCTTTTCCTGCAATGAGGGAGACAAGTGGAGTTTGAGTGAGAATGAAGGGGTGAGTGTAGAGATTGCATAGCATAGATACTTAGAGGGAGACAAAGATGGTGTGAGGTTGCAAGACCAAGGGCCCTCCCTGTGTGCTGTCAGTTGTGTTCAAAGCATCAGAGTGAGAGGGAGTGTGAGGGCTGCATGGTGGAATAGTTATGTGAATGTGAGCATAGAGAGAGAGGGAATGGGTAAGGGTGCATGGATGTGACTGTGAAGTGGGATGTGGAGGAAGAGAGTTCTAAAGCTGAGTGCTGGTGGGGAAAGGCAATGGGGATCAGTTTGAGGGTGATGGAAGCTTCATACTTACTTTTCCTGCACGGTGAAGGTCATGGAATCGCTTCCGACACTGTATCCAGGTTCTTCTGGTGACTCCCAGCGAGTTGACATCTGCTGCCACCTGCATCCATGCAGCCTTGGTCGCAGTGGGAGGCCCCTTCCTCCCTGACCTAGAGAAGAGGACCTCCCTGTGGGCCCTCACCCCATCCAATAATGCCTGCAGTGAAGCCTTGTCGAATTTGCAGGCAGCTCGGGGTCTGGCACTGGCCACAGCTGCTGCAGGCTCCTCTGCCATCCTGTGTGGTTCGTTTGGAAGCCTGCAGAGGTTGCAATGCTTGCTATAGACTTTAAAAGCACCACGAATGATGACATCATACTCTGCGACTTTCTGACTGGAAATAGTCAATTAGCAAGGGTTCCCACACGCTGGAAATGAATTGACCAATTGAGGGAAAATTGCATCAATCTGGCAGACCCATTTACATTCGTGTGGGAACCCCGACATTCGGGGAACCCGACAATTCCCCACACCTGCGGGAAAATCGGCCCCTTACCCTTCCGGGAAGACCTGCAAAAAAAATGTAAGTTCGATGCACACACGCAGCCTCTCCTGCGCACGCGTTCAAACTCTGAACCCCTTCTTTCAGGGGAACGGGTGTGCCGGTTTCCCATGCATGCAGAAAACCGGCACTTCCATTGGGCCTACGGGTGAGTACCGCGTGCGTACTCACCCATGGAGACCCGAAGTTCTGGGCCATTATGAGGGTGCAGCCCTTGCCACTAGGATTGCAGGACCACTTCAGGAGGAGGATGAGAGAGAAGAGGAGGAGGTTGAAGAAGAAGAGGAGCTAGAAGAAGAGGAAGAGGATGAAGAGAGAGGGAGGAGGCAGGCAGCCAATCCTCCTTCCGGACAGGCTGTCCGTGAACACCTCATCAGACTCCGATTCCAACGAATGAAACCCCAGATCCTTGTTGCTCCTCACATCTCCATCATATTATCCCCCTGTCACGGAATATCACAGCGTCCTCCTGGTACAAAGCTGAAATGAGGGCCACCACAAAAGATTCCAAACAAAATTAATAAATGTACCCAAAATCAATTCACACTTATTTACATTTACAAAATGAAATAATCACTCTTGTGCAATCCCTTAGTGCTTATTGTTTGGGTGTCCTTTCCTTTCCTAGTGCTCCCCCAATGGCTGCAGCATGGCTGGTGGAAGGCTGCTGAGTTTCCATGGGGGAGACTTCAGATGGCCTTGTAGGACGACCTCGAGCAGCTCGTGCCCTAGAAGGCTCAGCTGCAGACTGCACCACCTCAGCATGGGCGGCAGCATTCTGGGGGACAGGTAGCGGCAAGGTCAATGGCAGAGTTGCAGTGGTGGGAACAGGTATGCAGTCATCCTGAGAGAGGACAGCAGGGTCTTGTTCCACTCCCCTGGGGCGGCGCCTCAGCATTCCTAGCAATCTGTTGGAGCACAGATTGATAGGCTGCTGCAAAACCCTGCAAGCCCCGGTCGACAGTGATAAACCCAGTTATGATGGCAGCAGTCTGAGCTTGGCTGGCATCAAGCTGAGACTTCATGAGAGCGGTCTGCGCTTCCACTGCAGCACTAAGACGTTGGCTTGCTTCTGCCTGTGCTGCAATGGCACCCGCAACATCGCACATCACATGCACCATCATATCTGAGTTGACACGGTCTCTTCGGAAGTCTTCCATCATTTCCAGCCTGGAAATCCTGGGATCTAAGCTCTGCAGACTCCTCCATGCTCCTTGACATTGCCAAGAGGTTCTCTGGCAGGCTTGCAATTGTACCTATTAATTTGGTGTGCATGCCCATCACCCTTCTTCTGAAGGCCGCCTCATCGAGGTCTTCATCCGAGTCCTGTGCAGCAGAACACGTACGCGAACTTGCCCTCCGAGGAGTTGGCCCCCGAGCTACCCTTTCTCCCTGGCCATGCTGCAGCCCACTCGTGCTCAGTGCCTCACCCTGTGCAGATCCCACTTCTACACTACCCTCTAAATTCCGCGCAGTGCCAGTTTCTGAGCTGGTGTCTGTGAGTGACAGATGCAGTGATGCCGTGTCTTCTTCTTCTTCTCCCCCCTCGCTCTCGTGCATCACCTCGGAGACAGGCTGCTCAGGTGCTTGTTCTTGATTATCTTGGTCACAGTCTAAGGATAAGGGGTAAGCCACTTAGGACAGAGATGAGGAGGAATTTCTTCACCCAGAGAGTGGTGAACCTGTGGAATTCTCTACCACAGAAGGCAGTTGAGGCCAATTCATTAAATATATTCAAGAAGGAGTTAGATATATTTCTTAAGGCTAAAGGGATCAAGGGATATGGGGAGAAAGCAGGGACAGGGTACTGAATTTGGATGATCAGCCATGATCTCATTGAATGGCGGAGCAGGCTCGAGGGGCCAAATGGCCTACTCCTGCTCCTATCTTCCATGTTTCTAAAAGCAGATAGGCACAAGAGTTGGGTTATGGTGAGGGGAGGGGGAAGCAAGATATGCTTGCATACAGCATCAGCAGCTTGAAGGTGAGAAGAGATTGTGGGATGTGGGATGTGAGAAGAGGGATTAGGAATGAGCATACTGTTGTTGTCCCCAAGGGGTTCCACCTCGCCAGTTGCCACGGCCTCTATGATTGGCCGCCCAATAATGTCCAGCACACTCTCTTCCAGCTGGCTGAGGTCGTGGGTGGCAGCCTGCCTGCTGCTGGTCCCACTGATTTTGTGCATCCTTGGCCTGCAAGAGAAAGAGAAGTGTGTGTGTGTGTGGTGCAGTGTGTTTGAATGATGCACCTGCCATGGCTGAATAGCTGTCAGTGTGTGCAAGTGTGAGTTGTTGGTGTGAGTGTTGCAGCAGTGGTAAGGTTGAGGGTGAAGTGAAGCTCTGAAGTGAGGTGTGAGTGGTGACAGATAAAGATTGTTGATAGGTGAGTGATGGGGGGTATGGTGCATTGAGTTGTGTGTAAGGCTTGTGGTGCAGATGGATATGGCATTTGCTGAAGCCTTCACTCACATTGACCTGCTGTGTGAGGTCATTAAACTTCTTTCGGCACTGGATGGCCGACCTTGGGACCACAGTGCTGGCCGTGACATGGGCGGCTATATCCTACCAGAGCCTCCGCGGGGTGGTGAGGGCTTCCTGCCAGTGTGTGGGAACAGGTCAGCCCACTTCCTCTCCACAGCCACGACAAGAGCCACATCGGAAAATCTGCAGGCTCCCTCCCTTTGCTGGTGCTCCGCCATGGGTTTGCACTACCTTCTTCTTGCAGCTGCAGTTCTGAGTGGCTTGACAATGAGGTGCTGAAGCATCAATGCACCTCCCCTTTAAGTACTGAATAAAGCCTGCAGCAAACCTGACTGGGAATTATACTGGACCCGATATTGGCTCACCTATTGAGCATTAAGTCAATGAGCAGTAGGTTTAGCCCTGAAATCAAGACTACAATCATGTTAATGAGGACTGAGCATGAATTTTGCGTGCTACCTAGACTATTTTGACGTGGTGTAACAACATCGTTGAGCCTGAACATTGCCCGTTTTGTGGCCATACCCAATTTCTAGGTCCAAGGGTTTGCACAGTCTGGTTCAGCTTGAGTGAGTGATCAGAGAGGGGGCTAGTTAGGGCAAAGGGGCAGATTTTATGGTGGGGACAGAAAACATTGCCTTCAGGCTTCTCGATGTTCAGTTGGAGTAAATTTTGACTTATGCATGATGATGTTGGAAAGGTAAACTGGACAGCACAGAGCTCTCTCACTGCCACCAAAACCCTATTTCATCATTTCATTGCCTCAAGGCTCAACTTTGCAAGTGCTCTGCTAGCCAGTCTCCCTGTTTCCACCCTCCACAAGTTACAATTTATTCAAAATGCTGCAGCCAACATCCTCATCCACATAAAGTCCAGTAATCGCATTAACCCATCCTCTCGAAGTTCCACTGACTCATGTCCCAGCAAGTTAGCTTCAAAATTTTCTTTCTCACTTTCAAATTCCTCACTGGATTAATTCCATCCTACCTTAATGATCTCCTCAGTCTGGTGTTCCTGCACATGCCCTCCTCTCTTCTAACAAAACACTGGGCAATTCCTTGTCCCTCACTCCTTGTGTTCAGCCACTATAGCCCCAATATTAATTAGGAGACGCACTGGGAGTGGGTGTGCGGGGCTGGGTCCGATATTGCGCAGGAAATCCGGAAGTAAGTTCGGTGTCAGTGGCTTTTTAATGCAGCTCCCTCATTATCATTTTACTTCTGCATTTCCCGTCCAATCAGTGGAAGCGGCCGTGATGTAGACTTGCATGAGGCAATCTCAACTCCATTATTTAAAGGGACAATCCAAAGATGGAAGTTGAAGGAGTTGGAGTTGGCTGTCAGAGGATTGGAAGTGTCAGAATGGAGTCCAGATGGGCAAAGGCTCCGCCCCGTTTCATTGACGCCTCCTTGGATGTGCTGCTGGGGGCTGTGAGGAGTAGGAGAGAGATACTCTTCTCTAACGACAGGAAGAAGAAACCTGCAGCTGAAACCAAGGTGGCATGGTTGGAGGTCAGCAGCAGAAGCATAGTGGCACTCCTAGATTCAATGTAGGAAGCGGTTTAATGACCTAAGCAGGTCAGGAAAGGCGAGTACAGTAGCACATTCACCTACATCCTGCTGTGTGCATCACCCCAACCCCACCCCCTCATGCTGCCTTATCAAGCCTACTCCATCACATCACTCCTCACACCCAGTTACCTTGCAGGTGCACCCATCCTTCTCTTTCTATGCGCTTCCTCGCATCCTATTCTATTCATCCACCACTGCCACTCACCCTCATCCTATGCAATTTCAGACCTTTGCCTCATAGTCCCCCTCAACAATTGCTATCCATCCATCGGCTAAACACATGCCAGTACACTCACTCATAGGTCTGTTCTTTCCCTCCTTGCAAGAGAAGAGAACACAACACAGAATACCAGGGAGAGAGAGAGAACCGGAGGTGGCCCTCCACAGATTTCCCAATTGACAACTGCAGAGGAGGCGGCACTGGAAATCAGTGGAGTTTTGGCGTTCTTGGCTGTCGGAGACGGGGACGTCCCAGCTACCTATTGACACAATTAAATAAAAGCCACCCACATCATACGGCACTCAGTCATGTTGATTTGGTTTCCACAGCGAGTGAACTATGATCATCTTCATAATGATAACTTGCAACATATTCTTACCTTGCCAGGACTAATTCATGTCTTTTATCTCCGACAAGGTCTTCGCACGTGCAACAGAAGTCAGTGGAGGTGGCCAAAGACGAATCCTAAGAGGAGCTGAGTCCTTCTGTGGGTGCACCATCACAGGATTAATGTAGGCCATGGAACAGCTCAGATACTCGCACTTCAGTGGAACTAGTAAGGCATATAGTTGGGTTTTTACCTGGTGACTCACACTTCACAAGTGAGCAAGAGTGGATGATGGTGACACAGACAGCAGCGGAGAGTCCGCGTCGGAGGGTGCAGCCCTCGCCAAGCTCTGCTCAGCTGGACACAGTTGCTATACAATGGGGGCCGTAATTGAAAAGGAGAATCATTGAACAGCAGCAAATAATGTGTGGTGCAGTAACAGGCCTTCAAAAGTAGACTCATCACGATTGCAGAGAGAATAGATGAGTCTGCCTCATGCATTAGTGGGTTAATGTCACAGGCCAATGAGTTGATGTGTTCATCCATGGATAGAGTGGCCCGCGCCGTGGAACATCAAACACTCCGATCAAATAAGTCCATGCACGCTTTAACCACTGTCTTGCAGACTATGGATGCCAACATGTCTGCCACCTTAAATAGGTTAACAGATACCTTAGCATTGGCCTTGCAGAGCTGCACTGATCTGAACCAAAGTGCTCTCCTCCAGCAGAGTGGTAGCAGTGAAGTGCACCTGGGCCATGAGAGGAATGATGGCAAAAGGGGACATGGAAGTGGGGACTCCACTCAAAACACTGCACGTCTCACCTACTCCCCCCCCCCTCAGTAGGTAGCCCACATGCTGCCTCGTTTCCCAATGGCCAAGTCTGCCCCTGCACAGCTGCAGGTGGAGCAGTCTTTGGTGGGACCCTCACATGCTCCAAAACCCAGAGGACATCAGCCAAGAGCATCTCAGCAGTCACAGCAGGGATCTGAGCAGCCTGCCTCTACCTGTGCTCAAACCACAGGGGTTGCACCATGTAGGAGTAGCAGGAAAAGGAAGAGTAAGGCTTTGTAGTTGCACAAAGGTATACTCATGGGTGTCTTTGAAAATGTTATATTCATAAGTTTCTGTTGTTTATTTAGCTCTCATAAATATTATTCTTTATCACCACTTTTCCATCTTGTCCAATCTTGAGTGCTGGGTGGTAAGTGGCTTTTTAACTTGTTTGATGATGAATGGGAAGACATGAATTGATGGGGACCAATGGGGAATGTTCAAGGGGTGGTTGTTTGGTTGCAGGACTGCTTTGTGTCAGTGGCATTGCAGGGGTGGGGGCAGGAAGAGTAGCGTTTGAATTTCCTTGTGACATGGGTCCACTGGGGCAACCTAAGTGAACCTTACATTAATAAGGGTATCCCTTGCATCCCGGGCAGCAATGTGAGCAGCTGGGAGTGCATTGCCTCATCACCCTCCTTCTCTTGTTCCTCCTCCCCCTCTGAATCATCTGAGGAGGATCCAAGCTGTTCCTCCTGCAGGTCTAAGTGCCACTGCTGTGCAATGTTGTGCAGAGCACAGCAAACCACGGTCATTCTGGAGACTCTGGCTGGTGCGTACTGAAGGGCACCTCCAGATCTTTCCAGGCACCTGAAGCATATCTTCAGCATGCCGATGGCCTGTTTAATCAAACATCTGATGGTGATATCGCATTCACTGTAGCGCTGTTGGGCTTCAGTCATTGGGTTTCTGACAGGTATCACGAGCCAAGTTTGAAGTGGGAATCCTTTCTCACCTAGCAGCCACACCTTAAGCCACAAGTCCGAAAACATCAGGGAGCTTGGAATACTGCAGGTCGAAAACATCATAGCAGCTGCCCGGAATCTTATGCACACCTGCATAAAGATATTTTTGTGCTTGCATACCAGCTGCACATTAATTGAGTGGAAGCCCTTGCGGTTGACGAATACTCCTGGTTGTTCTGAGGGTGCTCGGACTGCCACGTGTGTGCAGTTGCTGGCGCCCTGCACCTGTGGTAGGTCAGCCAGAGCCGCAAACCCGAGTGCCCGCTCATTCTGAATGGCATCATCGCAGGCAAAGTTCATTTAATTGCCGGCCCTATGAAACAAGCCATCAGTGACATCTTATGCATTTGTGGGTCAGCGACTGAGAGACCCTGGATATGTCTGCAGCAGAGCCCTGGAAGGATCTGGATGCAAAAAAGTTGAGGCAGTGCTGACTTTGACAGCCACTGGTAATGCGTGGCCACCAGGTCCAGCAGAGAGCAGGTCTTCTTCCAGGAAGTTGCAGATGTCTGCCACCACCTGACGCGACAACATGAGCCTCCTGGGACACTGCTGTTCAGACATGTCATGGAAACTCAGCTCCTGCCTATACACCCTGTTCCGTGGGTAGTACCACCTGAGAGCTGCACCTCTCTGCTGGTCCCCTCTCGGCTGGTCCCCTCTGTGGTACGCAGGCTAAAGGTTTGTGACCAGCAGGCTGCTGGTGCTGCTGCTGCTGCTGGTGATGTTGTTCCTCATCTGAGGTCCAATCTAAGGAAGCATAAGCGGCACCCATCCTGATGTGATAGAACAAACCTCCAAAATGTCGAAAGTCAACTCTAAGCAAAAGTACTGTGAACAAACCCTTTCCCACTAGAAAGCAAGAAAGAAACTGTGAGTACTGACTATTTATTGCCATATTTCACTGAGATTGATGCAGCCCCCTCAATTGCCACTGTGTACTCACCTTGCTTTCACTGGCAAGTTTTAGGAAGCCCAGGAAACCCATGGACCCGACGTTAAACTCAAAAGTCTGTAAATATCACTCTAATTGAGCGATTTACGTAAGTTCCTTCCCTGAAGGGGTTGTGTGCACACAGCCTAAAGTGTTTGAGTGAAACCCGGTAGTCAGCGGTTTGGAGCCGGCTTCCAGACACTGTCAATTTCCCTGGTTTTGAGCCCCCACCCGCACCCAAATCCACACACTCCACCATGTTAAAATTCACCTCTATGCTCCTGAGAACTGGAATCTACTGCCTAATCCCTCTGCCTTGCCTCCTTTCTCCCCGTTTTCAAAAATCTCTTCAACTTTCTCTTCACTGTGCCATTGTCCCTCCACTCTAACTCTTTCCATTTTTTCTTTTAGCTTCCTTCTCACCATCATTGTGTTTTCTCTCAATTTAAAGTGCTTTGAGACATCTTTCTGCAATTGAAGAGTGTTATAGAGGCGTAAGTAGCTGTTGCCAGAATTGACTAGTTTGCCGGTACTTGTTATACAACTGTTCTTTTAGTGTTTGAGATCTAACAGTATTCAATGCTGAGATAAATCTATTCAATTTCCAATCTCATAACAATTTCCATACCACTTCTAATAGATGGAACACACATTTTAACACTGAGGACATAAAAAAAAGACATGCAGTAAAAAGTAGTTTAACTGAGTAATATTACTGCACAAAACCTAATTATATAGTTTCCTTTCATAAAGGTGAGAAACAGATAGACAAAATTAAATAATATTTTTCTTACCCATTATTGCAAACTGGCTGTCAATTCCCAGAGTGATAAGCATGAAGAAAAATAATATGGACCATAACTGTGATACTGGCAGGAGTGCAAGGGCATCAGGGTAGGCTGTAAGAACTAAACCAATACCTAAACCATGGATAAAATTA
The DNA here is from genome assembly GCF_052327205.1 of Somniosus microcephalus. NCBI lineage: Eukaryota > Metazoa > Chordata > Chondrichthyes > Squaliformes > Somniosidae > Somniosus > Somniosus microcephalus. The sequence continues at coordinate 145,607,138 of NC_140999.1, forward strand.
ATATGATGTCATTAGCAATGCTTAAGAGATACTGTAAACTGATGTTATTTACTTTAAACAGAAATCAGCTCATCAGAAATTTCTGAAACCTTGTTTTGTAGTTTTCATACTATGTAACAAAATTTCAGGGAGCAGTATTAAGTTTTAGATTCAACAATAAATGAACACAAACAAATTACAACATAACTTTACTCTGCATTAAAAAGTAAGTTGAAAAATATAAATGTTATTGCTTTCCTGATAGCTCATCAAGTTTATCCAGTGATAGCTGAGCCATACATACCAGGAAAATCCCAAATTTGATCCCTTGCCTGTGCACCTCTGGAGGAGGAGGCCAGTGACCCCTGTTTGAAATGTGAGTGAGTGGATGTTGAATGAGTAGAGGATCAGACTCAGCTGCAATGTGTTATTTGAATAGCTAGCTGACAGTCATAGACAAAGCTAACAAATGACCAGTTAGGCAAGGTATCCATGGGTACTGGTAACATATAAATATAACCTTGTAAGAAGTCAATGGATTCAGGAAGGGGTGGAAAGAAAATTGGTGGAAATTAAAAAAATATCAATAGATGTGAATTTCAGCTATTTTCTCCCCAGTTTTTCCCCTATCAATGGTTTTTGCATAGTGAATTACCATAGGATGAATCTCTCTCCAATTTGCAGCACTAGCTGAGCATCTGCCTGTAACAGTATAGGCACCAAACATGTGTCTCTCATTACGTTCATGATCCACTGTACTGATATTTCTGCCTCTTTATGAGACCATGAATAAATACTAGTGTTATAAAAGTGAAACTCTCACCACCAAATGGTAAAGAAATGCAAGATTTCTCAAACTACATCTCAAAATGTTTCTTCTGGATTATTTTATAGCTCATTCCGAGAGCAGATGATTCAAGGACACCTATAAAATTTACGCACATGCTGACTCCACTAGCATAGTTGTGAGGGAGAAGTGTTATATTGGAATAGGGGTCTTTTAGAGGGGATGAGAAGTCTTAGCAACAACAGAAATTATATTGCATTAACTACAAAAAAATTAGAACTCTGCTCTTACTGTGTCCATATCAACTGAGATACAAGGGTTGATTTGCTACCAATAGGATCTCTACCTCTTTGAAAGTATCCCATTCACAGTATTTCACGTTTTAGGTGATACAAAATAAAAGAAAGCAAACAGGAAGATCAGAAAGCATCATAGCTAAATTGGCTGCGCCCCCTATGATGTGACCAACTATACCAGCAGGCCCTAGCATGTTTACCTGGCAATGACCATGGGGAACTAATTCTACAGATTATACATCAACCAAAAGCTAGTTAGCTGGAAGGCTAACCTAGACCATAGGTTTGGCACAGTCAGTGACAAGCAAGGTTACCAGTGCACTCAACTGTTTGGGCACTGCCTCCTTCCAGTCCAGTATCGGCAGCATCTGCAGTATCAAGCAATATGTTGTTCACAAATGCATGTAACAACTGACTAATACATCATTCAGAATAGCCAGCAATTACATCTCCCAGTAAAAGGAGCATAGAATCATAGAATGATACAGCACTGAAGAAGGCAATTCGGCCCATCGTGCCTACTGTGCTCTAAGGCAAACAATCCAGTTTCTCTAGTCTCTCCATGTAACTGAAGTCTTTCATCCCTGGTATCATCCTAGTAAATCTCCTCTGCACCTTCTCTAAGGCCTTGACATCCTTCCTAAAGTGTGGTGTCCAGAATTGGCCACAATACTCCAGCAGGGGCCTAATCAGAGTTTTATATAAAAGGTTTAGCATAACTTCCTTGCTTTTGTACTTTATGCCTCTATTTATAAAGCCAAGAATGTCCAATGTCATCATACTGTGCATTTCACAAAGTACTGGAAGGAGCTCCTGGATGGCAACAAGCAATTCCCATTCCTCCTCTGGCACATGCTCATATTAACTTCAGCCCCATGATACAGCTAGTGCTATCTCCTCATGCTTACTAACTGCATCTTCCGGGATGTATTTAGGTACACTATTGGTGAAAAAAAGGCTTGCATTTATATAGTACCTTTCACAATGTTCCAAAGCGCATTACAGCCAATGAGGTACTTTTTAAAGTGTAGTTACTGTTGCAATGTAGGAAACACAGCAGCCAATTTTACACAGCAAAGTCCCACAAACAGCAATGAGATAATGACCAGATAATCTGTTTTTTTTTAAATAACATTGGTTAAGTGATAAATATTATCCAGGACACTGGGGAGAAATCCCCAGCTCTTCTTTGAAATAATGCCATGGGATCTTTTATGCCCACCTGAGAGGCCAGATGGTGGTTTAACATCTCATGTAAAAGACGGCACCTCCGACAGTGTAGCACTCCCTCAGTATTGCACTACAGTGTCAGCCTAGATCTTGTGCTTAAGTCTCTGGAGTGGAACTTGAACCCAAAACTTTATGAATCAGAGGCAAAAGTGCTACCATGGAGGTCTTATCCTGGATCACAGCAAGCTATTGTGCTGATTTTTACAATTGGTCATCAAGAGACACTTTCCAAAAGTGCTTGCTTTACAGGATACTAATCACGTATACTATTTGTGGTTGCATATATGCTTGTGTGGGAGTGAGTAAGAAAGAGGCAAGGCATACAACTGATGGCACTAGCCATAACTTGGGGGAGCCACCTGAGTCACCTTCTCTTACCCTTTGACATTCAGAACAGATAGGAGAAGTAATAGTATGAGAGCATCTTAGTAGTAGTGATCACAACATAGTAAGGATCAAGATTAGGGTTGAGAGTGGCAGAAGTAGGGCAAAGACTAAGGTAATGGATTGGAAAAGAGCAAATTATGAGGAAATGAGGGTGGAATTAAAGAAGGTAAACTGGGAGAAAATCTTGAAAAACAAAGAGACAGAAAAACAGTGGTAAGTCTTTAGAAGGGGAATCAATATGAGTTCAAGAGAAATCTATTCCACCAAAAGCCAAAAACAAATAACCATGGATGAATAAAGAACTAAAGGGAAAATTTTATCTAAAGAAAAAGACATATAAGAAGTACTTAGATACTAAAGGAGAGGAGAACAAACGGGATTATAAAGAATTTATGAGAGAAGTTAAAATAAAACCATCAGGAAGGCAAAGAGAAATTACAAAATCAAATTATCAAGGAGTTTAAAAAGAAATAATAAAGTGTTCTATAGACACATAAATAACAAAAAGGAAAAGTAAAGTAGTGATAGGGCTACTGAGGGATGAGCAAGATAAACTCACAGGTAATGAAAGAGAAATGGCAGAAGTATTGAATAACTACTTCAGCTCAGTTTTTAAGGTAAGAAGATAACAAAATAGATACTGTACTAGCAGATGAGCTTAAAAAGAATATTAATAACGTTTGGATAAAATGAGAAAAACTAGCAAAACTAAAAGATGATAAAACCCCAGGTCTGGATGGTATGCAGCCTCACATTTCAAGAAAACTAGGGAGGCGATAGTAGAGGCACGATATATATGACCCTCCCCCCTTCCCCGCTCCCCCTCCCGCTCCCCCACGCCCCCTTCCCCTTCCCCCTTCCCCCCCAGTCACCCTCTCTCTTCCCCCCCAGTCACTCTCCCTCTTTCCCCCAGTCTCTCGCTCTCTCTCTTCCCCCAGTCTCTCGCTCTCTCTCTTCCCCCCAGTCTCTCGCTCTCTCTCTTCCCCCCAGTCTCTCGCTCTCTCTCTTCCCCCCAGTCTCTCGCTCTCTCTCATCCCCCCAGTCTCTCGCTTTCTCTCATCCCCCCAGTCTCTCGCTCTTTCTCTTCCCCCAGTCTCTCGCTCTCTCTCTTCCCCCCAGTCTCTCGCTCTCTCTGTTCCCGTTGCTCGCTCTCTCTTCCCCCAGTCTCTCGCTCTCTCTCTTCCCCCGTCTCTCGCTCTCTCTTCCCCCCAGTCTCTCGCTCTCTCTCTTCCCCCCAGTCTCTCGCTCTCTCTCTTCCCCCCCAGTCGCTCTCTCTCTTCCCCCCAGTCGCTCTCTCTCTTCCCCCCAGTCACTCTCTCTCTCTCTTCCAACAACAACATGCCCTCAAAAAAAGCCTCGGCACCGCCGGGCACTCCAGCTAGTGTATATATATATATAAATGTTCCATAGAGGGGATATCTGGAATTTATACTAAAAGAAGTGATAGAAGAGCATCTAGAAACAGAAAATACAATAAAAAAGTCAGCATTGTTTCTGAAAGGCTGTCACGCTTAACTAATCTAATAGAATTCTTTGAAGAGGTAATGGATCCCCAATTTTAATCACTCCATCATTGGTGGCTGTTAGATCCGTGTGTTAATGGAGACACGGAATGCAGGAGTTGATTTAACAAGTGTTTACTGAACAAAGTCTGGAGGTGAACTAACAACACAAGACGCTACACAGGCTTATATACCCGAGTGGTCACTACTGGTACTACAGTACACAAGGGCTTCAAAAACATAGTTCCTCTTAAAGGTACATACACTACAATTCCTCCCCTTTTAGATAAATAGTACATAACATTTTAAGTAATCATTAAATAACATTTTTACAAGAACAATAATATACACATTTGCTGAAGTTAATCAATTACAAATTCAGTCTCTCTGGAGGCTTCCTGACTCGGTCCGGATAACGCCTCGGTGGTGTAGTAGGTTCTTTTGGCAAGGTCGATTCGGCTTCAATGCTAGTGTCGGGTTCATCTGGTTCCAGTATTACCGGATCGGAGGTAGATACTATGGGTATCTCTGCTTCATCACTAGGCGTATAGAGTTGTGGTGTAGGTTGTCCTTTTTCGGATGACTCTATGATCTGATCAGCATGGCACCTTATTATGCTTTCTCCAATGTCCACGGTATACATCAGCGGTCCTAGTCGTGTGCAAATAGTTCCAGGCTGCCATTTCTCGGTACGGTAGTCCCGGGCCAAAACTGGTTGACCTATCTGGAAGGTTCTAGTTGGCCTTTCATTCATGCTTTGAAATTATCGGTTCTCTACGTCCCTTCTGACGTTTGGCTTGACCAAATCCAGCTGGCATCTTAGTCTTCTACTTAAAAACATCATGGCGGGGGTTTGGTTTGTAACCACATGTGTTGCATTCCTGTACGCAAAAAAGAAGTTATCTACCTTATGTTGTAGATTTATGTCTTCATTACCCATGGCCTTTATGGCCTTCTTGAAGGTCTGGACAAACCTTTCAGCCAATCCATTGGTGGCGGGATGGTATGGGGCGGACGTGTAGTGCTTAACCCCATTGTTTTTTTAAGAACTTCCTGAATTCTTCGGATACAAATTGCGGTCCATTATCAGAACAGATCTGTTCAGGCAGCCCATTCCTGGCGAATATGGTCCTTAATACTGTGATGGTTTTTTCCATGGTGGTGGAGGACATCTTTATTACCTCCAGCCACTTGGAGTGTGCATCCACCGCGATTAAGAACATTGAGTCCATAAATGGACCAGCAAAGTCGATATGTACCCTTTGCCATGGAGATGAGGGCCACTCCCATGGATGTAGAGGGGCTTGTGGTGGGGCGTTTTGGACCTTCTGGCATCCTAGACAGCTCTTGTTCATTTCTTCGATGTCTCCATCGATACCTGGCCACCAAACGCTCTGGCTAAGTTCTTCATTTTCACTCCACCCAGATGCCCCTCGTGAAGCTCCTTTAGCACTTTATCCTTGAGTTTGGGTGGAATCACCACTCTGGATCCACACATCAAGGTTCCTCGGCACACTGACAGCTGTTCTCTTCTTTGCGAGAATGCTGGCAACAGTGGTTCGCCATGTGCTGGCCATCCCTTCACCGTTAAATCGTAGACTCGTGAGAGAGTCGGGTCATTTCGCGTTTCCTTTTCAATGGTAGAATTTGTCACCGGTAGACATTCCACTATGGTCGAGTGGAATATCTCCACTGGGTCCACTGTTGGTGCCTCTTCCACCATTGGCAACGGTAGGCGCGATAACCCGTCAGCATTCCCATGCTGTTTTGTTCCTTTGTACTCTATGTCATATTGGTGTGCCCCTAGGAAAAGGGACCACCTCTGTAGCCTTTGCGCTGTCATAATGGGAACACCCTTTTTAGGGTTGAATATGGAGACGAGGGGTTGATGGTCAGTCAACAAGGTAAACTTTTGTTCGTGTAGGTAATGGTTGAATTTCTTCACCCCCCACACCAGGCTGAGTGCCTCCCTGTCAATCTGGGCATAGTTACGCTCAGCTGAGTTTAATGAGCGTGACGCAAAAGCTATCAGCCGCTCTGAGCCATCAGGGAATCTATGCGATAATACCGCTCCCACGCCGCAAGGGGATGCATCGCACGCCAGTCTGATTGGCAGTGATGGGTTGTAATGAGCCAACACTTCCCTGGAAGTGATCAAGCCTTTGCATTTATGGAAGGCACGTTTACAGTCTTCGCTCCATTTCCAAACTACTCCCGTTTGTAGCAGTGCGATAAGCGGGTGCAGAACCGTCGAAAAGTTTGGTAAAAATTTATGATAGTAATTTACTAATCCCAGGAACGACCTTAATTGTGAGACATTTTCAGGCGCTGTGGCCTTTACAACCGCTTCAATTTTTTCAGGTGACTTATGCAACCCTTCTTCGTTAATTCGCATTTGGGGCGATTTGCTCGTAGGCCCCGTTCTCTCAGCCTCGTGAGCACCTGCTCCAAGTTGGCAAGGTGCTCGTTGTCGTTTTCTCCTGTGACAAGGATGTCGTCTAGGTAGCATTGAGTCCCCGGAATCACTTGCAGGACTTGCTCCATAGCTCTTTGCCAGACAGCCGGAGCTGATTCCACTCCGAAAACCAGTCGATTGTACTGGTACAGGCCTTTGTGTGTGTTTATCGTGAGATACTTTTTAGAGGCCTCCTCAACCTCCATCTGTAGATATGCCTGTGCTAAGTCAATTTTGGTGAAACGTTTCCCTCCGGATAGTGAGGCAAAAATATCTTCTATCCTCGGAAGAGGATACTGTACCATGTGAAGAACCGGGTTTACAGTCACCTTGAAGTCCCCACAGATGCGAACTTTTCTCTGTTCTTCAGATTTATCATTATTGAATGTTTTCCTCATGACCGGGACGATGGGTGTTGCCCACTCGCTCCAATCTACCTTGGATAACATGCCTGCTTTTTCCAAATTCTCCAGCTCTGCCTCGACGGCTGGACGAATTGCGTATGGCACCGGCCTTGCCTTAAAAAACTTGGGAATTGCCGCATCTTCCACTTTTATTGAGGCGGTGGCGCCTTTCAGGGTTCCTCGTTCCTGTTGAAACACTTCTTTGGCGTTAGCCAAGATTTCTTTTAATCGTCCAGGTAAGACGTCATCATCGTTTTTTTTCTTAATGGTCACCGTCAGTGCCTGAATGGAGTGCCAGTCTAAACGTATCTTTCTGATCCAATCATGTCCCAACAACGGTGGACCACCATCTTGCAGAATGTATAAATACAACTTCTGTATTTCCTTGCTGTTGTATACAACAGGCACCCTTATTTTCCCTCTGGGGTATACTTTCTGCCCCGTATATGTCTTCAAGACAATGGATGTGTCTTTCAAAGGTATATGTGGAAATAGCCGCTCGTAATCCCGTCGACTCATGATGGTCAGAGCTGATCCTGTATCTAGCTCCATTTTGACTGGGGACCCCGCTATCGTGAGGGTAACCCAAATGGTCTGGTAATCTTCTTTGGCAATTACATTATGTAATTTGAGAGAGCTTAGTCTCTTGTTTCTGGAGTCGCTATCGCTCTTCTGGTCTTCGGAGCTAATGTCCGTCATCATTTGTACCTTTCTGTACTTTTCCTTATTGACCTTTTTACTGTCAGCGGATTTCTTTCCAGATCTGCATACACGTGCAATGTGTCCCATCTTTCCGCATTGCCTGCATGCTTTGTCCTTGAACCAGCAGTCCTTCTGGTCATGGGTGGATCTGCCGCAGCGATAACATCTCTCGAAACCCCATGTCATTTCATGGGTGCCGAAGTCCTGTGGCTTTTGCTGTATCTCTGCAGCTCCTCTTGCTGCTGCTTCGTATGATACAGCCACACTGAAAGCCTTGTCCAGTGTCAAATCTTTCTCAGAAAGTAATCTTTTCTGTGTTCCTTCGCTTAGGTGACCGCAGACGAATTTGTCTCATAGAGAATCTTCCAGTCCTGCCCCGAATTGGCAGTGCTTTGACAGCTTTCGTAATTCGGTGAGGTAATCAGCGTTACTTTCATTCTTGTGTTGATTCCTCCTGAAGAATTTGAATCGTTCCGCTATCAGCAGCGGTGTTGGGTTTAAGTGCTCCTGTAAAGTATCAACAATCTCCTTAAAATTCTTGTCCATCGGTTTGGCTGGAGTGATCAGGTTTCGTAACAGCCCGTATGTCCTTGCGCCCATCAGATTTAGAAGTACCGATGCCTTTTTATCATCCGCTACTTCATTCGCCTTGCAATATACCTCCACTCTTTGCACATATGTGGTCCAACCTTCTATATCACTATCGAAAGCAGTAATATTGCCAGTCTTCGGCATCTTGAAAATCTAAAATGGCGCTTCCTGCGCTTTTCTTTCTTCCCCGCCGAGTTAAGATGGCACCTCCAGCGCTTTCCCGCCGCTGCCGCTGCTGCCAATGCTGTTCTCCGCGGTTCCCGTTGCGACCTGCAGCTTTTCGCGGTATTTCTATTTTTTTTATATATCGCTTGAATAGTTTCTCCGTTACTTGGAGAACCATTCCCATTGTGGAACGGACCCTCTGGGACTTTTCCCTCCCTCTGCTCGGTCCGAACGCCGACCTGCTTTGCAGCACTGGCCGCGCCCTGAGTGCTCCACCCTCTCTCTCTCTTTGCTTCTGCTTCCCGACTCGCTGCCCGGCCCCGTTGCAGAGCCACCCGATCGAGCTCTAGCCCGCCGCAGCCCAGGAAGGATCAGTGTACTACCTGCCACCAGCCCGTTTAGCTGGGGAAACCACAGACTGGAGACCAAGCCTGGCCCTCATTTTTGAGTTTCTTTGAGTTATTTTATTTTTTTTCTTGCTTCTGGCTTCGACCTTCGTCTGAGGAATCGATCCCCTTGAGGTGCTGCCGAATTGCAGGTAAGTTCGTTTCTAACTCGTTGCCACTGTTAGATCCGTGTGTTAATGGAGACACGGAATGCAGGAGTTGATTTAACAAGTGTTTACTGAACAAAGTCTGGAGGTGAACTAACAACACAAGACGCTACACAGGCTTATATACCCAAGTGGTCACTACTGGTACTACAGTATACAGGGGCTTCAAAAACATAGTTCCTCTTAAAGGTACATACACTACAGTGGCCATGCCTTCAGCTGCATAGGTCCCAAGCTCTTGAATTCCCTCCCTAAATCTCTCACCGCTCTCTCCTCCTTTAAGCCACTCCTTAAAGCCTACCTCTTTAACCAAGCTGACCTAATATCTCCTTATGTGGCTGGTTTTGTTTGATAATGCTCCTGTGAAGTAGCTTGGGACATTATACTTTGTTAAAAACCCTATATAAATGCAAGTTTGTGTTGTTGTTGAAATGCCGATGTCCTCAAATACGTGGATTTTCAAAAGACCTTGGATAAGGTACCTCATGGTAGGTTCATGACAAAGGTTTGGGCATATGGTGTCGGGACAAATAACTTAATTGATAGCAATTTGTCTAAAAAATAGAAAGCAGAGAGTAGGGGTAAAAGGTAGTTATTCAGATTGGAGGAAGATGGAAAACAGTGTTCCACAAGGATCAGTGCTGGGAGTTTGGGACACTGTTATTCATAAGTTAAATTAATGATTTGGGCTTAGGAACAAATAACTCAAAATCAAAATTTGTAGATGATACCAAACTGGGGGGGGGGGCGGTGGTGGAGGGGAGTTGGTATAGCTAACACTGAGGAAGAGTACAACATAACACAAGAAGACATTAGAAAACATGCAGACTGGGCAGTTAAGTGGCAAAGGATCTTTAACATAGATAAAATGGTAGGGAAAATAGAAACATCACCTACACCTTAGAAAATAATAAATTGAATAGGGTAGAAGAGTAAAGGAATCTAAGGATACAGCTGAACAAATCATTAAAAGCAGCATCACGGGTCAGCAAAGCAATTGAAAATGCTAACAAAGCACTGGATTTATTTCTAAGGGTGTAAAATTCAAAAGTAGTGCAGTTATGTTAAACTTGTATAGAACCCTGATCAGGCAACACTTAGAGTACTGTGCACAGTTCTGGTCTCCATACTATAAAAAGTACATAGAAGCACTGGAGAAAGTGAAATGAAGATGTACAAGTATGGTACCAGAATTGAGAGGTATCAGGGATTGGGAAAGAACAGGTTGTGGCTTTGACTTAGAGGTAACCAGATAGAGGTCTTTAAAATTATGAATTGGTTGGACAAGGTGGATCTGGAGAAGTTGGGAGTAAATTTGGGGTCAGTAGCATCGTTCTTTGGGTGATACAAGTTGTCTTAAGGTTCCAAAATGGCGTCCACGTGCACTTCTGATGCGAAGTGCGGCAGATGCCATATATTGCATCTTGACCGAACAGTAATGAATAGAGGAGACGGAATGAACCTTTTACTATTTACTGAGTAAGTGGGTGGACATTACAGCACATTGTCTTTCACTTTCAGTTTCGGGTTCTGCCTTGCAGACAAAGTAAAACCGAGCCCCCCAGCACCCCCTTCAGGTAACACCCGGGAACTGGGACAAACTTCATTGAAGCAAACTCAAAACACAACACTCCTTTCCCCCAGATAAAACCCCTTAGTCCTCCAGGCGTCTGGGACGGAATCTAACCCGACTTGAGTGCCGCTGGACAGGCATAGTCGGGGTGCCACTGCTAGCTGCAGGAAAACCTTCCTCCGTGGCTGATGACTCTGTGACACCTTCTGTCGATGTGGCTTCCGTCATTGTTGCAGGAAGCAGGCCGTCACTGCCTGGCAGAGGTGGCGGAGACAATGGCCTAGCCTGTGACGTCTCTGTTACTCTCACCGGAGTACGACCCCGTAGCTGGTCTACGTGGCGTCTGTGTAGCTGGCCATCAGGTGTACAGACGCTGTACGACAGGGGACCCGTGGCCTGCTCCACCACGGCAGGCATCCATTTGTCTCCTCCTACATAGCAACGGGCAAACACAGTCTCTGACAGCTCGAACTGCCTGGCGGTGCCCTGGTGCTTCTTAGCCAGCTCCTCTTGCTTTGTGTGCATCTCATCCCTGTAGTCCGGGTGTAGCCGGTCCAGTGCAGTCACCAGCCGGCGACCCATCAGCATCTCGGCAGGACTCTTCCCCGTTGCTGAGTTTGGTGTGGTATGCTGTGATAACAGGAACCTGGCCAATCTGGTTTGCCAGTCCGCCACCGATATCCTCACCAGTGCCTCTTTTGTGGTTTGCACCATCCTCTCTGCCTGCCCGTTAGAGGAGGGGTGATAGGGCGCTGTGGTCACGTGGCGGATCCAGTTTCTGCCTGCAAAAGCCTTGAACTCCGCTGACGTGAAGGCTGCTCCATTGTCCGAAACCAGCACGTCGGGGACCCCAGGTGTGGCAAACAGCAAAGGCAACGCATTGATCACTGCACTGGATGTCATGGAGCTCATGATAGCCACCTCCAGCCATTTTGAATGAGAATCCACCACTATCAAAAAGACCTTCCCCTGAAATGGCCCTGCAAAGTCAATGTGGAGTCTTGACCATTTACGAGTGGTCCACTCCCAGGGGTGAAGGGGAGCCTTGGATGGGCTATGGTGAGTCAGCTGACATGTCTCACAGCTCTTTACCACCTCCTCCACGTCTCGGTCCAACCCCGGCCACCAGACGTAGCTTCTCGCCAACGCCTTCATGTGCACAATCCCAGGGTGTGACTCATGCAGCATTTTCAGCACCTCCTCTCTCTTGCAGCAGGAACCACCACACGGCTTCCCCAGAGCATGCAGTTCTTGTGTGCAGACATTTCATGGTGCCTCTGAACAAAGTGCTTGAAATGCTCCTCCTGGACCTCGGAGGGCCAGCCATGCAGCAGCCAGCATAGCACCCGTGATAAGACTGGATCTTTCTGTGTGAGGCTGCCAATCCGCTGGGCATGGAGTGGGGCCTCCGGAACCTCCTCCAGTAGCAGCACCTCCAGGGGTGGTGGCGTCTCAGCCATCGGCTGGTTCAAAGGCATGCGACTCAGAGCATCAGCATTAGCCAGCATCTTCCCAGGCCTGTAGCAAAGGTCATAACTGTAGGCCCCCAACATCAGACTCCACCGAAGCATACGCGGTGATATGATCTGGGGCATGGGCTTGGAGTGATGCAGGAGCCCCAAGAGTGGCTTGTGGTCTGTGTAGATGATGAACTGTCTCCCTAACAGGTACTGGCTGAACTTCTTTACCACAAATATGATGGCTAGGGCCTCCTTGTCAATCTGGGCATAATTACGTTCTGTTATTGAGAGTGTTCTTGAGGCAAAACTGATAGGCGCTTTCCGGCCATCTGGCTCTATGTGACTCAACAGAGCTCCCAGCCCGTATGGTGAGGCATCACACACCAACGGCTTGTTTTCATCATAGTGTGCCAGAACCTATCTGCTTGTAGCAGTTCCTTTGCCTGTCTGTAGGCTGTTTCATGAGCTGAGGTCCAGTTCCACACTGTTGCTTGGTCTAACAGCCTGTGCAGTGGCTCTAAGATTGTGGCTTTGCCCTTGAGAAAACAACTGTAGAAGTTTAACAGTCCGAGGAATGCCTGCAGTTCGGTCTTGTTCTTGGGGGTGGGAGCGCTCCTGATAGCCTCCACCTTCTCCGTAGTTGGATGCACACCATCTTTGTCCACTCGGAATCCCAAGAACTCCACCCCATTGGCAGCGAACACACATTTCTCCTTCTGAAGGCGTAGTCCTACCTCAGCCAGCCAGCGTAGTACTTCCTGCAGCCGCTCATCATGGGCTTCCTGTGTCTTGCCTGTAATCAGTATGTCATCCAAGTAAGGCTGAACTCCCGGAACACCAGCCAACAGGGTGTCCATGAACCTCTGAAAGATTGCCACAGCCGTAGACACCCCAAACTGCAGCCTTGTGGCTCGGAAAAGTTCTCTGTGGGTGTTGATTGTCAACAGCTCGGCTGACTCTTCATCCAGGACCAGTTGCTGGTATGCTTGCTTGAGATCCAGCTTGGTGAACAGAGTGCCTCCAGCCAGTGTTGAAAACAGCTCTGTAACTGTTGGTAAGGGATACACATCTGGTAACACAGCAGTATTAACCGTACATCTGTAATCGCCACAGATTCGCAGGCCCCCATCCTTCTTTGCAATGGGCACGATAGGGGTGGCCCAACGGGAGTTCTTCACTGGCAAGAGAACCCCTTGGTTCACCAGCTTATCCAGGGCCTCATCCACCTTCTTGCGCAACGCAAAAGGAACTGGTCGCGCCTTGAAGAACTTAGGCGCTACCCCTGGGTCCACTTCGATTGAGACTGGCGGTCCCCGACAGGCCCCGAGCTCACCAAAAATCTCTTCATAGTTCTCCAACATAGGCATTATGGGCTGTCGCTGTACCGTGTGTACTCCTGTCACTTCAATACCGAGGGGCTCAAACCAATCTCTGCCCAGCAGGCTTGTGCCCTGCCCCGCCACCACATAAAGTGGAAGTGTGTCTTTGACTGCCTGATACTTAACTTCTACATGAATCATACCCAGCACCTGGAGTTGAGCTTGGGACCACTGTCATAGCACGCCACTGACCTGAGCCATCGCCGGGGGTTCACTTGGCCACAGCCTATTGTAAGTCTCTTCACTTATCAACGAACACGCTGAGCCTGAATCCACCTCCATGCAGAGTGGTGCCCCATTCATGATCACATTTGCCGTGTATCCCCACCGTCCGTGGGGTAGCTGCTCAGCTTCCGTGGTATACACTGTGTACTCATCGTTGTCCTCCAGTGTCAGGGTGTGTGTCTGCGATGCTTGTGTTGGCTCTGCTGCAGCAGCCTGAGCTTTCTTTATGCAGACATGAGCTATGTGTCCTCTTTTCTTACAGAAATGACATACCGCTGACACAAATTTGCATGTAGTGGAACCATGGAGAGCCCCACAGCGGAAACATTTTCTTCCTGTCTCTTTAGTTGCCTCCATGTCTCTCACAGCAGCAGCTGCGTGTGTGGTCTTGTGCACCTCCTCGGCGGCCTGAGATGGTGCTGCCTCTGTACGGAGCATACGTGTGTTCATCGATGCAGCCTCTGCTGCTAAAGCCTTCTCCTTGGCCAGTCGGAATGTCAGGGCCTTCTCCGCTAACAGCTGTCTCTGCAATGCCGAGTCCAGCACTCCACACACAATCCGATCACGGAGCATATTGTCTAAATGGTCACCAAAATTACAATGTAATGAGCGTTTCCTCAACTCAGCAATGTAACTTGAAATAGATTGTCCAGGCTGTTGTTTACAATTGTGAAAATGGAAACGCTGCACAATCTCTGAGGGTTTTGGGTTAAAATGTTTCTGCAGCTTCTCAATCAAATCAGCATAATCCACCTCACTAGGTTTACGAGGAGCCACCAATGAACGCAGGACGGAGTAAGTAGCAGCTCCGCATACACTTAGCAACACTGAGCGCTTCTTCTCTTCTTTGTCAATATTATTGGCCTCAAAGAAACACCCCAGTCTTTCTGCGTATTCCTCCCATGAACTGTCCTTATCCCCAGAGAACTCTTCAATGCATCCCAAGGTCATCATAGTTTTAATGTGCACTGTCCTTTTAAGATCCACGGACTTTTTTCTTTTTAAAAAAAATTCTTTTTCTCCTCCGGCCAGAGTTACGGTAGCTACACTCACGGTAGTTGCCTGGCCCGCACAATACTCTGTCCGCCATCTACGTCGCAGCTAGCCAACTATCAAAATGCCGTTGATGTTGCTAGCTGAGTGGCCCGCTCGTCGCAATTTCCAATATCACGGCTGTAGGTTCGCATGTCTATCTCCGTCCTTCTAGAGAGTTCAACAGCCGCCTCGTCGCCAGTATTGCATCTTGACCGAACAGTAATGAATAGAGGAGACGGAATGAACCTTTTACTATTTACTGAGTAAGTGGGTGGACATTACAACACATTGTCTGCAAGGCAGAACCCAAAACTGAAAGTGAAAGACAAAGTAAAACCGAGCCCCCCAGCACCCCCTTCAGGTAACACCCGGGAACTGGGACAAACTTCATTGAAGCAAACTCAAAACACAACACCATATATGTAAAGGGATTAGCAGCACGCACCAACGTCCACTGGAAGTATGCAGAGAAAGCAGAACATGATGTCAATCAGCCAGCCCTGCCATTTTGGACCTTCACACTCCAGCCTATGCCCTCTCTTACACAGCAGCATGCAGGACCCCCCCACCAGTAGTATTTAAATGGACTATCACCTACTTACCGGTTAGTTGCTGGTTTATTTCTTCTGGCTGTTGCTGCAATTCTACACATTTTAGGTGCTTTCTATAGTTATTTAAAGATTCAAAAGTCTACAGGATGTGGTCTGGCAGGTGCTGAATTACTTTTCTGCTGACTTCAAGGCTTCTGCACAAACCAGTTGCTTTCACACATGGGTGGACTAGTAGGACTTCCTCTTGGCATTGAGCATGACTGGGAGAATAAGCAGAGGCCATGCAGAGGTGGACAAGCTGCTAGAAGAGGGAAGAGGAAGAGGAGGAAGGGCTCTAGGCAGGAGGCCATATCAGCAGAGGGTGTTTAGGGAGCAATTTTCATACCTGAACATCAGCGACGACCAATGTTTGAAACATCTGTACTATACTAAGGAGGTCATCACTGAAATCTGTCAACTGCTGCAGCCACAACTCCAAACTCAGAGCGGACAAGGACCACATTGCCAGTGGCTGTCAAGGTGCCGTGGCTATTAGCTTCTGTGTGTCTGGCTCCTTCCAGGCTGTTGCTGCAGATATTAGCAATATCTCAGTTTTCAGTACACTGTAAGGGAGGTCACTGAGGCTCCCTTTGCAAAGAGAGACTCTTGCCAGAGAGAAGCAGGCAGAGCAATCATGAGGGTTTGCAAGGATTGCAGGCTATCCCATGGAGCAGGGTGTCATTGATTGCACGTACATTGCTTTGCGAGCGCCTCATGTCAATTCTGCCATGTATCTGAACTGAAAGGAATTCCACTCCCTCAATGTGCAGCTGGTATGTGACCATAGGCAGTGCATCATGCAGATCAATGCCCAGTCACGATGCGTTCATTCTGCGGCAGTTCCCTATGCCAACTGTATTTCAACCAACACGACAAACCAATGGGTGGCTACTGGGCGACAAGGGCTATCCGCTGATGACATAGCTCATGACTCTGGGAAGCAACCCATGCACACGTGCGCAGCAGGCATACAACGAGAGCCATGCTGCCACAAGAAATCTGACAGAGTAGACCATTGGCATCCTGAAGCAACAATTGCGCTGCCTGGAACACTGTGGAGGAGCCCTGCATTACTCGGCTGTGTGGATCTCAAGATTTGTTGTGGTATGCTGCGTGCTGCACAATCTTTCTATCATGAAGGAATGGTCCTTGCCACCACCTATCAGGTGAGAAGCTGAGGAGCATGAGCACAAGGAAGCGGAGAAGGCAAAAGAGGAAGGGAGGCTGCAACCTAGAAAACCACTTTCTGCCCCGGCTGTATGTGAACAAATAATTCAAGGGCAATACCAGTAGCCTCAACTCCAATTCCCCATTCACCGACAGTGCCACACTCCTTAACTTTCCTCTGGCACTGACCACCACATCGTCCTCTTGCCCACAATGCAAAAATAAAAGCCAACACAAAATACACATTCCAATCCAAATTTATAAATTAAATCAAGCCATATTGCATACAAAAATAAAGCAATCACCCTTGTGCATTCTTTTAGTGCCTCTTCCGTGTGCCATTGCTTGTACTCGTGCCGAGCTGCTGCAGCATGGCTGGTGGAAGGCTGCTGACTTTCAGTGGAGGAGACTGCAGATGGCCTTGGGGGGTGACCTTGAGCAGCTCTGGACTTAGAAGGCCCAGCTTCAGTCTGCAAATTACGGCATAGGTGGCAGCAGTCTGGGCTGGCTGACTGACAGGCAACAATAAGGGCAATGGTGGAGAGGCAGGGGTGCGAGCACCATTGCTGTCATCCTGAGAGGACAGCAGGTTTGTGCTCCATGGAGCCACAGCCACTCCCCCGGGTCAGCGCCTAAGCAGTCCTAGTAATCTGTTAGAGAACAGATTGATGGACTGCTATGGCACCTTGGAAGCCCCTTTGATCACAGCTATCCTGAGCCATGATGCCAGCAGTCTAAGCTTCCAATGCAGCACTCAACATTGGGAGTCTGCTGCCTGTGCTGTAATGGAAGCTGAGACATCGGCCATCAGGCATTGCATCATGGTTGGTTCCACAAGTGTGCTCACAAAGGTGGCCACCTGTTCTATGCTGAAAAGGATTGGTTGAAAGCTCTGCGCAAAGCCCTATGCCAAGTTGGTGCCGGACTCCTCCATGCTCCTTGACATTGAATGCAGGCTTTCTGGCAGACTTCCCAATGCACCAAGCATTTCGGTGTGAACACCCATCAACCTTCTTCTGTAGCCTGGCCCATCAAAGTCCTCATCTGCGTCCTCTGCAGCAGAACTAGTGTGCAAGCTCGTCTTCTGGCGAGCTGGTTTCTGTGCTCTCTTTTCCTCCTGCCCTGGCTGCAGTGCACTTCTGCCTCGTGCCTCACCACATGCAGATCCCTCCTCTATGCTATCCTCTAAATTACATGCAGTGTCAGTATCTGAACTGATGGCTGCAACTGTGAAATCAAGTGACGGTGTGTCTTCATCTTCACTGTCTTCTTGCTCTTAGAACATAAGAACATAAGAAATAGGAGCAGGAGTAGGCCATTTGGCCCTTCGAGCCTGCTCTGCCATTCAATAAGATCATGGCTGATCTTCTACTTCATCTCCACTTTCCTGCACTATCCCCATATCCCTGGATTCCCTTAATATTCAAAAATCTATCGATCTCTGTCTTGAATATTCTCAACGACTGACCCTCTCCACAGCCCTCTGGGGTAGAGAATTCCAAAGATTCACCACCCTCTGAGTGAAGAAATTTCTCTTCATCTCAGTCCTAAATGGCCGACCCCTTATTCTGAGACTATGATCCCTGGTTCTAGACTCCCCAGCCAGAGGAAATATCCTCCCTGCAACTACCTGTCAAGGCCTGTAAGAATTTCAGAACTCTAGAGAATATAAGCCTAGTCTACTCAATCTCTCCTCATAGGACAATCCCCCCATCCCAGGAACCAGTCTGCTGAATCTTCGTTGCACTCCCTCTATGGCAAGTATATCCTTCCTTAGGTAAGGAGACTAAAACTGTACACAATACTCCAGGTGTGGTCTCACCAGGGCCCTATATAATTGCAGTAAGACATCTTAACTCTTATATTCAAATCCTCTTGTAATGAAGGCCAACATACCATTTGTTTTCCTAATGGCTTGCTGTACCTAACATAGAAACATAGAAGATAGGAGCAGGAGTAGGCCATTCAGCCCCTCGAGTCTACTCTGCCATTCAATGCGATCATGGCTGATCATCCAAATTCAGTAACCGGTCCCTGCTTTCTCCCCATACCCCTTGATCCCTTTAGCCTTAAGAAATATATCCAACTCCTTCTTGAATGTATTTAATGTACTGGCCTCTACTGCCTTCTGTGCTAGAGAATTCCACAGGTTCACCACTCTCTGGGTGAAGAAATTCCTCCTCATTTCTGTCCTAAATGGCCTACCCCTTATCCTTAGACTGTGACCCCTGGTTCTGGACTCCCCGACCATCGGGAAAATCCTTCCTGCATCTAGTCTGTCCAGTCCTGTCAGAATTTTATAAGTTTCAATGAGATCCCCTCTCATTCTTATAAACTCCAGCGAGTACAAGCCCAATCGACCCAATCTCTCCTCATACATCATTCCTGCCATCCCAGGTATCAGCCTGGTGAATCTTCGCTGAACTCCTTCCATGGCAAGGACATAAGGCAACCAAAACTGCACACCATACTCAATATGTGGTCTCACCAAGGCCCTGTTCCTGAACTCAAACCCTCTCGATACGAAGGCCAACATACCATTTGCCTTCTTAACCGCCTGCTGCACCTGCATGCTTACCTTCAGCGACTGGTGCACAAGGACACAGGTCTCGTTGCACTTCCCCTTCTCCCAATCTATTGCCATTCAGATAATAATCTGCCTTCCTGTTTTTGCCACCAAAGTGGATAACCTCACATTTATCCACGTTATATTGCATCTGCCATGCTTTTGCCCAATCACCCAACCTGTCCAAATCATCCTGGAGTTTCTCGGCATCCTCCTCACAGCACACACGCCCAGCCAGCTTTGTGTCGTCTGCAAATTGGGATATATTACATCTTGTTCCCTCATCTAGATCATTAATATATATTGTGAATAGCTGGGGTCCAAGGACTGATCCCTGCGGTACCCCACTAGTCACTGCCTGCCACTTGGAAAAAGACCCGTTTATTCCAACTCTTTGCTTTCTGCCTGCCAACCAGTTCTCTATCCAAGTCAAAACCTTGACCCCAATCCCATGTGCCTTAACTTTACATGCTAATCTCTTATGCGGGACCTTATCGAAAGCCTTCTGAAAGTCCAAATACACTACATCCACTGGTTCTCCCTTATCTATTTTACCAGTTACATCCTCAAAAAATTCCAGTAGATTAGTCAAGCTCGATTTACCTTTTGTAAATCCATGTTGACTTTGTCCGATCCTGTCACTGTTTTCCAAGTGCTCTGCTATTACATCTTTTATAATGGACTCCAGCATTTTCCCCACTACCGATGTCAGGCTTACCAGTCTGTAATTCCCCGTTTTCTCTCTACCACCTTTTTTGAATAGTGGGGTAACATTAGCTACCCTCCAATCCATGAGTACTGTTCCAGATTCCATCTAATATTGGAAGATGATCAGCAATGCATCTACTATTTCTAGGGCCACTTCCTTAAGTAACCTAAGATGCAGATTATCAGGCCCTGGGGATTTATCGGCCTTCAATCCCATCAATTTCCCTAACACCATTTCCCTACAAATACTGATTTCTTTCAGTTCCTCCCTTTCATCAGACCCTATGTTCCCCGACATCTCTGGGAGGTTATTTGTGTCCTCCTTTGTGAAGACAGAACCAAAATATGTATTTAATTAGCCTGCCATTTCTTTGTTCCCCATTATGAATTCCCCTGATTCTGACTGCAAGGGACCTACGCTTGACTTCACCAATCTTTTTCTCTTCACATAGCTATAAAAGCTTTTAGTCAGTTTTTATGTTCCCTGCAAGCTTAATCTCATATTCTATTTTCCCTTTCGTAATTAATCCCTTTGTCCGCCTTTGTTGAATCCTAAACTGCTCCCAATCCTCAGGTTTACTGCGTTTTCTGGCCAATTTATATGTCCTCTCCTTGGATCTTATGCTATCCCTAATTTCCCTTGTTAGCCATGGTTGAGTCACCTTTTTTGTTTTATTTTTATGCCAAACTGGGATGAACAAATTCTGTAGTTCATCCATGCGGTCTTTGAATGTTTGCCATTGCCTATCCACCGTCAACCCTTTGAGTGACATTCCCCAATCAATCCTACCCAACTCATGCCTCAGACCATCGTAGTTTCCTTTATTTAAATTTAGGACCCTAGTCTCTGAGTCGACTACTTCATTCTCCATCTTAATGAAGAATTCGATCATATTATGCTTGCTCCTCCCCAAGGGGCCTCGTACAACAAGATTGTTCATTAATCCTTTCTCATTACATAATACCCAGTCTAAGATGGCCTGATCTCTGGTTGGTTCCTCGACATATTGGTCCAGGAAACCATCCCATAAACACTCCAGGAATTCCTCCTCCACAGTATTGTTACTAATTTGGTTAGCCCAAACTATATGTAGATTAAAGTCACCCATGATGACTCCTGTGCCCTTATTGCATGCTTCTCTCATTTCCCTTTTAATGCCATCCCCAACCTCTGCATTACTGTTTGGAGGTCTATATACCACTCCCACTAACGTTTTCTGCCCCTTGATATTTCTCAGTTCTACCCATACAGATTCCACATCATCAGAGCTGCATGTTAACTTTCAGTGATTCGTGTACAAGGACACCCAGGTCTCTCTGAACACCAACATTTCCCAATCTCTCACCATTTAAAAAAATACTCTGCTTTTCTATTTTTCCTACCAATGTGGATAACTACTCTACCACCACTGCCTGGGCAGGTTGCAATTCTTGGGTATCTGAAATGAAAAAAGGACAAGGGTTGGGTTGTGATGAGGGAGGGGAGAAAGTAAGAAGTGCATGCTTACACTATCTGCAGCTTGTAAGTCAGAAGAGATTGATGGATGAGGTAGAAGTGGGCTGTGGGAAGGAGGATTACTTATGAGGATACCGTTATCTTCAATGGCTTCAGCCCTGCTGGTGGCCACAGCCTCAGCAATGCCCCTCTGCATAATGGTCACCACTGTTTTCTCCATGGGGGTCAGAACATGCAGGCACACCTCTCGCCCTCCGGTCAGTTCCTGCTGCCTCTGGTTGTGCACCACTTTCTGCTGCAAGAGAGATGGAAGTGTGCCAGTGAGTGTTGTGCAATCTGTTTGGATGCTGTGACTATAATGTTTGAATAGCTGCCATTGTGTGCAAGCTGAGATGTGGGTGTAAAGCTTGCAACAGTGTGAAGTGCGTGGGAGTGAGGAAAAGCATATAAATAGTAGGGTTCGGTCCTGATTCATAGATATTGTTGGTAGGTGAGTGATGGGGTGTGGTGAATTGAGCAGTGGCTGAGGCTAATGGTTCAATTGGTAGGATATGGCATTTGAAGGTGCATTCACAGTCTCTGCGGCTATATTCCTGGCACTGATCTGTATGGCTATCTGTTCCCACTGCCTTTTCATCATGTGACTGGAGGGCCTCCTGCCCCTCTGAGGATATAGGCCAACTCTCCTCCTTTCCACCTCCTCCACCAAGACCTCTAGCGCAGCATCCAAAAAGCTGGGTGCCCGCGCTCTCCCATGGTCAGGCATTCTTCACTCATTCCCAAGTCAGATTCACTTGCAGAAACTCTCAGCACCTGCTCCAGCCACAATGCAGCGCCCCTTTAAGAGGTGCAGGTTAGCTTTAAGTAGTGCAGGCTAGCTTTAAATAATGCAAGTTAGTAATGTAATTGGTCCCCCTGCTGATGCATGCAGGCAATGAACAGCACGGGGAGCGCTGGCTGCATGTGTGGAGTGTATACGGGAAGGTTTCCTGGACCAATATGTTGAGGAACCAGCTAGAGATCAGGCCATCTTAGACTGGGTATTATGTAATGAGAAAGGATTAATTAGCAATCTTTTTGTGTGAGGCCCCTTCGGTCAGAGCGATCATAATATGATAGAATTCTTCATTAAAATGGAGAGTGAAGTGGTTGCCTCAGAGACTAGGGTCCTGAATTTAAATAAAGGAAACTATGATGGTATGAGGCGCGAGTTGGGTAGGATTGATTGGGGAATGTTACTCAAAGGGTTGACAGTGGATAGGCAATGGCAAAACATTCAAAGATCACATGGATGAACTACAGAATTTGTTCATCCCTGTTTGGCATAAAAATAAAACAAAAAAGGTGACTCAACCATGGCTAACAAGGGGAATTAGGGATAGCATAAGATCCAAGGAGAGGACATACAAATTGGCCAGAAAATGCAGTAAACCTGAGGATTGGGAGAAGTTTAGGATTCAGCAAAGGAGGACAAAGAGGTTAATTAAGAGGGGGAAAATATAGTTTGAGAGTAAGCTTGCAGTGAACATAAAAACTGAGTGTAAAAGCTTTTATAGATATGTGAAGAGAAAAAGATTGGTGAAGTCAAGCATAGGTCCCTTGCAGTCAGAATCAGGGGAATTTATAAGGGGGAACAAAGAAATGGCTGACCAATTAAATACAAGGTTATCCACTTTGGTGTTAAAAACAGGAAGGCAGATTATTATCTGAATGGCAATAGATTGGGAGAAGGGGAAGTGCGAGAGGGTTCGAGTCCAGGAACAAGGATGTCTTGCTGCAGTTGTACAGGGCCTTGGTGAGACCAAACCTTGAGTATTGTGTGCAGTTTTGGTTGCCTTATCTGAGGAAGGATGTTCTTGCCATGGAGGGAGTGCAACGAAGATTCACCAGGCTGATACCTGGGATGGCAGGAATGACGTATGAGTAGAGTTTGGGTCGATTGGACAGAACCAGGGGTCACAGTCTAAGGATAAGGGGTAAGCCATTTAGGACAGAGATGAGGAGGAATTTCTTCACCCAGAGAGTGGTGAACCTGTGGAATTCTCTACCACAGAAGGCAGTAGAGGCCAATTCATTAAATATATTCAAGATGGAGTTGGATATATTTCTTAAGGCTAAAGGGATCAAGGGATATGGGGAGAAGGCTGGGACAGGGTACTGAATTTGGATGATCAGCCATGATCTCATTGAATGACGGAGCAGGCTCGAGGGGCCAAATGGCCTAATTCTGCTCCTATCTTCTATGTTTCTATGTGGAAGTCATTATAATGAGCAGGCAGCACGAAGTTGGCATGCTGCCTGCATTCCACTCAATGGGCGTGGATTAACCGCGTATCACGAATCCCACGCCCGTTTTCGGGAACTAACCAATTTAACACCCAATGTTTCCACTTGTGGGAGAATCTAAAACTAGTGGCCATAAATACAAATAAATCAAATAGCGAATAAAGGAGGAATTTCTTTACTCAGAGAGTGGTTAAAATGTGGAACTTGCTACCACAGGGAGTGGTTGAGCCAAATAGCTTAGATGCTTTCAAAAGAAAACTAGACAAGTACATGAGAGAAGAGAGCAAAAAAGGCTATGAGGAGATTTGATGGTGGTGTTTAAAATCATGAAGGGTTGAGATAGAGTAAGTAAAGAGAAACTGTTTCCAATGGCTGAAGATTCGATAACCAGAGCCTGTATGGGAAAAAACTTTTTAAAGTAACGAGTGGTTAAGATTTGGAATCCTAATGTGGATTGTGGAAACAGATTCAATAGTAGCTTTCAAAAGGAAATTGGATAAATACTTGAAGGAGAAAAAATTGCAGGGATACATAGAAAGAGCCAAGCAGTGTGCCTAACTGGATTGCTCTTCGAAAGAGCCAAAGCAGATTCGATGTGCCAAATAGCCTCCTTCTCTTAGAATCATAGCATCATTACAGCACAGTAGGAGGCCATTCAGCCCCTCAAGCCCTTACTTATCCAAATCCGTTTTGAAAGCCACGATTGATTCTGCCTCCACCACCCGCTCAGGCAGTGCATTCCAGACAATTACCACTCGCTGCGTAAAAAAGTTTTTGCTCAGGTCCCCTTTGATCTTTTGCCAATCACCTTAAATCTGTGTCCTCTGGTTCTTGACCCTTCCGCCAATGGGAACAGTTTCTCTCTACCTACTCTGTCTAGACCCCTCATGATTTGAACACCTCTATCAAATCTCCTCTCAATATTCTCTGCTCTAAGGAGAACAACCCCAACTTCTCCAGTCTATCCACATGTCTGAAGTCCCTCATCCCTGGAAACATTCTTGTAAATCTTTTCCGCACCCTCTCTAAAGACTTCACATCTTTCCTAAAGTGCGGTGCCCATAATTGGACACAATACTCCAGTTGTGGACGAACCAACGTTTTATAAAGGTTCATCATAACTTCCTTGCTTTTATACTCGATGGGTTCGATTTTGCCAGGCCCGAGGAGGCGGGATTGGAGGCGTGTGAGGTGATAAAATCACAAAAAATGGTGGGCGGGTCTGATCCCGCCTCCGAGCAATTTTCCCAAATGCGTGTTTTCTGACGCCGTTTCCATACCACCTCCAAGAGGTGGGATAGGCCCTTAACAACCAGTTAAGTGCCTCTATAATCCCATTTTGAGAGGCCTTTCTGATTTTACCACTTTTCCCACGTCCTGCACGTCTCCTCTGGAACACGCCAGTGAATCCTGGTGGCCTCACAAGTGGACTGCTTACTAACAGCTGCAACTCCACCATTAAAAAGGAGTTTACACCGATGATCATTGCAGGTGGCAGAACTTTGTTGTCTCAGGTCTGGGGGAACTTTTAGCAGGCCTACTCATTGTTGTGGAAGTTTGGAGCCTGACACCCATCTGCAGTGTGACCTCCTGGGAAACCCCTCTCGCTACATTGACTGAGTGTTTCCTCAACTGAGAAATTTACCAGAAGCATGGGAACCATTTATTTCCTTTCCTCCTGGACATCAGATTCGGACGAAGACCAGCCATGGCAGCAGTAGAACCATGAACAACAGCACCACCAACAGCAGTAGCAACAACAGGAGTGCCAAGCTGCTGTTCACCCACCTGAAGCTGCACAGGCCAGAAGACTCCAGCGCACGACCACATTGCTGCCCGGGATGCAAGGAACGCACTCATCTTGGCTAGATTTGCTTAGCCTGCACAATCAAACAATTTTGTCTCGTACCTTCTTATCAGACCATCGACAATGGCCAAGAACCTGCGGAATCCTATCACTCTGACCACCATACTGACAATTGCAAGTCACCCTAAGCCCTCAATGTGGAAGTCCCATTAGCGAAATGACACATGCCACAACTGCAAGTTTGCCATCAGAATTTTTTATGACAATAAGTAACCGATGGCTTTTCAAAATTAAACACATTACACCCAAGTTACTATAGTAGCCAGCCTTACCACGGAGGTAGTCATCCTTTCCATGGTGATGCGTTCATGCACCAACACCTCCACAAAGGCTCTGCTCATGTTAGCGATGGACTCCTCCATTCGCTCCACACTCGAAGCGACCCTGGAGACAAAACCTGCCAGAGACTCCTGCACCTCTTCCCGGTGTTCCAGCACCACTCTTCTTCTGGATGGACCCGGAGGCAGAGGGTCGACATGCAGCTGGGCCAAGCTGGCAGAGTCCTGCGCCCTCCGACGAGGACTCTCCACTGCTGTCCCTGTCTCCACCATCTGCTGATGCTCACTTGTGAGCTGTGATACACCAGGTGACAACACTGCACTATCTTGCGAAGGTACCACTGAGGTGTGAGTGTCTGCGCTGGTGCTGGGTGCGCTGAATTCTGCTGACGCTGCACCCTCAGAGGTTGCAGCTTCCTCTGAGGAGTCTGGAGGCTCAGGCTGTTCCTCCTGGATAGTGTGGATGGGGGCTTTTGATGGTCCTGTGGAGGAGTAAAGGAAAGTCAGAGATGTGAGGCCAAGGTTACATGCACATTGAATATTGCAGATGATCAAAAGTCAATCTGTTGGAGCATCGGAATCATTATCAGTCATTCATGCAATGTCAATGAGAGAGATGATAAACTATTCTGTCACTAGCTTGCTCTGATGCACCCGTCTGTCCGTCCCCCACTTGCGCATCCTCCTCCACTCCCATGATCTCCAGGGCCACCTCCTCCCAGGGGGTGAGCTGGGCTAGTGAGGGTGGCCCTCCTCCTGTCCTCGCTCTTTCCCTCTTATTGTGAGCTCTCTTTTCCTGCAATGAGGGAGACAAGTGGAATTTGAGTGAGAATGAAGGCGTGTAGAGAATCCATATCATTGATGGTTAGGAGACAAAGATGGAGCGAGGTGGCAAGAACAAGGGCCCTCCCTGTGTGTTGTGTTGTTTTCATAACATCACAGCGATAGGGAGTGTGAGGGCTGCATAGGCGAATAGTTAGGTGAATGTGATCATAGAGAGAGGGGGAGTGGGTAAGGGTGCAGGGATGTCAGTGTCAAGTGGGATGTGGAGGAAGAGGTTGTCAAAGCTGAGTGCTGGTGAGGAGAGGCAATGGGGATCAGATTGAGGGTGATGGGAAAGTCATACTCAATTTTCCAGTGCACAGGTCATGAAACCTCTTCCTGCACTGCAGCCAGGTTCTGCGGCACATAGACAAAGAGTTGACCTCCTGGGCCATTTGCATCCACACAGCTTTCGTCTGCTGGGGAGGCTTCTTCCTCCCTGAGGAAGGGAAGAACACCTCCTTATTTCCTCTTGCTCCCTCCACCAGAGCTTGCAGGGCGGCATCATCAAACCTTGGTGCAGACTTTGGCCTACTGCTGGACATATTGGCTGGAGGAATCTATCACAGCAATGGGCATAAGGTTTGCAGTCTGCAGAAGAAGCAAGGCTGCTTGCAGGCCTTAAATCCAGCAGCACTGATGACATCATCGGAGGCAACTTTCAGGATGGAAAGACTAATTGGGCCAGGGGTTCCCACACGCTGGAAATCAATTGCCCAATTTGGGGAAAATCACATATTTTTTCCACATCATTTTGGAGTCAGGTGGCTAACATGAAAAGCGGCTGACACGCCCCCAGCCCGCCCCAATGGCAAAATCGAGCCCTATGCCTCTATTTAGAATGCCCATTATCCCGTGTACTTTTTAAACCACTTTCTCAACCTGCCCTGCCACCTTCAACAATTTGTGCACATATACCCCCAGGTCTCTCTGTTTCTGCATCCCCTTTAGAATTGTACCCTTTAATTTATATTGCCTCTCCTCGTTCTTCCTACCAAAATGTATCTTTTCGCACTTTTCTGCATTAAACTTCATCCGCCACATGTCCACCCATTCCACCAGCCTGTCTATGTCCTCTTGAAGTTTATCCCTATCCTCCTCACTATTTACCATACTTCCAAGTTTTGTGTCATCTGCAAATTTTGAAATTGTGCCCTGTACACAAATCATTAATATATATCAAGGAAAGCAGTGGTCCTTGTACCGACCGCTGGGGAACATCACTGCAAAACTTCCTCCAGTCCGAAAAACAACTGTTCACCACTACACTGTTTCCTGTTACTTAGTCAATTTTGTATTCATGCTGCCACTGTCCCTTTTATTCCATGAGCTTCAACTTTGCTGTCAAGCCTATTATGTGGCACTTTATCAAACGCCTTTTGGAAATCCATGTACACATCAACCGCATTGCCCTCATCAACCCTCTCTGTTACCTCATCAAAAATTCAATCAAGTCAGTTAAACATGATTTGCCTTTAACAAATCCGTGCTGGCTTCCCTTAATTAATCCTCACTTGTCCAAGTGACTGTTAATTTTGTCCTGGATTATCGTTTCTAAAAGCTTCCCCACCACCGAGGTTAGGCTGACTGGCCTGTAGTTGCTGGGTTTATCCTTACACCCTTTTTTGAACATGGGTGTAACATTTGCAATTTTCCAGTCCTCTGGCACCACCCCCGTATCCAAGGAGGATTGGAAGATTGTGGCCAGTACCTCTGCAATTTCTACCTTTACTTCCCACAGCATCTTAGGATGCATGCCATTTGGTCTTGGTGACTTAACTAATTTAAGTACAGCCAGCCTTTCTAGTATCTCCTCTTTATCAACTTTAATCCCATCCAATATCTCAGCTACCTCCTCTTTCACGATGACTTTGGCAGCATCTTCTTCCTTGCTAAAGATAGATGCAAAGTACAGGAAACTTTGTGATATCCGGCACCGACGGGACCGGCGTGTTGCCGATCTATCAAAACTGCCGGACATACAAAGTTAATGTTGAAGCATACGGAGGTTTTCATCTCCGTATCTGACAACAAACACTGTTGCTTAGCAACAGCTTCTAAACAGTCGGCTGCAGTGGCAAGCGTCTCTAGCTGAAGCTGTTGCTATAGCTACAGACCTTGCAGTGCTTGACTGGGAAAAAAAAAGAACGAGAACTAAAAAAACTTATAGAAAACGGCTCCTGATTTTTGCCGTTAGATCAAGTATTCCGGACATACAACCTCCGGATAAACCAAAGTTTCCTGTACACATTTAGTACCTCAGCCATGCCCTCTGCCTCCATGCATAGGTCTCCTTTTTGGTCCCTAATTGGCCTTACTCCTCCTGTTACTACCCGTTTACTATTTATATGCCTGTAGAAGGCCTTTGGATTCCCTTTTATGTTAGCTGCCAGTCTATTCTCGTTGTCCCTCTTATTTCCTTTTCCACTTCCCCTCTGAACTTTCTGTAGTCAGCCTGGTTCTCACTTATATTCTTAACCTGATATCGCTCATACGCCCCTTTTTTCTGCTTTATCTTACTCTCTATCACTTTCATCATCCAGGGAGCTCTGGCTTTGGTTGCCCTACCTTTCCTCCTCATGGGAATGTACCTCGATTGTACCCAAACCATCTCCTCTTTAAAGGCAGCCCATTGTTTAATTACAGTTTTGCCTGCCAATCTTTGATTCCAATTTACCTGGGCCAGGTCCGTTCTCAACCTACTGAAACTGGCCCTCCTCCAATTAAGTATTTTGACTCTAGATTGCTCTTTGTCCTTTTCCATAGTAAACTTAAACCTTATGATACTATGATCACTGTTCCCCTACTGAAACTTTATCCAGCTGACCCACCTCATTCCCCAGAACCAGATCTAGCAATGCCTCCTGCCCCGTTGGGCCAGAAACATACTGATCCAGAAAGTCCTCCTGAACACACTTCAGAACTTCTTCCCCCTCTCTGCCCTTTATACTTTAACTATCCCAGTCTACATTAGGATAATTGAAGTACCCCATTATCACTACTTTATAGTTCTTGCACCTCTCTGTAATTCCCTACAAATTTTCTCCTCTATATCCTTCCCACTAGTAGGTGGCCCATAGAATACACTTCTATTGTTTCTTAACGCTAACCAAACAGATTCTGCCCATGACTCCTCCAGGACATCCTCTCTCCAGCACTGTAATATTCTCCTTAATCAATACTGCCACCCCACCTCCTTTCTTTCCTTCCCTATCTTTCCTAAACATCTTATATCCAGGAATATTTAGTACTAGGTCTCCGTTATCGCCACAACATCATATTTCCATATTCTGTGCTGTACTAGTCAATGATTCTAAGAAAAGGGAATAGAAAGATATGCTCAAAGGCCGAGATGATGTAGATGGAATGGGAGAAGATCCGTGTGTAGTATAAACACCAGCACAGGCTAGTTGGGCCGAATGACCTGTTTCTGTGTTGTATATTCTATGTAATTAAAGCATTACCTCCTTCATGTTCACTGCAACTCCTTCTTAATGCAAAGGGAAAAGACACTGCTAATGTTGTAGGCTGACTGATGCTGCAGTTAGTCATGAAACTCTCATATGTAGGAGAGGGTAGCTTTTAACAGAAAGGTGGCTACCATTACCAGAGAATGACCTGCTACAATACAGGAGGTGACTCAATGTGAAGCTTGACAGATCACAAGTTCCGGGTTTTCGTGCACGTGCAGCGCATGCGGAAACCCAGAACTTGCGGGGCCTTTCAAAAGGCTTCAGACAGCCTACGCTGTCGAAACCACCATAATTTCAGGCCCAATATGTTTCAATGAGATCACCTCTTATTCTTCTAAACTGCAGAGAGTATAGGATACTCAATCTTTCCTGATAGGACAACCCTCTCATCCCAGGAATCGATCTAATGAACCTTCGTTGCACCACCTCTAAGGCAAGTGTATCCTTCCTTAGGTACAGAGACCAAAATGGTACGCAGTACTCCAGGTGTGGTCTCACCAAAGCCCTGTACAATTGCAGCAAGACTTCCTTACTCTTGTACTCCAAACCCTTTGCAATAAAGGCTAACATACTATTTGCCTTCCTAATTGCTTGCTGTACCTGCACATTAACTTCCCATGTTTTATGCACAAGGACATCCAAATCTCTCTGAACACCAACATTTAATAGTTTCTTACCATTTAAAAAATACTGTTTCTCTATTCCTCCCACCAAAGTGAATAACCTCACAGTTCCCCACATTATACTCCATCTGCCACCTTCTTGCCCACTCATTTAACTGATCGCTATCCCTTTGCAGACTCTTTGGGCGAACAATTCAGGGGCTTTACAGCACCCGTTACTGGCAAAAAATGCAGCCGCACTTTCACCAGCTGGTGGCAGGTCCCATGGTGTCCTCCATTTTCAATGTCCCTGTAGTGCTGCCGGTATTAGAACCCTGCAAAAACTCGCATGCAACGTCGACTTAACGTCACCACGGCCAACTTCGACCCTAGTGCTAGGTTATAACCATGGTGTGGAGATGCCGGAGTTGGACTGGGGTGGACAAATGTAAGAAATCACACAACACCAGGTTATAGTCCAACAGCTTTATTTGAAATCACAAGCTTTCGGAGCGCTGCTCCTTCTTCAGGTGAAGTGGAGAAATGCATAAAGACACAGCTTATATAGTCAGAGAATCATGTCAGATGTTTACAGCAGTCATTATCTCTCTGCTGTGATTATCTCTCTGCCGAGGTACGATAAATGGCAGTTGGAAAGGTTACCTGTAAACATCTGACATGATTCTCTGACTATATAAGCTGTGTCTTTATGCATTTCTCCACTTCACCTGAAGAAGGAGCAGCGCTCCGAAAGCTTGTGATTTCAAATAAAGCTGTTGGACTATAACCTGGTGTTGTGTGATTTCTTACAGGTTATAACCATGCCACAGAATCACAGCATGCAAAGACACTGGCAGAGGCGCTGTCAGCACCTCTTAAAGGAACACACACATCTTTCAGGTAAGTTTGAATTAAGCTTTGGACTGTTTCTTTTAATTTTCTTGAAGTTGTGGCTTGCTGCAATAGATGTTAAAGTCTTTTAAGTATGTAGGGAGTGCTGCTGGACACTTGCAAGGCTTTGGATGGTAAGGAAGGCCTCCAAGAAAATAGAAAATACTGCAAATTCTCAGCAGGTCAGCCAACATTTGTGTAGAGAGCAACAGAGTTCACGTCTCAGCTCAAGATGCTGCCTGACCTGCTCAGTAATTCCAGCATTTTATGCTGTCATTTAAGATTTACAAAATCCTCTCGCAGAGGGAAGAGGAAAACACAGAAGAGGAAGAAGCCGAAGAGGAGGAAGCAGATGAGGAGGGAGCAGATGGAAGGATGCATCCCAGACAGCCCCTTTCTGGCCGGGATATCCGGTATGGAATCATCCATTTGTGGTCCCAGTGACCACAACCCCAATTCCCCTTTCAACATTAGTCCCACACCTTACCTTCCTTCTGTTACTGACCATCACAGCGTCCTCTTGGCCACGATGCTGAAATAAAAGCCACCACAAAGCAAACTTTCCAATCCAACTTTATACATCTATCCATCCAATAGGACATCAAGAAATCTACTCTCCACCCTTAAACATTCGCTTATTGACTGTCTTGTGTATGCCTTTCCTATCCTACTGATGTCATGCAGTGCTAACACAGTGACTGCAGCATGGTTGGTGGGAGGTTGCTGACTTTCAGTGGGGGACACAGCAAACGGCCTTGCTGGTCGACCTTGAGGAGCTGGTGGCTGGGAGTGTCAAATTAATCATCATCTTCTTCTTCTTCACTCTCTTCTCCCTCTTTTTAATCAACCACTGCCTGGGCAGGCTGCATTTCTTAGGTGTGTGAAATGAGGAAGGCACAAGGTTGGAGTTGTGCTGACGAGAGGGCAAGAAAGCAAGAGGTGCATGTGAGAAGGGGGATAATGTATATTATATACAGCATCTTGAATTCTTTGAGTCCCGCCGCTGGCCAAGTGCTCAGCCAAGAATGGCCTGCACCTTCTCCTCCAAGGTGAGGTGAGGATAGGAATGTGAGATGTGCCTCATGATTGGTACAGATTGTTGTTAGGTGAGTGATTGGGTGGGGGGAGGGTGGGGAGTCGTGCAATGAAAAGTGTGTGAGGCTCATGATGCAGTTGGTAGGAGATGGCTTTTAAAGATGCATTCACTGACCATGACCAGTTGTCTGAGGTCATGAAGCTTCTTTGGGCACTGGAGCCAGGTGGTGGGGGCGACACTGGTGGCAATGGTGATGTGGTCTCACATTGTTCTTTTTTGATGACCTCTCTTGTAGTGTTGACCCCCTGCACAAAGCTGCAGTGCTACGTGCGAGACCCTGGGTGCCCCTTCCCTGGCTTGCTGAGCCATTTGTGTTATTGCTGAAGCACTTATCTCATTTTTTGAGGTTTAGAAGGGAATTTCGCTTTAAGTGCTGAAAAATCCCATCTGAGACTTCTTTTTAATGGTAATTTTTTTATTGAAAGGCAGTAAGGGCTGAAAACTGCATTATAATTTTTATTAGTTATGAATGCATTACCTCTTTAATTCATAGCCCCTTTAATTGCCCATAATCCTATTGTGAACTCCACATCCTCACTCCCACAGGCTGTAAGAAGCTGCAACGCCAACTGTGGATGGGAACTTCAGGTCGGAAGCCTCCATTAACGCCACCAGGAGGGCGCTGCATGGTAAGTTAGCGCTGCGCTACAGATTGTCAACCCTCAGCGTGAATTTTTGGCCGGAAGCACTACAGCCAATTTCAGCGGGCGTTAACTCGAGTTGCTGGTGACACTGGCAATTCTCTTGGTGTACACAATTTTTTTCCCCCTCGTGTCCTCCTTACAGCTTACTTTCCTACCTAGCTTTGTATCGTCAGCAAACTTAGATACATTACACTCGGTCCCTTCATCTAAGTCATTGCTTAAGATTGTAAATAACTGTGGCCCCAGAACTGATCCTTGCACTTTATTGAATACCTTTTGAAAATCCAAATATACTACATCCACTGGTTCCTTTTTATTTACCCTGCTAGTTACAGCCTCAAAAAACTGTAATAGATTTGTCAAACACAATTTCCCTTTCATAAATCCATGCTGAATCTGCCAAATCATATTATGATTTTTCTAAGTGCCCTGTTACCACTTCCTTAATAATGGATTCCAACATTTTCCAGACCACTGATGTCAGGCTAACTGGCCTGTAGTTCCCGGTTTTCTCTCACTCCTTTCTTGAATAGCACTGTTACTTTTGCTACCTTCCAATCCACTGGGACTGTTCCAGAATCTAGGATTTTTTTGAAGATCACAAGCAATGCATCCATTATCTCTGCAGCCACCTCTTTTAGAACACTAGGATATAAGCCATCAGGTCCAGGGGATTTGTTGGCATTAATTTCTCCATCACTTTTTCTTTACTAATATTAATTACTTTAAGTTTCTCACTCTCATTAGAGCCTTGGTTCCCCACTATTTCTGGTATGTTTTTTGTGTCTTCTACTGTGCAAATACTAAATATTTGTTTAACGACTCTGACAAGTCATCTGGTCCTCCTCTATCCACTCTACTTCTTGCACTTCTAGATGGATGTCGCTTCAATAGTCCGGTTGTGGAACACACAGCAGGCCATGATGATCCTGGAGACCTTACATGAATTATACTGTAGGACACTCCTGACAATCCAGGCAGCATTAAAATCCGTCGTTCTCTATAGTCTAGTGTAAGCATGATCATCATTGCATCTCTGTTCCGTTTCACTAGGTGGAGCCATAACAGCATCATTAGCTACAGCAGTAGTGGGTAGCCAAGGTCCCTAGAAGCCTTGGACCCTTGCCTTTCCTCAAACAAGAGGGGCAAATGTTGGATTGGCATAGGCTGATGGTATCAGGTGAGCTGCCAGGAAATCTGGCAATAACCTCCATTATTTTGCACTAGTGATCGCACTTTATCTGGACATTAATGGAGTAAAACCTCTCACAACTCAAAGGGACACGCTTTTCCACAGGAACTCTGAACTCTGGGAAACCCAGCATGATGATAGAGACCAAGGACATATGTGTGCTTCTTGCTGGCCTCCATGGAGAACATGATATACGGATTAACCTTGGCAAACAAAGCATTTATCCTGGAGGTTCACATACACAAATCTTTGAAGGTGGCAGGACAAATCGCTAAGGCTGTTAAAAAAACATACAGGATTCTTGGTTTTATAAATAGAGGCATAGGGGTCGATTTTCAGTGTGCCGTGAGGTGGGCTTTTAGGCGTGCGGGGGACAAAAATCCCGAATTCAGGGGTCCTAACACCATCCCGCCCAAAACCCGCCTCCACGTAAGTATCAAAGGAGGCGGGTACCCGCCCCGCACTGGGATCCGCCGACCCGAGGCGGGAAGGGATTAGTGCCAATTAACTGTCTGTTAATAGGCAGTTTTTAGCCTAATCCCTATTTTGAAGGGTGTCGTGTGGGATTCCCGATGGCTCCAAACCATGCCAGGTTAGAGGAGGCAGGCCGTCGGGTTGACGGACTTGGAGGGGTCGAGATGTCGGTGTTCAGGTGAGTGATGGGTGCATGAGTGCAAAGGTAAGTGTGTTTGGTGTGTCTAAAGTGTGTAAAGAAGTTTAAATTACCTGTACTTACCTTTACAGCCTTTCTTCCTCTAGGCTTCGGGAGTCCATCATTCAGCCGGCACAGAAAGCAGAATGGCCGCGAGCTGTCAAAAGTGACAGCCTGCAGCTTTCAGTGCCGGCGAGATTTCTAACTGAGTCTGCGTAGAAGACTCAGGTTAGAAGTAAGACTGTCAGTGTTTGACAGCTTCAAACAGCTGTGAAACACTGATATTTCATCTGTCAACACGTCTTGACAGATGAAATTTCAGTCTGTGATGTCACCTGTTGCTGGGTGGCTCTTAATTGGCCTGCTGAGCCCGCTGGGCAGGCTAAACAAGGTCAATCAAGGGAAAATCACATGGATTAGCCGCATCTCAATGGAGGCGGGACTAAAACCCAAAAGTTGTAGTCCTGCCTCCTTCCCGACTTCTGAATGAAAATCCAGCCCATAGAGTACAAAAGGAATGAAGTTATTGTAAACCTTCACAAATCTCTGGTTAGGCCTCAGCTGGAGTATTGTATTCAATTCTGGGAACCACACTTTAGGAAGGATGTCAAGGCCTTGGAGAGAGTGCAGAGCAGATTTACTAGGATGGTACCCGTGATGAGGGACTTCAGTTATGTGGAGAGACTAGAGAAGCTGGGGTTATTCTCCCTAGAGCAGTGAAGGATTAGGGGAGATTTAATAGGGATGTTCAAAATAATGAGGGGTTTTGATAGAGTAGACAGGGAGAAACTGTTTGCACTGACAGGAGGGTCAGTAATCAGAGGACACAGATTGTTAACAAAAATGAAAGTGTATGGAATTGGAGGTGACCTATTGACATGGGTAGTGAATTGGTTGGGAGGTAGGAAACAGAGAGTAGAGATAAAGGGTATGTACTCAAATTGGCAGGATGCAACTAGTGGTGTCCCCCAGGGATCTGTACTGGGGCCTCAGCTTTTCACTATATTTATAAATTACTTAGATGAAGGAATAGAGAACCATATATCCAAGTTTTCTGATGACAGATAGGTGGCACAGTAGTGTAGATGAGACCAGAAAGTTGCAAAGGGACAATGATATATTAAGTGGGTGGGCAAATCTGTGGTAGATGGGAGTTTATTGTGGGGAAGTGTGAGGTCATCCACCTTGGAACTAAGAAAGATATATCAGAGTATTTTCTGAATGGTGAGAAGCTAGGAACTGTGGAGGATCAGAGAGATTTAGGAGTCCATGTACAGCGGACAAATACAAAAAATAATTTAAAAGGTTAATAGAATGTTGGCCTTTATCGCAAGGCAGCTGGAATACAAAGGGATGAAAGTTATGTTACAGTTGTGTAAAGCTCTGGTTAGACCCCATCTGATACACTGCGTTCGGTTTTGGGCACCGCACCTCAGGAAAGCTATATTGGCCTTGGAGGGGGTGCAGCACAGATTCACCAAAATGATACTGGGGCTAAAACGGTTAAATTACGAGGACAGGTTGCATAGACAAGGTTT
The DNA here is from genome assembly GCF_052327205.1 of Somniosus microcephalus. Taxonomy (NCBI): domain Eukaryota; kingdom Metazoa; phylum Chordata; class Chondrichthyes; order Squaliformes; family Somniosidae; genus Somniosus; species Somniosus microcephalus. Next base: position 145,643,689 of record NC_140999.1, read on the forward strand.
GTATTCCCTTGCATATACAAGATAAAGTGGTGATCTAACTGAAGTATTTATGATGATTAAAAGATTTGATTGTATCAATAAAGAGAAACTATTTCCTCTGGTGGGGCAGTCCAGAACAAGGGGGCATAACATTAAAATTAGAGCTAGGCAGTTCAGGGGTGATGCCAGGCAGCACCTCTTCGCATAAAGGGTAGTGGAAATCTGGAACTCTCTATCCCAAAAAGCTGTTGATGCTAGATCAATTGAAAATTTCAAAACCGAGATTGATAGATTTTTGTTCGGCAAGGATTTAAGGATTACGGAACCAAGGCGGGTAAATGGAGTTAAGATACAGATTAGCCATGATCTAATTGAATGGCGGAACAGGCTTGAGGGGATGAATGGCCTACTCCTGTTCCTATGTTCCTAAGATAATTGGCAAAAGAACCAGGGGAGATGATGAGAAATTTCTTTGCGCAGCACGTTATGATCTGGAATGTACTGCCTGAATGCTTGGTGGAAGCAGATTCAATAGTAACTTTCAAAAGGGAAATGGATAGATACATGAAAAAGAAAAAACTGCATGTCTATGGGGAAAAAGCAGGGGAGTGGGACTAATTGGATAGATCTTTCAAAGAGCTGGCACAGGCACAATGGGTGGAATGGCCTGCTTCTGTGCTGTATAGTTCTATATGACTTAGTCAGTTTCTTGTTGAACAGGAGCCTCTGGAAGCTGTGCTCTTCAGCAAGGACCAGAAATGTCCATCTGGGCCTGAAAACCCATTTAGCTGGGTACTTCCAAGCCCTTGCCTGCCTCCTTTGTTGCTCTCATTGTTCTGGTATTCAACACAGCCTCTTGCTCATTTTCCTACTTCTCTTCCAGAAAATAGATGTAAAAGGAGATTCCAAAGGTACCCCCTTATACAATTTGTCCTATTTTAGGTGTTCTGCCAGCAGCAAAACTTGCAGGAGAAACAATACCTTATCTCTTATCTCAGAACCTGTAAACTTTCTCTAACTTACATAGGAACATAGGAATTGTTAGCCAAAAAGCACCAATGTCGTAGGAGCATCAGAACAGTAGGCCATTCAGTTTCTCGAGTCTGTTCCGCCATTCAATGAGATCATGGCCGACCTGTATCTTAACTCCATCCACTTGCCTTGGCGCCATATCCTTTTATACCCTTGTCTATCGATCCCTGACTTAAAATTATTAATTGAGCTAGCATCTACTGCTTTTTGTGGGAGAGAGTTCCATACTTCTACCACCCTTTGCATGAAGAAGCATTTCCTAACTTCTCTCTTGAATGACCTGGCTCTGATTTTAAGGTTATCTTCCCTTGTCCCAGACTCCTCCACCAATGCAAAAAGTTTCTCTCTATCTACTTATCAATTCCTTTCAAAATCCTAAAATCCTCAATCAAGTCATCCCTTAAACCTTCTATATTCCAGGGAATACAATCCTAGTTTAATTAATCTCCCCTCATAATCTAACCCTTGGAGTCCTGGTAATATTCCACACGTATTATAAGAAGTTTGGGAAGAGATAGCAGAGGCACTTTTACATATAGAAGACAATTCAGTAGAAAAGGGAATAGTGCCAAAGGACTGGCAGACAGCTAATGTTATTCCTATATTTAAAAAGCAAGATAGAACAAGTCCAGGGAACAATAGACCAGTTAGCTCAACGTAGGTGGTAGGAAAGATAATGAAATCTTTACTCAGAAAAACATCTAGAAACCGAAAATATAATAGAGTAGTCAGCACAGATTTCAAAAGGATTAGGTAGCAGAATGGCTTGAAAGCTGGCTACAAAACAGAAAACAGAGAGTAGGGGTGCAGGGCAGCTATTCAAACTGGCAAAAGGTGGGAAGTGTTATTCCACAGGGATCGGTGCTGGGACCACTGTTGTTCACAATTTACATTAATGATTTGGACTCAGGAATCAGAAGTACAATTTCTAAATTTTGCAGAGGACACCAAATTGGGGGGAGTAGTTAATACAAAGGAAGAATACAACAAAATACAAAACATTAATAAACTTGCAGTATGGGTGTTTAATTGGCAAATTAATTTCAAAATAGATGATTGTGAGGTGGTGAATTTTGGTAGAAAGAATAAGAAGGCCACATACAGCTTGGATATTAACAGTCTAAATGGGGTAGAGGAGCAAAGGGATCCAAGAGTAAAGATACACAAATCACTAAAAGTATCAAAGGAGGTTAATAAGATCATAAAAAAGCAAACAAAGCACTGAGGTTCATTTCTAGAGGAATAGAACTAAAAGGGCAGTCATATTAAGCTTATATAGAACCTTTGTTAGACCACACTTGGGAGTACTGTGCACAGTTCTGGTCTCCATGTTATAAAAAGGATATAGGGGCATTGGTGAAGATGCAAAAAACGCTTCACAAGAATGATACCAGACTGAGAGGTTATAAGATTGAACAGGCTGGGGGTCTTTTCTCTAGAAAAGAGAAGGCTGAGGGGTGACCTGATAGAGGTCCTTAAGATAATAAAAGGGTTTGATAGGGTAGACATGGAGAAAATGTTTCCACTTGTGGAGGAGACCAAAACTAGAGGCCATAAATATAAGATAGTCACTACAGGAAACTTTGTGATATCCGGCACCGACGGGACCGAGCTGTTGCCATCCCATCAAAACTGCCAGATAAACCAGCGCTAATGTTAAAACATACGGAAGCTTTTGAGCTCCATATCTAGCAACAAACCCTGTTGCTTAGCAACAAACCCTGTTGCTTAGCAACAGCTTCTAAACAGTCGGCTGTAGCTTGCAAGCGTATCTGTAGCTAAGCAACAGCTTTAGCTAGACCTTGCAGAGCCTGACTAGTGGAAAAAAAAGCAACGAAAAGAAAAAAAACTTACTGAACCGACTCCTGAATTTTGCCAGTGGCTCGAGCATTCCGGACAGTTAACCTCCGGATAAACCAAAGTTCCCTGTAATAGGGAATTCAGGAGAAACTTATTTACCCAAAGAGTGGTAAGAATGTGGAACATGCTACCACAAGGATTAGTTGAGGCAAATAGCATAAATAGATTTAAGGGGAAGCTAGATAAGCACATGAAGGAGAAAGGAATAGTAGGGTATGCTGATAGGGTTAGACGAAGAGGCGTGGGAGGATCCTGGCTGGTGTGGAGCATAAATGCTGGCATAGACCAGTTGGGCTGAATGGCTTGTAGATTCAATATAATTCTGGTGAATCTGCACTGCACTCTTTCCAAGGCCAATATATCCTTTCTAAGGTGCGGTGCCTAAAACGTCCCTTCTACAATCTTGGCAGTCACATCATACAATAATGGAGTTGTTGATTAATCATAGCAATCAATCTCTATCAATTAGTTTACAACAGACCCAGAAGGAGACATCAATTCATCTCCTTCCCCATGACCCTGGACAAGCAGCAGCAGCGTGCAGTGGGATTTGCAAGAATAGCGGGCTTCCCCATGGTGCAGGGCGCCATTGACTGCACGCATGTGGCTTTGCGGGCACCTCTGGAGCATGCCGAGGATTACCGCAACCGGAAGGGCTACCATTCCATCAACGTACAGCTGGTGTGTGACCACAGGCAGCGCATCCTAGCTGTCAATGCCCGCTTTCCAGGCAGCAGCCACGATGCCTTTATCCTGTGACAGACAACTGTGGCTGACATGTTCCAGGCACAGCCTCCCCCAAGAGGATGGCTTATCGGGGACAAAGGCTATCCTTTGTGTACCTGGCTCATGACCCCGCTCCGCGCGCCCACGACCCCTGCTGAAGAGGCATACAACGAGAGCCATCAAGTGACTAGGAACATCATAGAACAAACAATCGGCGTCCTCAAGCAACGGTTCCGCTGTCTCGATCGCTCCGGGGGAGCCCTCCAGTATTCGCAGGAGCGAGTCTCCCAATTCGTCGTCGTTTGCTGCATGCTGCACAACCTGGCTATCCGCAGGACTCAGGCACTGCCACCTCACGTTGGACCCCCACCTCAGGAGGAGGAGCAGGAGGAGCATGAGGAGGAGGAGGACGAGGAGTACCAGCCCAGAAGGGAGGCACAAGGTCCAAGGGCCGCCCGTCGGCGGCTTATTGAACGTCACTTCTAGGCCCCCTGTCAGGGAATGGCTTGTGCCAATGAAAGAACATGATTGCAGCCGCTCCGCAAGCCCTCAGCCGGTTAAGGCAACAAACACTTCAAAGATCAAACATGGACAATGTTAATAAATAAAATGCTTTATTGTACAAACTCAGGGCCCTTCCCACATGAAAACCAAAAACAGACGAAACCCCCAAAAAACACTCAAACACATTACTCACTCCCACAACCTGGAGAGGATTAACAAAACAGTGCAACTAAAATGGCCGTCATCCTCGGACTTCGTAAAATACAAACATCACATCCTCGGCCTTCAAAAAACAAACATCCAATTCTCGGCCTCAAAAAACAAACATCCAATTCTCGGCCTCAAAAAACAAACACAACTGGCCACACATTCGACTTTTTGGCCTGCTAGGGCGATGCCTTGGCCATCTTTGTGTGGCTCCTGCCCGCCCTGTTGCTCCTCCTCAAAGTAAGGCCATTGGCTGCTGCAAGGCTGGGGGCAGGCTCCAGAGGGGCACATGTCGTGACGGCAGATGCCCTTGGGGGTCGGCCTAGTCGAGGTCTGGCCGTCGAGCGGGCGGCTGTTGAATGCTGCAGCTGTGGCTGGCCAGCATCAGTCGCTGCAGCAGCTCCTGGCAGCTCCACTGGGGGAGTGGCAGTGGCGGCTGGAGGAATGGGGGCAAGCTGGCGGATGGCAGGCGCTCGCTGGTCGCCTGAGACACTGGCACTCGCCCGGGCCAGCACTGCAGCATGCGCACCAATCTGCCGAGGGACAGACCGCTGTGCTGCTGCAGTGCGCCAGGTGCCCTGCCGATGCCTGGCTGACACAGAAAGTGTGGCAGCAGTGAGTGCCCGTGTTGACCTGTTCAGTGACCTCATCAGAGCACCCAGTGCCTGCACGGCACCACTGATCAGCTGCCCACTCGCTGCCTGAGCTGCCCCGAATGCCGCCCGACTCGCTGCCTGATCTGCCCCGAATGCCACCCGACTCGTTGCCTGCTCTGCCCCGAATTCCACCAAACTGATGGCCTGTGAGGCCCCGACGTCGGTCACACTCCGAGAGAGGGACTCGATGGCCTCAGGCAACTGTGCCACTACCCCCATGAGCTCCGTGTGCCGGCGTTCCGAGTCCGCGGACAAGTCCTCGAGGCGTTCCATCTCCTCGGCGAAGACCATCTCCGGACTGGAGGCCGGACTCTCCCTCTGGGGAGAAGGCCGCCGAGCTAGCCGACCCTTCCTGCGTTGCTGGACGCTGCTGGGCCCAGCAATTGGACTCCCCTCCGACCCTTCCCCCCTCTGGGGAGAAGGCCGCCGACCTGGCACCCCCCTCCCGCGTTTCTGCAGGCCGCAGGTCCCATGAGCTCCCCTCCCCTCCGACACTTCCGCGACGCTCCCCTCCAGGGAAGACGTGTCCCCTACATTGGCATGGGTTGCCACGGCTGAGGGTTCCCCTGATGGGCCGCCTTCCTCTTGCTCCTCCTCCTCCTCCTCCTCTGAGGGGCTGTCACTGGCAAGTTCAGGGACCTCCTCCTCACCATCTGAAAGCAGGAAGGCACAAGAGTAGCTTTAGAGTGAGGAGAGGGCGTCAGCGAGGGATGCATGAGTGGTGGCATTCAGCGCATTGGTCAGACAGTGGCAAAGGATGTAGATCTGATGCGCAAGTGGGACGAGAGAGGTCCAAACGTTGATGTCCTTACCATTGGTGCCCAGAACAGGGTCGGCATCTCCACATGCAATGGGGCCAATCACCCGGCCACCCATGATGCGCTCCACGCGATGTTGCAGCTCGGTGAGCGGCTGGATCTGGGGTCGGCCTCCCCCGGTCGCAGTCCGGCTCTTCTTGTTATTGGCAGCTTGGCCTGCAAGAGAAAGGACGGCCTCTAAGTACAGTGTGTAGCCCTGATCTTGTGTGCACTGCCTCCCATGGTAGAATAGCCTGGCCAGTGTGTCGCCCTGATCTTGTGTGCACTGCCTCCCATGGTGGAATAGCCTGGCCAGTGTGTCGCCCTGATCTTGTGTGCACTGCCTCCCATGGTGGAATAGCCTGGCCAGTGTGTCGCCCTGATCTTGTGTGCACTGCCTCCCATGGTGGAATAGCCTGGCCAGTGTGCCGCCCTGATCTTGTGTGCACTGCCTCCCATAGTGGAATAGCCTGGCCAGTGTGTCGCCCTGATCTTGTGTGCACTGCCACCCATGGTAGAATAGCTTGGCCAGTGTGTTAAGTGCAGAATGTGCAATTGATGTTCATGCCTGTTCCATAGCTGCTGGATGAGGGCTGGCCATTAGGGCTTTCAGGTCCCTTTGCCCATAATGTGAGGTGCACATGCAAGGATGAGGAGGTCACTGGAAAGGGTACTCACCCTGACAATCCGCGTGAGGTCATTAAACTTTTTGCGGCATTGGACACCGGTCTTGGGGACCTCGCTGTTGGCTGACACCTTGCTGGCGACATGCCTCCAGGCTCTCCGGTAGGCGCGGACCGGCGCCTTCCTGCCATTGTCCGGGTACAAAATATGGCGCCTCTTCTCCACACCACCAACCAGCACACTCAGATCACGCTCTGAGAAGCGCTGCGCTCGTTCACGGGCCCTCTGCATGGCTTCAGGCGCTATTTGGGTCCAGCAGCAGTGTTCAGGCCTAGCTGGAGGGCTCCACTATCCAGGGCGTGGCAGCAGACAAAGTCGACCCTTCCCCCTTAAGAGCTGGCCGGCGCCAGGGTGTCTGCTGTCAATCACGAGATGGCTGCACCTGCGCTGCGCCCAGCCTGGGCGCTCTCGCTCAGCACCTCCGGCTTAGCGCCTAAAGAGAGGCGTCCAGCGCCAGTTTTAGCGCTCGAGCAAACTCTTAGGGCGAAGCTAATGAATATCGGAGAAGTGGCCTCGATTTGGCGGCGGGCGCAAACTTTAGCGGCCGCCCGACTTTAACGCCCCAAAAGTGGCTACAATGAATTTCTAGGCCTCTGTGCTTCAGCTTCTTTCTTACCTACCACTGGGAAAGTGGGTGGTCAGCAGAGAGGGGAGCAGCAGAGAGTCAAACTCGTAGGAGGCACTACCCCCGTAACATGGTGTACAGGCAGAGGCTCAGCTCCCTTGACCTCTCGGAAGAGCAATGCTTTCAGAGGCTGAGTTTGTCACGTCAGGTGATGGCAGACACTTGCAGCCTCCTAGAAAAAAACCTGCTGCCTGCTGGACCTGGTGACCACATTACCAGTGGCTGTGAAAGTGATCTTACCTTTTTTGCCTCCAGATCCTTCCAGGGCGCTGCCAGAGACATATCCAGAATCTCCCAGTCAGCTGCACACAAATGCATAAGGCAGGTCACTGATGGGTTGTTTGACAGGGCCAGCAATTATGGCAACTTCGCCTGTGATGTCGCTAGTCAGAATGAGCGGGCGCTTGGGTTTGCGTCTCTGACTGACTTCCCACAGGTGCAGGGCGTCACTGACTGCTCACATATGGCAATCCATGCACCTCCGGATCAACCAGGTGTATTCGTAAATCGCAAGGGTTTCCATTCTATCAATGCGCAGCTGGTGTGCGACCACAAGAAAAGGTTTATGCAGGTGTGCAACAGATGCCTGGAAGCCTCCATTAAGCTTTCATCCTGCGGCTGTCCAAGCTCCCTGACCTCGTTGGATCAGCAAACAGACTTAAAGGGTGGTTATTAGGAGACAAAAAATACCACCTTCAAACGTGGCTGATGATACCCATGAGAAACCCAACCAATGAAGCCCAAAAACGATACAACAAAAGCAATATGACAACCAGATGTGTCATTGAGCAAACGATCGGCATGCTCAAGATGTGCTTCAGGTACCTCGACAGATCTGGAGGTGCCCTTCAGTACTCACCAGCCAAGGTCTCCAGAATGATCGTCGTGTGCTGCGCTCTGTACAATATTGCACAGCAACAAGGATTGGAGCTGCAGGAGGAACAATGCGCTGAACACACGTCTGTGGAGGAGGAAGAAGAGAAAAAGGTGGAAGATGGCGGCCCCAATGCAGCACCAGCCGCTCATATTGCTGCTCAAGATGCCACACATTCCCTTCTAACTGTATGGTTCAGTTAGTTACCACCACTGGACCGATGTGACAATCACGTCCAATGTCCACTCTCCTCCCCCCTCCCCACCTCCGCTCATCAATCCCACTGACACAAAGCAGTCCTATAACCAACCAACCAATCATTGTACATACTCCCATTGGTCCCCACCAATTCATGTATTCCCATTCATCAACAAGCAACTGAAAAGGCAAGTTGTCACCTGGCTATACCCGAAAGTGGTGCAAAGTAATACATTTTACGTGATTCTACTAAAATGGAAACTTAACAATATAACATTTTCTGAAACATTCATATGCAACTACAAAGCTTCACTATTCCTTTTGCTACCGCTTCTACGTGGTGCAACCCCTGTGGCTTGAGCAGAGGTAGAGGCAGGCTCCAATTCCTGCTCTGACTGTTGAGATGATCTTGGCCGACAACTTCTGGGTGTTGGAGCCCACAAATGCCCCACCAAAAACTGCTCCACCTGCACCTGTGCAGGAGCAGACTCGGGGAGGAGGCAGCATGTCGGGTACTAACCGAGGGTTGCGGGGTGGGGAGCACTTTGAGTGGTTCTCACTTCTCTGTCCCTTTTCACCATCATCCCTCTCATGGGCCAGCCACACATCACTCCTACCACTCTGCTGGAGAGCAGCTTGGTACAGATCAGTGACATGTTGTAAGGCCAAGGCGAAGGTATCTGTCATCCTATTTAAGGCGCCAGACATGTTGGCATCCAGAGTCTGCACGGCCATGGTCAAGGCCTGCATGGACCCATTTGATGTTCCATGGAGTTGTCCACTCTACCTATGGAAGAAGACATCCTCGCAGTGCCCTGCAACATCAATCCACTCATGCTTGAGGTGGACTCCTCCATTTTCTCTGCAATCATGGGCCATGTGCGTGGAAGGCCTGCCAGTATGTCGCAGATTTTCTGCTGCACCTCAATGATTATCCTTTTCATCAATAGCCCCTAGGGTACACCAGCTGTGTCCAGCTGAGCAGAACTTGGAGAGGGCTGTGACCTCCAACAATGACTCAGTTATCCTTGCCACCACCATCTGCTCTTGCTGACTTGTGAATGGTGAGTCACCAAGTCAAAATCTAATTATCTGTCTAACTGGACACACCAAAGTGCGAGTATCTGACCTGCTGCATGGCAAGCATGAGTCCTGTGGTGGTGCACCTTCAGAAGGAATCATCTCCGCTGAGGATTCATCATCATGTTAGGAGCAGCACCAGGCTTACCTAAAAAGCGGAAGCAGCATGCTAAAGACAGAGCTAAGCAATCCCACAATCAACGGATCAGATCAAAGCTCTGCAGTCCTGCCACATCCAGTCATGAATGGTGGTGGATCATTAAACAACTAACAGGAGGAGGAGGCTCCATGAATATCCCCATCCTCAATGATGGTGGAGCCCAGCACGTGAGTGCAAAAGACAAAGCTGAAGCGTTTACAACCATCTTCAGCCAGAAGTGCCGAGTGCATGATTCATATCGGCCTCCTCCTGAGGACCCCACAACCACAGAAGCCAGTCTTCAGCCAATTCGATTCACTCCACATGATATCAAGGAATGGCTGAGCGTACTAGAGACAGTAAAGGCGGTGGGCCCCGACAACATCCCAGCTGTCGTGCTGAAGACTTGTGCTCCAGAACTAGCCACACCTCCAGCCAATCTGTTCCAGTACAGCTATAACACTGGCATCTATCCAACAATGAGGAAAACTGCCCACGTATGTCCTGTCCACAAAAAGCAGGACAAATCCAATCCGGCCAATTATCATCAGTCTACTCTCAATCATCAGCAAAGTGATGGAAGGTGTCATCGACAGTGCTATCAAGCAGCCATTACTCACCAATAACCTGGTTACTGATGCCCAGTTTGGGTTCTGCCAGGACCACTCAGGTCCAGACCTCATTACAGCCTTGGTCCAAACATGGACAAAAGAGCTGAATTCTAGAGGTGAGGTGAGAGTGACTGCCCTTGACATCAAGGCAACACTTGACCAAGTGTAGTATCAAGGAGTTCTAGTAAAACTGAAGTCAATGGGAATCAGGGGGAAAACTCTCCACTGGCTGGAGTCATACCTAGCACAAAGGAAGATGGTTGTAATGAGTTGAGAGTCAATCATCACAGCCCCAGGACATCGCAGTTCCTCAGGGCAGTGTCCTAGGCCCAACCATTTTCAGCTGTTTCATCAATGACCTCGCCATCATAAGGTCAGAAGTGGGGATGTTCGCTGATGACTGCACAGTGTTCAGTGCCATTTGCAACTCCTCAGATAATGAAGCAGTCCATACCCGCAAGCAGCAAGGCCTGGACGACATTCAGGCTTGGGTTGATAAGTGGCAGGTAACATTCGCCCCACACAAGTGCCAGGCAAGGACTATCTCCAACAAGCGAGCGTCTAACCACCGCCCCTTGACATTTAACAGCATTACCATCGCCGAATCCCCCACCATCAATATCCTGGGGGTCACCATTGCCTAGAAACTTAACTGGACCAGCTACATAAATACTGTGGCAACAAGAGCAGGTCAGAGGCTGGGTATTCTGCGGCGAGTGTCTCATCTCCTGACTCCCCAAAGCCTTTCCACCATCTACAAGGCACAAGTCAGGAGTGTGACAGAATACTCTCCACTTGCCTGGATGAGTGCAGCTCCAACAATACTCAAGAAGCTCGACACCATCCAAGACAAAGCAGCCCGATTGATTGGCACCCCATCCACCACCTTAAACACTTAGGCCTAGAAATTCAGTGGGCTGCGCCACCCATTAGCGCCTTAAGAGGGCGCTAAGTGGGTCGGAAACCACTGGCCACGCCTCCCGCTAAATTCAGCGGGGCGCTAATGGCGGCGCTAGCCGTTAGCGCTGCGCCGCTACCGATGACGTCATCAGTGTGCGCAGCGCCCCGCTAACGCCTCGATCGTGATATTTAGATGCGCCCCCTGCTTTAATGCCAGGCGCTATTTGCGACCGGTTCAGGGGGGCCTACCTGCGGCGGTAGAGGCACTAATTAAAGGAGGTGCGGGGCGGCCATTTTTTTTGCTGGCCGCCTGCCAGCACCTCTCCACGCTGCCGTCCCCGGCCTCCTGAGCAACCCCGCCCCCCCCCCCGCGGAGTGCCGACTGCGTTCCAAGAGCCCGGCACTTCTCCTCAGTGCCGGGCTCTTTTGCCAGCACTCGCGATCCTCGATCGCGCTGCACAAGGCCCCTCCCCTTTAAGAAGGGGAGGAAGGCCTGCAGTACCGCAGCGCGTCGTGCCGCAGCGTGTGGCGCTGCGACACGTTGCACAGCGATATTCAGCTGCAGCGCCCCAAGAGGGATGCGGGGCGCCTCCAGTAGCGCCGCGCTTCCCTCTGGGGCGCGCAAACTGAATTTCCGGCGGGCGGCCACAACTGCTTCCGGGGTGCTACTTTTAGCGCCCTGGCGAGGGTGGTGCCCCAAACGGGGCTATAGTGAATTTCTAGGCCTTGCTCCCTCCACCGCCAGCATACCGTGGCTGCAGTGTGTACCATCTACAAGATGCACTGCAGCAACTCGCCAAGACTTCTTCGGCAGCACCTTCCAAAGCCGCGACCTCTATCACCTAGAAGGACAAGGGCAGCAGGCGCATGGGAACAGCACCACCTCCAAGTTCCCCTCCAAGTCACACACCATCCTGACTTGGAAATAAATCGCCAATCCTTCATTATCGCTGGGTCAAAATCCTGGAACTCCCTCCCTAAAAGCACTGTGGGAGTACCTTCACCACACGTACTGCAGCAGTTCAAGAAGGTGCTCACCATCACCTTCTCAAGGGTAGCTAGGGATGGGGAATAAATGCTGGCCTTGCCAGCGACGCCCACATCCCATAAATGAATTTTTTAAAAATCCGGGAGGTCCACTGACTGCTGCTGTACACGTGAAGACTTTTCATTATGAAGATGATCATATTTAACTCACTGATAAAATCAAGTCAATATGACAATGTTGTATGACATATGGGTCGCTGATTTTTAATTGTGTCACCAGGCAGCTGGGAGATCCCCCTCCTCCAATGGCCAGGGATGCCGAAACACCACTGATCTCCAGCACTTCCTCCTATGCAGTTGTTAGCTGGGAAATCTGTAGAGAACCACCTTTGGTTCTGTCCCTCTTGCTAGTGCTCTGCGCTCTCTTCTCCTGCAATGGGGGAAAGAACAGACCTATGAGTGACTGTAATGGCACGTATTTACCCAATGGATGCAGTGCATTTGGTGACGATCAGGGAGAGGCATCAAATTGCATTAGAATCAGGGTGAGTGGCAGTGGTGGATGGATAGATGAGGATGTGAGGAAGTGCATACAAAGAGAACGATGGGTGTGCTTGCAAGGTAAATGGGTGTGAAGAGTGATGTGATGAAGTAGGCTTGATAAGGCAGAGTGTGGGGGAGGGGGAGGGGGAGGGGTAGTGAGCTGAGGCGCACATGATGTACTCACCTTTCCTGACCTGCTTAGGTATTTAAAGCGCTTCCTGTACTGAAGCCAGGAGCAAGGCACAATGCTCCTGCTGTTGGCCTCCTCAGCCACGCCTTTTTTTTGGCAGCAGCAGGTTTCTTCCTCCCATTGCCAGGGAAGAGTATCTCTCCGATCCCTCACTGCCCCCCCCACAGTACATCATGCGAAGCTCTGTTAAAGCAGTGCACAGCCTCTCAGTGTCCTGTGCCCATCTTCTACAATTGTTGTCTTTATGCAAAATGGTCCAAATTCCATCTTTGGATTGGCCCTTCAAATACTCCAGTTGAGATCGCATCATTCGGGTCCACACCACGCCCGCCGTCACACATTCAATGCCAAACCTGGAAGTAATATTATAATTAGGTGGCTGCATTAAAGGTCACACACAGAAGCACCCATCCGATATCGCCCCCCTCCCTCCCCGCGCCCCCTCCCTCCCCCCACTTGTTTCCGCAGTCTAATTTACCCCTTTTCAAGTGCAGGCTGTGTCCTCTTGTTCTACTGTTGTGGGCAAGGTGAAATAGCTTGCCATGGTCTACATTATCTAGTCCCTTGAAAATACTAAAAGCAACAATCATATGATCTCTCAACCTTCTCTTTTCTAGTGAGAACATGCCCAATTTACATAATCACTCCTCATAATCGAATTCCCTCCATCTCTCAATCGTTCTGGTTGCCCTCTTCTGTGTCCTTTCAATAGCTGCAATATCCTTTTTGTACAGCAGCGACCAGAACTGTACACAGTCTTCTAATGATTTATATAAAGTGGCAGGATTACCTATTTCAGCTCAATATTGACCTTTTAATACATCCCAACATCTGATTTGCTTTACTCACTATCATTGTGCATTATTGTCTATCAGAACCCCAGATCTCTTTGATTTTCCATGCACATTATTTTCTTTCCATTTAAGTAATAGTCCCTTGCTGGATTTTTTGTCTCCATGTGAAACACTTTGCATTTCTCTCCAGTGAATTTCACCTGCCAAATGTCTGCCAATTCCTTTGGAGTCTACTACTTTCAGTAGCTTTGTACTGTATCATTTGCAAATTTAGCCACTGTGCTTGTGGCTGCTAGTTCCAGATCATCATTATAAATATATTCTACAAGAGGTCCCAAAACAGACCCCTGTGGGGACTCCACTGATAACATTCTTCGAAGCTGATAACAATCTCTGGACCACTACACTGTGGGTTCTGCCAGTAAATTAATTACGTATCTATTGTAAAATATTTCCACTGATTCCTGCTTTCTTTATTTTGAGTACCAGCCTTTCCAGAGGAACTGTATCAAAGGCCTTAGCACACCACATCCACTGCCTTACCCCAATCAAGCTCGTTCATCACATCCTCAAAGAAAACCAGTAAGTTAGATTGGAAAGACCTCCACTTCAAGAACCCATATTGGCTACAATTCCTAATGATTCTGGCTTCCCAGTCCACAAACAACACTGAAAATTCACTGTGCCTTCTTTTTCTGGGGGCGCCCATGACCTATGACTGGTGCTGGAACAGGAAACCAGGTTGTATGTTGTGTTAATGTCACAAACACAAAAAAAGTGATTAATTTACATTGCAGTGCTTCAGTAAGGCACAGCAGTATGGGGGCCTGCAGAGATCATGTCAGAAACTTCAGTGCTATTGGAGCGGAGACCTTCTTTTACAGCTCTCTGTCCATATTTCTAGTGTGCTGTGCCTTTCGGTCAAACACTGCTGGGCTGCTAATCTCAGGAAAAGCATCCCCAATAACACCAGGTTCAAAAGAAAGAATGTGTGAAGTGACAGAAACCTTTACAGCATCTGGCAGCTTAGTACAAAACGAAACAAGAAAAAAGCTCAGGTTTGGATATGCAAATATCTATTCCACAGAAAAAGGTTTCCACATCCTTTCTGCCACAGTTACGGTGGTCAAGCGGGTGAACCCCTGAGGCAATTCATCCCCAGTGTGTTGACTCAGAAAGATACCTGAAGTTACAACTTCATCAACAGGCTTGTCTTGTAGATAAGCCATGTGCCCAAGGATGGAGAAGACGGCAAATCCAGCAAACACACTTGTACTGCAATTAACAACAGTGACAATGATTGCATCTCTGTAACAGTTGTTGTTGAATCTGTTGTAAGAGGATAGTGCTGTTATGCCCCCAAGGCCACTGTGGTAGAATAGAATATTTGTGTTGTAGCATCTTTCCAAACCTGATGAATGCAAGATACAATAAATTAGAAGTGGAACATCTTAGTCGTACTCTTTCCTGTACAAGGTTAATGTTGAGTCTGTGTTTTCCAAATGTAGTTATGCTGAATAACTGGACACAGACAACAGAATACTTAAACAGGTCTTTAGTAATTGAGGGTCAGGGCTGAACTGAAATACAAACTGCTCCACAGGGTTTATATACCGGTGTGGTCACCACCGGTACTACAATATACAGGAGCCATCAGAAAGTAGTTCATCACCTTAAGGTAGTCTCTTAAGGTGGTACAGGTTACATACACTACAATTCCTCCCCTTTTAGCTTAACAGTGTACACCCCAATTTAAACATAACATGGATAACATATATACAATTTTCATACGAAACTGTTCAAAGATTCAGTCTCTGAGGAGGCCTCCTGATCCGGGCCGGATAACGCCTTTCAGGGGTCTCTGGTTCTCGTTGCTGGGGTGACTCATCCATTTGATCTCTTATGGATTGAACATCATCATGTACGTTCGAGTCTGAGGTAGATGCTACAGGCTCAATAACTTCTTCAACTGGTGTCTCTGCCATAGACATGGGGTCGACCCTTGTCCTCGATTCCACAAGTTGGTCAGCATGACGTCGTATTACGTTCTCACCAACGTCTACCGTGTACATCAAGGGTCCTTGTCGGGCACGAATTGTTCCGGATTGCCATTTATCATTCCTATAGTCCCTGGCCAACACTGGTTGTCCTATTTCGAAACTCCGAGTGCCCTTGTTATTTACGTGCTGGAATTGTTTGTTTTCGACTTCCCTACGCACTATGGCCTAGAAATTCAGTGCCCTTAGCGCCGATTTTGCGGCGCTAGAGGGCCTCGCGCTGGAATTGGCGCCTGCGCCTAAATTGCCTGGGGCCCTTCCGCCGCGGTAGACCGGTAGCGCTGCGCCGGCACCGATGACGTCATCGGTGTGCGCAGCGTCCCGGTTGCCATGGTAACCCGCCCGAACTGGGAAATTGACTTGCGGCCGCCTCGCCCGTGGCAGCCGCAAGCAACGTTCTGGCAGAGGTGCCTTGCACAAGTTTGCGCCGGCGCATTAAAGGCCCCGCGGCGGCCGGCCGCTTTCCCGCCGCCCGCCTGGCCGCAGCTCCCTCCCCGGACTTCCCCCCCACCCCCCGGAACAGAAGCAAGCCCGGCACTTGTCCGAGGTGCCGGGCTCATTTTTAATAAGATTATCGCGGGCCGTGGCCGGGTGCAGGCAGGTCCTCCTTAAGGGAAGGAGGAGGCCTGCACTTCCCGAACCTGCCGCACCGCAGCGGGTGCCGCAGCGCCGGAATTGCGGCGCGAAACGGCAGTTAGCGCCCTTTTCCAGGCGCTAAGACCCTTCAGTAGCGCCGGCAGCCGTTTGGGCGCGGCGCCACTGAATTTTTGGCGCGCGCAGGGAACTTAGCGCCGGCACTAATTTCCGGCGCTAAAGCCCTGGCTAAGCCAAAACCCAATTTCTAGGCCATTGGGTTTTAACAAATCCAATCGGGACCGCAACCTCCTCTTATAGAACATTATGGCAGGGCTTTGATTTGTCACTGCATGCGTGGCGTTTCGATACGCCATCAGGAAATTGTCCACCTTGTGTTGTAGTGGAATATGGTCTTTGCTCATGGCCTTTATCGCCTTTTTGAACGTTTGTACAAATCTCTCGGCCAACCCATTTGTAGCCGGATGATATGGGGCAGATGTATAGTGTTTCACCCCATTCTTCTTCATGAATTTCTGGAATTCTTCTGACACGAACTGTGGTCCGTTGTCTGAACATATTTGTTCCGGCAGCCCATTCCTTGCAAATATGGTTCTTAGAACTGCGATCGTCTTTTCAGAGGTAGTGGTCGACATCTTAATCACTTCTGGCCATTTAGAATGTGCGTCTACCGCTATCAAAAACATGGAATCCATGAATGGACCTGCAAAGTCGATATGCACACGTTGCCATGGGGTTGAAGGCCATTCCCACAGATGCAGCGGTGCAATTGGAAGTGCATTTTGAACTTTTTGGCACCCTGAGCAGCTTTTAGTCAGATCCTCTATTTGTTTGTCGATACCTGGCCACCACACATAAGCCCTAGCAAGGCCTTTCATCTTGACTCCCCCAGATGACCTTCATGCAGTCCCTTCAGAACTCTCTCCCTTAATTTAGGAGGAATAATCACCCTTGTTCCATACATCAATGTTCCTTGACAGATGGACAGCTGCTCTCGTCTGGCTGAGAATGCCGGTAACAGTGGTTCGCCATGTGTTGGCCATCTCTTCACTGTCAAATCGTAGACCCGAGACAGTGTCGGGTCATTTCTGGTCTCTCTCTCAATACTCGCATTGGTGACTGGTAAGCATTCGATGATGGTTGAGTGAAATATCTCGACAGGGTCAACTGCCGGTGCCTCTTCCGCTGTAGGTAGTGGCAGGCGCGACAGCCCATCAGCATTACCATGTTGCTTTGTACCTTTGAATTCAATATCATATTGATGTGCCCCTAGGAATAGGGACCATCTCTGAAGCCTCTGCGCCATCATAACTGGAACACCCTTCTTAGGGTTAAAGATGGAAACCAACGGCTGGTGATCTGTCAGCAGCGTAAACCTTTGGCCTTGCAGGTAATGGTTAAATTTCTTAACTCCCCACACGAGGCTGAGAGCCTCCCTATCAATCTGAGCATAGTTGCGCTCAGCGGAGGTCAATGATCTGGATGCGAACGCGACTGACCTTTCCAAGCCATTTGGCAACTTATGTGAGAGCACTGCCCCGATAACATATGGAGAAGCATCACAAGCTAAACGAATAGGCAGCGTTGGGTTAAAGTGAGCCAACACTTCCTTAGAGGTGATCAGTGCTTTGCTTTTTTGAAATGCCCGCTTACAGTCCTCGCTCCACTTCCATGGTACTCCCATTTGCAAAAGAGTGTTCAGCGGGTGTAACACCGTGGATAAATTTGGAAGAAACTTGTGGTAATAGTTAATCAACCCAAGGAACGACCTCAACTGGGATACATTTTCCGAAGCGGGAGCTTTCACAACAGCTTCGATCTTGTCAGGTGACTTATGAAGCCCCTCCTGGTCAATGACGTGACCGCAGTACGAGATTCGCTTCTGAAAGAACTCACATTTCTGGCGATTAACTCTGAGTCCATATTCTTTCAATCTGGTGAGCACCTGCTCCAAATTCGCGAGATGTTCCTTATCATCATCTCCTGTAATCAGAATGTCGTCCAGGTAGCATTGTGTGCCTGCAATTCCCTGTAATACCTGCTCCATGGCCCTTTGCCAAATCGCTGGAGCCGATGCCACTCCAAAAACCAGTCTATTATACCGATATAAGCCCTTATGTGTGTTGATCGTGAGATACTGGCGTGACGCTTCATCAATTTCCATCTGTAAGTACGCCTGCGCCAGGTTTATCTTGAAGTGTTTCCCGCCAGACAGCGAAGCGAAGATATCCTCAATCCGCGGAAGCGGATATTGCACCGTGTGAAGAACCGGATTAACAGTGATCTTGAAATCGCCACAGATGCGAACCTTCCCAGGTTCCCCCGGCTTGTTGCTCAATGAACGCTTCATGACGGGAACAATGGGCATGGCCCATTTGCTCCAGTCCACCTTTGACAGTACTCCTGAACGTTCTAGCCCTTCCAGCTCTGCTTCCACAGCAGGTCGTATCGCATAAGGCTGGCTTTGAAAAATTTTGGGTTTGCATGTTCTTCAACCTTGATGTTTGCCGTAATTCCTTTCAGTGTTCCTAGTCCCTGTTGGAACACCTCCTTAGCATCGTCCAATATTTTGGACAGTCGTTTAGGTTTGACATCGTCCTCTTTACAGGAATCTACAGTTAGTGCTTGTAAGGAATGCCAGTCCATATTTATTCTCTGGATGCATTCCCGTCCCAGTAGTGGTGGACCTCCCTCAGGTAACACATACAAGTCCATTCCCTGACTTTCTTTACCATTGTAGACCACCTTTACCTTTATCTTTCCGATGGGGTATACTCTTTGCCCCGTGTATGTTTTCAATACAATCTCCGTATCCCTCAGGGGAATGTGTGAGAATAACCTTTTGTACTCTTGCTTATTCATGACCGTCAATGCCGATCCAGTGTCCAATTCCATCTTCACTTGGACTCCTGCTATCCGAAGCATGACCCAGATAGTTTGGTGGTCTGCTGTGTTACCCACATTATGTATTTTTAGACAACCCAGTTCCTTACTGCTGGAGTCTGAATCCGTCTTTTGTTCATCCGAACTGTTCTCTGTCACCTTGTGTACTTTCTTGTACTTCTCCTGCGGCGACTTTTTGTTGCTGGTCTTCTTTCCTGACCGGCATACTTTCGCTATGTGACCAAGTCTGCCACATTTCCTGCATTCTTTATTTTTGAACCAGCACTGGTTCTGATCATGCGTTGTCCTTCCGCAACGATAACACTTTGCTGCACCCAATGCCATTTCATTGGTGCTGAATTCCGATGGCCTTTGCTGCATTTCTGCAGTGCCTCGTGCTGCTGCCTCGTGCGATGCTGCAATGCTGAAAGCTTTGTCCAGCGTAAGATCCTTTTCCTCTAGCAGTCGCTTCTGGGTTCCTTCCTTTAGTAGCCCACACACGAACTTATCTCTCAGAGCGTCTGCTAGTCCTGTACAGAACTGACAGTACTTTGATAACTTGCGCAGTTCGATTAAGAATTCAGCGTTGCTTTCCTCTTTAAGCTGAATTCTTTTGTAAAATTTAAATCGTTCCGCTATCAGCAGCGGCGTGGGGTTTAAATGCTCTTGCAGGATAGTAACAATCTCAGCGAAACTCTTTCCTACCGGTTTATCTGGTGTTACAAGGTGCCTTAATAACCCGTACGTCTTCGCACCCATCGAGTTTAATATGGTTCGTGCTTTCTTATCCGCCGGTACCTCATTCGCTGTACAGTAAACTTCAACGCGTTCCACATAAGTGGCCCAATCTTCTACATCGCTATCAAAAGCAGTGATGTTACCTGTTTTTGGCATCTTGTTGAGTTTCCTTTATTTTATTTATTTTTCCAAAATGGCGGCTTCCCGCGCGCTTGGCGGCTTTTCCCGCGCTTATCTTCTTCCCCCGCCGACTAAAATGGCGATTACCGCGCTGTTGCC
Organism: Somniosus microcephalus; assembly: GCF_052327205.1. NCBI lineage: Eukaryota > Metazoa > Chordata > Chondrichthyes > Squaliformes > Somniosidae > Somniosus > Somniosus microcephalus. The sequence continues at coordinate 145,663,626 of NC_140999.1, forward strand.
GTTCTCGCCTCCCAGCGGTCCTTATTTCCCCCGATGCTGCTGCTCTTGTTCCCCGCCGCTCCCGCGGTCCTCGTGGACATTAACGCTTTTCTGGCTGCTGCGCGTCTCTGCCAGATTGCAGTCCGGCCCTTTTCACCGGCTGCGGTCGTGTTCTCCGCCCTTTTCTTCGGTTTCCCTCCCCTTCTCCCACTGACAACTCGGCCGACTTTCTCTCCGTGTCGCTAGATCGGGCTTACCCGCCGCTGTCGTAGAAGGGATGATCACTGCCTGTTGCTGATGGTGGACTTCGTGGCCAGCAAATCCAAACCGGGTTCTCGATGCCTCCCGTGCGATGCAGTGCTCAGCAGGATGATGAGGGCGGATGCCCCTTTTCGACGCCCGTTCTGAGGACGAAGCTTCCTTGGATGCAAAACTGCCGCTAGGTACGATCAGACTCATCGCCACTGTTGAGTCTGTGTTTTCCAAATGTAGTTATGCTGAATAACTGGACACAGACAACAGAATACTTAAACAGGTCTTTAGTAATTGAGGGTCAGGGCTGAACTGAAATACAAACTGCTCCACAGGGTTTATATACCGGTGTGGTCACCACCGGTACTACAATATACAGGAGCCATCAGAAAGTAGTTCATCACCTTAAGGTAGTCTCTTAAGGTGGTACAGGTTACATACACTACAGTTAAATTATTTTAACAATGAATAAAAAAGGAATGGATTAATAGCACAGTTTATTCATCCTGAATGAAACTACCTCTGATCATTGATGTCTTTCCTAAATAATAAGATCAGCATTCTTTCTCAGCCTTTCATTGTTGCAAATGCTTAGAACAGAAAGCATAGATATTTTCTGATTTCAGCATACTTTAAGTGTGGTTCACTTTCTTAATTGCAGCAGGCACACAGTATATTCTAATATTGCAGCAGGCACACAGTACATTCTAATAAAGAGAATGACAGAGAAGAAAGACAGACACACACACACATTTGCTTCCAGTCCTTTGATCCTCTCTCTCTGCTTCCTTTCCCCCACCTCTACTCGGTCATCTTTGCCCTGGTTTCTGCTCCCATAGCTCTCCCTGAATGTTCCCAAACCTCATCAGACAGACTATCCCAAGCCCGAGATTCCATCAGTTCTCACCCCCGTCTCTCCAGATCCCAGATTAGCTGCTCTAGTCCGAAATCCCAAGCCACACCTTCCTTCCAATCTCCTTCCTCCCACATACTAAATACTGATTCTGGCCCACCACTTCCTCCAGTCCCCCATTTGTATATGTTGTATCAGTTTTCACACAACCTATTCTCAATGGACGCGACTGCTGCCAACGACATAAAGTAGCTGCGCATGCGAAGTTCCAATGGTTTCTTGGTTGTTCTTACCAGACTTCGTAGGCAGCAGTCACTCTGATATATTAATGTGGTTTGTTTGTGAACTAAATCATCTTTGTAATTATTAGAAGTAAAGATACTCACGGTTTCCAGTAATTTCTAACACCGATGTGGTGATTTGATGGTGGGGTCCGGCTTGGCTCTGGGTTCCTCACGTGTAGCTGGTGTGCTTAAGAAGCGAAAGCTCCTAGAGTTTGTCAACAATCAGCATTCACCAAGCTTTAAATTTAAGTAATAATAGACATGGCTGATGGTTTAATGTTAAATATTACCAACAATAGGGAGGTGGTGCGGAAACGAGATCGCTGCTGCCGAACTGTGCCGAAAAGAAAATTAAAATTAAAATTTGAATTGGTGTTTCTATCGGCTTATGTTGAATATCTATTGGCTTATGTTGAATTAGTGTTTCTTATTTTGAATTGGTGTTTCTATTGGATTAATGAAAGTTGTCATTTATGCGCAGGCTTCCAGCAGCTTCCGGTTCGTTGGTAGCAGTCACTCTGATTCTCAATAGACCCAAAACTCACCTTCAACCTCATATATGGGCCGGAATTTTCCCGTTGCCAAGCGTGCGGGTTTGGGGGCGGGTCAGTAGTAAAAATCCCCGAAATTATCAGCGAGTCGGGAAACCGCCGTCATTCCTCCCCCTCGTGCATTTAATTCGGGTGCGTTTGGAGGCGTGCCATGGACCCAATCGGCAGAGGTGGGCGACCTTATTCAACCAATTAACTGCTTATTGAAATAAGAGGGTTTTAACACCAACTTTTGACTTTAACTGCAGGTGCACAGGATTCACACAGCTCGGGAACCTTGCCTGTGAAGGGGAGGCGGAGGCTCAGTGGCCATTGTGTGAGTTCATTCATTGAGAGCTGGGAAAAGCGCATATATACTTCCACAATACACCTCATTACTTGCCTCATGGAAAGGGTCTTGCTGACTCCATTTTGTCCACAGAATTAGGTGTCAGCAGTTTGCAGGTCATTTCTGCAACCTTGGAAGCCACTCACCACATTGCTGCTCACTATCACAACGTTGAGGGATTGGCCCTCTGATCTCCACTTTACCTGCCATCTATTAAATCAGCATAACTGCCACTTATACTGTCTCACCTTGGTCCTCAGAATCAGACCAAGATGAGCTTCACCACCAGCAGCAACAGCAACCACAACAGCAGCCTTCTCCTCAACCACCTGATGCTCCACGAGAGAGGGCGTGTCTCCACAGGGCTGCAGCGCACCAGAGGCGATACACCCAACACAGGATATACAGGCAGAAGATGAGCTTCCTCAGCATGACTGAGCAGCAGTGCTTCAGGGGCTCAGGCTATCACAGCAGGTTGTCGCAGACATTTGTAGCTTGCTGGAACAAAACCTGCTGCTCAGAGGACCTGGTGGACACGCCTTACCAGTGGCTGTCAAAGTCACCACCGCCCTCAACTTCTTCTCCTCAGGCTCCTTCCAGGGATCTGCAGCAGACATTTGCGGCATCTCGCAGTCGGCCACCCAAAGATGCATCACACAGGTGACCGATGCCATGTTTCACAAGTCTGTCAATTATGTCAACTTTGCCACTGATGAAGCCACTGTTACTGAGCGGGTGCTTGGCTTTGCGGCTCTGGCTGGCTTTCCATAGGTGCACGGCGTCATCGACTGCACACATGTGGCCATGAAGGCACTCACTCATCACCCAGGAATGTTTGTGAACCACAAAGGCTGCCCTCAATGTGCAGCTCATCTGCAACCATAAAAAAGATAATCATGCATGTGTGCATCAAATTCCCTGGTAGCTGCTTTGACTCTTTCATGCTGCGCCAGTCCACCCTCAGCTCTTCGCACCTCCAAACAGACTTACCGGCTGGCTGCTTGGAGGCAAGGGCTATCCACTGAAGATATGGCTCAGGCACTCTTGAGGACGCCAAGTACTGAGGCCGAGGAGCGTTATAATGAGGGCCACATGTCCACCAGATGTGTCATCAAGCAAGCAATAAGCATGCTGAAGATGCACTTCAGATGCCTTGACAGATCTGGAAGAGCCCTTCAGTATGCACCAGCAGGGTCTCCAGAATCATCGTCGTTTGCTGCACGCTGCACAACATAGCACAGCAGCGAGGATTGGAGCTGCACGAGGAGCAAAGCGCAGAGCGCACAGCCTCTTTAGAGGCTACCACATGCTGTACTAAGCTCCCCCACCCAACAACACCATAAAGCATCCCTACAATGACCAAGCCATTCCTCTCATCCAAACCCTGAATCACAGAACACAGAATCACAGAAACCCCACAGTGCAGATAGAGGCCATTTCGGCCCATCGAGCCTGCACCGACACATATCCCACCCGATCCCCGTAACCCCTACACCAACACATATCCCACCCGATCCCCGTAACCCCACGTATTTAATCCCCCTAACACTAAGGGTCAATTTATCATAGCCAATCAACCTAACCCGCACATCTTTGGACTGTGGGAGGAAACCGGAGCACCCGGAGGAAACCCACGCAAACACGGGGAGAATGTGCAAACTCCACACAGACAGTCGCCCGAGGCCGGATTTGAACCCGGGTCCCTGGTGTTGTGAGGCAACAGTGCTAACCACTATGCCACCGAATGATCGAGGTTAAGTAGCATCTCACCATTCACTCCAAGTGACAAAGCCACTTCCAAGGTAGCTGGCAAAAATAAACAAGACCGGAAAGTGGTGCAAAGAAATAAATTCATCTGTGTCATCAAAATAACTGAAACTTGGCACTAACATCTTTTCATACACCTACGTGCATACCCTTGTGTATATACTTTTGTGTCTTTTTTCTTTTCCGCCTGCTTCTACGAGGTGCAACCCCTGTGGTTTCAGCAGAGGTAGTGGCAGCCTCCTCACTTTCCTGCTGCGACTGGTTAGACACTTTTAGCGGACGTCCTCTGGGTTTTGGAGCCTGTGAAGGCCGTGCCAAAGACTGATCCTCCGGCAACTGTGCAGGGGCAGATTTGGCCATTGGGATCCGAGGAAGCATGTGGGGCTCTGACTGAGCGGGAGGCAGTGGGGGGGAAGTGGGAGTGCTTTGAGAAGAATCCCCACTTCCATGTTCCCTCTCAGCGTCATCCCTCTCAGGGGCCACCCGCACTTCCCAGCTAGCAAGGAGCTGGGGAGCACCTTGCTGCACAGCAGTGGGGCGAGGAATGCCCAAGTCTAAGTTCATATCCCTCCTTGAGATGAGGTCTATGAGCGTCTGCCATCTGTTGTCCACACAAGCATGTGCTTATGTGACTGGCGCATTTGCTGCTCCATGCAGGTGGCCATTCTTTCCATGGAACAGTACATCGTCGCCATCACCTGCAATATGGTGGTGCTCATGTTGTAGATGGACTCCTCCATTCTCTGCACATTTGCAGAAATCGCGGCATGCAATTGTTGCTGCCCCTCCAAGATCACCCTCTTTCTCGATGGCCTCTGAGGCTCAGCGTCTGCAGGCAGCTTAGCAGAGCTTGGAGTGTCCTGCGCCCTTCGGTGAGGAGTCTCCACTGCTGTCCCTGTCAACACCATCTACTCTTGCTCACTTGTAAAGTGAGAGACACCAGGTGACAACACTACTCTATCTCACACAGGTCCCACCGAGGTGTGCATATCTGCGCTGGTGCTGGGTGCGCTTGGATCCGCTGATGTTGCATTCTCAGAGACTGGAGGTTCCTCTGGGGAGTCAGCTTCCTCCTCTGGCTAGACAGTGCGGAGTTGGGGGGGGGTGCAGTTGGTGGACCTGTGGGAGAGTAAAGAGATGAATTAGAAGTCTAATGATAAGAATGTGTAACGTTAACATTATGCACTTGATGAAAATGAAAATTCAGTGTCACCATATGAGTGACTGCTGTATGCCATGTGATGTAATTCTGCATGAAATGTAATTCTGTCACCAGGTTGCTGGGACGTCCCCCTCTCTCCGTCTCCTACTGCCAGAAGCTCTGCAACTCATAACATCTCCAGGGCCCCCTCCTCTGCTGGAGTAAGTTGTGTGAATACTGAAGGGCTACCTCCGGTTCTCTGCCTCTCCCGCGTGTTCTGGGCTCTTTTCTCCTGCAAGGAGGGAAAGAAGAGAACTTTGAGTGAGAGTGATGGAATGAGTGTAAGGAATGGATGGATTACAGCTGTAGAGGGTGACTATGAGGGAGTGGGGTGACAATGCCAAATGGCCTCCTTGTGTGGTGTTACTTGCTATGATTGCATTAGGATGATGCATCAGGGGTGGTTAGTCAGATGGTGAGAGAGAGGGATGGGTGGGGTGGACCTGGAAGTTATGTTAGTGTGAGGAATGATGTGCAGGAGTAGGCTTGGGAAGGCAAAATGATGGGGATGTGGTGACAGGCACATCAGGATGAAGGCGAGTGTGGCTTTGCACTCACCTTTCCTGACCTCATGCAATCATTGAATTGTTTCCTGCACTGGATCCAGGTCCTCCTGACAACATCCCTGCTGCTGATCTCCTCTGCTATCTCCAACCAGGCCCTTTTGGTATCTTTGGGAGGTCTCTTACGCCTATCTGCAGGGAACAGGACCTCCCTGCATGCTTTCACTGCCTCCACCAGAATATGCAGGGATGCATAACTAAATCTGGGTGCAGCCCTCTGCCTTTGTATATCCCTCTTTTAATGTTTAGGACAGTACTCAGACGCTTATAACTGACCTTGATCTCTCCTTCAGCAAACTTCAAATGAGTTGTGTGCAAGACTGCTTTAAATATCGGCGCTGGAAACGAGTCATCGATGCTGTCATCAGACCTGTTCCATTTAATTGGGCCGGGAAACGCGCATGACTATTTTAAGTGGGGCCATTAAGTTAAAGCCACCTTGAACAACGCGCTGAGCAAAACATCGTGTTCCCGATCCACACGCATCCCACCCGACTCCAAGGTAAAAATTCCAGTCATGTTGTCTGCTATCTTCCTTCATGCCCAGGTTTTAACAAAGATACAAAGTAACTAAAATAGAAAAAGAACAGGTGTAAGAGCCCTACAGAGAGATTGGTATCAATACAGAAAAGAGCAGAAACAGAAATAAGGAGACACTCCGAGAAACAGTAATAAAGAGTAAAGGCATGCAGTTGTAATCGAGGGGGGATATGGGGGCAGATTATCTGGCTCCTGCACCTGGATGCTTCGGACCACCTGGGTGTTTTAGACTACCTGGGCACAGTGGGGGAGATAGGGATAAAGCGTGAGAGAGAGAAACAAAAAGAACTGGAGAGTGGGAAAGCAGAGAAGCAGTTATAGGAAGAGAGACTATTTTTTTGTCCATCAACAAAATCTGATCTCAGTGCCACTAGCTTCATCTTTATAAATGTTCTGATTAGCAAACTTGCTAATCAGAATTAAGAAATTTATTTTCCCAGATAATCATTATCCCTATCCATAACATCTATTGAGTCTTAATGACATTTTTTATCTACATATATTGCAAACTGGTTAAATTTGCAGTAAAATAGGACCAAAAGATGCAGTTAACAATTTGTAGAAGGATTTAGCTCAAGTTATGCAATTGGCCAAACAAATAGCAAATTAACTTTAATACTGAATATGAAGTATTTCATAATGTGTGATAAAACCATGAGTGACATATGAAAATGAATATAGCACCTTTCATGACCTCCCAAAGTGCTTTACAGCCAACAAAGCACTTTTTGAAGTGTAATCACTGCTGTAATGTAGGAAATGTGGCAGCCAATTTGCACCTGCCACCTGCAAACCATGGCTGTTCAAATCTCCACTTTAATGGTTTACCTGCAGTTGATAGTCACCAATGCAATAGTGCTCCCGCCAGGTTTCACATTCGTGATTCCCACCAGGCGTGTTTTACGTGGGAAAAGGGTTAAAGTTGCAAGGGCCTGTTAAAATAGGATTAGAGGCCATTTAGTGGTAATTAAGGGGCTTAAAGACCAGTCCCGCCTGTTGGATGCGGGATGGAGTCGGGACCATCAGACACGCCTGAGTTAAAATTGCTTGGAGTCGGGAACCAGGCGGCGGGGGGGGGGGGGGTGTCCTGCCTGCCAATTTTTGCGATTTTAACCCCCCGCCCACCTCAAAGCCCACCTCACGGCCCAATGAAAATCGAGGCCATAGCCTTTTGACTCAGAGGCGAGAGTGCTACCAACTGAGCCACGGCTGACACATAGAACCTGCACAAGTAAACTTAGAAAGCACCTGGGACTAAAAGTAGGTTTGTAACTTTGAAGCAGTCAAAACCATTAGGGGCATTGAAAAGCCGTAGGGTAATGGGCTGAGTAAATTAGAGTACTAGAGGGATGAGTGGCTGAATGGCACTCCCTCATCCTTGATGTTTTCTTGTGTTCTGTTATCCTTTATCCCTAGGTCTCAAATTAAAACTTACTTCTGAGGTAAATTAGAATGACTGAAATGTACACCTTATAAATTATATATGTAACAAAAGGCACAGGAAAATAAAGCAAAATGTATAATTCTTTCAAAAGTATGGGTGAAGTCTATAGGTCACAGTAGTATGTTTACCTCAGCCTGAGTCAATTTGGAGAAATCGGACTGCCTTCCAATGTAGTACTCAATTCCATTCTCGGCTCCCTCCAGAGTAGCTCCTCGAATAAGAAGCATAAGTATAACCAGATAAGGGAATGTGGCACTGAAATAAACCACCTAACCAAGGAAAGCAAGCTATTAAGTTACCCCCATACTGCTGGTCAAAAAAAAATTGTACAACATTTATGATTTAAAAAAACCCAAAATTGAATTCAGTTGAGTTTCAAGCTAATATAAAAGAGCATAAGAATTAGGAGCAGTAGGCCATACGACCTCGCAAGCCTGCTCCGCCATTCAATAGGATCATGGTGAGCTTCGACCTCAACTCCACTTTGCCGCTCGCTCTCCTTATCCCTTGATTCCCCTAGAGTCCAAAAATCTATCTATCTCAGCCTTGAATATACTCAATGATTCGGCATCCACATTCCTATGAGGTAGAGAAATCCAAAGATTCACAACCCTCTGAGTGAAGAAATTTCTCCTCATCGCAGTCTTAAATGGCTGACCCCTTATCCTGAAACTATGCCCCCAAGTTCTAGACTCACCAGCCAGGGGAAACAACCTCTCAGCATCTACCCAGTCAATCCCCCTTAGAATCTTATATGTTTCAATGAGATCACCTCTCATTCTTCTAAACTCCAGAGTATAGGCCCATTCTACTCAATCTCTCCTCATAGGACAACCCTCTCATCCCAGGAATCAATCCAGTAAACCTTCATTGCATCGCCTCTAAGGCAAGTATATCCTTCCTCAGATAAGGAGACCAAAACTGTGCACAGTACTCCAGGTGTGGTCTCGCCAAAGCCCTGTATAGTTATAGCAAGACTTCCTTACTCTTGTACTCCAACCCCCTTGCAATAAAGGCCAACATGCCATTTGCCTTCCTAATTGCATGCTAACTTTCTGTGTTTTCTATACGAGGACACCTAAATCTCGCTGAATACCAACATTTAATAGTTTCACACCATTTAAAAAATATTCTGTTTTTCTATTCTTCCTACCAAAGTGAATAACCTCATATTTCCCCATATTATACTCCATCTGCCACCCTATTGCCCACTCACTTAACTTGTTTATATCTCTGTGTTCTCCTCACAGCTTACTTTCCCACCTTTTTTTTTGTTTATGGGATGTGGGCGTTGCTGGCAAGGCCAGCATTTATTGCCCATCCCTAATTGCCCTTGAGAAGGTGGTGGTCAGCAAACTTGGATACATTACACTCGGTCCCTTCATCTAAGTCATTAATATAGATTGTAAATAGCTGAAGCCCAAGCACGGATCCTTGCGGCACGCCACTGGTTACGGCATGCCAACCGGTAAATGACCCGTTTATCCCGTCACTCTGTTTTTTGTCCATTAACCAATCCTCTATCCATGCTAATATATTACCCCCAACCCCATGAGCCCTTATCTTGCATAGCAGCCTTTTATGTGGCACCTTATCGAATGCCTTTTGGAAATCCAAATATACTACATCCAATGGTTCCCCTTTATCTACCCTGTAATCAAAGCAGAGAAGTTAAAAATAACACATCTGTAGAACTAAAAGCTCCACATGAAGTTTATACATATAGAATAACAAGCAGCACACTTAAACTGAACCAAAAATAGCAAAATATTATTCTAATTTATGTGCAGCTCACATTCAGAAAAATAACAATTGAAACAGATGACAAAATAGATACAGTGGGCCAAATATACTTAATTCCTTAAACCACTGATTTGAAAGCAAGATTACATATCTTGTAGAGTCTTTCTTCATTCATCAAATAATAGCATCCCACACACAACACAGAAACACCTGCTTAATATCTGTTACATCTCCAGTTGTTTCCAGTTCTGATGAAGGGTCCCGGACCTGAAACGTTAACTCTGTTTCTCTCTCCACGGATGCCGCCTGGCCTGCTGAGTTTTTCCAGCGTTTTCTGTTGTTATTTCAGATTTCCAGCAGCCGCAGTATTTTGCTATAGTATTAGTGTTTGGTTCACTGCCACCTCTCTTCTAGGAATGCCCACCTTGAAGAAGTTCTGCTCTTCTCTCCGACGGGATTTCCGTTTGTCTCTTCAACCTCGTTCATCTTCATTGCTTTCAGTTTCCCTTCTCGTGTTTGATCAGGTATCTGCCAAGACTCGGTTTCACAGCCACAAATCTTTCCTCAGCAACTGTCTCCAGTTCCGACTTATTCCACGTGGATTCCAACTAAACTTCCACCCTTCGTGTTTCGGATCCACCCAGGATTACAAATATCTCCAAGATATTCATCGTTCCTCGAACTACTGCTCTCGCCGCATCTTGAGATCCACGCTCAACGCCATGCGGCGCCACATGAACATTCTCGACCTCTCTCTTCAGCAGCACCGATGCACTCTATCTCAAAGCTGTCCGGGTCCACAGTTCCATTTCATCCTTTGACTCATCCGACGCTTCAACAAAAAACTTTTTTTCTTCCTTTCTGATGTCAAGGATCGCAAGCTTCATCAACTCTTGAACACCAATGCCCCTCCGGAACCTTCTTCCCCTTCACTTTCCTCTGACCCCATCCCTTCTTCCAATCTCACCCTCTGCAGTGTTTTCACTATCCCCTCTGACCTTCCCCTCTCTGACCCCGAACAAACTTGGTCTCACATTGAACAACTTCTCCTCTGACTCCACTCACTTCCTCCAAATTAAAGGTGTTGCTATGGGAACCTGCATGGGCTCTAGCCATGTCATCCTTTTCATGGGATATGTGGAACATTCTTTGTTCCAGTCCTACTCAGGTCCCCTCCCTCACCTCTTTTTCCGCATCGATGACTGTATCGGTGCTGTTTCCTGCTCTCGCCCTGAACTAGATAAGTTCATTCACTTTACTTCCAATTTCCACCCTTCCCTCACCTTCACATGGTCCATCTCCGACTCTTCTCTTCCCTTCCTTGACTTCTCCGTCTCCATTTCTGGCGATCGGCTTTCAACAAACATCCACTACAAGCCCACTGACTCCCACAGCTACCTGGACTACACTTCCTCCCACCCCGCTTCCTGTAAGGACTCTATTTCATTCTCCCAGTTTCTCCGTCTCTGCCACGTCTGTTCTGACAATGCCATCTTCCATACCAGTGCTTCCGACCTGTCTTCCTTTTTCCTCAACCAAGGATTCCCCTCTACTGTGGTTGACACGGCCCTTGACCGTGTCCGTTCCATTTCCCGCACTTTTGCTCTCATCCCTTCCCCTCCCTCCCAGAACCATGATAGGGTTCCCCTTGTCCTCACCTTTCACCCCACCAGCCTCCACATTTAACGGATCATCCTCCGCCATTTTCGCCACCTCCAACGTGATCCCACCACCAAACGCATCTTCCCCTCACCTCCCCTTTCAGCATTCCGAAGGGGCCGCTCCCTCCGCGATACCCTGGTCCACTCCTCAATCACCCCTAACAGCCCTTCCCCTTCGCCTGGCACCTTCCCGTTTAAGCGCAGGAGATGCAACACATGCCCTTTTACCATCTCCCTTCCCACTGTCCAGGGCCCCAAACATCCCTTAGAGTCATATAGTCATAGAGTTATACAGCACAGAAAGAGGCCCTTCGGCCCATCGCATCCGCGCCGGCCATCAAGCCCTGTCTAATCTAATCCCATTTTCCAGCATTTGGTCTGTAGCCTTGTATGCTATGGTCTTTCAAGTGCTCATCCAAATGCTTCTTGAATGTTGTGAGGGTTCCTGCCTCTACCACCCTTTCAGGCAGTGAGTTCCAGATTCCAACCATCCTCTGGGTGAAAAAGTTTTTCCTCAAATCCCCTCTAAACCCCCTGCCCCTTACCTTGAATCTATGCCCCCTTGTTATTGACCCCTCTACTAAGGGGAAAAGTTCCTTTCTATCTACCCTATCTATGCCCCTCATAATTTTGTACACCTCAATCAGGTCCCCCCTCAGCCTTCTCTGCTCCAAGGGAAACAACCCCAGCCTGTCCAGTCTTTCTTCATAGCTGAAGCGCTCCAGCCCAGGAAACATCCTGGTAAATCTCCTCTGCACCCTCTCCAAAGCAATCACATCCTTCCTATAGTGTGGCGACCAGAACTGCACACAGTACTCCAGCTGTGGCCTTACCAGCGTTTTGTACAGCTCCATCATAACCTCCCTGCTCTTATATTCTATGCCTCGGCTAATGAAGGCAAGTATCCCATATGCCTTTTTAACCACCTTATCCACCTGTTCTGCTGCCTTCAGGGATCTATGTACATGCACACCAAGGTCCCTCTGATCCTCTGTCTTTCCTAGGGTCTTACCATTCATTGTGTATTCCCTTGCCTTGTTAGTCCATCCAAAATGCATCACCTTACACTTTCAGGGTTAAATTCCATTTGCCACTTTTCCGCCCATATGTCCAACCCATCTATATCGTCCTGTAGCCTGAGGCTTCCCTCCTTCCAGGTGAAACAGCGATTTACTTGTACTTCTTGCAATCTAGTATACTGTATTCACTGCTAATGATGCGGTCTCCTCTACATTGGGGAGACCAAATGCAGATTGGGCGACCACTTAGTCCTCCATTCAGTCCGTAAGGGTGACCCTGAGCTTCCGGTCGCCTGTCACTTTAATTCACTGCTTCACTCCCACTCTGATCTCTCTGGCCTCGGCCTATTACATTGTTCCAATGTAGCTCAACGTAAGCTCGAGGAACAGCACCTCATCTTTCGATAGGCACTTTACAGCCTTCTGGACTCAACACTGAGTTCAACAATTTCAAACTATAACCCCTGCCCCCATTTTTCATGCTGTATGATTTTGCCATTCCCATTTGCAACATTTTATCTTTCCTGCCTCTTACAAAAGCACAGTATGTTCCTTCAATTCCTTCCTCCCCTCCACCACAATCCCACCCCCCCACCCTGTCTCTGCACCTGCTTAATATGTTACATCTCCAGCTTTTTCCAGTTCTGATGAAGGGTCCCAGGCCTGAAATGTTAACTCTGTTTCTCTCTCCATGGATGCTGCCTGGCCTGCTGAGTTTTTCCAGTGTTTTCTGTTGTTATTTCAGATTTCCAGCATCCGCAGTATTTTGCTATTGTATAACTGTTTAATCTTCACTGACTCTTGTAAATCACATAGGTGTTTCACCTGACACCATCAGACCACCCCAACGTGACCCCTTGCTCCCATTCACAGCACCTGTGAACTCAGATATTTATCAGGAAATGGTTACAATGACTATTTTGATAATTGCTGCTTGACCACTGAGTTACCCAAGGTCTATTTTCCATATGACACAAATAACGGCTGGGACTTTAGGTAAAGTCTGGACTTCAACGAACATAAAGCATTCTGCACTTACCTTCTGCCTCGGGATGCACGGAGACTTGTGCGCCTGGGTCTCTATACGTAGACATGCGTAGAGGCCCACGCATCCTAGGGGCGCATGTGGTTCGCAAGCGTCCCTGTGATCACGTGGGCTTGCCCAACCAATGAAAGAAGGGGATCCCCATTCATACTTATGGGGATTCTGTACGGAATTCCCATAAGCATGAATGGGGATGACATAAAAAATACATTTAACATAACAAATAAATAAAAATAAAATTACATATATAAAATTAATTAAAATACAATATAATTAAGCGCTTAAAACAAAAATTTTATTTTTTGAAAAATAAATTTAAATGTTTTAAAAGTGGCTAAAAATAACCTTACCTTATTTTACAGGTTTTTTAATGTTTAAATGAATGGAAAAAAATATTTTTTTTTTTTTAAAACTCTTACACTAGTAAAAGCAAGCCTTACACCTGCTTTTACCAAGCATAAGAATTGTACAGGCATTCGCTGGGCAGAAGTTAGGCAAAGAGCCCAACTCCGCCTGTGGAGGCCCATTTCCTGGGAATGCATTGGATCTGTCAAGAGAATTCTTGATAGATCACAACTTCCGGGTTTTCGCACATACGCTTTGCATGCCTAAACCCGGAAGGTGTGCGGCCCTTATGGGCGCGTGCGCGCCTCGTACGTACCTATAGGGGTTGCAAATTATGACCCATTAGGGCAGATGACCAAAAGCTTGGTCAAAGAGGTAGGTTTTAAGGATCGATTTAAAGGAGGAAAGAGAGGTAGAGAGGCAGAGAGATTTAAGGAAGAAATTCCAGATCTTAGGCCATTGGTAGCTGAAGGCATGGCTGCCAATGGTGTAGTGATTAAATCGGAGATGCACAAGAGGCCAGAAATGGAGAAGCGCAGATATCTCGGAATGTTTTGGGGCCGGAAGTGATTAAAGATAAGGAGGGGCAAGGCCATGGAGGGACTTGAAAACAAGGATGGGAATTTTAAAATTCCTTGCTTAACCAGGAGACAATGTAGGTCACTGAGCACAGGGGTGATGGGTGAACGGGACTTGGTACAAGTTAGGGCATGGGCTGCAGAGTTTTGGGTGACCTCAAGTTTATGGAGGGTAGAAAGTGGGAGGTCGGTCAGGAGTGCATTGGAATAGTCAAGTCTAGAGGTAACAAAGGCATGGATTTTCTAATAAGGTTGATTTACAACTAAAGCCAGCAACCCACGAACCTTGTGGGTTGAAATAATACTAATAACGGTACGGTGTCTTCCAAGTAAGAAACTTCAAATCACACGTTCAAAAAGGTTTGAAGGAAAGATTACATTAACAATTTGTATTTATATACAGTAGTACTTTTAATGTTGGAAAACATCCCAAGGCGCTTCACAGGAGCACAATCAGACAAAAAATTTATACCAAGGCAAAGAAGGAGATATTAAGGTGGGTGACAAAAGTTTGGTCAAAGAGGTAGGTTTTAAGGATCGATTTAAAGGAGGAAAGAGAGGTGGAGAGGCGAGACATTTAGGGAGGGAATTACAGAACTTAGGGCCCATACAGCTGAAGGCACAGCCACAAAATGTGGGGTGAAGGGCAATGTTCCCTGTAAGGAGCGCGGCGATCTGCAGGGTTCCGCGCACTTAAATTCACAGTGAGCGGGAGAGCTGGAGTGGGGGGAGGGGCCCAATACCCAACGGCCAAAGCGCCAGTGGGAAAAAGTCATAGCGATGAGAGAATGGCCCGGGAATCCTCATAGGGTGAGTCGTCTGTAACCTCACAGAGCCCATCCGAATTGGAATGGAGTTTGCCAAGATACGGAGCCCTGGCACCCAGCGAGCATTGTCTTGGGATTCTGTCGGTACCTTTTTCCGTGGAGGCGCGTGTAGTTGGTTCCGGGGCTTGAGAGGCGGCCGTTAAGCTGGTTGTTAATCAGAAAAAGTTGAGAAAAAGGCTTCCACAGTAACCAGGGCGACAGGTGTCATTTCACCAAACCGCTCCGAAATATCAATATGTGCGGCGGGCAGGAAAGTGAATACAGTTATATTTTTATTATCTTATATTTGAAATATATTTATTTTTTAGGTTAACGTTTAAAAAAAAAAATCACAGCTTTAACGTCCATATATTTATTTAATGTAAATGTTTATTTTTAAGTAAACAAACGTTAACATCCAAAGGTGTTTTTTTAAAACGTCGCTCGGGTTTTAAAGCCTTAAAAATGTTTACGTTGTACGAAAGACTGATACTTGGATGTTTTTAGTAATAACATGTATAAGTATAAGTGTGAATGTAAAATAGTGAACTTCACATTAACCAAATAACTATATTCTGTATGACCTGTAATGACTTGTGCATAAAATGATGAGGTTTGCTCAAAATAATAACAGACAGTCATGCAGCTTACGAGGCCTTGTACTGCTTGTACCAGGGAAGCTAGAATGAGAGAGAGATAAAGGTAAATTCCAATGGGATGAAGAACTATAAACAAGATAATGATGAACAGGGTAAAGATGTCAGAAAAATACTGGAAAGGCGGGGCCAAGATGCTACCCTTAGTCTGAGTGACAATGGTATTTTGACCATTAGAACCAATTAAAGGTGGTGATTTTGTTAAAGATCGTATATGGACTCTGGCCAAACGAACTTTTGATAAGGAATGGGTTAAAACCTAGACACTCAAGGAACAACTTCACACAGATCTATCGCAAAGAACCAAGAGCGAAGGAACAGACTGAAGACGACGTCACCTGTGTCCGAGAGGTTCCAGAGACCAAGGGCTGCGAGCAACTCGTTAAACTATTGCCTATTGTTAAGTATATTATGCTGCAAGCTTAATAAATCTTGATCTATTGCTCAAACATACTGGCTGCTGCCTATTGGTGTCTTGTCCAAGAACTCTGAGAAATCATTAAGATCTTATAATTGGCCCCAGATGGGACAAGGCAAAGTGGCTAGTATTGTGTAATAAATCAGACCTCGAGAGTAGCCTCCTGATCGGCTGCTGCACTCAAGGAGGGATTAACCCCTCGTGGGGAGTGCCCATGAATTGCACGCCAATAGTTATTGATGTTAGAGGTCTGTTAGGAAAATCACCAAATGGCTAGTAAGAGTTTCGTTAACGCATATAAGAGTAAGTTAAACAGAGGTGCCTGTGCGGAAGAAGTATAGGTATTAGTGACGGAATGTATAACCAAAGGAGACCAAGTCCCCTTTGAAGAAGTGATAAACTTTACTCAGGAACGTGTGAATCAGAAAAAACTTAACGAGTATTGTAAGAAACAAAGTAAAGAGGTAGAAGAGCTAAAAGAACAGCACAATGAGTTAAGAGAAAAACATAGCCAGGTGCTTAAGCATAAAGTGCAGGAGAGCGAGTTAGAGATAGAGAAAGAAAAATATCTAATTTGCAGGCTAACGAATCTGAAAACTCAGCAAAGGAAGGAAGTAAACAGGGATTTGGAAAGCCAGGAAAAGCTGCTGAGACGCCGATTTAAAAGACGGAAAAAAAAGAGAAGCTTAAAGTTTTACCGACATGGAAGTTACTGGGGGAGAAATTGGGTATAGCCCCGTTTGGGGCGCTAGAATTGGTGCTGCGCAAATTTTATCACCAGGCGCAACTTATCGCCACCTCGAGCGATATTGGGTTGCTGCGCCCCTAAAGGTGATTGCGGCATTGATTCAGGCACTGCACGGGAGTCTTAAGGCGCTAACCCGGCGGCGCTACTCAATATGTCGGCGGCTGGGCACAGCGCAGGTGCTGTCAATAATCGATTACCCCAAGACATGCTGGCGCCGGCCAGCACTTAAAGGGGCGGGTCAATTAGGAGCAGCAGCCACACTCTGCACCTTGTCGGCCTCAAAATTGGCGCTGTGCTTTCTGTGGCATTCCTAACTTTGAACATATGGAGAGGGTGAGGCAGAGAGCGGAGCACTTTACCGATGGGGCATTGGATGCTTTGGTTGGCGAAGTGGAGCGCCGGCGAGCTGTGCTGTACCCCGACAATGGCAGGAGGCCTCATCAGAGCGAGTACCGCAGGGCTTGGAGGGAAGTTTGTCAAAGAGTCACCTCAAGCAGCATGGTGCCCAGGACACCTGTGCAATGCAGGAAGAAGTTCAACGACCTCACTCGGGTCGTTAGGGTGAGTGTCTTTTTCGCAATCTTCTTCATCCCTCCATCTGCACCTGACATTATGACCAGAAGGTGCGCGAAGCCCCGATGGCTATCTGTCAGCCAGCGCCCATGGCCCTTTCTGGAAACACACACACACATTCAGCTCAATGCATAATGTAAGGGCTATTCTACCATGGGGGGCATATGATGTCAGCTCAGGCCAGCATGTTTCATCACTTCCCGTCTTTTCTCCTGCAGGCCAAGCTGGCCAGGAACCGAAGGGAGCAGCTTCGTACCAGAGGAGGCCCTCCTCAGCTGCAGACACTGACGGACCTGGAGGAACGAGTCCACCAGATTGTTGCAGGCCGGATGAGTGGTCCTGTCACCACTGGAGCTGCTGACCCCATTGTGCACAGCAATGGTAAGGTCATCACCTTTTTGAACTCTCTCCTTCCACTTGTTCCTCCCACCAGCATGCTTTTTCACTCTGGACCCATGTCAGAGCATTGCAGCACTCATGCATCCCTTGCTGCCACCTGTCCTTTCGCTAAAGCCATTCTTCAACCTCCCTGCTGTCAGATGCTGCATCACCAGCTCGGGAGCCGGGCCCTCAAGCTGCCACTGCCACTGACTCCGGAGGCGACGAGCAGGAGGAAGCCGGACCATCCGTTCCACCCTCAGGCGAGCCAGCCCATCTGCAGACTGGGGATAGTACTTCCCTGGAGGGGATCGGGAGGGGATGGCTCTGAGGAGGAACCACCTCCAGGACCCAGCGGGCTGCAGCAGCACGGTGGCATAGTGGTTAGCACTGTTGCCTCACAGCGCCAGGGACCCGGGTTCGAATCCGGCCTCGGGCGACTGTCTGTGTGGAGTTTGCACATTCTCCCCGTGTTTGCGTGGGTTTACTCCGGGTGCTCCGGTTTCCTCCCACAGTCCAAAGATGTGTGGGTTAGGTTGATTGGCTATGATAAATTGACCCTTAGTGTTAGGGGGATTAAATACGTGGGGTTACGGGGATAGGGTGGGATATGTGTTGGTGTAGGGGTTACGGGGATCGGGTGGGATATGTGTCGGTGCAGGCTCGATGGGCCGAAATGGCCTCTATCTGCACTGTGTGGTTTCTGGTTTCTGGGGTAGGGAAGCTCGGGGGCCATCTCCCCGGAGGGCGAGTCAGGCCGCGAGTACTGCTGCACAGAGTGCAGAAGAGGTGCGTTCCCTCGCAGAAATGAGCGCCCAGGCTCGGCTCAGGCACACTGAGCTCATGGCTGCAGTGGCAAGGATGCCTGAATCCATCGAGACACTGGCAAGGAGTGTCCAAGACTTCGGGGCAGCACAGGCAAGGAGTGCGCAGGACTTCGGGGCAGCACAGGCAAGGAGTGCGCAGGGCTTTGGGGCAGCACTGGAAAGGACTGTCCAGGACTTCGGGGCAGTACTGGAAAAGACTGTCCAAGGCATCGGGTCATCACTGGAAAGGGCTGTCCAGGGCTTCACCGAAGCACTGGAAAGGACTGTCCAGGGCTTCACCGAGCACTGGCACCTGCCACGCAAGTGCTGAGTGCTGCCACGCAGTCACTCGCTGGTCTCATGCAGATGCATATTGAGGCCACGCGACCAATGACTGCTGCCACCCTTGCTGGATCAGGCAGGATTACCCGGGGCCCTTGCAGCACCACAGCAGGGCATCAATCTGTGGACCAGCCGATTGGTGCGCATGCTGCGGTGCTGCCCCGTCAGAGTGCCAGTGTGTCGGCCAACCAGGGAGCTGCTGTCCGCTCTCAGGATGTCAGCATTCCTGATGCCACCGCTGGCACGTCTCCACTGCAGCTGCCACCACCTGCAGGACAGACTGCTTCCACCCATGCACAGTTGGAGCAGTCAGCATCCGGGCCCTCCAAGGCCAGAGGTCGTCCAGGACGTCCTCAGGGGCATCTGTGCTTTCGGGCAGCCAGCAGGCCTCCCCCAGCCTTCATGCAGCCACTGGGGTCCCATAACGGACGCGCTGCAGGGAGGGAAGGGGCTGATCTCGCAAGAGAAGTAGATCACCATCAAGGGGGAAAGAGTAGAAGGTGCTGCTGAGACGTCTTATTTGTAGAAATCAAGGCCGTGGATGCTGGTCTGAATGTTAGTAATGTTTTGGATAGTCTCCTGGGTGTGCGAGTCACTTATGTGTTAGTGTGTTAGTTTTGCTTTCTGTTGCCATTGCTTTGTCATGTTGGAAGGAAGCACATTTTGCAAAATAAACAACTTTTTTTATTTACATTGGCCATGTCTGCTATTTACATTCATACTGCCCTTCATAGGCTTTGGGTTATCCGAACGGTTCCATTCCTGCTCTTCAAATGGCACCAAGCATTCCATGAGAGGGGCCTAGAAGCGGCTTGTTATCAGCCTCTGACGGACGGCCCTTCCAGTTTGTACCTCCCTCTCGTCTTGGTCCTCCTCCTCCTCCTCCGCTGGTGCTTCAATGTCTGGTGGCATTGGCTGGGTGCGTAGGATGGCGAGGTTATGCAGCATGCAACAGACAACCACGAAGTGGGAGACTCGCTCTGGTGAGTACTGCAAGGCGCCTCCGGAATGGTCCAGACAACGGAACCGCTACTTCAGCACACCGATTGTGTGCTCCACAATGTTCCTCGTCGCCTGATGGCTCGCATTGTAGCGCTCTCTCTTCAGCAGGGGTGCTGGGCGAATGGAGTGGGGTCATCAGCCATGGGCACAGAGGATAGCCCTTGTCACCGAGAAGCCAGCCTCCTGGGTGAGCCGAGGCCTCGAATAGGTCTGCAACTGAGGTCTGGCACAGGATGAAGGCGTTGTGGCTGCTGCCTGGGAACTGCGCATTGACTGCGAGGATCAGCTGTCGGTGGTCACAGACCAGCTGAACATTCAAGGAATGGAACCCCTTGTGGTTGCGGAACTCCTCCGGATTCAAAACAGGCGCCCGCAAAGCCACGTGTGTGCAGTCAATGGCGCCCTGCACCATGGGGAAGTCCGCTATTGCTGCGAAGCCCTCTGCGCGCTCCCGCTGCTTCTCCAGTGTCATAGGGAAGGAGATGTACTGCCGCCTCCTTTTAAATAGGGCATCTGTTACTTGACGGATGCAGCAATGCACCGCAAACTGCGATATGTTGGCGCTGTCCCCAGTTGCGGCCTGAAAGGAGCAGCTCGCATAGAAATTCATGGCAACAGTCATCTTGGCAGCCACCGACAGAGAGGTCCTGCACCTTATCTGAGGCTGCAGATCTGGCTGAAGCAGGAAAAACAGCTCAGTCACCACCTCCTTTCTGAAGCGCAGCCTTCTAAGACACTGCTCCTCTGACATGTTCAAGTAAGAGAACTGCTGTCGGAAAACCCTGGCAGCGTAAGGTCTGGTGTGGCGACGTCTGTTGGCCCTCCTCTGTCTGGCCATTCCTGCCCCTCTCTCCCTGCGTCTCTGTGCTCTTTCCAGATGGTTCAGCAGCAGGACGTTCCCCTCCAATGCAGCCCCCATAATAATAGCGCACAAGAAATTGTTAACGTTGTAAATGCTCACCAGCAGCAAGGTGATGGTCAGAAGGCTGAAGTTCCTCTGGCCAGCGCTGGCTCACTGGTGCAATGGCTCTCAGAGTGCAGCTCAGCAACTCTGTGAAAGTCTCGAAGAAGTTGTGCTCCCAAAATGGCTGCCGCTTTTATACCAGTGCAGTCCCCTTTAAAGAGCGCCCCCCACCCCGAGAGCGACTGGGGAACGTTCCAGGTAAGCAGTCCTTATTAGCGCCAGGAGGAACGGAGGGGGGCACCACTGAATTTCCGGTCCGGGGCGCCAAAAAGGCGTTGCACACTGAAATGACGTCATGATCTGCCTGCGCCCGCGAGTGGGCGCTAAGATTTAGCGCCTGCGCTAAAAGCCCACTCAATATGGCAAGAGGCGCAGGGTTCACTGCGCCCGGGCGCTAGTTGGTTAGCACCCCACTTCTCGGCCTCTTTAGGCGCTAATCGCTGGCGCTACCAACCGAATTTCTCCCCATTGTATTAACATCTGTGCCGAGACAAATAAAACACAAGGGTCTAGAAATTCATTGTAGCCACTTTTGGGGCGTTAAAGTCGGGCGGCCGCTAAAGTTTGCGCCCGCCGCCAAATCGAGGCCACTTCTCCGATATTCATTAGCTTCGCCCTAAGAGTTTGCTCGAGCGCTAAAACTGGCGCTGGACGCCTCTCTTTAGGCGCTAAGCCGGAGGTGCTGAGCGAGAGCGCCCAGGCCGGGCGCAGCGCAGGTGCGGCCATCTCGTGATTGACAGCAGACACCCTGGCGCCGGCCAGCTCTTAAGGGGGAAGGGTCGACTTTGTCTGCTGCCACGCCCTGGATAGTGGAGCCCTCCAGCTAGGCCTGAACACTGCTGCTGGACCCAAATAGCGCCTGAAGCCATGCAGAGGGCCCGTGAATGAGCGCAGCGCTTCTCAGAGCGTGATCTGAGTGTGCTGGTTGGTGGTGTGGAGAAGAGGCGCCATATTTTGTACCCGGACAATGGCAGGAAGGCGCCGGTCCGCGCCTACCGGAGAGCCTGGAGGCATGTCGCCAGCAAGGTGTCAGCCAACAGCGAGGTCCCCAGGACCGGTGTCCAATGCCGCAAAAAGTTTAATGACCTCACGCGGATTGTCAGGGTGAGTACCCTTTCCAGTGACCTCCTCATCCTTGCATGTGCACCTCACATTATGGGCAAAGGGACCTGAAAGCCCTAATGGCCAGCCCTCATCCAGCAGCTATGGAACAGGCATGAACATCAATTGCACATTCTGCACTTAACACACTGGCCAAGCTATTCTACCATGGGTGGCAGTGCACACAAGATCAGGGCGACACACTGGCCAGGCTATTCCACCATGGGAGGCAGTGCACACAAGATCAGGGCGGCACACTGGCCAGGCTATTCCACCATGGGAGGCAGTGCACACAAGATCAGGGCGACACACTGGCCAGGCTATTCCACCATGGGAGGCAGTGCACACAAGATCAGGGCGACACACTGGCCAGGCTATTCCACCATGGGAGGCAGTGCACACAAGATCAGGGCTACATACTGTACTTAGAGGCCGTCCCTTCTCTTGCAGGCCAAGCTGGCCAATAACAAGAAGAGCCGGACTGCGACTGGGGGAGGCTGACCCCAGATCCAGCCGCTCACCGAGCTGCAACATCGCGTGGAACGCATCATGGGTGGCCGGGTGATTGGCCCCGTTGCATGTGGAGATGCTGACCCTGTTCTGGGCACCAATGGTAAGGACATCAACGTTTGGACCTCTCTCTCATCCCACTTGCGCATCAGATCTACATCCTTTGCCACTGTCCGACCAATGCGCTGAATGCCACCACTCATGCATCCCTCGCTGACGCCCTCTCCTCACTCTAAAGCTACTCTTGTGCCTTCCTGCTTTCAGATGGTGAGGAGGAGGTCCCTGAACTTGCCAGTGACAGCCCCTCAGAGGAGGAGGACGAGGAGGAGCAAGAGGAAGGCGGCCCATCAGGGGAACCCTCAGCCGTGGCAACCCATGCCAATGTAGGGGACACGTCTTCCCTGGAGGGGAGCATCGCGGAAGTGTCGGAGGGGAGGGGAGCTCATGGGACCTGCGGCCTGCAGAAACGCGGGAGGGGGGTGCCAGGTCGGCGGCCTTCTCCCCAGAGGGGGGAAGGGTCGGAGGGGAGTCCAATTGCTGGGCCCAGCGGCGTCCAGCAACGCAGGAAGGGTCGGCCAGCTCGGCGGCCTTCTCCCCAGAGGGAGAGTCTGGCCTCCAGTCTGGAGATGGTCTTCGCCGAGGAGATGGAACGCCTCGAGGACTTGTCCGCGGACTCGGAGCGCCGGCACACGGAGCTCATGGGGGTAGTGGCACGGTTGCCTGAGGCCATCGAGTCCCTCTCTCGGAGTGTCACCGACGTCGGGGCCTCACAGGCCATCAGTTTGGCGGAATTTGGGGCAGAGCAGGCAGCGAGTCGGGTGGCATTCGGGGCAGATCAGGCAGCGAGTCGGGCGGCATTCGGGGCAGCTCAGGCAGCGAGTGGGCAGCTGATCAGTGGTGCCGTGCAGTCACTGGGAGCTCTGATGAGGTCACTGAACAGGTCAACACGGGCACTCACTGCTGCCACACTCGCTGTGTCAGCCAGGCATCGCCAGGGCACCCGGCGCGCTGCAGCAGCACAGCGGTCTGTCCCTCGGCAGATTGGTGCGCATGCTGCAGTGCTGGCCTGGGCGAGTGCCAGTGTCTCAGGCAACCAGCGAGCGCCTGCCATCCACCAGCTTGCCCCCATTCCTCCAGCCGCCACTGCCACTCCCCCAGTGGAACTGCCAGGAGCTGCTGCAGCGACTGATGCTGGCCAGCCACAGCTGCAGCATTCAACAGCCGCCCGCTCGACGGACAGACCTCGACTAGGCCGACCCCCAAGGGCATCTGCCGTCACGACATGTGCCCCTCTGGAGCCTGCCCCCAGCCTTGCAGCAGCCAATGGCCTTACTTTGAGGAGGAGCAGCAGGGCGGGCAGGGGCCACACAAAGATGGCCAAGGCATCGCCCTAGCAGGCCAAATAGTCGAATGTGTGGCCAGTTGTGTTTGTTTTTTGAGGCCGAGAATTGGATGTTTGTTTTTGGAAGGCCGAGGATGTGATGTTTGTATTTTACGAAGTCCGAGGATGACGGCCATTTTAGTTGCACTGTTTTGTTAATCCTATCCAGGTTGTGGGAGCGAGTAATGTGTTTGAGTGTTTTTTGGGGGTTTCGTCTGTTTTTGGTTTTCATGTGGGAAGGGCCCTGAGTTTGTACAATAAAGCATTTTATTTATTAACATTGTCCATGTTTGATCTTTGAAGTGTTTGTTGCCTTAACCGGCTGAGGGCTTGCGGAGCGGCTGCAATCATGTTCTTTCATTGGCACAAGCCATTCCCTGACAGGGGGCCTAGAAGTGACGTTCAATAAGCCGCCGACGGGCGGCACTTGGACCTTGTGCCTCCCTCCTGGGCTGGTACTCCTCGTCCTCCTCCTCCTCATGCTCCTCCTCCTGAGGTGGGGGTCCAACGTGAGGTGGCAGTGCCTGAGTCCTGCGGATAGCCAGGTTGTGCAGCATGCAGCAAACGACGACGAATTGGGAGACTCGCTCCTGCGAATACTGGAGGGCTCCCCCGGAGCAATCGAAACAGCGGAACCGTTGCTTGAGGACGCCGATTGTTTGTTCTATGATGTTCCTAGTCGCTTGATGGCTCTCGTTGTATGCCTCTTCAGCAGGGGTCGTGGGCGCGCGGAGCGGGGTCATGAGCCAGGTACACAAAGGATAGCCTTTGTCCCCGATAAGCCATCCTCTTGGGGGAGGATGTGCCTGGAACATGTCAGCCACAGTTGTCTGTCGCAGGATAAAGGCATCGTGGCTGCTGCCTGGAAAGCGGGCATTGACAGCTAGGATACGCTGCCTGTGGTCACACACCAGCTGTACGTTGAGGGAATGGTAGCCCTTCCTGTTGCGGTAATCCTCAGCATGCTCCAGAGGTGCCCGCAAAGCCACATGCGTGCAGTCAATGGCGCCCTGCACCATGGGGAAGCCCGCTAATCTTGCAAATCCCACTGCACGCTGCTGCTGCTTGTCCAGGGTCATGGGGAAGGAGATGAATTGATGTCTCCTTCTGAAAAGGGCTTTGGTCACCTGGCGGATGCAGCAATGCACGGCGAACTGGGAGATGTTAGCGATGTCCCCAGCAGCGGATTGGAAGGAGCCGGTGGCATAGAAGTTGAGAGCCACCATCACCTTCACTGCCACCGACAGAGACGTCCTGCGCATCAGCTGTGGCTGCAGATCTCTCTGAAGCAGCTGGCAGATGTCTGCAACCACCTCCCTTCGGAATCGCAGCCTCCTTACACACATCGCGGCAGACATGGTCAGATAGGAGGACTGCTGGCGGTATACCCTGGGTGGGTAAGGCCTCAGTTGGCGACGCCTGTTGCCCCCTCTGCGTCTAGCCAGGGCTGCCACTCTCTCACGGCGTCTGTAAGCCCTTCTGGCATAAGGCTGAAAGCCAGCGTTGGCACCCAATGCAGCCCCCATTATATGCTGGCAAACACTGAGCTCTCAATGAAGGCAAAGATAATTGCTAAGCTCTGGCCTGAGCCAAAATACCTGTCCTAGTGTTGGTCCAAACCAGTAAGCTCTCCTCCTTGGTCTCTCTCCAAAAAACCGTTGCACAAGAGTGAATGCTGCAAAATGGCTGGCCTTTATAGTGCAGGGTAAGTGCCCTTTAATTAGCGCTCCCCGCGGCCCGCCTCGGCTGTGTACCGTTCCACTTCACAGTTGTTAGGGCCGCCCGGCGCACAATGGCCCGGCACGAGTGAAGTTCCGGTTCGGGGCGCACAAAGGGCGTTGCACTAGTAAATGACGTCATGATCTGCGCGCGCAGCAGGGCGCGCGCTAAGACTTTGCGCCGGCGCTAAATGTGTACTGAAGTTGGGGCGAGGCGCAGATCGCGCTGCGCCCGGGCGCTAAGCACCTAGCGCTCGAGATCTACTCCTCCTAAGGCGCTAACGGCTGGCGCGCCCAACTGAATTTCTAGGCCTAGATGTGCTGAGTGAAAGGAACCTTAAAAAATGCTGGAATTTCAGTTTGTGTGAAAGTGTGTGTTAAAGAGTGGAAGTTTTCCTGACTATGAATGTTTAAGAAGTTACAGTATTCCTTTTGTCTGAAAGTCTGTCTTTAAAAGAAAATGTCTGTTATGTGTGTTTTAGCTCCACCCACTTCTCTTTGCTAAAAAAAAGCATTTAACCCCTTTGTCTTGTCTTGGATTTTGGAAGTTTTAAGAATGTGCGAATAAGATTGTGCACCCAGAATTGAAAAAAACCCATTGAACTACAATTGAAGTTAAGCTGGTGTGTAAAAGCTGAGGAAAACAAAAAGTTTGTATAATAAAAGGTTAAGTTTCAGTCTAAGATTTAACCTTGGGTTCGCGGTTGCTATGGTGAAATTTCCAAAGTAGTTTGATTTGATTTGTTTAAATGCGAAAAACAAATTTTTCTCCAGTCGTATTCAGTGTTTTTACAGTCATTTGGAAAGGCATCTGAAGAAAGGACAATAAAAAATGACATAATTTACTGTTTTCTGCAAGCATGCGCTATTTTGTTTTGTTGTATCTGTTCTGTTCGTGCTTAGTTAAATTGTGAAAACACAACTGTCTTTTTTGATCGGGAAAGTTTTAAAAAATGTTTACATGAAGTGACGCGATTGCGTGCACCTGACAATGTTTTGCTTTGCCTTCTTAAAAACCTGCAAAGGAGTTGACCCTTTCCACTGACAGCTGTTTAAGATCGCCAAGCAACAACTTTAGTATTGCTGAATGAAATTTAGATATTGGACATTATTACATTTAAGTTTTTTAATTTTAAGTTATTATTTCCCCAGTGACAGAAGGAAAATTATGATTTGACAAATTAACCCCGTGGGCTCTTAAGCAGAGCCACAATGGATTCTCTTCTTTCTTTTGTTATATGGAAGTTACCTTGTAAACTAATTGCTGCACTTCTGTTTCTAATGTTAAATCACCATGTAAACCACCTAGCCCGGGAATCACTTGTTTCTGAAATCGGAATTGATAAGATAAATTGATAGACGTGAAATTGAACATTGACAAAACCTGTCAGTTCAACAATACTGCTGTTCGGATTTTGGGATAATTTTGAAATGACTCAGGCATATATTAGGTTACTTTGGGGAAAATAAAAGATCCTCTAAATTAATGATAAATAAAAAGTCTTAATAACTTGGACCAAGTGAGAATGTTTGATCTATGTTTTCTATTTTAAATATTGTACTGGACAGTAAAGTACCTCCAGGGATCATGAATGAAATATGAATGGTAACTAATGGGATGTGTAAAATTGAGAGGGGAAGTGATTGAGGGTGTGAGATAGAAACAGGAAAATTACACCACCAAATGGGAATTTTCCAAACTTCCTAGTGAAAGTCAGGAAAGTATAGTTACAAATAGTAAATTGATAGCTTTCTCTTGGAGACATTTGTGTCCTGCCTATAATGAACCTTTTAAGAAAACTGCATTGATAGCCTGGCCACTACCCAAGACATCAGGACCATACAGAGGAAGATGAACAAAGACCTACAGACAATCTTTTGATAATATCACCTGGAAGCCCGAGAATGGCTTGTATTGGGTGGCATGTGTGGAAACTGAAGCCAAGTGGAAGATGGCGACGTTTTGCAGCTTTGCGAAATGTGAACTATTGATCGATCGATGTTTCAGAACTTTCCCGATCTCTAGAGAGTGCCTTGGTGAACCACTTTGTGCATGCTTTTTAAAAAATGTTTCACGTTTCAATTCAAGCGGTCCAATGCTGACAAAGGTGAGCTGTTGATGTGTAACCCAAGAAGGCGGTCCTGAACTGGAAATGTTGATGTGAATAAGCGTCTGATCAAAGCTGAACAATACCAAGGCGGGAGGGGGAGGGAAGCATTTTTAATCTTAAAGCAGGCCGCAGTTCTACAAGCACTTTTGCTCCCATGGAAAGCGGTTTTGAGTGCACTTCAATGAAAAATGAAAATAACCTGAGAGATAATTGACGGAATTAAAGGTGTGAGGCATGAGTCTTGTATGGGTTTTGTTTACACTGAGTGCACGTTAACTTCAGCTTTAGTTTCTCACCACCTCTCAACAAATGTTGGAAACAAAGTTATTGCTAACATCTGGTGTAATAATAAGAAAACTTAACAGAACAAGTCATTTGGTTCATCAAGTGTTTTCCTTCCACCAACAATATCCAGTCTATTTGTTTTTGGGATGAGATGTTAAATCTACTCCTGTGGTTCAGATGGATTAATAAGGGACAGCCAACACGGATTTGTTAAAGGCAAATTGTGTCTGACTAACTTGATTGAGTTCTTTGATGAAGTAACAGAGAGGGTTGATGGAGGTAGTGTAGTAGATGTATATATCGACTTTCAAAAAGCATTTGATGAAGTACCACATAACAGACGGAAAATAGAAGAAAATGGTATCAAAGGGGCGGTGGTAACTTGGTACATAATTGGCTATGGGACAGGAGGCAGATAGAAGAGGTGAATGGATGTTTTACTGACTGGAGAGAAGTTTGCAGTGGGGGCCCCCAGTAGTCAATATTAGGAACATTGCTTTACTTGTTATATATTAATGACCTGGACTTGGGTATAGGCAATATAATTTTGAAGTTTGCAAATGATACAAAATTTGACAATTTAGTAAATAGTGAGCAGGATAGTAGCAGAGTAGAGGTAGAATGGGACGTGTGAGTAGAGGTAGAATGGAACCAGTGAGCGGAGAGGTAGAATGGGATGTTGGAGGAGAGGTAGAATGGGATGTGTGAGGAGAGGTAGAATGGAATGTGTGTGAGTAGAGGTAGAATGGAACCAGTGAGTGGAGAGGTAGAATGGGATGTTGGAGGAGAGGTAGAATGGGATGTGTGAGGAGAGGTAGAATGGAACCAGTGAGTGGAGAGGTAGAATGGGATGTTGGAGGCGAGGTAGAATGGGATGTGTGAGGAGAGGTAGAATGGGATGTGTGAGAGTAGAGGTAGAATGGGATGTGTGAGGAGAGGTAGAATGGGATGTGTGAGGAGAAGTAGAATGGAATGTGTGAGGAGAGGTAGAATGGGATGTGTGAGGAGAGGTAGAATGGGATGTGTGAGGAGAGGTAGAATGGGATGTGTGAGAGGAGAGGTAGAATGGGATGTGTGAGGAGAGGTAGAATGGGA
Organism: Somniosus microcephalus; assembly: GCF_052327205.1. Taxonomy (NCBI): domain Eukaryota; kingdom Metazoa; phylum Chordata; class Chondrichthyes; order Squaliformes; family Somniosidae; genus Somniosus; species Somniosus microcephalus. The sequence continues at coordinate 145,692,673 of NC_140999.1, forward strand.
TGTGTGAGGAGAGGTAGAATGGGATGTGTGAGGAGAGGTAGAATGGGATGTGTGAGGAGAGGTAGAATGGGATGTGTGAGGAGAGGTAGAATGGGATGTGTGAGGAGAGGTAGAATGGGATGTGAGAGGAGAGGTAGAATGGGATGTGTGAGGAGAGGTAGAATGGGATGTGTGAGGAGAGGTAGAATGGGATGTGAGAGGAGAGGTAGAATGGGATGTGTGAGGAGAGGTAGAATGGGATGTGTGAGGAGAGGTAGAATGGGATGTGTGAGGAGAGGTAGAATGGGATGTGTGAGGAGAGGTAGAATGGGATGTGTGAGGAGAGGTAGAATGGGATGTGAGAGGAGAGGTAGAATAGGATGTGTGAGGAGAGGTAGAATGGGATGTGTGAGGAGAGGTAGAATGGGATGTGTGAGGAGAGGTAGAATGGGATGTGTGAGGAGAGGTAGAATGGGATGTGTGAGGAGAGGTAGAATGGGATGTGTGAGAGTAGAGGTAGAATGGGATGTGTGAGGAGAGGTAGAATGGGATGTGTGAGGAGAGGTAGAATGGGATGTGTGAGGAGAGGTAGAATGGGATGTGTGAGGAGAGGTAGAATGGGATGTGTGAGGAGAGGTAGAATGGGATGTGTGAGGAGAGGTAGAATGGGATGTGTGAGGAGAGGTAGAATGGAATGTGTGAGAGTAGAGGTAGAATGGGATGTGTGAGGAGCAATAGAATGGGATGTGTGAGGAGCAATAGAATGGGATGTGTGAGGAGAGGTAGAATGGAATGTGTGAGGAGCAATAGAATGGGATGTGTGAGGAGAGGTAGAATGGAATGTTGTAAAGGAAATAGCCATATTTCAAGAGATACACCATCCTATGAACGGATATTTGACTTTATTAAAACATGAAAACTGGGTTTAAAAATCTAAAAGCCTCAATGACACAGGCTGCAAACAGAACACAGGCTTTTGAGATAAGATCAGTTGTTAACACAAAAGTTGTAAACACCACACAAGCTTTTGAAATGGGAATGGGTTATTGACAATAAAACAATGGCCCTATTGAAGCAAACCATTGGAGTTTCCAGAAAGTCTACAGTTTGGGAGAAACACAATAGCAATGCCCAAGTAAAGTGTTAAAAACTGACACTTCGAACAGAAACACAATATTAAAAAAACAAGTGTCTTTGATAAAAGTAACATCAAATGAAAGACAGGAAACATATGTCAGTAATATAACCAACTAAGATGGCTAGAAAACAAACACCCTGGTTGAAGTGTTTTCAATTTACATATTGTAAAAGTACCTACAGAAGACTTTGAAAATAGGACTTCAATAGATGACACCAAGCAATCACATTATGTTTGTGTTGAATTTGGAACACATAGGATTCACGACGTCTGCTTCCCAACAGCTAGGTGATTTTAGAATTGAATGAAAGTCCTTCGATAAAAATGGCATCAAATAGATACATAAGTTATAACCGTTTTTTATGATATGTTTTGAACACCTAAACAACAGACAGGATTCTGAGAGTTGGCAGCTGAAATGACAGTAAGAATAGAAAATAATTCAATAGAGAATGACTAGAGATAATTAGCTTACATCAGCAGAAAACTTCAAAGGATAAACCACTTAAAAAAGGTATAAAAATAGAGCTTTTCAGATGGAAAGTCAGAAGTCGCTGGAAAGGGCAAGCAATTCTCAACTTCAGAGGCAGGCTCTGTAAGTTTTTAATTCTTTGAGTCTCGGGGATCAAAAAGGTACTCTTATTTGATTTTGGTGGATATTCTGGATTAGAAATAATAACAAATGTAAAAATATACAAAGTTAAGATTTGAGAATAAGGATTTGCGAATAAGAAATGTAAGCTATTCGTATTTTGAACTGTTAAAAACGCGATTGACTCACAAGCTGTTAACTGTATGTCGGCTCTTAAATAAATCTATATCTTTTTAGAATTGTCTCACAGAGTACTTCTGTATCAAACTCACAAACTCAATCTCTGTACACTCTTTGGTGAGGAGTTGCAGATTCTGGGGGAGTATTCTGGACCCTCATAATATCCGGAAGGTTACAGTCTAGTTAAACTTATTAAAGTTCTATCTGGAAGATGGTAACATCTTCAAGTCATTCCTCTCCTTTAGAGAGAGATAGCCTGGACCTTTAGACCCAATTAAGCGTCTTATAGAATTCGGCGATCTCTAACTTTAGTTGAAGGTGAACGTCTGGGGAATACGTCTGATCTGGTGTAGCCCGAAAAGGGCTAGGACTAGTAATTATCCCTTCAATGTGAGAGTAGAGGTAGAATGGGATGTGAGAGAGTAGAGGTAACATGGGATGTGAGAGACTTTGCCCAGAATGTATATTCAAGTGAGGTTGTAATAAGGTGAATGAATTGGCTGCGCAAATAGAGGTAAACGAATATGATTTGGTTGGGATTACAGAAACGTGGCTCAAGGATGGCCAAGACTGGGAACTGAACATCCAGGGGTATTCGATATTCAGGAAAGATAGGCAAAAAGGAAAGGGAGGAGGGGTAGCATTACTGGTTAAAGAAGGGATTAACACAATTGTAATGAAGGATATTAGCTCTGATGATGTGGAATCTGTATGGGTAGAATTGAGAAATACTAAGGGGAAAAAAACATTAGTGGGAGTGGTATATAGACCTCCAAACAGTAAGGCAGAGGTTGGGGATGGCATTAAAAGGGAAATTAAAGAAGCGTGCAATAAGGGCACAGCAGTCATCATGGGTGACTTTAATCTACATATAGATTGGGCCAACCAAATTAGTAACAATACTGTGGAGGAGGAATTCCTGGAGTGTTTACGGGATGGTTTCCTGGACCAATATGTTGAGGAACCAACCAGAGATCAGGCCATCTTAGACTGGGTATTATGTAATGAGAAAGGATTAATTAGCAATCTTGTTGTACGAGGCCCCTTGGGTCGGAGCGATCATAATATGATCAAATTCTTCATTAAGATGGAGAATGAAGTAGTTGACTCAGAAACTAGGGTCCTCAATTTAAATAAAGGAAACTATGATGGTCTGAGGAGTGAGTTGGGTAGGATTGATTGGGGAATGGCACTCAAAGGGTTGACGGTGGATAGGCAATGGCAAACATTCAAAGACCGAATGGGTGAACTACAGAAGTTGTTCATCCCAGTTTGGCATAAAAATAAAACAAAAAAGGTGACTCAACCGTGGCTAACAAGGGAAATTAGGGATAGCATAAGATCCAAGGAGAGGACATACAAATTGGCCAGAAAAAGCAATAATCCTGAGGATTGGGAGCAGTTCAGGATTCAACAAAGGAGGACAAAGGGATTAATTAAGAAAGGGAAAATAGAATATGAAAGTAAGCTTGCGGGGAACATAAAAGCTGACTGTAAAAGCGTTTATAGATATGTAAAGAGAAAAAGATTGGTGAAGTCAAGCGTAGGTCCCTTGCAGTCAGAATCGGGGGAATTTATAATGGGGAGCAAAGAAATGGCTGACCAACTAAGTACATATTTTGGTTCTGTCTTCACAAAGGAGGACACAAATAACCTCCCAGAAATACCGCGGAACATAGGGTCTGATGAAAGGGTGGAACTGCAAGAAATCAGTATTTGTAGGGAAATGGTGATAGGAAAATTGATGGGACTGAAGGCCGATAAATCCCCAGGGCCTGATAATCTACATCCCAGGGTATTAAGGAAGTGGCCCTAGAAATAGTAGATGCATTGCTGGTCATCTTCCAGAACTCAATAGACTCTGGAACAGTACCCATGGATTGGAGGGTAGCTAATGTTACCCCACTATTCAAAAAAGGTGGCAGAGAAAAAGCGGGGAATTATAGACCGGTAAGCCTGACATCGATAGTGGGGAAAATGCTAGAGTCCATTATAAAAGATGTAATAGCAGAGCACTTGGAAAGCAGTGACAGGATCGGACAAAGTCAACATGGATTTACAAAAGGTAAATCATGCTTGACTATCTACTGGAATTTTTTGAGGATGTACAGGAAACTTTGTGCTATCCGGCACCCACGGGATCGAGCTACTGCCATTGCCTCAAAACTTCCGGATAGACCAGCGTCAATGTTATCAAATAGGAGCTTTTCATCCCCGTATCTGACAACAAAGACTGTTGCTTAGCAACAGCTTGTCAGCACTCGGCCCGTGGCTTGGAAGCGTCTCTGAAGCTGTTGCTAAGATACAGAGACGCTTTCTAGAGCCTGCCGTATCTGACCACAAACACTGTTGCTCGGCAACAGCTTGTAAACACTCGGCCCAGTAGCTTGGAAGCGTCTCTGAAGCTGTAGCTAAGCTGCAAAGATGCTTTCCAGAGCCTGCCTGTGAAAAGAATGCTAGGAGAAGAAAAAAACCCTAACCAAAACGGCTGCTGATTTCTGCCGTTAGATCGAAGTTGCCGGTCATTCAACCTCCGGATAGCACAAAGTTTCCTGTAACTGGTAAAAAAGATAAGGGAGAACCAGTGGATGTGGTGTATTTGGACTTTCAGAAGGCTTTCGATAAGGTCCCGCATAAGAGGTTAGCGTGCAAAATTAAGGCACATGGGATTGGGGGCAAGGTATTGACTTGGATAGAGAACTGGTTGGCGGACAGAAAGCAAAGAATTGGAATAAACGGGTCATTTTCTGAGTGGCAGGCAGTGACTAGTTGGGTACCGCAGGGATCAGTCCTAGGACCCCAGCTGTTCACAATATATATTAATGATCTGGAAGAGGGAATTGGATGTAATATCTCCAAATTTGCAGACGACACAAAGCTGGGTGGGAGGGCATGCTGTGAGGAGGATGTCATGAAACTCCAGTACGATTTGGACAGGTTGGGTGATTGGGCAGAAACATGGCAAATGCACTATAATGTGGATAAATGTGAGGTTATCCACTTTGGTGGCAAAAACAGGAAGGCAGATTATTATTTGAATGGCAATAGATTGGGAGAAGGGGAAGTGCAAAGAGACCTGGGTGTTCTTGTGCACCAGTCGCTGAAGGTAAGCATGCAGGTGCAGCAGGCGGTTAAGAAGGCAAATGGTATGTTGGCCTTCGTAGCAAGAGGGTTCGAGTACAAGAACTAGGATGTCTTGCTGCAGTTGCACAGGGCCTTGGTGAGACCGCACCTTGAGTATTGTGTGCAGTTTTGGTCACCTTACCTGAGGAAGGACGTTCTTGCCATGGAGGGAGTGCAGCAAAGATTCACCAGGCTGATACCTGGGATGGCAGGAATGACGTACGAGGAGAGATTGTGTCATTTGGGCTTATACTCACTGGAGTTTAGAAGATTGATAGGGGATCTCATCGAAACCTATAAAATTCTGTCAGGTCTGGACAGACTAGATGCAGAAAGGATGTTTCTGATGGCCAGGGAGTCCAGAACCAGGGGTCATAGTCTATGGATAAGGGGTAAGCCATTTAGGACTGAAATGAGGAGGAATTTCTTCACCCAGAGAGTGGTGAACCTGTGGAATTCTCTGCCACAGAGGGCGGTGGAGGCCAGTTCATTAAATATATTCAAGAAAGAGTTGGATATATTTCTTGAGGCTAAAGGGATCAAGGGATATGGGGAGAAGGCAGGGACAGGGTACTGAATTTGGATGATCAGCCATGATCTCATTGAATGGCGGAGCAGGCTCGAATGGCCGAATGGCCTACTCCTGCTCCTATCTTCTATGTTTCTATGTTCTTTTTTACCAAACCTCCAGACCTTGACATAATGGCCATCTTGATGGTTTACCTGCTAATCAATTTAACCAGATGCTGAGGACGTCGTGGATATCATGTTTGAGCAGTTGGTCACACCACAGGCAAAGGTTGCACAGGCAGAAAGGGAATGTGTGACCAACAGGCAGAGTAGTAGGTGCAGGCAGGTAGTGCAGGAGTCCCCTTTGGACATACCCTTCTCAAACAGATATACCACTTTGAATACTGTTGGGGGGGATGGCTTACCAGGGGAAGAACTATAGTAATAGGGGATTCTATTGTAAGGGGAATAGATAGGTGTTTCTGCGGCCGCAAACGAGACTCCAGGATGGTGTGTTGCCTCCCTGGTGCAAGGGCCAAGGATGTCTCAGAGTGGCTGCAGAACATTTTGGAAGGGGAGGGTGAACAGCCAGTTGCCCTGGTGCATATAGGTACCAACGATATAGGTAAAAAACAGGATGAGGTCCTAAAAGCTGAATACAGGAAACTTTGTGATATCCGGCACCAACGGGACTGAGCTGTTGCCGATCTATCAAAACTGCCGGACATACAAAGTTAATGTTGAAGCATACGGAGGTTTTCATCTCCGTATCTGACAACAAACACTGTTGCTTAGCAACAGCTTCTAATCAGTCAGCTGCAGCTGCAAGCGTCTCTAGCTGAAGCTGTTGCTATAGCTACAGACCTTGCAGTGCCTGACTGGGAAAAAAAAGCAACGAGAACTAAAAAAACTTATAGAAAATGGCTCCTGATTCTTGCTGTTAGATCGAGTATTCCGGACATATAACCTCCGGAAAAACCAAAGTTTCCTGTATAGGGAGTTAGGAGGTAATTTTAAAAAAGGACCTCAAAGGTAGTAATCTCAGGATTACTACCAGTGCCACGTGCTAGTCAGAGTAGAAATAGAAGGATATTTCAGATGAATATGTGGCTAGAGGAATGGTGCAAGGGGGAGGGATTCAAATTCCTGGGACATTGGAACCGGTTCTGGGGGAGGTGGGACCAGTACAAACCAGACGGTTTGCACCTGGGCAGGACCGGAACCGATGTCCTAGGGGGAGTATTTGCTAGTGCTCTGGGGAAGGGTTTAAACTAAAATGGCAGGGGGTTGGGAACCTGAGCAAGGAGACAGAGGAAAGGGAAACAAGAATAGAAGCAAAAGACAGGAAGGAGAAAAACAAAGGTGGCAGTCAGAGAAATCAAGGGTTTAAATCAAACATGGCCACAGTAAATAATAATTCTAAAAGATCTAAGAGCTTTAAAAAAACAAGCCTGAAGGCTTTGTGTCTTAATGCGAGGAGCATTCGTAATAAGGTGGATGAATTAGCTGCGCAAATAGAGGTAAACGAATATGATATGATTGGGATTACGGAAACATGGCTCCAGGGTGGCCAAGGCTGGGAACTCAACATCCAGGGGTATTCAATATTCAGGAAAGATAGGCAAAAAGGAAAAGAAGGTGGGGTAGCATTGCTGGTTAAAGAGGGGATTAACGCAATTGTAAGGAAGGATATTAGCTCTGATGATGTGGAATCCGTATGGGCGGAACTGAGAAATACCAAGGGGCAGAAAATGTTAGTGGGAGTGGTATATAGACCTCCAAACAATAATGCCGAGGTTGGGGATGGCATTAAAAGGGAAATTAAAGAAGCATGCAATAAGGGCACAGCAGTTATCATGGGTGACTTTAATCTACATATAGTTTGGGCTAACCAAATTAGTAACAATACCGTGGAGGAGGAATTCCTGGAGTGTATACAGGATGGTTTCCTGGACCAATATGTCGAGGAACCAACTGGAGATCAGGCCATCTTAGACTGGATATTATGTAATGAGAAAGGATTATAATTAGCAATCGTGTTGTGCGAGGCCCCTTGGGTCAGAGCGATCATAATATGATAGAATTCTTCATTAAGATGGAGAGCGAAGTAGTTGACTCAGAGACTAGGGTCCTGAATTTAAATAAAGGAAACTACAATGGTATGAGGCGCGAGCTGGGTAGGATTGATTGGGGAATGTCACTCAAAGGGTTGACGGTGGATAGGCAATGGCAAACATTCAAAGATCGCATGGATGAGCTACAGAATTTGTTCATCCCAGTTTGGCATACGAATAAAACAAAAAAGGTGACTCAACTGTGGCTAACAAGGGAAATTAGGGATAGCATAAGATCCAAGGAGAGGACATATAAATTGGCCAGAAAAAGCAGTAAACTTGAGAAATGGGAGCTGTTTAAGGTTCAACAAAGGAGGACAAAGGGACTAATTAAGATGGGGAAAATAGAGTATGAGAGTAAGCTTGCAGGGAACATAAAAATTGACTGTAAAAGTTTTTATAGATATGTGAAGAGAAAAAGATTGGTGAAGTCAAGCTTGCAGTCAGAATCAGGGGAATTTATAATGGGGAACAAAAAAATGGCAGACCAATTAAATACATACTTTGGTTCTGTCTTCACAAAGGAGGACACAAATAACCTCCCAGAGATGTCGGGGAACATAGGGTCTAATGAGAGGGAGGAACTGAAAGAAATCAGTATTTGTAGGGAAATGGTGTTGGGGAAATTAACGGGATTGAAAGCCGATAAATCCCCAGGGCCTGATAATCTACATCCTAGGGTACTTAAGGAAGTGGCCCTAGAAATAGTAGATGCATTGCTGGTCATCTTCCAAAATTTGATAGACTCTGGAACAGTACCCATGGATTGGAGGGTAGCTAATGTTACCCCACTATTCAAAAAAGGTGGTAGAGAGAAAACGGAATTATAGACCGGTAAGCCTGACATCGGTAGTGGGGAAAATGCTAGAGTCCATTATAAATGATGTAACAGCAGAGCACTTGGAAAATAGTGGCAGGATCGGACAAAGTCAACATTGATTTACAAAAGGTAAATCGTGCTTGACTAATCTACTGGAATTTTTTGAGGATGTAACTGGTAAAATAGATAAGGGAGAACCAGTGGATGTGGTGTATTTGGACTTTCAGAAGGCTTTCGATAAGGTCCCACATAAGAGATTAGCGTGTAAAGTTTGCAGACGACACAAAGCTGGGTGAGCGTGTGTGCTGTGAGGAGGATGCTGAGAAACTCCAGTACGATTTGGACAGGTTGGGTGATTGGGCAGAAGCATGGCAGATGCAATATAACATGCATAAATGTGAGGTTATCCACTTCGGTGTCAAAAACAGGAAGGCAGATTATTATCTGAATGGCAATAGATTGGGAGAAGGGGAAGTGCAACGAGAACTGGGTGTCCTTGTGCACCAGTCGCTGAAGGTAAGCATGCAGGTGCAGCAGGTGGTTAAGAAGGCAAATGGTATGTTGGCCTTCATAGCAAGAGAGTTCGAGTACAGGAGCAAGGATGTCTTGCTGCAGTTGTACAGGGCCTTGGTGAGACCACACCTTGAGTATTGTGTGCAGTTTTGGTCGCCTTATCTGAGGAAGGATGTTCTTGCCATGGAGGGAGTGCAGCGAAGATTCACCAGGCTGATACCTGGGATGGCAAGAATGACGTATGAGGAGCGATTGGGTCGATTGGGCTTATATTCGCTGGAGTTTAGAAGAATGAGAGGGGATCTCATTGAAACTTATAAAATTCTAACAGGACTAGACTAGATGCAGGAAGGATGTTCCCGATGGTTGGGGAGTCCAGAACCAGGGGTCACAGTCTAAGGATAAGGGGTAAGCCATTTAGGACAGAGATGAGGAGGAATTTCTTCACCCAGAGAGTGGTGAACCTGTGGAATTCTCTACCACAGAAGGCAGTGGAGGCCAATTCATTAAATATATTCAAGAAGGAGTTGGATATATTTCTTAAGGCTAAAGGGATCAAGGGATATGGGGAGAAAGCAGGGACAGGGTACTGAATTTGGATGATCAGCCATGATCTCGTTGAATGGCGGAGCAGGCTCGAGAGGCCGAATGGCCTACTCCTGCACCTATCCTCTATGTATCTATGTATTTCCTGTCTGAATTTACAAAGGAACAGGAGATGAGTTGGACAATCCCAGATAAATAATGCAAACTTGCTAATAGTTGCTATGTATTAGCTTTGGTGCCTCCATTGTTCTGGTCAATTTGCGATTAACACCTCACATGGGATTTTGCTGACCCATCTGCTTCTTCCTACTCTCCCATTGTCCCGACTAATCTCCAACATTAGCATATTCGAATCGGACAATGACCCCAAGATGTTATGATTAACTTTGATGGAACACCTGACAGAGCAAATTCTAACACGAGACTCATGTAATATAGTTTTTGTAAAAGCTGTGACCTGTTACAGATTAAATAAAGCCACTAATGAGGTTTACAAACCAAAAAAGAGCAACTGATTTCATGATTTTTAAGAGTTTGTCTGATTGTCTCATGATTTGAGATGGTGGGGTGACAATATGGCATTACTGTATATATGCTTCTAAGTGGTTGCTGTTGCTGTCATTGTAAAAGTTATTGTTGTAAAATTTGTTGCTGCAAAATTTGCTCACGGGACAAAAAGGTCACGCTCAAAGGAATTTGTGGCTCGCTCAGTACAAAAAAATTTAGAGGGAACATTGGTGAAGGGACGGGGATGGACAAAAAGCCAGAGTTGAAGGAAATCAGAGTTCTTGAAGGGTTATAGGGCTAGAGGAAAGTACAGAGTGATCTCAGTTAGGAACTAGTCAGTTCATGGAAGTTTTCCTGAAATGAAGCAGGGTTCCAACCATCTGTAAGGAAGATCTTTCTCTAGAAAGTGATATCACTCAATAACCAGTTAGAAAGTATTCAGACTCCAGACACTGATTTTGACCAATCATTCTATGCAGCCCGCTGGATGGGGCAGAAATAGAAAGCGAGCCGGAGCTCGAGCTGCACATTAGTCTACCCACTTTCGCTTCTCGTGGGTCAGAGACAGTCCCTAACTGCAGCCTGGGAACATAAAGTACTTAATTCAATTTATTAATTTGCAATAGTGATTCTCCCTGGCCTGATTTTAAAAGGATCCATTCCGTGATTCTGGGCCCCAATGGCAGACGTCCGTATCCATAATGGACTGCATACTCGAATATGCCCTATCCATTTTAGAGTCGAGTCATGGCTGCTCCACTCCATGACTCTTTTACAAAAGAAAGAGACCAGTGCTGTGTCTTTTCTCTTCCAGTACCCAGAGTATGATGGCATGGGGGTTCTCATCACTGTCTTAGACACAGGTGTGGATCCCGGAGCACAAGGTCAAGCCTTGTGAAGCCTTGGGCTCCCGTACTCAGCAGACTAAAAAGAGAACGCCTCTCGCATCAGAGGCCCTGCAGATTTGAGCCACGTAGACTTTCAGTACAACATGTAATCAATCGATCAATCATTTCATTCATTTAGTAATGGAAGATTTTACTATTTTACACTACATTTTTTGTATTTAAGATAGTATCTGACTACTATCTCAATTTATGCTTATGTTTATGCAATGTTCCCTCTAATTTTATTTCATGCGCAGTCAATATAAATTTGCTACGCGGCTTTTAAAGACTTTTAGGCGAAACAATTCGGTTGATTTGCGCACCCGTATCGGGGCGCAAAGCAACTAGCGCCTGGGTGCGGTGCCGCCAATGCCTCCTGCGAAATTCAGCGGGAGGTTAGCGGCGGCGGTAACCGTTATCGCCCCGCAGTGCTGCATCGCCGGTGATGATGTAATCGCCGTGTGCAGCGCCTTGGCCATGATCTTCGGTAGCGCCCCCTGACTTACCACCAGACGCTATGTCCAACAGGGTCAGGGGGGCCTACCTGCGGCCGGGGAGGCGCAAATTAAAGGGGAGGTGCCGGGCAGCCATTTTTGTTGCTGGCCGCCTGCCAGCACCTGCCTCCGTTGCAGTCCCCGGCCTTTTGTCCAGCCCCCCGCGGGAAGCCGGCTGCGCTCCATGAGCCCGGCACTTCTCTTGACTGCTGGGCTCTTTTGCCGGCAGTCCGATCCCTGGTGGCCCAGCTGGGCCCCCGGGTCATGCTGCTCTAGGCCCCTCCCCTTTAACAAGGGGAGGAAGGCCTGCAGTATCGTGGCACGTGGCGCCGTGATATTCACTCACAGCTCCCCAAGAGGGAGGCAGGGCGCTCCCAGTAGTGCCCCGCCTCCCTCTTGGGGCGCTACCAGTGAATTTCGGGTGCGGGGCACTAATTTTTTCGGGGCGCTAAAAGTAGCACCCCAGCAAAGTTAGCGCCCCAATTTTTCCCCATTAAAGTATTAAGTTCATTTTATTCATTTTCCAAGTTTCTGTTTAAAAAAGGTTGGGCTAGATTTTCAGTTGCTTGCGCCAGCAGTTAGCGCCTTAAGAGAAGTGATTTTCGGGCGCTATGCGTGTAGCGCCCGGGCGCAGCGCAGTTTGCGCCCCGCCCCAAATTAAGTTGCCCGTTAGCGCCGGCGCAAAGTTTAGCGGCCGCCCGGATGCGCGCGCAGAAAATGACGTCACATCCTCGTGCAACGCCCTTTGGCCGCCCCGAATCCAAACTTCAGTCGGACCGCCCCATTGTGCGGCTGGCGTCCAGAGCGTTTGTAAAATGGAACGCAACACACCCTGGGGAGCGCAAATTAAAGGGCACTCCTCCTGCACTATAAAAGGCAGTCTGCATGTGTTGTGTGGAAGGATCCAGTGTGTTGTTGTGAACGGTGTATTTATGTTTCCGACCACCACCACCACCACCCTCCTCCTCCTCCTCGACTCTGCCTTTGAAAAAAAACATGCACCCTTCCCCTTTAAGAGCTCACTGGCACCAGAGTGTCTGCCGTGCGCTGCGCCCGAGCTCGGGTGTTGCGCTCTGCACCGCCGGCTTAGCGCCTAAAGATAGTAGTGGAACGCCTCTTTTAGCGCTCCACCAACCTCTTAGGGCGAAGCCACTGAATTTCCGGGAACGGGGCGCTACTTCGGGCGGGCGCTAAGGTTAGCGCCCCAAAACTGTCTATACTGAAAATCTAGCCCGTTATCTTTAAGGTACCATTGGGGAGGGAGGTCCAGGAATCTGGGAGGATTAGGGCAATCTGGGAGGCATTGTAGGGACTGTTGAGCACAATAAAGTAGCAGGAGGGTAGTCCTGTGGTCCAACAGCCCTGGAGATGGGGAATCATCAAGAACATTGGTAGGGCCAGGATCTGGCAGGCCTCCTTCTCCAATCCATTCTTGGACCCTTTGGGGCTTATGCCACTGTCTCTACCTCCACCCACATCACTTTCATCATTGTCAACCAGTTTCTGACTTTTAATTCCTGTCTTTTATTCCATATGCACAGACCATGAGCAGACTGTAAACATGAAATTATTTCTGAGAGTAGACTATAAACATGGAGTATTTAATTATCTAACTATGACAACCAGGCTTAGAGTGGAACATGTAGAGACATGGCGGGGTGTGTGGATTTTAACCCTTCAGGACAGGTGAAGAAGGGTTAACCATTCAAAAATATGAAACGTGACCTCAATCCAGTTTTAATGGAGACGGGTTGGGAGAGAGCGACTTACCTGCTCTTCAGAGGAGGGTCCATCGTTTAAATATTTTAATGAGGCTGCGTGCCTCAAATTTAACCAGAGTTTTACATTTAAAGTCTGCGGACTGGGTTTCCCAGGTTTCGGAAAACCCAACAGCTGAAGGGAGGCGAGAAGGGCCAGATTCATCAGCTAAGTGCCTTTACAGCACTGCTTGTGGACCAGGAGGAAGAGTGCTTCACCCCAGCTCCCCAAGCAAACCTGCTTCCCCAACAGCCACAGTCGGACCCCCTCCTGATCGGCTCCTGGCCTGCAATCTCCTCTCCACCTGTCTCCTCCTGGCCCGCAATGTCCTCTCCGCCCTCCCCCCCCCAATCTATTCATGGTCGGCGATGTCACTTCCGCCCTTCCCCCCCACCCCCCCAACACCCGATGTCCACCCCAACTTGCCACGATTTCTCCCTCCCGCCTTTCCGCTCCCTGGCTGCGGCCTGGTGCCAGCCAGCCTCTCAATCTCAGCTGCCGACCAGGAAACTGAGTCAAAAATTTAAATGACGCCCTGCTGTTAATTCGGCATACCTCAAACTCCCCACCCCGCCTCCCCATAAATATTGGGGCCATAAAAACACACACAAGAAAGTAAAAATAGACATATGAGGCTATCATTGCCGCCTATTTAATCAATGGACAGAAATTGTGAGTGAGACTTAGTCATTCAGTCACAGGAACAGAATTTTTTTTGCAATTGTCCATAAGCAATGCCACAGGAAATCAACTAGTAAATTAATATTTAAAATAGCAATCTTTTCTAATTGGAATGTTTGAGCATACAATATAAATTATATATAGAGCAGTAATTACAACATTTAAATGCATCACATTCGTATTCTATGCTATAGCTTAAATTAATCTATCTAATGTAATATTTTGTGTTTGTAGTGACAACCTTCCCTTTTCCCACATAGCTCTGCCTCAACTGTTCCGAGTGCTCCAATCCCTCCTAGGCCTAACCTAGGAGAGTCAGGGAATGAGAGACTTACAGAAAAAGACAGAGAACTAAAGTGAGAAAGAGAGTTGCAGACATCCAGAGATGACAATAAAGAGAAAGACAGAAAGAGTAGAAAAACTAACAGGAAGATGGACGAAGAATTAGAGAATGTGAAAGAGAGAAAGATAGTGAGAGACAGTGAAAGATAGAATGAGAGATAGTGTGGGAGAGATAATGGGAGATAGAGTGAGAGAGAGAGATAGAGTGAGAGATAGATAAATAGATATATATAGAGATAGAGAGAATGAAGAAAAGAAAATTGCTTTAATTTTTGTTATCTATAAATTAGGTATATTGTTGCAAGAATCCATACTTTCTTAGCAGAATCCTAATTCTACTTTTACCTTTCCTGAAGATCTGATTCCTTTAGAAAGTACCATCCCAACTATCAACCATGCCAGAAGCAAGCAGAGGGCTAAATACCAGACTATGGCCTAGAAATTCAGTTGGTAGCGCCTTAGGAGGAGTAGATGTCGGGCGCTAGGCGGCTAGGTGCAGTGCGAACTGCGCCTCTCCCCAACTTCACTAGAGATTTAGCGGCGGCACAAAGTCTTTGCGCGCGCTCAGATGCGCGCGCAGATCATGACGTCATTTCCTCGTGCAACGCCCTTTGTGCGCCCCCAACTGGAAATTCAGTCGCGCCGCCCCATTGTGCGCCCGGCGCCCCTAGCGACTGGTAGAGTGGAACGGTGCTCAGTCGATGCGGGGCGCGGGGGGCGCAAATTAAAGGGCACTCCTCCTGCACGATAAAAGGCTGCCATTTCGCAGCATTCCTTCTTGAGAGATGGATCTTTGCAGAGAGACCAAGGTAGAGAGCTTTCTGCTTTGGCTCAACACTCGGACAGGTACTTATGGCTTCAGGCCACAGCTTTCCACTTGTCTTTGCCTCATTGACATATCATTCTTTGCTAACATATTATGGGGGCTGCAATGGGTGCAAACGCTGGCTTTCTCCATTGCATCCAAAGGGCTCACAGACGCCGTGAGAGAGTGGCAGCCCTGGCTAGACGGAGAGGGGGCAACAGGCGTCGGGAAAGGAGGCCTTACCCACCCAGGGTATACCGCCAGCATTTCTCCTATCTCAACATGTCTGACGAGCAGTGTGTTCGGAGGCTGCGATTCCGAAGGGAGGTGGTCACAGAGATCTGCCAGCTGCTTGGCGGTGATCTGCAGCCACAGCTGAGGAGCAGGACGTCTCTGTCGGTGGCAGTGAAGGTGACTCTCAACTTCTATGCCACCGGCTCCTTCCAATCCGCCACTGGGGACATTTCCAACATCTCCCAGTTCGCCGTGCATTGCTGCATCCGCCAGGTGACCAATGCCCTTTTCAAAAGGAGACGTCAGTTCATCTCCTTCTCCATGGCCCTTGACAAGCAGCAACAGCGTGCAATGGGCTTTGCAGCATTCGCGGGCTTCCCCATGGTGCAGGGCGCCATTGACTGCACACATGTGGCTTTGCGGGCACCTCTGGAGAATGCCGAGGATTACCGCAACCGGAAGGGCTACCATTCGCTCAACGTCCAGCTGGTGTGTGACCACAGGCAGCTCATCCTAGCTGTCAATGCCCGCTTTCCAGGCAGCAGCCACGATGCCTTCATCCTGCGACAGACTTCTGTGGCAGACATGTTCCAGGCCCAGCCTCACCCACGAGGATGGCTTATCGGGGACAAAGGCTATCCTTTGTGTACCTGGCTGATGACCCCGCTCCGTGCGCCCAGCACCCCTGCTGAAGAGGGATACAACGAAAGCCATCAAGCAACCAGGAACATCATCGAACAAACAATCGGCGTCCTGAAGCAACGGTTCCGCTGTCTGGATCGTTCCGGTGGAGCCCTACAATATTCGCCGGAGCGAGTCTCCCATTTCGTGGTCGTTTGCTGCATGCTGCACAACCTGGCTATCCGCAGGACTCAGCCACTGCCACCAGAGATTGGAGGACCACCTGAGGAGGAGGACGAGGAGGAGGAGGAGAAGGACCAGCACAGGAGGGAGGCAGAAAGTGCAAGGGCCGCCCGTCGCCGGCTTATTGAATGTCGCTTCTAGGCCCCCTCTCAGGGAATGGCTTGTGCCAATGTCAGCAGATGAATGTAGCCGCTCCACAAGCCCTCAGCCGAGCAGGGCAACCAGGACTTGACAAAAAAAACATGCACAGTGCAATTTAAGAACAATAATTTATTGCAAACCTCTGCCCTTCCCACATTACAACCTCATGTGGAGAAGCCCCCCCAAAAACACAAAACAACCAGTCTCGGCCTTACAAAAAGAAAGAAAGACACCAGTCTCGGCCTTACAAAAACACAACTACACCAGTCTCGGCCTTACAAAAAGAAAGAAAGACACCAGTCTCGGCCTTACAAAAACACAACTACACCAATCTCGGCCTTAAAAAAAGCACCAGGCATTTGTGCAGAGCTTCTACTTTTTGCCCTGCGAGGGCGATGCCTTTCGCATCCTTGCCTGGACCCTGCCCGCCCTGCAGCTCCTCCTCAATGGGAGCCCAGTGGCTGCAGCAAGGCTGGGGGAAGGCTGCTGAGGGTCAGATGGCGAGACAGCAGATGCCCTTGGGGGTCGGCCTGCACCAGCTCTGGCCTTGGAGGGGCCGGCTGCTGACTGCTCCAACTCTGCCTGGGCGGCAGCAGTCTGTCCAGCGGCTCATGGCAGCTGCAATGGCGGAGTGGCAGTGTCGGCTGCAGGAATGGTGCCAACCTGGCAGATCGCAGGTGCTCGCTGGTCGCCTGAGACATTGGCACTCGCACAGGCCAGCACTGCAGCATGCGCAGCAAACAGCTGAAGAACAGACTGCTGGGCTGCTGCTGCGCGGCGGGTGCCCTGGCGATGCCTGGCTGATCCAGCGAGGGTGGCAGCAGTTAGTGCCCGTGTGGCCCTGGTCTGTGTCCGCATGACAACAGCCAGTGAATGGATGGCATGACTGAGCACTTGGCTCGAAGCCGCCTGTGCTGCCGCGAAGTCCTGTAGACTCCTGGCCTGTGCTGCTCCAAATTGCTGAACACTCCTTGACAAAGACTCAATGGAGTCAGGCATCCTTGCCACTGCAGCCATGAGCTCATTGTGCCTGCGCTCAGCCTGGACGGCCATTTCCTCCAGGAGCTGCACCTCCTCTGCGCTGACCATCGCAGGACTGGAGGCCGCACTCACCCTCTGGGGAGAGGTCCGCCGAGCTTCCCCACCCCTCCCGTGTTGCTGCAGGCCACTGGGCCCCGGAGCTTCACTCTCCTCCGACCCTTCCCCCCAGCTCCCCTCCAGGGAAGACGTGTCCCCTTCCTCGCCATGGGCTGGCGCGGCTGAGGGTGGCACTGATGGGCCGGCTTCCTCTTCCTCCTCCTCGGAATCGGAAGCGCTGACAGTGGCAGCTTGAGGGCCCGCCTCCTCACCTGGCGATTCACCATCTGAAAGCAGGAAGGCACAAGAGTAGCTTTAGAGTGAGGACAGGGCAGCAGCGAGGGAGGCATGAGTGCTGCCATTCACTGCATTGGTCGGACAGTGGCAAAGGATGCTGATCTGAGGCGCAAGTGGAACGAGAGAGGTCAAAAAGGTGATGCCCTTACCATTGGTGCCCAGAACAGGGTCGGCATCTCCACTGGCGACGGGGCCAATCAGCCAGCCTGCCATAATGCGCTCCACACGCTGGTCGAGGTCGGAGAGCTCTTTGACGTCAGGACGGCCTCCCCCGGTCTCAGTTCGTTTCCGCCGGTTGTGCGCCACCTTGGCCTGCAAGAGAAAGGACGGCCTCTAAGTACAGTGTGAAGCCCTGATCTTGTCTGCACTGCCTCCCATGGTCGAATAGCTTGGACAGTGTGTAGCCCTGATCTTGTCTGCAATGCCTCCCATGGTCGAATAGCTTGTACAGTGTGTAAAGTGCTGAATGTACAAGTGATTTTCATGACAGTCCCATAGCTGCTGGATGAGGGCTGGCCATTAGGGCTTTCAGGTCCCTTTGCCCATAAAGTGAGGTGCACATGCAGGGATGAGGAGGACACTGGAAAGGGTACTCACCCTGACAACCCGAGTGAGGTCGTTGAACTTCTTCCGGCATTGCACAGGAGTCCTGGCAACCACGCTGTTGGAAGACACCCTGTTTGAGACCTCCCTCCAGGCTTTCCGGTAGGCGCTGGGCAGCGGCCTCTTGTCACCTTCTGGGAACAGAACATGGCGCCTGCACTCCACTCCGCCAACCAGCAGCCTCAGGTCACCGTCGCTGAAGCGCTGCGCTCTCTCCCTGGCCTTCTCCATAGCCCTGGGCGTTGTGCAGGTGAAGCTGAAGTGGTCAGGCCTAGGTTGAGGGCTGCAGTGTGCAGGGCGTGGCAGGCAAACAAATCGACCCTCCCCCTTTAAGAGCTGACCGGCGCCAGAGTGTCTGCCGTCAATCAACAACTCGCCGCACCGGCGCTGCGCCCGGCCTCGGGGGTATCGCTCAGCACCGTTGGCTTAGCGCCTAAAGGTAGTCGTGCATCGCCTGTTTTAGCACAGCAGCAACCTCTTGGGGCGATGCGACTGACTATCGGCGAAGGTGGCGCGACTTTGCGCCAGGCGCAAACTTTAGCATCCGCCCGACTTTACCGCCCCAAAAGTGGCTATACTGAATTTCTAGGCCTATGTCACCAGTCTCATCAATTGACTTTGTACGATGCAGAACAGCTTTTCTAAATAAAATGACAAAAACATCTGACGTAAGGATATGTTCATTACACACAGTTACCAGTAAATACAATATGTAATGACAATTGTTAAAGGTTTTAGCTCAATATAAAATACATTTGAAAGGTGTTCAGATCATTGGTATTGCTTTTAGAATTTAAATTGTTACAAAGCATATGGAGGGAGTCATTGGAGAGCCTGGGTGCAGCCCTCCACCTCTGTGCAATGCTTGTCAGTGTTTGCAGCACCTCAAGGCTGTAGAACACTGACAGCGCAAATGTCAAAAGAAAGTTGGCCATGGTCCCTCTAAGGAAACCGGCTGATAACGCGTCATCAAATGACGTCACCTAACCAGCTTCCTCTAATTGGCCGGGAAACACGCTGGGCGGGCTTAACAAGCCCCATCAAGGGAAAATAATTTCAGAGGCCAGGCTGGAGCCAGCAGCAGAGTCGGGACCTGCCCTGACATCGCCCGCCACGGACCCGCCGATGTTCGTAAAATCCAGCCCACAGTGCTAGGAGAAAACTTGGAATGAGAAAAGCCCATTTAGCTCATCAAGGCTGCTCCTTCCATAGTCCATGCACAAATATCTCAATCATGGATTCATACCTCCCTCCCTCCAACCCAAGATGTCTATAATTGCTTCCTGACCCCCATGTGATTCAAACAGATCGACTAACATCTCTATAACCCTTAAACTCCTTCCTCAGTGGATTTCGATCTAGTTCCATTTAAAGGTTTCAATTAATCCAAAGTACGGTACTTTTTCTGTTAGTGTTGATGAAAGCTCTTGGTGACTTGCCTTGAAATGTTTGTGACAACAGTGCTTCTTTGATAGAATTATAATGTATTGTAAAAATGGCAGAAATAATTAATTATCTATTAGCTAATTCACATCGGCCACATTGATGGACATGATAATTCTGTCCAAACTATTTCCCCCAATTTTGCCAGCAGTGCTATTAATTAAAATGGAAAGGAGGAAATTAATCACAGGTTTTTTTAGTCATTTAATTTCCAATGCAGTGCTAATAGTAAGACGCCTGTAAAAACAAGATAATGAAAATGTAATAAAAAGTTTTACCATATGAATATTGAACTATTAAAGCAAACCTACAGTGCTATTCAGTTTATTTTAATAATTTCATAATGGTAGGGTCATTAATTTAAGCTCATTTTGTAACAGATATGTAAAATAAATATCTAAATCAAACTTCAAATAGCATCTCACAAAAGATAAAATTTCTCAATGCAGCTATTCACAGCCAGTCTACTTACTCCCAGTAATGCTCACTTGCGCTCTGTTGAGTTATATTGACTGGAGTTCCATTTATGCAAATTTCAGTTTTTATTATTTTAATAGTTCCATCAGCCAATGTAATATTGCAGGAATCATCTGTAAAATGTGGTAGATATTTGATAAGTAAATTTTATTTATGATGTTATAATTTTAGTCATAAAACAAGATGTAAACAGAACAGTCAGTTAAAATGTTTCATAAGACTAATTTGTCAAGATAAACTATTTACACAAATACAAGCCAGTGGTAAAACAACAAATATTCAAACGAGAACTTTGAAGGCTGAAGTGGAGAAGGGTTCCATGTGAACAGCTGTTGAACATGGGTTGGTCCCAAGAGATAGGCGATCGCCGTTCCGAAGGGATGGGCAATGGCCTCTGTTGCCCTCAGCTGATTGCAGGGTTGGTAGTAGATGGCGGTCAGGGGAGGGGGGGGCAGTGGGGAGGGGCAGTTTACTGGGTAGCTTGTTAGGCCTGGAGGAAACACTTCTGCTCCTTCTAGCCCACAAGCAGTGTGGTAAAGGCACTGTTTTATGGATGCAGCCTTCCTTGTCTCCTTTCACCTGCCAGGTTTCCAGAGGCCAGGGGAACCCTGCCAACTGTGGTTAAAAATAGAATCACTTAAAATGAAGGCACAAAGTATTTAAATGACCAACCTGCCTCCTGCGAGCAGATTGGTCGCACGCTCCTCATCCCGCCTTCATTAAAACTAGAAGTGGGCAGGTTACTGTTTCCGATTTCTGGCTTTTTAACCTCCCACCCAAACCAACCCACCCATTTTTGGGAGTTAAAATTACCCCCTCAGAGTCACTGCTCTGGAAAAAAAATATACTATGCACCCCTCACACTCACCCTCAACGTTACACAATGACAACTAGCAACTCAAAAGGAGTCAACTTGGTATTGGCACCCCACTCCATCACAGTCTCCCTCTAAACATCTATCCTATCCATTTTTTATACTCATTCCATAACAGGAGGAGGACCACCATCATTGGCTGAGCTCACCAATGCTGAGGAGACAGCTCTGGACAGCGCAGGAGTAATTGACCAGCCTGAAGTGGGGGATGGAGAGTGGGGCTCATTAGAACAACCTGGTGACAGAATTATTTTGCATTCATGAGTGACTCATTTGGGATCTGATGTTAATAGAAATTGAATGCTCATCATGTGCATAATGGGATGTGTCTGCAATCTACATATCACATGTCTAACTCATGTCTTTACTCTCCCACAGGACCATCAGGAGGAGCCCGGCCCCCACTGTCCAGGAGGAAGAGCAGGAGCACTCCTCAGAAGATCCTCCAGCCTCTGAGGGAGCAGTATCAGCAGAAATGAGTGCACGCAGCACCAGCGCAGAGATGCACACCTCAGTGGGTCCTATGTGAGATAGAGTAGTGTTGCCACCTGGTGTATCACAAGTCACAAGTGAGCAAGATCAGATGGTGAAGACAGGGACAGCTGTGGAGACTCCTCATCAGAGGCCGCTGGAGTCTCCTAGCTCTGCTGAGCTGCATGCAGACTCTGAGCCCCAGGGGTCATCCAGGAAGAGAGCGATCCTGGAGCTTCAAGAACAAGTGCAGGAGGCTCTGACAGGGTTTGCAACCACGGTGACTGCGAGTGTGCAGAGAATGGAGGAGGCCATCTCAAATATGAGCAACACCATGGTGCACGCACTGGCAACTGTAGGTTCTGCCATGGAAAGGATGGCAACCTCCATGGAGGACATAAATCACCAGACTCAGGAGAACATGGTAAAACTTCTAAATATTGAGTGGAGAAACCAGAGGTTCATGAACATCCTTGTTATGAGGAATGTCAATACAGACATGGGTCCTCATGGCCCCAAGGTGCTCTCCAGCTACTTGCTAGCAGAGAAGTGCGGGTGGCCATGAGAGGGATGATGGCAGGAGGGGACATGGAAGAGGGGGCTTCTCCAAGCGCTCAAACTCCCCTTGTCAATCCCTCGGTCAGAGCCCCAAATGCCTCCCCGAAGAGTGATGGCTGAATCTGCCCTTGCACAGCCGCAGGAGGAGCAGACTTTGGTGGGGCCCTCAAAGGCTCCAAAACCCAGAGGACAACCGCCAAAGGTGTCTAAGCAGGCGCAGCAGGGAAGTGAGCAGGCTGCCTCTACATCTGGTGAAGCCACAGGGGTAGCACCACGTAGAAGCACGCGTAAAAGAAAGCTCCCACATAAATAGTCACAAGGGTAGTCACTTGGGTGATTTGCTATAAATGAATGTTAAGTTTCTGTTAATAAAGTTTTCTGAATGTTTGAATTTGTTGCCATATGTGTGGTCATAAAGTTAAGTGGCACAGACAAGGGTAAGGGCACCTTTAATGTCCAGCAATGGTGGTGACAGTGCAAGGATTGAACAGTTCATTGTAGAGATGCTCTATGGTGTTGCAGTGTGGTAATGCCAACTCTCATGTGCATGTGGCAGCCACATGTCTGTGCTGCATAAAGTTAGGTGAATCTGGCATTGATTAGTCCATCCCTGGCATCACGGGCAGCAATGTGCTTGGTGTGCTGGTCGCACTAGGTCAGCTGCCTCCTCCAGGTGGTCTTCTTGCTGAACCTCATTCTGCTGATCCTCCTCCTCCTCTGAAGAGGCTATGCACTCTGTGCCTTCTTCCTCATGCAACGTTAATCCTCGCTGCAGTGCGATGTTGTGCAGGGCACAGCACACAACGACTATTCTTGAGACCTTAGCTGGTGCGTACTGAAGGGCTCCACTAGATCTGTCCAGGCATCTGAAGCGAATTTTGAGCAACCCTATTGTTTGCTCTGAGACTTCTGGTGGAAATGTGGCTTTGATTCCAACGTTCCTCAGACTCGTTTGATGGCCTCCTCAACTGTGTCATTAGCCACATCTTCAGGGGATAGCCCGGGTCTCCAAGGAACCAGGCGGAAAGTTCATTTGGCGGTGCGAAGAGCTGAGGGACAGTGGAGTGGCGCAGGATGTAAGAGTCATGGCAGCTGACAGGGAACTAGGCGCACACATGCATGATGCTCTTACTATGGTTGCACACCAGCTGCACGTTAAGGGAGTGGATGCCCTTACGGTTGACAAATGCTGCTGGGTTCTGATGGGGTGCCCTGATTTTCACATGTGTGCAGTCAATGATGCCCTGCACCCGTGGGAAGCCAGCTAGATTGACAAAGCTGAGTGCCCGCTTGATAACACTGGCTTCATCAGTGGAAAAGTGGATGTAATTGGCGGACTTGT
This sequence comes from Somniosus microcephalus, assembly GCF_052327205.1. Lineage (NCBI taxonomy): Eukaryota > Metazoa > Chordata > Chondrichthyes > Squaliformes > Somniosidae > Somniosus > Somniosus microcephalus. Next base: position 145,716,043 of record NC_140999.1, read on the forward strand.
CAAAGAGGGCATCGGTGAACTGCGTGATGCATCTGTGGGAGGCCAAATGGGAGATGCCGCTAATGTCTGCTGCTGATCCCTGGAAGGAGCCTGATGCAAAGGCACTAAGGGCAGTGGTGACTTTGACAGCCACTGGTAAGGAGTGTCCACCTGCTCCTCTGGGCTGCAGGTCTTGACCGAGCATTGTGCAAATGTCTGCAACTACCTGTCGCGAAAATCTCAGCCTTCTTTGGCACTGCTGCTCAGTCATGTTGAGGTAGCTCATCCTCTGCCCGTAAACCATATGTTTTGGGCATCTCCTGCACCGCAGTGCAGCCCTGCGCTGATGGCCTCTGCCCTGTGCAGCATCAGGTGGTTGAGAAGGTTGGCGCTCTTGTTGTTGGTGCTGCTGGTGTGCCTGGTTCTGCTGTGGATGATCATCTTCTGATTCTGAGGACCAGGGTGAGGGAATATAAATTGTTCTCATTCTGCTGTTATATATGGCAGTTGAGGATGAGATGTTAGAAACAGAAGATAGGAGCAGGAGTAGGCCATTCGGTCCCTTGAGCCTGCTCCGCCATTCAGTGAGATCATGGCTGATCATCCAAACTCAGTACCCTGTCCCTGCCTTCTCCCTATATCCCTTGATCCCTTTAGCATTAAGAAATATATCTAACTCCTTCTTGAATATATTTAATGAATTGGCCTCAACTGCCTTCTGTGGTAGAGAATTCCACAGGTTCATCACTCTCTGGGTGAAGAAATTCCTCCTCATCTCAGTCCTAAATGGCTTACCCCTTATCCTTAAACTGTGACCTCTGGTTCTGGACTCCCCCGCCATCGGGAACATCCTTCCTGCATCTAGTCTGTCTAGACCTGTTAGAATTTTATAAGTTTCAATGAGATCCCCTCTCATTCTTCTAAACTCCAGCGAATATAAGCCCAAGCGACCCAATCTCTCCTCATACATCATTCCTGCCATCCCAGGTATCAGCCTGGTGAATCTTCGCTGCACTCCCTCCATGGCAAGAACATCCTTCCTCAGATAAGGCGACCAAAACTGCACACAATACTCAAGCTGTGGTCTCACCAAGGCCCTGTACAGCTGCAGCAAGACATCCTTGTTCCTGTACTCGAACCCTCTCGCTACAAAGGCCAACATACCATTTGCCTTCTTAACCTCCTGTTGCACCTGCATGCTTACCTTCAGCGACTGGTGCACAAGGACACCCAGGTCTCATTGCACTTCCCCTTCTCCCAATCTATTGCCGTTTAGATAATAGTCTGCCTTCCTGTTTTTGCCACCAAAGTGGATAACCTCACATTTATCCACATTATACTGCATCTGCCATGTATCTGCCCAATCACCCAACCTGTCCAAATCATCCTGGAGTTTCTCGGCATCCTCCTCACAGCACACACGCCCACCCAGCTTTGTGTCGTCTGCAAACTTGGAGATATTACACCTAGTTCCCTCGTCTAGATCATTTATATATGTTGTGAATTGCTGGGGTCCTAGGACTGATCCCTGCAGTACCCCACTAGTTACTGCCTGCCACTCGGAAAAAGACCCGTTTATTCCAACTCTTTGCTTCCTGTCTGCCAACCAGTTCTCTATCCAATCAGTACCTTACCCCCAATCCCATGTGCCTTAACTTTACACGCTAATCTCTTATGCGGGACCTTATCGAAAGCCTTCTGAAAGTCCAAATACACCACATCCACTGGTTCTCCCTTATCTATTCTACCAGTTACATCCTCAAAAAATTCCAGTAGATTAGTCAAGCATGATTTACCTTTTGTAAATCCATGTTGACTTTGTCCGATCCTGTCACTGTTTTCCAAGTGCTCTGCTATTACATCTTTTATAATGGACTCCAGCATTTTCCCCACTACCGATGTCAGGCTTACCAGTCTATAATTCCCTGTTTACTCTCTACCACCTTTTTTGAATAGTGGGGTAACATTAGCAACCCTCCAATACATGGGAACTGTTCCAGAGTCTATAGAAGAAATTAATCAATGGGGAGAGAGGTTATTCCAAGGAAGTGACAGTGCACATAGAGTTTACACGTCACACTTACAACCTCAATACAGATCAAATGTGTATTCCCAATCCTTAAATCAGCAACTTCTGACATTGCAAACTGAACAGATGTAAAAGGTTAGATTTTATAACTGCAGCTGTGAACTATTCAGCTCAATTGAACTCCCAACATACTTAGCTGGCATGATCTCCGAACGACGTGAACCACGTTGAAAATGTGGGAAAATACAAAATGTCTGGCAAAATATTATTTAACAAGTAATTAATAAGCAGTTAACTACCCTAAATGCCTCCACCGCCGCTTGGTGTCAGGTCTGTCCTGAAATTGCAGGCCCGACACATTGGAAACTTACTATGGAGGCAGGTTCGCAGCGGGTTTCCAACCCGCTGTCAATCATTGCGATTTTGACAGTGGACCCGCCTCCAAACCCGCCCTCTGAGCGCCAGCAAAATCGCGGCCTAAATGTATTTATTCAAGAAACAAGTATTTCAGGCACTTATAATGAGTTTTCAATGAGTTCACCACATACCAGATTTAGGCCTAGAAATTCAGTATAGCCACTTTTGGGGCGGTAAAGTCGGGCGGCCGCTAAATTTTGCGCCTGGCGCAAAGTCGCGCCCCCTTCGCCGGTATTCAGTCGCAGCGCCCCAAGAGGTTGCTGCTGCACTAAAACAGGCGATGCACGACTATCTTTAGGCGCTAAGCCGGCGGTGCTGAGCGATACCCCTGAGGCCCGGCGCAGCGCAGGTGCGGCGAGTTCTTGATTGACGGCAGACACTCTAGCGCCGGTCATCTCTTAAAGGGGGAGGGTGGATTTGTTTGCCTGCCACGCCCTGCACACTGCAGCCCTCAACCTAGGCCTGACCACTTCAGCTTCACCTGTACAATGCCCAGGACTATGGAGAAGGCCAGGGAGAGAGCGCAGCGTTTCAGTGATGGAGACCTGAGGGTGCTGGTTGGCGGAGTGGAGCGCAGGCGCCATGTTTTGTTCCCAGAAGGTGGCAAGAGGCCACTGCCCAGCGCCTACCGGAAAGCCTGGAGGGAGGTGTCCAACAGGGTGTCTTCCAACAGCGTGGTTGCCAGGACTCCTGTGCAATGCCGGAAGAAGTTCAATGACCTCACTCGGGTTGTCAGGGTGAGTACCCTTTCCAGTGTCCTCCTCATCCTTGCATGTGCACCTCACATTATGGGCAAAGGGACCTGAAAGCCCTAATGGCCAGCCCTCATCCAGCAGCTATGGGACTGGCATGAAAATCAATTGCACATTCAGCACTTTACACACTGTCCAATCTATTCGACCATGGGAGGCATTGCAGACAAGATCAGGGCTACACACTGTCCAAGCTATTCGACCATGGGAGGCAGTGCAGACAAGATCAGGGCTACACACTGTACAAGCTATTCGACCATGGGAGGCAGTGCAGACAAGATCAGGGCTACACACTGTACTTAGAGGCCGTCCTTTCTCTTGCAGGCCAAGGTTGCGCACAACCGGCGCAACCGCACTGACACCGGCGGAGGCCGTCCTGACCTCAAAGAGCTCTCCGACCTCGACCAGCATGTGGAGCGCATTATGGGAGTCCGGCTGATTGGCCCCGTCGCCAGTGGAGATGCCGACCCTGTTCTGGGCACCAATGGTAAGGGCATCACCTTTTGGACCTCTCTCGTTCCACTTGCGCATCAGATCAGCATCCTTTGCCACTGTCCGACCAATGCGGTGAATGGCACCACTCATGCCTCCCTCGCTGCCGCCCTGTCCTCACTGTAAAGCTACTCTTGTGCCTTCCTGCTTTCAGATGGTGAATCGCCAGGTGAGGAGGCGGACCCTCAAGCTGTCACTGTCAGCCCTTCGGAAGACGAGGAGGAGGAAGAGGAAACCGGCCCATCAGTGCCACCCTCAGCCGCGCCAGCCCATGGCGATGTAGGGGACACGTCTTCCCTGGAGGGGAGCCGGGGGGAAGGGTCGGAGGAGAGTGAAGCTCCGGGGCCCAGCGGCCTGCAGCAACACAGGAGGGGTGGGGAAGCTCGGTGGACTTCTCCCCAGAGGGTGAGTGCGGCCTCCAGTCCTGCGACGGTCAGCGCAGAGGAGGTGCGCCTCCTAGAGGAAATGGCCGTCCAGGCTGAGCGCAGGCACACTGAGCTCATGGCTGCAGTGGCAAGGATGCCTGACTCCATAGAGTCACTGGCAAGGAGTGTGCAGGAATTCGGGGCAGCACAGGCCAGGAGTCTGCAACAATTCAGTGCAGCACAGGCCAGGAGTCTGGAACAATTCAATGCAGCACAGGCCAGGAGTCTGCAGGACATCGTGGCAGCACAGGCCAGGAGTCTGCAGGACTTCGTGGCAGCACAGTCGGCTTCTAGCCAAGTGCTCAGTCGTGCCGTCCATTCACTGGCTGGTGTCATGCGGACACAGACCAGGGCCACACGGGCACTAACTGCTGCCACCCTCGCTGGATCAGCCAGGCATCGCAAGGGCACTCGCCGCGCAGCAGCAGCCCAGCAGTCTGTCCTTCAGCTGTTTGCTGCGCATGCTGCAGTGCTGGCCCGTGCGAGTGCCAGTGTCTCAGGCGACCAGCGAGCACCTGCGATCTGCCAGGTTGCCACCATTCCTGCAGACGACACTGCCACTCCGCCATTGCAGCTGCCACGAGCTGCTGGACAGACTGCTGCCGCCCAGCCAGAGTTGGAGCAGTCAGCAGCCGGCCACTCCAAGGCCAGAGCTGGTGCAGGCCGACCCCCAAAGGCATCTGCCGTCTCGCCATCTGCCCCTCAGCAGCCTTCCCCCAGCCTTGCTGCAGCCACTGGGCTCGCATTGAGGAGGAGCAGGGCGGGCAGGGGCCTGGCAAGGATGCGCAAGGCATCGCCCTCGCAGGCCAAAAAGTAGAGGTATGCACAAATGCCTGGTGCTTGTTGTAAGGCCGACACTGGTGCAGTTGTTTTTGTGTAAGGCCGAGACTGGTGTCTTTATTTCTTTTTGTAAGGCCGAGACTGGTAGTTTTGTGTTTTTGGAGGGGGCTTCTCCACATGAGCATGTAATGTGGGAAGGGCAGAGGTTTTCAATAAATTATTGTTGTTAAATTGCAGTGTGCATGGTTTTTTGGTTAAGTCCTGGTTGCCCTGCTCGGCTGAGGGCTTGTGGAGCGGCTACATTCATCTGCTGACATTGGCACATGCCAGTCCCTGAGAGGGGGCCTAGAACCGACGTTCAATAAGCCGGCGACGGGCGGCCCTTGCACTTTGTGCCTCCCTCCTGTGCTGGTCCTCCTCCTCCTCCTCCTCCTCCTCCTCAGGTGGTCCTCCAATCTGTGGTGGCAGTGACTGAGTCCTGCGGATAGCCAGGTTGTGCAGCATGCAGCAAACGACCACGAAATTGGAGACTCGCTCCGGCGAATACTGTAGGGCTCCACCAGAACGATCCAGACAGCGGAACCGTTGCTTCAGGACGCCGATTGTTTGTTCGATGATGTTCCTGGTCGCTTGATGGCTCTCGTTGTATCTCTCTTCAGCAGGGGTGCTGGGCGCACGGAGCGGGGTCATCAGCCAGGTACACAAAGGATAGCCTTTGTCCCCGATAAGCCATCCGCGTGGGTGAGGCTGGGCCTGGAACATGTCTGCCACAGAAGTCTGTCGCAGGATGAAGGCATCGTGGCTGCTGCCTGGAAAGCGGGCATTGACAGCTAGGATGAGCTGCCTGTGGTCACACACCAGCTGTACGTTCAGTGAATGGTAGCCCTTCCGGTTGCGGTAATCCTCGGCATTCTCCAGAGGTGCCCGCAAAGCCACATGCGTGCAGTCAATGGCACCCTGCACCATGGGGAAGCCCGCAAATGCTGCAAAGCCCATTGCACGCTGTTGCTGCTTGTCAAGGGCCATGGAGAAGGAGATGAACTGACGTCTCCTTTGGAAAAGGGCATTGGTCACCTGGCGGATGCAGCAATGCACGGCGAACTGGGAGATGTTGGCAATGTCCCCAGTAGCGGCTTGGAAGGAGCCGGTGGCATAGAAGTTGAGAGCCACCGTCACCTTCACTGCCACCGACAGAGACGTCCTGCTCCTCAGCTGTGGCTGCAGATCACTGCCAAGCAGCTGGCAGATCTCTGTGACCACGTCCCTTCTGAATCGCAGCCTCCGAACACACTGCTCCTCAGACATGTTGAGATAGGAGAACTGCTGGCGGTATACCCTGGGAGGGTAAGGCCTCCTTTGCCGACGCCTGTTGCCCCCTCTCCGTCTAGCCAGGGCTGCCACTCTCTCGTGGCGTCTGTGAGCCCTTTGGATGTAATTGAGAAAGCCTGCGTTGACACCCATTGCAGCCCCCATAATATGCTGGCAAACAATGAGATGTCAATGAAGGCAAAGACTAGTGGAAATCTGTGGCCTGAAGCCAGAAGTACCTGTCCGAGTGTTGGGCCAAAGCAGAAAGCTATCTACCTTGGTCTCTCTCCAAAGATCCGTTTCGCAAGAGGGAGTGCTGCAAAATGGCAGCCTTTTATATTGCAGGAGGAGTGCCCTTTAATTTGCGCCCCCTGCGCCCCGCATCGGCTGAGCACCGTTCCACTTAACAGTTGCTAGGGGTGTCAGGCGCACAATGGGGCGTTGCCACTGAAGTTCCGGTTGGGGGTGCACAAAGGGCGTTGCACGAGGAAATGATGTCATGATCTGCGCGCGCAGCTGAGCGCGCGCAAAGACTTTGCGCCGGCGCTAAATCTCGAGTGAAGTTGGGGCGAGGCGCAGTTCTCGCTACGCCCGGGCGCTACCCGCCTAGCGCCTGACATCTACTCCTCCTAAGGCGCTAACGGCTGGCGCAATCAACTGAATTTCTAGGCCTTAATCTTTAATGGCCCGGAATTTGCAGTGGGTAATTACGGCCCAGAAATTCGGATCGGGGGCTTCCCGTGGGTGCAAGCCTCCGACCTGCACTTACCTACCATGCCGGCTGTTGAGCTGTGGGCCCGCGTGGGATTCTGATCCTGGGCCTCCTCCAACTGCTGGCGCGCGGTGCTTGCGTATCCCAGGGACGCAGTTAGTTCGATGCGTCCCCTGGGATCACGTGGGCCATGGAGAGCCAATGGTAGCAGGGAAGGCTTCATTCATAAGTTTGACAGGAAGATCTATTAAACCTATAAATACTATAAGCCCCAAAACATCACTAAATCTTCAAATAAATTTTTTAAAAATCATATTTTTAAAATAAACTATAAATTACATGAAATAACTTTTAAACAATTTAAATTTTTGAAAAAATGAATTATATTTTCTAACGGGGCTAAAAATAAACTTACCTTTCTTTAAGGTATTTAAAAATAATAAACCTGTGGAAAAATGTTTTAATTTTAATTAATTCACCACTTACCTTGTAAAAAGCAGGCCTTGCGACTGCTTTTTACATGTCTAACTTCTGGAGACTTACCCTCCCGGGAAAACCTGCAAAAAAAACATAAGTCTGATGCATACGCGCTGCCTCTCCTGCGCACGCGTTCGACTTCTGAACCCCTTCTTTCAGGGGAACGGAAGTGCCGGTTTCCCGCGCATGCGCAGTACATGCATGAAACCGGCACTTCCATTGGGCTTACGGGTGAGTACCCCATGCGTACTCACCCGTGGAGACCCGAATTTCTGGGCCAACATCTTTATTTCAGGTTTACTTTGTCCACATGCGGCGAAGCAAAGGCGGTCAGCGAACTCCTTTGCTTCGCCGCTGACCGGCCAAGTGGAAGAAGTGCTAGTAGGTGAGCACTTTGGTGATAGTGACCATAATATGGTAAGATTTAAGGTGGTCATGGAAAAGGACAGGGATGGGCCGGAAATAAAGGTTCTAAATTGGGGGAAGGCCGATTTTAATAGGATAAGGCAGGATCTGGCCAAAGTGGACTGGGATCAGCTACTTGTAGGAAAATCCGCATCGGAGCAATGGGAGGCTTTCAGAAGGGAGATTGAGATCATACAATGGCAACATGTTCCCGTAAAGGTCAAGGGTGGTTCCAAAAACCACAGGGAACCTTGGATGTCAGGGGATATACGAGAATGGATTAGAAAAAAAAGGAGGGCTTTTGGCAGATACAAAAGGCTAAAGACGGAGGAAGCCCTAGAGGAGTACAAAAAGTGCAGGGGGACACTTAAAAAAGAAATTAGGAGATCAAGGAGGGGCCATGAAATAACACTGGCGAGCAAAATAAAGGAAAATCCTAAGATGTTTTATAAGTATATTAAGGGTAAGAGGATAACTAGGGAAAAAATAGGGCCCATTAGGGACAAAAGTGGCAATCTGTGTGTGGAGCCGGAAGATGTAGGAGGGGTTCTAAATGAATTTTTTGCATCCGTTTTCACTATGGAGAGGGACGATGTAGACATAGAAATAGGGCGGGGGGACTGTGATATGCTCGAACATATTAACATCGAGAGGGAGGAGGTATTGGCGGTTTTAGCAGGCCTAAAAATGGATAAATCCCCAGGCCCGGACGAAATGTATCCCAAGCTGCTGTGTGAGGCAAAGGAAGAGATTGCGGGGGCTCTAACACATATATTCAGAACCTCTCTGGCCACAGGGGATGTGCCAGAGGACTGGAGAACCGCTAATGTAGTACCATTATTCAAGAAGGGGAGTAGGGAAAAACCGGGGAACTACAGGCCAGTGAGCCTAACATCAGTGGTAGGAAAATTATTGGAAAAAATTCTGAGGGACAAAATTAGTCTCCACTTGGAGAGGCAAGGATTAATCAGGGATAGTCAACATGGCTTTGTCAAGGGAAGATCATGTCTGACTAATTTGATTGAATTTTTTGAGGGGGTGACTAGGTGTGTGGATGAGGGTAACGCAGTGGATGTGGTATACATGGATTTCAGTAAGGCCTTCGATAAAGTCCCGCACAGGAGACTGGTCAAGAAGGTAAGAGCCCATGGAATCCAGGGTGCCTTGGCACATTGGATACAAAACTGGCTTAGTGGCAGAAGGCAGAGGGTGATGGTCGAAGGTTGTTTTTGTGACTGAAAGCCTGTGGCCAGTGGGGTACCACAGGGATCGGTGCTGGGTCCCTTGCTGTTTGTGGTCTACATTAATGACTTGGATATGAATGTAAAAGGTATGATCAGTAAGTTCGCGGATGATACAAAAATTGGTAGGGTGGTAAATAGCGAGGAGGGTAGTCTCAGTCTGCAGGACGATATAGATGGGTTGGTCAGATGGGCGGAACAGTGGCAAATGGAATTTAACCCGGAAAAGTGCGAGGTGATGCACTTTGGGGGGACTAACAAGGCAAGGGAATACACAATGAATGGTAAGACCCTAGGCAAGACGGAGGGTCAGAGGGATCTGGGTGTGCAAGTACACAGATCCCTGAAGGCGGCGGAACAGGTGGATAAGGTGGTAAAAAAGGCATATGGGATACTTGCCTTCATTAGCCGAGGCATAGAATATAAGAGCAAGGAGGTTATGATGGAGCTGTATAAAACACTGGTTAGGCCACAGCTGGAATACTGTGTGCAGTTCTGGTCGCCACACTACAGGAAGGATGTGATAGCTTTGGAGAGGGTGCAGAGGAGATTCACCAGGATGTTACCAGGGCTGGAGCGCTTCAGCTATGAAGAGAGACTGGACAGGCTGGGTTTGTTTTCCTTGGAGCAGAGGAGACTGAGGGGGGACATGATTGAGGTGTACAAAATTATGAGGGGCATAGATAGGATGGATACTAAGGAGCTTTTTCCCTTAGTAGAAGGGTCAATAACTAGGGGGCATAGATTCAAGGTAAAGGAAGGGAGTTTAGAGGGGATTTGAGAAAGAGCTTTTTCACCCAGAGGGTGGTTGGAGTCTGGAACTCACTGCCTGAAAGGGTTGTGGAGGGTGGAACCCTCACAACATTCAAGAAGCATTTGGATGAGCACTTGAAATGCCATAGCATACAAGGCTACGTACCAAATGCTGGAATATGGGATTAGATTAGACAGGGCTTGATGGCCGGCGCGGACACGATGGGCCGAAGGGCCTCGATCCGTGCTGTATAACTCTATGACTCTATGGCCTAGAAATTCAGTTAAGGCCCGCCAGCAGGCTAACGCCCAAAAGTTAGCGCTGCGCGCGGAGCCATTTGCGCCCGCCGGAAATTCAGTTTCCGCGCCCCAACTCGAAGGCGGCCGCTATTCAAGGGTTTCGGCGCCCCCACATGGGGCGCTGAAACTGAATATCGGCGCGCTAGGTGCCGCAGCGCCACCCGCTGCGGAGCGGCAGGCTGCGGTACTGCAGGCCTCCTCCTCTTAAGGGGGAGGTGCCTGCAACAGCGAGATCGCCGCTGGATTGTGCCGGCAAATGAGCCCGGCACCACGGAGAAGTGCCGGGCTCGCGGAAAGCAGCCGGCAATGCCGTGGGGGGGGGGGTGGAGGAGGCCGGGGAAGGAGGTGCGGGCAGGCGGCCGCCGAAAAAGCGGCCGGCCGCACCTCCACCTTAAAGCGCCCCAGTACGGCCCCGTTTTTCCAGCGCTGTTTGCGGCCGCTGCAGAAGAGGCGGCCGCAACTAAATATGGGGTTTGGGCGGAAGCGGGGCGGAACCGGGGCACTGCGCACACCGATGACGTCATCGGTGTCGGCGCAGCGCTACCAGCTACCGCCGCCATTACCGCAGCGCTGAATATCAGCGCACCCTCTTACACTGGCACAGAAACCCTATTTGGGCGGTAACTGGGCGCAAAGCCCACTGAATTTCTAGGCCTATGACTCTATAAGTTAAGGGCCAATAAATTTGTTTCATTTAAAGATTTGTTTCGATAAGCATATATTTAGACTATTAATCTAGTTTATTGCTAAAGTATAACTATATAGATTAATTTCAATAAACCTATCTAATGGTGTTTAATTTTGCCAACCCAATCACGTGACCCAATTTGAACAAACAGAAATCTCATCACTAAATTTTATCAATGTCTAAGACAGCAGGTAGTTTGAGAGATTATTTCTGATGTGGATACAAGATCATCTATCTGAACCGTACTTATCAGGATTCACTGAGAATGTGAACTTGCTACCCCACGGAGTGGTTGAGGCGAATAGCATAGATGCACTTAAGGGGAAGCTAAATGTGTACATGAGGGGGAAAGGAATAGACTGATATGTTGATAGGTTGATTCACTGAGGGACAAGCCAGCCAATGCTAGAAAAGTCTGAATATTATCTGACCCAGTGCGCCTTCAGTTGTCATTTCAATTCGAAGCCACGCGCTCTCCTGGGTGAATATAATGCTAGTCAACAGCATGACATAACACAAAGCTCTATATTTCATAAGTCATTACTAATGGTGCATCATTAGATAGTCCAGAGAATATATGGCAAATCAACTGAGTATTTTGTGGTTACTGCATGTTTAGAATTACAACTGTTAATGGCAATGCTGGATTAACATTTTGGAGTTTTGCTCCATCGCTTTTGGGAGTTGAGGATGAATTTCACAAAGCTTCCTCTTTGAGGCTTACCCATAATGGAATTTAATCCATAAATAAGGCAGATTGCACATGGTCTGTGCAGCGGACAAGCATGATGGTGCAAATTCATTTTTTTGTTCCATACTTTATATTCTTTGGGTTAGAAGAAATAATGTTATTCAGAATTTAATAACTGCAAATATCTATATTAAAGTCTTAGGGGGGATATTTGGGTTGCTTTGCGCCTCCCGTTAGCACCCCGGGAGGGCACTAATGGGGTGCAAAGCACCTAGCACCTGGACAAGGCGCAGCTAACGCCTCCCGCGAAATTCAGTGGGAGGTTAGCGGCGGCGGTAGCCGGTAGTGCCCTGTGGCGTTGTGCGCAGCGTTCCGCTCGCGCCCCCACCATAAACTTCGGTCGCGACCCCTGACCTACCGCTCCCCAGTGGCCCAGCAGGGCCCCAGTGCGCGCTGCGCTAGGCTCCTCCCCTTTAATCAGGGGAGGGAGGCCTGCAATACTGCAGCTCTACATGCCGACTCGCGGGGCTACCAGTCAATTTACGGTGCAGGGGCGCTAACTTTAAAAGTAGCGCCCCGACGAAGTCAGCGCCCCAAAGTGGGCGTGACCCAATTTATCTCCCCTAGCATACAGTGTGCATATCCTGTAAATGTCACACTTGCATCCTGTCACACTTTACAGTATCTTCCAACTCATCACGAATAACTCTACAGAGAATCTACATAGAATTTACAGCACAGAAACAGGGCCATTGGCCCAATGCCAGTGTTTATGCACCACACGAGCGTCCTCCCACTCTTATTTACTTGATCTCAACCCATCGACATATCAGTCTATTCCTTTCTCCCTCATGTACATAACTAGCTTCCCCTTAAGTGCATCTATGCTATTCGCCTCAACCACTCCATGTGGTAGCGAGCTCACAATCTCACCACTCTTGAATAAGGAAGTTTCCCCTGAATTCCTTATTGAATTTATTACACTTGACGCGACAAAGGCACACCCAGCCCAGTCGACCTTGCAAAGCCCGCCTCAATAACATCTGGGGACTTGTGCCAAAATTGGGAGAGCTGTCCCACAAACTGGTCAAGCAATAGCCTGACATAGTCATGTATTTATGGCCCTTAGTTTTGGACTCAGCCCTCATCTGCTAATAAACAATTTAAATAGGAATAAAGTAATGTTGAAGGAGAAACTTCAGTACAGTACGGTAGTATAATTGTTATGTTTCTTGACTAATAATCCAGAGGCCTGGACTAAGGATCCGGAAACATGAGTTCAAATCCCATGATGGCAGCTGGGAAAGTTAATAAAAAGCTATTATAATGGATTGTCGTAAAAACGCATTTGGTTCACCAAGGCCTTTCAGGAGAGGAAATATGTCGTCCTTACCTGGTCTGGCCTATATGTGACTCCAGACCCATAACAATATGGTTGACTCTTAACTGCAGTGTGAAATGGCCCAGCAAGTCACTCAGTTGTATCAAAAAGCTACAAGAAACTATAATAAGAATAAAGCTGGACGGACCACCCGGCCTAGGCACCAGACGCAACAAAGGCATACCCAGCCCAGTTGACCTTGCAAAGTCTTCCTCACTAACATCTGAGGAATTGTGCCAAAATTAGGAGAGGTGTCCCACAGTCAAGTTAAGCAAAAGCCTGACATACTCATACTCACAGAATCATACCTTTCAGCCAACGTCCCAGACTCCTCCATCACCATCCCTGGGTAAGTCCTGTCCCACCGGCAGGACAGAACCACCAGAGGTGGAAGCACAGTGGTATACAGTCAGGAGGGAGTGGAAGTCCTCAACATTGACTCCGGACCCCATGAAGTCTCATGGCTTCAGGTCAAACATGGGCAAGAAAACCTCCTGCCACCCTCCCTCAGCTGATGAATCAGTCCTCCATTTTGAACACCACTTGGAAGAAGCACTGAGGGCAGCAAGGGCACAAAACACACTCTGGGTGGGGACTTCAATGTCTATCACCAAGAATGGCACCACTATTGACCAGGCTGGCCGACTCCTGAAGGACATAGCTGCCGGACTGGCCCTGCGGCAGGTGGTGAGAGAACCAACACTAGGGAAAAACCTATTTGACTTCGTCCTCACCAATCTACCTGTCACAGATGCATCTGTCCATGACAGTATTGGTAGGAGTGACCACTGCACAGTCCTTGTGGAGATGAAGTCCGGTCTTCAAACTGAGGAGCGTGTTGTGTGGCACTACGATTGTGCTAAATGGGACAGATTCACAACAGATCTAGAAGCTCAAAACTGGGCATCCATGAGGCGCAGCAGCAGAATTGTATTCTACCACAATCTGTAACCTCATGGCCCTGCATATCCCTCCTTTAAATGAGTCATGATGATTAAGACCTCAAGCATATATAAGAGCACAAATGGCTTAATGAGATTTCAGGTTAGTGTTTCCAGTAATCCACAGTAAGCCTTGTAGAGAGGTACTAATGACCCTGTGGTATTTTTAAAAAATCATATCAATAATGAAAGCACAGGTAACCAAAAGCTAATTGCTTTATATATTTTATCTACAAATTCCACCCCTTCCCCCAAGAAGAAATACTTAAAACTACCATCCAAAAGCAACTGACTTAACAACTTGTTTCTTTTTGATCTTTATAAACCACAAAAACATTTATGGTTTACCGATACAAATTAAGATGACTATTAGAAATACTGTCTCTTTTTCTCACTCAGTCAAACAAACTGAAAAATAAACTTCTGTTGAATCAGTAGCTATTTATATTTTTCAAACAAAAGAGCTGACAGAATACCTTTCTGATTACTGCTGCATGTTTCATCTGCACCCCACCAATCAAAGCAGTCTGCCCATGGCAAGGGATTTTGGAAGGAAGCAATAAATAGTACACACTGTAGCCTATGATGCAGTTGTAGTAGAGGCTCACAAATGCTGACACAAGGACCATAGTGACACCCACACCTTAAAATGTATTGAGAAAAAAGGAGATTAGGTTAGAGTATTAGAACTAAATTATTTAATTGCAGAAAATCTTTTCACATACATTTACCTGGTCAGAAAAATCAATTATTTGGTTCAATGATGATTACTGCCTTTTAATTTTTATTTTCACAACTCTTTATATTCAGTTTACGCAATTAATTATTCTTTGAACCAAATATTACAAATTAAAGCAAATGTTTACAGTGCAAAACTGTCTCATATTTCTAACAATATTTTCAAGTTTCAACAATTAGCAACTATTTTACTACAATATATTCTAGAGCGTGGTAAATTAGGCAGAAGGCGGCACATGGGATTATGATATAGCAGCAATAACGAAGACCTGGCTCAAACAAGGGGGGGAATGGGGACTTAACATTCCTGGCTACAATGGTACAGACTAGACACATTCCCACAAGGAGAAAAGGAAGGGCATCCAAAGCTAGAGCTCCCTGGATAACTAAAGATTTTGGCCGGAATTTTCTGGGGTCCGTGCGGGTGAGAATGGAGGTGGTCGGATGAGAAATTTGAAAAAAGTTGGAGCGGGTTGGGAACCCGCCATCATCCCGCCCCCGCACATCTTTCCCTCAGGCGCGTTTGCTGGTGCGGCAGCGACCCGACCGGCGGAGGCGGGCGACCTAATTGAAATCATTATAAGTTTGTTTTCAGACAGTTAAGAGCCTTTTCCCCCCTACATTTCAAATTTCCCTGCATGGCCATGGGATTCATGCAGCTTGGGAACCACATCTGTCAACTGAGGTGGGTGTTGAGTGGCCATTGCTCCAGCTGATTAGTTGACAGCATCAACTGTGGTATAAAAGCTCCCAGCTAACAGTTGATCACTTTCCTCGGGCAGAAGCTGTTGCTCACTGCATTCCCAGCACAGATTGAGCTTTCTGCAGGCTGCAAGTCTTTCTAGCAAAGTCTCCATCCAGTGTCACCTCATTGGAAGAACCTTTCTCACCATTGACAGATTGCTTCTGTCAACTATACTTGACCTGCCATCTATTTCATTAGCATCGGTGCATTTTATACTGTCTCACCTTGGTCCTCAGAATCTGACCACGATGAGCCCCAACACCAGCAGCACCAACAACACCACCAACCTTCTCCTCAATGCGCCGATGCTCCACAGGACAGAGGGCATTAGTGCAGGGCTGCGCTGCGCCGGAGGTGGTACCCCCAACACAGGGTATACAGGCAGAAGCTGAGCTTCCTCAACATGACTGAGCAGCAGTGCCAAAGGAGGCTCAGGTTATTGAGCCAGGTCATCACAGACATTTGCACATTGCTCGAGCAAGACCTGCAGCCCAGAGGAGTGGGTGGACAGTGGCTGTCAAAGTCACCAGCGCAGTCAACTTCTTCGCCTAAGGCTCCTTCCTGGGATCTGCAGCAGACATTTGCGGCATCTCGCAGTCGGCCACCCACAGATGCATCACACAGGTCACCGGTGCCCTTCTTGACAAGTTAGCCAATTATATCAACTTTGCCACTGATGAAGCCAGTGCTACTGAGCGAGCACTTGGCTTTGCTACTCTGGCTGGCTTCCCATGGGTGCAGGGCATCATCAACTGCACACATGTTGGCATCAGGGCACCCCATCGTAACCCAGGAGTCTTTGTTAACCGCAAGGGCTTCCACTCCCTTAATGTGCAGCTGGTCTGCAACCATAGGACAATCATGTATGTGTGGGCCAAATTCCCTGGCAGGTGCCATGACTCGTTCGTCCTTCGTCAGTCCACCCTCCCTCAGCTCTTCACACCTCCAAACAGACTTTCCAGCTGGCTGCTTGGCGACAAGGGCTATCCACTGAAGATGTGGCTCATGACACCCTTGAGGAGGCCAAGTACTGAGGCCGAGAAGCGATACAATGAAATCCACATCACCACCAGATGTGTCATAGAGCAGACAATAGGCATGCTCAAAATGCACTTCAGATGCCTTGACAGATCTGGAGGAGCCCTTCCGTACGCACCAGCCAGGGTCTCCTAAATCATCGTGGCCTGCTGCGCCCTGCACAACATAGCGCAGCAGCGAGGATTAGTGCTGCTTGAGGAGCAAGGCATTGAGCACACAGCCTCTTCAGAGGAGGAGGAACAGCAGCTGGAAGACAAGGAAGGAGGAGGAGCTGGAGGAACCTGCAGCCCAGATGGCACCAGCACTCAAAACATTGCTGCCCAGGAGGTCAGGGATGGCCTCATCATGGACAGACTTACTTAGTTTTATGCAGCACACCCATATGGCTGCAACATGCTTCACCAGATTGGCACCACCCCACAGCAGCACCATAAAGCATCCGTACAATAACCAAACCATTCCTTTCACAGTCATCACCATTGCTGGAGGTATGTCTGACCCTTCACTCCAACTAAGCCACTTCTAAAAGGTGCACACAAATTTTTCCAAGACCAGAAAGTTTTGAAAATAAAGAAATTTATGGCTCACATCACATTAACTGAATCTTCACATTAATATTGAATAAAACACCTAAGTGGCTACCCTTGTGAATCTACTTGCGTGGCATCATTCTCTTCTGGGTGCTTCTACGTGGCACTATCTCTGTGGCTTCAGAAGAGGTAGAGGCAGCCTGCTCACTTCCCTGCTGCGATTGCTTCGACACTTTTGGCAGATGTCCTCTGGGTTTTGGAGCCTGTGATGGCCTCGCCAAAGTCTGCTCCTCCTGCAACTGTGCAGGGGCACACTTGGCCATTGTTGTCTGAGGAGGCATCTGGGGCTCTGACTGAGCAGGTGGCAATGGGGGAGAAGTGTGAGTGGTTTGAGAGGAGCCCCCACTTCCATGTCCCCTCTCACCATCATCCCTCTCATGGGCCATGCGCACTTCTCTGCTAACAAGAGCTGGAGAGCACCTTGCTGCACATTAGTGGGGCCATGAGGACCCACATCTACACTGGCATCCCTTGTAGAGAGAAGGTCTATAAGCCTCTGCCATCTATTCTCTATAGTTAGCCATCTATCTCCATCTATTCTCCATAGATAGCCATCTATGCTCCATAGAGACTATGTGCTATTGTGAGTGGCGCATTAGTTGCTCCATGTAGGTGGCCATCCTACCCATGGAGCCTACAGTTGCCATCATCTGTGACACGGTAGTGCTCATGTTGGAGATGGATTACTTCATTCTCTGAACATTTGCAGACATCGCACTCGCAAAACCTGTCAGAGCCCCCTGTATTTGTTGCTGCAGCTCCAGGGTCACCCTCTTTGTGGATAGCCCCCAAGACTCAACGTCTGTATGCAGCTGAGCAGATCTCGGAGTGTCCTGTGCCCTCCAACGAGGAGTCTCCACTGCAGTCCCTGTCTCTACCATCTGCTCTTGCTCACTTGTGACGGACTCAGTGAAAACACTACTCTATCTCACGAGGGACCCACCGAGGTGTGCATCTCTGCGCTGGGTGCGCTTCTGTCTGGTGACGGTGCGCCCTCAGAGGCTGGAGGCTCCTCTGAGGAGTCGTCTTCCTCTTGCTCCTGGACCGTGATGGGGGACTCTTGATGGATCTGTGGGAGAGTAAAGAGAAGAGTAAGAAATGCCATATAAAGAATGAGTGCACATATAATTATGCACATGATGATCATTCAGTGGCTGTTGACATCAGTCCCCATATGAGTGACTGCTGTATGCCATGTAGCTGCATGATGTGTAATTCCGTCACCAGATTGCCGAGATGTCCGCTTCTCTCCATCTCCCACCTCCAGCTGCTTGGCCACTCCAGAGACTTCCAACGCAGCCTCCTATGCTGTTGTGAGGGTCACAAATAATGGAGCTCCGCCTTCATTTCGCTCCCTCTCCCTCTTTTTTCCTGCAAGGAGGGAAAGAGAAGGTTGAGTGAGAGTGGTGGAATGAGTGTAAGGAATGGATGGATTACATCTTTAGAGGGAGACTATGATGGATTGGGGTGCCTCCTTGTGTGTTGTTAGTTGGTATAATTGCATTAGGATGAGGGTGAGTGTGAGGGGTGGCTAGTAAGATGGGGATGTGATAATGTAGATAGAGAGGGATGGGTGAACGTGCAAGGTATGTTGGTGTAAGTAGGATGTGCAGGAGTAGGGTTGGGAAGGCAGAGTGATGGTGATGTGATGAAAGGCACAGCAGGATGAAGGTGAGTGTGGCTTTGGACTCACCATTCCTGATCTAACAAGATAATTGAAACGTTTGTGGAACTGCACCCAGGTCCTCCTGATGACATCCCTGCTATTGACTACCTCTGCAATTTGGAGCCATGCAGTCATGGTCTGCTGGGGAGGTCTCTTCCAGCCATCAGCTGGGAAGAGGACCTCCTTGCGTGCTCTGACTCTCTCCACAACCATATAGAGGGAGTCATCGGAGAACCTGGTGCATCCCTCTGCCTCTGTGCAGTCATCTTTGCTGGTCTGGGCAGCAGTAGAATTGTGCACTGCACTGCTCTAGAGCTAAATTCCAGAGGTGAGGTGACAGTGACTGCCCTTCACATCAAAGCAGCATTTGACCGAGTGTGGCATCAAGAAGTCCTAGTAAAACTGAAGTCAATAGGGATCAAGGGGAAAACTCTCCACTGGCTGGAGTCATACCTAGCACAAAGGAAGATGGTTGTGGTAGTTGGAGGTCAATCATCACAGGCCCGGGACATCGCTGCAGGGGTTCTTCAGGGGTCAGGAGTGGGGATGTTCACTGATGACTGCACAGTGTTCAGTGCTATTCGCAACTCCTCAGATAATGAAGTAGTCCATGCCCGCATGCAGCAAGACCTGGATGACATTCAGGCTTGAACTGATAAGTAGCAGGTAACATTTGCACCACACAAGTGCCAGGCAATGACTATCTCCAACAAGTGAGCGTCTAACCAACGCCCCATGACATTCAACGGCATTACCATTGGCGAAACCCCTACCATCAATATCCTGGAGGTCACCAAGAGCAGGTTAGAGGCTGGGTATTCTGCGACGAGTGTCTCACCTCCTGACTCCCCAAAAGCCTTTCCATCATTTACAAGGCACAAGTCAGGAGTGTGATGGAATACTCTCCACTTGCCTGGATGAGTGCAGCTCCAACAACACTTAAGAAACTCGACACCCTTCAAGACAAAGCAGCCCGCTTGA
Source organism: Somniosus microcephalus (assembly GCF_052327205.1). Lineage (NCBI taxonomy): Eukaryota > Metazoa > Chordata > Chondrichthyes > Squaliformes > Somniosidae > Somniosus > Somniosus microcephalus. Next base: position 145,735,572 of record NC_140999.1, read on the forward strand.
TTGGCACCCCATCCACCACCTTACACATTCACTCCCTCCACCACTGGTGCAGTGTGTACCATCTACAAGATGCACTGCAGCAACTCGCCAAGGCTTCTTCGGCAGCACCTTCCAAACCCGCAACCTCCACCACCTAGAAGGACAAGGGCAACAGGCGCATGGGAACACCACCACCTCCAAGTTCCCCTCCAAGTCACACACCATCCTGACTTGGAAGTATATCGCCATTCCTTCATTGTCGTTGGGTCAAAATCCTGGAACTCCCTCCCTAACAGCACTGTAGGAGTACCTTCACTACACGGACTGCAGCGGTTCAAGAAGGCGGCTCACCACCACCTTCTCAAGGGCAACTAGGGATGGGCAATAAATGCTGGCCTTGCCAGTGATGCCCACATCCCATGAACGAACATAAAAAAAAAATGAACCTTCAAATGTAATGTGGCCATGGCTCTAAATATCCCGGCTGAAAACGCACCATTTAATTGGGCCGTGTAACGCACAGGGTGTGTTTAATAGGCCCTATTAACGTAAAGTCACTTTGTGGAGCGGGATGGAACCAGCAATGGGCTTGCGATCCGCCATGGTGCTGCCCGCACCGGACCAGCCTAGGTAGGGAAAATTCTGGCCATAGAGATTGGCCCAGAAATTTGGGTCTCCACGGGTGAGTACGCACGGGGTACTCACCCGTAGGCCCAATGGAAGTGCCGGTTTCCTGCATGCACTGCGCATGCGTGGGAAACCGGCACTTCCGTTCCTCTGAAAGCAGAGGTTCAGAGGTCGAATGCGTGCGCGGGGGAGGCTGCGCGTGTGCATCGAACTTCTTTTTTTTTTAAACAGGTTTTTCCGTGAGGGTAAGCCTGCAGAATTTAGAAATGTAAAAAGCAGGCGTAAGGCCTGCTTTTTACAAGGTAAGTGGTGAATTAATTAAAATTAAAACATTTTTTCCACAGGTTTATTATTTTTAAATACTAAATACTTTAAAGCAAGGTAAGTTTATTTTTAGCCCCGTTAGAATATAAAATTATTTTTTTCAAAAATTTAAATTATTGTTTAAAATAGTTATTTCATGTAATTTATAGTTTATTTAAAAAATGTGATTAAAAAAAAAATTATTTGAAGGTTTAGTGCTATTTTGGGGCCGTAGTATTTATAAGTCTTGACAGCACTTCCTGTCAAGACTTATGAATGGAGCATTCCCTGCTCCGATTGGCTGCCCATGGCCCACGTGATCCCAGGGGACGCTTCGAACTAACTGCGCCCCTGGGATACGCAAGCACTGTGCGCCGGCAGCTGGAGCAGGCCCCGGATCGGAATTCCACGGGGCCCTACAGCTCAACTGCCGGTGCGCAAGGTAAGTGCAGGTCAGGGGCTTGCACCCGCGGGAAGCCCCCGACCCGAATTTCTGGGCCATTAAAATGAAACAGAAAAAGGAGGCTTATGATAAATATCAGCTTCATAATTCAGTAGAGAACCAAGGAGAAAACAGAAAGTACAGAGGAGAACTGAGAAAAGAAATAAATAGATTCGCAGGTACAGTAGCATAAAGGGAACCAAAAGTCTTTTATAAACATAAATAGGAAGAATAAAGAAAGACTTGCATTTATATAGCACCTTTCACGACCTCAGGACGTCACAAAGCAGTTTACAGCCAAGGAAGTACTTTTGTAGTGTAGTCACTGTTGTAATGTAGGAAACGTGGCAGCCAATTTGTGCACAGCAAGTTCCCACAAACAGCAATGTGATAATGAACAGATATTCTGTTTTTTTGTGATGTTGATTGAGGGATAAATATTGGCCAGGACAAATAGTGCCATGGGATCTTTTCTGTCCACCTGAGAGAGCAGAGGGGGCCTTGGTTTCACGTCTCATCTGAAAGACGGCACCTCCGACAGTGAAGCACTCCCTCAGTACTGCACTGGAGTGTCAGCCTGGAATTTTGTGCTCAAGACTCATGGAGTGGGACTTGACCCCACAACCTGCTGACTCAAACGGTGAGAGTACTACCAACTGAGCCATACCTGACAATAATAAAACGATAGTCAAAGGGCCTATTAGGGACCAAAAAAGAGATCTTGTGGAGGCAGAGGGCATGGCTGAAGTACTAAATAAGTACTTTGCATCTGTCGTCACAATGTCACTGTAAAAGGAGGAGATAGCAGAGAAATTGGATAAGATAAAAATAGATAAAGAGGAAGGGGGAGAAATTTGGTATCGCCTGGTTTGGGGCTCAAATATCGGCCGGGCGCAAAGTTTAGCGCCTGGCGCTACTTATCGCCTCCAACGGCAAACTTGGTTTCTATCGCCCGTGGAGGTGATTTGAGCGCTAAATCAGGCGCTACACACCTCTCTTAAGGCGCTAATGCCGAGGAGCGAGGTGCTACCTCAGAGCGCTGGCGAAGCTCATGTGATGTCAGTTACACAGACACACAGGTGCCGGCCAGTTCTTAAAGGGGAGGGTCGATCTTGCTCTCTGTTGTGTCTGTACTTTTCTACCTAGAATTTAGAACTCAGAACTCAGAGATTCAAACATGAAGTGCTTTATTCAAAAAGGTTCTCGAGAGAACCGAACAAAGAGAGCTAAAACTTAACCAAGAGAACAACCCCAACCATTTATCTGCTGCGACAGAGCCACCGCAGATGGGAGGAGAGCACACAATACATAACATATTCCTCCCCTCTTAAATGGAAGGTCCACATTATTCCTCAACAGGTAAGTTACTTTCAATGCACTCAACTAACCAAGGGTAGAGGTAGACTGCCTCAAACCCTGACTTTACCCTGGGGTTTATTCTGCCCCAGTCTTGTGGGTAAGTCACTAAGCCTACAGATCCAAGCATCTTGGAGGCCGCCGCTCTCTGACAGGATACCGGTGGACATCGCTGGCTTCCACAGCAGTAGGCATTGACACAGGCCTCGATAGAGAAGGTGCCTGTGTCAGTCGAAAGTCAGGAGTTTGCACAGGTGGAACAGTCTCTTTGACTTCCTGTGTTGGAGAAGAGCACTGTGGCAAAGGATGCTGGTTTGCGGTATCATCCGGAAACAGTTCAGGCCATTTCCATGTTTTGCCTTGACATAGCAACTGATGTAACAGCTTCAGCAATGTTGCTAAGTCTGGAATAAACTTCCCATAGTAGTTAAGTAGCCCCAGAAATGAATGTAACTGGCTCACATTCTAGGGTGCTGGGGCCTCCACGATCGCCTTGACCTTTGACGGCGCCTTATGCAGGCCAGTAGCGTCAATCACATGCCCCAGGTACTCAACTGAAGACAAAGAATTCACATTTGTCCTTACGAACTCTGAGTCCGTACTCTTTCAGTCGCTGTAGTGTCGCATCCAAGTTCAGAAGACGATCCTCCTCATTTGTCCCAGTGACAAGGATGTTGTCCAGGTAGCACTGGACTCCTGGCAGTCCACTCAAAATCTGATCCATTGCCCTTTGGAATAGAGCAGGGGCCGACGTAATTCCAAACGGAAGGCGGCAGTACCTGTATAGCCCCTTGTGTGTCACAATTGTCAGCAGCTCCTTTGATTTGTCATCGACATGCATTTGTAGATAAGCCTGGCATAAGTCTATTTTGCTGAACTTTTGCCCTCCGGCCAGGCCCGTAAAAAGATCATCAATGAGGGGAAGAGGGTACTGTTCCGCAGGCAGCACCGGGTTAATAGTCACTTTAAAATCCCCGCAGATTCGAACAGATTCATCCTTTTTCAAGACAGGAACAATGGGTGTGGCCCATTTGCTCATGCTCAATGGCTCCAGGACTCCATTCTCGACTAAGGCCTCCAAGTTAGCCTCAACTTTTGGCCTAATTGCATAGGGTACAGGTCGGGCTTTGTGAAACTTCGGCTTGCTGTCAGGTTTAATGTCCAGTCTCACGCTGATCTTTTTCATGCTCCCAAGTTCACCATTGAAGAGTTCTGCATGTTTGTTTAAAACTGCAGTCAGACCTGACTCCCCTTTTGACATCATGCGGACTGCAGGCCAGTCCAGCGTGATTTTCTCTAGCTACGCATGTCCCAGTAGAGATGGGTAATTTCCCTTTACCACATATAGTGGCAGTTTCACAGTCTGTCCGTTCAATTTAACTGTCACAGCAATGGCGCCTCTCATGGCCACAGGTTCGCCGGTATACGTCTTTAGCACAATGTTTGTTGGCTGAAGGGTAAGATGCTTTAACATTTTGTTGTAGACAGTGTCTGAAGCAAGGGACACAGCCGCGCCTGTGTCCACCTCCATCTGCACTGATTGTCCCTCCACCAGTGGTGACACCCAGTAGCCATTTGGACCACCTGCAACCGTCAGTATGTGCACCTCTTCCTCCTCAGAGGTGTCGCTCCCCTCTGTTTGGCTTGTTCCATCATACTGCACTGAATGAACATTCTTTTTCTTCTCTTGTCCAAATACAGACATTTTGCTTTCATGCTTCCCAGCTCTGTCTGTTCCTTTTTTTTACCTCTACAGGCCCGTTCAATATGACCTTTTATTCCACAATTTCGGCATTCCAGCTCCGCACACCAGCAGTCATTAGCGTGATGGCCCGTTTTCCCACAACGGTAACGTGCCATTCCGCGAACCTTTAGGCTCAGACGACACCCTGTGAACTCTCCCTGTTGAACTCAACTGGTGAGCCTCCTTTTCTGCCATCTCCATGGAGGCACTAACTTCTATGGCCTTTTCAAGAGTAAGGTTGTCCTCAGTAAGAAGGCGCTTCTGTGTGGCTGCACTTTGCAGACCACACACAAGTCTGTCACTAATGGTGTCATTCAGCACCTCCTTGAACTCGCAGTGTTCACAGAATCACAGAAACCCCACAGTGCAGATAGAGGCCATTTCAGCCCATCAAGCCTGCACCGACACATATCCCACCCGATCCCCGTAACCCCTACACCAACACATATCCCACCCTATCCCCGTAACCCCACGTATTTAATCCCCCTAACACTAAGGGTCAATTTATCAGAGCCAATCAACCTAACCCGCACATCTTTGGACTGTGACAGTGTTCTGACAACCTTTTTAAAAACAGCAATAAACATCGTCACTGATTCCCCCTCCTCTTGATTCCGTTTGCGAAATCTAAATCTCTCAGCAATAACCAGAGGTTTTGGTGAAAAATGTGCTCCAAGAATTTCCACTAGTTGTTTATATGTTTTAGTTCCTGGCTTATCTGGCTGTACAAGGCTGTGAAGTAAGTTGAATGTCTTTTCTCCCAGTATACTCAAAAAGATAGCATGACCTTATCGTTTGCCACCGCATTCGCCAAAACAAAATAGTCAAAACGTTCCGTATAAGCGCTCCATTGCTCAACATTTTCATCAAAATTACCGATGTTTCCGAATATAGTAGCCATCTCACATTTCAAATTTTAATTTCTGTTACTCACTGCACCCGTAACGTTAATGTAATGCTGTAATCTCTGTTCCGAGTGTTTTGTAATCGAAAACAAGAAAGTTCCCACAACGCAGATTCATCCGATCCTCGTCACCACTTTTTTGTGTCTGTACCTTTCTACCTAGAAACAATTTAGAACTCAGAACTCAGAGATTCAAACATGAAGGCCTAGAAATTCAGTTGCTTGCGCCAGCCGGTAGCGCCTTAGGAGGAGATGTTGGGCGCTAGGCGGCTAGCGGCCGGGTGCAGCGCGATCTGCACCTCTCCCCAACTTCACTAAAGATTTAGCGGCGGCGCAAAGTCTTTGCGCGCGCTCAGCTGCGCGCGCAGATCCTGACGTCATTTCATCGTGCAACGCCCTTTGTGCGCCCCAAACCGGAAATTCAGTGGTGACGCCCTATTGTGCGCCTGGCACCCCTAGCGACTAGTAGAGGGGAACGGTTCTCAGTCGATGCGGGGCGCGGGGGGCGCAAATGAAAGGGCACTCCTCCTGCAGCAGAAAAGGCAGCCATTTTGCAGCACTCCTTTTGGATAGACGGATCTTTGCAGAGAGACAAAGGTAGAGAGCTTTCTGCTTTGGCTCAACACTCGCACAGGTACTTGTGGCTTCAGGCCACAGCTTTCCACTTGTCTTTGCCTTCAGTGTCATATCATTGTTTGCAAACATATAATGGGGGCTGCAATGGGTGCAAACGCTGGCCTTCTCCATTGCATTCAAAGGGCTCACAGATGCCGTGAGAGAGTGGCAGTCATGGCCAGACAGAGAGGGGGCAACAGGCGTCGGCAAAGGAGGCCTTACCCACCCAGGGTATACCGCCAGCAGTTCTCCTATCTGAACATGTCTGACGAGCAGTGTGTTCGGAGGCTGCGATTCCGAAGGGCGGTGGTCACTGAGATCTGCCACCTGCAGCCACATCTGAGGAGCAGGATGTCTCTGTCGGCGGCAGTGAAGGTGACGGTGGCTCTCAACTTCTATGCCACCGGCTCCTTCCAATCCGCTACTGGGGACATTTCCAACATCTCCCAGTTCGCCGTGCATTGCTGCATCCGCCAGGTGACCAATGCCCTTTTCATAAGGAGACGTCAGTTCATCTCCTTCTCCATGGCCCTTGTCAAGCAGCAACAGCTTGCAATGGGCTTTGCAGCATTAGCGGGCTTCCCCATGGTGCAGGGCGCCATTGACTGCACGCATGTGGTTTTGCGGGCACCTCTGGAGAATGCCGAGGATTACCGCAACCGGAAGGGCTACCATTCGCTCAACGTTCAGCTGGTGTGTGACCACAGGCAGCTCATCCTAGCTGTCAATGCCCGCTTTCCAGGCAGCAGCCACGATGCCTTCATCCTGCGCCAGACTTCTGTGGCAGACATGTTCCAGGCCCAGCCTCACCCACGAGGATGGCTTCTCGGGGACAAAGGCTATCCTTTGTGTACCTGGCTGATGACCCCGCTCCGTGCGCCCAGCACCCCTGCTGAAGAGGGATACAATGACAGCCATCAAGCGACCAGGAACATCATTGAGCAAACAATCGGCGTCCTGAAGCAACGGTTCCGCTGTCTGGATCGTTCCGGAGGAGCCCTACAATATTCGCCGGAGCAAGTCTCCCATTTCGTGGTCGTGTGCTGCATATGCTGCACAACCTGGCTATCTGCAGGACTCAGCCACTGCCACCAGAGATTGGAGGACCACCTGAGGAGGAGGACCAGCACAGGAGGGAGGCAGAAAGTGCAAGGGCCGCCCGTCGGCGGCTTATTGAACGTCGGTTCTAGGCCCCCTCTCAGGGAATGGCTTGTGCCAATGTCACCAGATGAATGTAGCCGCTCCACAAGCCCTCAGCCGAGCAGGGCAACCAGGACTTGCAAAAAAAAGCATGGACAGTGCGATTTAAGAACATTTATTTCTTGGAAACCTCTGCCCTTCCCACATTGCAAACTAATGGAGAGAAGCCCCCTCCAAAAACACAAAACGAACAGTCTCGGCCTTACAAAAAAAAGAAAGACACCAGTCTCGGCCTTACAAAACAAAGAAAGACACCAGTGTCGGCCTTACAAAAACACAACTACACCAGTCTCGGCCTTACAAAAACACAACTACACCAGTCTCGGCCTTTCAACAAACACAAAGCATTTGGCCAGACCTTCTACTTTTTACATAGAAACTAGGAGCAGGAGTAGGCCATTCGGCCCTTCGAGCCTGCTCCGCCATTCAACGAGATCATGGCTGATCATCCAAACCCTAGCACCCGGTCCCTACACCGACTGCCATCCCACCCAAGCCCTATCCCCGTAACCCCATAACCCCACATATTTAATCCCCCCCTAACACTAAGGGCCAATTTTTTTATCATGGCCAATCAACCTAACCCGCACATCTTTGGACTGTGGGTGGAAACCGGAGCACCCGGAGGAAACCCACGCAAACACGGGGAGAATGTGCAAACTCCACACAGTCACCTGAGGCCGGATTTGAACCCGGGTCCCTGGCGCTGTGAGGCAACAGTGCTAACCACTATGCCACCGTGCTGCCCTGCGAGGGTGATGCCTTTCGCATCCGTGACTGGCCCCTGCCCACCCTGCAGCTCCTCCTCAATGGGACCCCAGTGGCTGCAGCAAGGCTGGGGGAAGGCTGCTGAGGGTCAGATGGCGAGACGGCAGATGCCCTTGGGGGTCGGCCTGCACCAGCTCTGGCCCTGGAGGGGCCGGCTGCTGACTGCTCCAACCCTGCTTGGCCGGCAGCAGTCTGTCCAGCGGCTGGTGGCAGCTGCAATGGCGGAGTGGCAGTGTCGGCTGCAGGAATGGTGCCAACCGGACAGATCGCAGGTACTCCCTGGTCGCCTGAGACATTGGCACTCGCATGGGCCAGCACTGCAGCATGCGCAGCAAACTGCTGAAGAACAGCCTGCTGGGCTGCTGCTGCGCGGCGAGTGCCCTGGCGATGCCTGGCCGATCCAGTGAGGGTGGCAGCAGTTAGTGCCCGTGTGGCCCTGGTCTGTGTCCGCATGACACCAGCCAGTGAATGGATGGCACAACCGAGCACTTGGCTAGAAGCCGCCTGTGCTGCCGCGAAGTCCTGCAGACTCCTGGCCTGTGCTGCACTGAATTGTTGCAGACTCCTGGCCTGTGCTGCTCCGAATTCCTGCACACTCCTTGACAGAGACTCTATGGAGTCAGGCATCCTTGCCACTGCAGCCATGAGCTCAGTGTGCCTGCGCTCAGCCTGGACGGCCATTTCCTCTAGGAGCCGCACCTCCTCTGCGCTCACCGTCGCAGGACTGGAGGCCGCACTCACCCTCTGGGGAGAAGTCCGCCGAGCTTCCCCACCCCTCCCGTGTTGCTGCAGGCCGCTGGGCCCCGGAGCTTCACTCTCCTCCGACCCTTCCCCCCGGCTCCCCTCCAGGGAAAACGTGTCCCCTTCATCGCCATGGGCTAGCACGGCTGAGGGTGGCAGTGATGGGCCGGCTTCCTCTTCCTCCTCCTCGAATTCTGAATCGCTGACAGTGGCAGCTTGAGGGCCCGCCTTCTCACCTGGCGATTCACCATCTGAAAGCAGGGAGGCACAAGAGTTGCTTTAGAGTGAGGACAGGGCGGCAGCGAGGGAGGCATGAGTGCTGCCATGCACTGCATTGGTCGGACAGTGGCAAAGGATGCTGATCTGAGGCGCAAGTGGAAAGAGAGAGGTCAAAAAGGTGATGCCCTTACCATTGGTGCCCAGAACAGGGTCGGCATCTCCACTGGCGACGGGGCCAATCAGCCGGCCTGCGATAATGCGCTCCACACGCTGGTCGAGGTCGGAGAGCTCTTTGACGTCAGGACGGCCTCCCCCGGTCTCACGTTGCTTCCTACGGTTGTGCGCCACCTTGGCCTGCAAGAGAAAGGACGGCCTCTAAGTACAGTGTGAAGCCCTGATCTTGGCTGCACTGCCTCCCATGGTGGACTGGCCCTGACAGTGTGAAGCCCTGGTCTTGGCTGTACTGCCTCCCATGGTCGAATAGCTTGTACAGTGTGTAAAGTGCTGAATGTGCAAGTGATTTTCATGACAGTCCCATAGCTGCTGGATAAGGGCTGGCCATTAGGGCTTTCAGTTCCCTTTGCCCATAAACTGAGGTGCACATGTAGGGATGAGGAGGACACTGGAAAGGGTACTCACCCTGACAACCCGAGTGAGGTCATTGAACTTTTTCAGGAGTCCTGGCAACCACGCTGTTGGAAGTCACCCTGTTTGAGACCTCCCTCCAGGCTTTCCGGTAGGCGCTGGGCAGCGGCCTCCTGCCACCTTCAGGGAACAGAACATGGCGCCTGCGCTCCACTCTGCCAACCAGCACCCTCAGGTCACCCTCGCTGAAGCGCTGCACTCTCTCCCTGGCCTTCTCCATAGCCCTGGGCGTTGCACAGATGAAGCAGAAGTGGTCAGGCCTAGCTTCAGGGCTGCAGTGTGCAGGGTGCGGCAGGCAAACAAATCCACCCTCCCCCTTTAAGAGCCAACCGGCGCCAGAGTGTCTGCCGTCAATCAGCAAGTCGCCGCACCTGCACTGCGCCCGCCCTCGGGGGTATCGCCCCGGACCGTCGGCTTAGCGCCTAATGATCATGCATCGCCTGTTTTAGCGCAGCAGCAACCTCTTGGGGCGATGCGACTGAATATCGGCGAAGGTGGCGCGAACTTGCGCCGGGCGCAAACTTTAGCGGCCGCCCGACTGTAGCGCCCCGAACGTGGCTATACTGAATTTCTAGGCCGAAGTGTTTTATTCAAAAAGAAGGTTCTTGAGAGAACTGAACAAAGAGAGCTAAAACTTAACCAAGAGAACAACCCCAACCATTTATCTGCTGTGACAGCGCCACCGCAGGTGGGAGGAGAACACAAAATACATAACACTCTCCAGCTACACCCTGCTCATAGCAGCCTTGAATCTCAGCCTGGAGAGACCTATACATCAATTCTGCTGGAAAGAACAATGGAGAGGCCCAGGGAAAGAGTTCAGAGTGTAACCCCCATAGTCTCTTCTAAATTAATGCAAGGAAGGTCAAATCAAAATGAACCTGCAAAGTGCTGCTCAAAACCCAAAACTCCTTCACACAGCGTTGAATCTCTCCAGAAGTCTCTCTCTCTCTCAGAATGCGTGGTGCAAAGATGTCGCCAACAAAAAAAGGCAGGAAGCGGCCGCCTTTAAATAGCGCTCCCCCAGTCCCTTCCCGACTGCAAAACATTCTCCATTACCTGCCGTTGCTAGTGGCAGGTGGAAAGGCAGGGGGCGCCACTCAATATCTGGTTCAGGGCGCTACACGCTCGACTGACGTCACAATCTGCAAGCGCAGGAGATCATGGTGGTAGTGTTTAGCGCCGCCGCAAAATGTCTGGACAATTTCGCGAGCGGCGCAAACATCGCCGCGCCCGGACGCTGGTTGCTTTGCACCCCGTTAGCTAATGGGAGGCACTAATCAACCGAATTTTTGCCCTGAAGTACTTAAAATGTTGGCAATGTTGAAAGTAGAAGTGTCACCCGGTCGGGATCGGATGCATACTAGGTTACTGAGGGAAGCAAGGGTGGAGATTGTGGAGGCTCTGACCACAATCTTCCAATCCTCTTCAGATATGCGTATGGTGCCAGGGGACTGGAGGTTGCAAATGTTACAACCCTGTTCAAAAAAGGGGAGAGAGATGAATTCGGCAACTACAGGCCAGTCAGCCTAACGTGGGGAAACTTTTTGACACACTCGTCCGGGACAAAATGAATTGGCACTTGGTAAAATATTGGGTTAATAAATGAAAGTCAGCACGGATTTGTTAAAGGCAAATCATGTTTGACTAACTTGATCAAGTTCTTTAATGAAGTAATGGAGAGGGTTGATGAGGGTAGTGTGGTTGATGTGTGTATGGACATTTTAAAGACGTTTGATAAAGTACCGCATAATAAACTTGTTAGAAAAATTGAAGCCAATAGGATTAAAGGGTCAGTGGCTGCGTGGATACAAATTTGGCTAACGGACAGAAAGCAGAGATTAGTGGTGAATGGTTGTTTTTCTGGCTGGAGAGAAGGATACAGTGGTGACCCCACAGGGGTCGGTGTTGGGTCACTGCTCTTTTTGATATGACCTGGACTTGGGTATACAGGGTGTGATAAAAATGATAACATCCGGGAAGTTATGTCATCACTTCCTGTGAACTATGAACTATGAACTGTGTACATACCTCACTTCCTGTCATATGTCACTTCCTGTTGGACTGGTATAAATACTGGTCTGTTCAGTATTGTAAGAGGCTTCTACCAGAGGCATGGTAAAGACCTCTCTTGTGTATATAGTGTGTTTATAAGTTACTTAAAGCTTACTTTAAAGTTACTTGATGGTAAGTCTCCTTTTTCTTACATCAATTTAAGTAACTTAGTATTTACACTGACAAATACTAGACCTTCAGACAAACTCGGAAGTTAAGGATCCAGGGAACCACCCATCATGGAGAAAATCCTTAGACCTATTCGTCTGGACTTGGACCCGAATACACCAGCAGCTGGCAGGGTATGGAAGCATTGGTATCGTACTTTTGAGAATTTTCTGGATGAATGTAAAGCGGATGCTCCTGCTAAATTGAAGATACTTGTCAATTATGTGACCCCAAAAGTGTTCGAATATGTTGATGACTGGGATAGTTACGAAGAGGTGATTCGGGCACTTAAGAAACTGTATGCGAAGACCCCAAATGAGGTCTATGCTAGACATCTACTGGCCACAGCCCGACAAGGGCCAGGGGAATCAATTGACGAATTCCTGCAAGAACTTCGCAGGCTCAGCGTAGATTGTAACTTTCAGGCAGCCTCAGCTGAGCTGTACCGCCAAGAAATGATTCGTGATGCTTTCATCTGCGGGATTGCCTCTCCATTTATACGCCAGCGTCTACTAGAAAGTAAAACACTTGAGCTACAAAAAGCTTTTGACCTAGCTTGTTCACTGGATTTGGCAAAGAGAAATGCAGACCTCTATCAGCTGCCCAGATCTCGATCTGCTGCTGTAGCTGCAACCAGACAATTCAAGCGGTCTCAGGTGAACCCTATCATGGGGGAATCTAATTCTGATAATTCTGATGAAGAAGAGGAGGACGACCCCACTTTAGCAGCCTCTTGGCAATCTAGGAAGGAATGCTTCTTTTGTGGAGATGCTTTTCACCCTAGGAAAACCTGCCCTGCTCGCAATGCAATCTGCAGTTATTGCGGGAAAAAAGGACACTTTGCTAAAGTTTGCCTATCAAGGGCCTCTACGAGGGCCAATCCAGCTAAGGCCTACCGAACTGCCCCAATTAGGGCCTATCAAGATGCTCCAGCTAGGACCTATCAAGCTTCCTCTCGAGCTCTCTCCCGAAGAAGCACACCGAGAGTTTTAGCCACTCTCTGTGCAACGACACCAATTACAGCTGCTTGCCCACAGAACCTGTCTCAGGCAGCCACAAAAATTTCAATTAAAGGGCATACCTTAGATGCCTTAATTGACTCAGGAAGTACTGATAGTTTCATTAAGGAACAGATTGTTGCGAAATTGAAACTACATGTCTTCCCATCGGACCAGGCAATTGCGATGGCCCAGTCATCACTTAATACCAGAATCTCCGGCTTTTGTGTTGTTGATATGACACTTCATGGTCGTATGTATCCCTCCACCCGACTTTCGGTGCTCAAAGACTTATGTAGTGATCTCCTCTTAGGGCTGGACTTCCAAAAACAGCATAAGAAACTCACCATTGAGTTTGGTGGATCCAAACCCGGACTTACTATTTCTAATATACCATCTAAATTACCATTTTGTGCATTATCAGCAGCTTCACTTGATGAACCCTCATTATTTGCCAGTATTCCGCCTCAATGCCAACCGATAATAACGAAATCGCGGCGCTTTAATCAGGAAGACCAATCTTTTATTGCGGCTGAAATCTCTCGACTTCTAGCAGAGGATATCATTGAACCATGTTCGTCGCCCTGGCGGGCTCAAGTCGTCATTGTCAAGAACCCTCTAAAACCTCACAAACAGCGACTATGCATCGATTATTCGCAAACCATCAATCAATATACCGACTTGGACGCCTACCCATTGCCACGCATTGATGATATGGTTAATAAACTGGCCGAATACAAAGTGTTCTCAACTTACGATTTAAAAAGTGCCTATCATCAGTTACCCTTGAAGGTCTCAGATAAGCAGTACACAGCCTTTGAGGCTAATGGACGGCTGTACCAATTTCGTCGCCTCCCATTCGGGGTTACTAATGGAGTGGCTGTCTTTCAACGGGCAATGGATGGCCTGGTTAAGCAGGAAAACCTAAGGGACACTTTTCCCTATCTTGATAACATTACCATTGCAGGTCACGATCAACAGGAACACGACTCCAACCTCCAAAAATTTCGGGATGCCCTCCATCGCCGTAATTTGACCCTGAATGAATCCAAATCTGTTGAGTCGCAACCGACCATCAACATCCTTGGCTACTGCGTAGGCAATGGTATCATTAAGCCAGACCCAGAAAGACTTCGCCCGCTCCAAGAGCTCCCGTCACCTAAGAATCCGGCTTCTTTACGTCGGGCTCTCGGTCTGTTTGCATACTACGCTAAATGGATTCCTCATTTTTCGGACGAAATCCAACCCTTGCTGCATGCTAGATCATTTCCACTGGGAACAGCGGCTGTTGCAGCCTTTAACCTTCTCAAAAAACAGTTGGAGAAAGCGGCTCTTCACTCCATTGATGAGAATCTCCCTTTCGTGGTTGAATGTGATGCCTCGGAGGTGGCGATCTCGGCTACTCTGAATCAGGAAGGTCGTCCTGTAGCATTTATGTCCAGGACCTTACAAGGTGCCGAGCTACATTATCCTCCGGTTGAGAAAGAAGCCACAGCCATCATAGAGGCAGTACGGAAGTGGAACCATTTTCTAGCTCGCCAGCACTTTACATTGATCACGGACCAACGATCAGTCGCCTTCATGCTCGATAATCGAAAACGAACCAAAATTAAGAATAATAAAATACAACTTTGGAGGATGGAACTGGCCTCTTTTGGTTATACCATTCTCTATCGGCCTGGCAAGTAGAATGTGGCCCCGGACACCCTCACACGGGCATTCTGCTCCACTATGTCATCCTCCACTCTCATGGATGTCTACAATGGTTTGTGTCATCCTGGCGTTACGCGCATGCTACATTTCGTACGATCACGGAATCTCCCTTTTTCCACTGGAGATGTAAAGAAAATATGCTCAGAATGCCGGCTTTGTGCGGAATTAAAACCTCAGTTCTTCCGCCCCTCAGATGGTATACTCATACATGCAACCCAACCGATGCAACGACTTAGCATCGATTTTAAGGGCCCAGTGCCCTCTTCAACTCGGAACACATATTTGCTCACCATGATCGACGAATATTCACGTTTTCCGTTTGCCTTCCCCTGCTCCAATATGCTGGCGTCCACAGTAATCTGCTGCCTTGAGCAGGTATTTTCTCTCTGTGGCATGCCGGCTTATATTCACTCAGATCGGGGTCCATCCTTTATGTCAAGGGAACTCAAGGACTACCTCTCAGAACGGGGAATTGCTACAAGCAAAACAACACCATACCATCCCATCGGAAATGGGCAGGTAGAGAGGTATAACGGTATCATCTGGAATTCCGTACGTCTCGCTTTAAGATCTCGGGGCCTACCAGACCAGCAATGGGAAACAGTGCTTCCGGATGCATTGCACTCTATACGGTCCCTGCTTTCTACAGCCACAAATACTACACCTCATGAGCGGTTCTTTGGATTCCAGCGTCGCTCATCTCATGGGACATCACTCCCGTCATGGCTAACTACTCCTGGACCTGTATTACTCCGAAGATACGTTCGGACGTCTAAAAATGACCCTCTTGTAGACGAGGTCGAACTAACCGATGCCAACCCCACCTATGCAAACATACGATATTCCGACGGCCGAGAATCTACCGTATCATTACGGGATCTGGCTCCCTGCCCACCAGGACCTAGTGGGACATCGGGTGATGGCATTTCACCAGGAAACTCTTGGGACCTATCGGGTACCCCTCTCCAGGATCCTGATCGGACACCAACTAGCTTGGTGCCGGTAGAACCCCGTGCTCAAGGTTGCAACCCTCCCAGTACCGCGCATGAAAGTACTGATCCGCCACAGACCAGCTCTGCACCTCCCTCTGAACAGAGGCAGTCCGACTTTGAACCTATTGGGGCTCGTACTCGAAGCCATGATCTCCCCGACCCTTCACAGGGCAATCCAGGCCACACAGACTCTGACCAATGGCCAACCGCATGTAAGCGGACCAGCGACCCTCTACGACGGGAATCCAAACGGGTGCGACTCTTCCTTGTTCGGCGGCTGCGGACCAAAAGGTAGACCACAGCCTCCTAATCCTGCAGGAGGGAAGAATGTGATAAAAATGATAACATCCGGGAAGTTATGTCATCACTTCCTGTGAACTATGAACTATGAACTGTGTACATACCTCACTTCCTGTCATATGTCACTTCCTGTTGGACTGGTATAAATACTGGTCTGTTCAGTATTGTAAGAGGCTTCTACCAGAGGCATGGTAAAGACCTCTCTTGTGTATATAGTGTGTTTATAAGTTACTTAAAGCTTACTTTAAAGTTACTTGATGGTAAGTCTCCTTTTTCTTACATCACAGGGCATAACTTCAAAATTTCAGATGACACAAAACTCAAATATAGTAAACAGCGAGGAAGCTAGTAACAGGCTTCAGGAGGACATAGACAGATTAGTGAAACGGGCAGACAGTGTGAAGTGATTCATTTTGGTAGGAAGAATGAGGAGTGGCAAGATAAACTAAATTAAACAATTTTAAAGGGGTTGCAGGAATAGAGAAACCTGGGGGTGTATGGACAGAAGTCTTTGAAGGTGGCAGGACAAGTTGAGAAGGCTGTTAAAAAGGCATATGGGATCTTTGGTTTATACATAGAGGCATAGGAGTACAAAAGCAAGGAAGTTATGCCAAACCTTTATAAAACATTGGTTAGGCTCCAGCTGGAGTATTGTCTAATTCTAGCCTCCACACTTTAGGAAGGATGTCAAGGCCTCAGAGAATGAACAGAGGAGATTTACTAGAGTGGTACTAGGGATTCAGTTGTGTGTGGGGGAAATCAGACAATCTTCAACTTATACTGTATCTATGGCTGCGATTTCGCCAGCCATGGCGAGTCCGGTACGGCCAGCGAGGACAGCGGCCTCAAGCTCCGCAACCGTCTTCATCCTGCCTCCTCCAAGTGATTTTGCCTTGATTGGGCTTGTTAAGCCCGTCCTGCGAGGTTCCTGGCCAATTAAAAGGAAGCGGGTCTAATGACATCATCTGATGATGCGTCATCTGATGATGCATCATCAGCCGGTTTCCTTAAAGGGACCATGTCCACATTGACAGTTCTGCTGTCAGTGTTCTGAAGCATTGAGGTGCTGCAAACACTGACAAGCACTGCACAAAGGTGCACTGCTGAACCCAGGCACTCCCATGACACCCTCCATGTGCTTATGGAGGGAATCACAGCATGCAGGGAGGTTTTCTACCCTTCCAATGGGCAGAAGAGACCTCCCCAGGAGACCATCACAGCCTGGTTGCACATTGCACAGGACGGCACAAGCAGGGATGTCGTCAGGAGGACCAGGCTGCAGTGGCACAAACTTTTCAATGATCTCAATAGATCACAAAACATTACTGCCAAGCCACACTCAACCTCATCCTGCTGTGCCACTCATCACATCCCCATCACTCTGCCTTCCCTACCATACTCCTGCACATCTTTACTCACACCAACTTACCTTGCACCTCTACCCATCCCTCTCTATCCACATGATCACTTTCCCATTTCACTAGCCACCTCTCACACTCACCCTCATCCTACTGCAAGCATACCAACTAAGAACACACAGGGTAGGCACTTGGGTGGTTTAGCCAATGTTCATGTGATGTTTCAGGTAATGTGCTGTCAAACATTGAAATCTTTATTTTGAACACTTTGCGCTCTTGGGCAGATTTGTGCGCACCTTTGGAAGTGGCTCAGTGAATTGTGAGACATTCCCCCACGCAAATAGTGAGGAGTGTGAAAGGAATGGCTTGGACATTGTAGGGATGCTTTATGGTGTTGGTGCATCATGTGGCAGCCAGGGTGTTCAGTGTTAAGTGAAGGAACCTGACATACTTACCTGGTGTCATCCCTGAGTGACGGGAACCTCGTGGAAAACTTGGGAAAATACTTTGTACCTGGTAAAATGGTGATTAAATTGCTTTAAACAGTGCCCATCAGCATTATCAAACATGCTTTCCACGAACAATCCCATCGTGATTGGTCTTGTGTTTCATTTGTAGGGCTGTTGACCAAGATGTAGATGATACCACAGAAATGCAGCCACTGTCTGATCTTTCACTATCAAACTGTGGACCAACAAGGTATGAGATGTGACAGAGGCTCAATGGATGGAATGCGCAAGGCAGTTCTATTTACAGTTCCCACTTCCACAGCAAGAATTTAATAGTAGCCAACTGATTTCATAGACAACATATTACACTTACAAAAGCAGTAATACTCACGTTTATTATTCAGGTTAGCAAGAGTTTCTGATAAAATTACTGCTACAACTAAGCTGAAGAGTATTCGTGTAAAATCTCAATTAATTTATGTTCACTTTTTGAACAACAAATCATGAAAAACTCCAACATTCATAATATGTTATTATTTTGCACTTCAGTTTATGGTCAATGTTTCACAATGTTGTTTAACAACAATAATGGCAGAGATAGTCATTGAATCTTAGGTGCACTTCAAACAAATGAGCAGTAAATTATTCAAAAGCCCACGTGCTACTTAGTGGCATAGGCAATAAAAAAAATCTCCAAAGTTGAATATTTAAATAAATAAATCACTACAAAGAACTAACAAACCAATAGATACATTTAATTTTCAGTACAATCTGCCTTAGCAGGCAATGCACACAATTTTTAAAACTGGAATCATAGTTTTCTTTCTGATTTCAAAACTAGGATGTTCATTATACATGCAATAGCAAATACATTGGTTCTAATGCCATGAATCCATAAATTAGTCTTTCACATTCATTGTTGAATATAAATTACCTAGAGTTTCCTGCAATCCAGAGCTGGATCACTGTCCTTACCTGTTGCTGAACTTGTCATGTGCTTGTTAATACAACTGAATGTGCAAAATGATAATTATTGCGGACAAATCCTGACTAATTTTATTTACAAAAATCTGACCAAAGAAATTCTGTATGTGTCCAGCAGAAAACGGAATTAGCATTTCTAGTTGTTCTCATTGAAATAAACAAAAAACAACAGAATTTAACACCCATGCTTCTAAAAACATAAAATATCCCCCCCCCCGCCCCATGTTGCTACATAAACACCAACCTTCTAGGATTGGCACAGCTTTCCACACTAAAACAGGTCCCAAGCTGCTAAACTGCCCAAGTGAACATTCCAAGAAAAACATTGGCAACCCTGCAAATACCATCATGGCTATATATGGAATAACGAAAGCACCTGTACATCATAAAAAAAAGTGAAGCAAATCAGACAAATATTGTGTGAATAGGTTTACTAGTGCAATTTTAGAATAGAAATGAGAAATACCATTGCCACGTTAACAGAATAGTACAAGTGTATATTGAAAATTTAAGCAACACTAAAACGATGTCCCATACCACCCCACCACCAGCCATAGAAAGACAAATGCATGCAATTCAGTTGTCTTGTATTTTTACTAATTTTAAAATTTAAACAATCAAGTACTTAAGTTTTGCATGATGTCTTTGCACTGGAAGACTCTTATAGAGCTGCCAGCACCCAACAAAATGATCTATTTCACCAAAGCCAAGTAATTTACATAGAAATACAAGCAGTGTTCCCAACTCATTCCAAAGAAATGGCACTAAACATAGCATTAAAGTTTAAAAGAAATACCTGTAGTGCTGAAACCATGAAAGCTCGAAGTTCACAATGATGTTTTTCTTGCATAATAAAAAGCATCATTACTTCAGTTAAACAGTACAATATGTTCATACCCCATGTGGCTTGTGCAGTACCATGGCAAAATGGTAAAAATGTAATGTTACTTAATTACAGTGACAAACAATTAAAACATTTGCTGTATAATTTCCCCCTACTCATCAAATAATATTAAATTCCGACACATACAGGCATCCCCGAATTTAAATCTGTTTTCGAAGAGGCATGGAAGCTTTTAAAAGAGACTCTTTTGTTACATTTGTACAGGCTCAAAAGATAGGAGGAACGTGATGGAATAAGGCAGGGAGAGAAAGAGAGAGGCACAGAGTATGAAGGAGAGAATGAGGGAGAAAGAATGAACGCGCGGGGTGGAGCGAGAGGGAGTGAGAGCGTGCGCGGGTGGGGCGAGACGGAGTGAGAATGCTCACAAGTGGGCCGAGAGCGAGAGCATGCGCGGGCGGGGCGAGAAAGAGCGAGAGCGCGCGCAGGCGGGGCGAGCGAAAGAGGGCCTGGCGAGAGAGTGCGCAAAAGCGCGTGCGGGGTGGGCAGAGAGAGAGCGCGGGGGGGCAGAGAAAGAGAGCGCGCGCACGGGGGGGGGGAGGCAGAGAAAGAGAGAGCGCGCGGGAGGGGGGTGGCAGAGAAAGAGAGAGCGCGCGGGAGGGGGGTAGCAGAGAGAGTGCACGGGGGGGACAGAGAGAGCGCTCGCGGGGGGGGCAGAGGGCGCGCACGCGGGGGGGGCAGAGGGCGCGCGCGGGGGGGCCAGAGGGCGCGCGCGGGTGGGGCCAGAGGGGGCGCGCGGGTGGGGCCAGAGGGCGCGCGCGGTTGGGGCCAGAGAATGCGCGCAGGTGGGGCCAGAGAGCGCGAGAGCGCGCGCGGGTGGGGCCAGAGAGCGCGAGCGAGTGGGGTCAGAGAGCGCGAGAGCGCGCGCGGGTGTGGCCAGAGAGCGCGTGCGCGGGTAGGGCCAGAGAGCGCGAGAGGGGCCAGAGAGCGCAAGAGCGTGGGCGGGTGGGACCAGAGTGCGCGACAGCGCGGGCGGGTGGGACCAGAGAGCGCGCGCGGGTGGGGCGAGAGAGCGCGAGCGGGTGGGGCGAGAGAGCGCGAGCGGGTGGGGCGAGAGAGCGCGCGCGGGTGGGGCGAGAGAGCGCGCATGGGTGGGGCGAGAGAGCGCGAGCGGGTGAAGCGAGAGAGCACGCGCGGGTGAAGCGAGAGAGCGCGCGCGGGGCGAGAGCGCGCGCGCGGGGCGAGAGAGCGCGCGCGGATGGGGCGAGAGAGCGAGAGAGCACGCGCGGGGGGGCGAGAGAGCGCGTGCGGGTGGGCGACAGAGCGCGAGGGCACACGCGGGGGGGGCGAGAGAGAGAGAACGCGCGGGGGGCGAGAGAGAGAGAACGCGCGGGGGGCGAGAGAGTGCGCGTGCGAGGGGCGAACGAGGGTGGCGATCATGGGAGGGAGAGGGGGCGAGTGAGGGAGAGAGGGGGCGAACGAGCGAGGGAGAGGGGGCAAACGAACGAGGGAGAGGGGGGCGAACGAACGAGGGGGGGCGAACGAACGAGGGGGGGCGAACGAACGAGGGAGAGGGGGCGAACGAGGGAGGGAGGGGGGAAGAACGAGGGAGGGGAGGGGGCGAACGAGGGAGGGAGAGGGGGCGAACGGGGGAGGGGAGGGGGCGAACGAGGGAGGGGGAGGGGGCGAACGAGGGAGGGGGAGGGGCCGAACGAGGGATGGTGAGGGGCCAACGTCATTATTAATTGAAATAAAGCATTGTGCTTGGAACCTGAACGCCTGCTAAATGAAGGCTTTTTGGCTGTAACAGTTTGAAAGACAAAGAAGTTATTAAATGCAGCTAACTTTCACACAGAAAAGCAGACAGATAACGTTCCGAGGACAGACGAGATAAGGAAAGCTACGTGACATGGGGTTTGAGCTTGGATTCAAAATGGACACCATGGGAAGATTACTAAAGGGGGTGGGCGGGGGGTGTTATGTTAAGTCAGGTGACAGAAGGAATCCAAACAAGGGAAAAGAGGCAGATTTGAGTTCACAACAGGCACAGAATTATATAAAAACAGATGTTTTGTGTTTTAAAGTTTAGTACAAGGTTAGGATGCATGCCTACATCTATTCTACTCTATCTGTTTAATCTACTCTGCTTATAAAGCACTTTGCATATTGACTGAAGAAATAAAGGTATTGAACCTGAAGCAACAACTATTTTTGTTACTATTCAAGTAAAGAGACAACGTGGGTCTTTTCATTACATCAGTACCCCTTAACGAAATGCCACAATTCTCTAATCCCTAGGATCAATTCTTTTTACTCACCAGTTTCAAAGGCAATAGCCTCATACTGAACACCTGCACTTCTGCATACACTTAAGTATAATATTAAATTGAGAGGAACAAAATCTGCTGTTAGAAAAGCAGTGGAATAGAGGGTTGTGAATGTGTCTTTTTCAGTTATGTCAGGAGTCACAGTGGTCAAGGATCTCAAAAGGACTCAGATTCTGCAGTGCTGGAGAACCAGAATATGACTGAGGTATTAAATGGATAGTGAAGATAATGGCCCGTATTGTGTGGTAAAAATAACGGTGAGGCTATCGACGCTCACCGTTTAATAAGGGTAAATTGGACTGCAAATTCCGGCGACCGCATATGCACAGTTAAAAGCGGAAGTCAGCAAGTTGCTATCCAAGTTACCCTGCTCCTCCAGAAGCTGCGCCCTTTCGCCGAGAGACTCAGCATGGGGTCTCTTACCTGGTCTGGCCTATATGTGACGTCCAGACCCACAGCAATGTGGTTGACTCTTAACTGCCCCCTGTAATGGTCTAGCAAGCCACTCAGTTGTAACAAACCACTGCGAAACACAATACTAAGAATGAAACTGGACGGACTAACCGACATCGACCTCAGCACCGGCTACGGCACACCCAGCCCAATCAACTCTCCTCACCAACATGTGGGGGCTTGTGTCAGTAGTGGTGCTACCGAGCCACTCTTGGTGATGGACATTGAAGTCCCCCACCCAGAGTACATTCTGTGCGTTTGCTACTCTTAGTGCTTCTTCCAAGTGGTGTTCAACATGGAGGAGTACTGATTCATCAGCTGAGGGAGGGCGGTAGGTGGTAATCAGCAGGAAGTTTTCTTGCCCATGCTTGACCTGAAGCCATGAGACTTCATGGGGTCCAGAGTCAATGTTGAGCACTCCCAGAGATTCTCCTTCCTGACTGTATACCACTGTGCCGCCTGGTGGGTGTGTCTTGCTGGTGGGACAGGACATACCCAGGGATGGTGATGGAGGAGTTTGGGACATTGGCTGAAAGGTATGATTCTGCGAGTATGACTGGCAGTCTGGGCCTGCGACAGGTGATGAGAGAACCAACACGAGGGAAAACCCTACTTGACCTCGTCCTCACCAATCTACCTGTCGCAGATGCATCTGTCCATGACAGTATTGGTAGCAGTGACCACCGCACAGTCTTTGTGGAGAAGAAGACCCGTCTTCACACTGAGGACTCCCTCCATCGTGTTGTGTGGCATTACCATCATGCTAAATGGGATAGATTCAGAACAGATCTGGCAGCTCAAAACTGGGCATCCATGAGGCACTGTGGGCTATCAGCAGCAGCAGAATTGTATTCCACCACAATGTGTAACCTCATAGCCTGGCATATCCCTCACTCTACCATTACCATCAAGCCAGGGGACCAACCCTGGTTCAATAAGTAGTGTAGAAGAGCATGCCAGGAGCAACACCAGGCGTACCTAAAACTGAAGTGCTAACCTGGGGAAGCTGCAACACAGGACTACACGCATGCTAAAAAGTGGAAGCAGCATGCTGTAGACAGGGCTAAGTGATTCCATAATCAACAGATCATATCAAAGCTTTGCAGTCCTGCCCCATCCAGTCGTGAATGGTGGTGAACCATTAAACTGAAGGAATAATTACTAGTCCTAGCCCCTTTAGGGCTACCCCGAACCAGGCGTATTCCTCAGACGTTCACTTTCAACTAAAGTTTGAGGTAGCCGAATCATAAAGACGCTTAATTGGCTCTAAAGGTCCGGACTATCACTCCCTAAAGGAAAGGAACAACCTGAAAATGTTACCATCCTCCAGATAGCACTATTAATAAGTTTAGCTAGACTGTAACGTTCCGGATATTATGAGGTTCCGGAAATCTCCCCCAGAATTCTGCAACTGCTCACCAAAGAGTGTACAGAGATTGAGTTTGCGAGTTTGATACAGAAGTACTATGTGAGACAATTCTAAAAATATATAGATTTATTAAAGAACCGACATGTAATTTACAGTTGGTGAGTCAATCGCAACATTTACAGTTCCAAAAAGAGAAAACTTACAATTCTATTATCAGAGAACCTACTCTCAAATCTTAACTTCGCTACAGTTTTACAGTTCTTAGTTTTCTACAGGATATCCACCAAAATCAAATACAGTACCTCTGATCCCCGAGGTACAAAGAGTTGTAGACTTACAGAGCCGCCCCCGAAACCGAGAATTGCTTTGCCCCTTTACAGCGAGTCTACTGTCCCATTTGAGAGTTCAATATTTATACCCTTTTCCAGTGGTATTTCCTTTAAGGTTTTCTGCGGATGTAAGCTAATTATCTCTAGTCATTTTTCTGCTGACCCCTGCAATTCTTAATCACCTCAGCTGGTAGTATTACAGAATCGTGTCTCATCTCTAGGTGTTCTACATTTACCATAAAAAACGGTGTATCAGCAGGTGTGTTTTTTACTAGATGTCATTTTTACGAAGGCAGATGTTTGTGCTTCTTTACGAATTGTAAATTAGAACACCTTGTACAGGGTGAACCTTTGTTTTGTTTCCAAAGGTCAGCCTGTCAGGAGCCTTTAACCTTCTATTTAGAAAAGGTTATTGATTCAGTGTCAACAATTATCTTATCTCTATAGCCAGAATGCTATCACAGCTTTTACATAGTTAGGTTTCTAGATTTCCAAACCCAGTTTGTCATGTTTTAATAAGGCCAGAATTATTTCATAGAATGGTGTACTTTTCTGAATAGGTTTTATGCCTTGTTCCTTCACAAAACTACTAACGGAAGGAGGAGGCTCCATGAATATCCCCATCCTCAATGATGGTGGAGCCCAGCACATAAGTGCAAAAGACAAGGCTGAAGCATTTGCAACCATCTTCAGCCAGAAGGGCCAAGTGCATGATCCATATCGGCCTCCTCCTGAGGTCCCTACCATCACAGAAGCCAGTTTTCAGCCAATTCGATTCACTCCACGTGATATCAAGAAATGGCTGAGCGCACTGGATACAGCAAAGGCTATGGGCCCCAACAACATTCCGGCTATCGTGCTGAAGACTTGTGCTCCAGAACTAGCTGCACCTCTAGCCAAGCTGTTCCAGTACAGCTACAACACCGGCATCTATCCGACAATGTGGAAAACTGCACAGGTATGTCCTGTCTAAAAAAAGCAAGACAAATTCAACCTGGCCAATTACCGCCCCATCAGTCTACTCTCAATCATCAGTAAAGTGATGGAAGGTGTCATCGACAGTGCTATCAAGCGGCACTTACTCACTGATGCCCAGTTTGGGTTCCGCCAAGACCAGTCGGCTCCCGGCCTCATTACAGCCTTGGTTCAAACATGGACAAAGGAGCTGAATTCCAGAGGTGAGGCGAGAGTGACTACCCTTGACATCAAGGCAGCATTTGGCAGAGTGTAGCATCAAGAAACCCTGCTAAAACTGAAACCAATGAGAATCGGGGGTGGTGGGGGGGGGGGGAAGAGAAACACTCCACTAGCTGGAGTCATGCCTAGCACAAAGGAAGATGGTTGTGGTGGTTGAAGGTCAATCTTCATAGCCCCAGGACATCGCTGCAGGAGTTCTTCAGGGGAGTGTCCTAGGCCCAACCATCTTCAACTGCTTCATCAATGACCTTCCTGTAATGTCCGTGTGTAATTGAGACACGGACTGCAGGAGTTGGTTATAACAGGTGTTTACTGAATGGAGACAAAACTGGAACTACTATACAAAGTTACTACACAGGCTTATATACAGGGGTGGTCACTACTGGTACTGCAGTATACAGGGGCTGCAGAATATAGTTCCTTCTTCAAAGTACATACACTACAATTCCTCCCCTTTTAGCTAAACAGTACATAACATTCGATTAATAATTAAATAACATATTTACAATTACAGTTGCCATATACATTAGCTGAAGTTAAGCAATTATAAATTCAGTCTTTGAGGAGGCTTCCTGATTCTGTCCGGATAACGCCTCTTTGGGGTATCAGGTTCTTCTGGCAAAGTTGATTCGGGATCAACGTCGTTGTTTGGTTCGTCTGCTTCCAATATCACCGATTCTGAGGTAGATGCAATTGGTACTTCGGTTTCATCACCAGGTGTAGCGGATCGTGGTGTGGATTTGACGTTTTCCAGTGACTCTAGAATCTGGTCAGCATGGCGTCTTACAATGCTCTCTCCAACGTCCACGGTATACATTAGAGGTCCTTGCCGTGTGCAGATCGTTCCTGGCTGCCATTTCTCTGTGCGGTAGTCCCGGGCCAAAACTGGTTGACCTATCTTAAAACTCCTGGTTGGCCTTTCATTCATATTCTGAAACTGCCTGTTCTCCACATCTCTTCTGATGTTTGGCTTAACCAAATCCAAGCAGCATCTTAGTCTTCGATTGAAGAACATCATGGCTGGAGTTTGGTTGGTAACTGCATGTGTCGCATTCCGGTAGGCAAACAAGAAGTTATCCACCTTGTGTTGTAGGGGTATGTCTTCATTACACATTGCCTTGATAGCCTTCTTGAATGTTTGAACGAACCTCTCAGCCAATCCATTGTTGGCTGGATGATATGGGGCGGATGTGTAATGCTTAACACCATTGTTCTTTAAGAACCTCCGGAACTCTTCAGACACAAACTGTGGTCCATTGTCGGAGCAAATCTGTTCAGGCAGCCCATTTCTGGTGAATATGGTTCGTAAGACTGTGATAGTTTCTACTGTGGTGGTTGAGGACATTTTTATTACCTCTGGCCACTTTGAATGTGCATCCACCGCAATTAAAAACATCGAGTCCATAAATGGACCAGCAAAATCAATGTGCACCCTTTGCCATGGAGATGAGGGCCACTCCCATGGATGTAGAGGGGCTTGTGGTGGGGCGTTTTGGACCTTCTGGCATCCTGTACAGCTCTTGGTCATCTCTTCGATTTCTCTATCGATTCCCGGCCACCACACAAACGCTCTGGCTAAGTTCTTCATTTTTACCCCTCCCAGATGACCCTCATGAAGCTCATTGAGCACTCTATCCTTCAATTTGGGTGGAATTACTACTCTGGATCCACACATCAAGGTTCCTCGGCACACTGACAGCTGTTCTCTTTTCGGCGAGAATGCTGGCAACAGTGCTTCGCCATGTGCTGGCCATCCCTTCACCGTTAAATCATAGACCCTGGAGAGTGTCGGGTCATTTCGTGTTTCCTTTTCTATGTTTGCATTCGTCACAGGTAGACATTCGACTATGGTCGAGTGGAATATCTCCACAGGATCCACTGCAGGTGCTTCTTCCACCGTCGGCAACGGTAGGCGCGACAATCCATCAGCATTCCCATGCTGTTTAGTTCCTTTGTACTTGATGTCATATTGGTGTGCCCCTAGGAAAAGGGACCACCTCTGGGGGTTGAAAATGGAGACAAGAGGTTGATGATCAGTTAGTAGAGTAAATTTCTGTCCGTGCAGGTAGTGATTGAACTTCTTCACCCCCCACACCAGGCTGAGGGCCTCTCTGTCAATCTGGGCGTAGTTACACTCGGCTGAAGTTAACGAGCGTGACGCAAAAGCTATCGGCCTCTCTGAACCATCAAGGAATTTATGTGACAGTACCGCTCCAATGCCGTAGGGAGACGCATCACACGCCAGTCTTATCGGTAGTGATGGGTTGTAGTGAGCCAATACTTCTCTTGAAGTGATTAGGTCCTTACTCTTCTGAAAGGCCCGCTTACATTCATCACTCCATTTCCATGCTACTCCAGTTTGTAGCAGGGCGTTCAGTGGGTGCAGAATCATGGACAAATTCGGCAAAAACTTATGGTAGTAATTCACCAATCCGAGGAATGACCTCAGTTGCGACACATTTTCAGGCGCTGGAGCCTTAACTACCGCTTCAATTTTGTCAGGGGACTTATGTAACCCCTCTTCATCAATCACGTGGCCACAATACGATATCTGTTTCTTAAAAGACTCGCACTTGGGGCGATTGGCTCATAGCCCATGTTCTCTTAGTCTAGTGAGCACCTGCTCTAGGTTGGCAAGGTGTTCACTGTCATTTTCACCTGTCACTAGGATGTCGTCCAAGTAACACTGAGTCCCCGGAATCCCTTGCAGGACTTGTTCCATCGCTCTTTGCCATATCGCCGGAGCTGATGCTACTCCGAATACCAGTCGATTATACTGGTAAAGACCTTTGAGTGTTTATCGTGAGATATTTCCTAGAGGATTCTTCAACCTCCATCTGCAAATATGCTTGTGCTAGGTCAATTTTTGTAAAACGCTTCCCTCCAGATAGTGAGGCGAAAATATCTTTTATCCTCGGGAGAGGATACTGTACTGTGCGAAGGACTGGGTTCACAGTCACCTTGAAGTCCCCACAGATGCGAACCTTCCTTGGCTCCTCAGACTTATTGTTTAACGTTTTCTTCATGACAGGAACAATGGGTGTCGCCCACTCGCTCCAGTCTACCTTAGATAACACGCCTGCATTCTCCAGATTCTCCAGCTCTGCCTCGACGGCTGGGCGAATTGCATACGGTACCGGCCTTGCTTTGAAAAACTTGGGAATTGCATTCTCTTCTATTTTTATCGAGGCGGTTATGCCTTTAAGAGTTCCCAGTCCTTGTTGAAATACCTCTTTAGCGTTAGCTAAGATTTTTGACAATCGTCCAGGTGTGACGTCGTCATCCTTTTTACCAGCCACAGTCAGTGCCTGAATGGAGTGCCAGTCTAAACTTATCTTTCTGATCCATTCACGTCCCAATAACGGTGGTCCACCATCTTGCAGTATGTACAGATACAATTTCTGTATTTCCTTGCCGTTCTATTCGAAAGGCACCCTTATTTTCCCTCTAGGGTATACTTTCTGCCCCGTATACGTCTTCAAGACAATGGATGTGTCTTTCAAGGGTATGTGTGAGAATAGCCGCTCGTAGTCTCGTCGATTCATGGATGGTCAGGGCTGATCCTGTATCCAATTCCATTTTGACTTGGGACCCTGCTATCGTGAGGGTGACCCAAATGGTTCGGTGATCCTCTTTTGTGATTACGTTATATAGTTTGAGACAGCTTAGTCTCTTGTTCCCGGATTCACTATCGCTCTTCTGGTCTTCGGAACAACTGTCCGTCATCTTTTGTACTTTCCTGCACTGTTCCTTAGTAGCCTTTTTGTTGTCGTTAGTCTTCTTCCCGGACCTGCAAACTCGTGCAATGTATCCCATCTTTCCGCATTGCCTGCATGTTTTGTCCTTGGACCAGCAGTCCTTCTGGTCATGGGTTGTTCTGCCGCAGCGATAACATTTTTCAAATCCCCGTGGCAAACTGCAGCTCCTCGCGGCTTTCTGCGCTTCTAATTTCTTTTATTTTAATTACTGTTCCCGTTGTCAGAGCAGACCCTATGGGACACTTTCCTCCCTCTTCTCGGGTCTGTACGCTGCCCGGTTTTGTAGCACCGGCCGCGCCGTGTGCTCCACCCTCTCTCTCTCTCTCCTCTTCCCGACAACGCTGCTCGGCCCCGTTGAAAAGCCACCCGATCGAGCTCTAGCCCGCCGCAGCCCAGGAAGGATCAGTGTACTACCTGCCACCAGCCCGATTAGCTGGAACACCATAGACTGGATAACCAAGCCCAGCTCTCGACAGCCTCTCCTGCAAATCTTCGAATTCTATGAATCAGAGGGCAGTTGCCCACGGTCGACGCCTGTTTCTTCTGTTTGTTTTTTTTTTTTTTTTTGGATTTCTTCCTTCTGGCCTTGACCTCTAACAACTTCGCTTCAGGGATGGATCCCCGTGAGGTGGTGCAGAACTGTAGGTATGTTCGGATCTGTTCGTCGCCAGTGTAACGTCCGTGTGTAATTGAGACACGGACTGCAGGAGTTGGTTATAACAGGTGTTTACTGAATGGAGACAAAACTGGAACTACTATACAAAGTTACTACACAGGCTTATATACAGGGGTGGTCACTACTGGTACTGCAGTATACAGGGGCTGCAGAATATAGTTCCTTCTGCAAAGTACATACACTACAATTCCCACCAACATAAGGTCAGAAATGGGGATGTTCGCTGATGACTGCACAGTATTCAGCACCATTCACAACTCCTCAGATAATGAAGCAGTCCATGCCCACATGCAACAAGACCTGGACGACGTTCAGGCTTGGGCTAATAATTCAATTCAATTTTTATTTGTCATATATGCAGCAGACGTGTGTACTGCACAATGAAATGTTGATTTTTACAAGTCCTCCCAACATTGGAATAAATATGGCATAACAATGATAAAAATACTAATAGAAATACAGTAATAAACAATAATAAATTATACGTTCATGAGTCTTATGGCCTGGGGGTAGAAGCTGTTTCGAAACCTGCTGTTACGAGACCATATGCTGCGGTATCTCTTACCGGACGGGAGCAGGGCAAAGAGGTTGTGGCTGGGGTGGCTCACGTCTTTAATGATTCTCAGGGCCTTCCCCCGGCAGCTCTCGGTGTAGATATCCTGGACAGCAGGTAGTTTAATTCCTATAGTATGTTGTGCAGCTTTCACCACCATCTGTAGAGCCTTGCGGTCTGTGGCGGTGCAGTTGCCATACCAGGTGGTGATGCAACTGGACAGGATACTCTCGATGGTGCACCGGTAGAAGTTGGTGAGAATCTGGGGGGCCATTCCAAATTCCTTCAGTCTCCTGAGGAAGACCAGGCGTTGACATGCCTTCTTCGTTATGATGTCGATGTGATGTAACCACGTTAAGTCCTCCGTAATGAATACACCCAGGAATTTGAAGCTGCTGACCCTCTCCACCTCAGCCCCTTTGAAGTAGATTGGGGTGTGTCCCTCCCCCTGCTGTTGAATTCAATGGGTGCAAAAACGTATGGCTTACTACGAAACCTAGTAACCTCAGAGAAGCCAGTAGAAAAGGATTTTGAAAACATAGTGTCAATCCTACAGGACCACTTAAACCCCACACCGCTGCTGATAGCAGAAAGATTTAAGTTTCACAAAAGGAACCAGCATAAAGATGAAAGTAATGCTGAGTATTTAACGGAACTGCGCAAGCTATCGAAACACTGCCAGTTTGGAACGGGACTAGCAGATACTTTAAGGGACAAGTTTGTGTGTGGGCTTCAAAGTGAAGGAACCCAGAAAAGGCTTCTATCAGAAAAGGATCTTACGCTGGACAAGGCTTTCAGCATTGCAGTATCACACGAAGCAGCAGCACGGCAGAGATACAATGGAGACCGCAAGAATATGGCACAAATGAAATGTCATACGGAACAGTGAAGTGCTATCGCTGCGGCAGAACAACACACGACCATAATGATTGCTGGTTCAAGGACAAAGTGTGCAGACAGTGTGGAAAAGTAGGACACATAGCAAGAGTCTGCAGGTCGGGAAAGAAAACCAGCAGCAAGAAATCTCCACAGGAGAAGTACAAGAAGGTACATAAGGTGATGGAGAGTAGTTCAGATGAACAGAAAAGTGAAACAGACTCCAGAAGCAAGGAGCTGGGTTGTCTGAAACTACATAATGTGATCAAAACGGAGAATCACCAAACTATCTGGGTCACGCTCAAGATAGCAGGAGTCCAAGTGAAAATGAAATTGGACACAGGATCAGCCCTAACAGTCATAAACTGAAGGGACTACAAGCGGATATTCTCACATATACCCTTGAGAGATACAAAGATTGTCTTGAAGACGTACACGGGGCAAAAAGTCTACCCCAAAGGAGAAATAAGGGTGAACGTTATATATAACGGCAAGGAAACACCAAAAATGGACCTATATGTATTGCCAGATGGAGGACCACCACTACTAGGACATGAATGGATCCAGAAGATACAGCTAGATTGGCATTCCATACAAGCACTGACTGTAGATGCCAAAAAGGATGACGACGTCACACCTGGACGACTGTCAAAAATGCTAACTGACGCACAAGAGGTGTTCCAGCAGGGACTCGGAACACTAAAAGGCATAACAGCGACAATCAAAATAGAGGAAAATGCAAGCCCAAAGTTTTTTTAAGGCCAGACCAGTACCTTATGCGATCCGCCCAGCCGTCGAAACAGAGCTGGAAGGTTTGGAACGTTCAGGAGTACTGTCCAAAGTGGACTGGAGCGAGTGGGCTACACCCATCATTCCTGTAATGAAGAGGTCATTGAGTAATACGCCTGGAGAACCAAAGAAGGTTCGCATCTGTGGGGACTTTAAGGTGACAGTGAACCCAGTCCTTCACACTGTAGAATATCCGCTTCCGCGGATTGAAGATATTTTCGCCTTGCTATCTGGAGGGAAACGCTTCACTAAAGATTGATCTGGCCCAGGCGTACCTGCAAATGGAGGTAGAAGAAGCCTCGAACCAGTACCTCATGATCAACACTCATAAAGGTCTCTACCAATACAACCGGCTGGTGTTCGGGGTATCATCAGCTCCGGCTATTTGGCAAAGGGCAATGGATCAAATCCTGCAAGGGATTCCAGGGACCCAGTGTTATTTGGACGACATCCTGGTCACGGGCGAAAATGACAGTGATCATCTCGCCAACCTGGAGCAGGTGCTCACTAGATTGGGCTCCGAGCTAATCGCCACAAATGCGAGTTTTTCCAGAAGCAGATCTCGTATTGTGGCCATGTTATTGATAAAGAGGTGTTACATAAGTCCCCTGAAAAGATTGAGGCAGTAGTCATCAAAAGATGTGTTGGCTCATTTCAACCCAGCACTACCAATTCGGTTGGCGTGTGATGCATCACCCTATGGCATTGGAGCGGTGCTGTCGCACAAATTCCGGGACGGCTCGGAGGGACCAGTAGCCTTTGCGTCTCGGTCACTAACCTCAGCCGAGCGTAACTACGCCCAGATTGACAGGGAGGCCCTCAGCCTAGTGTGGGGAGTGAAAAAGTTCAATCACTATCTGCACGGGCTGAAGTTCACCTTGCTGACTGACCACCAACCACTTGTCTCCATCTTTAATCCAAAGAAGGGCGTTCCGGTGATGACTGCGCAACAGCTACAAAGATGGTCCCTTTTTCTAGGGGCACACCAATATGAAATCGAGTATAAGGGCACGAAACAGCATGGAAACGCTGATGGGCTATCACGCCTGCCACTGCCTACTGCGGAGGAAGCACCAGCAGTGGATCCTGTCGAAATATTTCATTCGACTATAATTGAATGCTTGCCAGTAACTAACACTGGTATAGAGGAGACCCGAAATGACCCGACACTGTCTCGGGTATATGATTTGACGGTGAAGGGATGGCCAGCACATGGCGACTCACTGTTGCCAGCATTCTCATCCAGAAGAGAACAGCTGTCAGTATGCCAGGGGACCTTGATGTGTGGATACCGAGTGGTAATTCCACCCAAGTTAAGGGAGAGAGTGCTCAATGAGCTTCACGAAGGTCATCTGGGAGGGGTGAAAATGAAAAGCCTTGCTAGGGCTTATGTGTGGTGGCTGGGGATCGATCAGCAAATCGAAGACCTAACAAAGAGCTGCTCAGGATGCCAGAAGGTCCAAAATGCACCACGACATGCCCCTCTACACCCATTGGAGTGGCCCTCATCTCCATGGCAATGGGTGCATATTGATTTTGCTGGTCCATTCATGGATTCAATGTTTTTAATAGCTGTGGATGCGCACTCGAAATGGCCTGAGGTGATCAAAATGTCCTCCACCACCACGGAGAAAACGATTGCAGTCCTACGGACTATATTTGCCAGGAACGGCTTGCCAGAGCAGATTTGCTCTGATAACGGACCACAGTTTGTGTCCGAAGAGTTTCGAAGATTTATGAAAAGGAATCGGGT
The DNA here is from genome assembly GCF_052327205.1 of Somniosus microcephalus. NCBI lineage: Eukaryota > Metazoa > Chordata > Chondrichthyes > Squaliformes > Somniosidae > Somniosus > Somniosus microcephalus. The sequence goes on from NC_140999.1 coordinate 145,769,053, forward strand.
AAGGCATTACACATCCGCCCCGTATCATCCAGCCACAAATGGATTGGCTGAGAGGTTCGTACAAACCTTTAAAAAAGCAGTAAAGGCCATGTGCGATGACGACATTCCACTGCAGCATAAGGTGGACAATTTCCTGTTAGTCTACAGAAATGCGACACATGCAGTCACCAACCAGACCCCGGCCATGATGTTCTTTAACCGAAGGTTGAGATCTCTTCTGGATTTTCTCAGACCAAATGTACGAAGAGATGTTAAGAATAAGCAATTCCAGCACATCAATGAGAGGCCGACAAGGAGCTTCAATGTAGGGCAACCAGTCTTGGCCCGCGACTACCGAACAGAGAAATGGCAACCAGGAACGATATGCACACGGCAGGGGCCACTAATGTACACAGTGGATGTTGGGGAGAACATTGTGAGACGCCATGTTGACCAGATCCTAGAGTCACAGGAACGAGTCAACCCCATGTCTCGCCCCTACATACCTGGTGATGAACCCGACGTACAGGTAGCATCTACCCCAGAAACAGTAGCATCGGAAGCGGATGAACCAACCGACAACAGGGGGCCAGAATCGCCTCCGCACCAAGAGCAAGACACTCGGGAAAGGCGCTATCCAGAAAGGATCAGGAAGCCTCCCCAAAGACTGAATTTATAAATAGACTATTTTCAGTTAATGTTGCATGTTAAAAGTGTTAATTGTAATTAGTTTGATATTTAGTTGTTAAATGAGTGTTATGGTACTGTTAATCTAAAAGGGGAGGAATTGTAATGTATGTACCTTTAAGGGGAGAACTACTTTTTACAGCTCCTGTATACTGTAGTACTGGCAGTGACCACAACTGTATATAAACCCTGAGTAGGGATCTGTAAAGTTAGTTCTAGAGTAACCCTCATTCAGTAAACACCTGTTGATCGTTCCCTGCAGTCTCTTGTCTAATTATTGAAGGACACAACATCAAGATACATGGATCTAATAGCGATGGGATGATCCCTAGATCTTTTTGGGTGGTAAGCAAATTGGAGTGGGTCCAGTGTGTCAGTTAGTAAGTTGATGTGGGTTTTGACCAGCCTCTCAAAGCACTTCATGATGACAGAAGTGAGTGCTATGGGGCGGTAGTCGTTTAAACAGGTTACTTTTGTTTTTTTGGGGACTGGAATAACCGATGTCATCTTGAAGCAGGTGGGGACTACAGACTGGTACAGTGAACGGTTGAATATATCCGTAAACACGGCTGCCAGCTGGTCAGCGCATGCTCTAAGGACACGTCCAGGGATTCCATCTGGACCGGGTGCTTTGTGGGTGTTCACTCTCTTAAAAGTCTTGCTCACATCAGCCATGGAGATTGAGAAGACCCGGTCGTCATGAGCCGCGGGCGCCCTTGTAACAGGCCAGTTGTTGTTGGCCTCAAACCGGGCGTAAAAAGTGTTAAGCTCGTCCGGGAGAGAAGCATTGCTGGGCATGACACAGCTGGGTTTCCCTTTGTAGTCCATAATAGATTCTAGTCCACTCCACATCCTTCGCGAATCTGAGCTATGATAGTGTGACTCCACTTTATCCGTGTATTGTCTTTTTACAATTTTGAAGGTTTTTCTTAGCTCAGGTAAGTGGCAGGTAACAAGCGAGAGTCTAACCACCTCCCCTTGGCATTCAACGGTATTACCATTGCTGAATCCCCCAATCATCAACATCCTGGGGGTCACCATTGACAAGAAACTTAACTGGACTAGCCACAAATACAGTGGCAACTACCGGCGTACCGTGGCTGCAGTGTGTATCATCTACAAGATGCACTGCAGCAACTCGACAAGGCTTCTTCGGCAGCACCTCCCAAACTCGCGACCTCTTCCACCTAGAATGACAAGGGCAGCAGGCACATGGGAACACCACCACCTCCAAGTTCCCCTCCAAGTCACACCCATCCTGACTTAGAAGTATATCGCTGATCCTTCATTGTCGCTGGGTCAAAATCCTGTAACTCCCTACCTAACAGCACTGTGGGAGTACTTTCACCACACTGACTGCAGCGGTTCAAGAAGGCAGCTCACCACCTTCTCAAGGGCAACTAGGGATGGGCAATAAATGCTGGCCTTGCCAGCGACGCCCACTTCCCATAAATGAATAAAAAAAGACGCACCAGAAAAAGTTAGGGCTTCCAGTTCCATTCGAGTGTAAGTAAATGTTTAACAGTGTGATAAGTCTTAATTACTGCCAAACAAACTTTCTGGCCCTGAAAATTAACTTTTATAAGTGTGGAGTCTCATTTCTTCAGATTTGAATTATTGTTGGAGATTTTAAAAAATCTCCCCTTTCAGCATTCCGAAGGGATCATTCCCTCAGCGAAACCCTGGTCCACTCCTCTATCGTGGCCAACGCGCACTCCCCTTCCCAGGGCTCCTTCCCCTGCAGGCGCAGGAAATGTAACACCTGCTCTTTCACCACCTCCCTTCCCACCGTCCAGGGCCCCAAACACTCCAGGTGAAACAGCGATTTACTTGTACTTCTTTCAATTTAGTGTACTGTATTCACTGATCACGGTGCAGTCTCCTCTACAGTAACACATGACACCAACTTCTAACACCAAGAAGCATGAGCAGCAATGTTCTGAGAACACCAACTCTAAGTCACACACCATTCTGACTTGGGCATATATTGTTCCTTTGTCAATGGGTCAATATCCTTATCTACATGCAACATAGGAATAAGACAGGCAGAAAAAGACCAGCTGATCCATGGTCCCATTCAACCTTAACACAACCCTATGCTCCACACCCACCAACAGCCATGTAATCTCCTGGGAGAGGTCCAGCACCATTGTGGGAGCAGCATCATATGGACTGCAGCCATTCAGGGCAACCGGGGATTGGCAATAAAGGCGACCTTAACCACACCTCAAGAACAAATTAAAAAAATATACGTTTGTCATTATTAAAATACAGACTGACTGAGCAACAGCTGATCTGCTCGTATATAAAAAGGTAACCTCGCACCTTCAATGAGCTCTCAGGGTTTTAGACTTGTATTTTGATTTTTTTTTAAATACTCACTTGTTTAGGATGTATTGTTCGGACACGTCGTAATGTAAAAGATTTGGTCAATTTCTTGAACATTTTTTTTGCGTTTACTAAGAGGTTTGTTAATATTGAGGCTGAGATTTGAAAATATATTGACTACAATCTGATCGACACTGCAGCTCGACGCCTGCTCTCCGGGGCCCAACTTTCAAACTTAGAAACGTTCGAAGTAAAGCATAAATAGTAGAGGAAAATTTTTTAAAAATAAGAAAAAAAATCCTGATGGCGTGGTATCTGCTAAGTGTCAGGTTGCCGGCACTGGTGAGGCGGGCGGTCGCTCACTCGACGGCCGTGTGGCCGTTTAACCGTTACGTCAGCTGCATTTTTAATTATCTCGGGCAATTCAAACCGCCATCTCCAAAAGCTTGTTTATTTTTAACCAGAATTTTAAAAAATAAATACGTCTATCGTAAAAAAGGATTTTTAAAACTTTTTTTTAGTAGTTATAGTCATTGTGTGACGTTTATCACTTAACATGGAGGCTGTTTCACGGCACATCTGGAATACTCTTACTGCCCTTTCCAATCAGTCTCAAAGGTGGAGGAATGCCTGTTCTCTTTTTTTTAATGCTTTTCTCCTGCTGACTTATTTCTTTTTGCTTTTTATTGTAATTATTCACTTCCTTTTTATTCGTTGTTTTTTCTCTGTCTGTTTCTCTCTCTGTACCTAGCTCGGATTCTGTACAGGTGTATCTTTGGATGAACTGGGTTTGGTTTGGCTTGAGGAGGGAGGGGGAGAGGATGCCAAGGATCAAGAGCAGGAAAAAATGATGAGTACCACAGAAACCTGTCAACCATTGTGCAGAATTTTACCTAAGTTTGAAAGAGGTAGGAAGAAAGTTGTCATGCACATGTGTAAAATTGGGTTGGGGAAATTGCCAGCTGGTGGCCAGAAGGAGAGCAGTTTTTTTTTCTCAGGATAAAGCTCTGGTTTGATCTAAAGTATCGGGATGGAGATGGTTAGAAAGGGTCATGCAATAACAAAAAGTTCTTCAGAGCTGTTGTCTTGTGTGTTCTATTTGAAGTAGTCCACACAATTTATCACTGAGGTAGCAACAAAATTTTCCTCCAGAAATAGTACAATTCCCCTTTAATGTCCACCCTGCTGCATTTAAGTGGGGATGGCTAACCTTTACGCTCCATTTTCCCCAACTTCTGACCCTAATTTTGATTACCACTATATAAATGGCAGTATGAGTAGTGTAGTGGTATCCTGTTGTTAATACTACTGTCAAAGTCACCATTGCCTTGAATTTCTTTGCAACTGGATTCTTTCAGTTAACATCTGGTGACCTTTATCACATTAGTTAGAAAAAAGGTCACCATTGCATAAAGAAGGTGACTGATGCTCTCTTCAGCCTGGGCATGCTGTTCATTTCCTTCCCAGTGGAACCAGATAACCAAACAGTCAGAGCTATCCAATTCTACAGACTAGCAGGGTTACCATAGGTGCAAGGAGCAATTGATAGAATGGATTTGGCACTCAATGCCCCATGTGAGAACCCTCTCAATTACATTAACAGGGCAGGCTTTAGTTCGATTAATGTGAAACTAGTGTGTGATGCCAATTATTTTATCCTGCACATTAATGCCTGCTCCCCAGGAATCTGTCATGGTGGTTTCACCATTTGGCAATCCACCATACCAGCACTGGTGACTCAAAGCCAGTATCAGAATGATTGATTGGTGATCAGGACTATACCCTGCAGCATAGCAAATGACTCCAGTCAGGCTTCTGCCGACAGAGGGGGACAGCAGATAAATTGAGGCCTAGATAAGTCTGATGGAGCCTTGCAATATAGCCAAGCAAGAGACTCTAGAATCATTGTAGCTTGCTCTGGAAGCTGATGGGGCTGATAATTAAGTTATTGGGGAAGGATCTCCAAACCCATGTCATGAGGAGGGTATATAGGAAGAAAAGGATGTTAAACAGATGATCCAGCAGCCAGAGAAAAAAGGACACAACTTATAGCCCAGTATTTTCAATAAATAAAGGTTCACTCACCAAATAATTCATACCCCCACCCTTACAATGTTGTTCACTGTCAAAGACTTTTGCCTGTTTGCTTCATAACACAACAACAACAACTTGTATTTATATAGTGCCTTTAACGTAGTAAAACGTCCCAAGGCACTGCACAGGAGTATTATAAGAAAAAAAAAATTTGACGCTGAGCCACATAAGGAGAAATTAGGGCAGATAACCAAAAGCTTGGTCAAAGAGGTAGATTTTAAGGAGCGTCTTAAAGGAGGAAAGAGAGAGGTAGCAAGGCGGAGAGGTTTAGGCAGGGAATTCCAGAGCTTAGGACCTAGGCAACCGAAGGCATGGCCACCAATGGTTGAGCGATTATAATCAGGGATGCTCAAGAGGGCAGAATTAGAGGAGCGCAGATATCTCGGGCGGGGGGGGGGTGGTGGTGGGGTGGGAATGGTTGTGGGGCTGGTGGGGCTGGAGGAGATTACAGAGATAGGGAGAGGCAAGGCCATAGAGGGAAAGTGTTTATTTCCCCTGCCATCACCCCACTCCAAAAAGTTGCAAGTATACACAGAAATTAACTTAGAAACCTATCTGGTCAATCTGTGTTTATCTTGCAGAACTACATTCACCAAAATGTGCCAAAAAATCCATTCAACCTACCTTTAACTACTTAACTTCTTTTGTCAGCTTATGTACTTGTCAAGTTCCTCGACTTCTATAATGTGCTCCCTGAGTGAGATGGAGTTGAGTGGTAACTAGAATGGTTCCCCTGGAGCCTTGGCGACCTGAGGTATCTCAGTGAAGTAGCTATCCCAGAGGGACCAGCTTACAGCAGCATTTATTTTGCAATATTAATGGGTGGTGGGCCCATGTCTGAAGCTCCCTCATAGGCAGGTATTGGAGAGGTCTTTAGGGAAGCAGACTCATTGCCACTCTCAAGAGAGACAGCTCTGTGTCCAAACCTTTCAGTCCACTGCTGCAGGGCAAAGGCTCAGATGTACTGCTGGTTGATGTCATTGCAGAAAAAATAGTCCCATAAGGTATTGGAACCCTCGTGTAACATTCAGGCCTACTCTCAAGGCATCTACTGAAGCAGTGGTAACTGCCACTCCAGAAGCCACCACTGCCCTTATTACAAAAGCAAAAAAAACAGAAAATGCTGGAAATACTGTAAGGGGTCGTTTTAACGAGCTTGTGGTGTGCGAGATCAGTTTTTGATTTCGCACTGCTCGTGAGCGGTTCTGAAGCACTCCCCCCTCACCGGTTCTAGACACTGGGCTTATTGCCAGACCACCTTGATGTGTTGGCCCAACTTGTGACTTGGAAGACAAATGGATCAGGTGAGACAAGGTAAGTTTTAAATCAAAGGTATCTTTATTTTTAAGGAGAATAAAACATAGAGAATGAAGAAACAATGCAGACAGAAATCATGAACACGCCTCTCAATGGGAACTAAAATTTAACACACAAGAGTTACTTTGACTATCATAATACATCAATTCTAGATCAGCGATATAATAAAATGGGGGTGGAGAAAGCGCACGGCACAACGAAGGATGAATAACACTCCCGAATTACAAAGCCCTTAATATTAAAAACCCTCCCGTCTCTACAGTGTACCTCAACTAGATCAGCTAGGTGGAGTTGGGCCTCTATGCTCACCAGGGTTTTTAAAACTGTCCTTGACCTTGGTGCTCCTGTATCGTCCGGGATCTCCAATCTTCCTTATGGGACCGGCTCCTGAACCTGCTCTCCTGCTCGAACTTGTAGGCCCTCCGTGCTCCTCGAACCGTAATCGAACCTCTCCACTCGCTCTGCCTTTTTTCCTCGTGTCTGTGTGAAACTGTTTCTTTTTTTTTGAATGTCTCTTTTCCCCCAACAGTTATACTGTTTTCTTGCCCTTAGCTTGGCGCCAAATCAGGGGTTTTCTTTTGTTAAAGTAACGGGCAGGCTGCTTTGACAAAAGCAGGTACTTTATTTTAGTGTCTTGTAAATGAAACTAATGGGATCTGTCCTGTGTCCCTCTGAGTTTGGTACAGATAATAGGTTTTGTCTGTGCTCTGCGATTTCAGAGATGGGTTTGCGTTTTGCTAGCAATTAACACACCTTGAGGTGTAAATACTTTTGTTTTGACTTCGTTACTACTGTAACCATTTTACCATATCAATTGCAGTCAGTTCTGGAATCTTCTAATCGGTGGTGACTCAGGTTTCTTTAAGATACTGCAGTGGTATGTCCTTCTGAAATGAGTCATGTGATCTGCCAACTCCATCTTGTGTTCATAAAATGTGGCCATTTCAGGGGTTTTACAATGTAGACTGTATTTTCCTGGATTTTTGCAAATCCTACAATACTCAGCAGGTCAGGCAGCATCTGTGGAGAGAGAAAGAGAGTTAACGTTTCAGGTCGATGACCCTTCATCAGAACTGGAAAAAGTTGGAGATGGAACAGGTTTTTAAGCAAGTATAGGGGCAGGGAAAGGGGGAGGGGAGGAATGAACAAAAGGGAAGGTCTGTGATAGGATGGAAGGCAAGAGAGATTAAGAGACAAAAGGGATGATGGTGCAAGGCAAAAGTAGATGGTAATGGGACAAGTTAAGAAACAAAAGATGACTTTAGATGAAGTGTAAATGGCAATGGCAGAATGATCGACAGCTGCCATGTGAGAGAGAACAAAAAATGAAAAAACAGATAGGGGTAGAGGTTATGGTCTGAAATTGTTGTCCTTATTACCTCCTCCTGAGGCCATTTTGATGGAGAAATCTCCTGAACTGTCAATCTCTCCAGGGTGTTCTGCAGGTCATGAAAAACCAACTACAGTGTGTGGCAGATAGAGGTCATAGACTCTTCCATCATCACAATCATATGCATAGAAATCATCTTCACTGCCTGCACATGAAACCTATGCTCCATAATCATTATTCTTTTGAAGACTGGGCCCATGAGATCTTGATCCCTAAGCTCCTCAGCCAAGGGCAGTCATTTCTATTCCCCCTGTGGAGAAATGGCACTCTCCCAATTTTTCATTCCCAGAATCTCATACTGGTGTTCAGTGCTGCATCCAATGAAAAGCCTGCTGGCTCACTGGTTACTTCTGCCTGAGTGAGTGTCTCTAGGCTGATACTGGAGTAGATGAGATGTTATGACAGAGTTGGTGGGAAATGACAGAAGTTGCAGAACTGGAAGTGGTCATCAGAGTAGCCAGCATCTTCTTCCAAGGCACCCGCTATGATGTGAAAAAAAAGAGCTTGTTTAGCCATTCACACATTCAGATTTCCCCTTGAAGATATAGCTGAATGTAAGGGCAATGCAATACTTTGGGAAAGCACATAAAGCTGACACAAAGTATAACGAGTCTTGCCCAGTCTTAACTACATATACATACCCACTCACCGAGCTTTACAGATCACCTTACCTCCAACCTTGCGGTCTCCCACAAAGTCACCCGTGTGTCTGTCTATTATCTGCAGACTCAGCATTTTCAGCAGTGGTGCTCCTTTCCCAGTTGCAGTTTTCTATCATAGGTTATGTTGCTGCCTTTTCCTTGGCAGGGAGAGAACACAATGTTAAAGGAAGGTGAGAGGCATGGACACTTACTTTCCACCATATAATCATGCCACCCATTAAGACAAGAGGCGCAGGTGAACAGTCCCTATAAATGGACAGATATTTAAGACTAGCAGAAGTCCTTTTGCAGACAATGCAAGTTCCCTGAGTTGTTTTGAGCTAAAATGGTGCTTGAGTGTTTTCAGAGTTTTCCCTTTGCATCAGTGAATTTCCCTGACACCCCAATGATGACACAGAATGAGCATGCGAGGTAAGGCAGTGAGATGCCATTATCATTGGTACAGAATGTGCATTGGGAACAGTGCCTTGACTTACCTCCACCCTCATGTACTTCTTCTTGTATTATGTGTCAGTTCTTGGAATGGTGAAATTTTCACTGACTGCTTAAGCAACTTCCTTCCATATGGTCTGAACCACCCTCTTATGTAGCTTTCTGCATTCGGCTCTCAGGAGTTGATTCTTTTACTTCCATGAGAAAAAACCTCCATGATGTATCGGGCAATCTGGAAGCCATTGCAACTGTTGTTCCCCTTCTCCACATCGAGGCTGCTGTTCTCTCTGTCATTGTGGCTGCTATTATCCAAAAAGTCATGTTCTCTTTTAGCTAGCTGCATTTCACTCACTGCTTTTTAAGGGCAGCAGTAACCTAAGGATGTTATTGCTGCTCTTAAACAGCCCTGCATGTATAAAGAGTGCACCAGGAGGAGAATTCAGCAGATTGTGAGCAGGCAGAAGTCATGCCCTGCTATTAATCCAGCAATGGGGGGCATGGGTGGAGGAGAATCCAGCCCTCCATCTCTAGAAGGTTTTTATATTACATGCCTCTTTGCAATACCTTATCTTGCACTTAATTGTATAACTACTGGTATACATAAGGAGAATGCCCTTGGGAACGACAGTTATAACTCAGTTTCAGTAATCACTTCTAACGTTTATTTCTCAAAAGTGAAACTCATGTTGTCATTTTCTGTCACAGACTTTGCTAGATTTTGCACCTTAACTAAAAGTGGCAATACAGCTTAGTTTATACAGTTTATTAGACAACACCCACTTATTACTAATGGGGGTGTATACATAAGAATATTAATACTTCATTGGTTTACATGATTAATCAATCAACTATTAGGCCTGTCCTTTGAGCTTATTGACTGTAGAGGCTTCATTCTAACTGCTGTATTCATGAGCTATCTCTTACTCTTGTTATTGGTATGGGAAGGTATTTTCAGCAGAGACATGGCTGGATGAATACAAAGCCACATTGAATTATGCAGCTGGCTGACTACTCATCAAGGCCTTATTTGCTGCTATTCATTAATCATGCCTTTGTACTCTTATCTCTTCCAAGAACAGGCTCTTTCTTAAACAGTTACCACCAAGTTGTAATTACAAGCAACACTTCAGAATGTCTTTGGTCAGCTAAATTTATTTATGTTAGTTTAAAAAGGGTTAATATAGCCAAGTATCCCATGGTGCTTTGCGTTTGTTTTCCAGCCTAACAAGACTGAGTGGTACCTTTCAGACATATTATAGAAACATAGAAGATAGGAGCAGGAGTAGGCCATTCGGCCCCTCGAGCCTGCTCCGTCATTCAATGAGATCATGGCTGATCGTCCAAATTCAGTACCCTGTTCCTGCCTTCTCTCCATATCCCTTGATCCCTTTAGCCTTAAGAAATATATCCAACTCCTTCTTGAATATATTTAATGAATTGGCCTCTACTGCCTTCTTTGGTAGAGAATTCCACAGGTTCACCACTCTCTGGGTGAAGAAATTCCTCCTCATCTCTGTCCTAAATGGCTTACCCCTTATCCTTAGACTGTGACCCCTGGTTCTGGACTCCCCAACCATCGGGAACATCCTTCCAGCATCTAGTCTGTCTAGTCCTGTTAGAATTTTATAAGTTTCGATGAGATCCCCTCTCATTCTTCTAAACTCCAGCGAGTACAAGTCCAATCGACCCAATCTCTCCTCATACATCATTCCTGCCATCCCAGGTATCAGTTTATTTCTGAGATAAAAGGATGAGGCTAAAAATGTTGGTGAAAAGTAGTAAACCTGAGGATTGGGAGGATTTTAGAATTCAGCAAAGGAGGACCAAGAAATTGATAAAGAAAGGGAAAATAGAATATGAGAGTAAACAAGCGAGAGACATAAAAACAAACTAAAAGCTTCTATAGGTATGTAAAAAGGGAAAGATTAGCGAAAGTAAATGTGGGTCCCTTACAGGCTGAGACAGGAGAAATTATAATGGGGAATAAGGAAATGTCAGAAAAATTAAACAAATACTTTGGGGGGAATTTTGCTGGCACTCAGAGGACGGGTTTGGAGGCGGGACACCTGGCAAAATTGCAAAGATTGACAGCAAGTCAGAAACCCGCTGTCAACCCGCCTCCAATCAATCTTCCCAGGTGTCGGGCCCTCGATTTGCGCATGGACTCGACACTTAGTTGCGGGAAGAAGCTTATAGGCACTTAACTGCTTGTTAACAGGTTGGTAACAGGCAGTTAAGAGGCTTTTTGCAATTTTGACAGGTCTACTGCGGGCTTCCCGACATCCGGACACCACGCCAGGTAAGTGTGGCGTGCTATGGGTATACTGTAATGCTTGTGCATTGCTGACAGCTGCAGAAGTGGTGTGAAAGATCCATCAGTATACTGGTGAGTTTCAAAGGTGAGAAAATGTTGCAAAATCATTTTTAATGTATTTAGACTTTTCTGTAGGTGACAAGTTTTGAATTGTTTGTGTAGTCCCACCTCATTGGGAGAACCTCTCTCACCAGTGACAGAACGCTTCTGTAAACTCACCTGCAGCTGCCATCTGTTCTAGCCTAAGGAGGGAGTCACTGGAGAGCCTGGGTGAAAGGGCTCACCTTTGTACAGTGATTGTCAGTGTTTGCAGCACCTCAATGCTATCAAACACTGAAAAATCAGCTGTCAAAAAAATTGTGCATGGCCCTTTTAAGAGAACCAGCAGATGACCATCAACTGACGTCATCTGACAGTGGCTTTCTCTTAATTGGCTGGCAAGCCCACAGGGCGGGCTTAACAAAGCCAATTGACGCAAAATCGCGTCTATGTGTCGGACGTCATTGGGGGCGGGATTGGAACCTGGAAGGCAGCTGTCCTGCCCCCAAGCCGCATCGAGAGGAAAAATTGCAGCCTTTGTGTCTGTCTTCACGGAAGAAGATGCAAAAAACTTCCCAGAAATAGTGGAGAACTAAGGGTCTAGTAAGAATGAGGAACTGAAAGATATTAGTATTAGTAAAAAAAAAGTACTGGAGAAATTAATGGGACTGAAAGCCGATAAATCCCCATGACCTGATGGCCTACATCTTAGGGTTTTGAAAGAGGTGGCTAGAGAGATAGTGGATGCATTGGTTGTCATTTTCCAAAATTCTAGATTCTATAACAGTTCCTGCGGATTGGAAGGTAGCTATATAAGAAAGGAGGGAGAGGGAAAATGGAGAACTACAGACCCCTTAGCCTGACATCAGTAGCAGGGAAAATGCTAGAATCTATTATTAAGGACGTGGTAACAGGGCACTTAAAAAATAATAATAGGATTGGACAGAGTCAACACGGATTTATGAAAGGGAAATCGTGTTTGACGAATCTGTTAGAGTTTTTTGAGGTTGTAACTAGCAGAATAGATAAGGGGGATATAGACAGGTTAAGTGAGTGGGCAAGAACATGGCAAATGGAATATAATGTGGAGAAATGTGAAGTTATCCACTTTGGTAGGAAAAATAGAAAAACAGTATTTTTTAAATGGTGAGAGATTGGGAAATGTTGGTGTTCAGAGGGATCTGGGTGTCCTTGTACACGAATCACTGAAAGTTAACGTGCAGATACAGCAAGCAATTAGGAAAGCAAATGGTATGTTGGCCTTTATTGCAAGAGGATTTCCGTATAAGAGTAAAGACATCTTACTGCAATTATATAGGGCCCTGATGAGACCATACCTGGAGTATTGTGTACAGTTTTGGTCTCCTTGGAAGGATATACTTGCCATAATAGGAATGCAATGAAGGTTCACCAGACTCATACCTGGGATGGGGGGATTGTCCTTTGAGGAGAGATTGAGTAGACTAGGCCTATATTCTCCAGAGTTTATGTACTGGTCTCACTAGATGTAAATCTTATCCAGTTATCCAGTCAGCTAAACACTCATTCAAATAACTCCTCGAGAAGCAGGGTGCTGTTTTGAAGCTTTACTTGAATAAAAGTGTGGAACTGTAAACAAAGACATAAGAACATAAGAAATAGGAGCAGGAGTAGGCCATACGGCCCCTCGGGCCTGCACCACCATTCAATAGGATCATGGCTGATCTGAATCTAGACCCACGTCCACTTCCCTGCCCTCTCCCCGTAACACCTAATTCCCTTATCTGCTAGGAAAATGTCTATCTCCATTTTAAATTTATTTAATGTTGCAGCGTCCACAGCTCTCTGGGGTAGCAAATTCCATAAATTTACTACCCTCTGAGTGAAGAAGTTTCTCCTCATCTCAGTTTTGAAAGGGCAGCCCCTTATTCTAAGATTATGCCCCCTAGTTCTAGTCTCACCCATCAGTGGAAACATCCTCACCGCATCCACCCGATCAAGCCCCCTCACAACCTTATATGTTTCGATAAGATCGCCTCTCATTCTTCTGAACTCCAATGAGCAGAGTCCCAACCTACTCAACCTTTCCTCATATGTCAACCCCCTCATCTCTGGAATCAACCGAGTGAACCTTCTCTGAACCGCCTCGAGCGCAAGTATATCTTTTCTTAAATATGGAAACCAAAACTGCATGCAGTATTCCAGGTGTGGCCTCACCAATACTCTGTATAACTGCAGCAAGACTTCCCTGTTTTTATACTCCATCCCCTTGCAATAAAAGCCAAGATTCCATTGGCCTTCCTTGTTGTTTATGTACCTTTAAGAGAATAACTGGTCTCAGACTGCAATACCGGCAGTGACCACCCCTGTATAAAAGGCGCTAGAGAGCCTCTGTTGGTTAGTTTCGTTTATGCCTTTCACCAGTAAAGACTTGTTTGTTTTTCTCCTGCTAGTCCGTGTCTCAATCATTCATGGACTTAACACTGGCGATGAGTTAGAAAGAACTTACCTGCAACTCAGCAGCAGCTCCGACGACGTTGAAGGTCGGAAGAAGAAAAAAAAAAATAGAGTCCATTGAAACTCGAGGAACGGGCGTCGACCGTCAATCATCGGGTTCAAGGCTTTGCAGGAGCGACGTTCCAGAGCCAGGCTGGGTTCCTCGGTCCGTGGTTTCCCAGCTAATCGGGCTGGTGGCAGGTAGTGCTCTGATCCTTCCTGGGCTGCAACGGGGCCGGGCAGCGAGTCGGGAAGCAAGGAGAGAGAGAGAGGGTGGAGCATACAGGGCGCGGCCGGTGTTTCGAAGCTGGGCAGCGTTCGGACCTCAGAAGAGGAAGGGAAGTGTTCCAGAGGGTCCGCTCCATGACGGGAAAATAATAAAAGAAAAAGAATATGCGCAAGAAACCGTGGAAAGCAGCGCTAACAACAGCGGGTAAGAAGGAAAAGCGCGGGAGGCGCCATTTTGTTAAATTGGGGAAGAAGGCAAAGCGCGGGAGGTGCCATTTTAGATTTGCAAGATGCCGAAGACTGGCTGTATCACTGCTTTTGATAATACATTAGAGGACTGGACCACGTATGTGGAAAGAGTCGAGGTATATTTCGAGGCAAATGAAATAGCGGAGGGGAAAAAGGCATCAATATTGCTAAACGTAATGGGCGCTAGAACGTACGGCCTATTGCGGGATCTGATTACTCCAGCCAAACCGAAGGCGAAGAGTTTTAACGAAATTGTTGCTGTTCTACAGGAGCACTTAAACCCTGCACCGCTGTTGATAGCAGAAAGATTTAAATTCCACAGGAGAACTCAGCACAAAGATGAGAGCAATGCTGAGTATCTTACGGAACTACGCAAGCTATCAAAGCACTGCCAGTTCGGAGCAGGACTGGCAGATACCCTACGGGACAAATTTGTCTGTGGACTCCTGAGTGAAGGAACACAGAAGAAGTTACTCGCAGAAAAAGAGCTGACGCTAGATAAGGCTTTCAGTGTGGCAGTATCGTATGAAGCAGCAGCCAGGGGAGCTGCAGAAATTCAACAAAAACCACAGGAATACGGCACCCACGAAATGACACGGGGATTTGCAAAATGTTATCGCTGCGGCAGAACTAACCATGACCAGAAGGACTGCTGGTCCAAAGACAAAATATGCAGACAATGCGGGAAGATTGGACACATTGCACGAGTTTGTAGGTCTGGGAAGAAGACCAGCAACAACAAAAAGGCTACTAAGGAACCGTACAAGAAAGTACAAAAGATGACGGACAGTAGTTCCGAAGACCAGATGAGCGATAGTGAATCCGAGAACAGGAGATTAAGCTGTCTCAAACTTCACAATGTAATCGCAAAAGAGGATCACCGAACCATTTGGGTCACCCTCACGATAGCAGGGTGCCAAGTTAAAATGGAATTGGATACAGGATCAGCGCTAACCATCATGAATCGACGAGACTATGAGCGGCTATTTTCACACATACCCTTGAGAGAGACATCCATCGTCTTGACGACGTATACGGGGCAAAAAGTATACCCCAGAGGAAAAATAAGGGTGCCTGTCGAATACAATGGCAAGAAAATACGGAAATTGTATCTCTACATACTGCCAAATGGTGGACCACCGTTATTGGGACGGGAGTGGATCAGGAAGATAAACTTAGATTGACATTCCATTCATGCAATGACGGTGGACGGTAAAAAAGATGAAGACGTCACTCCTGGACGATTGTCAACAATCTTAGCTAACGCCAAAGAGGTATTTCAACAAGAACTGGGCACGCTTAAAGGCGTAACCGCCTCGTTAAAAATAGAAGAGAATGCAGTTCCCAAGTTTTTCAAAGCGAGACCGGTACCATATGCAATTCGTCCAGCCGTCGAGGCAGAGCTGGAGAATCTGGAGAAGGCGGGCGTGTTGTCTAAGGTCGACTGGAGTGAGTGGGCAACACCCATCGTTCCTGTCATGAAGAAAACGTTAAGCAGTAAGTCCGGAGAGCCAAGGAAGATTCGCATCTGTGGGGATTTAAAGGTGATGGTGAACCCTGTCCTTCACACAGTACAATATCCTCTTCCAAGGATAGAAGACATCTTCGCCTCACTGTCTGGAGGGAAGCGTTTTACAAAAATTGACCTAGCACAAGCATATTTGCAGATGGAGGTTGAAGAGTCCTCTAGGAAGTATCTCACGATAAACACTCGCAAAGGTCTTTACCAATATCATCGATTGGTATTCGGAGTAGCATCGGCTCCGGCGATATGGCAAAGAGCGATGGAACAAGTCCTGCAAGGGATTCCGGGGATTCAGTGTTACTTGGACGACATCCTTGTAACAGGTGAAGATGACAGTGAACACCTTAACAACCTAGAACAGGTGCTCACTAGACTACGGGAACATGGGCTGCGAGCCAACCGCCCCAAGTGCGAATTTTTTAAGAAACAGATATCGTATTGTGGCCACGTGATTGATGAAGAGGGGTTACATAAGTCCCCTGACAAAATTGAAGCGGTTGTTAAGGCCCCAGCGCCTGAAAATGTGTCGCAACTGAGGTCATTCCTCGGGTTGGTGAATTACTATCATAAGTTTTTGCCGAATTTGTCGACAATTCTGCATCCACTGAACGCCCTGCTACGAACGGGGGTAGCATGGAAATGGAGCGATGATTGTAAACGTGCTTTTCAGAAGAGTAAGGACTTAATCACTTCGAAGGAAGTATTGGCTCACTACAACCCAGCACTGCCAATCAGGCTGGCGTGTGATGCGTCTCCCTACGGCATTGGGGCGGTACTGTCACATAAATTCCTTGATGGTTTGGAGAGGCCAATAGCTTTTGCGTCACGCTCGTTAACTTCTGCCGAGCGTAACTACGCCCAGATTGACAGAGAGGCCCTCAGCCTAGTGTGGGGGGTGAAGAAGTTCAATCACTATCTGCACGGTCAAAAATTTACTCTACTAACCGATCATCAACCTCTTGTCTCCATTTTCAACCCTCAGAAGGGCGTACCGATAATGACAGCACAATGGCTGCAGAGATGGTCCCTTTTCCTAGGGGCACACCAATATGACATCGAGTACAGGGGAACTAAACAGCATGGAAATGCTGATGGATTGTCACGTCTACCGTTGCCGACGGTGGAAGAAGAAGACCTTGCAGTGGATCCAATGGAGTTATTCCACTTGACCATAGTCGAATGTCTCCCTGTGACGAATGCAAACATAGAGAAGGAAACACGGAATGACCCGACACTATCACGGGTCTATGATTTAACGGTGAAGGGATGGCCAGCACATGGCGAACCACTGCTGCCAGCATTTTCACCAAGAAGAGTACAGCTGTCAGTGTGCAGAGGAACCTTGATGTGTGGATCCAGAGTAGTAATTCCACCTAAGTTGACGGATAGAGTGCTCAATGAGCTTCATGAGGGTCATCTGGGTGGGGTAAAAATGAAGAGCTTAGCCAGAGCGTTTGTGTGGTGGCCAGGAATCGATAGAGAAGTCGAAGAGATGACCAAGAGCTGTGCAGGATGCCAGAAGGTCCAAAACGCCCCACCACAAGCTCCTCTGCATCCATGGGAGTGGCCCTCATCTCCATGGCAAAGGGTGCATATTGATTTTGCTGGTCCCTTCATGGACTCGATGTTTTTAATTGCGGTGGATGCACATTCAAAGTGGCCAGAGGTAATAAAAATGTCCTCAACCACCACGGAAAAAACTATCGCAGTTTTACGAACCATATTCGCCAGGAATGGGCTGCCTGAACAGATTTGCTCTGACAATGGACCACAGTTTGTGTCTGAAGAGTTCCGGAGGTTCTTAAAGAACAATGGTGTTAAGCATTACACATCTGCCCCATATCATCCAGCCACTAATGGATTGGCCGAGAGGTTTGTCCAAACATTCAAGAAGGCTATCAAGGCAATGTGTAATGAAGATATACCCCAACAACACAAGGTGGACAACTTCTTGTTTGCCTACCGGAATGCGACACATGCGGTTACCAACCAAACTCCAGCCATGATGTTCTTCAATCGAAGACTACGATGCCGCTTGGATTTGGTTAAGCCAAACGTCCGAAGAGATGTGGAGAACAGGCAGTTTCAGAATATGAATGAAAGGCCGACCAGGAGTTTTAAGATAGGGCAACCAGTTTTGGCCCGGGACTACCGCACTGAGAAATGGCAGCCAGGAACGATTTGTACACGACAAGGACCTCTCATGTATACCGTGGACGTTGGGGAGAGCATTGTAAGACGCCATGCTGACCAGATTCTAGAGTCACTGGAAAACGTCAACTCCACACCACGATCTGATACACCTGGTAATGAAATCGACGTTCCAATTGCAGCTACCGCAGAACCGGTAATATTGGAAGCAGATGAACCAAACAACGACATTGCCAGAAGAACCTGATACTCCAAAGAGGCGTTATCCAGACAGAATCAGGAAGCCTCCTCAAAGACTGAACTTATAATTGCTTAAACTTAACCAATGTATCTAGCAACAGTAATTGTGATTGTAATTCGTTATCATTAGTGTTAAATGAATGTTATGTACTGTTTATCTAAAAGGGGAGGAATTGTTGTGTATGTACCTTTAAGAGAATAACTGGTCTCAGACTGCAATACCGGCAGTGACCACCCCTGTATAAAAGGCGCTAGAGAGCCTCTGTTGGTTCGTTTCGTTTATGCCTTTCACCAGTAAAGACTTGTTTGTTTCTCTCCTGCTAGTCCGTGTCTCAATCATTCACGGACTTAACATTCCTGATCACCTGCTGCACCTGCACACTAACTTTTTGTGTTTCATGCACCAGGACCCCCAGATCCCTTTATACTGTAGCACTTTGCAGTTTCTCTCCATTTAGATAATAACTTGCTCTTTGATTTTTTCTGCCAAAGTGCATAACCTCACACTTTCCAACATTATATTGCATCTGCCAAATCTCTGCCCACTCACTTAGCCTGTCTATGTCCTTTTGCACGCTTTTTATGTTCTCCTCATTCACAGCTTTCCCTTCCATCTTTGTATCGTCGGCAAACTTGGATATGTTGCACTCGGTCCCTTCCTCCAAATCGTTAATATAGATTATAAAGAGTTGGGGTCCCAGCACTGACCCCTGCGGAACACCACTAGTTACTGATTGCCAGCCCGAGAACGAACCATTTATCCCAACTCTTTGTTTTCTGTTCGATAGCCAATCTTCCACCCATGCCAGTACAGGTACACTATCCCTTATCCGAAAGCCTTGGGACCAGCTGAGTTTCGGTTTTCGGAATTTTTCGGATTTCAGAAGGTGGTATTATAAGACTGGGAAATTTGTATTTAATATAAATTTTAAAAGTTCAGGCTACCTCTTGCGACTGTTCCGTGTCTCATTCCCCTTCCTGCTTCTCTGGAAAGCCGGATATCGGCTGACTCCTACTAAGCTGGCCCGCAAATCAGGTCGGGGGTTGTGTGGGGGGGGAGAAAAGAATATCAGACGGGCCGCGGTTCAGGTCGGGGGGGGTCGTCGGGGGGTCGGGGAGGAGAAAAGAATATCAGACGGGCCGCGGTTCGGTTCGGGTCGGGTTGGGGGGTGGGGGGAGAAAAGAATATCGGACGGGCCGCTGCAGCTATTGGACGGGCCGCTGTATTGTTGGGTTCACTCTCCCGGTACCTCCTTCACACTGCCCGGCTCGGCCTGCAATCTCCTACCCAGGAGGGAACTCTGTGACCCTCTGCCCTGCTCAGCATAAGTCGTACGTCACTCTAGTCATGTCGTGTGCACAACTTACACTGAACGAAAAAACTTTCGGTTTTTAGAGGTTTTCGGTTTTCGAAAGTTCGGATAAAGGATAGTCTACCTGTATATTACCCCCAATCCCGTGATTTTTTATCTTGATCAGTAATCTTTTGTGTGGAACCTTGTCAAATGCCTTTTGGAAGTCCAAATACACTACATCCACTGGTTCCCCTTTATCCACCCTGTATGTTACATCCTCAAAGAATTCAAGCAAATTTGTCAAACATGACTTCCCCTTCGTAAAACCATGCTGACTCTGTCCTATTAAATTATGTTTATCCAAATGCTCTGTTACTGTTTCCTTAAGAATGGACTCCAACATTTTGCCAACCACAGATGTTAGGCTAACTGGTCTATAGTTTCCAGCTTTTTGTCGACTTCCCTTCTTAAATAAGGGTGTTACATTAGCAGTTTTCCAATCTGCCGGGACCTTTCCTGAGTCCAGGGAGTTCTGGAAAATGATCACCAATGCATCCACAATCCCTACCGCCACTTCTCTCAAGACTCTAGGATGTAGGCCATCAGGTCCGGGGGATTTATCTGCCTTAAGTCCCATTATTTTACTGAGTACCATCTCCTTAGTGATTTTAATCATGTTTAGCTCCTCCCCCCCATTGCCCCCTGTTTGTCCAGTGTTGGGATATTTTTAGTGTCCTCTACTGTAAAGACTGATACAAAATATTTGTTCAGCGTCTTTGCCATCTCCATGTTCCCCACCACTAGTTTCCTGGTCCCATCCTCTAAGGGACCAAAGTTCACTTTAGCCACCCTTTTTCTTTTTATACAGCTGTAGAAACTCTTGCTATCTGTTTTTATATTTTTTGCTAGTTTACTTTCATAATCTATCTTCCCTTTCTTAATTAATCTTTTAGTTATTGTTTGCTGGCTTTTAAATGCTTCCCAATCTTCTATCCTCCCACTAGATTTGGCTAATTTATATGCCCTTGTTTTCAGTCGAATACTATCCTTTATTACTTTACTAAGCCATGGATGGCTGTATTTTCTTTTACTCCCCTTTTTCCTCAGTGGAATATATTTATCTTGAAAAATGTGAAATATCTCCTTGAATGTAGACCACTGCTCTTGTACCGTCTTACACTTTAATCTGTTTTCCCAATCCACTTTAGTCAATTCTACTCTCATACCTTCATAGTCTCCTTTATTTAAGCTTAGTACGCTGGTTTGAGATCCAACTCTCTCACCCTCAAACTGAATTTGGAATTCAACCATATTATGGTCACTCATTCCAAGGGGATCCTTTACTAGGACATTTTTTATTAATCCTGTCTCATTACACAGGACCAGATCTAAGATTGCCTGCCCCCTGGTTAGTTCAGTTACATACTGCTCAAGGAACCCATCCCTAATACACTCTATGAACTCTTCCTCAATGCTGCCATGCCCAATTTGATTAGTCCAGTCAATATGAAAGTTAAAATCCCCCATGATTACAGCTGTTCCCTTATTACAAGCCCCAACTATTTCCCGATTTATACTCTGACCAACAGAGTTGCAACTGTTAGGAGGCCTATAGACTACGCCCACTAGTGACTTTTTCCCCTTATTATTCCATATCTCCACCCAAACTGTTTCATTATCCTGATCCTTTGACCCAATATCATTTCTGACTATTGCAGTGATTCCATCCTTGATTAACATAGCAACCCCACCTCCCTTTCCTTCCTGTCTGTCCTTCCTAATTGTCAAATACCCTTGTATGTTTAGTTCCCAGTCATGATTATCTTGCAGCCATGTTTCCATAATGGCCACCAGATCATACCCATGTGTAGTTATTTGCACCGTCAACTCGTCAATTTTGTTACGAATGCTGCGTGCATTCAGATAAAGAACTTTCAAATATGTTTTCTGACAATTTATTCCTGCTTTTACCCCTTTTACTACTTTACCTTTATCATTATACATTCTGTCCCTTCCTGACACGCTCTGGTTTTTAATTCCCCCACTGCTACCTTGCTCTACTGCCTTCTCCGCTGTCATTTTTATTTTTCGCTCTCTTAAAACCTCCCCCCCACTAATTAGTTTAAAGCCCTCTCTACAGCCCTAGTTATTCGATTCATCAGGATTCTAGTCCCAGCACTGGCCAAGTGAAGTCCGTCCCAACGGAACAGCTCTCTCCTGTCCCAGTACTGATGCCAGTGTCCCAGGAAGCAAAACCCATTTCTCCCACACCAGTCTTTGAGCCACACATTTAACTCTCTAATTTTATTTACCCTAGCCAAATTTGCACGTGGCTCAGGTAGTAATCCAGAGATTATTACCCTTGTGGTTCTGCTTTTTAATTTGGCCCCTAGCTGCTCAAACTCCCTCAGCAGAACCTCCTTCCTTGTCCTATCTATGTCGTTGGTACCAACATGGACCACGACAACTGGATCCTCCCCCTCCCACTCCCAGTTTCTCTCCAGCCCAGAGGAGATGTCCTTAACCCTGGCACCGGGCAGGCAACACAGCCTTCAGGACTCTCGCTCTCGGCTGCAAAGAACTCTATCTATCCCCCTAATGATACTATTGTCGAAGTCTCGACTCCCGAGTAAGACTCTTTAAACACAGTGGCCTAGAAATTGAGTTGGCGCCGCGCCAGGGCTTTAGCGCCGGAAATTTAGCGCCGGCGCTAAGTCCCCCTGCGCGCGCCAAAGATTCAGTAGCGCCGCGCCCAGACGGCTGCCGGCGCTACTGGAGGGTGTCAGCGCCTCGCAATGGGCGCTGACTGCCGCATTGCGGCGCTAATCCACTGCTGCGGCACCCGATGCGGTGCGGCAGGCTGGGGAAGTGCAGGACTCCTCCTTCCGTTAAGGAGGAGCTGCCTGCACCCGACCGCTGGCCGTTGATCTGTGGAGAAAAATGAGCCCGGCACCTCGGAGAAGTGCCGGGCTCGCGGCCCACACGCATCTGTGCCGCGGGGGGGTGTTGGAGGAGTCCGGGGAGGGAGGTGCGGGCAGGCGGCCGCCGGGAAAGCGGCCGGCCGCCGCGCGACCTTAATGCGCCGGCGCTAAGACCCGTAGCGAACTTTTGAAAAATCGTTGGTTGCGGCTGCCACGGGCGAGGCGGCCACAACTCAATTTCGGCGTTCGGGCGCGTTGCCACGGCAACCGGGACGCTGCGCACACCGATGACGTCATCGGTGCCGGCGCAGCGCAACCGGCTAACGCCGATGGCAGCGCCCAAGTGAATTTCTCAATCGGCTGTACTTGCGGCGCTAGGCCCTCTAGCGCCTCAAAATGGGCGCTAACCCCACTCAATTTCTAGGCCAAAGTATCATTAAAGACAGGCTTTATTTGCTTGCAAGGGAAGGGTTGTGTAGTCAAAGGCTACATCAGACCTCTTCGAAGTAATACAGAATTTGTAACATATTTATACAGTACAGAAACAAAACAGGCTTTCTATGCCACATGACATAGTATTGAATCATACCTGATTACAAAGGCACAGACCTTGCAAATTACTGAAACAACGTATTCCAGGCTTCGTTAGAATAACGAACAGAAATACCTTGAGATAAGATGAACTAATCCTTTATTATGGGATCCTTCTGTTCTCCCACTGTACCAACTGAGCCTGTGGGCCGATGTTTACGTTATCCTGTCCTTGGCTATTTGTTTGGTAAACGAG
Organism: Somniosus microcephalus; assembly: GCF_052327205.1. NCBI lineage: Eukaryota > Metazoa > Chordata > Chondrichthyes > Squaliformes > Somniosidae > Somniosus > Somniosus microcephalus. The sequence continues at coordinate 145,792,166 of NC_140999.1, forward strand.
GCTCCTTGTTAAGCTTGTCACAGATAAGGAGTACGTATGTAGCATTCCTAAATTGTCTCATCCCCTTGAAACTGATTAGTGAATCATTCTGTCGGCCATTTGAGTTTTTATTCTATGCCCAGGAAGCCATTTTGTGTCTAAGTGAGAAACTGTACTTCCACACTATCCCCCACCACTACAACATTTCTTTTAACTCCCCCCCACTTGAATGGCCCCCCGCTCCACGGTGCTGTGGCCAGGTTGCTCATCCTCCCCGCAGTCCCTGTTCCCATCCTCACAGGGAGTAAGAGCCTCAAACCTGTTGGACAAGAGGAAGGGCTGCGGCTCGGATCCCGTACCTGCCTCACTTCTAGTCACACCATCCTGACCCTGGCCACGGACTACATCTGAATTAATTAATCTAATTGGTGTGACTACCTCCTGATACAGAGTCCAGGTAACTCTCCCCCTCCCTGATGTGTCTCAGTGTTTGAAGCTCGGACTCCAGCTCTTCAACATGGAGCCGGAATTACTCGAGCAGCCAACACTTACTGCAAATGTTATCACCGTGAGCATCAATGGTGTCCACCAGCTCCCACATATTGCAGCAGCAACACATCACCTGATCTCCCATTCTATGTAATTAAATTTATTAATATTATTTTTAATTACCCTCTGCCCCGATTCTAGATGATGAATATCGCACCTTAGAAACTATAAACCACAGAGTTTAAGCTTAAAAAAGAGAGAAATACTTACCAACCAATCGCTGACCCGCTTTCTGGTGACGTCACACTTGGATTACTTTTTACCTCTCTCCTTCCCTCCGAGTTCGGAGACTGGTAGGCCTTACCTGGTCTCTGGGGCCTTTTATAGCCCCGCTCTGCCGCTCGAGATTCCCGCCGACGCTGTGAGGCCTTGCCTGGTCTCTGGGGCCTTTTATAGCCCCGCTCTGCCGCTTGAGATTCCTGCCGACGCTGTGAGGCCTTACCTGGTCTCTGGGGCCTTTTATAGCCCCGCTCTGCCGCTCGAGATTCCCGCCGACGCTGTGAGGCTTTAACTGGTCTCTGGGGCCTTTTATAGCCCCGCTCTGCCGCTCGGGTTTCCCGCCGACGCAGTGAGGCCTTACCTGGTCTCTGGGGCCTTTTATAGCCCCGCTCTGCCGCTCGAGATTCCCGCCGACGCTGTGAGGCCTTACCTGGTCTCTGGGGCCTTTTATAGCCCCGCTCTGCCGCTCAAGATTCCCGCCAACGCTGTGAGGCCTTACCTGGTCTCTGGGGCCTTTTATAGACCCGCTCTGCCGCTCGAGTTTCCCGCCGACGCTGTGAGGCCTTACCCGGTCTCTGGGGCCTTTTATAGCCCCACTCTGCCGCTCGAGTTTCCCGCCGACGCTGTGAGGCCTTACCTGGTCTCTGGGGCCTTTTATAGCCCCGTTCTGCCGCTCGAGTTTCCCGCCGACGCTGTGAGGCCTTACCTGGTCTCTGGGGCCTTTTATAGCCCCGTTCTGCCGCTCGAGTTTCCCGCCGACGCTGTGAGGCCTTACCTGGTCTCTGGGGCCTTTTATAGCCCCGTTCTGCCGCTCGAGTTTCCCGCCGACGCTGTGAGGCCTTACCTGGTCTCTGGGGCCTTTTATAGCCCCGTTCTGCCGCTCGAGTTTCCCGCCGACGCTGTGAGGCCTTACCTGGTCTCTGGGGCCTTTTACAGCCCCGCTCTGCCACTCGAGATTCCCGCCGACGCTGTATGTATGTTTTGGATACAGAGGTAAGTACTATACATTAGATGTTACATAAGATGCAAAAATATGTTTATGAAAACAGAATTGACTGCCTAACACAGATAAGTGGGTAACTGTATAAGTAAATAGCACTGAAGCTAACCCTTAGTAGCTAGCAGCTAATAAACTTCTTATTGACAAAGTATTGTCAAAATACTATACCAACAAGGTTGTTATTATGTTACCAAACAAGGATACTCACAGACATTGCGTCTTGCCTAGCATATAAGGAAGGATGGAGGAGGATAGAAAACAAGCTGCCACACTTGGACCTTGTTCACAACTGAGAAAACACTTCCTCGAATAATACTTCCTATGCAGACAGGAAGAAGGTCAAATAACACACTGCTATACAATAACTACCACTAGGGGCGCTACCTACATCTAACAAGTCCAGTACAGTTTCGAAGAATGAGAGGTGATCTCATTGAAACATACAAAATTCTTACAGGGCTTGACAGGGTGGATGCAGGGAGGATGTTTCCTCTGGCTGGAGGGTCTAGAACCAGGGCTCACAGTCTCAGAATAAGGGGTCGGCCATTTAGGACTGAGATGAGGAGAAATTTCTTAACACAGAGGGTGGTGAATCTTTGGAATTCTCTACCCCAGAGGGCTGTGGAGGCTCAGTCGTTGAGTATATTCAAGACAGAGATCGCTAGATTTTTGGATATTAAGGGAATCAAGGGATATGGGGATAGTGCAGGAAAGTGGAGTTGAGGTAGAAGATCAGCCACGATCTTATTGAATGGTAGAGCAGGTTCGAGGGGCCAGATGGCCTACTCCTGCTCCTATTTCTTATGTTCTTATGTTCTTCTGATAATAGATCCCATTATTTTACACAGAATGGGTCTGTAGTCGCCATGGATGTTTTGTCACCCTTTTTGAATCTGGGTATTACATTAACCTGCTTCCAGTCACCCTGTTCATTGACTCCCTCATGATGATTATCAGTGCTTCACAAATCGCTCCTCTAGTATCTCTCAGCAATCTGGGATAAAAGAATATGGGGGAAAAATTCAGCTGCTTTGCGCCTCCCATTAGCGTCCTAAGAGGGCGCTAATGGGGCATAAAGCAACTAGCGCCTGGGCGCGGCGAAGTTTGTGCCACTCGCGAAACTGACCAAACATTTTGCAGCAGCGCTAAGCACTACTGCCACGATCTCCTGCGCCCGCAGATTGTGATGTCAGTCGAGCGTGCAACGCCCCGGTAGCGCCCCGTACCGGATATTGAGTGGCGCCCCCTGCCTTTCCACCTGCCGCTAGCAACGACAGGTTGAGGGGAATGTTTTGCAGTTGGGAAGGGACTGGGGGAGTGTTATTTAAAGGCACCGCTTCCTGCCTTTTTTTGTCAGTGACATTTTTGCACCACGCATTCTGAGAGAGAGAGAGAGAGAGACTTCAGGAGAGATTCAACGCTGTGTGAAGCAGTTTTGGGTACTGAGCAGCACTTTGCAGGTTCACTTTGATTTGACCTTCCTTGCATCGATTTAGAAGAGACTATGGGGGCTGCACTCTGAGCTCTTTCCCCGGGCCTCTCCATTGTTCTTTCCAGTAGAATTGATGTACAGGTCTCTCCAGGCCGAGATTCAAGGCTGCAATGAGCAGGGTGTGGATGGAGAGCAAGGTTTAAAACGAGCGATCGATCTGATCCCATCAGCTTCCCGCCGGGCAGGTTAGATTAAAATTATCCCCATAATGACAAATAAGAAATGGACAGCTTTCTCAATGGTTCAGTGAATAATTTCATTACATGGACTCCTGATAATTCGGGCTTGAATGGTATATGTGTTTAGAAACTGGATTAAGTGGCTTCTTGTTTCCCTGCCAAAAATTTGTTTACCTCTGTCAGTAGGGGGGGTGATTTTGAAATGATTGCTTCTATTGGGCAGGAGGCAGACCTCATTTGAATTTCATCAGTGAACTGCTCATGCTTTTGCAGCAGCTCACTGATTGGAGGGAGCTCGAATTCTGGTAGCTCCACTGCAGAACCCAGTCAGTCCAGGCAAGTAAACTGGGAGGGGGGAGGGCCGTGGAGAGATGGGCAGTGGGAGGAGCTCCTTCTGGCCCCATAAAAAATATTCAAAAAACTTTTAAAAAAATCTATTTTAGAGCAGACTTCAATGGTTTATTTCAGGACTGCTGGTTAGGCTGCTCTGTTCCAAGTACCAATGGGCAAAGCATGCTCCCCTATTGGTACTTCAGAATTGCATCGTGGTCTTTTTCACGTCATAGGACTCTGATTTGCATGGGCGAAAAGGGCTCCCTCCTGTTTCCAGCAGGTACCTGGGCCGCTCATTTCAAGGCTCCCACCTGATGGTGACTTGGACATAAGCGGAATGACGTATGAGGAGAGATTGTGTTGATTGGGCTTATACTCACTGGAGTTTAGAAGATTGAGAGGGGATCTCATTGAAACCTATAAAATTCTGTCAGGCCGGGACAGACGAGATGCAGGAAGGATGTTTCTGATGGCTGGGGAGTCCAGAACCAGGGGTCATAGTCTATGGATAAGGGGTAAGCCATTTAGGACTGAAAGGAGGAGGAATTTCTTCACCCAGAGAGTGGTGAACCTGTGGAATTCTCTGCCACAGAGGGCGGTGGAGGCCAGTTCATTAAATATATTCAAGAAAGAGTTGGATATATTTCTTAAGGCTAAAGGGATCAAGGGATATGGGGAGAAGGCAGGGACAGGGTACTGAATTTGGATGATCAGCCATGATCTCATTGAATGGCGGAGCAGGCTCGAAGGGCCGAATGGCCTACTCCTGCTCCTATCTTCTATGCTTCTATGCTTCTAAACAGGGCAGTAAGTGCTGCACTGCCATTTTCATCATGCCACTGCTGCATTACTATCCAACATGAAGTGGGGGGGGGGGGGGAGTGGGGGCAAAGGCGAGATGAAAATCAGCCACCAGTTTGCTATCGCCTTTGGTTTGCAGGATGTTCCACCCTTAAATATTGGGACAATTGCTTTGCAACTACATTAACCATCATTAGTATGTCAACAAAATGATCAGAGCTCTGGTCTTCTGCACTTTAAATTTTTCCATTATTGAAAATAGCTACAATTGTTTGGCGTGTAATGGAATTGCAATGCAGATTTACAGTTCCATAGGAACATAAGAACAGGAGTAGGACGTTCAGCCCTGTGAGTCTGTTCCACCATTCAATTAGATCATGGCTGATCTGTATCTTAATTCCATCTACCTGCTTTGTTTCCGTAATCATATCCATGCTTGGCAAAATTTATTGGCCCAGACGTTGCTGGAAAATTAATGGCTTATTAACAGCACCTACCGTTATTAGTTCACAAAGAATCCAACAATTTGTGGTGATGAAGAGATACGCACAAGTTCTGATTCTCCACAAATTGCTGGACGATTTGCACAGCTCCACCGTTAGCCACCATTATCTTAGTATACAATACAAGTAGAACAATTTTAGCATTGTCAGTTTGTGTCGGAGAAAACAGTTTCAAATATATATTCCCCAATGTATTTCTTCTGATGAATTTTCAAAGGGAATAATTAACAAAGTTAGTAAACTGTTATTGCCTATTTGGAGATATAGGGTGAGAATTTAAATGCTTATCAGAGCTAAATAGATATTGAACGTAATGTGTGCATAAGGTGAATCAAACAACTAAAAGTATCTTTTATTAGTAAAAGCAGGAAAACAGAGGCTCTGAAATTCCTGTGGCTAGAGAGAGCATAAGCCCGATTTCCGCCTGGATATGGAGCAGAACCTGGTTCCACCAGGATTTCACCCCACTTAGAGCAGCCCGTAAAATTTGAGGTGGGGGAGCTGTGGGTGGATCTTCCACTCAATGGATATATGTCTCCCAAGAAATTCCACCCTTTGCGCCCTTAAAAGGCCTCAATGGATCTCATGATAGCTGAGAGCTGCCATGCGTCCCTTTGAAGCATTCTGAAGGCCGCAAATCTAACTGGAATAAAGTATTCGATTCCCATGGGGATCTACTACCTTGTCTAGTGGCAGAATGGTTTCAGTGGAAGTTGAAGACAGGAATTTTGCTTTCCTTGGGCCAGTTCGGATTGGGGGAGTTCAGGTGGAGTGGCTTGGTGCTGTGGCAGAGCCACTGAGGGAATCTGAACAACTCTACATAATTCCCTTTAACGATGTGTTAGCTACAGACTAAATCTGTACCATTGTATATACTGTTTGCATGTACAGTGCGCGGTCCCTTTAAGAGCGCGGGCAAACGCGATGACATCATGCCGCTAATCACGTGATCACCCAAACGCGGGAAAAACGTGATGACGTCATGACGCCATCCACGGGACCGCCCAGGCAGTCCTCATGGAGCCTCCGACCTGTTAAGACTTGTATTCATAGTTCTCTTGCATCAATCTGTTTAAACTCGTTAGTTTGACATTAAAAACCTTTTTGATTGATTGCCTGCGTCGAACTCAATCTCTAGATAGGAATTTGACCATTCCTACAGTGCCACTCAGTCTTACAATGGTGGATTGGGTCAGACGTTGCTGATGCACTCTTGCAGGTGGCGGTGGCGCACCCTCGTTATGGAAATAACCCCGTCACTGAGATTTGCTGTCCAGTTTGGAGATAGGGTGGGACTTCATTCTACTGCACTTTTGTGATGTTTTTTCTATGTTAAAGACGCTATATAAACAATTGTTGTTACTGTTGTTGTAAATTAATTTTTGCTACTCTTCCTGTCCGTTAATGTGCAAGCCTTCCTACTATTAAGTTTGCTCTGCTTTAGTGCCCAGCAATCAAAATTCTATTTAGACTTTCACCATTTAGCTTCTCTCAAATAGTGATAATTATTTATTGTCACATAATAGATGCTTTAGTTGCATGTATGCAGGCAATTACAGTGGACATTATGAGCTCTACCAAAAGTTCCATGATTTTATTTGTGCAGTAATGGCTCTCCCATGGCATTATGTTTAATTACTCAGTCTATATGCTCTATTTCTTATCTGCCTCTGTCAACTTCACACTGCTGTATCTCGCTCCTCTTCTGCTGCCATCTCTCACTTCTCTTCTGTTTCACTAATTTTCTCTTATTTTCTGTTTTGTTTTTGTCTTTTTCTGCAGCTACAGGGCATTCTGGAGGGAGAGGGTGAACAGACAGTTGTCGTGGTGCATATTGTTGTGTATGTAATATGTATGCTACTTTAACCCTATGGCCAGGGCAGCACTACTTTGTAGGGCGTAGTGATACCGTAGTACCACTCCTGGCCATAGGGGTATAAATAGTACTGCGGGTACTGATCTCCCCTCAGTTCCCGCCTGTGGGTATGAAGTAAAGACCTAAGTTAAACCCTTCCAAGCTGTCTCTTCCTTTTTGTATCAAGTATATGCGCATACTTTACACTGGCGACTAGGAACGTTCGAACTCACCAGTACAAGGTGCAACAAAGGATCGGTAGCAGTACGGGGAGAGAAGCTTCTTACCAGCCTGCAGAGTCCAGCGTCGACCGAAGGAGGCCACCCAGTTCAGGAGGAGCGGCAGCAACGGAGCGAGAGAGAGAGGTTCCAGCGAAGGCTGCGGCAGCTGAGAGAAGAGGCTGAACGGGCGTTCCAGCCACGGGGCAAAAGTCCACCCAGGGTCAGGTAAACTGCAATCCTTCCTGGGGAACGCGAGCTGCAAGGGCCAGAACGGGCAGGCGATCTGGGGAACAAACGGAGCCACGAGGACTAGCGGGCCACGAGAGGGGAAGGTCGTTGTAATAGCGGCGGTGGCAATAAGGGAGCTGCAAGAAAAAAAAAATAACGAACCTGGAGAGACGTCGTTGACAGCAGAGGGAGAAAAGGCGGGAAAAGCGCCATCTAGTGGACAAAGGGGAAAGTTTTTCTCTTCAGCAGTTTAAAATGAACAGCGCCATCTAGTGGACAAAAGGGGGAAAGTTTTTCTCTTCAGCAGTTTAAAATGAACAGCGCCATCTAGTGGACAAAAGGGGGAAAGTTTTTCTCTTAGAAAAAAAAATAACAGCGCCATCTAGTGGAAAAAGGCGGGAAAACCTCTTCAGTAGTTTTAAAAATGGCTAAAGAAGCTCGGTTGTCAGAATTTGTTGCCGACATAGAAGATTGGGACGCATATGTAGAAAGGCATGAGCTTTATTGCATAGTAAACAAGGTGAAAGATGACGAAAAGGCAGCAACCTTATTAAATTCTATGGGGGCAAAAACATACGGTCTGCTGAGGAATCTTCTTACTCCAGAAAAGCCAGCAGACAAAACGTATGCCCAAATTGTTGATACGTTAAAGGAACATTTAAACCCTAAGCCACCATTTATAGCGGAAAGGTACCGCTTTTACAGACGCGACCAAAGGAATGATGAGTCGCAGGCAGCCTATTTAGCTGAGCTCAGACGGTTGTCCAAACATTGCCAGTTTGGAGCCTTTTTGGCGGAAGCGATCAGAGACAGATTTGTCTGTGGCATGTTAAATGAGAGTACACGAAAACGGTTGCTGGCCAAGAAACAGCTCAGCCTAGATCAGGCGATAGAAATAGCATTGGCACATGAAGCAGCAGCACAGGGTGCTGCCCAAATACGACAAAATACAACCGGCTATGACACCCATGAGGTGACATTTCACAAAGGTAAATGCTACCGTTGTGGCAAAACCACCCACGACCAAAGTAATTGTTGGTTTCGTGATAAAATATGCCGGCAGTGTGGGAAAAAGGGGCATATAGCGAAAGTTTGTCGGTCGGGTACGAAACCCAATAGTGGGGGCAATCCGAGCAGTACCAAGGCAAGGACAAAAATACATAAGATATCTGACAGTAGCTCAGACGAGTCACAGGAAGGCACAAAAGCAGAGCCTAAAGGTCTGGGATGTCTCAAGTTATATGGTGTAGACAAAACGGAGGACCACAGCACAATGTGGGTTAAAATGAAGGTAGCAGGCGTCGAAGTTAATATGGAGCTGGACACGGGTTCAGCCCTATCAGTAATTAATGAACAAGATTATAACAGGCTGTTCAAACGCATTCCCTTAAAGGATACCGAAATCAAATTAAAAACATATACGGGACAAAAAGTTTACCCGAAGGGAAAAATGCAAGTAACAGTTAAATACAATGGCAGAAAAGTGCCAGGACTTTATTTATACGTCCTACCAAACGGCGGACCACCACTTTTGGGTAGGGAATGGATAAGAAAAATCCATTTCGACTGGAAGTCGATACACGAGATAAAAGTAGAGACCACCAAGGATGATGCAACCATTACAAGCAGGCTGTCGAAAATATTGGCAAAAACGCCAGAGGTGTTCCAACAAGGGCTGGGGACCTTAAAGGACATTAGAGCAAAAATAACTATTGCTCAAGACGCAAACCCCAAGTTTTGTAAGGCCAGACCGGTGCCTTACGCCATCCGGCCAGCTGTGGAAGCAGAACTGGATGCCTTAGAGAGTGCAGGTGTCCTTACAAAGATTGAGTGGAGCGAGTGGGCCACGCCCATCATCCCAGTTATAAAGAAATCTGCAAATAACACGCCGGGGGAACCAAAGAAGGTTCGCATTTGCGGGGATTTTAAAATAACTATTAACCCAGTCCTGCACACGGTACAGTATCCGCTGCCGCGGATAGAGGACATATTCGCATCGTTAGCTGGGGGTAGACACTTTACGAAGATTGACCTTTGTCAAGCTTATTTACAGATGGAGGTGGAGCAGGACTCGAAAAAGCTCCTAACGATTAACACCCACAAGGGATTGTACCAGTACAATCGCCTGGTATTTGGTGTGGCGTCCGCCCCAGCCATATGGCAGAGGACCATGGAACAGGTCCTACAGGGCATTCCAGGAACGCAGTGCTACCTGGATGACATCCTGGTGACAGGACAAACGGATAACGACCACCTCGCTAACCTGGAGCGAGTACTTCTGCGGTTGCAACAATACGGACTCAGGGCGAACAAGCAGAAATGTGAGTTTTTCCAGGAACGTATCTCATACTGTGGTCACATTATAGATAAGGAAGGCCTGCATAAGTCCCCAGAAAAGATCGAGGCAGTAGTGAAGGCCCCGCCCCCTGAGAATGTATCTCAGTTACGATCATTCTTAGGCCTTATAAACTATTACCATAAGTTCCTCCCGAACTTATCGTCCATTTTACATCCACTAAATTCATTGCTGCAAAAGGGAGTCTCCTGGAATTGGGACGAAGCGTGTGAGGCTGCTTTTAAAAAGGGTAAACAACTCATTACATCAAAGGAAGTGCTCGCACACTTTGACCCAAAAATGCCAATGAGGTTGGCATGTGACGCCTCCCCGTATGGTATAGGGGCAGTGTTGTCACACAAATTTCCCAATGGGACGGAGAGGCCAATAGCATTTGCCTCAAGGTCGTTAACTACAGCCGAAAGAAACTATGCGCAAATCGACAGGGAGGCCCTCAGTCTGGTGTGGGGTGTAAAAAAATTCCACCACTATCTACATGGACAACGTTTCACACTACTGACGGATCATCAACCGTTGGTGTCCATATTTAATCCAACAAAAGGGGTGCCCCTGATGACGGCCCAAAGGCTACAGAGATGGTCACTGTTCTTAGGCGCACACCAGTACCTTATCGAATATAAGGGTACCAAACAGCATGGCAATGCGGATGGCCTGTCGCGGCTACCATTGCCTGCAGAGATCGAAGAGATAGTACAGGACCCCGTGGAAATATATCATACGGCGGTTATGGAACACTTGCCCATCACCAGCCAATGTATCGAGCGGGAAACACAGAATGACCCGACACTGGCAAGGGTTTACGAATTGACCGTGAAAGGCTGGCCGGCGCAGGGTGACGCATCATTGCCGGCGTTTTCGGCAAGGAAGGGCCAGTTGTCCGTCTGCCGGGGCACATTGATGTGCGGAGCCAGGGTGGTGGTCCCTCAAAAATTACAACATAAAGTGTTGCGGGACTTACACGAAGGTCATCTGGGGGGTGTCAAAATGAAAAGCCTCGCCAGAGCCTACGTCTGGTGGCCCGGCATTGACAGGGACATCGAGGAAGTAGCAAAAGCATGCCAAGGGTGCCAGATGGTACAGAACGTACCACCCCAAGCCCCACTACATCCGTGGGAGTGGCCCTCAACGCCGTGGCAAAGGATCCACGTGGACTTCGCTGGGCCCTTCATGGATGCGATGTTCCTTATTGTAGTGGACGCCCACTCAAAATGGCCGGAGGTCATAAAGATGTCATCAACGACAGCCGAAAAGACAGTCGCAGCCTTAAGGACCATTTTTGCCCGAAATGGGGTGCCCGAGCAAGTCTGTTCGGACAATGGGCCACAATTTGTGGCAGAAGAATTTCAAGCATTCCTAAAAAGGAATGGAGTGCGACATTATACGTCCGCACCATATCATCCGTCTACAAATGGGCTGGCAGAGCGCTTTGTACAGACTTTTAAAAAGGCCATCAAGGCGATGGGGGAGGAAAGGTTGCCACTACAACACAAGGTGGACAATTTCCTATTCGCGTACCGTAATGCTGCACATACGGTGACCAACCAGGCCCCCGCCGTCATGTTCTTTAATAGAAGGTTAAGGTCTCGCCTCGAATTGCTCAGACCAAACATCCGGAGAGATGTGGAAAACCGAGTATTTCGTAGGGCTCCTGACAGACAGACACGGAGCTTCGAGGTGGGGCAGCAAGTGTTGGCCCGTGATTATAGAAATGAAAAGTGGCGGTCTGGTACGATAAAGGCCCGCCAGGGACCTTTGATGTACACAGTGGAGACAGGGGACGGCATAATCAGACGACATGCTGATCAACTTGTGGAGTCCAGAAACCCAACTGATTCACTACCTCAAACGTCTCAGCACATTGTTCCAGCGGAATCACGGCCCAGCTCGTCGCTACAGAAGTCTCAGGATGGCGAGGAGTTCAGCACTCCAGTGAGCTCCACGGCACAGGATGTGCCATCAGACACCGACGACTCCAGCAATGAAGTGGTGACGGAAGTACCGCCGCCTACACCGAGACCGACTAGAGAAAGACGTTATCCTAGTCGAGACAGGAGGCCTCCTCAGAGACTGAATCTATAACATGTTTCTTTTTATATATATATAGGTAGACAACTCTGATGTAAATATGTTATGTATGTTGTGTTACCAAATGTTATTAGCCCTAGTTATGGTGCATCTGTTGACTTAATTGCACGGGTACGTTTTAATTAAAAGGGGAGGAATGTTGTGTATGTAATATGTATGCTACTTTAACCCTATGGCCAGGGCAGCACTACTTTGTAGGGCGTAGTGATACCGTAGTACCACTCCTGGCCATAGGGGTATAAATAGTACTGCGGGTACTGATCTCCCCTCAGTTCCCGCCTGTGGGTATGAAGTAAAGACCTAAGTTAAACCCTTCCAAGCTGTCTCTTCCTTTTTGTATCAAGTATATGCGCATACTTTACACATATAGGTACCAACGATATAGGTAAAAAATGGGATGAGGTCCTAAAAGTTGAATATAGGGAGTTAGGAGGTAAATTAAAAAATAGGACCTCAAAGGTAGTAATCTCAGGATTGCTACCCGTGCCACATGCTAGTCAGAGTAGAAATAGAAGGATATTTCAGCTGAATACGTGGCTAGAGGAATGGTGCAAGGGGGAGGGACTCACATTCCTTGGACATTGGAACCGGTTCTGGGGGAGGTGGGACCAGTACAAACTAGATGGTTTGCACCTGGGTGGGACCGGGACCGATGTCCTAAGGGGAGAGTGCTAGCGCAGTTGGGGAGGGTTTAAGCTAAAATGGCAGGGGGTTGGGAACCTGTGCAGGGCGACAGGAAAGGGAAGCAAGGATAAAAACAAAAGACAGGAAGGAGAAAAGCAAAAGTGGAAGGCAGAGAAATCAAGGGTGTAAATCAAACAGGGCTACAGTAAATAATAATTCTAAAAGGACTAAGAGTGTTAAAAAAACAAGCCTGAAGGCTTTATGTCTTAATGCGAGGAGCATTCATAATAAGGTGGATGAATTCACTGCAAAAATAGATGTTAATGGATATGATATAATTGGGATTACGGGGACATGGCTCTAGGGTGACCAAGGCTGGGAATTCAACATCCAGGGGTATTCAATATTCAGGAAGGACAGGCAAAAAGGAAAAGTAGGTGGGGTAGCATTGCTGGTTAAAGAGGAGATTAACACAACAGTAAGGAAGGATATTAGCCCTGATAAGAACATAAGAAGTAGGAGCAGGAGTAGGCCATACGGCCCCGCGGGCCTGCTCCGCCATTCAATAGGATCATGGCTGATCCAAACTTAGACTCACGTCCACTTCCCTGCCCGCTCCCCGTAACCCCTAATTCCCTTATCAGCTAGGATGATGTGGAATCTGTATGGGTAGAGCTGGGAAATATCAAGGGGCAGAAAACATTAGTGGGAGTTGTATACAGACCCCCAAACAGTAATGCTGAGGTTGGGGTTGGCATTATATAGCAACATAGAAACATAGAAGATAGGAGCAGGAGTAGGCCATTCGGCCCCTCGAGCCTACTCCGCCATTCAATGAGATCATAGCTGATCATCCAAATTCAGTACCCTGTCCCTGCCTTCTCTCCATATCCCTTGATCCCTTTAGCCTTAAGAAATATATCCTTAGACTATGACCCCTGGTTCTGGACTCCCCGGCCATCGGGAACATCCTTCCTGCATCTAGCCTGTCCAGGCCTGACAGAATTTTATAGGTTTCGATGAGATCCCCTCTCAATCTTCTAAACTCCAGTGAGTATAAGCCCAATCGACACAATCTCTCCTCATACGTCATTCCTGCCATCCCAGGTATCAGCCTGGTGAATCTTCGCTGCACTCCTTCCATGGCATGATTATCCTTCCTCAGATAAGGCGACCAAAACTGCACACAATACTCAAGGTGCGTTCTCACCAAGGCCCTGTACAACTGCAGCAAGACATCCTTGTTCCTGTACTCGAACCCTCTTGCTACGAAGGCCAACATACCATTTGCCTTTTTAACTGCCTGCTGCACCTGCATGCTTATCTTCAGCGACTGGTGCACAAGAACACCCAGGTCTCTTTGCACTTCCCCTTCTCCCAATCTATTGCCATTCAAATAATAATCTGCCTTCCTGTTTTTGCCACCAAAGTGGATAACCTCACATTTATCCACATTATAGTGCATTTGCCATGTTTCTGCCCAATCACCCAACCTGTCCAAATCGTACTGGAGTTTCATGACATCCTGCTCAGAGCATACCCTCCCACCCAGCTTTGTGTCATCTGCAAATTTGGAGATACTACGTCCAATTCCCTCATCCAGATCATTAATATATATTGTGAACAGCTGGGGTCCTAGGACCGATCCTTGCGGTACCCCACTAGTCACTGCCTGCCACTCGGAAAACGACCCATTTTTTCCAACTCTTTGCTTTCTATCTGCCAACCAGTTCTCTATCCAAGTCAATACCTTGCCCCCAAACTCATGTGCCTTAATTTTGCACGCTAATCTCTTATGTGGGACCTTATTGAAAGCCTTCTGAAAGTCCAAATACACCACATCCACTGGTTCTCCCTTATCTATTTTACCAGTTACATCCTCAAAAAATTCCAGTAGATTAGTCAAGCACAATTTACCTTTTGTAAATCCATGTTGACTTTGTCCGATCCTGTCACTGCTTTCCAAGTGCTCTGCTATTACATCTTTTATAATGGACTCTAGCATTTTCCCCACTACCGATGTCAGGCTTACCGGTCTATAATTCCCTGCTTTTTCTCTACCACCTTTTTTTAATAATGGGGTAACATTAGCTACCCTCCAATCCATGGGTACTGTTCCAGAGTCTATCGAGTTCTGGAAGATGACCAGCAATGCATCTACTATCTCCAGGGCCACTTCCTTAAGTACCCTAGGATGTAGATTATCAGGCCCTGGGGATTTATCGGCCTTCAATTCCGTAATCTTCCCGAACACCATTTCCCTACAAATATTGATTTCTTTCAGTTCCTCCCTCTCATTAGTCCCTATGTTCCCCGACATCTCTGGGAGGTTATTTGTGTCCTCCTTTGTGAAGACAGAACCAAAATATGTATTTAATTGGTCAGCCATTTCTTTGTTCCCCATTATAAATTCCCCTGATTCTGACTGTAAGGGACCTACGCTTGACTTCACCAATCTTTTTCTCTTCACATATCTATAAAAGCTTTTACAGTCAGTTTTTATGTTCCCTGCAAGCTTACTTTCATAATTTATTTCCCCCCTCTTAATTAATCCCTTTGTCCTCCTTTGCTGAATCCTAAACTGCTCCCAATCCTCAGGTTTGCTGCTTTTTTTGGCCAATTTATTTGTCCTCTCTTTGGATCTTATGTTATCCCTAATTTCCCTTGTTAGCCATGGTTGTCACCTTTTTTGATTTATTTTTATGCCAAACTTGGATAAACAAATTCTGTAGTTCATCCATGCGATCTTTGAATGTTTGCCATTGCCTATCCACCATCAACCCTTTGAGTTACCTTACCCAATCAATCCTACCCAACTCGCGTCTCATGCCATCATAGTTCCCTTATTTTAAATTCAAGACATTAGTCTCTGAGTCAACTACTTCACTCTCCATCTTAATGAAGAATTCTATCATATAATGATTGTTCCGACCCAAGGGGCCTCGCACAACAAGATTGCTCATTAATCCTTTCTCATTGCATAATACCCAGTCTAAGATGGCCTGATCCCTAGTTGGTTCCTCGACATATTGGTCCAGGTAACCATCCCGTATACACTCCAGGAATTCCTCCTCCACAGTATTATTACTAATTTGGTTAGCCCAATCTATATGTAGATTAAAGTCACCCATGATGACTCTGTGCCCTTATTGCACGCTTCTCTAATTTCCCTTTTAATGCCATCCCCAACCTCTGCATTGCTGTTTGGGGGTCTATACACCACTCCCACTAACGTTTTCTGCCCTTTGGTATTTCTCAGTTCTACCCATACAGATTCCACACCATCAGAGCTAATATCTTTCCTTACAATTGTGCTAATCCCCTCTTTAACCAGCACTGCTACCCCACCTTCTTTTCCTTTTTGCCTGTCCTTCCTGAATATTGAATACCCCTGGATGTTGAATTCCCTGGGTATTATGCAATGAGAAAGGATTAATTAGCAATCTTGTGTGAGGCCCCCTTGGGGAGGAGTGATCATAATGTGATAGAATTCTTCATTAAGATGGAGAGTGAAGTAGTTGACTCAGAGACTGGGGTCCTGAATTTAAATAAAGCAAACTATGATGGTATGAGGTGTGAGTTGGCTAGGATGGATTGCGGAGCGTTACTTAAAGGGTTGACGGTGGATAGGCAATGGCAAACATTGAAAGATCACATGGATGAACTACAGAATTTGTTCATCCCCGTTTGGCATAAAAATAAAACAAAAACGGTGACTCAACCGTGGCTAACAAGGGAAATTAGGGATAGCATAAGATCCAAGGAGAGGACATATAAATTGGCCAGAAAAAGCAGCAAATCTGAGGATTGGGAGCAGTTTAGGATTCAGCAAAGGCGGACAAAGGGATTAATTAAGAGATAAAATAGAATATTAGAGTAAGCTTGCAGGGAACATAAAAACTGACTGTAAAAGCTTCTATAGATATGTGAAGAGACAAAGATTGGTGAAGTCTAGCATGGGTCCCTTGCAGTCAGAATCAGGGGAATGTGTAATGGGGAACAAAGACATGGCAGACCAATTAAATACATACTTTGGTTCTGTCTTCACAAAGGACACAAATAACCTCCCAGACATGTCGGGGAACATAGGGTCTAATGAGAGGGAGGAATTGAATGAAATCAGTATTTGTAGGGAAATGGTGTTAGGGAAATTGATGGGATTGAAGGCCGATAAATCACCAGGGCCTGATAATCTACATCCTAGGATACTCAAGGAAGTGGCCCTAGAAATAGTAGATGCATTGCTGGTTATCTTCCAAAATTCTATAGACTCTGGAACAGTTCCCATGGATTGGAGGGTAGCTAATGTAACCCCACTATTTAAAAAAGGTGGTAGAGAGAAAACCAGGAAATATAGACCAGTAAGGCTGACATCGGTAGTGGGGAAAATGCTAGAGTCCATTATAAAAGATGTAATAGCAGAGCACTTGGAAAACAGTGAGAGGACCGGACAAAGTCAACATGGATTTACAAAAGGTAAATCATCCTTCACTAATCTACTGGAATTTTTTCAGGATGTAACTGGTAGAATAGATAAGGGAGAACCAGTGGATGTGGTGTATTTGGACTTTCAGAAGGCTTTTGATAAGGTCCTGCATAAGAGATTAGCGTATAAAGTTAAGGCTAATGGGATTGGGGTTAAGGTACTGACTTGGATAGAGAACTGATTGGCAGACAGGAAGCAAAGAGTTGGAATAAACGGGTCATTTTCCGAGTGGCAGGCAGTGACTAGTGGGGTACCGCAGGGTTCGGTGCTAGGACCCCAGCTATTCACAATATATATTAATGATCTAGACGAGGGAACTAGATGTAATATCTCCAAGTTTGCAGATGACACAAAGCTGAGTGGGCGTGTGTGCTGTGAGGAGGATGCAGAGAGGATGCCATAGCATACAAGGCTACGGGCCAAATGCTGGAATATGGGATTAGATTAGACAGGGCTTGATGGCCGGCATGGACACGATGGGCCGAAGGGCCTCTATCCGTGCTGTATTACTCTATGACTCTATGACTAAACTCCTGTATGATTTAGACAGGTTGAGTGATTGGGCAGATGCATGGCAGATGCAGTATAATGCGGATAAAGAGTTTATCCACTTTGGTGGCAAAAACAGGAAGGCAGATTATTATCTGAATGGCAATAGATTGGGAAAAGGGCAAGTGCAACGAGACCTGGGTGTCCTTGTGCACCAGTCGCTGAAGGTAAGCATGCAGGTGCAGCAGGCAGTTAAGAAGGCAAATGGTATGTTGGCCTTCATAGCGAGAGGATTCAAGTACAGGAGCACAGATGTCTTGCTGCAGTTGTACAGGGCCTTGGTGAGACCACACCTTGAGTATTGTGTGCAGTTTTGGTCGCCTTATCTGAGGAAGGATGTTCTTGCCATGGAGGGAGTGCAGCGAAGATTCACCAGACTGATACCTGGGATGGCAGGAATGACGTATGAAGAGAGATTAGGTCGATTAGGCTTATATTCACTAGAGTTTAGAAGAATGAGAGGGGATCACATTGAAACTTATAAAATTCTAACAGGACTAGACAGACTAGATGCAGGAAGGGTGTTCCCGATGGCGGGGGAGTCCAGAACCAGGGGTCAGAGTCTAAGGATAAGAGGTAAGCCATTTAGGACTGAGATGAGGAGGGATTTCTTCACCCAGAGAGTGGTAAACCTGTGGAATTCTGTACCACAGAAGGCAATTGAGGGCAGTTCATTAGATATATTCAAGAAGGAGTTAGATATGTTTCTTAAAGCTAAAGGGATCAAGGGATATGGGGTGAAAGCAGGGACCGGGTACTGAATTTGGATGATCAGCCATGATCTCATTAAATGGTGGAACAGGCTCGAGGGGCTGAATGGCCTACTCCTGCTCCTATCTTCTATGTTTCTGTCTCTTTTTCACCTCTATAACTCTAAGCCTGAACATTTTGCTGTTTAATATTGTATCAATGCTTACCATGTTGTTTCCGCTACTATTTTGGAGTTATTAATCCACTTAAAAATTAATTGAATTTTCAGTTGAGTCTGCATGCATGTGTAGGTGGTCCCAATAATACTTACTACTTTCTGCAAATTGTCGTTATTTAGATTTGATTGCTTCCCCCACACTCACTTCGATAAGGTATTCTATTAAGCATTAAGTCCAATTACAAGGCCAGGAACTTAATTAAAGAATCTTTGTTAGCATCAGGAGAAATATCAGTATATTGTGCAATTAAAGAATTTATGTATTCTGTTGTCTGAAATCTTTCTAGATAATTGCTATTACTATGAACTCTGGATAATGTTTTCCTAAATACAATGTAATCAATGTTAACCTGTGACGGAATAAGCCATATTTCAAGAGATACACCATAATATGAACAGAATTCTGATATTTATTAATACATGATATACTGGGTTTAAAAATCTAAAGCCTCGGAGACACAGGCTGCAAACAGAAAACAGGCTGCTGAGATGGGATGGTTTGATAACAACGTTGTAAAAACCACACTAGCTTTGAAATGGGAATTGATTGTTAATGCTAATGCAAAGGCCCTATTGAAAAAGCAATGGCTTGCTTCCAAAAGGTCTGCAGTTTGGAACCAACACAATGCAATGACCCAAGTAAAGTGTTAAGAACTAACACGTGAAACAGAAACAGAATATTAAAAAACCATGTGCCTTTGAAAAGATGACGTCCAGTAAAAGAAACACCTGCTGGTCAAATAGTTGCTATCTTAAACTTGGAAGACAGGAAACATAAGATTAAATATGCAACCAACTAAGATAGTTAGAAAACAAGCAAACACCCTGGTTAAAGTGGTTTTGATTTACATATTGTAAAAATGATCCCCGCAGAACACTTTGAAGATATGACTTCAATAGATGCACCAAGCAATTACATTGTTTTTGTTATGAACTTGGAAAACCACGGAGTCACAACGTCTGTGGTTATAACCAGTTAAGCCAATTTTAAGAATTGAATGGAAAATCTTCGATAAGAATGACATCAAAGAGATAAATCTGTTGTGGGCATTTTATGATGGTTTTTGGAACACCTAAAGATAGAGACATAATAATGCATGCAGCAGCTAAATTGACAATATGGTCAGTAAGAATTCAAGAGAGAGAATAAATAAGATAATTAGCTTACATCAGCAGGAAACTTCAAAGAATAAACCATTAAAAAGAGTATAAAAGATAGAGCTTTTCAGATGAAAAGTCAGAAGTCGCTGAAAGGGCAAGCGTTTCTCAACTTCACAGGCACATTCTGTAAGTTTTTAACTTTGAGTCTCGGGTAATCAAGGTATTTGATTTTGGTGGATGTTCTGGATTTAGAAATAAGTAAGAAATGTAACGAAGTAAAGATTTGAAAATAAGGATCTCTGAGAAATAAGAAAGGTAAGCTAATTGTTTTTGAACTGTTAATGTTGCAACTGACTCAACAACTGTTAACTGTATGTCGGCTTTTAAATAAGTCTATATATTTTTAGAATTGTCTCAAAGAGTATTTCTGTATAAACTCACGGACCCAATTTCTGTGCACTCTTTTGTAAGGAGTTGCAGAATTCTGGGGGTTATTCCGGACCCTTATAATATCCGTAAGGTTACAGTCTAGTTAAACTTATTAGAAGTGCTATCCAGAGGATGGTAACATCTTCAGTCATTCCTTTCCTTTAGGGAGAGATAGCCTGAACCTTTAGACCCATTTAAGCATCTTATAGAATTTGGCTATCTCTAACTTTAGTTGAAGGTGAACGTCTGGGGAATACGCCTGATCTGGGATAGCCCGAAAAGGGCTAAGACTTGTAATTATCCCTTCAATTGGCACCCAACGAGTGTGTTAACGAGTTGATACAGAACCTATACTTATATTTATATCTATATCCATCTTGTAGATTGTTAAGTATAGAAGGAGTGTTTTTCTGACAGTGGTTCTAAGACTCAGATTTAAGTCTCTAGAGACGACAAGACCCTGATCAGGCCTTGTAGAACTTAAATCAGAACTCCCTCAAAATACCATTGAGGTCTAGAAGCTTCTTATAAAGTTCATATTAAACCCTAAACGAGGTTAGGTCTTGAAGAAATGGCAAACCCTGTCTGAATTGGCCAAGTTTTTTTATCAGAAAATTTAAATGATTGCTTTATTAGGGGAAATAATCCTATCCCTGTACCTCCACAAAACCAAGTGATAATTTTTGAAATAGAAGGCTTTGATGCCGAAGGAGCCGTTAGAACTCATGGCATGATTAATGTTGATCCCCAGAACCAGGGAATACAGAATATCCTGTGGGATAATCAAGCGAATACTCCAAATCCAATAAATTCCTTAATGATAAGGTGCACACCTGCACAATTGGGAGGCCTAATGAACGGTGCCCAACAAGGTGGTGGCAACCATGGCCGAATAGCAGGACCTGGAGCAGCCTATGCTCCTGGGGGCCATGGATTCTGGTTAAGGTGGCAAACTCATGATGAAATAAATGACAACAATCTTCAATTATTTAAATCAGAAATAACAACAGAAAATGCTGGAAAAACTCAGCAGGCCAGGCAATATCCGTGGAGAGAGAAATAGAGTCAACGTTTCAGGTCAAAACCCTTCTACAGAACTGAGAGAAAAGGCAGGAAATGAAACAAAAGGCAGTTTGGGGGCTGGGAAATGGGGGAGGGGATGAAAGAAGAGACATTAAGAGATATTCAAGGTGAGATGAGATAGTAATAGGTCAGGTAAAGAAACAGACAATGGCTCCAGATGAAGTGTGAAATGCGCTGGCAGAGTGAGAGACAGCTGCCATGTGGAAGAGAGAGGAAACAAAAGGAAAAGTCATCCGCAGTATTTTGCTATCATATTATTTAAATCAGGACTGGCACTGTAATGGAGTTATATGGTTGGTATCAAATGTAAGTAGTGTGAGGCTACCTCCTCCAGGAGGTTTCGCACGGCTTCTCTCTGAAGCTAGGTTGGGCACTACATCCAGAGTTATACTGCAACTTTAGTGTCACTATGAAGCAGAAACCACTTCATAGACATGCTAAAATTGCAGTTTAAATGCATCCTTACAGAATCCTTTGAGGACTGCAGTCAGAAATGCAATAACATTTAAGGCGTTGATGGTAGAAATTAGGGCAATTCTGGAAATTGGAGCAGGATGAATAAAGGGACATAACCCATGTCAAAAAAAATTGTAAGGAGGAAAACATGTTCCCGTCATTCCCCAGTTACTGCATTTATATCTGCAATTATATTCTATCCTGAAAATATGAATGCCTGCCTCTCTCTCTCAGTTTAAAATGCATTCTGAAATTCATAGAACATAAAATAAAATCTACAACAGGTGTATAATCAATACATTTACACTACTACACATATAGACAGCCTTTCTTCAAAAAAAAATAGGTCCAAAAATTAGGGTCAGCAGCATAGCTATGGAGCATGCCACCGACCTACGAAAAGAGTACGAACTTACCTTGTGTGAGGCCCAGAACGGAGACTTGCTTTTCGGCGCTGCAGAGTTGTGCGCAGTGTATTACACCACGAAGGTCAGGAGTGTGCCATACAGCCTACGCATAAGGGAAGACATGCCTACAAACACCCAAAACTAAGCCACGCCCACAGAAACTTATTTCAGTCTCTTCCATTGGGTACCTTTTAAAAACTTTAAAAAACTTCTAAAAATAAATATTTTATTGTGAAGTGATACCAGAACGGCCAACAATCCTTTCAGATGCACTCAAACAGCTTCCAATATTTTCTTACAAGGGCAACTAACACATTCGACCATTTAATGGCCCAGAAATTCAGGTCGGAGGCTTCCCGCGGGTGCAAGCCTCCGACCTGCACTTACCTAGCGCGCCGGCCGTTGAGCTGTGGGCCCGCGTGGGATTCCGATCCTGGGCCTCCTTCAACTGCCGGCGCGCAGTTCTTGCGTATCCCAGGGGTGCAGTTAGTTCGATGCGTCCCCTGGGATCACGTGGGCCATGGAGAGCCAATGGTAGCAGGGAATGCTTCATTCATAAGTTTGACAGGAAGAGCTGTCAAACCTATAAATACTATAAGCCCTAAAACATCACTAAAACTTCAAATAATTTTTTTTTTCATCACATTTTTAAAATAACTATAAATTACATGAAATAACTATTTTAAACAGTAATTTAAATTTTTGAAAAAATTAATTACATTTTCTAACAGGGCTAAAAATAAACTTACCTTTCTTTAAAGTATTTAAAAATAATAATGCACGGTGGCATAGTGGTTAGCACTGTTGCCTCACAGCGCCAGGGACCCGGGTTCGAATCCGGCCTCGGGTGACTGTCTGTGTGGAGTTTGCACATTCTCCCCGTGTTTGCGTGGGTTTCCTCCGGGTGCTCCGGTTTCCTCCCACAGTCCAAAGATGTGCGGGCTAGGTTGATTGGCTATGATAAATTGACCCTTAGTGTTAGGGGGATTAAATACGTGGGGTTACGGGGATAGGGTGGGATATGTGGGGGTTACAGGGATCGGGTGGGATATGTGTCGGTGCAGGCTCGATGGGCCGAAATGGCCTCTATCTGCACTGTGGGGTTTCTGTGATTCTGTGATTCTGTGAAACCTGTGGAAAAAATGTTTTAATTTTAATTAATTCACCACTTACCTTGTAAAAAGCAGGCCTTGCGATTGCTTTTTAAAAGTGTAACTGCTGGAGACTTACCCTCCCGGAGAAACCTGGAAAAAAAACGTAAGATCAATGCACATGCGCTGCCTCTCTGGTGCACGCGTTCGACCACTGAACCCCTTCTTTCAGGGTAACGGAAGTGCCGGTTTCCCACACATGCGCAGTGCATGCACGAAACCGGCACTTTTGTTGGGCCTACGCATGAGTACCCCGTGCGTACTCACGCGTTGGGACCCGAATTTCTGGGCCATTAAGTAGGTTTTAAGAGGATACTGAATGATCGTAAAGAGGTTTACATGTCACAAAATATATCAATGTAAACTAAATTTTGTAGCTACATCAAAAGTGCAGTGGTTTGTCAGCAGGTTATTTTCGCAATCATCCTCACTGTACAATTCTATTAGATTTTGGAAATAACCTGCATACATAATTTTGCTTTATTTTATTCATTCAAACTCATAATTTATTAGTCCCTATGTATACAACTTCCTGTTTGATACTCAGTAAAGGCCCAACAATGTTTATGTCTCCTATAAGTAATGATGTTAAACTTCAGAAAGAGATTCCCAGCCATGTATCAATGTTAATTTTCAGGATTAAAATATATTATTCAGACTTCATTTAGACTGGTAATAGATAAATCTACTTTCCTTGTTCTAAATGCATTATATTGTTTGTTATGATATTCATTTTTGAGTTGAAAGGACATAATTGGTCACTGAAATCTGATAGATGTTCACTTTATTTAACTTTCTTATTCAACTTCCCAAGTAATTAAAATGAAACTCGACTGACAAAAAATGTTTCCTCCACCAAAACGTACACAATATACATACATAGATCTTCTTTTATGATGTGAAACTGGCTCCTGCGCCTGCTTTCACTAACCGTAAAATTTTTGGATGTAATTGCTGGGCAGTTGGTGGGCAATTAGCCCAACTCTGCTCCAGCAATTAGTATTTCTCCATTGCTGCGAATCATCTGTCAAGGCGTACCTTTAGTGCTTGCGGAAATCCCGAACTTGCGGTATATTTCAAAGGTGGTATGACGGCGTATTCATATATTCACAACAGCAAAATCTGCCCCATTATCATTACCTGAACAAAGCTTTTGAAAATTGTCCTTCAGCTTTCTTCAAATATTTTTGGAAAAACAACTAAACAGTAAAGCTAAAGAAAAATATCTTGGCAGTTTAGCTGACTGGACGTTACTGATGTATTCTGGGAAACTGGGGGCATCACATATATGCTGGAATTGCATGATATATGTTCAGCCAACAGAAAAATCACAAACTCTGGTCAAAAAAATATCAACTCCAACCCCAGGCTTATGGGAAAGACTAAGGCCTAGAAATTCAGTTGTTTGCACCAGCTGCTAGCGCCTTAGGAGGAGGAGAAGTGGGGTGCTAAGCGCCTAGCGCCCGGGTGCAGCGCGATCTGTGCCTCTCGCGAACTTCAGTTAAGATTTAGCGGCGACGCAAAACCTTTGCGCGCGCTCAGCTGCGCGCGCAGATCCTGACGTCATTTCATGGTGCAACGCCCTTTGTGCGCCCCAAACCGGAAATTCAGTGGCGCCGGCCTATTGTGCGCCTGGCGCCCCTAGCGACTGGTAGAGGGGAACGGTTCCCAGTCGCTGCGGGGCGCAGGGGGCGCTAATTAAAGGGGACTCCTCCTGCAGTATAAATGGCAGCCATTTTGCACCACTCCTTCTTTGTGAGAGACGGATCTTTGGAGAGAGACAAAGGTAGAGAGCTTTCTGGTTTGGCTCAACACTCGCACAGGTACTTGTGGCTTCAGGCCATAGCTTTGCACTTGTCTTTAACTTCAGAGTCATAGCATTGATTGGAAACATATAATGGGGGCTGCAATGGGTGGAAACGTTGGGCTTCTCCATTGCATTCAAAGGGCTCAGAGACGCCATGAGAGAGTGCCAGTCATGGCCAGATGGAGAAGGGGCAACAGGCGTCAGCAAAGGAGGCCTTACCCACCCAGGGTATACCGCCAGCAGTTCTCATATCTGAACATGTCTGAGGAGCAGTGTGTTCGGAGGCTGCGATTCAGAAGGGCGGTGGTCACTGAGATCTGCCACCTGTTTCGCGGAGATCTGCAGCCACAGCTGAGGAGCAGGACGTCTCTGTCGGTGGCAGTGAAGGTGACGGTGGCTCTCAACTTCTATGCCACTGGCTCCTTCCAATCCGCTACTGGGGACATTTCCAACATCTCCCAGTTTGCGGTACATTGCTGCATCCGCCAGGTGACCAATGCCCTTTTCAGAAGGAGACGTCAGTTCATCTCCTTCCCCATGACCGTTGACAAGCAGCAACAGCGTGCAATGGGCTTTGCAGCATTAGTGGGCTTCCCCATGGTGCAGGGCGCCATTGACTGCATGCATGTGGCTTTGCGGGCACCTCTAGAGAATGCCGAGAATTACCGCAACCGGAAGGGCTACCATTTGCTCAATGTGCAGTTGGTGTGTGACCACAGGCAGCTCATCCTAGCTGTCAATGCCCGCTTTCGAGGCAGCAGCCACAATGCCTTCATCCTGCGCCAGACTTCTGTGGCAGACATGTTCGAGGCCCAGCCTCACCCACGAGGATGGCTTCTCGGGGACAAAGGCTATCCTTTGTGCACCTGGCTGATGACCCCGCTCCGTGCGCCCTGCACCCCTGCTGAAGAGGGATACAATGAGAGTCATCAAGCAACCAGGAACATCATTGAGCAAACAATCGACGTGCTGAAGCAATGGTTCCGCTGTCTGAATCGTTCCGGAGGAGCCCTACAGTACTCGCCTGAGCGAGTCTCCCATTTCGTTGTCGTGTGCTGCATGCTGCACAACCTGGCTATCCGCAGGACTCAGCCACTGCCAGCAGACATTGGAGGACCACCAGAGGAGGAGGAGGAGGAGGAGGAGGACCAGCACAGGAGGGAGGCAGAAAGTGCAAGGGCCGCCCGTCGGTGGCTTATTGCAAGTCGGTTCTAGGCCCCCTCTCAGGGAATGGCTTGTGCCAATGGCAGAAGATGAATGTAGCTGCTCCACAAGCCCTCAGCCAAGTGGGGCAACCAGGACTTCCAAAAGAAAGCATGGACAGTGCAATTGAAGATTTTTTTTTTACTATGATACCTCTGTGCCCTTCCCACATGACAAACTAATGAAGAGAAACCCCCCCCAAAAACACAAATACACCAGTCTCGGCCTTTACAAGTAAAACAAATAGACCAGTCTCGGCCTTTAAATATGAAACAAATACACCAGTCTCGGCCTTTACATATGAAACAAATACACCAGTCTCGGCCTTTAAATATGAAACAAATACACCAGTCTCGGCCTTTAAATATGAAACAAATACACCAGTCTCGGCTTTTATATATGAAACAAATACACTAGTCTCGGCTTTTATATATGAAAGAAATACACCAGTCTCGGCTTTTATAAGTAAAACAAAACATTTGGCCACACCTTCTACTTTTTCCCCTGCGAGGGTGATCCGTTTCGCTTCCGTGACTGGCCCCTACCCGCCCTGCAGCTCCTCCTCAATGGGACCCCAGTGGCTGCAGCAAGGCTGGGGGAAGGCTGCTGAGGGTCAGATGGTGAGATGGCAGATGCCCTTGGGGGTCGGCCTGGACCAGCTCTGGGCCTGCAGGGGCCGGCTGCTGACTGCTCCAACTCTGTTTGGGTGGCAGCAGTCTGTCCAACAGCTGGTGGCAGCTGCAATGGAGGAGTGACAGTGTTGGCTGCAGGAATGCTGCCAACCTGACAGATCACAGGCACTCCCTGGTCGGCTGATACATTGGCACGCGCACGGGCCAGCACTGCAGCATGTGCAGCAATCTGCTGAGGCACAGACTGCTGGGCTGCTGCGGCACAGCGAGTGCCCCGGCGATGCCTGGCCAATCCAGCGAGTGTGGCAGCAGTTAGTGCCCGTGTGGCCCTGGTCTGTGTCTGCATGACAGCAGCCAGTGAATGCACGGCATGACTGAGCACTTGGCTAGAAGCCGCCTGTGAAGCAGCGAAGTCCTGCTGACTCCTAGCCTGTGCTGCCGCGATGTCCTGCAGACTCCTGGCCTGTGCGGCACTGAATTGTTGCAGACTCCTGGCCTGTGCTGCACTGAATTGTTGCAGACTCCTGGCCTGTGCTGCCCCGAATTCCTGCACACTCCTTGCCAGTGACTCTATGGAGTCAGGCATCCTTGCCACTGCAGCCATGAGCTCAGTGTGCATGCGCTCAGCCTGGGCGCCCATTTCCGCTAGGAGCTGCACCTCCTCTGCGTTCACTGTAGCAGGACTGGAGGCCACACTCACCCTCCGGGGAGAAGGCCGCCGAGCTTCCCCACCCCTCCCGCATTGCTGCAGCCCGCTGGTCCCCGGAGCTTCACTATCCTCTGACCCTTCCCCCCTGCTCCCCTCCAGGGAAGACGTGTCACCATCATGGCCATGGGCTGCCTCGGCTGAGGGTTTCCCTGATGGGCTGGCTTCCTCTTCCTCCTCCTCTATGCCTGACTCAGACACAGTGCCAGCTTGAGGGGCTGCCTCCTCACCTGGCGAATCACCATCTGAAAGCAGGGAGGCACAAGAGTTGCTTTAGAGTGAGGACAGGGCGGCAGCGAGGGAGGCATGAGCGCTGCTGTGCACTGCATTGGTTCGATAGTGGCAAAGGATGCTGGTGTGAGGCGCAAGTGGAAAGGGAGAGGTCAAAAAGCTGATGACCTTACCATTGGTGCCCAGAACAGGGTCAGCATCTCCAGTGGCGACGGGGCCACTCAGCCGGCCTGCCATGATCCGCTCCACTCGCTGCTCGAGGTCGGTCTGCTGTTTCAGGTCCGGATGGCCTCCCCCGGTCTGTCGCTGCTGTCTTCTGTTATGTGCCAGCTTGGCCTGCAAGAGAAAGGACCGCCTCTAAGTACAGTGTCAAGCCCTGATCTTGCCCGCACTGCCTCCCATGTTCGATTAGCCCTGACAGTGTCAAGCCCTGATCTTGCCCGCACTGCCTCCCATGGTCGAATAGCCCTGACAGTGTCTAAAGTCCTGATTGCACAAGTGCTTTTCATGACAGTCCCATAGCTGCTGGATGAGGGCTGGCCATTAGGGCTTTCAGACCTGTTTGGCCATAAAGTGAGGTGCACATGCAGGGATGAGGAGGATGCTGGAAAGGGTACTCACCCTGACAACCCGAGTGAGGTCGTTGAATTTTTTCCGGCACTGGGTTGGTGTCCTGCCAACCATTCTGTTGGACGTGACCCGGTTTGCCACATCCCTCCATGCTTTCCGATATTCGGCGGGCAGCGGCCTCCTGCCACCCTCAGGGAAGAGGATATGGCGCCTGCGGTCCACTGCGCCAACCAGCAGCCTCAGGTCACCCTCGCTGAAGCGCTGCGCTCTCTCCCTGGCCTTCTCCATTCTCCTGGGTGTGGAGCTGTTCCACAAGCAGTGTTCAGGCCTTGCCTTAGGGCTGCAGTGTGCAGGGCATGGCAGCCAAGCAATTCCACCCTCCCCCTTTAAGTGCTGACCGGCGCCTGACTGTCTGCCCTCAATGAGCAACTCGCCGCATCTGCGCTGCGCCCGCCTTCGGTGTTTGCGCCCCGGATCGCCGGCTTAGCGCCTAATGATAGTCGTGTATCGCCTGCTTTAGCGCAGCAGCAACCTCTTGGGGCGATGCAACTGAATATCGGCGAAGGTGGCGCTAAGTTGCGCCGGGCGCAAAAGTTAGCGAACGCCATGCTGTAGCGCCCCAAACGTGGCTATACTGAATTTCTAGGCCTAGTGCCTTTGTAAGAACACCTGGTTTTGGTAATCCTACAAATATGTGTCTAGGAACCAGATGAATACATAACCCCCCCTACTTAACTCTTCACTAAGGAATGATCCGGGATTTACCACCCTACTTAGGTCTAGGAGTGAATGATTGCTATGTTTGGCTTGCCGAATTGCCTTATATCATCCAGTTCAAATTGAATTTGAGTTTACTTTACCAACCTACAATTAGGATACCCACAAGCTACTGAGTGACTGAACTAACCCTTTCTTGCCAAATCATCAAGGAAGAAGTTAGACAATGAATCATGCACTAACAACTGTGGCCGGAATTTTCCTTACCTTGGCAAGTCCGGTGCAGCTGGTGTACGTGGCTGGTCCCGACACCGTTGCTGGCTCCATCCCACTGTATAAAGTGAACTTACCTTAATGGGGCTTATTAAGCCTGCCCAGCTCGTTACCCGGCCCAATTAGATGGAATGGGTCTGGTGACATGTTAAGCCGGGATCCCTAAAGGGACCCTGGCCACATTAAATTTTAAGTTCAATCTAACATAGTGGGTGTTGAAGCTTTACTGTACAATAATACAATAAAAGTTATATATGAGTGGCAAAGAAATAGTTAAATAAAATTATCATTATGTAATATGACTCCATCTACAAATACGATCAAGAACATAATTAAAAAAGTACATTAATTGGAAAGTTATTGGTGCTTTAGTCACAAATCTATAGACTTTTGTATCAGTAACTGGTACAAATAAAAGATGTGTGTGTATAGGTAAGATATAAAATTAAGCTGATTTTAAATGTAATTGTAAGGGGTGGATTTACAATCTTATGCAAGTTCAGCGGAAGAGCTGTGGAAACCTTGACAAACAGTGTAAGTGTTCTGTTGAAGTTAACAATGGACAAGTGAGAGAAATTCTGCAGAAACTCACCCTAAAATCTCAGACTGAAAAATTAAATTAGTCATATTCAGGGACTGAAAGCAAATTGAACCAATGGAATGAGTGATGAAAATTAAATTGTTACGGTTGATGACTTGATTTAATGTGTAACTAGACAATCACAGTATACTGTGAGAAAAACCTGACCAGAAACAACACAAACATTTATTTAAATGGTATATGTCATTTTTTATAGTGCAGATCAATTCACTGCAATTACTGTTGAGTTGGAAGGCAACAGCTGAGAATGGCCAGTGAAAAATTAACATTTACCAATAGCTTTTCAAGTAGAACAGAATCTCCATCAATCTGTTAGCTGATGTAATCAACATGTTTTTATTTGGGTTTGTTTTCCATGCTGTCAAGTCATCAGCTGGAGCAATGGCCACGGAACTCACGCCTTAGGTTGACAAACGTGGTTCCTGAGCTGTGTGAATCCCGTGGCCATGCAGGGAAATTAAAGAAGTAGGGGGAAAAAGGCTCTTAAGTGCCTATGAATTACCTCATAATGATTTCAATTGGGTCCTCTGCCGCTGCAAGTCGGGTCGGCTCCACGCTGACAGATGCACCTGTGCAAAAGGCGCGTGGAAGCGAGTTGACAGCGGGTTCCCGACCCGCAGTCAAAAAAAAACTTTCCCACACGACCCGCCACCAAACGCGTCCGCTATCACCATGGAAAATTCAGCCCTATGTATTGACTTCAAGGTAAATTATCATTACGTAAATTTAAATATTCAGTGTACAAATAATTAATAGTTATAAGTATTTATAGCCAATATTACCTAGAAATTTGATTATAAAAAACATTAATAGACAGATAGACAGAGTTACTAACAAAAATGAGTAACAGAGATTGTAAAGAAAATTCAATAGTGCCACTGGAACAGCATCAATTGGATTGCTGATTATTTAATTATAGCTGAGATCAATATCTAAGACTGATATAAATTGGTGAGATTACTCCTTAGATAGCTGCCAAGTTGACAATATTAGATCAGTGGATTCAACATAGATTAGAGTCTAAGGCTGCGATTTTACGAACCTCGGCGGGTCCGTGGCGGGCAAAGTCAGTGGCGGGTCCCGACCCCGCTGCTGGCTCCAGCCTGCTGTCTAAAATGATTTTACATTGATTTGGCTTGTTAAGGCCGCCCAGCTCGTTTCCCGGCTGATGACGACATTCGATGATGCGTCACCAGCCGGTTTCCTTAAAGGGACCGTGCGCAAATTTAGTTTGACATTTGTGCTGTCAGTGTTCTACAGCATTGAGGTGCTGCAAACACTGACAAGCGCTGCACAGAGATGCACAGCTGCACCCAGGCTCTCCCATGACTCCCTCCATATGCTTATAGAGGGATTCACAGCACGCAGGGAGGTCCTCTTCCCTTCCCATGGGCAGAAGAGACCTTCCCAGGAGACCAATGCAGCCTGGTTGCACATTGCACAGGAAGGCTGAAGCAGGGATGTCGTTAGGAGGACCAGGCTGCAGTGGCGCAAACCTTTCAATGATCTCGATAGATCATGAAACGTTACTGCAAAGCCACACTCAACCTCATCCTGCTGTGCCACTCATCACATCCCCATCACTCTGCCTTCCCTACCCTACTCCTGCACATTTTTACTCACACCAACTTACCTTGCACCTCCACCCATCCCTCTCTCTCTACATTATCACTTCCCCATCTCACTAGCCACCTCTCACACTCACCCTCATCCTAGTCCAATCACACCAACTAACAACACACAAGGGTAGGCACTTGGGTGTTTTATGCATTGTTCGTATAAAGTTTCTGTTAATGTGATGTCAAACATTGAAACCTTTATTTTCAACACTTTGCATTCTTGGACAGGTCTGTGTGCACCTTTGGAAGTGGCTTAGTGAGTTGCAGTGAATGATAAGACATAACGGTACCCCCGCAATGGTGATCAGTGTGAAAGGAATGGCATGGGCATTGTAGGGATGCGTTATGGTGTTGGTGTGGGGTGATGCCAACCTGGCGCATCATGTGGCAGCCAGGGTGTGCAGCATCAAGTGAAGTAAATCTGTCCATGGTGAGGCCATCCCTGGCCTCCCAAGCAGCAATGTGGTCAGATGCTGATGCCCTGTGTCCTGTGCAGCATCAGTTGATGCGGAGAAGGTTGGTGTTGTTGTTGGTGCTGCTGGTGTGCCTGGTGCTGCTGGTGTTGGGGCTGATCGTAGTCAGATTCTGAGGGCCAAGGTGACAGAGTGTAAATGGTTCCCATCCTGATGGAGTAGATACCAGTTGAAGGTAAGATGGCAAAAGCACTCTGTCAAAGGTGAGAGAGGTTGCTGCAATGAGGTGAGCCTGGCTGGAGAGTTTGCTACAAAGACTTGCAGACTGCATAAAGCACAATCTGTCTTCCAAGGGGAGAAACCAAAGAGTTTCTGGGTTTGGAAAGTGTGCAGGTGTAAATTATGAGGTTTTATATAAGTTTTAACGCTGTCACCAATCATCTGCTTCAATGGCCACTCAACCTCCACCTCAGATGAATAGACGGGGTCCAGGAGCAGCGTAAAATCCTTGGGCGATCTGGTAAAGTTAAAAGGTGAGTAAAATATCACTGTTAAGGTCTTCTAAACAAGCCGATAATTGGCTCAATTGCCTCCCCCACCGCTGCGTGTCAGGTCTGCTCAGCGCTGACGGACCTGACATCTGGGAAAGGCGCGTGGTGGTGGGTTGACAGCGGGGTCCTGACCTGCTGTCAAAATAAAAACATTTTCCCACCCAACCTGCCACCAAACATGCCGGCTGACCCCCCAAAATATTCCCTCCTATGTTCCGGTGGTTAGCAATGTTTCCAGAGCTTTTACAACCTTGTCCTTATGCGTAGTGTGGTTGAGTTAATCTTCCTCCTCCCATGGGACGGTGGCATTTACCTCTGAAACGTTGAATTGATGAGCCCATTTGGTGGTGGGTTATCTGTTCCACTTGGATCCTCTGTTCTGACTGGGTCCACCTCATGCATGAGTGTCAATATATGAACTATTTTGCTTAATTCTCAACTTTCTAGATTGCAGACATCTTGTACAGTTAAACCATACACTTATCTCCACTTGTAACTAGTTGGTATAGCCGTACAATTTGACTTATATAACCTCTTGCTTTCTGTCCTAGATATATTTTCTACTTTGGAAGCAGCCCTTCTGCATTTGCAAGGTAAAGATTACTTGAGCAGAAGACTAGCAAAAACAGAGAGAATCTTCTAAATAACAAGACAAACTACATCTAACAAAGACAAAGATGGGGTTAAATTGGATATGGACTGAAAACGGGCGTGGGATCGCGGTGCGTGACCCCTACCACCCATCTACCAACAATCTCTATCAATCAGGACTCAAGCCTAACATTCATCTGCTTTACCTCAACCTCACACACTTAGCACTGTTGCAAGCCTAACACCCACAGCTCACACACTCCCAGCTATTTAATCATGACAGCCACATCACCCAAACATATTGCAGGACACTCACTGACACACTTCTGTCTTTTTTGCAAGAGAAGGTGGGGCATAACAGTAGGTAGCAGCAATGAACTGGAGGAGGACAAGTGCGACTACATGTTTTAACACCCATGGAGGAGACAGTGCTGGTCATCATGGGGAAGGGAATTACTGAGGCTGTGGCCACAGGTGGGGCTGGAGGGATTGATGATGAGGGTATCTGCATGCCTAATACTCCTCTCATCCAACTTCTCCTTAATCCCTCAATTTCTTCTGCATGAAAAGCTGCAGAGCGTGTAAGCACGCACTTCTTACTTTCTCCTCTCCCCTCACCACAACCCAACCCTTGTCCCTTCTTCATTTCAGATACCCAAGAACTGGAACATTCCCAGACAGCAGAGGAAGAGAAGACAGTGATGACGTAAGAAAACTACTAGGCACTTGGTCAGAGTATTAAACAAGGCTTTAATCGACTTGTTTCACAACATGGAAATCTAGTTATCCTTCACTAGTTCCTGTTTACAAAATGTCCCTGAGCAAGCTAGGCCCGTGCTCGAATACTTATATTCTCCCTGGACAGCGCCACCAGCAGACCGCCCAGTATATATTTCATAAGTCATTTCTACATGAATGGCACGATTTATGTCAAGTGAAAATGAAGAGACACCGTCACTCGATCTTACACTCGAGCCACCAGTTCAGAAAGTGACACAGCGCCTATTTTTAAGGATAGTCTAGAGGAGAGACTTGCACATGGTGAGACACCCAGGCACAAGTGTGCAGGAGCTAGGGTGGGGGGGGGGGGTGGTGGTGGTGGTGGTGATGGGGGGGAAGATAGTGCAAGTGCCAGCTCACCGGAGGGCGAGGTCACACACTAGTTCTGCCCTCATGTGTTTCGATACCACCTGCATGATGCATTACCTGTGGTTGCACACCAGCTGCACGTGGAGAGAGTGGAATCCCTTTCGGTTCAGGAAAATGGCAGAGTTCACATGAGGCACATGCAAAGCAATGTGCATGCAGTCAATGGCACCCTACACGATGTAGAAGTCTGCAATCTGTACAAAACCTTGTGCTTGTTCCACCTACTTGTCTCTAGCAAGAGGGAATCAGATGAAAGTATTTCTCTATGTATAGAGAGCAACTCGCCAAGGCTTCTTCGACAGCGCTTCATTGCTCTGCATATTGCTGGTGGTCATTAAGTGCATAAGCACAAACGCCTTTACCAAGATGGCGTCCTGCGCACCTTCCATCGGAAGTGTGCGTGCACATCTTGGACCCCTTTTTCAATTCTTATGTGGCTGCGTAGCTCCTACAAAATGGGCGCTACAAGCCCCAATTTAGCCCCATGTCTTTCAGTAGGCCATATTCCACAAGAAAGGCCTGATATTGCAACCTACTATAGGTTTCTCCTCACTCTGTTGAACTCAAACTGATTGTTGTTAATATAATACTCCTCAGTGATGTCCCTTATACAGCAATGCACTGCAAACTGCGAAATGTTACTTATATCTCCAGCTGCAGCAGAGAAGGAGCCAGATGCATAAAAGTTAAGAGCCATGGTCACCTTGACACCCACAGGCAATGCTGTCCTTGCTATGCTTTGTGGTTATAGTTGTGGCTGCAGCAGTTGTCAGATTTTAGTCACTACGTCTTTTGTGAAGTGAAGACGCCTCATGCATTGGTCCTCGCTGAAGTTGAGGTAAGAGAATTGCTCCCTGAAGACTCTTGATGGATATGGCTTCCTGCTGAGAGCCCTTCTCCCCCTCATCTTCCTCCCTCTTCTGGCAGCTTGCCCTGCTCTGTGTGGCCTCTCTTCATTCTCCCAGTCATGTTCAATTCCCAGAGGAAGCCCTACCAGGCCACCCACGTCTGGAAGCAATTTGTTTCTGTGCAAGATTTTAACTGACAAAAAAACGACTTCAACACCAGCAAGACCACTCCCTGTAGAGTATTCAAACTTTAGCCAAGTATAGGAAAGCTCCAATAACAAGTACAATTGCACCAGCAGCCAGAAGAAATAATCCAGCAACTAACCTGTAAGTAGTTCATGATCCCTTTAAATAGCGCTGGTGGGGGGTCCTTCATTCTGTTTAACGTTGTGTTCAGCTGTGCGAGGTTAAGACAGGGAATTGGCTGGAGTGTGGAATTCAGAAATGGCAGCACTGGCGCAAAATCAATGTTGCACACTGATTGCCACCATCATCTCACTGCTCTGTATGTTGCTGGCGGTCGTTAGGTGCACAAACACAAACGTCTTTACCAAGATGACGTCCTGCACACCTTCCATCGGAAGTGTGTGTGCGCATCTTGGACTCCATTTTCAATCCTTATGTGGCTGCGTAGTTCCTAAAAAACAGGCACTACAAGGCCCAATTTAGCCCAATATCTTTCAGTAGGCCATAGTCCACAAGAAAGGCCTGTTATTGCAAACTACTACAGGTTTCTCCTCACTCTATTGAAGTCAGACTGATTGTTGTTAATACAATACTTACAAGCCAACATTTATTGCCCATCCCTAATTGCCCTTGAGAAGGTGGTGATGAGTCACATTCTTGAACCGCTGCAGTCCGTCTGGTGAAGGTACTCCCACAATGCTGTTAGGGAGGATGTTCAAGGTTTTTGACCCAGCGACAATGAAGGAACGGCGATATACTTCCAAGTCAGGCTGGTGCGTAACATGGAGAGGAACTTGCAGGTGATGGCATTCCCATGCACCTACTGCCCTTGTCCTTCTAGGTGGTAGAGGTCATGAGTTTGGGAAGTACTGTCGAAGAAGCCTTGGCGAGTTGCTGCAGAGCATCTTGTAGATGGTATACACTGCAGCCACAGGACTCTGGGGGTGGAAGGAGTGAATGTTTATGGTGGTGGATAGGGTGCCAATCAAGTGGGCTGCTTTGTCCTGGATGGTGTCGAACTTCTTGTGTGTTGTTGGAGCTGTACTCATCCAGGCAAGTGGAGAGTATTCCGTCACACTCCTGACTTGTGCCTTGTAGATGGTGGAAAGGCTTTGGGGAGTCAGGAGGTGAGACACTCGCCACAGAATACCCAGCTCTGACCTGCTCTTGTAGCCACAGTATTTATGTGGCTGGTCCAGTTTAGTTTCTGGTCAATGGTGACGCCCAGGATGTTGATGGTTGGGGGATTCGGCAATGGCAATGCTGTTGAATGTCAAGGGGCGGTGGTTGGACACTCACTTTTTGGAGATAGTCATTGCCTGGCATTTGTGTGGCGCAAATGTTACTTGCCACTTATCAGCTCAACCATGAATGTCTTCCAGGACTTGCTGTATGCGGACATGGACTGCTTCATTATCTAAGGAGTTGCAAATGGAACTGAAGACTGTACAATCATCAGCAAAATCCCCATTTCTGACCTATGATGGAGGGAAGGTCATTGATGAAGCACCTGAAGATGTATGGGCCAAGGACACTGCCTTGAGGAACTCCTGCAGCAGTGTTCTTGGGTTGAGATGATTGGCCTCCAACCACCGCAACCATCTTTCTTTGTGCTCGGTATGACTCCAGCCAGTGCATTCCCATTGACTTCAATTTTACTAGGGCTCCTTGATGCCACACTTGGTCAAATGCTGCCTTGATGTCAAGAGCAGTCATTGTCACCTCACCTCTGGAATTCAGCTTCTTTGTTCTTGTTTGGACCAAGACTGTAATGAGGTTTGGTGCCGAGTGTTCCTGGCGGAACCCAAACTGAGCATCGGTGAGCAGGCTATTGGTGAGTAAGTGCCGCTTGATAGCACTGTCGATGACACTTTGCTGATGATTGAGAGTAGACTGATGGGGCAGTAATGGCCAGATTGGATTTGTCCTGCTTTTTGTGGACAGGACAAACTGGGCAATTTTCCACTTTGTCGGGTACTGTTGTAACTATCCTGGAACAGCTTGGCTAGAGGTGCAGCTAGTTCTGGAACACAAATCTACAGCATGACAGCAGGGATGTTGTCGGGGCCCATAGCTTTTGCTGTATCTAATGCGCTCAGCCATTTCTTGATATCATGTGGAGTGAATCGAATTAGAAGCCTGGCTTCTGTGATGGTGGGGGCCTCAGGAGGAGGCCGAGATAGATCATTCACTCGGCACTTCTGGCCGAAGATGGTTGCAAACGCTTCAGCCTTGTCTTTTGCACTTGCGTGGAGGGCTCCGCCATCATTTAGGATGGGGATATTCATGGAGCCTCCTCCTCCCATTAGTTGTTTAATTGTCCACCACCATTCACGACTGGATATAGCAGGACCGCAGAGCTTTGATCTGATCTGTTGGTTGTGGGATCGCTTAGCTCTGTCTATAGCATGCTGCTTCCGCTTTTTAGCATGCATATAGTCCTGTGCTGCAGCTCCCCAGATTGGCCCACAGCACCTCATGCATGCCCAGTTTTGAGCTGTTAGATCTGTTCTGAATCTATCCCATTTAACACGATGGACGGTGTCCTCAGTGTGAGGACGGGACTTTGTCTCCACAAAGTACCCTGGTCACTGCCACAAAAAACAATAATAAGAATAAAACTGGATGGACCACCTGGCATTGACAGTCTCTCTCCCCCCACGCACCCAGTCTCTCTACCCATCTTTCTCTCCTGTGGTTCTTGACAGTAGTCCCCAGATGTTAGTGAAGAGGACTTTGCAGGGTCAACAGGGCTGGATGTGCTGTTGTCATGTCCAATGCTGGGCGGTTCATCCAGTTTTATCCTTATTATTGTAGTGGTTTGTTACAACTGAGTGGCTTGCTAGGTCATTTCAGAAGCAATCACATTGCTGTGGGTCTGGAGTCACATGTAGGCCAGACGATTCCCTTCCCTAAAGGACATTAGATGAACCAGGTGGGTTTTTAATGACAATCCGATAGTTTCATGGTCACCATTACGGATACTAGCTTTTTCCCTTCCAGATTTATTTAATTAACTGAATTTAAATTCCCCAGCTGCCATGGCAGGATTTGAACTCACGCCTCTCGATCATTAGCCCAGACCTCTGGATTACTAGTCCAGTCACATAACCACTATGCTACCGTACCCTTGTATAGGATCTTATTATCTTGTCAAAATGTCCCAGGGTACTTTACACAATTAATTATTTTTCAAGTACTGTGGCTATTTTTAAATTTAAAAAATTCAACAGCCATTCTGCACCATTGAAATCCTATTTTCAGCAGAAAGCTAAATGACCAATGAATCTGTTTTTTGGTGACATTGGTTGTGAAGGAATGTTGGCTGGGACACTAGGAAAACTCGCTGCACTTTGTGGTTTCATGAAATCTTTCATGTCCATTTGAACTGCAGAAAGAAGTTGATACAACCTTGGTTTGATGTTCATGATGTTATTTCCTTGAAATAAATTTTGTATTTCATGACCGTGATGTCACAATCAAGAAGATATCATTTAGGGAACTGTCTTAGGAAGAGATATAACATTTTTAGAACCAATTCCTGAATACTTCCACCCCACTCGAACTAATAATAAGTCACAGTTGCAAAGACTTCACAAGAGGCTTTTGCAAAAGCTAAAATCAAATTTCTCAATTTTGTGGATTGACAACTCTGGAAAAAAAATATGGAAACCAAGACCCTGATGTAGTCGTAATAGTAATTTTGAAGTTTTAACTTGTTTTGATTTAAAATTATTTAATTACAAGTGTAATCTACAACTGTTGTTATTTCCTATTAATCAACTAAAGAGCAACTTGACTACTGTATAACATTAATAAATATAATTTCCTTTTGTGAAATCTATGCTTATCAATGTGAGGGATGTTAATTCTGAGGAATGGAATACCAGGCCAAGAATAACATGGATATATGCAGAGTTTAGCCCCCCTAACATTGCCTATAATATGCCTCTACACCAACCTCAAGCACCGACTACTGCATCATTGTGACATGTTTTCCATTCCTCAGACCAGTCATCCATCCTGTGCTCTCTCAGTTAAAGTACCAACTTAGTGCAAATTTGTCTCCAAATTAGAGGTGGTTTTGTACAGTGTGCCCTGCCCATTAAGAACTAAATTGAGGTCTGTCTATGCCACATGTTATGTATATAACTAAAATTTTTATAAAAATAGTTAAATGTAAATTTTATTTTTGAATAACAACTAAATTGATGTATAGATTGTGAACTGATTCAGATGATCAGTAAGAAATTATTTTTTTCTTCTTCAAACTGCTGTCTACCAGTTGCAGCATTATTACCATGAAATATGAAAAACTATTTTAAGAAAATGTCAGCATGTGTGATATAATGTTAGCTGATTTGTCTTAATAATTATTTCCGGAATATTTCCATTACTCAGGTTTGGTGCATCGCTCAAAGACTTAGAATCACTTACTTAAAAATATACAGCTTGCTTTATGCCTTTAAGCTACAGTTCTCAGCAGTAAATTAACAGAACTACATTTTAAATAATCAATAAGTAGCGCTGTCTTGGGATCATAAATCTTTGTGACAGGATGTGCCCCAAACTTGTTCTGCTACAATAAATATAACATCTGCACTGTTTCCACAAATACAGTTAGTGGAATAATAAAGCCAAGTTCAGAATTTAATTAAAATATTGGAGCCTGATCATGACAAATTCCTTAGCATGTTTCTGAGTTCAGAAATTTCGGTCATAGAACATTTTTGCACTGTACAACAATACAAATGCATCACTCTTAATTTGTAATTTCAGATAGTATCTCGTTGGGATTGCCATCCATACTAATGCCATGCAGTTCTACAGTACAGTACTACAGTGCACAGATTAGGATCAAATGATCACAATAGTAAGAGATCCAACTGCATTTTTAAGCTTTTGGAAAACAGTTCTTTTCTGTCTTTTTAAAGTAGCTGTCATTGGAAGCACACCAAGCCATCAATTCTTTACATGACCTAACTTCTTATGTAAATTTCTGTTTATATAAGTCTACGGGCTTGTTTTTTTTTTTAAAAAAAACATTCTACTCCTGAAACATTTTAACATTTTTCCAAAACCTTAAAGCTTACAATTTCAAAGATAAGTTTATCTAAAAACTGAAGTTGCAGCTTTCTTTACCCCAAATACTCCTGAAATACATCCAACCCCTTATTGGGTTGGGAGATTTTTCAGGTGTTTCTAGTGGCCACCTAAAACGGCATTAGGCCCCTTGCATATGTTAATGAGGGGGGATTCCTTTACCAAATTGGGTTGTCCTGAGCAGAGGAAACCTGCTCCTCTCAGGTTCTCTTGTCATAGATGCAGCCACCATCAAAAAAGTAAATACTTTTTTTTAACAGCTTACTGTGAAGCCAGAAGGAGCTGCAGTACACTCCTGAGGCCACTGATGGCCAGCAATCAGCCCCTATTTAATTGACCTTCCCCCCCCATTCCCCCCACCCCCGCCTTGGAACTTACCTGAGGGACACTGAAATTGATCACATGGAAATGGGCGAGCTGCCTTTGGAGGTGTGATGGGCAGTGGCAGATCATTCAGAGTATTCAAATGAGGTCTGAAGATCAATTTAGGATGTGCCTCGGACCTCCCAGTTTGGGCATGTGCTGTTTACGCGCCATTGGTATGCACTTGAAAACTGGCCAAAACCAAGTTCTACCCCAAGGGCTCTTCATTCTGACAAAACATCCATTTTGAATTGCTACTGAAGGATAGGCCCTATTAAACAAGTTAAAAACATGCTCTTTCCATCCTTCTTTCCATCCTCTTTTCCACTGCTCCCAAATTCCCCCCACTGCCAACATCTCCCCTTCCCTGGAAAACTTGTCAGTGCTCTAAGGGCAGCCAGCAGCCTTTTAATGGCTGCTAGTGCCTGATAACCCAGCCTGGTGTGGCAGTACGTGTAAGCAATGCATCAGCAGCACCAAACATTAGGAAGCATCTTTTCACACAACTGGCAGTAGAAATCTGAAATTCTCTCACCAAAAGGCTGTGGACACTAGTACAATTGGAGCTTTCAAGACTGAGATCAATAGATATTTGTTAGGCAGGGGTATCAAGGGATATGGAGCAAAGGTGGGTAAATGGAGTTGAAGTGCAGATCACCCATGATCTAATTGAATCGAGGAGAAGGCTCGAGTGGCTGAATGGCTTACTCCTGTTCCAAATGTTCCTATGTTTCTATTTAGGAGTTACAGTAGACTCACAACTTTCAATGTTGAGACATAGAATTACATAGAATTTTACAGCACAGAAACAGACCATTCAGCTCAACAGGCCTATGCTAGTGTTTATGCTCCACACGAGCCTCCGCCCATCTTAATCCATCTCACCCTATCAACATATCCTATTCTTTTCTCCCTCATGTATTTAAATCATCTATGCTATTCACCTCAACTACTCCATGTGGTGACAAGTTCCACATTCTAACAACTCTCTGGGTAAACAAGGTTCTCCTGAATTCCTTATTGGATTTATTAGTGACTATTTTATATTTATGGCTGCTGATTTTGGACTTCCTCACAAGTGTAAACATCTTCTTTCCATCTACCCTATCGAACACAGTTAAATCAACTGCAATTTCTCCTTCTCCACGGCATGCTGAAGGAGATACATTTGGTATGTTCACCATTCTTTGAATAAAGTTCATCTTCCAACTACAATGTGGAGAAGCTATTAGAAAAGCCAATAAAATGTTGGGATATGGCAATCTACATAGATTATGTTAAGGCTTTACAATGCACTGGTCAGATTACATTTGGAATACTGTGCATAAATTTGGTCACCATATTTCAAAGGGGACACATATACATTGAAGAGAGTACAAAGAAAAGCAACAAGAATGATCATTTGTATAAAGATCATACAAATGAGCTATTAGGAATGATTAGTGAGGCTAAAGCTGTGCATTCTAGAAAGAAGGTTAATGTGGAGCCTCATCAAGGTTCATGAGGTTAGATTTCTCTCCATGAGCACCAACTGCTGTGACTGTGATAAATCAGGTGCATGTCTTTTACTTTCCCCCTCCCCCAATCCTCCACAGATGTGCCCCTGACAGTGGACATTGGGGCCCTTAGATTGCTCTGGGGGAGGGAGGGGTTAGAAAAAATGTGAAGTTGGCTTGCTTCACCTTAGCCTCTGGTTCACAGGTTCCCAGGCCAGGCCTTTGAAGCCGTTTTTTCGGAAGCTCCTGTACTGGAGTGCTTCATCATGTACATACACGCAGAAAAATCAGATAGCTGTCTGGGAATGTTCTTTCCTGCTGGGCCTGCACCCACTTTCCCCTTCTTGCATCTGGTGAATGCTGATTTTCCAGGACCAGTGAAGAGAAAAGTCTATCCTATAAAATATAAAAATAATCAGACCAGAATATCACTGTACAGTCAGCCAGCCCTAGCTCTGGCGCACTTCTGCCCAATGAGTCCCTACATGCAGATAACCCCTCTAATATAGCCTG
The DNA here is from genome assembly GCF_052327205.1 of Somniosus microcephalus. NCBI lineage: Eukaryota > Metazoa > Chordata > Chondrichthyes > Squaliformes > Somniosidae > Somniosus > Somniosus microcephalus. The sequence goes on from NC_140999.1 coordinate 145,834,752, forward strand.
TAACGTCCACGTTGTGCAAGTACCTGAGCTGGTGCTTGTGAGAGCCAGATCAAGTGATGGTTCATCTTCCGCAAGCCTGGGCTCCTTTTCCTCAACTGGCTGGGGGGGGGATTAGCTTGTGGTGTGAAGGGAGAGCAAAGAGTAAGAAGTGGTTGTTGAAAGCATCTGCAGCTTGTCATGCAGTGTGTGTGTGTGGTGCTGGAGAAGTCAGAAGAGACCAAGAAGATTAGTTATGAAGAAACCCTGCTTAACATCCCCTCCACAGTGTTACCAATCACCATGGCCTCCACTCTGCCCCTTTGTAGTGTTGGCTGCATTCCAGGATCATTAAAATCAGAAGGCAGAACAAACATTGCATGTTGCCGGCATACACATTAACAGGTGCGCCATCTGTGCGCCAGATTCTGGCGCAGTTGGATTTCTAGGCTATATATAGTTTGCAAGCATTTCTTGTCATCAAATCTTACTCTCTCTTGTGATATTTTTTGGTCACACTTTTGTGTCCAACTTTCCCATTGTAAATTCCATTTTCCATTTAATTATCCTCCGTCAGTGCCACAGCAGCTGATGTGCATCCTGCCATCATATCATTATCCCCAGAGAATTGCTAAATAGGGTTTGCTGTTTTTTCCCTGGATACTTGACTGAAACCTTTCCTGGATTCCCTTATACACAAGTCCAAATCATCTATATAAACTGAGAACAAAAGTAGGCCCAGCACTGACACTCTGGGTACACCATTTCTAAACCTTCTCCAAACTGAGCAACAATTATTTATTCAACCTCTTTGCTTCATGTCAACCAACCAAATTTTTCACCATGTTCCAACATTTCCTCTTATACCATATGTGTTGTGTCTGTGTATAATAAGACACAGACTGCAGGAGAAACGGTACAACAGGTGTTTACTGAATGAGGGTTACTCTAGAACTAAATGTACAGATCACTACTCAGGGTTTATATACAGGTGTGGCCACTGCCGGTACTACAGTATACAGGAGCTGTAAAAAGTAGTTCTCTCCCTTAAAGGTACATACATTACAATTCCTCCCCTTTTAGATTAACAGTACAATAACACTCATTTAACAATTAAATATCAAACTAATTACAATTAACACTTTTAACATGCAACATTAGCTGAAAATAGTCTATTTATAAATTCAGTCTTTGGGGAGGCTTCCTGATTCTTTCTGGATAACGCCTTTCCCAAGTGTCTCGCCCTTGGTGCGGAGGCGATTCTAGCACCCTGTCGTCAGTTGATTCATCAGCTTCCAATGCTATTGTTTCTGAGGTAGAAGCGACCTGTACGTTGGGTTCCTCACCAGGTACGTAAGGCCGAGACATGGGGTTGACTCTTTCCTGTGACTCTAGGATCTGGTCAGCATGGCGTCTCACAATGTTCTCCCCAACATCCACTGTGTATTTAGTGGCCCCTGCCGTGTGCATATCGTTCCTGGTTGCCATTTCTCTCTTCGGTAGTCGCGGGCCAAGACTGGTTGCCCTACATTGAAGCTCCTTGTCGGCTTCTCATTGATGTGCTGGAATTGCTTACTCTCAACATCTCTTCATACATTTGGTCTTAGCAAATCCCGACGAGATCTCAACCTTCGGTTAAAGAACATCATGGCCGGGGCCTGGTTGGTGACTGCTAACAGGAAATTGTCCACCTTATGCTGCAGTGGAATGTTATCATCGCACATGGCATTTACTGCTTTTTTAAAGGTTTGTACGAACCTCTCAGCCAATCCATTTGTGGCTGGATGATACGGGGCGGATATATAGGCCTAGAAATTGAGTTGCCTTAGCGCCGCTTTTGCGGCGCTAGAGGGCCTAGCGCTGCAATTGGCGCCGGCGCCGAAATTGCCTGGGGCCCTTCCGCCGCGCTAGACCGGTAGCGCTGCGCCGGCACCGATGACGTCATCGGTGTGCGCAGCGTCCCGGTTGCCATGGCGACGGGCCCCAGCGCCGAAATTCAGTTGCGGCCGCCTCGCCCGTGGCAGCCGCAACTAAGACTCTGGCAACAGAGTCTTACCTGACTTTGCGCCGGCGCATTAAAGGCCCCGCGGCGGCCGGCCGCTTTCCCGCCGGCCGCCTGGCCGCAGCTCCCTCCCCGGACTTCCCCCCGCCCCCCCCCCGGAACAGAAGCAAGCCCGGCACTTGTCCGAGGTGCCGGGCTCATTTTTAGAACGATTTTCGCGGGCCGCGGCCGGGTGCAGGCAGCTCCTCCTTAAGGGAAGGAGGAGGCCTGCACTTCCCGAACCTGCCGCACCGCAGCGGGCGCCGCAGCGCCGGAATAGCGCCGATATTCAGCACGTAGCGCCATTTTTCAGGCGCAAACACCTCTCAGCAGCGCCGGCAGCCGTTTGGGCGCAGAATTATTGAATTTTGGGCCCGACCAGCGCGACTTAGCTCCGGCACTAACTTCCGGCGCTAAAGCCCTGGCTGCGCCAAAACTCAATTTCTAGGCCATAGTACCTTACCCCATTCCTTTTCATAAATCTTCGAAACTCTTCGGACACAAACTGTGGTCCATTATGAGAGCAAATCTGCTCTGCCAAGCCGTTCCTGGTAAAAATGGTCCGTAGGACTGCAATAGTTTTCTCTGTGGTGGTGGAGGACATTTTCATCACCTCAGGCCATTTCGAGTGTGCATCCACGGCTTTAAAAACATTGAGTCCATGAATGGACCAGCAAAATCAATATGCACCCGTTGCCATGGAGATGAGGGCCACTCCCATGGGTGTAGAGGGGCATGTGGTGGTGCATTTTGGACCTTCTGGCATCCTGAGCAGCTCTTTTCAGATCCTCGATTTGCTGATCGATCCCCGGCCACCACACATAAGCCCTAGCAAGGCTTTTCATTTTCACCCCTCCCAGGTGACCTTCGTGAAGCTCATTGAGCACTCTCTCCCTTAACTTGGGTGGAATTACCACTCGGGATCCACACATCAAGGTCCCCTGGCATACTGACAGCTGTTCTCTTCTGGATGAGAATGCTGGCAACAGTGAGTCGCCATGTGCTGGCCATCCCTTCACCGTCAAATCATATACCCGAGACAGTGTCGGGTCATTTCGGGTCTCCTTCTCTATATCAGCGTTAGTTACTGGCAAGCATTCAATTATAGTCAAATGAAATATTTTGACAGGATCCACTGCTGGTGCTTCCTCCGCAGTAGGCAGTGGCAGGCGTGATAGCCCATCAGCCTTTCCATGCTGTTTCGTGCCCTTATACTCAATTTCATACTGGTGCGCCCCTAGAAAAAGGGACCATCTTTGTAGCCGTTGCGCAGTCATCACCGGAATGCCCTTCTTTGGATTAAAGATGGAGACAAGTGGTTGGTGGTGAGTCAGCAAGGTGAACTTCTGCCCGTGCAGATAGTGATTGAACTTTTTCACTCCCCACACTAGGCTGAGGGCCTCCCTGTCAATCTGGGCGTAGTTACGCTCGGCTGAGGTTAGTGACGGAGACGCAACGGCTACTGGCCTCTCCGAGCCGTCTGGGAATTTGTGCGACAGCACCGCTCCAATGCCATAGGGTGATGCAGCACACGCCAACCGAATTGGTAGTGCTGGGTTGAAATAAGCCAACACCTCTTTTGATGTGATCAATGCTTTGCTCTTCTGGAAAGCTCGTTTACATTCGTCACTCCACTTCCATGGTACCCCCGTTTGCAGTAGGGTGTTCAGTGGGTGTAATACTGTAGACAAATTCGGCAAGAACTTATGGTAGCAGTTCACCAGCCCGAGGAACGACCTCAGTTGTGACACATTTTCTGGTGCTGGAGCCTTGACTACTGCCTCAATCTTTTCAGGGGACTTATGTAATCCCTCTTTATCAATAACGTGGCCACAATACGAGATCTGCTTCTGGAAAAACTCGCATTTGTGGCGATTAGCTCAGAGCCCATATTCCTTCAATCTAGTGAGCACCTGCTCCACGTTGGCAAGGTGATCACTGTCATTTTCGCCCGTGACCAGGATGTCGTCCAAATAACACTGGGTCCCTGGAATCCCTTGCAGGACTTGTTCCATTGCCCTTTGCCAAATAGCCGGAGCTGATGCTACCCCGAACACCAGCCGGTTGTATTGGTAGAGACCTTTATGAGTGTTGATCGTGAGGTACTGTTTCGAGGCTTCTTCTACCTCCATTTGCAGGTACGCCTGGGCCAGATCAATCTTAGTGAAGCATTTCCCTCCAGATAGCGAGGCGAAAATATCTTCAATCCGCGGAAGCGGATATTATACAGTGTGAAGGACTGGGTTCACTGTCACCTTAAAGTCCCCACAGATGCGAACCTTCCTTGGTTCCCCAGGCGTATTACTCAATGACCTCTTCATTACAGGAATGATGGGTGTAGCCCACTCGCTCCAGTCCACTTTGGACAGTGCTCCTGAACGTTCCAAACCTTCCAGCTCTGCTTCGACGGCTGGGCGGATCGCATAAGGTACCGGTCTGGCCTTAAAAAACTTTGGGCTTGCATTTTCCTCTATTTTGATCATCGCTGTTATGCCTTTTAGTTTTCTGAGTCCCTGCTGGAACACTTCTTGTGCGTCAGTTAGCATTTTTGACAGTCGTCCAGGTGTGACGTCGTCATCCTTTTTGGCATCTACAGTCAGTGCTTGTATGGAATGCCAATCTAGCTGTATCTTCCGGATCCATTCACGTCCTAGTAGTGGTGGTCCTCCATCTGGCAATACATATAGGTCAATTTTTGGTGTTTCCTTGCCGTTATATATAACGTTCACCCTTATTTTTCCTTTGGGGTAGACTTTTTGCCCCGTGTACGTCTTCAAGACAATCTTTGTATCTCTCAAGGATATATGTGAGAATAGCCTCTTGTAGTCCCTTCGGTTTATGACTGTTAGGGCTGATCCTGTGTCCAATTCCATTTTCACTTGGAGTTCTGCTATCTTGAGCGTGACCCAGATAGTTTGGTGATCCTCCGTTTTGATCACATTATGTAGTTTCAGACAACCCAGCTCCTTGCTTCCAGAGTCTGTATCACTTTTCTGTTCGTCTGAACTACTCTCCGTCACCTTATGTACCTTCTTGTACTTCTCCTGTGGAGATTTCTTGCTGCTGGTTTTCTTTCCCGACCTGCAGACTCTTGCTATGTGTCCTACTTTTCCACACTGTCTTCACACTTAGTCCTTGAACCAGAAATCATTATGGTCATGTGTTGTTCTGCCGCAGCGATAGCACTTCACTGTTCTGTATGATATTTCATTTGTGCCATATTCTTGCGGTCTCCGTTGTATCTCTGCAGCGCCCCATGCTGCTGCTTCATGTGATACTGCAATGCTGAAAGCCTTGTCCAGCATAAGATCCTTTTCTGATAGAAGCCGTTTCTGTGTTCCTTCACTTTGAAGCCCACACACAAACTTGTCCCTTAAAGTATCTGCTAGTCCCGTTCCAAACTGGCAGTGTTTCGATAGCTTGCGCAGTTCCGTTAAATACTCAGCATTACTTTCATCTTTATGCTGGTTCCTTTTGTGAAACTTAAATCTTTCTGCTATCAGCAGGGGTGTGGGGTTTAAGTGGTCCTGTAGGATTGACATTATGTTTTCTGTAGTGTCCGTGTGTTGATAAAGACACTGAAGACAGGAGTTGGTTCATAGGTATTTACTAAGAAAAGTCTTGGGGGGTTCTAACGGATATACACAATATACAGGCTTATATAGCCCGAGTGGCAATTACCGGCATTACAGCACACCTGGGGCTCTTAAAGGCACATACACCACAATTCCTCCCCTTTTAGCTAACCAGTACATCATTGATGCGCTATCAATTACTGAGAAAGACTGGAAGTTAAGAGAGTAACAAACAGGCTTTTATTAGCTAAAGAACGAAGGCATGCCTCTAGTAGTCGACCGGTCCTGAATGCCTGGGGAACTGCACAGCCGCCGCCTTTATACCAGAGCATATGGGTGGAGCCAGGGGCAGAGCCAGCTGAGGCATGTACAGACAGGTACAACAATGGGTAAGAGTGAACAACAGTGAAGTGAACAATAGTGAACAACAGTGAACAACACTGGTTTACCACATTCACCCCTTGCTTAAAAAATGAGTCCGACGGGGTGAAGTGTATTAAAAGTTCGTATAATTAAGTCTTTCTGGGGGTCTTGTATGCCGTCGTGATCGTCGTGGCAACGGCTGAGGTGGTGCAGCTTCCGACGCCGAGTCCCGCGTGGGCCGGAGCACTGGCGTGTCGTCCTCATGGGTGTTGAGTTGGTTGGTGATCAATGACGGGTGCGGGGCCACAGCGTGCCATCTACAGGGGTTAGGTATGGGTCCGTTGCCGCCGGTGCATTGTGGGTAGCGGTGAAGGGCAAGGGTAGTGGGTGATGTTGGTTTCAGGGGCCCCTGAGGGTGCGAGGTCTCGTATGGAGACTGTGTCCTCCCGCCCATCCGGGTACACAACGTAGGCATACTGAGGGTTGGCGTGGAGGAGGTTGACCCTCTCAACCAGGGGGGCCATTTTATGGGTCCTCATGTGCTTCTGAAGTAGGACGGGCCCTGGAGACATCAGCCATGGTGGTAGCGAGGTCCCCGATGTGGACTTCCTAGGGAAGACGAACATTTTTTTGTGAGGGGTGGCGTTAGTGGTAGTACAGAGCAGTGACCGAATGGAGTGGAGCGCATCGGGGAGGACATCCTGCCAGCGGGAGGTTGGGAGGCCCTTAGATTTTAAGGCTAGCAGGGCGGCCTTCCAAACTGTCGCGTTCTCTCTTTCTCCCTGTCCGTTCCCCCGGGGGTTGTAGCTGGTGGTCCTGCTCATGGCAATACCTCTCACGAGCAGGTACTGGTGGAGTTCGTCGCTCATAAACGATGAGCCCCGGTCGCTATGGATATAGCTGGAGAAACCGAACAAGGCGAAGAGGTCGTTCAGGCATTTAATGACCGTAGCACTGGTCATGTCTGGGCAGGGGATGGCAAACGGAAAACGGGAGTACTCGTCGATGATAGTGAGGAAGTACGCGTTGCGGTCAGAGGAGGGGAGGGGCCCTTTAAAATCGACGCTCAGGCGCTCAAAGGGGCGAGTGGCTTTTATCAGGTGTGCTCTGGCCTATAAAAGTGCGGTTTGCACTCGGCACAGACTTGGCAGTTCCTGGTCATGGTCCTGACCTCCTCGATGGAGTATGGCAGGTTGCGGGCCTTGATGAAATGGAAGAACCTGGTGACCCCCGGGTGGCAGAGGTCATTGTGGAGGGCCCGCAGTCTGTCAACCTGTGCGTTGGCACATGTACCTCGCGATAGAGCATCCGGGGGCTCATTGAGTTTCCCGGGCCGGTACAAGAAATCGTAATTGTAGGTGAAAAGTTTAATTCTCCACCTCAAAATCTTGTTGTTTTTGATTTTGCCCCTCTGCTTGTTATTAAACATAAAAGCAACTGAACGCTGGTCAGTGAGTAGGGTGAATCGTTTTCCGGCCAGGTAATGCCTCCAATGTCGCACAGCTTCCACAATGGCCTGGGCCTCCTTTTCGACAGAGGAGTGTCTGATTTCGGAGCCTTGGAGGGTTCGTGAAAGAAGGCCACGGGCCTTCCTGCCTGGTTAAGGGTAGCGGCCAGGGCAAAGTCGGACGCATCGCTCTCCACCTGGAAGGGGATGGACTCGTCCACCGCGTGCATGGTGGCTTTAGCAATGTCCTCTTTGATACGGTGGAAGGCTAAGCAGGCCTCTGCCGCCAAGGGAAAAGAGGCGGACTTGATAAGTGGACGGGCTTTGTCCGCATAATTAGGGACCCACTGGGCGTAGTAGGAGAAAAACCCCAGGCATCTCTTCAGGGCCTTGAGGCAGTGGGGCAGGGGAAGGTCCATAAGGGGACGCATCCGGTCGGGGTCGGGACCGATGACTCCGTGTTCCACAACACAGCCAAGGATAGTGAGGCGGGTTGTGTGGAATATGCACTTCTCCTTGTTATACGTAAGGTTTAGGAGTTGGGCAGTGCGGAGGAATTTGTCGAGGTTGGCGTCATGGTCCTGCAGGTCATGGCTGCAGATGGTCACATTGTCCAGGTAGGGAAAAGTGGCCTGCAACGCATTCTGGTCGACCATCCGGTCCATCTCCCTTTGGAAAACGGAGACCCCGTTGGTGATGCCGAAGGGAACCCGAAGGAAGTGGTAGAGGTGGCCGTTTGCCTCGAAGGCAGTATACTGGCGGTCCTCATAGCGGATAGGGAGTTGGTGATATGCTGACTTAAGGTCAATGGTGGAGAATATGCGGGATTGTGCGATCTGATTGACCATATCAGATATGCGGGGGAGGGGGTATGCGTCCAGTTGGGTATATCGATTAATTGTTTGGCTGTAGTCAATGACCAGGCGCTGCTTCTCGCCGGTCTTGATGACCACAACCTGGGCTCGCCAGGGGCTGGTGCTAGCTTCAATAATCCCCTCCTTCAGGAGCCGCTCCACCTCAGATTTAAAAAAAACTCTGTCACCAGCACTGTATCGCCTGCTTTTGGTGGCGATGGGCTTACAGTCGTGGGCGAGGTTAGCGAACAACGGGGGGGGGGTGACTTTAAGCATGGAGAGGCTGCTAAAGGTGCGCGGCGGGCAATTTGAAAACTGCTGGTTGCAGACTGTGAGTGGGGGAAGGGGTCCACCGTACGCCATTGTGACACTCTTAAGGTGGCACTGAAAATCCAACCCCAGTAGAACGGCAGCGCAGAGATGGGGCAGGACAAGCAGTTTAAAGTTTCTGTACTCTGTGCCCCTCACCGAAAGGGTCACCACACAGTAGCCGCCGACATCCGCTGAATGGGACTTGGAGGCCATAGAGACCCGGTGGTGCGCTGGCAGGACCGGGAGAGAGTAACGCAGCGCTGTGTCGGGGTGGATAAAGCTCTCCGTGCTCCCACAGTCGAAAAGGCAGGTCGTGGCGCGGCCATTTACCTTAATGTCCATCATGGACCTGGCTAGTTGGTGAGGTCTAGATTGGTCCAGTGTAACGGAGGCCAGCATAGGGTCAGGCGTGTCGCTGCAGTCATCAGTTGAGGCGGCGGGTGAGTCGGGGGCCCGTTGCAAAAATGGCGGCCGGAACGGATCACCCACGGTCGAAGGCGTCCAAGATGGCGTCCAAGATGGCGGCGCCCATGATCCACACGCGGCTGGAGGCGCACAAGATGGCGTCCAAGATGGCGGTGTCCAAGATGGCGGCCCGCTCGGCCCACACGCGGCACTGCTGGAGTTTGGGGTAGGTTTAGCCTTGCAGACGCTGGCGTAGTGCCCTTTCTTCCCACAACCAGAGCAAGTAGCGTTTTTCACCGGGCAGCGCGCTCTGGGGTGTTTGGCTTGTCCACAGAAGTAACACTTCGGGCCCCGGGACATCGCTGCAGAAGTTGGGCCGTTGGCGGGATGTGACGGGGGTGGCGCGGCGCAGGGTGGCGGTCCTACTGTGTCCCAGGATGGCGGCGCCAGTGCCATCCACGATGCGGCCGCGCGGTCAGGGGAGTAGGCGTCCATATTCCGGTGGGCCACGTCTAGCGAGAGTGCGAGGGCTGTGGCCTTCTTCAGGTCGAGTTCGCCCTGCTCCAACAGTCTCTGCCGGGTGTAGTTGGACCTGAGGCCCGCGACGAAGGCGTCCTGGACAAGTTCCTCCGTGTACACCGCGGCCGACACCTCTTTACATTTGCAGGCCCGGCCGAGCACCTTCAGCGCCCGTAGGTATACCTCCATCGATTCCCCGGGTTGCTGTTTGCGGGACCCCAGGAGGTGTCTGGCGTAAACCTCATTTACCGGGCGTGCGTACTGTTCTTTAAGGAGGTCGAGAGCACCCTTGTAGGTAGTCGCATCTTGGATGAGTGAATAAGCTTGGTGGTTCACCTTGGAGGTCAGAATTTTTAGTTTGTCGCCATCGTTTTGAACAGTTTCGACGGAGGCTTCTATGTAAAATTCGAAGCATCGCAGCCAGTGTGCGAACTTGGTAGATGAATCCGCCTCTTGAGGGTCTAGTTCCAGGTGTGCTGGTTTGAGGATTTGCTGCATCGAAAAAAAAGTTTAGCTAATAAAATTGATGCGCTATCAATTACTGAGAAAGACTGGAAGTTAAGAGAGTAACAAACAGGCTTTTATTAGCTAAAGAACGAAGGCATGCCTCTAGTGGTCGACCGGTCCTGAATGCCTGGGGAACTGCAGAGCAGCCGCCTTTATACCAGGGCATATGGGTGGAGCCAGGGGCGGAGCCAGCTGAGGCATGCACAGACAGGTACAACAATGGGCAAGAGTGAACAACAGTGAAGTGAACAACAGTGAACAACAGTGGAATGAACAACAGTGGTTTACCACAATCATATTTTAAGTAATTATTAATTACATGTTATAAGCAAAATAATATACATTGCTGTAGTTAATTAATTATAAGTCTGTCTCTCAGGAGGCTTCCTGACTCGGTCCGGATAACGCCTCGGGGGTGTAGTAGTTTCTGGTGGTGTAGTAGGTTCTTCTGGCAAGGCTGATTCGGCTGGAATGCCAGTGTCGGGTTCATCGGGTTCCAGTATCACCGGATCGGAGGTAGATATGGGTATCTCTACTTCACCGTTAGATGTACAGAGTTGGGGTGTAGGTTGTCCCTTTTTGGATGACTTTATGATTTGGTCAGCATGGCGCCTTATTATGCTTTCTCCAATGTCCACGGTATACATCAGTGGTCCTAGTCGTGTGCAGATAGTTCCAGGCTGCCATTTCTCGGTACGGTAGTCCCGGGCCAAAACTTGTTGACCTATCTGGAAGGTTCTAGTTGGCCTTTCATTCATGCCTTGAATCTGCCGGTTCTCCACATCCCTTCTGATGTTGGGCTTGACCAAATCCAGCCGGCATCTTAGGTTTCTATTGAAGAACATCATGGCGGGAGTTTGGTTGGTAACCATATGTGTTGCATTCCTGTATGCGAATAAGAAGTTATCCACCTTGTGCTGAAGTTTTATGTCTTCATTACCCATGGCCTTTATGGCCTTCTTGAAGGTCTGGACAAACCTTTCAGCCAATCCTTTGGTGGCGGGATGGTATGGGGCGGACGTGTAGTGCTAAACCCCATTGTTTTTTAAGAACTTTCTGAATTCTTCGGACACAAATTGCGGCCCATTATCAGAACATATCTGTTCCGGCAGCCCATTCCTGGCAAATATGGTCCTTAATACTGTGGTGGTTTTTTCCGTGGTGGTGGAGGACATCTTTATTACCTCCAGCCACTTGGAGTGTGCATCAACCGCGATTAAGAACATTGAGTCCATAAATGGACCAGCAAAGTCGATGTGCACCCTTTGCCAGGGAGATGAGGGCCAATCCCATGGATGTAGAGGGGCTTGTGGTGGAGCGTTTTGGACCTTCTGGCATCCTAGGCAGCTCTTGGTCATTTCTTCGATGTCTCCATCGATACCTGGCCACCATACAAACGCCCTAGCTAGGTTCTTCATTTTCACTCCACCCAGATGCCCCTCGTGAAGCTCCTTCAGCACTTTATCCTGGAGTTTGGGTGGAATCACCACTCTGGATCCACACATCAAGGTTCCTCGGCACACTGACAGCTGTTTTCTTCTTTGCGAGAATGCTGGCAACAGTGGTTCGCCATGTGCTGGCCATCCCTTCACTGTTAAATCGTAGACCCGTGAGAGAGTCGGGTCATTTCTCGTCTCCCTTTCAATGGCAGAATTTCAAAATCTTTTTCTACTGGCTTCTCTGGGGTTACTAGGTTTCGTAGTAAGCCATACATTTTTGCACCCATTGAATTCAACAATACCAGCGCTTTCTTGTCATCTGGCACTTCATTCGCCTTGCAGTATACTTCTATGCGTTCGACATATGTCATCCAATCTTCGACTTCATTGTCGAACGCTGTGATACTGCCACTCTTTGGCATTTTTGGGTGTGGTTAGACTGGCTTAAAATGGCGTCTCCCGCACTTTCCTTTCTTCCCCGCTGCTGTTAAAATGGCGTCTCCCGCGCTTTCCTTTCTTCCCCGCTGTGACTTAAAATGGTGTCTCCCGCGCTGCTGCCAACGCCGCTCACGGCGGTCCTCGTGGCAGATGGCGACGCCCTGTGGGTTTCGTGCGCTGCTCCTGCGCTGCTGCCAATGCCGCTCTCTGCGGTCCTCGTGGCAATGGCAGCGCCTCGCGTTTTCCTGCGCGCCTCACTCCCCCGTTGACGCTGCTCGGCCCTTGAACACCGGCTGCACTCTGCTCTCTCTCATCTCTCTCCCCCGTTGACGCTGCTTGGCCCTTGAACACCGGCTCCACTCTGCTCTCTCTCATCTCTCTCCCCCATTGACGCTGCTTGGCCCTTGAACACCGGCTCCGCTCTGCTCTCTCTTGTCTCTCTCCCCGTTGACGCCGCTCGGTCCTGAACACCGGCTGCGCCCTGTGCGCTCTGCCCGCTCTCCCCTGTCGATGCTGCTCGGCCTTTTTCTGTGCCGCTTGGTCGGCTCTAGCCGCCGCTGTCCGGGAAGGGTCTGCGCAGTACCTGTTGCCAGCCCGTTTCGCTGGACCACCGTGACTGGAAAGCCAAGCCTGGCTCTCGACAGCCTCCCCTGCAATGCTCAAATCTCCGCTGGATGACTGGGTGGTTGCCCGTGGTCGACGCCCGTGCTTCTGGACTCAACCTCCTTCCACTGTTCTCCAGGAGCGAATCCCTGGGAGGTGATGCAGAGTTGCAGGTAGGTTCGAAACTGCTCGTCGCCAATGTTGTGTCTGTGTATAATAAGACACAGACTGCAGGAGAAACGGTACAACAGGTGTTTACTGAATGAGGGTTACTCTAGAACTAACTGTACAGATCACTACTCAGGGTTTATATACAGGTGTGGCCACTGCCGGTACTACAGTATACAGGAGCTGTAAAAAATAGTTCTCTCCCTTAAAGGTACATACATTACAATTTGTATGAATATTCCTAACAAGCCTCCAGCGAGATACCTCAGGGTAACATAGAAACATAGAAGATAGGTGCAGGAGTAGGCCATTCAGCCCCTCGAGCCTGCTCCGTCATTCAATGAGATCATGGCTGATCATCCAAACTCAGTACTCTGTCCCTGCCTTCTCCCCATATCCCTTGATCCCTTTAGCCTTAAGAAATATATCTAACTCCTTCTTGAATATATTTAATGAACTGGCCTCGACTGCCTTCTGTGGTAGAGAATTCCACAGGTTCACCACTCTCTAGGTGAAGAAATTCCTCCTCATCTCAGTCCTAAATGGCTTACCCTTTATCTTTAGACTGTGGCCCTTGGTTCTGGACTCCCCGGCCATCAGGAACATCCTTCCAGCATCTAGTCTGTCTAGTCCTGTTAGAATTTTATAAGTTTCAATGAGATCCCCTCTCATTCTTCTAAACTCCAGCGAGTATAAGCCCAATCGACCCAATCTCTCCTTATACGTCATTCCTGCCATCCCAGGTATCAGTCTGGTGAATCTTCGCTGCACTCCTTCCATGGCAAGAACATCCTTCCTCAGATAAGGCGACCAAAACTGCACACAATACTCAAGGTGTGGTCTCACCAAGGCCCTGTACAACTACAGCAAGACTTCCTTGCTCCTATACCCGAATCCTCTTGCTATGAAGGCCAACATACCATTTGCCTTCTTAACCACCTGCTGCACCTGCATGCTTACCTTCAGCGACTGGTGCACAAGGACACCCAGGTCTTGTTGCACTTCCCCTTCTCCCAGTCTATTGCCATTCAGATAATAATCTGCCTTCCTGTTTTTGCCACCGAAGATAGATAGATTTTCAATTTGCTGACCAAGCGTAAAACTGGCATTGAGGATCGGCTGCCCATTATTGAAACCACCCAGTTTTCATTTCCATTGATTTCCAGCAACTCCCGAATATTCATCTATTCCCATGTCTACAATATTCAACCCTGCCTGCTACCTTTCGCAAAAACGAATCTGCTGCCTTACCACTTCCTCCATCCCATTAGCACAGGAACTAACATGTTCCAGAAATAATTACTCACCTCAATCTATAGCCGTCTCTATAAACTACAATCTCACTCCCTACCAGAGATTAATTTAAGTGCTATCTGAAAGAAGTACTTGGATTGTTTCAACTTCTGTTGCTGGGAATCTAGTTTGTAAAATTTCCAAGTGTGATTGGATTGTGATTAGAAAGAGGTTATGTGACCGAATCAATAGTATGCTTAACATATATTGGAACAGATTTTTCTGTTCCTGCGCCTGGTTGTATTATAACTCCTGAACACAGCACGTGATACACAGAAAACGGGGAGGGATCGTTTACAGATGTGTAATTCTCCCTTCTAAGTGCTGCACCCAGGGAATTGTAAGATTCTCAAAATTAACAGATCCCCCATTATGAAAGAAAACCCTATTAAAGTGATTTTGGACCCTTGCTAAAAACTTCAGGAGTGATAAAAGAGCATGTTTGGCCTAACAAGGAGATTCAAGATCAGAAATCAGACTTGGCATTTTAAAAGGTCATGTTCAGGCATGTTTGGGAAAAAGGCTGCAACAAAGAATGGGATCTACCTTTGCGGTGGACAGTTTGAGTATTCGAGATAGTCAAACTATCCGGGGGAAATGTAAACATCACTCAGCCCCTATCAAGCAATTTACATGCTAACAATAGACCCACGGAAGAACAGCCTCACAGAACCCATCCAAAAACATGCATAAAACAAATCGTTTAGCCAACCTACAAAGAATCTCAGGCCCCACAGGAAACTCAAAGCTTGAGGACAATTCATTACAATTAGATAAGAGCTGAACAACTCAGGAAAACCATCACAAAACTACTTCTCACATTTTTAAACTACTTCAACAACTCAGCAAGCCATCTCGAAACCGCTTAAGCAATTTACACAACTTAATATTAATGAGCCCGCCAAAATCTAACAATACGCCTAAACTGATTTGGCGCGTAGATTAGCAGGCCTCGATTAGTATAATTGGGGGCCTGTTCAACAGTTAAGCAGCACAGTTCAGCAAGGCGGGAGTTCACGGTTCAGTACGTTCAAGTTCAGCAAGGCGGAGTCGAGCAGCACAACACAGTTCGATCGGAAAATAAGAAACAAGTTCAAGGCAAGCCATCGCCGAGCAACATTGAGGTCGAGGAGCAAACATCTTGAAGCAGTTCTCTCTCTTGAAGAAATAACACACCAATGGACACCTCGCGGCACCAAGGACCCCATGAAACAACCAAACGAATATCACCCACAACCGGGTAATATTGGGCCACCGCGACCAACGAAAAACCAACTTGGAAGAAACCGAAGATCCGTAAGTTTTTCCACTCTACAATCTATCCTGACTTACCCCTGGGTAAGATTTTATCCAAAAAGACTCTAGGCTCTATTTCTAACCAAAGAAAATTAGGTACTCACCTGATAGATCCAATACGCACCCTACCGCATCAGCGGACTCGTGAAGACTGACCAGCTATGCAGGTGAAGTCCTCTACCACGTCCGGGGTATGGCAGGCCCCAACCGACACATCTAGTGAAACCCAAAATCGCGAACCAGCTCAACTGTCAAGGAATCCTTTTGGTGAGCATTATCCCTGGTCCTTCAGAGCCTAACTTAACTAGTATGGTGGGATTGGGAGAGGCGAGAGACTTGTCTACTGTAATTTTTCCCTCATGTATGTCGAAGTGTTTTCCCCATTTTATTAGAGTGTTATTATTGTGTTGTATTTTCCTTCTCAAATAAAAATCAAAGTTCTTGCACCAAAAATCAGTTGTCTGCTGCACTTTTATCACAACCCCCAAATAAGTCCAAGGTCTAGAACCAAGGGAGTGGGAGCTATTCAAACCGCTCATAAGTCAGGGGTGAATCTGACCCCACACACCACCCCCTACATAATGGCGACCACAGCAGGACCTTGGCAAAAGGGGTGTGATGCAGTAAACACAGTTTTCGAGGAGAGAACAAAGATGGAAGAGAGGATTTCCTCTTATGTAGTTGAGAAGGTGAATATCACCAAGAAATGTGTGCTCATTCTGTTGTGCGCTGAGCTTCCCATGGATGCTGCAGCCAAATGGACTGAGAGAAAAGATCATATAAAGTCGATGGAGAAGGACATATGGTTGGTCTGCTCCCAGCGACAGATCCAGCTTTTAGATAAACGCATTGAGGCATTAACGGAGGAGCTGTGGGAATCAGCTCAGCTGTCTCAAGCAAGGGCTCTAGCAGGGGAAGGATTATTAGAGGAATTTTATGCCCAAAGTCAGGAAAAGATGCAGATAATGGAAAAGCATAGGAACAGACAGGAATACTTTTGGTGTCAGGTCACCGAGGTAAAAAAGTAATGAATTAGTGTTACGAGAAGAGAACGCCTGCCTTGCCAAGCAAGTAAAAGAACAGGAGGAGAGGTAGAGAGATGTACAGGCAGCTTATAAGATAGCGAGCACTAGGGGGTTTGAAGCGAGAGATCACGGCCCCTGTCAGAAGCAGATCGATAGTTTAAACCTTGCTCTGTCCAGGGCAAAAGGCATGGTGTGCCTAATAAGCCCAGGTGCGGCCCGGGTGGACCTGGAAGTGCAAGGGGAAACTGTTCGGACACCACCTGTGGCACCAGGGAATGACCCAATTTGGCAGCAGGCGGGACGGACGATTTGTGAGGCTGGCAGGGAGTGCACACCACCACCACCTGTGGTGCTGGGCTTTAACTCGGTTTGGCAGCAGTGAGAGGTGGGTGAACCAATGCAGGAAAGGTTGGGGCCGGGGCCGATGTGCCCGGCCCGGCAGCAAAATTTCGGCCCGCTCGGCAGTGGTGGGGTCAGGGGCCCCTTGAAAACCAATTCGTGGTTCCCCATGGTACCCAACAGCTTAGGGCTATAAGCCACCTGAACAAACTCACCCAAAAGGGAGACTCCTTGGTCCACTTCATGGAAGTGAAACAGGCAGCAGGCATCAACGAGTGCAATGACTCTGAGATGACCAAAATGCTCCTTTTCTCTCTGGATGGTAAATTGTACCAGTCCCTCTCTGTGGAGAGCAAGAAAGGGCAAGGGGGGTATGCTTCCATCCGGGAGGAAGTTCTGGAGGCCATGGGTATGAACGATGGTAGTCCTTTCTCCCAGGTGGAGAAGGCAACACAGCTAGCAGGGGAGACCCCACAGGCTTTCGTAGACCGACTGTGGCCTGTGTACAGGAGTGCCTGTAATGGGGATCTCAACCGGGCTCACCTGAATCAGGACGAGCTGGCCCACTGGCTCCGAAGCCTGGTGGCAAACAGCTTGCCACGGATCAGAGCCAAGGCTAAGCTGTGGTTTGACCCAAAAGGCCCCCAGGTCACCGAGGAGACAGTGGTCAGACAACTGACCCTGGCTTACCGCAATGGTAGAGGGGTAGAAGAACCCCCACAAAAAGGAAAGGTTCATGAGATGAAACCTAGCTACAATAAAAAAGAATGTCACCAGGAAGGGGGTAACCCTTCTGATACGAAGCGTAACTGCTTCGGGTGCGGGAAGAATGGGCACTGGAGAAGGGACTGTAGGAATCCATGGAAGGATAATGTAGGAAAGAACTCCCCAGCTCCTGCCCCAAAAACAGAAACACTGACCTCTCCCACCACGCTTGATTCAATAGTAGCTGCGCTCTGAGTTTTATTAAATGGCCCAGGGAAGGTAGCCACCGCCACTGGTGTTTTAACACCATCTGCCCGATACAACCCAGATCTATGACTAGAACCAGCGCAGCCTGTCTACCTGTGTCCCCTTGAAAGACGCGCACAGGAAGAGACCTCCTGTAATATGGAGGAGACCAGGCTAAATGAGCAGGCCTTACGGGAGGAGAACGCAAGATTAACAACGAGAGCTGATGGTTTGGAGGGTCAGCTAAGGGACATTAAAATAGCTCATAAGGTAGCTAGAAGTCGAGGTTATGAAGACTCTGATCACAGTCCCTGCGAAGAAAGGATTGAAAAATTGACCCAAGCCTTGTCTGAGGCCAGAGGCATGGTCTGTTCAATGGCACCAGGGGAAACCCGGGTGGAGTGGGATGAGGAGGGTTAAGAAGCAGAGGATAAGGTTAAGGATAGAGATCCTCAGCCAGCAGCTGTGGCAGACTCACAGACCGCACCGGTGGGGGCAGTGGCTTGTGTCACTGGAGGGGCCATCCCACCGATTATTTGGGACACACCCCAGTAGCCGGAGCCCTAAGGAGGTCTCCTCGCACACCACAGCTTAAACCACCATGGTCACCAGTGTACCAGTTTAAACGGTTCAGCCCCAGAAGGGTCACTACCCGAAAAGGAATGCCCAAGGTCAAGGATCAGTCTAAGGACAGGGATCCCCAGTCTGCAGCCTCAGGCTGCGGGGAACCCACAGAACAGGACAGGGTCTCAGCAGCCACACCGAAGTGGGTAGTGTGCTGCAGTACAGGAGGGCACATTCCCCCGATCATCTGGGATTCAGGGAAACTCCCAGTTGGTTTAAGAAGGACTCTTCAGGTCCGGTGGCACAGGCCATCTTAGGCCCAGGTGTACAAGCTGCCCAGAGGCCACAGAAGACAGAGGCCAAACAGGAATTAGCCTGGCCGTCCAGAGACTGGCAGCAGATGTACATAGCATCTCTGTTGAATTTTAAGTGTGTTTTATAGTTTTGATAGTTTTAGGTTTACTATTGTTTAATTAGTTATTATAAGTTTAAGTTTTCAAGACTCGATCACTTGTCAAGCCAGAGAACCCTCTAGGGACATGGCTATCTGTTTTATGTGTCCCTACAGAAAGGAAATTGGCATGGTAAAGTTTCTGCTCCTGCTCGCCCTGGCAGGGGTGAGCATCGGTGACCGAGGTGACGTGGAGGACTCCCACGTCTATGGGTGCTCAGGAGACAGAGCACCAATCGTTACCGCTGGGGGTGGCGAACGGGGTGTGGAGGAGCTCGCCATTTACTTCCATGAGGGAAGGTGGCCAGGGTGGCTGGGGTCTAACTCGACACAATACTCCAGCCAGACCGGGTTCACTTACGGGGAAACATAGAAGATAGGAGCAGGAGTAGGCCATTCGGCCCCTCGAGCCTGCTCTGCCATTCAATGTGATCATGGCTGATCACCCAAATTCAGTACCCGGTCCCTGCTTTCTCCCCATACCTCTTGATCCCTTTAGCCTTGAGAAATATATCCAACTCCTTCATGAATATATTTAATGAATTGGCCTCTACTGCCTCCTGTGGTAGAGAATTCCATAGGTTCACCACTCTCTGGGTGAAGAAATTCCTCCTTATTTCTGTCCTAAATGGCCTACCCCTTATCCTTAGACTGTGACCCCTAGTTCTGGACTCGTCGACCATCGGGAACATCCTTCCAGCATCGAGTCTGTCTAGTCCTGTTAGAATTTTATAAGTTTCGATGAGATCCCCTCTCATTCTTCTAAACTCCAGCAAGTACAAGCCCAATAGATCCAATCTCTCCTCATATATCATTCCTGCCATCCCAGGTATCAGCCTGGTGAATCTTCGCTGAACTCCTTCCATGGCAAGAACATCCTTCCTCAGATAAAGTGACCAAAACTGCACACAATACACAAGATGTGGTCTCACCAAGGCCCTGTACAACTGCAGCAAGACATCCTTGTTCCTGTACTCAAACCCTCTCGCTACGAAGGCCAACATACCATTTGCCTTCTTAACCGCCTGCTGCACCTGCATGCTTACCTTCAGCGACTGGTGCACAAGGACACCCAGGTCTCGTTGCACTTCCCCTTCTCCCAATCTATTGCCATTCAGATAATAATCTGCCTTCCTGTTTTTGCTACCAAAGTGGATAACCTCACATTTATCCACATTATATTGCATCTGCGATGCTTCTGCCCAACCACCCAACCTGTCCAAATCATCCTGGAGTTTCTCAGCATCCTCCTCACAGCACACACACACACACAGCTTTGTGTCATCTGCAAACTTGGAGATATTACATCTAGTTCCCTTGTCTAGATCATTAATATATATTGTGACGAATAGCTGGGGTCCAAGGACCGATCCCTGCGGTACCCCACTAGTCACTGCCTGCCACTCAGAAAAAGACCCGTTGATTCCAACTCTTTGCTTTCTGTCTGCCAACCAGTTCTCTATCCAAGTCAGTACCTTGCCCCCAATCCCATGTGCCTTAACTTTACACGCTAATCTCTTATGCAGGACCTTATCAAAAGCCTTCTGAAAGTCCAAATACACCACATCCACTGGTTCTCCCTTACCTATTTTACCAGTTAGATCCTCAAAAATTCCAGTAGGTTAGTCAACCACGATTTACACTTTGTAAATCCATGTTGACTTTGTCCAATCCTGTCACTGTTTTCCAAGTGCTCTGCTATTACATCTTTTTAAATGGACTCTAGCATTTTCCCCATGACCGATGTCAGGCTTGCCGGTCTGTAATTCCCCGTTTTCTCTCTGCCACCTTTTTTGAATAGTGCTGTAAAATTAGCTACCCTCCAATCCATGGGTACTGTTCCAGATTCCATCGAATGTTGGAAGATGATCAGCAATGCATCTACTATTTCTAGGGCCACTTCCTTAAGTACCCTAGGATGTAGATTATCAGGCCCTGGGGATTTATCGGTCTTCAATACCATCAATTTCCTTAACACCATTTCCCTACCAATACTGATTTCTTTCAGTTCCTCCCTTTCATCAGACCCAATGTTCCCCGACATCTCTGGGAGGTTATTTGTGTCCTCCTTTCATCAGACCCTATGTTCCCCGACATCTCTGGGAGGTTATTTGTGTCCTCCTTTGTGAAGACAGAACCAAAATATATATTTAATTGGTCTGCCATTTCTTTGTTCCCCATTATAAATTCCCCTGATTCTGACTGCAAGGGACCTATGCTTGACTTCACCAATCTTTTTCTCTTCACATATCTATAAAAGCTTTTACAGTCAGTTTTTATGTTCCCTGCAAGCTTACTCTCATATTCTATTTTGCCCTTCTCAATTAATCTCTTTGTCCTCCTTTGTTGAATCCTAAACTGCTCCCAATCCTCAGGTTTACTGCTTTTTCTGGCCATTTTATATGTCCTCTCCTTGGATCTTATGCTATCCCTAATTTCCCTTGTTAGCCACGGTTGAGTCACCTTTTTTGTTTTATTTTTATGCCAAACTGGGATGAACAAATTCTGTAGTTCATCTATTCGGTCTTTGAATGTTTGCCATTGCCTATCCACCGTCAACTCTTTGAGTGACATTCCCCAATCAATCCTACCCAACATGCACCTCAGACCATCGTAGATTCCTTTATTTAAATTCAGGACACTAGTCTCTGAGTCAACAACTTCATTCTCCATCTTAATGAAGAATTCGATCATATTATGATCACTCCGACCCAAGGGGCCTCGTACAACAAGATTGTTAATTAATCCTTTCTCGTTACATAATACCCAGTCTAAGATGGCCTGATCTCTGGTTGGTTCCTCGACATATTGGTCCAGGAAACCATCCCGTAAACACTCCAGGAACTCCTCCTCCACAATATTGTTACTAATTTGGTTAGCCCAATTTATATGTAGATTAAAGTCACCCATGATGACTGCTGTGCCCTTATTGCACGCTTCTCTAATATCCCTTTTAATGCCATCCCCAACCTCCGCATTACTGTTTGGAGGTCTATATACCACTCCCACTAACGTTTTTCTGCCCCTTGGTATTTCTCAGTTCTACCCATACAGATTCCACATCATCAGTGCTAATATCCTTCCTTACAATTGTGTTAATCCCTTCTTTAACCAGCAATGCTACCCCACCTCCTTTTCCTTTTTGCCTATCTTTCCTGATTATTAAATACTCCTGGATTTTGAGTTCCCAGCCTTGGCCACCCTGGAGCCATGTTTCTGTAATTCCAATCAAATCATAATCGTTTACCTCTATTTGCGCAGCTAATTCATCCACCTTATTACGAATGCTCCTCGCGTTAAGACACAAAGCCTTCAGGCTTGTTTATTTTACGCTCTTAGACCTTTTAGAATTATTATTTACTTTGGCCATGTTTGATTTAAACCGTTGATTTCTCTGACTGCCACTTTTGTTTTTCTCCTTCCTATCTTTTGCTTTTATCCTTGTTTCCCTTTCCTCTGTTTCCCTGCTCAGGTTCCCAACCCCCTGCCACTTTAGTTTAAACCCTCCCCCAGAGCACTAGCAAACACTCCCCCTAGGACATCGGTCCCGGCCTTGCCCAGGTACAAACCGTCCGGTTTGTACTCGTCCCACCTCCCCCAGAACTGGTTCCAATGTCCCAGGAATTTGAATCCCTCCCCATTGCACCATTCCTCTAGCCACGTATTCAGCTGAAATATCCTTCTATTTCTACTCTGACTAGCACGTGGCACTGGCAGCAAGCCTGAGATTACTACCTTTGAGGTCCTATTTTTTAATTTACCTCCTAACTCCCTATATTCAGCTTTAAGGACCTCATCCCCTTTTTTACCTATATCGTTGGTACCTATATGCACCACGACAACTGGCTGTTCACCCTCCCCTTCCAAAATGTTCTGCAGCTGCTCTGAGACATCCTTGACCTTTGCACCAGGGAGGCAACACACCATCCTGGAGTCTCGTTTGCAGCCGCAGAAATGCCTATCTATTCCCCTTACAATAGAATCCCCTATTACTATAGCTCTACCCCTCTTTTTCCTCCCGTCCTGTGCAGCAGAACCACCCCTGGTGCCAGGAAGTAGGCTGCTGCTGCCTTCCTCTGATAAGCCATCCCCCACAACAGTACTCAAAGTGGTGTATCTGTTTGAGAGGGGGATGTCCACAGGGGACCCCTGCACTACCTGCCTGTGCCTAGTACTCTGTCTGTTGGTCACCCATTCCCTTTCTGCCTGTCCAACCTTTGCCTGCGGTGTGACCAACTGTTGAAATGTGCTATTCACGATGTCCTCAGCATTGCGAATGATCCAGTATGAATCCAATCGCAGCTCCAGTGCCGCAATGCGGTCTGCCAGTAGATGCAGCTGGACACACTTCCTGCACACATGGTTATCAGGGGCACAGGAAGTGTCCCTGAGTTCCCACATATCGCAGGAGGAGCATACCACGGCACCGGGCTGTCCTGCCATGACTTACCCTTTAGTTAATTGCAATTAAATTAAATCAAATCAATCCCACCAATTTCACTACAGTTAAATGATATATTTAAGGGTCCTGGTTTACAAACAGTCCCCGCTACACCACAGAGAGCTTAGAAACTATAAACCACAGAGTTAAACTTTAAAAAGAGAGAAATACTCACAACCAATCACTTACCTGCTTTCTGGTGACGTCACACTTCAATTACTTTTTACTTCTCTCCCTCTCTGTGAGATTGGAGATAAGTATGCCTACCTGGTCTCTTGGAGCCTTTTATAGCCCCGCTGCCGCCACTGAGATTCCCGCCGACGCTGTCGGGAGGCCTCCATCCTGTGCCCCAGGGTGCAGGTCATTGCCACAAGGGTCAGCTTCACTAAGGGAAAATGTGTGTGCCTCACATGTAAGGGACAGATTTCCCTGGATAGGTGGTGGTGGCTCAGGAAGCTGAACAGGGAAATAGGGGACCATACAGCCGATTGGGAATGACTGGGGAACGACACCCACCAGACGATCACAGGGACCCAAGGGGGAGTGAGTGTGTGTTGGGATAAGTGGTGGGAGTCGGAACAGGGAATCTATGTCTGTATGTGGGGGTCAGAGAGAGTCTGCCCCACAGGCATATCCATCACCTTCTCTAGACAGTGGCAAGATGCCGGGGAGGGGATGGGATGGGATTCTAGCCTGCATGCATGCGCGGTCCCACACTCCCCGATCCCAGTAAATGCCACCGAACTCATTGCACGCCCCCAAAAGACCCTGCCCACGACGACGACATCACGGACCATAGTAGAGAGGTTTCCTACCACCACCAAGGGACCAGGGAATAGGTTAGTTTTAGTGCCGCTCGATAAGGTACTATACCAGGGGGTACATGCAGTGGCTTCAGTGATCCTAAACCTTACCGAGGTACACTTACCTGCATGGTGCCCTAAGGAGACAGAACAGTTGTACCAGGCCCTACTAAAGGAAATGTTTCGGAAATTTTACAAATTTGACTTTGCCAACATAGACAAAGCAGAACTGTACACTTTACATGCTGAGCATACTATGGGCACGGGGAGACAAAGAAGGGGAACCTGGAACGATATTTTCATGACTTATAATACAGGATCCTCTGTAATAAACAGCCTGGGCGACATAGAGCTACAAACCCAATTACAAAAAATCTTAACAGAGGAGAACACAGTGGTGGGCTCAGAGCTACACGAGGACCAAGCTATGATGGTCCATTTAAAAGAAATCATTGCTGAGCTAGGGAGACGTGCTAAAACAGTAAATGCACTTATACAGGAGGACAGGAATGCTTCGGATCAGGCTGCACAGAATGAGGTATGTGAGCTATACGGGGCATGGTTGCTGGGCGAGGGCCGCAGCAACCTGGAGGATTTAAAACAGGGTTTAATCCCCTCCTGGATTAGCAACAAGCACTTCGCAGCCCTCCACCCATTTAGTAATTCACTGAGCCCATGTCAGCTCCACCTAGCCTCTGAAGCCTACCCTGTCCCTGTGGATTGTGGACGTTCCAATCACACTATCATGGGGATAGTAGTGAGGATGCCAGTCATGGGTGGAACAGCCCGACCCGCACCGGTATACAGGGTGGAGAACATTGGAATCATTCAAGGGGGTGCACATGTCCGTTTCGCAGCGGTCCCACCTTATGTCATAAAGTGGGAGCACGCTATGACAGGTACAGACCTCTCCGGGTGTCGGAGCCGGGGTGCACACACAATACTGTGTCCCCAGCACTTGAACACCTATTCTAGAATACAGTCCGGGTTTAAAGCTGCTGGCGCACAACCTGTGAACTGTACCATGGAGGTAATGGCACAAGACCATGTTCCCCCACAGGTAGCATTCATAGGAGGTGGGACATAAGGGCCTAGAAATTCAGTTGCCTTAGCGCCGCTTTTGAGGCGCTAGAGGGACTAGCGCCAGAGTTATGGCCAGTTTAAAAATTCCCTGGGGCCCTAAATCGGCGTTGCACCGGTAGCGCTGCGCCGGCACCGATGACGTCATCGGTGTGTGCAGCGTCCCGGTTGCCATGCCGACGGGCCCTAGCGCCGAAATTCAGTTGCGGCCGCCTCGCCCGTGGCAGCCGCAACTAAGACTCTGGCAACAGAGTCTTGCATGAGTTTGCGCCGGCGCATTAAAGGCCCCGCGGCGGCCGGCCGCTTTCCCACCGGCCGCCTGCCCGCAGCTCCCTCCCCGGACTTCTGCCCCCCACCCCCCGGAACAGATGCAAGCCCGGCACTTGTCCGAGGTGCCGGGCTCATTTTTAGACAGATTTGCGCGGGCCATGGCCGGGTGCAGGCAGCTCCTCCTTAATGGAAGGAGGAGGCCTGCACTTCCCGAGCCTGCCGCACCGCATCGGGTGCCGCAGCGCCGGAATTGCGGCGCGAAACGGCAGTTAGCGCCGATTTACCGCCGCAAAGACCCTTCAGTAGCGCCGGCAGCCGTTTGGGCGCGGCCCTGCTGAATTTTTGGCGCGCGCAGGGGGACTTAACGCCAGCACTAACTTCCGGCGCTAAAGCCCTGGCTAAGCCAAAACACAATTTCTAGGCCATTGTGTCACCACAAGTGCGGGCCACTACCAGCATGGACAGCACATCTGGTGTCCAGTGAGTGACAGCAGTTTCTGCTTTAAACCCGAGGCAGAAGTTCAAGTGGCCCAGGAATGGATTGTCCCCATTCCTGAACCCAACACTGTTCACCTCACTGTAACTGAAAACATCACCAAACTGCAAAACTATGTCGCACATTTTGGCTATGAAATTCCCGCTCTACCCGAACATCTTACTGCCCTACTGAAAGCAGTTGTTATATCACAAAAACATTTCTACACACTAGAACAGAAGACAGTCAAGATAGGGGCCAAGATCTTGGATATCGTAGTTCCATCCTGATGGGATATTTTTGAAAATATAGAGGTCCCTTCTTGGATCAGACTGGCTTCCCACATTTTAGTAGTCTGCCAGCTAAGTATAGTTTTCTACTTACTGTGCACAAAGTGCAAGGGGAGGGACAGAATGCACCGATCCCAACATGAGAGAGCATGGGACAAGCATCAAAATAAAGTCTATGACCAAGTATGAGACGAGCCTTAATCATTATTAAAAATAAAGATTGTGACTGTGTGTTTTCCCTTTCTATGTATGTACCATGTGTTATTATTTTTTGTTTTTCCAAGTGGTGCAGGGGTGTTGGACCCCCTCCGTGCTTGGATATGAATGTAACTAAATTTTATGTATCTGAACACTACACCTAAAGGGGAATATGTGTTTTGGGGTTTTAGATGGGTAAAATACAGGGGAAGGTTGGTTCTCAGGGATCAGAAATGTTGCTCACCCAGTATGATACTCTAATGAGTAAAGTATCACAGGGGGGACTGTAAGATTCTCAAAATTAACAGATTCCCATTATGAAAGAAAACCCTATTAAAGTGATTTTGGACCCTTGCTATAAACTTCAGGAGTGATAAAAGGGCATGTTGGGCCTAACAAGGAGATTCAAGATCAGAAATCAGACTTGGCATTTTAAAAGGACATGTTCAGGCATGTTTGGGAAAAAGGCTGCAACAAAGAATGGGATCTACCTTTGCAGTGGACGGTTTGAGTATTCAAGATAGTCAAACTGTCTGGGGGAACTGTAAACATCATTCAGCCCCTATCAAGAAATTTATATGCTAACAATAGACCCACGGAAGAACAGCCTCACAGAACCCATCCAAAAACATGCATAAAACAAATCGTTTAGCCAACCTACAAAGAATCTCAGGCCCCACAGGAAACTCAATGCTTGAGGACAATTCACTACAATTAGATAAGAGCTCAACAGCTCAGGAAAACCATACCGAAACTACTTCTCACATTTTTAAACTACTTCAACAACTCAGGAAGCCATCTCCAAACTGCTTAAAGAGTTTGCACAACTTAATATTAACGAGCCCGCCAAAATCTAACAATATACCTAAACTGATTTGGTGCGTAGATTAGCAGGCCTCAATTAGTATAATTGGGGGCCTGTTCAACAGTTAAGCAGCACAGTTCAGCAAGGTGGGAGTTCATGGTTCAGTACGTTCAAGTTCAGCAAGGCGGAGTCGAGCAGTACAGCACAGTTCGATCGGAAAAGAAGAAACAAGTTTAAGGAGAGCCATCGCCAAGCAACATTGAGGTCGAGGAGCAAACATCTCGAAGCAGTTCTCTCTCGAAGAAGCAACACACCAACGAACACTTCGCGGCACCAAGGGCCCCATGAAACAACCAACCGAATATCACCCACAATTGGGTAATATTGGGCCACCGCGACCAATGAAAAAACAACTTGGAAGAAACCGAAGATCCGTAAGTTTTTCCACTCTACAATCTATCCTGACTTACCCCTGGGTAAGATTTTATCCAAAAAGACTCTAGGCTCTATTTCTAACCAAAGAAAATTGGGTAATTTCCTGATAGATCCAATACGTACCCTACCACATCAGCGGACTCGCGAAGACTGACCAGCTACGCAGGTGAAGTCCTCTACCACGTCCGGGGTATGGCAGGCCCCAACTGACACATCTAGTGAACCCCGAAATCGCAAACCAGCTCAACTGTCAAGGAGTCATTTTGGTGAGCATTATCCGTAGTCCTTCAGAGCCTAACTTAACTAGTAAGGTGGGATTGGGAGGGGTGAGAGATTTGTCGACTGTAATTTTTCCCTTGTGTATGTCGAAGTGTTTTCCCCATTTTATTAGAATGTTATTATTGTGTTGTATTTTCCTTCTCAAATAAAAATCAAAGTTCTTGCACCAAAAATCAGTTGTCTGCTGCAGTTTTATCACAACCCCGAAATAAGTCCAAGGTCTAGAACCAAGGGAGTGGGAGCGATTCGAACTGCTCAAAAGTCAGAGGTGAAGCTGACCCCAAGCACCACCCCCTACAGAATCCAGTACATTCAAGTTCAGGAACAGGAAAATCTGCTGCTTTTGCTCATCTTTGCAACAAGACTCACAAAATAGGATGTTTTTGATGAAGGACAAGAGGTTGATTTTAACTCTACCTGCCCAGTGGATACCTGTTGGGTGGACAGATAAAAAAGTGCCCGCTCAGCTCCTGACCATTTCCAACCTCCTGGGTTTTGCAGGCGGATGAGGCACCTGTTTAAAGTAAGCCTCATAAATTTACGGAAATCAGAGTCTTAGGGCTGGATTTTCATTCAGGAGTCGGGTAGGAGGCGGGACTACAACTTTCGGGGTTGTAGTCCTGCCTCCATCGAGATGTGGCCAATCGATTCGATTTTAACTTGATTGACCTTGTTGAGCCCGCCCAGCGGGCTCAGCAGGCCAATTAAGGGCCACCCAGCAACAGGTAACGTCACAGACTGAAGTTTCATCTGTCAAGAGCTTTTGACAGATGAAATATCAGCGTTTCACAGCTGTTTGAAGCTGTCAAACACTGACAGTCTTACTTCTAACCTGAGTCCTTCTGCACAGACTCAGTTAGAAATCTCTCCTGCACAGAAAGCTGAAGGCTGTCACTTTTGACAGTTCGCAGCCATTCTGCTTTCTGTGCCGGTGAGATGAGGGACTCCCGAGACCTAAAGGAAGGAAGGCTGAAAAGGTAAGAAAAGATAATTTAAACTTCTTTAAACACTTTAGACACACCAAACACACTTACCTTTGCACTCATGCACCCATCACTCACCTGAACTCCGACATCTCGACCCCTCCAAGTCCTTCAACCCGACGGCCCGCCTCGCAAACTTGGCGTGGTTTGGAGCCATCGGGAATCCCACACTTCAGCATTAAAAATAGAGATTAGGCTAAAAACTGCCTGTTAACAGGCAGTTAATTGACACTAATCCCTTCCCGCCTCGGGTAAGTGGGTCCCAGTGCGGGGCGGGTACCCGCCTCCTTTGAAACTGGCATGGAGGCGGGTTGGGTGCGGGATGGGGTTGGGACCCCTGATTTGGGGATTTTAACCCCCCACATGCCTCCAATCCCGACTGCATGGCCCAATGAAAATCCTGCCCTTATTATGCCAATAGGACCCCGATACAGTTTTAACTGGCGCCTGAATGAAGAAGGCATTGCAGCTTTCCCACTAGGCAGAAACAGTTCTGCAGCTGGTCTGAAGACAGAAGAGGCCCTTTTGGTAAGTCTAAAAGTTTCCTTTGTGGGGCCAGTAGGAACAGGAGTGTTCCTCCAGGCCCCAAAAGTAAAGTCACGGCTTCACCTGCCCTGGAAAATTCCCCCTTCCCTCCCACGAGACCCTCCCAAAGCCCCCTGCCCACCATTTATCTGGAAGCTGGTGGATGGTCAAGAGCATTCCAATCTTCGCCTGCCAGCAGGTGTTCTGTGGTAACCTACCTCCATTGGCACCTACAATAATTAATCTAACTACGAAATGACTGATTAATGTAGGATATACATACAATGTAAAGATACAGAATTCACCAGGAAATTAAACAATTTTCATATCACTGTAGATTCTCCCTTTTTTATATAGAAATATACAGTGTAAAACATTTACTGAAAACCCTATAGTCAATAACAAACTGCTTAGCTCTGCCTGCTCAGTCTTGGTGAATCTCCAGTTCAGCAAAAGTTCAAGTCAAAATTAATTCAATGATGAGTCGTCATTAAATTAGCACTCCTGTTTTAGTTTGAAATAAGAACTAGCCATCAGTTCCACATTAAACCCTTACGCAGTTATACAGATTAAACTATTCATTGATCGCACAGATAGATAACTCACAATAAAATGAAACATTCATTAGATTAGACAAGGACAGAAAAGATCAATCAATGTGTTGTCAGCCACAGATAAACAGTTACCTGATTCAAGCTCAGCATTTAATATAAAATCCTGATCCAAGCATAAAATGGTTCCTAATTATCTTTTTTTTTAATGCTTTACTAACTAAGTATACACAATGCAATGCCAACTTTCACTCAGTGACAGGAATACATTTTAGAAATGTAATCGGTTTTGAAGAATAAAAAAGTAAATGCATAGAATGTGTATAATGTAATCTGTTGCTGGCTTACATTACACATTTAACTTTTGATATAGCAGCACCCACATTTGATTGAATTAAGAATTAATTTGTACGAACTTAAGCTGTTTGTTAATACAATTCACTCTTTACACACTTTACACATGGTAAAAGAACCAGAGGTGATATGAGAAAACACTTCTTTACACAACGAGTTGTTGTGATCTGGAATGCACTGCCTGAAGAGGTGGTGGAAGCAGATTCAATAGTAACATTCAAAGAGAATTGGATAAATACTTGAAAGGAAAACAGTTACAGGGCTATGGGGAAAGAGCCAACATAGAAACGATGAGCTGAATGGCCTCCTTCTGTGCTGTATCATTCTATGATTCTATTCTATGACCTTTGTTATTCTGCAGATAAGTTACTCTTTCCATGATTTCAATTGTATTTTCATGAGGCTGTGCTGTTGCTGCTGTTGCAGAGCCTCACTAGATGCAAGTCAAAGATATGGCCATAACATCATAGCACTGATTCTATAAGCCATGCACCAAGCCAGTGAGGCTGCACCAGCAGCAGAGCATTGCAAAGTTACAACTGTAAGTCCCAGTTGTATATTCACAGGCCTAGTCTGTTACAGGAGGAATGGGATAAAAATTACAATTACCGCAAAAAAAAATACAGCCTGCCCAGTGGCTAAATTGCTAAATACACCATGTGGCATAGTACTGAGCCACTGCAGACAAAGAAGATTGCAAGTTCATCCCTAATCAGTGCTGAATTACTGGATCTCACTAGGGCCACCTCCTTAAGAAGCATGAATAAATTGGGGAAAATCAATGACTGCAAATATTAGGTGGTTTGTAGAAGAAATGGATTCAATGGATCAAATGGCCATTTCTCAATCCATGCTTAATTTTCTTAATCTTTCTTGATCTTTCAGGCTGGTGGGCAAAAGTTACATTTTCTTTTAAATTACAAAAGTCTAGTTAAAATAGCATTGGTTTATTGAAAGTCTTCTCTGTTAAATGTGCCATGTTTGTCATGGGCTTTCTTAAATATAAAACTAGAAATTGTATAATCTACGCTTTAAATGATAAGGCATTTAGTATGATAGCAAAATACTGCAGATGCTGGAAATCCAAAATAACAACAGAAAATGCTGGAAAAACTCAGCAGGCCAGGCAACATCCGTGGAGACAAATTACAGTTGACGTTTTGGGTCTAACCCTTTTTCAAAACTGGAAAGGAAATGAAATAGATCGAAAGGCAGGGCTGGGAGAGAACAAAAGAAGTGGAGAGACATTAAGAGGTATTCAAAACGAGACGAGATGGTGATAGGACTAGTGGAGACAAAAGACGGCTCAGATTAGGTGTGAAATGTTCTGGCAGAATGAGAGACAGCTGCCATGTGGGAGAGAGAAATTTGTGTTGCATATTTAATGATTAGTTACATCACATTGGAGTAGAACCATTTGGACATAGGTTCCTTTGGTAATATAATCATTAATTTTAATTTCAACATATTGCAGATAGATACCTTATTTTTCTTATTTTAACATGATGTAACTTTACTATTCCATCCATGGAGATTAATCTGTACAATTAAAAGGAATTGTTGTATACATTAGTTTAATGTAAACCCAACTGGAGTTTCACTGTGCAACAATACAATTGTAAATTCAGTGATCCTGTGGACTCAGAGAGGAGACCAAAACAACAGTATGGTATATCAAATCATAAAGCATGTTTTGTCTCATACTAAACTTCTTAAATGCTATAACATCAATCCTAACAATTGGTGTTATATTTAAAAAACTTGTTTAACCCATTTAATATATTCCAGCAATACATAAATACTACAGTATTTTAAACCAAGAACTGAATGGCTTTCTGTACTAGCAAGATAATGCTAGAATATTTCATTTAAAAATAACTAATTTAAAAATAGGCCTATTCATGAGTAAAAACATCTTGTTAATGTAATATTAATAATAAACAGCAATCTTACAGAAATATTAATGGCAATATATATATAATAAAATATTGAAGCATACTATTTGGGAACTACTGATCACTATGAGAGATTATTAGCTTCCAAGTTATAAATACCAGTAACTGTACACAACTGCTCAAGGGAGTTAGTTTAACAGAATAAAATTATCAGCTGATACAGAGCATTAATTTACAGTAAGCATATGTTGGAAAGAAGTGTAAGGAAGACAACAATTTTTCTGTACCAGACCATAGTTTGTAAGTATTCCAATTCTGCAAAGACTTTCTAGTTAATTAACTTTTATCGTTTTTCCTATAACAAGAGTTTTGTATTGATTTGCTATTTATTCACTGTTAGAATCCTGCCCTTTTACCTGTTGGCATGGAATCCCATCCAAAAAGACATGATAAAAGTCTCTTCTCTCTGATAGCAATTAAGTGACCTAAGTGAAATAAATTAGGGCAATCTCAATCCACTGTCAAATGGATGCAAGACTGTGCCATAAAAGTACTTACAAGTTCAGCATTATTGGTAATAATTCAACAGGCCAGGAAAGACCTCAAGGAGATGTAGTTTGGGAAATGAAAGTTAGCTGGTAAATAAAGGATGTTCTTCAGAGGTTGTGGTTTCATTACACTGTGAGATTAATGTAGGTTGAACCTTGATGTGTTTGATGCTGCCTTTGAGTGCAAAGTGGGAGTATACTGCATATTCCAGAAATCTTCTCAATGTAATGAGAATTGGCACTAAAACAAAGTTGAGGAGCTAACTTTTTTGTACACAATTTTGATGTGCACTGTCCATCACATCATCCAACTTTGTTATGGAAACGCTTACACTGACCATTGTAAGTATTGATGTACCAGGTAGAATAGCCACAGTAAGCTTTCCTTAATCTATATATATAAAACAGTATGGCCTAGAAATTCGGTAGGCTTAGCGTCGCTTTTGAGGCGCTAGAGGGCCTAGCGCCGGAGTTATGGCCAGTTTGGAAATTGAGTGGGTCCCTAAATCGGCGTTAGGCCGTTAGCGCTGCGCCGGCACCGATGACGTCATCGGCGTGCGCAGCGTCCCGGTTGCCATGGTAACCCGCCCGAACTCCGAAATTGACTTGCGGCCGCCTCGCCCGTGGCAGCCGCAAGCAACGTTCTGGCAGAGGTGCCTTACTGGACTTTGCGCCGGCGCATTAAAGGCCCCGCGGCGGCCGGCCGCTTTCCCGCCGGCCGCCTGGCCGCAGCTCCCTCCCCGGACTTCTCCCCCCCCCCCCGGGACAAATGCAAGCCCGGCACTTGTCCGAGGTGCCGGGCTCATTTTTACAATGATTTTCGCGGGCCGCGGCCGGGTGCAGGCAGCTCCTCCTTAAGGGAAGGAGGAGGCCTGCACTTCCCGAACCTGCCGCACCGCAGCGGGCGCCGCAGCGCCGGAATAGCGCCGCAATTCAGCGCGTAGCGCCAGTTTTCAGGCGCAAACAGCTTTCAGCAGCGCCGGCAGCCGTTTGGGCGCAGAACTAGTGAATTTTTGGCCCGCCCAGCGCGACTTAGCTCCGGCACTAACTTCCGGCGCTAAAGCCGTCGCTGCGCCAAAACCCAATTTCTAGGCCTTTGTCTCTCTGTCTGTCTGTCTGTCTCTCTGTCTGTCTGTCTGTCTGTCCGGCTATACAATCAAAAGTTATAGAGCGTACCTACACATATGTTATATCAAAAGAAAGCTTATCATTAGGGGACTCTCATAGGCATATTTACCTTTTGGTCGGAAAATATTGTGCCGACGGTATCCAAAAAACGTTCAAAATTCTGCTCATTATCCGCTCATTAGCATCGAGTGGGGCGGGTTCATTGCATGTGCGGGCGGGCCATCCTAGAGTTGAGTGACGTGACGATTGACCAATCCTACAGTTCAGTGACCTGACGGTTGACCAATTGGTGCGTGTGTGGGCGGGCCTTATCATTCTGAACTGAGGTGAGTGTCAGCCATCTTGATCGGTAAGTTTATTTTTTTTTTCCCACTTTCTGCATGTTTCTTTTCAAATCTAGATTTCCAGCAAAAAAAAAGTTGCTTTTAAAACACAAATTGTTTTCAAAAAAAGTTAATTAATTTGTAAATCTTTTCTCCAATCTCTATAATTTTCCTACCTTTCACCGTTTTTGCAGGCCTGGAAGCCTGGGCCTCTGTTGCCCAGCCACGCCCAAGCTAGGCACCGCCCCTCCCGCTGGGCCCGCCCCGAGATCGCCGCCATCTTTGTAAAGGCTGGCGGCGTGGGACTGGGCCGAGCGTATCCATTGCCGCCATTTTGGTAAAGGCTGGCGGGGCGGGAGGGAGACTAGCGGGAGGTGAGTTGCGGTCACCGCGGGGCTCGGGCTCAGCTGATCGAGCGCTCATCAGGGATCGGCCCACAACACATCGACCAGAGGAGCAGCGGCTCTCTCTCTCCTTCCCCCCCGCGGCTCGGGCGGGGCTCGGGAGGCCGGTGCTCGGGAGAGCGGGAAGGGGGGAAGGGTTACCCCGGCAACCGGGCCCAGCCCTCTCTCACAGCCTCAAGCCAGCTCACGCCCGTTCCCGGTGCTTGGCTCCAGCGCAGGCCCAGCTGCAATCGGCGGTCTTGAAGCCAGGGCTCGGGAGGGCGTGGGGCGGGGCTCGGGGCTCGGGCTGACCGCGGCGTTGCGCTCGGCTGGGCCATGTCAGTGCGTGGGGTAGCACAGAGCTCCGCGGAGCCATCGCCGGCAGAGGGGAGAGGGTCTGCTGGCTCCTCCCCTCCCTTTCTCCCCCCTCTCTTTCTCCCTTCCCCCCTCCTTCCCCCACCCTTCCCCCCCCACACCCTTCCCACCCCCCCTTTCCCCCCCACACATCCCCTCCCCCTCCCCCTCCACCCCCCATTCCTCCCTCCCCCTCCACCCCCTCCCCCCTTCCCCTCCCCCCTCCCCCTTCCCCTCCCCCCTCCCACTCCCCCATCCCCCTCTCCCCCGCCCCCTCCACCTCTCCCCGCTCCCCCTCCCCCTCTCCCCCCTCCCCCCTCCTCCCTCCCCTTCCCCTCCCCCTCTCCCCCTTCCCCCTCCCCCCGTTCCCCTCACCCCCCACCCCACTTCCCCCCAGTTGCTCTCTCTCTTCCCCCCAGTCGCTCTCTCTCTTCCCCCCAGTCGCTCTCTCTCTTCCCCCCAATGTCTCTCTCTCTTCCCCCCAGTCGCTCTCTCTCTTCCTCCCAGTCGCTCTCTCTCTTCCCCCCAGTCGCTCGCTCCCTTCCCCCCAGTCGCTCGCTCCCTTCCCCCCAGTCGCTCTCTCCCTTCCCCCCAGTCGCTCTCTCCCTTCCCCCCAGTCGCTCTCTCCCTTCCCCCCAGTCGCTCTCTCTCTTCCCCCGAGTCGCTCTCTCTCTCTTCCAACAACAACATGCCCTCAAAAAAGCCTTGGCACCGCCGGGCACTCCAGCTAGTCTTTCTATCTATCCACTCATTAGCATCGAGTGATGTCGAGGTCGACCAATCGTACGGTCAAGCGACCCGACGGTCGACCAATCGCTGCGTCACGGGAGCGGGTTCGTCGCGCGTGCGGGCGGGCCCTCCTACAGTCGAGTGACAGGATGATTGACCAATCGGTGCATGTGTGGGCGGGCCTTATCGTTCTGAACCGAGGTGAGTGGCCGCCATCTTGATTCCATTCTTTTTCACGCTTTCTGCCTCTTTCTTTACAAATCTACATTTCCAGCAAAAAAAAATTGCTTTTATTAAATTGTTTTTAAAAGAAGTTCATTCATTTGTAAATATTTTCTCTAACCTGATGATTCTTTTTCCTACCTTTCCCCGTTTTTGTAAGGCCTCAAAGCCTAGGCCTCAAAGCCTGTGCCTCTCCTGCCCAGCCACGCCCAAGCTAGGTAATTGTCCTACGGCTTCTGGTAAGCTCCTCCCCCTCACCCCAGTCCCCCCCGTCACATTACCCGTGGCAATGGCACCGGCCGCGAGGGTCACGGGACATGCACAGGGTGTGCGCGCAGCAGTCGGTGCACAGAGCGCGGGAAGCCAGCAGCTGAGATGCGGCGTCTCTCTTCACCGCTCGGCGGTCTTGAAGCCGGCTCGGGCGGGGGGGGCGGGGCTCTCGGGAGTGCGGGGCACGGCGGCCGGGGCTCAGAGAGCGGGGCTCTCGGGAGTGCGGGGCGGGGTGGCCGGGGCTTGGAGAGTGGGGCTCTCGGGAGTGCGGGGCGGGGTGGCCGGGGCTCGGAGAGCGGGGCCCTCGGGAGGGCGGGGCAGGGCGGCGCGGCCGGTGCTCGGGAGGACGGGGGCTTGGAAGGGGGGGAAGGGTTAACCCGGCAACCGGGCGTGGCCGTCTCTCACAGCCTCAAGCCGGCTCACGCCTGTTCCCGGGGCTTGGCTCCATTTGTGGCCGCGGGCCACTCGCCCTCTCTCCCTTCCCTCTGTCTGTCTCTCTCCTTCCCCCCCTCTCCCCCCCCCATTCTCTCCCCTCCCTCCCCCCTTCTCTCCCCCCTCCCCCCTTCTATGCCCCCCTCCCCCCTTCTCTCCCCCCTGCCCCCCTCTCTCCCCCTCCCCCTTCTCGCCCCCCTCCCCCCTTCTCTTCCCCCTGCCCCCTTCTCTCCCCCGCTCACCCCCTTCGCTCCCCTCCCCCTCTCCCCTCCCCCTCCCCTCCCCCCTCCCTCACCCCCTCACTCCCCCTCCCTCCGCCCCTCCCCCCCTCCCACCCACCCTCCCTCCCTCTCCCCCTCCCTCCCCCTCCCCCCCCTCCCTCCCCCCTCCCTCCCCCCTCCCTCCCCCCTCCTCCCTTGCCCCCTCCCTCCCCCATCCCTCCATCCCCCCTTCCCCCCTCCCCCCTTCCCTGCACTCCCCCCTTCCCCCCGCTCCCTCCCCCCTCCCCTCCCCCCCCTTCTCCCCCCCTCTCCCCCCCTCCCCCCACTTCTCCCCCTTCCACCCCCCCTTCTCCCCCTACCACCCCCCCTTCTCCCCCTTCCGCCCCCCCTTCTCCCCCTTCTCCCCTTCCTCCCCTCTTCCCCTGAGTCGCTCTCTCTATTCCCCCCAGTCGCTCTCTCTCTTCCCCCCCAGTCGCTCTCTCTCTTCCCCCCAGTCACTCTGTCTCTTCCCCGCAGTCGCTCTCTCTCTTCCCCCCAGTCGCTCTCTCTCTTCCCCCCGTCGCTCTCTCTCTTCCCCCCAGTCGCTCTCTCTCTTCCCCCCAGTCGCGCTCTCTCTTCCCCCCAGTCGCTCTCTCTCTTCCCCCCAGTCGCGCTCTGTCTCTCCCCCAGTCACGCTCTCTCTTCTCCCCAATCGCTCGCTCTCTTCCCCCCAGTCGCTCTCTCTCTTCCCCCCCAGTCGCTCTCTCTCTTCCCCCCAGTTGCTTTCTTCTTCCCCAGTCGCTCTCTCTCTTCCCCCCAGTCGCTCTCTCTCTTCCCCCCAGTCGCTCTCTCTCTTCCCCCCAGTCGCTCTCTCTCTTCCCCCCAGTCGCTCTCTCTCTTCCCCCCAGTCGCTCTCTCTCTTCCCCCGAGTCGCTCTCTTTCTTCTCCCCAGTCACTCTCTCTCTTCCCCCCAGTCGCTCTCTCTCTCTCTTCCAACAACAACATGCCCTCAAAAAAGCCTCGGCACCGCCGGGCACTTCAGCTAATGCTAAAACGGTATGTCTGTCTGTCTCTCTGTCTGTCTGCCTGTCCGGCTATACAATCAAAAGTTATAGAGCGTACCTACACATATGTTATATCAAAAGAAAGCTTATCGTTAGGGGACTCTTGTAGGCATATTTACTTTTTAGTCACAAAAAAATTGTTTGGACAGTGTACAAAAAACTTTCAAAATTACTCAAAAATCCACTCATTAGCGCTTGACCAATCGTACCTCTCATTAGTGTTGAGTGACGTGCTGCTTGACCAATCCTGCAGTTCACTCACCTGATGCTTGACCAATCGGTGCTTCACAGGCGGGACCTAATGCTCCAGTCTCCCTAATTTTCGCCGCCATTTTTTTCATCCCCACAGGGACACCACCAGCCAAACAAACCCCCACATTTCGACTCCGGCAGCGGCAGGTGAGTTTCCACGCAGCGGGTGGGTCATCGGCAGTGACCGACCGTTAACTGCGCCACCCGCGGGGTAGCTCCATCCCCACTGCAACCCCCACATTGCGGCTCCCGATCCCGCTCCTGCCCCGCCGCACCGGCAGGTAAGTTCGGCTCACTCGGGCCGTGCCTCGCAACCGCTCGGCCCGACACACACAGCGGTTGGGGGTGCGGCAGCGGCTGCCCGTCAGCCGCGCAATCCGCGAGGGAGCTCAGCTCGGGTCCGTCTCCGCCCGCAAGCCCGGCCGCGCCTCAAGCGCTAGGCCCCGCACGGCCGCTATCAGAATGGCACCGGGCCTCAGGCGCTAGGCAGGGAGAGGGGAGGTGAGGGGAGGGGGGAGGGGGAGGTGAGGGGGGAGGTGAGGGGGAGGGAGGGAGGCAGGGAGAGGACAGCACAGGGAGAGAGGGAGAGGGACAGAGAGAGGGGACACACAGGGGCATGGAGACTGCGTGGCCCAAAATTGCCATGGCTACGCCGGGCTCCCCTGCTAGTCTGTATATAAAAGCGGTTGATATGTCTGTCTGTCTGTCTGTCTGTCCGGCTATACACTCAAAAGTTATAGAGCGTACACATTTGTTACATCAAAAGAAAGCTTACAATTCCAGAACGGTCATAAGCGTATTTACTTTTTGGTCGGACAAAAATTGTGCCGACGGTATCCAAAAAACGTTCAAAATTCCGCTAATTATCCGCTCATTAGCATCGAGTGACGTGAAGGTCGACCAATCATACAGTCGAGCGACCCGACGGTCGACCAATCGCTGCGTCGTGGGGGCGCGTTCGTTAAGCTTGCGGGCGAGCCGTCCTAGAGTCGAGTGACAGGACGATTGACCAATCCTACACTTCAGTGACCTGACGGTTGACCAATCGGTGCATGTGTGGGCGGGCCTAATCATTCTGAACCGAGGTGAGTGGCTGCCATCTTGATTCCAAACTATTCATTTCTTTTCCCGCTTGCTGCGTGTTTCTTTTCAAATCTACATTTCCAGCAAAAAAAAAGTTGCTTTGAAAACACAAATTGTTTTTAAAAAAAGTAAATAAATTTGTCAATCTTTTCTCTAACCTCATTAATTTTCCTACCTGCCACCGTTTTTGCAGGCCTGGAAGCCTCAGCCTCTCCTCGCCAGCCACGCCCGAGCTAGGCATCACCCCTCCCGCTGGGCCCGCCCCGCAATCGCCGCCATCTTGGTAAAGGCTGGCGGCGCGGAACTGGGCCGAGCGTAGCCATCGCCGCCATTTTGGTAAAGGCTGGCGGGGTGGGAGGGAGCCTAGTGGGAGGTGAGTTTCGGTCACCGCGGGGCTCAGGCTCAGCTGATCGGGCGCTCATCAGGGGTTGGCCTGCAACACATCGACCGGAAGAGCAACGGCTCTCTCTCTCCTTCCTCCCGCGGCTCGGGCGGGGGGCCGTGGCTCGGGACGGCGGGGCTCGGGACACGGGAGGCCGGTGCTCGGGAGAGCGGGAAGTGAGAGGAAGGGTTACCCCGGCAAACGGGCCCGGCCCTCTCTCACACCCTCAAGCCGGCTCACGCCTGTTCCCGGGGCTTGGCTCCAGCGCAGGCCCAGCCGCAATCAGCGGTCTTGAAGCTGGGGCTCGGGAGGGCGTGGGGCGGGACTCGGGGGGGTAGGACTCGGGAGGGCGGGGGTCAGGGCTCGGGAGGGCAGGGGACGGGGCTCGAGCTGACCGGGGCGCTACGCTCGGCTGGGCCATGTCAGTGCGTGGGGCAGCACTGAGCTCCGCGGAGCCATCGCCGGCGGAGGGGAGAGGGTCTGCAGGCTCTCCCCATCCCCCCTCCCTTTCTCCCTTCCCCCCTCCTCCCTTTCTCCCTTCCCTCCTCCCCCTCCTTCCCCCACCCTTCCCCCCCACACCCGTCCACCCCCACCCTTGCCACCCCCCTTACCCCCCACCACCACTCCACCCCCCCCACCGCCTCCACCTCCCCCACTCCCCCTCCCCCTCCACACCCCCCACCCCCACTCCCCCTACACCCCCCTTCCCCCTCCACCCCCCCTCGACTCCCCCTTCCCCTCCCCCCTCCCCGTCCCCCCTTCCCCTCCCCCCATTCCCCACTGCCCCCTCCCCTACCCCCTTCGCCCCGTCGCTCTCTCTCTTCCCCCCCGTTGCTTTCTCTCTTCCCTCCAGTCGCTCTCTCTCTTCCCCCCGTCACTCTCTCTCTTTTCCCCCAGTTGCTCTCTCTCTTCCCCCCAGTCGCTTTCTCTCTTCCCCCAGTCGCTCTCTCTCTTCCCCCAGTCGCTCTCTCTCTTCCCCCCAGTCACACACTCTCTTCCCCCCAGTCGCACTCTCTCTTCCCCCCAGTCGCTCTCTCTCTTCCCCCCCAGTCGCTCTCTCTCTTCCCCCCCAGTCGCTCTCGCTCTCTCTTCCAACAACAACATGCCCTTAAAAAAGCCTCGGCAGCGCCGGGCACTCCTGCTAGTATATATAAAGCGGTATGTCTCTCTGTCTCTCTGTCTGTCCGGCTATGCGCTCGAAAGTTATAGAGCGTACCTACACATATGTTATATCAAAAGAAAGCATATCATTAGGGGACTCTCATAGGCATATTTACTCCCCCTCCCTCCCCCTCTTTCTCTGCCCCTCCCTCCCCCTCTTTCTCTGCCCCCTCCCTCCCCCTCTTTCTCTGCCCCCTCCCTCCCCCTCTTTCTCTGCCCTCTCCCTCCCCCTCTTTCTCTGCCCCCTCCCTTTCTTTCTCTGCCCCTCCCTCCCCCTCTCTCTCTCCCTCTCTCTCTCTGCCCCCTCCCTCCCCCTCTCTTTCTCTGCCCCCTCCCTCCCCCTCACTCTCTCTGCCCCCTCCCTCCCCCTCTCTCTCTCTGCCCCCTCCCTCCCCCCTCTCTCTCTGCCCCCTCCCTCCCCCTCTCTCTCTCTGCCCCCTCCCTCCCCCTCTCTCTCTCTGCCCCCTCCCTCCCCCTCTCTCTCTCCCCCTCTCTTTCTCCCCCCCCTCTCTCTCCCCCCTCTCTCTCTCTCTCCACCCTCTCTCTCTCTCCCCCCCCAGTCGCTCTCTCTCTTCCCCCCAGTCGCTCTCTCTCTTCCCCCCAGTCGCTCTCTCTCTTCCCCCCAGTCGCTCTCTCTCTTCCCCCCAGTCGCTCTCTCTCTCTCTTCGAACAACAACATGCCCTCAAAAAAGCCTCGGCACTGCCGGGCCCTCCAGCTAGTATAAAATATATATACACACATATTAAAGATTAATTCTGCAGTAGTTGCAGGAAGTATGAGGTCAGGTCTGGAGTATAGAAGACATACCTCTCTAACAATTCGTGGGAAGAGATAAGAAAGGTAGCGGATGTAGAGCCTGATATTCAGGAGACCGTAGAGGAGTCACCAGTATGAAAAGAGCTAGTTATGGATGATTCCATGCCAACTGGAAAGAGATAGGAAGGGAAGGCCATAACTGATATCCATGGCTTCTCAGATAGAGAGAACAATGAACAAGAAACAGATGGTATTGTGCAGGCATATTGAAAGGAACGT
The DNA here is from genome assembly GCF_052327205.1 of Somniosus microcephalus. Taxonomy (NCBI): domain Eukaryota; kingdom Metazoa; phylum Chordata; class Chondrichthyes; order Squaliformes; family Somniosidae; genus Somniosus; species Somniosus microcephalus. The sequence continues at coordinate 145,876,269 of NC_140999.1, forward strand.
CACTTTATACGGTGACATAGTAGAGTAGCAGACTCACGTATTAACTAGAGGTAGGTAGGATGCGTTGACATAATAGCATAACAATAAAGGTCATGATTAACCCTATAAAGATATGACACTAAAGAAGTCTTTCATGACCTTGACCTAGTTTTGCTGAGGCTAGTGTCAGCAGTCAAGATGACATGCTTATTGTTAAGTCTGTGTGTCCCAGTTATGCTTATTATAAATCACTGGACACAGACCACAAGAATAACTTTAACAGGTCTTTACTATTCGGAGGTCAGGGCTGAACTGCCCAGCAAATCCCTACACAACACTTATATACCGGTGTGGTCACCACCGCTATTACAGTATACAGCAGCCAAGAGAAAGTAGTACATCTCTTAAGGTAGTTCTCTTAAGGTGGAACAGGTTACATACACCACAATCCTCCCTTTTTAGCTTAACAGTTATATCCCCATTTAACATAACATAATAACATATATATATACAACTTCATGCAAAACAGTTCAAAGATTCAGTCTCTGAGGAGGCCTCCTGATTCGAGTTGGATAACGCCTTTCAGGGGTCTCTGATTCTCGTTGCTGGGGTGACTCATCTAGTTGGTCTCTTATGGATTGGACATCCTCATCAGGTACATTCACTTCTGAGGTAGATGCTTCAGGTTCACTAACTTCTTCCACAGTTGTCTCTGCCGTAACCATGGGTTCGACCCTTGTTCTCGATTGTACCAGTTGGTCAGCATGACGCCGTATTACATTTTCACCAATATCTACCGTGTACATCAGGGGTCCTTGTCTGGCCCGAATTGTTCCAGATTGCCATTTCTTGTTTTTATAGTCCCGGGCTAACACTGGTTGTCCTATTTCGAAACTCCGAGTGGTCTTGTTATTTATATGCTGGAACTGTTTGTTTTCAACTTCCCTCCACACATTTGGTTTTAACAAGTCCAACCTGGACCGCAACCTCCTGTTTTGAACATCATGGCAGGACTTTGGTTTGTCACTGCATGAGTGGCGTTTCGATATGCCAGTAGGAATTTGTCCACCTTGTGTTGTAGTGGAATCTGATCTTCGCTCATGGCCTTTATTGCCTTTTTGAACGTTTGTACAAATCTCTCGGCCAACCCGTTTGTAGCCGGATGATATGGGGCAGAGGTATAATGTTTCACCCCATTCTTCTTCATGAATTTCTGGAATTCTTCTGACACGAACTGCGGTCCGTTGTCTGAACATATTTGTTCTGGCAATCCATTTCTTGCAAATATCGTTCTTAGCACCGCGATCGTCTTTTCCGAGGTAGTGGTAGTCATCTTAATCACTTCTGGCCATTTAGAATGTGCGTCCACCGCAATTAAAAACATGGAGTCCATGAATGGACCAGCAAAGTCAATATGTACACGTTGCCATGGGGTTGAAGGCCATTCCCATGGATGCAGCGGTGCAATCGGAGGTGCATTTTGCACTTTTTGGCACCCTGAGCAGCTTTTCGTCAGATCCTCTATCTGTTGGTCGATACCCGACCACTACACATAAGCCCTAGCAAGGCTTTTCATCTTGACTCCCCCCAGATGACCTTCATGCAGTTCCTTTAGAACTCTCTCTCTTAACTTAGGAGGAATAATCACCCTTGTTCCATACATCAATGTTCCTTGACAGACGGACAGCTGTTCTCGTCTTGCTGAGAATGCCGGTAACAGTGGATCACCATGTGCTGGCCATCCCTTCACTGTCACTTCGTAGACCCGGGACAGTGTCGGGTCGTTCCTGGTTTCTCTTTCAATACTTGCATTGGTGACTGGTAAACATTCGATGATGGTCGAGTGAAATAACTCAACAGGGTCAACCGTCGGTGCCTCCTCCTCTGTAGGTAGTGGCAGGCGCGACAGCCCATCAGCATTACCATGCTGCTTTGTACCTTTGAATTCGATCTGATATTGATGTGCCCCTAGGAAAAGGGACCATCTCTGGAGTCTCTGTGCTGTCATCACCGAAACACCCTTCTTAGGGTTAAAAATGGATACCAATGGCTGGTGGTCTGTCAGAAGTGTAAACTTTTGGCCCTGCTGGTAATGATTAAACTTCTTTACTCCCCACACAAGGCTGAGAGCCTCACTATCTATCTGAGCATAGTTGCGCTCAGCGGAGGTCAATGATCTGGATGCGAACGCAACTGGCCTCTCCAGGCCATTTGCCAACTTGTGTGAGAGTACTGCCCCAATACCATATGGAGAAGAATCACTAGCCAAACGAATAGGCAGCGTTGGGTTGAAGTGAGCCAACACTTCCTCCGAGGTGATCAATGCCTTGCTTTTGCAAAAGGCCCTCTTACAGTCCTCACTCCACTTCCATGGTACTCCCTTCTGCAAAAGAGCGTTCAGCGGGTGCAGCACCGTGGATAAATTTGGCAGAAACTTATGGTAATAGTTAATCAACCCTAGGAACGATCTCAACTGGGATACATTATCCGGAGCGGGAGCCTTCACAACAGCTTCGATCTTGTCAGGAGACTTATGAAGCCCCTCCTGGTCAATGACATGACCACAGTACGAGATCCGCTTCTGAAAGAACTCACATTTCTGGCGATTAACTCGAAGTCCATATTCTTTCAATCTGGTGAGCACCAGTTCCAAATTTGCAAGGTGTTCCTCGTCATCATCTCCTGTAATCAGAATATCATCCAGGTAACATTGTGTGCCTGGAATTCCCTGTAATACTTGCTCCATGGCCCTCTGCCAAATTGCTGGAGCCGATGCCACTCCAAAAACCAGTCTATTATACCGGTACAAGCCTCTATGCGTGTTGATCGTGAGATACTGGCGTGACTCTTCCTCAACTTCCATCTGTAAGTACGCCTGCGCCAGGTCTATCTTGGTGAAGTGTTTCCCGCCAGACAACGAAGCGAAGATATCCTCAATCCGCGGAAGCAGATACTGCACCGTGTGGAGCACCGGATTAACAGTGATCTTGAAATCTCCACAGATGCGAACCTTCCCCGGTTCCCCCGGCTTGTTGCTCGATGAACGCTTCATGACAGGGACAATGGGCGTGGCCCACTCACTCCAGTCTACCTTAAACAGTACTCCTGAACGTTCTAGCCCTTCCAGCTCAGCTTCCACAGCAGGTCGTATCGCATAAGGTACCGGTCTGGCTTTGAAAAATTTCGGGTTTGCATGTTCTTCAACCTTGATGTTTGCCGTAATTCCTCTCAGTGTTCCCAGTCCCTGTTGGAACACCTCTTTAGCATCGTCCAATATTCTGGACAATCGTTTAGGTTTGACATCTTTTTTACCGGAATCTACCGTTAGTGCTTTTAAGGAATGCCAGTCCATATTTATTTTCCTAATCCACTCCCGTCCCAGTAGTGGTGGACCTCCCTCAGGTAGCACATATAAGTCCATTCCTCGGCTTTCTTTGCCCTTGTGGACCACCTTTACCTCTATCTTCCCGATGGGGTATACTCTTTGCCCCGTGTATGTTTTCAATACAATCTCCGTATCCCGTAGGGGAATATGTGGGAATAACCTTTTGTAATCTTGCTTATTCATGACCGTCAATGCCGATCCAGTGTCCAATTCCATCTTCACTTGGACTCCTGCTATCTGAAGTGTGACCCAGATTGTTTGGAGGTCTGCTTCATTACCAACATTGTGTACTCTTAGACTACCCAGTTCATTACTGCTGGAGTCTGAATTTGACTTCTGTTCGTTCGAACTGTTCTCTGTCACCTTGTGTACCTTTCTGTACTTTTCCTGTGGTGACTTTTTGTTGCTGGTCTTCTTTCCTGACCGGCATACTTTAGCTATGTGACCAAGCCTACCACATTTTCTGCATTCCTGATTTTTGAACCAGCACTGGTTCTGATCGTGCGTTGTCTTTCCACAACGATAACATTTTACTGTACCCAAGACCATTTGATTGGTGCTGAGTTCCGGTGACCGTAGCTGCATTTCCGCAGTGCCTCTCGCTGCGGCTTCGTGCGATGCTGCAATAGTGGCAGCTTTATCAAGCGTAAGATCATTCTCCTCAAGCAGTCGCTTTTGTGTTCCTTCTTTTAACAATCCACACACAAATTTATCTCTCAGCGCATCTGCTATTCCTGTTCCAAACTGACAGTACTTTGATAGCTTACGCAGTTCAATTAAAAATTCAGCGTTGCTTTCGTCTTTCAGCTGCGTTCTTCTGTAAAATTTAAATCGTTCCGCTATCATCAGCGGCGTGGGGTTTAAATGATTTTTCAGGACAGTAACAATATTCGCGAAAGTCTGATCCGCCGGTTTAACTGGTGACAGAAGGTGCTTCAATAGCCCGTATGTCTTCGCACCCATTGAGCTTAATAAGGTTAGTGCTTTCTCATCATCTGGTACCTTATTTGCTTTACAATAAACTTCCATGCGTTCTACATACGTGGTCCAATCTTCGATATCGCTATCAAAGGTATTAATGTTCCCATGTTTAGGCATCCTTGCAAGTTTTTAAATTTTTCTTTTTCTCAAAATGGCGGCTTCCCGTGCTTGTCTTCTTCCCCCGCCTACTAAAATGGCAGCTTCCCGCGCTTGGCGGTCTTTCCCGCGCTCGTCTTCTTCCCCCGCCGACTACAATGGCGGATTCCCGCGTTTGCCTTCTTCCCCCGCTGGCTGCAATGGCGATTGCCGTGCTGCTGCCATTCTCGCCTCCGCAGCGGTTCTCAATTCCCCGATGCTGCTTTTATTCCCCCGCGGTTCCCGTGGGCATTCACGCTTCCCCTGCTGTTGCGCCTCTCAGCCCCGCATGCAGCCCGGTCCTTTACACTGGCTGCGTTTGAGTTCTCCGCGGCTCTCGTGCCTTAAGCTGCCCCAGTCGCTGCGCCTCTTGGCCTCGATTGCAGCCCGGCCCTTTTCACCGGCTGTGGTCGAGTTCTCCGCCCTTTTTCCTCCATTTTCCCTCCCCCACTCCACAGTCAACACGGCCGACTTTCTGCTCGTGTCGCTGATCGGCTTACCCACCACCGTGGTAGAAGGGATGATCACTGCCTGTCGCTGATGGAGGGCTTCGTGGTCAGAATTTTTCTTTTTAACCCGGGTTCTCGATGCCTCCCGTGCGATGGTGCTCAGCAGGATGATGAGGGCGGATGCCTCTTCTCGACGCCCGTTCTGAGGACGAAGCTGCCTTGGATGTAAAACTGCCGTAGGGTAAGATCGGACTCGTCGCCACTGTTAAGTCTGTGTGTCCCAGTTATGCTTATTATAAATCACTGGACACAGACCACAAGAATAACTTTAACAGGTCTTTACTATTCGGAGGTCAGGGCTGAACTGCCCAGCAAACCCCTACACAACACTTATATACCGGTGTGGTCACCACCGGTATTACAGTATACAGCAGCCAAGAGAAAGTAGTACATCTCTTAAGGTAGTTCTCTTAAGGTGGAACAGGTTACATACACCACACTTATGATATCCAAATGAGTGCTCTGCATGTATGTTACAATTAGTACCAGTCTATAGGACATGTGAGGGGTTATTTTAGATCATTGTTTGATAAATAGAGTATTAACCAGATGTCTTGGTGTTTCCTAGTCGTTGAGCTTGAATTAGGGGTACGGGATAAATTACTCTCCTATAATACCTCAACATAAGGACAAAGGATATATGACAATATCCTATAAAAAAAAACAACCATCAATTTTAGCGATGCACAGTTCGTATATCTGAGCCATTGTTGTCCCCCACCTCTCCCTTTATCTCTTGAGTTTCTACCAATCAGAACTAGATCCTGCAGAGGGGAAGGGGTGGAAAATCAGTGGGATTGAGTACACAACCATGGGACACTAATTCCAACCTCTATATTATGTAAAATATCGAGAGAAAATAGTTACAAGAGCTGTGCAATATTACCAGCATGGGAACATTACATGTAAGTGACATAAAATTGTTTGTGTGATGTGTATTTTGCAAACAAAAAACTTGCCAATTCTTTATTATGATGGTGTTATTTTGAATTTCATAATATATAGAGCAAGGAAAGCATTTTTTCCAAAGGTAGATTTCCACATAAGGAAAATTTAATCATGGGACAAATTGTTTGTACAGGGCTTAAATCTATTTTATGTCTGTTACAGTGGAAAGAACACCTTTTAACAGATTGACTGGAGCAGAGTTGATTTTTATTGCTAATATATTCAGTACAATTGTCTACCCTTCAAGCTATTTCTGGGATCCAATGCTGTTTAGAAATTTACTGCACACAAGGAGGCTATTCAGCCCACTGTATCTGTGCTGGCTGCATACTAAGTTAATCCAAAACTAACCCCACTGTCCTGGTCTCTCCTCATAACCTTATATCTTCCTCTGTTTCAAATATTTATCCAGTTTTCCCTTAAATGATGCAATGATCTCTGCATCAACCATTCCCTGTGGCAAAGCATTCAATGCTCCAACAATCCTCTGTGTAAAGAAATTTCTCCTACCCTCTCTCCTCACTCACTTAATGACAAAGTTAAATTGATGACCCTCGTCCTTATTCCCCAACAAGAGGAAATAGTCTTTCCCTATTCACTATATCAAAACCCTTCACAGTTGTAAAAACTGCTATGAAATCTACTCTTAACCTTCTCTGCTCCAGCGGAAATAGTCCCCAAATCTTTTTCCTCATAGTTTCCTATCACTGGCATATATAGAATTAGAAAAGGATATTGGATTGCAGGATCATTTTGCTGAATCAGATGTTCTTCAGAGATACTAAGGGCAGGATTTTCATTGCGCCGTGGAGTCGGGATTGGAGGCGTGCGAGGGAGTTAAAATCCTGAAATTGGGGGTCCCGACACCATCCCGCCTCCAACCCGCCTCCATGCCAGTTTCAAAGGAGGCGGGTACCCTCCCCGCACTGGGACCCGCCTACCCGAGGCGGGAAGGGATTAGTGCCAATTAACTGCCTGTTAACAGGTAGTTAACAGGCAGTTTTCTAGCCTAATCCCTATTTTGAAGGTTGAAGTGTGGGATTCCCGATGGCTCCAAACCACGCCAAGTTAGAGGAGTCGGGCCGTCGGGTTCAAGGGTTGGAGGGGTCGAGATGTCAGTGTTCAGGTGAGTGATGTGTGCATGAGTGCAAAGGTAAGTGTGTTTGGTGTGTCTAAAGTGATTAAAGAAGTGTAAATTACCTTTTCTTCTCTTTACAGCCTTCCTTCCTTTAGGTCCCAGGAGTCCGTCATCTCACCGGCACAGAAAGCAGAATGGCTGCGAACTGTCAAAAGTGACAGCCTGCAGCTTTCTGTGCAGGAGAGATTTCTAACTGAGTCTGTGGAGAAGGACTCAGGTTAGAAGTAAGACTGTCAGTGTTTGACAGCTTCAAACAGCTGTGAAACGCTGATATTTCATCTGTAAAAATCTCTTGACAGATGAAATTTCAGTCTGACGTCACCTGTTGCCGGGTGGCCCTTAATTGTCCTGCTGAGCCCGCTGAGTGGGCTCAACAAGGTCAATCAAGTTAAAATCGTGTGGATTGGCCGCATCTCGATGGAGGCGGGACTACAACCCCGAAAGTTGTAGTCCCACCTCCAACCTGACTCCTCAATGAAAATCCAGCCCTAAGAGTCCAAGTTAACCAATTGGGTCTGTACTTCTAGATGTCCAAGACACCAGCACTCTTTGGTCTGCTACCCAAATCAATTCACTGAAACCAAACAGGAATATGGATTTCACTCCCAAAGCATTTACACCTAAAGACATGAACCCACCCCTTACATTAATTTCTTCACTCTGTTATATGAAGTAACCCCACAATTTGTTTTTCCCTCTACTTATAACCATGAGGGCCAACATAAAATTAATGTTAATAAAGCATTTCCCCCAAAATATCAGACAAGATTACTGATCTATTCATACGCATGCAAGTACAATACTCAGTGGTGATGTATTTTTTAAACATTTTACTTTTTAAAATTCTCATGTCTTTTCAGCTAGTTGATATGCATTGATTAAGGGTAGCTCAGGGGAATAATTCTGATCAAGAGTGTGATCTAGCTGCAAGAAAGACAAAGTGATCACAGGAGGACACAAAGTTTTCTTCTACTAGCAAGTTCCAAAAACAGTATAGATAAGAACTAGACTCTTTTCAGAGCTGACAGGTACATGAATATTGCATGCAAGAGCAAATTGCATTAAATCCAATGTTGTTTTGAAATAGTATATATGATATTAATCCTGGAAATAGATTGCAACTAGATTTTGATAGATCAGGGAAGTGGGCCCAAAACCGTCAAATGTCCTTCAATATATATAGGTTTTTCATTATGCCCATTGGTGCACGGGAGTGATTGTTGACCATTTCCTAAAAGATCAAGTGCAGGGCCAGTGGCTGCAGCTAACATAAATATTGTCCCAGGCTATATTGCCCAGACTGTTCAGTACAAAGCCGGGCTACAATAATATAAAGTTTAAATAAGGCTTTGTTGAGACCTCATCTGCAGTATTGTGTACAATTTTAGTTACTGCACGCCCCCCCACCCCGCCCCCAATCAACTCAAGATGGACATTGTGGCTCTAAAGAAGGCACAGAGAACGGTAACAAGGATGACTCCCATCCTAAGTGCATTAAATTATGAAAATAGACTTTGTGCCTTGGGTTTAGATTTGCAGGAAAGGGGGTTAAGATTCAGATTTATAAAATTACTAAGGGCATTGATAATATACAAGTAGATAAATTGCTTGAGGTGATGAGCCAAGGCAGAACCATGGGGTTACCATTCGAATTGAGAAAACAGGGTGTGAGGTTGGATGTGTGAAAGTTTTTTTTTACAGAGTGTGATTAACCCATGAAGCAGCATTCCAGAGGTGGACATAAGGATTGACTCCATGTAGTCTTTCAAAAAGGCATTGGAGACATTTCTGAAAATCTACATAAACCACAGCAGAAGTTCGGTAAAATTCTGTTTTTTTTAATTCGTTTATGGGATGTGGGCATCGTTGGCAAGGCCAGCATTTATTGTCCATCCCTAATTGCCCTTGAAAAGGTGGTGGTGAGCCGCCTTCTTGAACCGCTGCAGTCCGTGTGGTAAAGGTCCTCCCACAGTGCTGTTAGGGAGGGAGTTCCAGGATTTTGACCTAGCGAAGATGAAGGATCGGCGATATACTTCCAAGTCAGGATGGTGTGAACTTGGAGGGGAACTTGGAGGTGGTGGTTTTCTCATGCACCTGCTGCCTTTGTCCTTCCAGTTGGAAGAGGTCGCGGAATTGGGAGGTGCTGCTGAAGGGGGCAGTGCAGTAACAAATGAGTTTGGAGCCTCCCAGGGCTTGCCCGATTGCCTTGAGGGGATAAAGAGGAGTTTTTGACAGAGATTTCCCAAATTGACTACGGTATCTGTTTTTGTTTTGTTGCTTCTCCAAGAAGATATATGGGGAGAAGGGTAGGTACATGGGGAAAGAGTGCAGCAAAATATGATGGGAGCACCTATGGGGCCTGTTGTTCTTTTCTCATCCTAAGTACATATAATAATTATTAGCTGTATAGTTTTGGGTATACCCCCTTTGGAAATTAAATAGGCTTTGCCTGTCTTCTGAATTTTTTTTCCAGAATTCATTATCGCTATGTAATGCATGTTACGTTAAAATGTATGCAAGATAATTTAGTAATAACTTACGCAAAATAAAATTGATAATACAAGTGTTATATATTTGCCATCATTGGTAATTGATCATTAGCATGGCTTCATTTACTTCTTTCGGTTTGCGTGTTTCTAGTTTTTTTGCAATTACTTTTTCATTTATCTTGTATTTTGGTTTATCTTTTCCTTTGCTGGGCAGAATTTGCAACTGTCTCAAGCATAGTATCCCTTACAAAGAAATCAGCTAAATTTAAAAAAAAAACATGTTTTTCACAGATTTATGATTGGCATTATTCCACGTGCAGTTATCTAATCCAAAGACATCAGGGCTGAGCTACAATTATAGTAGTGTTAATGCAGATGAATAGTTAATTAGACATTATGTAGCAGTATAATGAAAACACCATTGAGAATATTGATCTTGATTGACAATATTGTGTCCTAAAGTGGCAAGGGCTAATGTCATTATCCGGTTTGCAAAAAGACTTTCATTATGTGATGAGAGGGTGTAAAGCTGACAATGTTAGCCTTAAATAGATATTTTATATATAAATAATAAGAGTTTCTGAAAATCTTACTGGCTCAACCATCACTTGGGACAGTGGGGATAGTTTCAACCAGTATTTAGCAGGAGCTGTTATCATTTTCCTGATGCTTTTGAAGCCCTGCTCCCCAACTGATTGTGAGATCCATCTCACTTCCCCCTTTTTTCCCCTGCTGCTCCCCAGACAGTAATGCTGGTGTTGTAGGATATCAAGTAATAAAAAAACTGTTACAAACATATGAACATACGAACAATGACGGACAGGTAAAGACCCCCTGGTCCATCCAGCCTGTCCCACATAAATGTGATACCTTGTGTACAATATATATACTCCACTCCACCCAAAACAATGTGGTCTCCTGGGAGAGACAAAAACCAGTTAAAATCCCAGGCCAATTTGGGGGGAAAATATCTGGGAAATTCCTCTCTGACCCATCTAGATGATTGAAACTAGTCCAGGAGATCACACTGGCCCTGAACTCCCTGAAGTACCTACCTTTTGTAAGAGGTGATGTCCACCCCAACCAGAAACAGGTCCAGCTCTTGCTTGAAGAGATTCAGCGAATCAACATCCACCGCACGAGACGGCAGCCTGTTCCAGAGGTCCACTATTCTCTGGGAATAGAACCACATCCTGACATCTAACCTAGATCTGGCCTTATAGATCTGACACAACTTAAAATTGTGACCCCATGTCCTCTCTAACCTATTTAATTGGAACAAACTGTCAACTGGAACATAATCTATTCCCTTCATCAGCTTATAAACCTCAATCAGATCACCCTTAGTCTATGCTTCTTTAAACTGTAGAGTACCAACTCTATTAGTCTATCTTAGTTGCTTTATACTGGGAATTAGTCTAGTAGCCCTCCTCTGCACCCTTTCCAAAGACTCAATATCACCCACCATGTGAGGAGGCCAAAACTGGACACAGTTTAGGCCTGACCAAGGTCTTGTAAAAGGACAAAATAGTATACATTCACCCAGTCCACATGCATAACACTGCACTTAGCCAAATTAAACAACACTTTCCAGTCATGAGCCCTATCTTCCAACACATTACGCTCCACCTGAAGAAGTCAAGGATCATTTACAGTCTTAACACTCTCACAAATCTTCGTATTATCTGCAAATTTGAAGATCATGCCTCCAACACCTACATCCAGATCATTAATAAAGGTAGTAAAAGAGTTAATAAAAATAGTAAAGAGAGAATAGGTAAAAAGGAGATAAAGAAGTAACAATGAGGATGAAGAAAAAAAGTTAGGGAGAAAAAGATGAGTGAGGGAGAAGTGCAGGATGAAATTGAAATAAGAGGAGAAAGTGAGACAATGCAGTGAGGGTGAAGAGATTGAGGAAAAGAGCAAGAAAAAGTAGTGGAGGAGAGTACATGAGAAACAAACAAGGAGAAAGAGAGAAAGAAACACAGAATTAAAAGACAGAGAGCAAAACAGTGAAGGAGGAGAATGAAAAGCTGAAGTGAAGGAGCAGCGTGAGAGAGAAACAGCAGTGGAAAGAGTGAGAGAGGTGGGGAGAGATCTCGATTTTAACCCAGTCCGCTTGGTAGGAACGGGGAGGTTGAATGGTTAAAATTGTTCCCAACTGACTGATCATGAATTTAACAGACCAATTGACTCTGTTCCAAAATGCTCTCACCAGAAACTGGCAGGTGTCTGATTAATATATTTAAATCAGGGTCCCATGATGTAACTAGGACTTTGATGTGATTTTAACAATACTTCCATCCTGCCCAGCGGTCAATTTGCGCAGTAGTAGCTCGCAAGATTGACTACAGAAACTGACTAACATGACGTGGCCACATTTAAAGAAGCACTCACCGCCATTCATTTGGGTGAATAGGATCTCTGTGCTTTTCTGATTAATGCATTGCCAACGCATTTCAGAGCTTAGAGGTTGCTTCTTCATTTGTTTGCCTTACTCATCCTGACTAAGAATGTTTAGCTCCTCATGTAACATTTGCATATTGATTTATCATTGGCCCGCAGGCATCTGTATGGAATACCTATTATATTCACATGTGATCACATGCTGAGTTGTCATTGGCCTGCAGACATCTGTAAGGACTGCTATTGTTTAGAAGACCCAGGGTCTTGACTCCATCTTGTCCACACGGTGCTGTATGTATGATTGAGTTCACAGACCTGATGCTTCATTAAAAGAGTTTAAACTGTAATACTCCGTTGTCCTGCAATTTATTATTTTTGTACAAAGTGTGCAAAACAAGACATGGTGTCAGAAGTGGGATTTGAAATGGACATCGTTGGAGCTCCCTTACCCCGAATGAATTGGGAATCTTTGAACTTACCTAGAGAATGGGGCAAGTTCAAGCAACACGTGGAATTGATGTTTTCGGATCCACTGAAAAGCAAAGGGGAGAAAGCAAAATGCAGCGACCTACTCCTGTGGATCGAAGAAAAAGGGAGAGACATTTTTAACACACGGTCTCTCACTGTGGATGAAGCAAAGGTACTGAAAAATTATTTTGACCGTTTTGAAGCATATGTGATGCCCAAGAGAAATACGATATTCACTAGGTACAAGTTTCAGGAGAAAGTACAAGGAGCTAGTTAATCGTTTGAACAGTTCGTGACTGAGTTAAAACTGCTGGTAAAAGACTGTGCATATGCAGATAAAGATGAGATGGTCAGAGACCGCATCATGTTTGGAATACATTCAGCTAAAGTGAGAGAGAAACTTTTGAATGTTGGGTCCGGGCTAACGCTGGACAAAGCTATGGACATAGCTAGATCGCACGAGATAGCCCAAGCACAGTTGAAAACCATAACCGGCACCATGAGCAGCTCGACTGAACAGACAGTGCAAGCAGTTAATAGACACACACCAAAGAACACCACCCAGAGAGCATGTTTCAGAACAGAAACAACAGAGAGAGTTCTAAAAATGGGCGACACAGACATAAAACGCTTCAAAAACTGTGGATATTGTGGAAACAAGATGCATGGAGAAAAGGAGTACTGCCCTGCCAAAGAAAGGCTATGTGCTAAATGTGGTAAACGGAACCACTTTGCCAAAGTTTGCAGGACTGTTGGAAAAGCAGTACACACAGTGAGTGACAGCCAAATGCCAGATAGAGAGCCAAATGCAGAGGAACTGTTTATTGATTCTGTGTCACAGAGAAAACAGATTTCAGAGACTGAGCAAGCCTACGCCGATATTGAGATAGGAAAACAGGGCAAAGAGCTTAAGTTTAAACTAGGCACTGGATCTCAGGTTAACGTAATTCCTCTGAGTGAGTATCACAGCTTGAAGGATGAGTGTGAGCTACAGCCCACCTCACGCAGACTGACCGGCTATGGGGGTGAGCAGCTCAATGTAAAAGGCACATGCATGATGAAATGCAAGTACAAAGAAAGCGACATGATGTTGAACTTTTACATTATTGACACTCAAGCACATCCAGTGCTAGGTCTAAAGGCAGGTTTAGACATGGACCTCGTCAAGCTAGTGCTATCATTGACAGCACCAGTTGATAAGCAGACAGTCATGGAGGAGTTTGCTGACGTTTTCAAAGGAATCAAAGATGCACTATTCACCTTGACCCAGCAGCAACCACTGTGGTTTGCCCACCGAGAAGGATACCCCTTGCTCTACATAGTCGCCTGAAGGAGGAGCTGCAGAGCATGGAGAATACAGAAATCATCGTCCGGGAAACAGAACCGACAGAGTGGGTCAATGCGTTAGTAGTGGTTGAGAAACCACGTACAGGCAAGCTCAGAGTCTGTCTCGACCCCAGAGATTTGAACAAGGCTATCAAACACCCTCACTACCCTCTACCAACACTAGATGACATCACACCCAAGCTAGTGGGAGCACGTTACTTCAGTGTAATGGACGCACGATCAGGTACTGGACTATCAAGCTCACGGAAGAGTCATCTAAGCTAACAACGTTCAACACACCATTTGGACGCTACCAATTTCTGCGTTTACCATTTGGTCTTATCTCAGCTCAGGATGAATTCCAGCGGAAGATCGACGAAACCTATGAAGGCCTCGATGGAGTAGTCGCAATCGTAGATGACATACTCATCTATGGCAGGAATAGAGAGGAACATGACAGGAACGTCCCTGCGATGCTACAAAGATCACAGGAGAAAGGTATCCGGCTCAACCCCGAGAAAAGCATAATCGGATCCACCGTGATCAGTTATTTCGGGCATCGCCTCTCAACTGGTGGCATTAAGCCGGATCCAGAGAAAATCGCCGCCATCAAGAAGATGGAGCGCCGAAGAACCGTGCAAAGCTAGAGATAGTATTAGGCATGGTTAACTACTTAGCCAAGTTTGCCCCGAGCCTCTCCGAAATCAATGCACCCATGCGTCAGTTGCTCAAACAATCCAATGAGTTCCTGTGGGACAAACAACATGACACAGCATTTCAGAAAATGAAAGACATAATCACCAGAGAACCAGGACCAGTTCTTGCCTACTTCGACCCCAACAAAGAGCTCAGACTACGAGTGGACGCGTCAAAGTATGGACTAGGCGCAGTATTACTGCAAGAAGGAAAGCCCATCGGCTACGCTTCCAGATCTCTCACAGACAGTGAAATCAACTATGCTCAAATCGAGAAAGAGCTATATGCAATTCTGTTTGGATGTAAGCGTTTCCACCATAACGTCTATGGCCGACAAGCAATTGTTGAATCCGACCACAAGCCCCTCGGGTCAATCATGAGGAAACCACTAGCCGCAGCCCCACCAAGGCTACAGAGAATGATCCTTCAGCCACAGAAGTATGACTTCACAGTCATTCACAGTCCTGGCAAAGACATTTCTGTCGCAGACACGCTCTCCAGAAAGTCTCTTAGCTACCAGGACAGCAGCCTCAGTGAAGGCATGGATGTGCAGGTGCACATGGTGTACAACAGCTTACCTGTGAGTGACTCAAAACTGAAGGAGATCCGAGCAGGAACAGAGAAAGATGCACAACTCACACTGCTGAGCAAAGTCATACATGAAGGATGGCCTGAGGAAAGGAGGAAATGCCCTCAGAGCATATCTGAATTCTGGAACCACAGAGACGAACTGTCACAAATCAACGGAATCATCTTCAAAGGGGAGAAAATCATCATTCCTACCAGTCTCAGAGAAGAGATGTTGACAAAAATTCATGCTGGACATATGGGCATGGAAAAATGCAAATAAAGAGCACGTGACATTATGTTTTGGCCCGGAATGTCTAAACACATTGAGAACATTGTCGGATAAATCACCTGGACCTGAT
The DNA here is from genome assembly GCF_052327205.1 of Somniosus microcephalus. Taxonomy (NCBI): domain Eukaryota; kingdom Metazoa; phylum Chordata; class Chondrichthyes; order Squaliformes; family Somniosidae; genus Somniosus; species Somniosus microcephalus. Next base: position 145,891,658 of record NC_140999.1, read on the forward strand.
GGCTTATATCCTAGGGTCTTGAGGGAAGTGGCGGTAGGGATTGTGGATGCATTGGTAATAATTTTCCAAAACTCCCTGGACTCGGCAAAGGTCCCGGCAGACTGGAAAACTGCTAATGTAACACTCTTATTTAAAAAGTGCAGTAGACAGAAGGCTGGAAACTATAGACCGGTTAGCCTAACATCTGTGGTAGGTAAAATTTTGGAGTCCATTATTAAGGAGACAGTAAAAGGACATTTGGATAATCATAATTTAATAGGACAAAGTCAGCATGGTTTTATGAAGGGGAAGTCATGTTTGACAAATTTGCTGGAGTTCTTTGAGGAAGTAACGTATAGGGTGGATAAAGGGGAGCCAGTGGACGTAGTGTATTTAGACTTCCAAAAGGCATTTGACAAGGTGCCACACAAAAGATTATTGCTTAAGATAAAAAATCACGGGATTGGGGGTAATATTCTGGCATGGATAGAGGATTGGCTATCTAACAGAAGGCAGAGAGTTGGGATAAATGGTTCATTCTCAGACTGGCAATCAGTAACTAGTGGTGTTCCGCAGGGGTCAGTGCTGGGTCCCCAACTCTTTACAATCTATATTAACGATTTGGAGGAGGGGACCGAGTGTAACATATCAAAGTTTGCAGATGATATTAAGATGGGAGGGAAAGTAGTGAGTGAGGAGGACATAAAAAACCTGCAAGGGGACATCGACAGGCTAAGTAAGTGGGCAGAGATTTGGCAGATGGAATACAATACTGGAAAGTGTGAGGTTATGCACTTTGGCAGGAAAAATCGTAGAGCAAGTTATTATCTTAATGGCAAGAAACTGGAAAGTACTGAAGTACAAAGGGATCTGGGGGTCCTGGTGCACGAAACTCAAAAGGTTAGTATGCAGGTGCAGCAAGTGATTAAGAAGGCCAATGGAATGTTGGCTTTCATTGCTAGGGGGATAGAATATAAAAATAGGGAGGCATTGCTTCAGTTGTACAAGGTATTGGTGAGACCGCACCTGGAATACTGCATACAGTTTTGGTGTCCATACTTAAGAAAGGACATACTTGCTCTCGGGTCAGTACAAAGAAGGTTCACTCGGTTAATCCCGGGGATGAGGGGATGGACATATGAGGAGAGGTTGAGTAGATTGGGACTCTACTCATTGGAGTTCAGAAGAATGAGAGGCGATCTTATTGAAACATATAAGATTGTGAAGGGGTTGGATCGGGTGGATGCGGGGAAGATGTTCCCGATGATGGGTGAAATGAGAACTAGGGGGCATAGTCTTAGAATAAGAGGCTGCTCTTTCAAAACTGAGATGAGGAGGAACTACTTCACTCAGAGGGTGGTAGGTCCATGGAATATGCTGCCCCAAAAAGCTGTAGAAGCTACATCATTACATAAATTTAAAACAGAAATAGACAGTTTCCTAGAAGTAAAGGGAATTAAGGGTTACGGGGAGCGGGCAGGAATTTGGACATGAGTCTAGGTTCGGATCGGTCATGGCCCTGTGGGTAGCGGAGCGGGCCCAGGGGCCGTGTAGCCTGATCCTGCTCCTATTTCGTGTGTCTAATTCTGTTAGATTCAGGAGATGGTTCTGTGATAGTGGATTGGCGGTTAGGATCAGATCAGCCATGATCTTATTGAATGGCGGAGCAGGCTCGAGGGGCCGATTGGCCTACTCCTGCTCCTATTTCTTATGTTCTTATGTTCTTATGTTCTTGTCTAGAACGCCGCCCATCAAATGTCAAAGAGCCCATGATACCTCACCGTATCCCAGACAGGCCCTGGCAGGTCATCGGCTGCAAGCAAGTGCATGCAAAACGTGTACAGAGACAGCAACACCAAAAGAGATACTATGACAGGTCAGCTAGACTACTGCTGCCGCTGCACAATGGATAATCCGTCAGAATCCAGGAGCATGACTACTGGAAGCCAGCAGTTGTCATCCAGCCAGCTGACACTGAGCGATCGTATCACGTCCGCACCCCAGAAGGACAGGTGTACCGCTGCAATCGCAGGCACCTCCAGAACACCAAGGAACAACACCGTCATTCTGACGAGAGGTCAAGCCTAGAGTTAACCTTGACTTGTGAACTGTCAAAGGGTGTAGGCGGATTGCTGCCCTAAAAAAAAAACTGTACATCGTTATTGAAACGTTGAGATGTTTTCAGTGCTAGTTAAATGTTGAGTTTACTGATATGTTGATGCTACTGAGAACATTATGTAGAAGAAAGGTTCAAAAGTAATGCATAACATTTTTCTTTTAAAAGAAAGGGGATGTAACATTTGCATATTGATTTATCATTGGCCTGCAGGCATCTGTAAGGAATACTTATTATATTCACATGTGATCACATGCTGAGTTGTCATTGGCCTGCAGGCATCTGTAAGGACTGCTATTGTTTAGAAGAGCCAGGGTCCTGACTCCATCTTGTCCACACGGTGCTGTATGTATGATTGAGTTCACAGGCCTGATGCTTCATTAAAAGAGTTTAAACTGTAATACTCCGTTGTCCTGCAATTTATTTTTTTTGTACAAAGTGTGCAAAACAAGACACCTCATAGGTGCCATTTTTGCTTCTTTATTTTGAATAGACTAACAGTTGGAGGAAGAGCAACAGCAGCAGGCTCAGCAGACAAGATGAGTAGCAACAGGGCCTGTGAGAGCACAGCAGGTGAGGGGAGCTTCTTGTAGAAAGCCTTACCCAGCTCACAGGGTCTTTAGGCTGAGTCACTTTCCTGATCATCTCAGATGAGCAGTGCGTGAGGAGGTTGCGCTTCACCAGCCTAGCTGTTGCAGATCTGTGCAGCAGGATCTGATGCCTGCTGGATGAGGGGTCCATGCTTTACCAGTAGCTGTGAACTTTTTTTGCCTAAGGCTCCTTCTAGGTTGCAACAGGAGACATTACCCGCATCTACCTGTTTCCAGTGCACAGTATACCCCCTCCACACCTGGCTGATGGCAACCATCTGCAACCCCACCACATCCGAGTAGCAAATGAACATCTTTGAACACACCATTAACATCTTGACACTATGGCCCAGATTCTACGGGGCCTATCACCGCTTATGCACAGCATACGTGACCATAAGTGCCCCGCATGCACGAAAACCCGGAACTTGTGATCTGTCGAGTTTCAGCTTGACAGACCATCTGCATGCATAGGAAATGGACATTCGCTAGTGGAGAGTTGGGCTATTTGCCCAAGTACTGCCCAGCGAATGCCCACAAAACCCTTATGCCTGGTAAAAGCATAAGGATGCAAATAAATATTAAAATACATTAAAAAAAAAAATTTAAAGATTTAAAAATCTTGAAAAATTGTTTAGGTTATTTTTGGTCACTTTAAAAATGTTTAAAAAAAATTTTTATTAAATTTTTGTTTTAAATGTTTAATTAAATTGTATTTTAATTAATTTTAAACATGTGGTGATTTATTTTTATTTAGGTTGTGGGAAAGTGTTTTTTATGTCATTCCTTATATGCTCATGGGGATTCCGTATGTAAATGGAATCCCCATAAGCATAATGGGAATCCCCCTTTCTCATTGGTTGGGTTGGCCCACATGATCCCAGGGACTCTTGCGAACCGCCTGCGCCCCTGGGATACATGAGCCTGTACGCAGGCGTGCGCCTGCAGGCCCAGGACTGCAAAAGTCCAAAGATACAGAGGGACCAGGTAGTTGCGTACTTTTCTTGCAGGTCAGAGACTTTTGCCCGCAGGAAGCCTCCGACCGCAATTTTGGGTCCTAAGGCTCTGGTTCCTTGATCGCTCTGGGGCTCCCTGCAATATGCCCCAGACAAAGTGGGTCATATCTTAGGAGTCTGCTGCATTCTGATAAACATTGCTACAAGGACTAAAGTTGGAAGAGGCACAGCAACAGCAGGAGGCATCATCCGACGAGGAAGAATTGGGTGAAGGTGAAGAGGAGCTGGAAGAGGAGGGGCAGCAGTACACCTGGCAGCCAGAGAGGCCAGGGAGCAGTTGACCTCTCAGTGTTTTTGCTGACCTGCTCAATTCACCTGAAAAGTGACAAGAAGCCCCACTGAATGAACAGTCCTTGTTATCCCTTCACCACTCCCTTCACGCTGCATTAAAGAACAGTGAAACCATTTGGCCAACCTCTATATCACTGTAATTCTGGCAATGCAGACTAACTAGCTGAAATGAAAAGAGACCATACGCCAAACTCCCAAATGTGAAAAGGTAATGAATTTATTTAAAAATGGAAGATTGAAATAAAATCTCTTGACACCCAAATACTCAACCCATGGTGCTTTTCTTAACAGAAGGTTTTGTCACTTCACTACCCCTATGAGGTGCTCCCCATTGGCTTCAAAGTGCTGGTGGAAGGCTGCTGTTGCTCATGTAGGGACCATTGAGATGCTCGTGGCCGGCTACTCCTGGGGGCTCGAGCCTATGAGGGGCCGGCTGCAGGCTACATCACATCGGCTTCTGCTGCGGCAGTCTGTGCCAGCTGGCTTTCGGGCACGGTACTGGGTTTAGTTTGAGGGGATGGCAAGGAATCACATCCACTGATTTGCGGGAAGGCAGACTGCAGAAGGTGATGATTCCTTGACAACCCCGATCCACTTGCTCCATCAATCTGTCCAAGGCAGACGTCTGTCCATCCAAGGTGGAACAGGGGTTTGAGCTCTGAATCTGCAGGGCAGCCATTTAAGCTTCCACTTAAACTTCCACCCAGAGGCATTAACCAAAGTGAACATCAGTGCTGTGAAAAAGTACATCATAGTTTTGCTAATGCAACAGTAATGGTTGGAATTTTGTGTAGTTGCAGAAGCTCAATCTGTGGTTTAGCACTTCTTATAGGATACTTTTGGCTTGTTATATCCAATTCAAAAGAATTCAAAAGCTATGCGATTTAGATAATTCAGTACAAGGGTATGTTTTAGGATGGGTTTGGAGCTTGTGTTTAGGATAAAGTTTAGTATTACATGGGTCCAAATGGGTCCAAATTTGGAGGTAGTCCTATAAGGCAAATCAGGTAGTGCTGCAATGTAAATTTCCTTATGGGCTTCTTGAAGCATTGCCGTAGTATAAACATGGCATTGGACAGCATTCAATAATAGGGAGCAAAGTTACTAAAAGATCATGCTGTTTATAGTCTATGGCCTAGAAATTGGGTATAGCCCCGCTTGGGGCGTTAGAAGTGGCGCTGCGCAAATTTTATAGCCAGACGCAACTTATCGCCACCTCGCGCGATATTGGGTTGCAGCGCCCCTAAAGGTGATTGAGGCGCGAGTTCAGGCGTTACACGGGGCTCCTAAGGCGCCAGCTCGGTGGCGCTACTCAATATCGGCGCGGGCGGGCGCAGCGCAGGTGCTGTGAATAATCGATGACCACGAGACTTTCAGGCGCCGGCCAGCTCTTAAAGGGCTGGGTCAGTCAGCTCCAGCATCCACACTCTGCGCCTTGTAGGCCTGAAGATTGGAGCAGGCCCTTCTCTGGCACAAAAAACTTGGAGCAGATGGAGAGGGTGAGGCAGAGAGCAGAGCGCTTCACCAATGAGGCTTTGGAGGTATTGGTGGCCGCAGTGGAGCGCCGGCGAGATGTACTCTACCCAGACAATGGCAGGAGGCCTAATCATAAGGACTACCGACGAGCTTGGAGGGATGTTTGTCAGAGGGTCAACTCCAGCAGCATGGCGACCAGGAGCCCTGTGCAGTGCAGGAAGAAATTCAACGACCTCACTCGGGTCATGAGGGTGAGTGGTGTTTATGCAACCTTCTTCATCCCTCCATTTGCACCTGACTTTATGGCTACAGGGTGCGCTATGCCCCAATGGCCATCTGTCAGCAAGCACCCATGGCCCTTTCTGGGCACACACATGCACATTTGTCTCAGGGCATTATGTAAGGGCTCTTCCACCATGGGGGGCATGAGATGATAACTCAGGGCATCATGTAAGGGCTCTTCCACCATGGGGGGCATGAGATGATAGCTCAGGGCATCATGTAAGGGCTCTTTCACCATGGGGGGCATGAGATGATAACTCAGGGCATCATGTAACATCACTTCCCATCCTTTCCCCTGCAGGCCAAGCTGGCGAAGATCCGCAAGAACCAGCTTCGCACCAGAGGAGGTCCTCCTCAACTGCAGAGTCTGACAGATCTCGAGGAGAGAGTCCACCAGATGTTGGAGGACGTCTGAGTGGTCCTGTCACCACTGCAGCTGCCGACCCCATTGTCCACAGCGATGGTAAGGTTCTCACCTTTTACAGCTGTCTCCTTCCACTTGTTTCCCCCGCCAGCATGCTTTCTCACTGTGGACCCATGTCATAGCATTGCCACACTCTTGCATCCCTTGCTGCCAAGCTGTCCTTTTGCTAAAGCCACTCTTCAACCTCCCTGCTTTCAGATGCTGCATCACCAGCTCGGGAGCCGGCCCCTCATGCTGCCAGTGCCAGTGCCTCCAGAGGCGACGATCAGGAGGAAGCCGGATCATCTGTGCCAGCCTCAGGGGAGCCAACGCATCTGGAGACTGGGGATAGTAGTTCCCTAGAGGGGAGGGGGGGGTGCTCTGATGAGGAGCCAGTTGCAGGAACCAGCGGCCTGCAGCAACGCGAGGCGGGTAGGGAAGCTCGGGGGCCGTCTCCCCGGAGGGTGAGGCAGGCCATGATGACTGCTGCACAGAGTGCAGAGGAGGTGTGTAGCCTTGCCGATATGAGCGCCCAGGCCCCGGCTCAGGCACACTGAGCTTATGGCTGCAGTGGGGAGGATACCTGAGTCGATTGACACACTGGCAAAGAGTGTGCTGGACTTTGGGGCAGCAATGGAAAGAACTGTCCAGGGCTTCGGGGCAGCAATGGAAAGTTCTGTCCAGGGCTTCGGGGCAGCAATGGAAAGGTGTGAGGGTGCCAGTCAGTTCCTTCAGTAACCCCTAGATGGCACCTTCACTGGTTGGTTTCCCTTTGTTAATTGTTTTTAGTCTCCTGTGTTTATTACTTAACTGCCTTTTATCTGGTTTATTGGTTTCACCTGTTTTTGCTTGTATTTAAGTTCTGTGGTTTCTTTCCTCTGGGCTCAGTCCTGACAAGGGAGTTAGTCTCGACTAGGTGCTCAGTCTCGACTAGGTGCTCAGTCTCGACTAGGTGTTCAGTCTCGACTAGGTGCTCAGTCTCGACTAGGTGTTCAGTCTCGACTAGGTGCTCAGTCTCGACAAGCCTGTTGCCTATGTGGTAGCTTGCCTTGACAAGCCGGTTGCCTTAGTGGTTGCTTGTCTTGAGCTCCTATGTCTATAACTGTTTATCTGTGTTATGTTTTGCTTGTATTTAAGTTCTGCGGTTCTTCCCTTTGTTCTCGGTCTTGACAAGGTGCTGACAAGTTGCTCAGTCTTGATAAGGTGCTCAGTTTGGACAAACTGGTTGCCCTGTGGTAGCTTGTCTTGAGCTCGGTCTTGACAAGCCGGTTGCCTCACGGTAGCTTGTCTTGAGTTCCTATTTTGACAAGCCGGTTGCCCTGGGGTAGCTTGTCTTGAGCTCAGTCTTGACAAGCCGGTTGCCTCACGGTAGCTTGTCTTGAGTTCCTATCTTGACTAGCCATTTGCCAATGTGATAGCTTGTCTTGAGCTCCTATGTTTTGTAACTGTTTACCTGTGTGATTCTAGTAAAGTACTGTTATTTAAGACTGCATATCTGCTTCTCGCCTCGTCTGTCTGCACTTGGGTCCAGAACCGGCCTCACCCGGACAGCACGGCCCCATGTCTACACGGCCCCGTGACAGCAACCCTGACAGAAAGGTCTGTTCAGGGCTTGTCCGAGGCAGTGGAAAGGACTGTTCGGCCTTGTCCGAAGCAGTGGAAAGGACTGTTCCGGCCTTGCCCGAAGCAGTGGAAAGGGCTGTTCCGGCCTTGTCCGAAGCAGTGGAAAGGACTGTCCAGGGCTTCTCCGAAGCACTGGCACCTGCCACGCAGGTCCTCACTGCTGCCACGCAGTCACTTGCTGGCCTCGTCCACACGCAAACTGAGGCCACGCGAACACTCACTGTTGCCACCCTAGCTGCATCAGGCAGGATCACCCCAGGCCCTTGCAGCACCACAGCAGGCCATGAGTCTGTGGAGCAGTCGATTGTGGCGGGTGATCCGGTGCGGCCCCGTCAGAGTGCCAGTGTGTCAGCCGACCACGGTGCAGGTGTCCTCTCTCGGCATGTGAGCATTCCTGATGCCACCGCTGGAACGTCAGCAGTGCAGCTGCAACCACCTGCACAGCAGACTACTTCCAGCCATGCCCAGTTGGAGCAGCCAGCTTCCATGCCCTCCAAGCCCAGAGGTCATCCAGGCCATCCCTCAGGGGCTTCAGCGCTTCCAGACACTCAGCAGGTGTCCCCCAGCCTTGACGCAGCCACTGGGGTCCAATTACGGAGGAGCTGCAGGGAGGGAAGGGGCCGACCTCATAAGAGAAGTCGGTCTCCATCAAGGGGTCAACAGTAGAGGGAGGTGCTAAGACGTCTCTTTTTTCAAATTCAGGGCCGTCCACACCTGCTGTGTTTGTTTGTTATGTTTTGGTTAGTCTCGCCGGTTTGCCAGACAGTTATCTGTTAGTTTGTTAGTTATGCTTTCTGTTGCCATAATGTTGTCATGCTGGAAGGAAGCACTTTTTTGAAAATAAAGAAAATGTTTTATTTACAATGGAGCTGTAGACTATTTACAATAATGGTGGCCTTCATAGGCTTACTGCGAACCGAAGGGCGCTGTTCCAATCACACCCAGCATTCCGTCAGAGGGGCCTAGAACCGAGTCCTTATGAGCCTCTGACGAACGGCCCTTCCAGTTTCTGGAGCCCTCCCATCTTCCTCCTCCTCCTGCTCCTCCTCGTCCGCATGCTCCTCCTCCTCCTCCTCCTCCTCCTCGTCCGCCTGCTCTGCTGGACCTTGAGGGTCGGCTGGCATTGGCTGGGTGCGTCGAATGGCCAGGTTGTGGAGCATGCAGCAGACAATGACAATGCGTGCCACATGCTCCGGCAAATACTGTAGGGCGCCCCCCGAATGGTTGAGACAACGGAAACGCTGCTTCAGCACACCAATTGTGTGCTCCACAATGTTCCTGGTCGCCTGATGGCTGTTGTTGTAATGCTCTTCTGCCGGGGTGCTGGGCAAACGGAGCAGGGTCATGAGCCATGGACAGAGAGGATAGCCCTTGTTGCCAAGAAGCCAGCCTCGTGGGTGAGCCAGGGCCTCAAAAAGGTCAGCCACTGAGGTCTACCACAGGATGAACGTGTCGTGGCTGCTGCCCGGGAATTGTGCATTGACCGCCATGATCATCTGCCTGTGATTACAGACCAGCTGCACATCGAGGGAGTGGAACCCCTTGCGGTTGCGGAACTCCTCAGGATTCTGTAATGGCGCCCGCAAAGCCACGTGTGTGCAATCAATGGCCCACTGCACCATGGGGAAGTCCGCAATAGCCGTGAAGCCCTGCGCGCTCCCCCTGCTTCTCCAGGGTCACAGGGAAGGTGATTAATTCGCGCCTCCTTCTATAGAGGGCAGCTGTCACTTGCCGGATGCAGCAATGCACTGCAAATTGTGAAATATTTGCTATGTCCCCAGTTGCTACCTGAAACGAGCCGCTGGCGAAAAAGTTGAGGGCAACAGTGACTTTGACGGCCACCGACAGAGAGGTCCTGCACCGTAGCCGCGGCTGCAGATCTTCAGCAAGCAGGTGGCACAGCTCAGTCACAACATCCTTACTGAATCTGAGCCTTCGCAGACACTGCTCCTCCGACATGGTAAGGTATGAGACCTGCTGCCTGAAAATCCTGGCAGTGTATGGTCGGATTTGGCGACGCCCATTGCCCCATCTCCTTCTGGCCAATCCCGGCTGTCTCTCCCTCCGTCTCTGTGCCCTTGCCAGTTGTTCAGCCAGGAGGACGTTCCCCTGCAAAGCAGCTCCCATTATTATGTCAGACGAGTAAGACGCAGTAATCTCTCACGATCAAACTGTTCTGGACAGGGCTGAAGGTCCCAAGGCTCCGCTGGCTCAATGAGAAGAACGCTCTCCAACTGAAGGTCTGCAACTCTCTCCAGCAGCAAGCAGGATGGCCAGCCCAAATGGCTGCCGCTTTTATACTAGTGCTGTCCCCTTTAAAGAGCGCCCCCCGAGTCCGAGAAGGACCTGGTAACGTTCCATCCAACTGTCACTAATAGCGCCAGGCGGAACGGAGGGGGGCACCACTGAATTTCCGGTCCAGGGCGCCAAAAAGGCGTTGCACATTGAAATGACGTCATGATCTGCCTGCGCCCGCGAGCGGGTGCATAGAGTTAGTGCCGGCGCTAAAAGGCTACTCAATATGGCAGGAAGCGCTGGGTTCACTGCGCCCGGCCGAAAATTGGGTAACGCCCCAAATCTCGGGCTCTTTAGGCACTAATTGCTGGCGCTACCAACCAAATTTCTCCCCCTATAAATCCCATTTATCACCTCTAACGTTGTATGTCTCTCTCTTTAACTTAAATGCAACTGCAGGTTTGTATTTTCACTTCCTAACAAATGTGCCTTCAGCTACACCTGCGTCCAAAGCAGGCAATCTTCCTTCCCTACAGTAAGACCACAAACAAACAAACTCACTGTTGCTATTTATTGTGGAGAAATTGTATAGCAGCTGCTCTCATCATTATTGCAGCATTATTTTACCTCTCCACCATAGAATTGAACATTTACTCCTTTTTTCGGAAGACAACAAAAATAGAACTACAGTACTTGCACTTATATATTATATCACATGCTCTGAGCTAAGTTTTCAACTTGTATTTATTGTACAAGTTATTTGACACAATTACAGACTAACTCATTCTATCTCCTTACCTCCCCAACTCTTCCTTTCCTTCTACAATCTGCAGATTTTTAAGCTCAGAATTATCTAACCACCACTTGTCTTATCTCTCTCATCTTCTCTCCTGCTCTTTTCAACCCTAGTGGTGTCCTTCATTATGGGCCTGCCCTTTACCTAGGTTTGCAGTCAGGTGATCAATTAGCAGAGGCAGCCATTTTGTGACCTCCTCGAATGAAGCTTACCAATGGTCTGATTAAATGTAAATCTACATTTCAATCATTAAAAAGATTACTGTTTAATCTGAGCATTTTGCAGTGATGGAGTACCTTTTGGGCATGAACTCTTACTTTGGAGTTTAAAAAAATGTATAAAATGTATAATGTAAAATGTATATGTAGTTTTCTTTTAATACTTTAAATGAGTGGTCTGGTAGCTACTGAGCAGCTGTCATCAACAAAAGGCCTGCTCCCTGTTCTTATGTTGTTTAATTAGAGTCTCATTATAGGACTCAGGTTTCAGTCTGTAATAAGGTTACAACTGCACCATAGGAATAACCCTCACTGCAGCAAATTTGTAAAGAGGTCCAGTAGCACAATTTGGGGTAAATTTTAGTTTCAAGTAGACATACTAATGTAACTTCCTGAATATAGTAATTAAAATAAAAGCATCAAAAATAATGTATGGCTGTGATCAAACTAGTAGTTGTTTTCAAAAATATTAAAGTCTGAAATAATTAATTCACTGCCTATGAATATGATGCAAAGCTCAGAAATCAAGGCAAGAAATTCATTGCAAAAGTCTGTATTTTAAAAGGTACGAATGGCTTAAAAATAAAAGTGTCAAAATCACGGTTGTGTTATTTCATAACTCTGATCTAAGTCAGGCAGCCAGACATCCTCAGTGACAGTGGTGAAGTCATTAAAGAGTGGTTATAGTTTATTTAGCAGTGTGATGAGACAGGTTCATATATCGGTATATAGCCTGTAACTATGGTAAGTAAAGATATGTATACAATCACAATCAAATTTAATGTGATTTCTTGCAGTACCATCAATATTGAATCCAGTCACTTGGCACAGGATATGCACTACAAATATTACTTATGGACACAGCATTAATGGATAATAATATTAAGTATTTATTATTGACATAATGCTGCAATAATCTCACAATTATTACTAACTAAATCCCTGTCAGTAAAATTACTTTCTCCAAAAGCAAAGTTCCATATTCTTTTAACCAAATAATGAATGATGTGTCAAATACTTATCAGATAATAGAAATGCACGCAGTATCTACTGCACTATTTATTTTTGAGTCCCTGGACTATATTATACTGTTTTATAAAATTAAACTGAAAGTATCAAGTGCGCTTTCTGCGTGTTTTGAAGGCTTATTCTCATAACAGATCTAAACAAATGATCCATTTGTTAAAGAAAGATTTCCCAATTTAAATCCTTTAGATGTAATACTGAATTTGTTTGATGAGAAAAAAGTGACAAATGAGGTGGCATTTGCAAGAATCAGCAATTACCCTTATATGGAGAACAACTGTGGGGCCAATTTCAATCCTGCCCGCCCAGGGGAACGAGCCAGGTGGGTGGTTAAAATGGTGGTCAGGTGCTTCCCACTGTATTTTCGACGTGTTCATGCCAGCCGGCATTTCTACAGCACTAATTTTGGTGTCGGTTAAGGTGCCCACCACAAGTGGGCGGGGGCCTTATTAATATGTATAATTCAGGGTTCTATGACACAACTAGAACCCCAATGCCAATTTAATCCCAGGTCATGCAAATCGCGCACAGTGCCCGACCCGCCAGTGAAACGTGGCAGCAAGCAATAGCGTGGACAGACGAAGCCGGCGTATGTTTCAATTATGACTTTTTATGGGCTGGGAGGAGCCAGAGGGTCCTTCCATGCCCCAGGCTTCCCCTCTGTCTGGGATCCTGTTCAAATGCCTCCCCAACTCCGCCCCCGGCCATGTGAAATGCCGCTCCTGCCCGCCAGCAATGTAGTGATTCCCACCAGGTTTGGGAAGGAGTCGGTCCTTCAAGATGGTAATGAGGTCCAGGAGTAAAAATGGCCTGGGCCTCACATCAACACCAACATGGGGGCTCCTTGCCCACCCTGGCACCGGTAAACTGCACTCATGCCTCAAGCTAAAATAGGGGCTTCTGATGCTGAAGTTCTGTTGGCTCAAAAAGGATAATTTAGCACCATTGTTCCATTTAACCTCACCAGACAAGTCAGATAGACTTCAGTGTTCTGACTGACCAACATTTATCCATCAACCAACACCATCAAACCAGATTAAGCAGCCAATTATATAATTTAAACAGAAAATGCTGGAAAGACAGAGCAGGCTAGTCAGCATCTATAAAGAGAAAATACAGGTCATCTTGTTTAGGGTGTGTCCCATTCATCAGAAAAAAAGACTGAAAGATAGATAGGCATTTCATTAAGGTAAGAAAAAAAGGGAGAGGGAGAGAACCTACAAATACAGAATCAGAGAGGGAGTGACCTGCAAATTATTTAATAGAATGCAGTTTAGATGATACAAAAAAACAGCTTCAGTGAGTTGATGTAAAAATATTAAAAGGACAAAGAATGTGCAAATAGTGAGGGAAGGGGGAAGTGAAAATATATAGGAGAGGTCCGTCCATCATCCAAAAATATCATGAGAAAAGAAGGAAAACTAAAGACAAAAACAAACAAACAAGCTGGAAATGTGGCAGATCTAAAATTCAAACAGAAAACGCAAATGAATACGGTATCCAGGGCTAACACCTTCATAATTTTCCCATGGAAAGCAGCCAGCAGCACAAGACAGCCACAAACACTTGTTCTGTGTTGCAGGGTTCTTCAAAGTGAAGGGCCATTGCTGATGGCATGCAGGAGGCTGTACCGACATGTACTTCCCCCATAGGCTTCACATATGTGCAGCTGGTTTGTGATCATAGATACAATATTAAGGATATGAATCCCTGGGGCACTGCAGCAATCATTATGTTTTCCTTTCACTGCAATCTATGGTTGTTTGAATGGGGAGGAAGGCTGGGCAGATGGCTCCTCGGGCATCAAGCTTGGGGCTCGCTTAAGACAGCCACAAATAAAAACATAACACTAATTTAGTAAGATGCACATGGAAACCAGGAACATGGTCAAACTTATATTGAAGTTTGTATGGAGGAGGGCTGCCATATTGCCTCCCATTGTTTCAAAGTTTATAGTGGCCTGTTGCCTATTGCACAACTTTATCATCAAAGATGAACATGGGGAAAGCGATAGCCCATGAGCAACCAATGGCAGAAGACATTGAGACTGAACCAGAAGATAGGCTTACAGAACCACAGTTGCAGAGTAGACGTGTTAGATTCTCCTCCACAATCCTACCCAAAATGGGGCATGATAGCAGTGGAGAATGAGGAATCTGATGGTAATGTCCCCTGTCCAACCTAGATTTCCCCCCCTCCCGCCTCTACTGGGACTGCTTCTGGCCACCTCTTCTCTGTCTACAAATGGCAGTGGTTGGGGGAGGAGTGGGGGGTTGGCGGTGATGGGGAGAGTGCATAGTGGGGCCAAAGTATCTGCTGGATTTTCCTGGAATACACCCCAGTTTCTTATACTTCCCAGGACTGCTATGTGGAAAGTGATGGTAGACCACTGGAAGTGGTAGCCATCATCCTGAAGTCCCCCAATGGAGGGAGAGGGCCTCTTCTCCCTCCAATCTGGTTCCTACTTGGTCTCTGCTGATTTCCTGATCTTCAGGCCTTGTGGGCTTGAATTTCCAAGCCCCGTGGAGGCGGGTTTGGAGGCGGGAGTGGGGGGAAAATTGCAGAATCGGGGGGCACGAACCATTCCCACCCCCAACCCGCCTCCATGCCGGTTTCCCAGGAGGCGGGTACCGACATGTGCTGGGAGCCACCTCCCCGAGGCGGGAAGGGGATTAGTGCCAATTAACTGCCTGTTAACAGGTAGTTAACAGGCAGTTTTTGGCCTAATCCCTATTTTTAGCCCTGAAGTGTGGGCTGCCCGATGGCTCCAAACCCCGCCAAGTTAGCGAGGTGGACCGTCGGGCTGAAGGGCTTGGAGGGTTCGAGATGTCCAGTGTTCAGGTGAGTGATGGGTGCATGAGTGCAGAGGTAAGTGTGTTTGGTGTGTGTAAACATAGAAACATAGAAGATAGGAGCAGGAGTAGGCCATTCGGCCCTTCGAGCCTGCTCCGCCATTCAATGAGATCATGGCTGATCATCCAAATTCAGTACGCTGTCCCTGCCTTCTCCCCAAATCCCTTTAGCCTTAAGAAATATATCCAACACTTTCTTGAATATATTTAATGAACTGGCCTCCACTGCCTTCTGTGGTAGAGAATTCCATAGGTTCACCACTCTCTGGGTGAAGAAATTCCTGCTGATTTCAGTCTTAAATGTCCTACCCCCTATCCTTAGACTATGACCCCTGGTTCTGGATTCACCGACCATCGGGAACATCCTTCCAGCAGCTAGTCTGTCCAGGCCTGACAGAATTTTATAGGTTTCGATGAGATACCCTCTCAATCTTCTAAACTCCAGCGAGTATAAGCCCAATCTCTCTTCATACGTCATTCCTGCCATCCCAGGTATCAGCCTGGTGAATCTTCGCTGCACCCCTTCCATGGCAAGAACGTCCTTCCTCAGATAAGGCGACCAAAACTGCACACAATACTCAAGGTGCGGTCTCACCAAGGCCCTGTACAACTGTAGCAAGACATCCTTGTTCCTGTACTCGAACCCTCTTGCTACGAAGGCCAACATACCATTTGCCTTCTTAACTGCCTGCTGCACCTGCATGCTTACCTTCAGTGACTGGTGCACAAGGACACCCAGGTCTCTTTGCACTTCCCCTTCTCCCAATCTATTGCCATTCAAATAATAATCTGCCTTCCTGTTTTTGCCACCAAAGTGGATAACCTCACATTTATCCATATTATAGTGCATTTGCCATGTTTCTGCCCAATCACCTAACCTGTCCAAATCGTACTGGAGTTTCATGACATCCTCCTCAAAGCATACCCTCCCACCCAGCTTTGTTGTCGTCTGCAAATTTGGAGATATTACATCCAATTCCCTCGTCCAGATCATTAATATATATTGTGAACAGCTGGGGTCCTAGGACCGATCCTTGCGGTACCCTACTAGTCACTGCCTGTCACTCGGAAAACGACCCGTTTACTCCAACTCTTTGCTTTCTGTCCGCCAACCAGTTCTCTATCCAAGTCAATACCTTGCCCCCAATCCCATGTGCCTTAATTTTGCATGCTAATCTCTTATACGGGACCTTATCGAAAGCCTTCTGAAAGTCCAAATACACCACATCCACTGGTTCTCCCTTATCTATTTTATCAGTTACATCCTCAAAATATTCCAGTAGATTAGTCAAGCATGATTTACCTTTTGTAAATCCATGTTGACTTTATCCGATCCTGTCACTACTTTCCAAGTGCTCTGCTATTACATCTTTTATAATGGACTCTAGCATTTTCCCCACTACCGATGTCAGCCTTACTGGTCTATAATTCCCTGCTTTTTCTCTGCCACCTTTTTTGAATAGTGGGGTAACATTAGCTACCCTCTAATCCATGGGTACTGTTCCAGAGTCTATTGAGTTCTGGAAGTTGACCAGCAATGCATCTACTTTTTGTAGGGCCACTTCCTTAAGTACCCTGGGATGTAGATTATCAGGCCCTGGGGATTTATCGGCCTTCAGTCCCATCAATTTTCCTAACACCATTTCCCTACAAATACTGATTTCTTTCAGTTCCACACTTTCATCAGAACCTATGTTCCCCGGTATTTCTGGGAGGTTGTTTGTGTCCTCCTTTGTGAAGACAGAACCAAAATATGTATTTAGTTGGTCAGCCATTTCGTTGTTCCCCATTATAAATTCCCCCGATTCTGACTGCAAGGGACCTACGCTTGACTTCACCAATCTTTTTCTCTTCACATATCTATAAAAGCTTTTACAGTCAGTTTTTATGTTTCCTGCAAGCTTACTCTCATATTTTATTTCCACTTTCTTAATTAATCCCTTTGTCCTCCTTTGTTGAATCCTAAACTGCTCCCAATCCTCAGGATTATTGCTTTTTCTGGCCAATTTGTATGTCCTCTCCTTGGATCTTATGCTATCCCTAATTTCCCTTGTTAGCCACGGTTGAGTTACCTTTTTTGTTTTATTTTTATGCCAAACTGGGATGAACAACTTCTGTAGTTCATCCATTCGGTCTTTGAATGTTTGCCATTGCCTATCCACCGTCAACCCTTTGAGTGCCATTCCCCAATCAATCCTACCCAACTCGCTCCTCAGACCATCGTAGTTTCCTTTATTTAAATTGAGCACCCTAGTTTCTGAGTCAACTACTTCATTCTCCATCTTAATGAAGAATTCGATCATATTATGATCGCTCCGGCCCAAGGGGCCTCGTACAACAAGATTGCTAATTAATCCTTTCTCGTTACATAATACCCAGTCTAAGATGGCCTGATCTCTGGTTGGTTCCTCGACATATTGGTCCAGGCAACCATCCCGCAAACACTCCAGAAATTCCTCCTCCACAGTATTGTTACTCATATGGTTAGCCCAATCTATATGTAGATTAAAGTCACCCATGATGACTGCTGTGCCCTTATTGCACGCTTCTTTAATTTCCCTTTTAATGCCATCCCCAACCTCCGCCTTACTGTTTGGAGGTCTATATACCACTCCCACTAATGTTTTTTTCCCCTTAGTATTTCTCAATTCTACCCATACAGATTCCACATCATCAGAGCTAATATCCTTCATTACAATTGTGTTAATCCCTTCTTTAACCAGTAATGCTACCCCTCCTCCCTTTCCTTTTTGCCTATCTTTCCTGAATATTGAATACCCCTGGATGTTGAGTTCCAAGTCTTGGCCATCCTTGAGCCACGTTTCTGTAATTCCAACCAAATCATATTCATTTACCTCTATTTGTGCAGCCAATTCATCCACCTTATTACAAATGCTCCTCGCATTAAGACACAAAGCCTTCAGGCTTGTTTTTTTAACGCTCTTAGACCTATTCGAATTATTATTTACTGTGGCCACGTTTGATTTAAACCATTGATTTCTCTGACTGCCACTTTTGTTTTTCTCCTTCCTATCTTTTGCTTTTATCCTTGTTTCCCTTTCCTCTGTCTCCCTGCTCAGGTTCCCAACCCCTTTCCATTTTAGTTTAAACCCTCCCCCACAGCACTAGCAAACACTCCCCCTAGGACATCGGTTCCTGCCCTGCCCAGGTGCAGACCATCCGGTTTGAACTGGTCCCACCTCCCCCAGAACCGGTTCCAATGTCCCAGGAACTTGAATCCCTCCCCCTGGCACCATTCCTCTAGCCACGTATTCATCTGAAGTATCCTTCTATTTCTACTCTGACTAGCACGTGGCACTGGTAGCAATCCTGAGATTACTACCTTTGAGGTCCAGTTTTTCAATTTGCCTCCTAACTTCCTATATTCCGCTTTTAGGACCTCATCCCGCTTTTTACCTATATCGTTGGTGCCTATATGCACCATGACAACTGTCTGTTTACCCTCCCCTTCCAAGATGTTCTGCAGCCGCTCGGAGACATCCTTGACCCTTGTACCAGGGAGGCAATACACCATCCTGGAGTCTCGTTTGCGGCCACAGAAATGCCTATCTATTCCCCTTACAATTGAATCCCCTATTACTATAGCTCCACCATTCTTTTTCCTCCCATTCTGTGCAGCAGAGACACACCTGGTGCCAGGAAGTTGGCTGCTGCTGCCTTCCTCTGATAAGCCATCCCCCCCAACAGTACTCAAAGTGGTGTATCTGTTGGAGAGGGGGATGGCCACAGGAGACCCCTGCACTACCTGCCTGTGCCTAGTACTCTGCCTGTTGGTCACCCGTTCCCTTTCTTCCTGTCCAACCTCTACCTGTGGTGTGTCCAATCCCCCAAAGGTGCTATGCACGATGTCCCGAGCATCGTGAACGCTCCAGTATGCATCCAATCGCAGCTCCAGCGCCGCAATGCGGTCTGTCAGTAGCTGCAGCTGGGTGCACTTCCTGCACACATAGTTGTCAGGGACACAGGAAGTGTCCCTGAGTTCCCACATATCGCAGGAGCAGCAGATCACAGGGCCGGGCTGTCCTGCCATGACTTACCCTTTAATTAATTGAGTTTAAATTAAATCAATCAATCCCACTAATTACACTACAGTTAATTGTTTACCAACAGTCCCCGCTACACCAGACAGACCTTAGAAACTATAAACCAGAGTTAAAGTTTAAAAAAGAGAGAAATACTCACCAACCAATCACTTACCTGCTTCCTGCTGACGTCACACTTTGATTACTTTTTACCTCTCTCCCCCGCTGCTGAATTGGTCGGGTCTCGCTCCTCGCTGCCGGTTATAAGCTCTGCTGCGCTCGATGCTGCTCTCACCCAGGTCCAGGCTCTGTGGTCGGGCCTCGCTCCTCACTGCCGGTTATAAGCTCTGCCGCGCTCGATGCTGCTCTCACCCAGGTCCAGGCTCTGTGGTCGGGCCTCGCTTCTTGCTGCCGGTTATAAGCTCTGCCGCGCTCGATGCTGCTCTCACCCAGGTCCAGGCTCTGTGGTCGGGCCTCGCTCCTTGCTGCCGGTTATAAACTCCGCCGTGCTCGATGCTGCTCTCACCCAGGTCCAGGCTCTGTGGTCGGGCCTCGCTCCTTGCTGCCGGTTATAAGCTCCACCGCACTCGATGCTGCTCTCACCCAGGTCCAGGCTGTTTAAATAAGTTTTACTTACCTTTACTTACTAATGCAGGCTTCCTTCCTTCAGGTCTCGGGAGTCCCTCATCTCACCGGCACAGAAAGCAGAATAGCTGCGAGCTGTCAAAAGTTGCAGCATTCTGCTTTCTGTTCTGGAGAGATTTCTAACTGAGTCTGTGGAGAAGGACTCAAGTTAGAAGTTAGATTGTCAGTGTTTGACAGCATCACAGAGCTGTCAAACGCTGATATTTCATCTGTCATAAGCTCTTGATAGATGAAATGTCAATACCTGACGTCACCTGTAACCGGGTGTCCCTTAATTGGCCTGCTGAGCCCGCTGGGCGGGCTCAACAAGGTCAATCAAGGGAAAATCGCATGGGTTGGCCACAAATTGATGGAGGTGGGACTACAAACCAAAAAGTGGGAGTCCTGCCTCCATCACGTCCCCATTGACAAAATCCAGCCCTTTATGTCCATTTAAATACTCAACTGCCTCTTCTGGTGCTGCAATGGTGGTCTTAATGCAGCACTACAAGAATTTTACAGCCGGGCACTGTTGGGCTCCCACTTGACAGTAGGAATCACACTGGGAGCCTGCTGTGCATCTTCAATGACCCCTGACCCTGAGATATGCATCAGGGTTGGGGCAGAGTTGGAGCGAAAGGTGTCAGAATGGGAGAAGCCCCATGGAAATTCACAGGTTTAATCTGTAAGCAGCCCAAAGAGGTCCCCATCACTGGGCTTAGCAACTGAAGAAGTAATCAAGCTAGTCCTCTGGGCCGTAGGTTTCTGGTCACCCATTTGCTGTTTCGCACTCATGTTCTGAAAATCACCCAGTGTGGTTGTATCTATATTGGTACTTACCACTGTTGGAATGAATGATGCAGATAGCTGTGAAATGCGGGGACAGGGCGGACATTGCCATCTGGAACTTTGCCCATGAGAGCGCCTATGTGATCAGAGGGATCAATATATTTTAGAATGGTGGCAGTACCAAACAGACCTTACATGGCAAGATATTATGGGTTATACATACATGCTAACTGTCAGCATTTTGCTCTGACATCAGTATTTTGGGGGGCAGTTCAGTATATCAGCATTTACTGACAAAAATCAGTGCAACAAGAGCCCCCTTCAGCCCTGCCCAGCTCCCTCTGAGTCCAGTGGTTTATGCACCAGACAAGCCCCAATTATCATCTCAGCCAGCTCCTAGCGGCAAAGGTAAGTATTCTTACAAGAATCAGAATTCCCGTCTACAGCATGCACAGGCAAAAAACCCAAAGATTAGCACTGGGAGCACACTGAGAGAAGGAGGAGGGCCTATCCGGTGCATAAACCACCAGATTCAGAGAGGAGTGTGCAAGTGAAGGGGGGAGAGGAAAATGGTTAGTAAGGGATGGAGGGAGAATGCATTGCAAGCTGGAAATGGAAGGAGAGGGGAGGTAAAGAATAAATAGCAGTGAGAGGGGAATTGATAGCAGTGAAGAAATATTGGAGAGATAGACTTGATAGATTGAGAGATGTTCTTACAGAGATATTTGACATAATAAACAGTATGTGTAATGTATGTACCTTTAAGGGGGGAACTATTTTCTACAGCTCATGTATACTGTAGTACCGGCAGTGACCACACCTGTATATAACGCAGAGTAGTAATCTGTTTTTCAGTTGCAGTTTGAACCACGTTGAGTAAACACCTGTTGTACCGTTCTCTGCAGTCCTTTTCTTATTATTACACGGACGTAACAGTGGCGACGAGCAAGTTCGAACCTACCTGCAACTCTGCATCACCGCCCAGGGATTCGCTCCTGGAGAACAGTGGAAGAAGGTCGAGCCCTGAAGCACGGGCGTCAACCACGGGCAACCGCCCAGTCATCCAGCGGAGATTTGAGCATCGCAGGGGAGGCTGTCGAGAGCCAGGCTTGGCTTTCCAGTCACGGTGGTCCAGCGAAACGGGCTGGTAACAGGTACTGCGCAGACCCTTCCCGGACAGCGACAGGCTAGAGCCTGACCGAGCGGCACAGAAAAAGGCCGAGCAGCGTCGACGGGGGAGAGAGAGAGGGCAGAGCGCACAGGGCACAGCCGGTGTTCAGGACCGAGCGGCGTCAATGGGGGAGAGAGGCGAGAGAGAGCAGAGCGCAGCCGGTGGTGAAGGGCTGAGCAGCGTCAACGGGGGAGAGAGGCGCACAGGAAAACGCGAGGTGCTACCATTGCCACGAGCACCGCAGAGAGCGGTGTTAGCAGCAGCGCAGGAGCAGCGCATGAAACCCACAGGGCATCGCCATTTGCCACAAGGACCGTCGAGAGCGGCATTGGCAGCAGCGCGGGAGACGCCATTGTAAGCCGCAGCGGGGAAGAAAGGAAAGTGCGGGAGACGCCATTTTAAGCCAGTCTAACCACACCCAAAAATGCCGAAGAGTGGCAGTATCACAGCGTTCGACAATGAAGTCGAAGATTGGACGACATATGTCGAAGTCATAGAAGTATACTGCAAGGCGAATGAAGTGCCAGATGATAAGAAAGCGCTGGTATTGTTGAATTCAATGGGTGCAAAAACGTATGGCTTACTACGAAACCTAGTAACCCCAGAGAAGCCAGTAGAAAAGGATTTTGAAAACATAGTGTCAATCCTACAGGACCACTTAAACCCCACACCGCTGCTGATAGCAGGAAGATTTAATTTTCACAAAAGGAACCAGCATAAAGATGAAAGTAATGCTGAGTATTTAACGGAACTGCACAAGCTATCGAAACACTGCCAGTTTGGAACGGGACTAGCAGATACTTTAAGGGACAAGTTTGTGTGTGGGCTTCAAAGTGAAGGAACCCAGAAACGGCTTCTATCAGAAAAGGATCTTACGCTGGACAAGGCTTTCAGCATTGCAGTATCACACGAAGCAGCAGCACGGGGCACTGCAGAGATACAACGGAGACCGCAAGAATATGGCACAAATGAAATGTCATACAGAACAGTGAAGTGCTATCACTGCGGCAGAACAATACACGACCATAATGATTGCTGGTTCAAGGACAAAGTGTGCAGACAGTGTGGAAAAGTAGGACACATAGCAAGAGTCTGCAGGTCGGGAAAGAAAACCAGCAGCAAGAAATCTCCACAGGAGAAGTACAAGAAGGTGGATAAGGTGACGGAGAGTAGTTCAGACGAACAGAAGAGTGATACAGACTCCGGAAGCAAGGAGCTGGGTTGTCTGAAACTGCATAATGTGATCAAAACGGAGGATCACCAAACTATCGGGGTCACGCTCAAGATAGCAGGAGTCCAAGTGAAAATGGAATTGGACACAGGATCAGCCCTAACAGTGATAAACCGAAGGGACTACAAGCAGCTATTCTCACATATACCCTTGAGAGATACAAAGATTGTCTTGAAGATGTACACGGGGCAAAAAGTCTACCCCAAAGGAAAAATAAGGGTGAACGTTATATATAACGGCAAGGAAACACCAAAAATGGACCTATATGTATTGCCAGATGGAGGACCACCACTACTAGGACGTGATTGGATCCAGAAGATACAGCTAGATTGGCATTCCATACAAGCACTGACTGTAGATGCCAAAAAGGATGACGACGTCACACCTGGACGACTGTCAAAAATGCTAACTGACGCACAAGAAGTGTTCCAGCAGAGACTCGGAACACTAAAAGTCATAACAGCGACGATCAAAATAGAGGAAAATGCAAGCCCAAAGTTTTTAAGGCCAGACCGGTACCTTATGTGATCCGCCCAGCCGTCGAAGCAGAGCTGGAAGGTTTGGAACGTTCAGGAGTACTGTCCAAAGTGGAGTGGAGCGAGTGGGCTACACCCATCATTCCTGTAATGAAGAGGTCATTGAGTAATACGCCTGGGGAACCAAAGAAGGTTCGCATCTGTGGGGACTTTAAGGTGAGAGTGAACCCACTCCTTCACACTGTACAATATCCGCTTCCGCGGATTGAAGTTATTTTTGCCTCACTATCTGGAGGGAAACGCTTCACTAAGATTGATCGGGCCCAGGCATACCTGCAAATGGAGGTAGAAGAAGCCGCGAAACAGTACCTCACGATCAACACTCATAAAGGTCTCTACCAATACAACCGGCTGGTATTCGGGGTAGCATCAGCTCCGGCTATTTGGCAAAGGGCAATGGAACAAGTCCTGCAAGGGATTCCAGGGACCCAGTGTTATTTGGACGACATCCTGGTCACGGGCAAAAATGACAGTGATCACCTCACCAACCTGGAGCAGGTGCTCACTAGATTGAAGGAATATGGGCTCCGAGCTAATCGCCACAAATGCGAGTTTTTCCAGAAGCAGGTCTCGTATTGTGGCCACTTTATTGATAAAGAGGGGTTACATAAGTCCCCTGAAAAGATTGAGGCAGTAGTCAAGGCTCCAGCACCGGAAAATGTGTCACAACTGAGGTCGTTCCTCGGGCTGGTGAACTACTACCATAAGTTCTTGCCGAATTTGTCTACCGTACTACACACTGAACACCCTACTGCAAGCGGGGGTACCATGGAAGTGGAGTGATGAATGTAAACAAGCTTTCCAGAAGCGCAAAGCATTGATCACATCAAAAGAGGTGTTGGCTCATTTCAACCCAGCACTACCAATTCGGTTGGCGTGTGATGCATCACCCTATGGCATTGGAGCGGTGCTGTCGCACAAATTCCCGGACGGCTCGGAGAGGCCAGTAGCCTTTGCGTCTCGGTCACTAACCTCAGCCGAGCGTAACTACGCCCAGATTGACAGGGAGGCCCTCAGCCTAGTGTGGGGAGTGAAAAAGTTCAATCACTATCTGCACGGGCAGAAGTTCACCTTGCTGACTGACCACCAACCACTTGTCTGCATCTTTAATCCAAAGAAGGGCGTTCCGGTGATGACTGCGCAACGGCTACAAAGATGGTCCCTTTTTCTAGGGGCGCACCAATATGAAATCGAGTATAAGGGCGCGAAACAGCATGGAAACGCTGATGGGCTATCACGCCTGCCACTGCCTACTGCAGAGGAAGCACCAGCAGTGGATCCTGTCGAAGTATTTCATTCGACTATAATTGAATGCTTGCCAGTAACTAACGCTAGTATAGAGAAGGAGACCAAAAATGACCCGACACTGTCTCGGGTATATGATTTGATGGTGAAGGGATGGCCAGCACATGGCGACTCACTGTTGCCAGCATTCTCATCCAGAAGAGAACAGCTGTCAGTATGCCAGGGGACCTTGATGTGTGGATCCCGAGTGGTAATTCCACCCAAGTTAAGGGAGAGAGTGCTCAATGAGCTTCACAAAGTTCATCTGGGAGGGGTGAAAATGAAAAGCCTTGCTAGGGCTTATGTGTGGTGGCCGGGGATCGATCAGCAAATCGAGGACCTGACAAAGAGCTGCTCAGGATGCCAGAAGGTCCAAAATGCACCACCACATGCCCCTCTACACCCATGGGAGTGGCCCTCATCTCCATGGCAACGGGTGCATATTGATTTTGCTGGTCCATTCATGGACTCAATATTTTTAATAGCCGTGGATGCGCACTCGAAATGGCCTGAGGTGATCAAAATGTCCTCCACCACCACGGAGAAAACTATTGTAGTCCTACGGACCATTTTTGCCAGGAACGGCTTACCAGAGCGGATTTGCTCTGATAACGGACCACAGTTTGTGTCCGAAGAGATTCGAAGATTTATGAAAAGGAATGGGGTAAGGCATTATACATCCGCCCCGTATCATCCAGCCACAAATGGATTGGCTGAGAGGTTCGTACAAACCTTTAAAAAAGCAGTAAAGGCAATGTGCGATGACGACATTCCACTGCAGCATAAGGTGGGCAATTTCCTGTTAGCCTACAGAAATGCGACACATGCAGTCACCAACCAGGCCCCGGCCATGATGTTCTTTAACCGAAGGTTGAGATCTCGTCTGGATTTGCTCAGACCAAATGTACGAAGAGATGTTGAGAGTAAGCAATTCCAGCACATCAATGAGAAGCCGACAAGGAGCTTCAATGTAGGGCAACCAGTCTTGGCCCGCGACTACCGAACAGAGAAATGGCAACCAGGAACGATATGCACACGGCAGGGGCCACTAATGTACACAGTGGATGTTGGGGAGAGCATCGTGAGACACCATGCTGACCAGATCCTAGAGTCACAGGAACGAGTCAACCCCATGCCTCGCCCATACGTACCTGGTGATGAACCCGACGTACAGGTAGCATCTACCCCAGAAACAGTAGCATCGGAAGCTGATGAACCAACCGACGACAAGGGGCCAGAATCGCTTCCACACCAAGAGCAAGACACTGGGGAAAGGCGCTATCCAGAAAGGATCAGGAAGCCTCCCCAAAGACTGAATTTATAAATAGACTATTTTCAGCTAATGTTGCATGTTAAAAGTGTTAATTGTCATTAGTTTGATATTTAATTGTTAAATGGGTGTTATGGTACTGTTAATCTAAAAGGGGAGGAATTGTAATGTATGTACCTTTAAGGGGGGAACTATTTTCTACAGCTCATGTATACTGGAGTACCGGCAGTGACCACACCTGTATATAACGCTGAGTAGTAATCTGTTTTTCAGTTGCAGTTTGAACCACGTTGAATAAACACCTGTTGTACCGTTCTCTGCAGTCCTTTTCTTATTATTACACGGACGTAACAGTATGGAAAAGGTAAACCTGGAAAATTACTGCAAATGAAATTGTGAGAGTAGGATAAAGGGACACATTCAAACTAGTAAAAGGCAAACTTAGAACTGATGTTAACAAGTTCCTCTTTGCACAAAGAGTGACCAAAACATGTTGCAGTCATGCTCGTACTGTGATGGGATCAATTAATCAACATTGCCACTTTCTTTAATACTGCTCCACAGTGATTTGACATGTAAAGTGCCAGTTTGAGTGCTGTTGGGTAATCATGATGGGGCTAAAGTTCCACAGAGGTCAGTCTCCCACCACAACGAGGCCTCCACTGTTTCTGGGAGTTTCCTGGTTGCCTTGCTTGGGGCAGACAGATCCTTCCTCAGGTTACACTGGGATTCAGCATATCGGTGGAGGCTGATATACCAAGTAAGTGGAAGAGTACTGCCCTCTACAAGGACAGATGTGGGCATTACTTGTGGGGTCCGGGCCAGGCAAGCAAAGATCAGCATATTTTCTTTGGCAGTTTGGTCTCCTTTGCTCAAGAAACGAGGGGGTGGCCTTGGCAACTCCATGGGTAGGCAGGAACCAGAGTTTCTGGCTCACAAGGGCAAGCAGGCCCAAGGGATATGCCCAAAGTGGTACTTGCGGGTGTCTAGCCCATGTAAATGAGTTGCTCTCCTGCTGATCCCACAAGCTCCAGTGGGGTCAGCACTGGAGGTACCATCCTGGCAAAACCACCGAGATTGCGAGCTGATGAAGTTCAGGGCCAATGGATTTAACTTAAACAGAATCTACATGTATTATACCAAAAAATCAATTTAAATTGCAAGAAAAGCATCCTGCACACCACGTGTTAATTAAACAGCACCGTGCATTATAAGTGACATTGGCATCACCTCAGTCTGGCAGAGTGTAGTGGAAATCAACTGACATGCAGTTTGGAAATTTTCCCATGAATTTTCACTGCATTTTATTAGGACTGTAGCACTGCCAGTCAGTAAAAATGTAAGCTGCTGCTTAAAGCTCCACTTTGTAATTATCACTTCAGTGTAGTGAATGAAGCTGGTGGCCATTATTCTCTCATGCTTACTTCTTTTGCCACATTCCACCCGGACAAACCTCAAGCCCAGACTTTGAAAATCAGTGGTATATTTTACATTACTAGCTGTTTGTGTTGTAATGGATTTTAAATAGTATTTGATTTTACAAGCAAATACACATAATGACTCCGATATTAACAGGGGTGGGTTACGTGGCGGGGGTGGGGGGTGGAGTTTCAGAGAGGAAACCCGGAAATCCAGGTTTCCCCTCATGCTGTGGAGTTTTAACTCCATAGCGTGCATCTTTTGTCCTTGACAGATTCCCCATCCGGAAGTCAGCCTGATTGACAGGCTTGGCTTCCAGTCAGGCGGGGTGGACTCCGTAGCAAGCCACAGGACCAGGTAGGTCCAATCCACAACCCCAGGAAGGGTCCAATGCCGGGGGAGAGGGGCCAATCCCTGAACTGCAGTGGGGGGGGAGGCGATCCCAAAAAGGGTCTGATCCCTGACCCCGGTGTCTTTGTATGTGTTGGGGTCTGATGGTAGAGGGAACTAGAGGAGCTGGGGGGAAGCAATCCTGCTCCTCCTGGCCCACAAGCAGTGCTGTAAGGGCACTTACCTTCTCGCCGAAGCTGTCCTCGCTTCCCTTCAGCTGCCGGATTTCCCGGGGCCTGGAAAACCCGGCCGGCCAGGATTAAACCTGTAAAACATCTCCAAATAATAGTCTTGATCCATGTGTAACATTTAAAAACTCCATTGGTTGCTGCTCTTCAATCCATCATGTCTCTTCCCTCTGGAACTCACTCCTAAAATACTTCATCTTTGCTCCTCCCTCCCAACTTTCAAAAGCTTTCTAAAAAATGTTCTTTTCATCAGCTCTTTTGACCTCGTCCCTTCTACTCAGTGTAGATATTTTTATTGACTCTTTAAATTGCTCTGAGATGACATTCTAACATGAGGAATTCTAAATGAATGTAAGTTGTTGTTGAACCGAGTTTAAAATATTACTGTACCCTATTATCCATTTTTAATGGTCAGTACGCTAAATAGAGACAATCAATTTCTAATAGAGGCCTTTAAAATTATGAAGTGGTTTGATAGGGTAGCCGTAGAGAAGATTTTTCCACTTGTGGAGGAATCCAAAACTAGGGGTCATAAATATAAGATTACTAATAAATCATGAATAAGTTCAATAGGGAATTCAGGAGAACCTTCTTTACCCAGGGAATGGTTGGAATGTGGAACTTGCTACTACATGGAGTAGTTGAGGTGAATAGCATAGATACATTTAAGGGGAAGCTAGATAAGTACATGAGGGAGAAAGAAATAGAACAATATGCTGACAGGGTTAGATGAAGTAGAGTAGGAGGAGGCTCGTGTAGAGCATAAACCGGCATAGACCAGTTGAGCTGAATGGCCTGTTTCTCTGCTGTAAATTCTATGTAATACATTTGACCCAGAGACAGCAGCACATTTCAGAAGTCACCGTTGTCTAAAATTTATGTTCTTTTGTCGAATTTGCTGCTGCTTTTGATTAGATTGAAATGTTGAATGGAGGATTAAATGAGCTGGAGTGCAAAGATTTACAAATGGAATGCGTTTATCTACTATTTTCAGAAATCTTGGTGCAAGCATGCAATGCCTTGGCAAACTAGTAACATGTTTATCAGGATTCAACTGCAAAAGGCAATATTTACACAAAGTAGCTGGAATATGCAGCATATGTTGAACTACTATCCATCATTGTCAGTTGGACCTTCAAGGCATTATTTGAATGCATTGGTTAAAATGACAGATTTATTATTATCCTGGAAGGCTTATGGTGAAACAGTACTGGCCTTCTGAAAATACCCTTGCAGACATACTTGAGATAACGGAAAGTAATTACAAATGCTAATGTGGTTTGTTCTCTTAGAGCTAATCCTACAACAGACAATCAAAGTTAAGACATACCTGGTGCCACAGATTTTGGTGCGTCTCACTGTTTTAGGCCATTTCACAACCTCACAGGAAATGTACAAAATGTCATTGTTTTTGTGATATAACTTACAGTATTCTATTATCACTTTCTATTTTCAGTAATGGACATAAAAAGTTTTTAAAAAAATCAATCATTTTATAGATGACTGATTCCCCAAATAATTAAATAATGACTTTGCATCTTAATATTTACTTATTAGGGATAACATAATGGCCGTCGAAAAAAGTGATGCAGATATCAGCAAGACAAAAATAGAATCCATATGGATAGAGATAAAAGATAATAAAGGATCAATCTAATAGGTGTAGTCTACAGACCACATAATAGTGGCAGGGAGGTGGAGGAAGAAATATGCAGACAAATTAGGGAAATGAATAAAAAACATAGAATAATAATCATGGGGGATTTCAACTACCCCAATATTAATTGGACAGAAGAGGTAGGTAAAAGGGATAAGGGAATGGAGTTCCGACAATGTGTACATGACTCCTTTCTAACCCAATATGTAAAAAGCCCAACAAGGGAGGATTCACTATTGGATCTAGTAATGGGGAATGAACCAGGGCAGATAATAGAAATAAAAGTAGGGGAACATATAGGCAATAGTGACCATAATATAATACACTTTAAGATGATAATTGAGAAGGACATAAGTATGATGAAAACCAGGTTAATAGATTGGAGAAAAGTTGATTGTGAGGGGCTGAAACTAGAACTTGGGGAAAAAA
This sequence comes from Somniosus microcephalus, assembly GCF_052327205.1. Lineage (NCBI taxonomy): Eukaryota > Metazoa > Chordata > Chondrichthyes > Squaliformes > Somniosidae > Somniosus > Somniosus microcephalus. Next base: position 145,921,592 of record NC_140999.1, read on the forward strand.
GGGCAACAATACTGGCAAACAACGATGTAGAACAGCAATAGGAAACATTTAAAATGGTGTTCAACAGAATGCAGGAAAAATATATTCCGCTAAAAGAAAATAACAAACTAACAATAATGAGACTCCGTGGATGAATAAAGCCATAAGGGAACAATTGAGGGTAAGGAAAGAGGCATACATTAAGTACATAGACAGCATGATAAGGGAGAATACGCAAAGATTAGGAGAGAAGTCAAAAAAACAATTAGGGAGGCAAAGAGGAACTATGAAATTAATTTATCAAGGAACATAAAACAAAATGGTAAAAAAGGAAGGCTAGAATGGGAATAGGGCCTTTAAGGGATGGACAGGATAATACCACAGGTAATGATAGAGAGATGACAGAAATATGATATAATTATTTTGCTTCATTGTTTACCAGGGAGATAGAACAGGTGGACATGACATTGGATGATGAGATTAGTAATGAGATAAATGCATTTAAAATAAAAAAGGGATCTATTAAATAAACTGATCAAACTCAAAGAGAATAAAAACCCTGAATCCATGCATTTTAAAAGAATCTAGGGAAGAGATAGCAGAGGCATTACTATGCATATTTAATAATTCATTAGAAAAAGGTGTAGTGCCAGAGGACTGGCGGATAACTAACGTAATACCAATATTTAAGAAGGGGGATAGAACATGTCCAGGGAATTATAGATCTGTCAGCTTAACATCGGTGGTAGGAAATATATTGGAATCCCTACTAAATGAGAAAATAGAAGAACATATAGAAACCAAAAATATAACAATGAATAGCCAGCATGGATTTCAAAAGGGAAAGTCATGCTTGACCAACCTTATTGAATTTTTTTGAAGAGGTAACAGAGACAGTAGACACTGATAATGCAGTAGGTGTAATTTATCTAGATTTTCAAAAGGCCTTCGATAAGGTACCACATAATAGACTGCTGAACAAGGTCAGACAATGTGGAGTCAGGGGACAAGTAGCAGAATGGATTGCTGGCTGGCTTCAGGACAGAAAGCAGAGAGTAGGGGTAAAAAGTAGCTATTCACAGTGGCAGAAGGTGGGTAGTGGAGTTCCACAAGGATCAGTGAGTGCTGGGACCACTGCTGGTCACAATTTACATTAACGATTTAGAATTTGGAATGAAAAACACAATTTCTAAATTTGTGGATGACACCAAATTGGGGGCATAGTCAATACTGAGGAGGACTGCAACAAATTACAGGAGGACATTAATAAACTTGCAGAATGGGCATATAATTGGCAAATGAAGTTCAACACGGATAAATGTGAAGTATTACATTTTGGTAGGAAGAAAAGGGAGGTCACTTATCACTTGGAGGGTGTGGTGTGGAGATGCCGGTGTTGGACTGGGGTGGACAAATGTAAGAAGTCACACAACACCAGGTTATAGTCCAACAATTTTATTTGAAATCACAAGCTTTCGGAGCGCTGCTCCTTCGTCAGGTGAAGTGGCGAGATGCATAGAGACACAGCTTATATAGTCAGAGAATAATGCCAGATGATTACAGGTAATCTTTCTAACTGCCATTTATCACACCTCGGCAGAGAGATAATCACAGCAATCAAAGCTGTGAATGGTGTCCAAACAGGTCAGTCAGGAAAACATTACATCAAAGAACAATGAGGTGGGGTCACAAGGGGTCAAATGTTGCAGATGCTTGTGTCTGTATGAAAAACAAAAAACAGACAAAAAAACATTTTTTTGCTGGAAATCACAGCAGGTCCGGCCGCATCTGTGTAGAGAGAACAAGCCAACGACGACTCGAGTCTGGATGACCCTACGTCAGGTGGGGTTACATGTAGCATGACATGAACCCAAGATCCCGGTTGAGGCTGTCCGCATGAGTGCGGAACTTGGCTATCAGTTTCTGCTCGACGATTTTGCGTTGTCGTGTGTCTCGAAGGCCGCCTTGGAGAATGCTTACCCGAAGATCAGAGGCTGAATGTCCTTGACTGCTGAAGTGTTCCCTGACTGGGAGGGAACACTCTTGCCTGGCGATTGTTGCGTGGTGTCCGTTCATCCGTTGTCGCAGTGTCTGCATGGTCTCGCCGATGTACCATGCTCCGGGGCATCCTTTCCTGCAACGTATGAGGTAGACAACGTTGGCCGAGTCACATGAGTATGTACCATGTACCTGGTGGGTGGTGTCCTCACATGTGATGATGGTATCTGTGTTGATGATCTGGCATGTCTTGCAGAGGTTGCCGTGGCAGTGTTGTGTGGTGTCGTGGTCGCTGTTCTCCTGAAAGCTCGGTAATTTGCTGCGAACGATGGTCTGTTTGAGGTTAGGTGGCTGTTTGAAGGCGAGTAGTGGAGGCGTGGGGATAGCCTTAGCGAGGTGTTCATCATCATCGATGACATGTTGAACGCTGCGAAGAACATGACGTAGTTTCTCCGCTCCGGGGAAGTACTGGACGACGAAGGGTACTCTGTTGGTTGTGTCCCGTGTTTGTCTTCTGAGGAGGTCTATGCGATTATTTGCTGTGGCCCGTTGGAACTGTCGAGCGACGAGTCGAGCGTCATATCCCGTTCTTACGAGGGCGTCTTTCAGCGTCTGTAGGTGTCCATCGCGTTCCGCCTCATCTGAGCAGATCCTGTGTATTCGCAGGGCTTGTCCATAGGGGATGGCTTCCTTAACGTGGTTAGGGTGGAAGCTAGAGAAGTGGAGCATCCTGAGGTTGTCCATGGGCTTGCGGTAGAGTGAAGCGCTGAGGTGTCTGTCTTTGATGGAGATTCGTGTGTCCAAGAATGAAACCGATTCTGAGGAGTAGTCCATGGTGAGTTTGATGGTGGGATGGAACTTGTTGATATTATCGTGTAGTCTTTTCAGTGATTCTTCGCTGTGGGTCCATAGGAAGAAAATGTCGTCGATGTATCTGGTGTATAGCGTTGGTTGGAGGTCCTGTGCAGCGAAGAAGTCTTGCTCGAACTTGTGCATGAAGATGTTGGCGTATTGGGGTGCGAATTTGGTCCCCATGGCTTTTCCGTGTGTTTGGGTAAAGAACTGGTTGTCGAAGATGAAGACATTGTGGTCAAGGATGAAGCGGATGAGTTGTAGGATGGCGTCTGGAGATTGGCTGTTGTTGGTGTTGAGTACTGAGGCTGTCGCAGCGATGCCGTCATTGTGAGGGATACTGGTGTAGAGTGTTGAGACGTCCATCGTGGCGAGGAGTGTTTTTTTTTTAATTCATTGACGGGATGTGGGCGTCGCTGGCTAGGCCTGCATTTAGTGCCCATCCCTAATTGCCTTTGAGAAGATGGTGGTGAGCCGCCTTCTTGAACCGCTGCAGTCCATATGGTATAGGTACACCCACAATGCTGTTAGGAAGGGAGTTCCAGGATTTTGGCCCAGCGACAGTGAAGGAACGTCGATACAGGTCCAGGTCAGGATGGTGTGTGGCTTGGAGGGGAACTTGTAGGTGGTGATGTTCCCATGCGTCTGCTGCCCTTGTCCTTCTAAGTGGTAGAGGTCGCGGGTTTGGAAGCTGCTGTTGAAGGAACTTTGGCGAGTTGCTGCAGTGCATCTTGTAGATGGTACACACTGCAGCCACAGTGCGCTGGTGGTGGAGGGAGTGAATGTTGAAGGTGGTGGATGGAGTGCCAATCAAGCGGGCTGCTTTATCCTGAATGGTGTCGAGCTTCTTGAGTGTTGTTGGAGCTGCACTCATCCAGGCAAGTGGATAGTATTCCATCACACTCCTGACTTGTGCCTTGTAGATGGTGGAAAGGCTTTGGGGAGTCAGGAGGTGAGACACTTGCCGCAGAATTCCCAGCCTCTGGCCTGCTCTTGTAGCCACAGCATTTATATGGCTGGTCCAGTTCAGTTTCTGATCAATGGTAACCCCCAGGATGTTGATAGTGGGGGATTCAGCGACGGTAATACCATTGAATGTCAAGGGGAGATGGTTGGAGTCTCGCTTGTTGGAGATGGTCATTGCCTGGCACTTGTGTGGTGCGAATGTTACTTGCCACTTGTCAGCCCAAGTCTGAATGTTGTCCAGGTCTTGCTGCATATGGACACGGACTGCGTCAGTATCTGACGAGTCTCGAATGTTGCTGAACAGTGTGCAATCATCAGCGAACATCCCCACTTCTGACCTTATGATGGAGGGAAGGTCATTGGTGAAACAGCTGAAGATGTTTGGGCCTAGGACACTGCCCTGAGGAACTCCTGCAGTGATGTCATGTGATTGAGATGAATGACCTCCAACAACCACAGCCAACTTCCTTTGTGCTAGGTATGATTCCAACTAATGGAGAGTTTTCCCCTTGATTCCCATTGACTTCAGTTTTGCTAGGGCTCCTTGATGCCACACTCGATCAAATGCTGCTTTGATGTCAAGGGCAGTCACTCTCACCTCACCTCTTGAGTTCAGCTCTTTTGTTCATGTTTGGACCAAGGCTGTAATGAGGTCAGGAGCTGAGTGGCCCTGGCGGAACCCAAACTGGGCGTCAGTTAGCAGGTTATTGCTGAGTAAGTGCCACTTGATTGCACTGTCGACGACACCGTCCATCACTTTGCTGATGATTGAGAGTAGACTGACGGGACGGTAATTGGCCGGGTCGGATTTGTCCTGCTTTTTGTAGACAGGACATACTTGGGCAATTTTCCACATTGCCGGGTAGATGCCAGTGTTGTAGCTGTACTGGATCAGCTTGGCTAGGGGCACAGCTAGTTCTGGAGCACAAGTCTTCAGTACTATTGCCGGAATGTTGTCAGGGCCCATAGCCTTTGCAGTATCCAGTGTCTTCAGCTGTTTCTTGACACCACGTGGAGTGAATTGAATGGGCTGAAGACTGGCATCTGTGATGCTGGGGACCTGAGGAGGAGGCCGAGATGGATCATCCACTCGACACTTCTGGCTGAAGATAGTTGCAAATGCTTCAGCCTTGTCTTTTGCACTTACATGCTAGGCTCCACCATCATTGAGGATGGGGATATTTTTGGAGCCTCCTCCTCCTGTTAACTATTTAATTGTCCACCACCACTCACGACTGGATGTGGCAGGACTGCAGAGCTTTGATTTGATCCAATGGTTCTGAGATCGCTTAGCTCTGTCTATCGCATGTTGTTTCTGTTGTTTGGCATGCAAGTAGTCCTGTGTTGTAGCCTCACCAGGTTGACACCTCATTTTTCAGTATGCCTGGTGCTGTTCCCGGCATGCTCTCCTGCACTCTTTGTTAAACCAGGGTTGATCTCCCGGCTTGATGGTAATGGTAGAGTGAGGGATATGCCGGGCCATGAGGTTACAGATTGTGGTTGAATACAATTCTGCTGTTGCTGATGGCCCACAGCGCCTCATGGATGCCCAGTTTTGAGTTGCCAGATCTGTTCGAAATCTGTTCCATTTAGCACGGTAGAGGGTATCCTCAACATGAAGACGGGACTTCGTCTCCACAAGGACTGTGCGGTGGTCACTTCCACCAATGCTGTCATGGACAGATGCATCTACAACACGTAGATTGGTGAGGATGAGATCATGTAGGTTTTTCCCTCTTGTTGGTTCCCTCACCACCTGTCGCAGACCCAGTCTGGCAGCTATGTCCGTGGGTGCTGAGTTTCTGTAAGAAGTCTGTAGTGTCGCGACAGAAACTGGGGGTTCCCTGTACAATGGGTTTCAGGATGCCCTCGACGTATCCAGCGAGGTTCTCACACAGGGTTCCGTTGCCTGATACGATAGGACGTCCGGGTGTGTTGGCTTTGGTTATCTTTGGGAGGCAGTAGAAGTCACCCACGCGGGGAGTACGTGGGATGAGAGCGCATAGGATACTTTGAAGGTCTGGATCGAACATCTTGATCAGTTGGCGGGTGTGTTCTTTGGTCGGATCTGCGGGTAACTGTCTGTAGTGTTCCTGGTTGTCCAGTTGTCGGTATGCTTCTTTGCAATAGTCCGTTCTGTTCTATATGCACTGCAGATCCCTCTGTCTGCTGTTCTGGATCATTGGTTTTCTCATTGGGTTCACTGCTAACATCTTGGGATTTGTGGAAGAATTCCCGGAGCTTCATTCTCCTGATGAATTCCTCTGTGTCTGCCTGAGCACAGGCTGAGAACATGGACTCTATCTCGGTTTCGAGGTTGCGGTATATGGTACATATTCATGTTCTCAGCCTGTGCTCAGGACACAGCAGACCAGCTACGAGACACCACCAAACAGACGAGGCAATGGAACTACACTGCCTACATGCACACCAAGAACAGGAAGCTTGAGAAACTCGGCATCACCACCAGCAGCAACCAAGCCTCCCCCGGTACCACGGTTGAAACCACAGGGAAGTCCATCGTCAACTTGTCCGACCACACCCTTCAACCAGACGAAATCGAAGTTCTCAGCCGAGGGCTCAATTTCTGCCCCACCACCAAAATGGACCCCATCGGTCTCGCGGCAGACACAGAGGAATTCATCAGGAGAATGAGGCTCCGGGAATTCTTCCACAAATCCCAAGATGTCAGCAGTGAACTCAATGAGACAACCAATGATCCAGAACAGCAGACAGAGGGATCCGCAGTGCAGCAACCGAAGAAGAAAGAGTCAAATTGGACCCCTCCGGAGGGTCGCTGCCCTAAGCTTGACATGTATGCTCAAGCTGTCAGGAGATGCATCAACGCCAGATTCATCAGCCGCACTCACAAGACAGTCCAGAATGTCACCCAACCACAATGCAATGCCATCCATGCTCTCAAGACCAACAGCAACATCGTCATCAAACCAGGAGACAAAGGAGGAGCCATCGTCATACAGAACAAAACGGACTATTGCAAAGAAGCATACCGACAACTGGACAACCAGGAACACTACAGACAGTTGCCCGCAGATCCGACCAAAGAACACACCCGCCAACTCAACAGACTGATCAAGATGTTCGATCCAGACCTTCAAAGTATCCTATGCGCTCTCATCCCACGTACTCCCCGCGTGGGAGACTTCTACTGCCTCCCAAAGATAACCAAAGCCAACACACCCGGACGTCCTATCGTATCAGGCAACGGAACCCTTTGTGAGAACCTCTCTGGATACGTCGAGGACATCCTGAAACCCATCGTACAGGGAACCCCCAGCTTCTGTCGCGACACTACAGACTTCTTACTGAAACTCAGCACCCACAGACCAGTTGAACCAGGAACACTCCTCGCCACAATGGAAGTCTCGGCACTCTACACCAGTATCCCCCACGATTACGGCATCACTGCGACAGCCTCAGTACTCAACACCAACAACAGCCAATCTCCAGATGTCATCCTATAACTCATCCACTTCATCCTTGACCACAATGTCTTCACCTTCGACAACCAGTTCTTTCCCAAACACACGGAACAGCCATGGGGACCAAATTCGCACCACAATACGCCAACATCTTCATGCACAAGTTCGAGCAAGACTTCTTCGCCGCACAGGACCTCCAACCAACGCTATACACCAGATACATTGACGACATTTTCTCCCTATGGACCCACGGTGAAGAATCACTGAAAAGACTACACGATAACATCAACAACTTCCATCCCACCATCAAACTCACCATGGACTATTCCTCAGAATCGGTTTCATTCTTGGACACACGAATCTCCATCAAAGACAGACACCTCAGCACTTCACTCTACCGCAAGCACACGGACAACCTCAGGATGCTCCACTTCTCCAGCTTCCACCCTAACCACGTTAAAGAAGCCATCCCCTATGGACAAGCCCTGCGAATACACAGGATCTGCTCAGACGAGGAGGAACGCGATGGACACCTACAGACGCTGAAAGACGCCCTCGTAAGAACGGGATATGATGCTCGACTCGTCGATCGACAGTTCCAATGGGCCTCAGCAAAAAATCGCATAGACCTCCTCAGAAGACAAACACGGGACACAACCAACAGAGTACCCTTCGTCGTCCAGCACTTCCCCGGAGCGGAGAAACTACGCCATGTTCTTTGCAGCCTTCAACATGTCATCGATGATGACGAACACCTCGCTAAGGCCATCCCCACATCTCCACTACTCGCCTTCAAACAGCCACCTAACCTCAAACAGACCATCGTTCGCAGCAAATTACCCAGCTTTCAGGAGAACAGCAACCACGACACCACACAACCCTGCCACGGCAATCTCTGCAAGACATGCCAGATCATCAACACAGATACCATCATCACACGTGAGGACACCACCCACCAGGTACATGGTACATACTCATGTGACTCGGCCAACGTTGTCTACCTCATACGTTACAGGAAAGGATGCCCCGGAGCATGGTACATCGGCGAGACCATGCAGACACTGCGACAACAGATGAAGGGACACTGCGCAACAATCACCAGGCAGGAGTGTTCCCTCCCAGTCGGGGAACACTTCAGCAGTCAAAGACATTCAGCCTCCGATCTTCGGGTAAGCATTCTCCAACGCGACCTTCAAGACACATGACAGCGCAAAATCGTAGAACAGAAAATGATAGCCAAGTTCCGCACACATGAGGATGGCCTCAACCTGGATCTTGGGTTCATGTCACACTACATGTAACCCCACCTGACGTACGGTCATCCAGACTCGAGTCGTCGTTGGCTTGTTCTCTCTACACAGATACGGCCGGAGCTGCTGTGATTTCCAGCAAAAAAAATGTTTTTTTGTCTGTTTTTTGTTTTTCATGCAGACCCCAGCATCTGCAACATTTGACCCCTGGTGACCCCACCTCATTGTTCTTTGATGTAATGTTTTCCTGACTGACCTATTGGGACAGCATTCACGCCTTTGATTGCTGTGATTATCTCTCTGCCGAGGTGTGATAAATGGCAGTGAGAAAGATTACCTGTAATCACAGAATCACAGAAATCACAGAAACCCCACAGTGCAGATAGAGGCCATTTCGGCCCATCGAGCCTGCACCGACACATATCCCACCCGATCCCAGCAACCCCTACACCAACACATATCCCACCCTATCCTTGTAACCCCATGAATTTAATCCCCCTAACACTAAGGGTCAATTTAGCATAGCCAATCAACCTAACCCGCACATCTTTGGACTGTGGGAGGAAACCGGAGCACCCAGAGAAAACCCACGCAAACACAGGGAGAATGTGCAAACTCCACACAGTCACCCGAGGCCGGATTCGAACCCGGGTCTCTGGCGCTGTGAGGCAACAGTGCTAACCACTATGCCACCGTGCTGCCTTCTAATCATCTGGCATTAGTCTCTGACTATATAAGCTGTGTCTTTATGCATCTCTCCACTTCACCTGATGAAGGAGCAGCGCTCCGAAAGCTTGTGATTTCAAATAAAACTGTTGGACTATAACCTGGTGTTGTGTGACTTCTTACATTTGGAGGGTGTGAGTCTAGGTGGGGTAGAGGAATAAAGGGATCTCGGAGTACAAATACACAAATCACGAGAAGTTGCGACACAGGTTAGCAAGGCCATAAAAAAAAGCAAACCAAGCACTAGGGTTTATTTTTAGAGGGGTAGAATTGAAAAGTAGGGAAGTTATGCTAAACCTGTATCGAACCTTGGTTAGACCACACTTAGGGCTGAATTTTGCCATTGCTCAGAGTGCAGGTTTGGAGGTGGGTCCCCTTTCAAAATAGTAAAGATTGACAGCGGGTACTGTAGTGTCCGTGTGTTGATAAAGACACTGAAGACAGTAGTTGGTTCATAGGTGTTTACTAAGCAAAGTCTGGGGGGGTTCTAACGGATATACACAATATACAGGCTTATATAGCCCGAGTGGCCATTACCGGCATTACAGCACACCTGGGGCTCTTAAAGGCACATACACTACAATTCCTCCCCTTTTAGTTAACCAGTACATCATATTTTAAGTAATTATTAATTACATATTATAAGAAAAATAATATACACATTGCTGTTGTTAATAAATTATAAGTCAGTCTCTCAGGAGGCTTCCTGACTCGGTCCGGATAACGCCTCGGGGGTATAGTAGTTTCTGGTGGTGTAGTAGGTTCTTTTGGAAAGGCTGATTCGGCTTGAATGCCAGTGTTGGGTTCATCGGGTTCCAGTATCACCGGATCGGAGGTAGATATGGGTATCTCTACTTCATCGTTAGATGTATAGAGTTGTGGTGTAGGTTGTCCCTTATCGGATGACTTTATGATTTGGTCAGCATGGTGCCTTATTATGCTTTCTCCGATGTCCACGGTATACATCGGTGGTCCTAGTCGTGTGCAGATAGTTCCAGGCTGCCATTTCTCGGTACGGTAGTCCCGGGCCAAAACTTGTTGACCTATCTGGAAGGTTCTAGTTGGCCTTTCATTCATGCCTTGAAACTGTCGGTTCTCCACGTCCCTTCTGATGTTGGGCTTGACCAAATCCAGCCGGCATCTTAGGTTTCTATTGAAGAACATCATGGCGGGAGTTTGGTTGGTAACCATATGTGTTGCATTCCTGTATGCGAATAAGAAGTTATCCACCTTGTGCTGAAGTTTTATGTCTTCATTACCCATGGCCTTTATGGCCTTCTTGAAGGTCTGGACAAACCTTTCAGCCAATCCATTGGTGGCGGGATGGTATGGGGCGGACGTGTAGTGCTTAACCCCATTGTTTTTTAAGAACTTTCTGAATTCTTCGGACACAAATTGCGGTCCATTATCAGAACATATCTGTTCCGGCAGCCCATTCCTGGCAAATATGGTCCTTAATACTGTGATGGTTTTTTCCGTGGTGGTGGAGGGCATCTTTATTACCTCCGACCACTTGGAGTGTGCATCAACCGCGATTAAGAACATTGAGTCCATAAATGGACCAGCAAAGTCGATGTGCACCCTTTGCCAGGGAGATGAGGGCCACTCCCATGGATATAGAGGGGCTTGTGGTGGAGCGTTTTGGGCCTTCTGGCATCCTAGGCAGCTCTTGGTCATTTCTTCGATGTCTCCATCGATACCTGGCCACCATACAAATGCCCTAGCTAGGTTCTTCATTTTCACTCCACCCAGATGCCCCTCGTGAAGCTCCTTTAGCACTTTATCCTGGAGTTTGGGTGGAATCACCACTCTGGATCCACACATCAAGGTTCCTCGGCACACTGACAGCTGTTCTCTTCTTTGCGAGAATGCTGGCAACAGTGGTTCGCCATGTGCTGGCCATCCCTTCACTGTTAAATCGTAGACCCGTGAGAGAGTCGGGTCATTTCTCGTTTCCCTTTCAATGGCAGAATTTGTTACTGGTAGACATTCCACTATGGTAGAGTGGAACATCTCTACTGGGTCTACTGTAGGTGCCTCTTCTACCGTTGGCAATGGTAGGCGCGATAAACCGTCAGCATTCCCATGCTGTTTTGATCCTTTGTATTCTATGTTGTATTGGTGTGCCCCTAGAAAAAGGGACCACCTCTGTAGCCTTTGCGCTGTCATAATGGGAACACCCTTTTTAGGGTTGAATATGGAGATGAGGGGTTGATGGTCAGTCAACAAGGTAAATTTTTGTCCGTGTAGGTAATGGTTGAATTTCTTCACTCCCCATACCAGGCTGAGTGATTCCCTGTCGATTTGGGCATAGTTACGCTCAGCTGAGTTTAATGAGCGTGACGCAAAAGCTATCGGCCGTTCTGAGCCATCAGGGAATTTATGGGATAATACTGCTCCTATGCCGTAAGGGGATGCATCGCACGCCAGTCTGATTGACAGTGATGGGTTGTAATGAGCCAAAACTTCTTCGGATGTGATTAAGTCTTTGCATTTATGGAAGGCACGTTTACAGTCTTCGTTCCATTTCCAAATCACTCCTGTTTGTAGAAGTTCATTAAGAGGGTGTAGAAGAGTTGATAAGTTCGGTAAAAATTTATGATGGTAATTTATTAATCCCAGGAACGACCTTAATTGTGAAACATTTTCAGGTGCTGGGGCTTTTATGACCGCTTCAATTTTTTCAGGTGACTTAGGCAACCCTTCATTATTAATTATGTGGCCACAATATGATATCTGATTTTGGAAAAATTCGCACTTGGGGCGATTTGCTCGTAGGCCCCGTTCTTTCAGCCTAGTGAGCACCTGCTCCAAATTGGCAAGGTGCTCGTTGTCATTTTCTCCTGTTACATGGATGCCGTCTAGCTAGAATTGAGTCCCCGGAATCCCTTGCAGGGCTTGCTCCATAGCTCTTTGCCAGATAGCTGGAGCTGATACTACTCCAAAACCAGTCGATTGTACTGGTACAGGCCTTTGTGTGTGTTTATCGTGAGATACTTTTTAGAGGCCTCCTCAACCTCCATCTGTAGATATGCCTGTGCCAAGTCAATTTTGGTGAAACGTTTCCCTCCGGACAGTGAGGCAAAAATATCTTCTATACTCGGAAGAGGATACTGTACTGTGTGAAGGACCGGGTTTACAGTCACCTTGAAGTCTCCACAGATGCAAATTTTTCTCTGTTCTTCAGATTTATCATTATTTAATGCTTTTTTCATGACTGGGACGATGGGTGTTGCCCACTCGCTCCAATCTATTTTGGATAATACGCCTGCCTTTTCCAAATTCTCCAGCTCTGCCTCGACTGCTGGACGAATTGTGTATGGCACCGGTCTTGCCTTAAAAAATTTGAGAATTGCTGCATCTTCCACTTTTATTGAGACGGTGATGCCTTTCAAGGTTCCTAGTTTCTCTTGAAACACTTCTTTGGCGTTGGCCAAGATGTCTTTTAATCGTTCAAGTATGATGTCATCATTGTTTATTTTCTTACTGGTCACCGTCAGTGCCTGAATGGAGTGCCAGTCTAAACGTATCTTTCTGATCCATTCACGTCCCAACAACGGTGGACCACCATCTTGTAGAATGTATAAATACAACTTTTGTATTTCTTTGCCGTTGTATACAACAGGCACCCTTATTTTTCCTTTGGGGTATACTTTCTGCCCCGTATATGTTTTTAAGATAATGGATGTGTCTTTTAGAGGTATATGCGAAAATAGCCTCTCGTAATCCCGTCGATTTATTACGGTTAGAGCTGATCCTGTATCTAGCTCCATTTTAACAGGGGACCCTGCTATCGTGAGGGTAACCCAAATGGTTTGGTAATCATCTTTGGCAAGTACATTATGTAATTTGAGACAGCTTAGTCTCTTGTTTTCGGAGTCGCTATCGCTTTTCTGGTCTTCGGAGCTACTGTCCGTCATCATTTGTACCTTCCTGTACTTTCCTTTATTGATTTTTTTTTTTCTGTCTGTGGATTTATTTTGTCCAGATCGGCATACCCGCGCAATGTGTCCAATCACTCCGCATTGCCTGCATGTTTTGTCCTTGAACCAGCAGTCCTTCTGGTTATGGGTGGATCTGCCGCAGCGATAACATCTTTCGAAACCCTGTGTCATTTCATGGGTGTCGAAGTCCTGTGTCTTTTGTTGTATCTCTGCAGCTCCTCTTGCTGCTGCTTTGTATGATACAGCCATACTGAAAGCTTTGTCCAATGTTATCCTGCCCCGAATTGACAGTACTTTGATAGCTTTCTTAATTCGGTTAGGTAATCAGCGTTACTTTCATTCTTGTGTTGATTTCTCTTGAAGAATTTGAATCGTTCCGCTATCATCAGCGGTGTTGGGTTTAAGTGCTCCTGCAGGGTATCAACTATTTCTTTAAAATTCTTGTCCTTTGGTTTGGCTGGAGTGATTAAATTTTGTAACAGCCGTATGCCTTTGCGCCCATTAGGTTCAGCAGTACTGAAGCCTTTTTTTCATCTTCTATTCCATTTGCAGAGCAATATACCTCTACTCTTTCCACGTATGTGGTCCAATCCTCTATTTCGCTATCAAAAGCATCAGTATTGCCAGACTTAGGCATTTCAGAAAAGATATGGCGCTTCCCGCACTTTCCCGCTGCTGCTGCCGATGACAACGCTGTTTCCCGCGGTTTCCGTTCTTTGTTTTTTTATTTGTTTACAGTTGGAGACTTGTTCCCGCCGGACTTTCTCTGCAGGTCTGAACGCTGACCTGCTTGCCACGCCGGCCGTCTCCTGAGTGCTCCCTCCCAGTCCGTTATTACTTGCCTCCGATTTCGCTGCCTGTCTCAGCTGTAGAGCCAGCCGCTGGAGCCCCCAGCCTGACGCCCAGGAAGGATTAGCGCAGTACCTGCCACCAGCTTGGCCAGCTGGTGAAACCACAGCTTCTCTCACTTTCTTGAGTCTTCTGGATGCCCGAGGAATCGATGTCCTGGAGGTGCTGTCGAATTGCAGGTAAGTCCGTTTCCACTTCGTCGCCACTGTAGTGTCCGTGTGTTGATAAAGACACTGAAGACAGGAGTTGGTTCATAGCTGTTTACTAAGCAAAGTCTGGGGGGGGTTCTAACGGATATACACAATATACAGGCTTATACAGCCCGAGTGGCCATTACCGGCATTACAGCACACCTGGGGCTCTTAAAGGCACATACACTACAATTACGAAACCCGCAGACAACCCGCCTCCATGCGAGTCTCCCAGATGTCGGGTCTGTCTGTGCAGAGCTGACCCGACACCAAGCGGCAGGGGAGACAATTTAGATCATTAAATGGCTTGTTACCAGCCAATTTAATGCTATTTTGAGCCAACCTTGTAATTTTACGTGCTTCCTCACAGGCTATCCACTGCTCGGGGAACACGCCAGCTCACCCTGGTGTGAGTTGAGTCTGCTTTGATTTATCTGATAACCTGACAGCTGCAGAGGTGGTATAAAGGATACCATGTTGGTACAGTTTCAGGCAGTTGAATGGCAATAATCCTCTTCCCACCACTAGGAGTCGGGTCCCTGCGCAAATCGGGGACCCGACTCCCAGGAAGATTGTTTAGAGGCGGGTTGTGAGTGGGTTCGGGACCCGCTCCCATTCTTTTTGATTTTGCCAGCAGTCCCGCCTCCAAACCCGCCCCCTCGGGGCTGGTAAAATCCAGCCCATAGAGATTTCTTTAGCTTGCAAGTGTTTAGGGCCAACTTTATATCCAGTGGCACCTCATTGGAATAACCTCTCTCACCATTGACAGATCGCTTCTGTCATCTCAACTGCAGCTGCCATCTAATCCAGCAGCATTGGTGCCCTTGAAAAATCACACCTTGGTCCTCTGAATCCTTCCATGATCAGCCCCAACACCAACAGCACCAGGCACACCAACATCACCAAAAACATCACCAACAACATCACCAACAACATCACCAACAACACCAACCTTCTGCACAATCACCTGATGCTGCACAGGACGCAGGGCATCAGCATCTCACAACATTGCTGCCATGACCAGATTTACTTCACTTGACGCTGTACACCCTGGTTGCCACATGATGTGCCAGGTTGACACCATCCCACACCAGCACCAAAAAGCATCCCTATAATGTCCAAACCATTCCTTTCACACTCATCGCAATAGCAGGGGGGGGGGTGACTTATGTCTCAACATTCACTGGCACTCACTAAGACACTTCTCAAGGTGCGCACAGATCTGTCCAGTAAGGTGACGTGTTGAAAATATAGATTTCAATGTATGACACCACATTAACAAAAACTTCACATGAACATTGGCTAAACCTCTCAAGTGCCTACCCTTGTGTATTGTTAGCTGATATGCTTGCAGTAGAATGAAGGTGAGTGTGAGGGGTGGCTAGTGAGATGGGGAAGTGATAATGTAGATAGAGAGGGATGGGTAAGTTGGTGTGAGTAAAGATGTGCAGGAGTAGGGTGTGGAAGGCAGAGTGATGGGGATGTGATGAGTGGCACAGCAGGATGAGTTTGAGTGTGGCTTTGCAGTAACATTTCGTGATCTACTGAGATCATTGAAAGGTTGGCGCCACTGCAGCCAAGGACTCCTGATGACACCCCTGCTTGTGTCTTCCTGTGCAATGTGCAACTAGACTGCGTTGATCTCCTGGGGAGGTCTCTTCCGCCCATGGGAAGGGAAGAGAATCTCTCTGCGTGCTGTGACTCCCTCCATAAGCATATGGAGGGTGTGATGGGAGAGACTGGGTGCAGATGTGCACCTTTGTGCAGTGCTTGTCAGTGTTTGCTGCACCTCAATGCTGTAGAACACTGACAGCATAACTGCTAAAATCAATTTGGACATGGCCCCGGCAGATGACGCGTCACCAAATTATGTCATCAGACCCACATCATGTTAATTGGCCGGGAACTCTGCAGGGTGGGCTTAACAAGCCCAATCTATGGAAAATCATTTTCAGAGAGTTGCTGCAGACAGGAGCAGGACCGGAACCCACCAACCAGCTCTCCCGCCACTATCCCACCTCCGCAGGGAAAATCCAGCCCTTAGAGTACTGTATACAGTTCTGGTCACCATATTATAAAAGGATATAGAGGCACTGGAGAGGGTGCAGAGAAAAATTACAAGGATGATACCAGAAATGAAAGGGTATCAGGAAAGGATGACGAAGCTGGGTCTCTTTTCTCTTCAAAAAAGAAGGCTGAGGGGTGACCTAATAGAGGTCTATAAAATACGAAAGGTGGATACAGAGAGAATATTTCCACTTGTGGGGAAGAGCATAACTAGAGGCCATCAATATGAGATAACCACCAAGAAATCCAATATGGAATTCAGAAGAGTGGTGAGAATGTGTAACTCGCTACCACAGGGAGTGGTTGAAGCGAATAGTATAGATGCATTTAAGGGGAGGCTGGACAAACATATGATGGAGAAGGGAATAGAGGGTTATGCTAATAGATTTAGATGAGGAAAGACGGGAGGAGGCTCGAGTGGAGCATAAACGCCGGCATGGACTGGTTGGGCCAAATGGCTTGTTTCTGTGCCCGATATCCTATGTATTTCAAAACAAAAGTGAGGTGAAGGATGAGTTTCACATGGTCCATTAAATTGTTATTCACTGTAAATCATTTATGTATTTTGGCATCTACAAACCAAGTTTCTTATATAAACGGATTATTTTTTTAAATTAATAGAAACACAATACTCACCATCATAATCACATCAGCAATATCAGCCACAGGAAATGATGTAACAGATGTTCAGTGTTAAGAATTTTCTCAGCTGCATCTGAAGTACTAGTACTTACTGCTGTTAAACTGTTGTCATTCAAGATTAGTTGTCATAAAGAAATACTAAAATATCTGGTTGGTAACCAGATGATACAGATTTAAGGTAATTGCCAAAAGAGCCAGAGGTGAGATAAGGAGAATTATTTTTACTCAGCGAGTTATTATGATCTGGAATGCACTGCCTTAAAGGGTAGTGGAACAGATTCAACAGCAATTTTCAAAAGGGAATTGGATAAGTACTTGAAGGGGAGAAAATTGCAGGGTAATGGGGAAAGAACATGGGGTGCGGAGCTAATTGAATAGCTCTTTCAAAGAACTGGCACAGGTTCGATGGGCCGAATGGCCTCCTATGCTGTAAGATTCAGAATTGAAAAATAGCCAGGCTCTTCCAATGGCTAACTACATTGTCCAGCGTCGAATCAAGCCATATAGATCAGGAAAGCTCCAAATTTAACCCTTGGTCTATACTGAGTTAACTTATCTCAATCAACACAGTATGAGTGGTGTTAGAGTTGGCCTTGATGTCCCTGAGCTAAGAAGGAGAAAAGAAAGTCAGCAAAGGACTCCATTCCTGATTGAGTGGCTGGGGTTTTGCACTGTGCATTTGCCAGCCTGTGATTTTCCTGTCCAAAAAAAGAATGGGGGGCAAAATCACAGGCAGTCAGTCAAGCACACAAATGGAAACCGCCAGCCAATAACTCCAGCTAGAAAGTGCAAAGATGCAGATGTTGGGTGAGAACAGGATTCAGCTAGGTTATGAGGACCTCCATAGTCTAATAGCCTGCCAGTACTTAACATCGCACAAAACGGCTACTTAGATGAGGTACCTAAGAGCCACTGATACCTATGGAATGGTACTCCAGCAAGAATTGGAACTCCAGCAAGAGTTGGAACTCCAGCAAGAGTTTTTACCTTCAGGACAGAAGGAGCGGAGAAAATTGTCAAAACATAAATAGCATCAACAACTTGCAATTATATAGCAGCTTTAACCTAGAAAAATGTCCCAAGGTGTTTAAATTACATATAAAAGATGCGCTTAATGAGAAAATGAAAACTTGGCATCACTTTTTTTGATCCTTGATTTAACCTACTGCTTTAAGTTTGTGCTCAGGTGGACATATCACCTGTGGGACAATGCAAGATCCTTTTTTTAAAATACTGAATTCTTTTTTCAGCTTTCAAAGAATTGCATGTTTTTTTTATCATACAAGATCCCACAAATTAGTTGAAATGGTTGCCTGATAATAATTATTTGTGCAGCAATCTGCTGTGGCACTGAATGCTTGGAAGTGGACATAGATTCACATTTATAATTTAAGAAAATATTACACAGCAGAAGAATCAGCCGCAGCTACTTTTTTACACTACTTAGTGGTTGGCCCAGAGTAGAATAGTAAGATTCATTATTGTTCCTGTTCAGGGTAATATCAGTAGCAATCACACTACTAGCAGGGCACATAGTCCAAAGCTGAGAGGCGCAAATACATTAGCTGGAATAATAGAAGCAAGAAGTATAAACGAAGCCAGCATGAATGGTGTACTGGCCGCGCTAGACGTGCTCCTATCTAGCTATCCAGAAAGTTAAACACTCATTCAAAAATAATTCTTCTGAAGCCGGTTGCTGTTTTGAAGCTTTACTTGAACAAATTTGTGAAACTGTAAACAAAGACAAAGTATGTTTTGTACATAAACTGAGTACTATACATTCGATATTACATAAGATATAAACATATTTACAACAGTAGAATAGACTAATTGTATAACTAACTAACATAAGAACATAAGAACATAAGAAATAGGAGCAGGAGTAGGCCAATCGGCCCCTCGAGCCTGCTCCGCCATTCATTTGGACTAACTTCTATAACTATCAAATATTAACCTTTTATAAACATAGTATTATCAAAATATTACTCTGACAACGTTGCTATTATGCTAAGGAACAAAGATACTCACAGATATTGCGCTTGGCCTAACATATGAAATCAGATTACATTAGATTGTGAATGGAACCTCTCATGGCAGATTCTCCATTACTCAAGTCAGGTTCTTCCTGGCAAAGCTGCTTCCTGGGGTCAACAGGAAGAAAGGTAGGAAGGTCAAATGACCTCTCACAGGAAGAAAGGAACAAAGGTCAAATGACCTCACACAGGAAGAAAGATCAGATGACCTTTCCAGCATACAAACTGTTAACACAATAACCACCACCAGAGGGTGCTATCTGCACACATAAATGTTCATTGGTCCAGAACACTCCCCGTCTGGGGTTGTTAATGACTCCACATAGTCCGAACTCTACTTGTCACTGGAGTCCTCTGGCGACAAAAGAAGAACCACCTCAGAGACGGTCCGTCGGTGTCGATGATAGGATGCAGCTTCCCTAGATTGCTGTGAGGGGGTAGGTTGCGTTCTGCTACGCACAGTTCCAATCCGGGCATGGTGAGGTCTGGCTGGGGCGCCAACTTGCCTCTATCAAAGACGAAGCCGATTTTGCTTTGTCCTTCTTGAGTGGTGACCTTCAGATAAGCCACACTTGCAATGGCCTTAGCGGATGCGTCTGCAAAGACACAAAGCTCTTTGAATTGGGCATTTAACGGAGAGAAAGACGAATAGCAGCGAGGTATTCGGATCTCCTGTAAGTCTTGGAGTGAGTCTCTCCATCTGTCCCACTCTGCTTCCATCTCTTCAGGGAGAGGTGAATCCCACTCTTCAGCGCATGTGGAGAGTTCCCTGAGGAGCAGCCTGCCTTGTATGGTGACAGGGGCTAAGAAGCCGAGAGGGTCGTATAGGCTGTTGACTGTAGAGAGCACTCCTCTACGTGTGAAGGGTTTCTTGGCGTCTAGGACTTGGAACGTGAACGTGTCTGTTGCTATGTTCCACGACACCCCTAGGCTACGCTGTAGGGGCAGGGCATCAGTGAAGAGGTCTAGGTCTTTGACGTCCTTAGCACGATCTTCAGGGGGGAATGCCTCCATCACTGTTGGTCTGTTAGAGGCTATCTTATGCAGCCTGAGGTTGGATAGTGCAAGTAGTTCCTGGGCTCGTCCGAGGGTTCTGATGGCCTCTGCTTCGGTCGGGAATGACTTCAGTGCGTCGTCGACGTAGAACTCTCGTTCGATGAACCCTCTCACATCACTGCCAAAGTCGTCATCTTCTTCCTTGGCAGCCCTCCTTAGTCCGTATATGGCGACAGCAGGGGATGGGCTATTCCCAAAGACATGGACACGCATTCTGTAGTCCACAATGTCTCTATTGGGGTCATTGTCCCGATACCACAGGAAGCGGAGGAAGTCTCTGTGGTCTTCTCTCACCACGAAGCAATGAAACATGTGCTGGATATCGGCAGTGATGGCGACGGGCTCTTTCCTGAATCTCATGAGCACGCCCAAGAGGCTGTTGTTAAGATCGGGCCCTGTGAGGAGTACGTCGTTGAGAGAGAC
Organism: Somniosus microcephalus; assembly: GCF_052327205.1. Lineage (NCBI taxonomy): Eukaryota > Metazoa > Chordata > Chondrichthyes > Squaliformes > Somniosidae > Somniosus > Somniosus microcephalus. The sequence continues at coordinate 145,942,011 of NC_140999.1, forward strand.
GCCCTGATATGGTGCACTGGAGTCAAACACCATGCGGATCTGTCTACTGCATGGGGTAAGGTAGCTTGGACGACCATTCTCCAAGATGGAAGTCTTGAGTGTGCTCACCTGAGATGGCTTGTTCTCTAGTGTGCGACATCCTACGGGGTACACATTAACGAGGCATATCTTGGAGCATGCTCTTGCACTCACTCCTTCATCACACACCTCGGTGCACCTGGATGTAATCTCCGGACCGGCAGCTCCCTCTCTCTCCCCGCCGTGCTCTGAAGCGGGAGGAGGCGTCTCTGACTTCCAAGGAGCTGGGCCTGGGTGTAGTGCTGAAACGTGCCGATCACTTTCGTATTCACTGCATTTTGCATCTACCTTGCAGTTCTTGGCGAGATGGCTCGTGGAAGAGCAGCACTTGAAACATATAGAGTTCTCTTTAAGATATTGTTTCTGATCTTCCAGGGACATCTCCCTGAAGCCTCTGCACTTCTTTAAAGGATGGGGCTTGTTGTGGATAGGGCATTGTTTGCTCATATCCTCAGGTTTCTTCTGAATCTTTGTGTGCTCAGTTGAGGACACTTGCAATCTGTGGGCAGATATTGGTGTCTTTCCATGTCTGTCGAACTTGTCTCTTCTGGCAAGTGCTGGGTGGGAGGAGAAGAAGTTGAAGCTGGGGTCGTTCCTGGCTTTGGCTTCTTTACGGGTGAATTTAACGAACGCAGAGAATGGTGGGAACGCCATGTTGTGCTTTAGCTTGAACTTTGATCCAAACGTTATCCACTTCTCCTGCAGGTTAAATGGAAGCTTCTCAATGATGGGACTTACCCCTCTGGCAGTGTCTAAGTACGATAGACCGGGTAGGTAGCCGTCCTGCTTTGCGGCTTCGAGTTCCGACAGCAGATCTCCAAGCTCGCGGAGCTTCTGGGGTTCCTTACTCGTCAACCTCGGAAAGTTCTCCAACCTGTCAAAGAGAGCCCTTTCAATGGCTTCGGGTGAGCCGTAGCTTTCTTCCAGCCTCACCCAAGCCTTCTTCAACCCCTCTGGCAGCTGCCCCACATTGGCCGCTTTTATCCTGCAGGCCTGTCCGGCGGAATCTGGGCCGAGCTATTTGATAAGGAGGCCGAGCTCTTCTCCTGCCGACAGGTCTAAGCCCGATATGGCATCGTGGAAGCAGGACTTCCAAGCCCGATAATTCTCCGGCCTGTCATCAAACTTGATTAACCCCGAAGTCACCAGCTGGGTGCGTGCAAGGTATTTGGCGAGGTCGTAGGTGCTGGGACCTGTGCCAGGGTTGCCTTGGCTGGGGGCTCTGTTGGGGGTCTCAAGGGACCGAGAGGGGATTTGCCTCTGACTTTCTCTATTCGGCGTCCTATTCCTTTGCACCGTGTCTTCCGTTCTGCTGGCGGAGACTCTGCGGCTTGAGGCACGCCGTCTGCTTTGACCTTGGTTGGCAACTTGTGGCATGTTATACGAAGTGTTTGCGTCTGTAGAGATGTGCGGGCCTCCATCCCTTTCTCCTGTAAACTGTATGTCGGCATGGTCGCTCACGTAATCTATGGTGTGCTGTCGTGGACTCTGCCACGGAACGGGAATTAAAGGTTTGTAAGCTGACTCGGGATCAGCTCCCTCCAAAATTGCCTCGAATACTTGTGTCTTGGCTAATGCAGCATCTATCTCTTTTTGTTGCTGCAGAGCGTCTAATGTGGCTTGGAGACGGGCCTGTTCAGCCTTGCGTCCCACTTGGTGATGGGCCTGTTCCGCTTGGAATTCAGCTTGGAGTCAGGCCTGTTCTGCTTGGAGCTGGGCCTGTTCTGCTTGGAACCGGGCCTGTTCTGCTTGGAGCCGGGCCTGTTCTGCTTGGGGTTCAGCTTGGAGACGGGCCTGTCTTGCTTTTATTTCTATTTCACTGTCCGTATGTGCAGCTCTGGCTTGAGCTGCTACTAGCTTAGCCCATGCTTTGGCGATGGCTATGCTTACTCTAGAACCACCCGATGACCGTGAACCAACTTGCGATCTGTAGTAACCGGAGCTTATAGACCGATTGTCACGTTCTACAGTTTCGTCTGCCTGTTTAAGGTCTTCTACTTGCTGCAAAGCATTTTCATTATTATCCTCTGATATGTTGATGTGAGGTAGATGTTCTCTACGAGGTTAAGGCTTATTCTGGGTTCCTCCTGCTCCGCTCTTCACAGCTAGCCGTATTGCTATCTTTTCACTGTACTGGCCGCGCTAGACGTGCTCCTATCTAGCTATCCAGCAAGTTAAACACTCATTCAAAAATAATTCTTCTGAAGCCGGTTGCTGTTTTGAAGCTTTACTTAAACAAATTTGTGAAACTGTAAACAAAGACAAAGTATGTTTTGTACATAAACTGAGTACTATACATTCGATATTACATAAGATATAAACATATTTACAACAGTAGAATAGACTAATTGTATAACTAACTAACATAAGAACATAAGAACATAAGAAAAAGGAGCAGGAGTAGGCCAATCAGCCCCTCGAGCCTGCTCCGCCATTCATTTGGACTAACTTCTATAACTATCAAATATTAACCTTTTATAAACATAGTATTATCAAAATATTACTCTGACAACATTGCTATTATGCTAAGGAACAAAGATACTCACAGATATTGCGCTTGGCCTAACATATGAAATCAGATTACATTAGATTGTGAATGGAACCTCTCATGGCAGATTCTCCATTACTCAAGTCAGGTTCTTCCTGGCAAAACTGCTTCCTGGGGTCAACAGGAAGAAAGGTAGGAAGGTCAAATGACCTCTCACAGGAAGAAAGGAACAAAGGTCAAATGACCTCACACAGGAAGAAAGATCAGATGACCTTTCCAGCATACAAACTGTTAACACAATAACCACCACCAGAGGGTGCTATCTGCACACATAAATGTTCATTGGTCCAGAACAAATGGAGAGGGAGCAGATCTAGCCCGGTGAGCAAGTACATATTGGACTGCATGGAACAAAATACTGTTATACCTACCTATGGTAAATGATCCTGACCCAGTCGAAAATGCCTGGGTGAAGCTAATTTATATATCCTGGGTGGGTGCCTGCTTGAACCTGAAAGGGGGCATTTATTTCACTGCGACACTTTGCTGCAGGAGCAGAACCTATTGGACTGAAGAATGGTCTACAAAAGATCATTAAAAAAGTGTAGCTTTTCTCTTCTGCCAGTTTAGGTAATCTAGTTGATCACTCAGTGATCGACTGCATTCTTCTTCTTAGGCAGCCCCTCAGAACCAAGGATGACTTGCTTCCACACTAAAGATGAGTTCTCAGGTGACTGATGAGTGCAATGCGGGACCTACAGTCTCTGCCACAGGTGGGGCAGATGGTGGTTGAAGGGGCGGGTGGGTGGGGTGCTTGGGTTGACGCGCACTCCTTCCGCTGTTTCGCCTTGTCTTCCGCTTACTCCCGGCGAAGCGACTCGAGGTGTTAGGCGTGTTTCCGGATGATTCTCCTCCACTTTGAGTGGTCTTGGGCCAGGGATTCCCAGGTGTCGATGGGAATTTTGCATTTTTTAAGGAGGCTTTGAGGGCGTCCTTGAAGCGTTTCCTCTGCCCACCTGGGGCTCTCTTGCCGTGTCGGAGATCCTAGTAGAGCGCTTGTTTTGGGAGTCTCATATCGGGCATGCGGACGATGTGACCCATCCATCGGAGCTGATCGAGCGTGGTCAAAGCTTCGATGAAGGGGATGTTGGCCTGAGCGAGAACACTGTCGTTGGTGTGCCTATCCTGCCAATGGATTTGCAGGATCTTGTGGAGGCAGCGTTGGTGATGCCTGATGTACATGGTCCATGTCTCTGAAGCATACAGGAGGGCGGGTATTACTACTGCTCTGTAGACCATGAGCTTGGTGCTGGGTTTGAGGTCCTGGTCTTCAAACACTCTCTTCCTCAGGCGGTCGAAGGTTGCACTGGCACACTGAAGGCAGTATTGGACTTCGTGATTGACATCTGCTCTTGTTGACAGTAGGCTCCCGAGGTATGGAAAGTGTTCCACATTGTACAAGGCCTCGTCATGGATTTTGATAATCGGGGGGCAGTACTGTGTGGTGGGGGCAGGTTGGTAGAGGACCTTTGTCTTACGGATGATTAGTTTAAGGCCCATGATCTCGTATTCTTCGGTGAAGGTGTTGTCAATGGTTTAGAGTTCGACCTCCAAGTGTGCAAGATCTCCCAATGCTGAATGCAAAGGATTCACAGATGATCCTCAAAGGTGTAAATGAGGAAAATATGAAAATATTGTATGACTAATTTTCCTGATTTCCATACCAATGTAGTACATCCGTCTATTTTTGGGCACAACTATCGTTCCTAGCGTCAAAAATTCAGGGCCCATGATATTTTCCATCTCTGGATTAACGTGGAAACATAGAAGATAGGAGCAGGAGTAGGCCATTCGGCCCCTCAAGCCTGTTCTGCCATTTAATGAGTTTATGGCTGTCCCTGCTTTCTTCCCATATCCCTTGATCCCTTTAGCCTTAAGAAATATACCTAACTCCTTCTTGAATATATTTAATGAATTGGCCTCAACTGCCTTCTGTGGTAGAGAATTCCATAGGTTCACCACTCTCTGGGTGAAGAAATTTCTCCTCATCTCAGTCCTAAATGGCTTACCCTTGTCATAAACCGCAACTTCTACAAGATGTAACTCAGGAAGTACTGCTGGACGGCCAGCTGAGGGCGCCGTCTGAGGAGTATAAATACTCGGGCGTGGGCCCAACTTGGCCAGAGACAATCTGGAAACAGGAAGCTAGTGACTACTAACTAGACCTTCATGTTTTGTTACAAGTCGATTAAAGCCTTGCTTTATGTACAACAAAGTGCGTAGTGAGTCTTTATTACGTCACCCCTTATCCTTAGACTGTGACCCCTGGTTCTGGACTCCTCCGCCATCGGGAACATCCTTCCTGCATCTAGTCTGTCTAGTCCTGTTAGAATTTTATAAGTTTCAATGAGATCCCCTCTCATTCTTCTAAAGTCTAGCAAATTTAAGCCTAATCGACGCAATCTCTCTTCATACGTCATTCCTGTCATCCCAGGTATCAGTCTGGTGAATCTTTGCTGCACTCCCTCCATGGCAAGAATATCCTTCCTCAGATAAAGCGACCAAAACTGCACACAATACTCAAGGTGTGGTCTCATCGAGGCCCTGTACAACTGCAGCAAGACATCCTTGGCCGGTACTCGAATCCTCTCGCTATGAATGCCAACATACCATTTGCCTTCTTAACTGCCTGCTGCACCTGCATGCTTCCCTTCAGCGACTGGTGCACAAGAACGCCCAGGTCTCGTTTCACTTCCCCTTTTCCCAATCTATTGCCATTTAGATAATAATCTGTCTTCCTGTTTTTGCCACCAAAGTGGATAACCTCGCATTTATCCACATTATACTGCATCTGCCATGCATCTGCTCAATCACCCAAACTGTCCAAATCATACTGGGGTTCCTCTGCATCCTCGTTACAGCACACATGCCCACCCAGCTTTGTGTCGTCTGCAAACTTGGAGATATTACATCTAGTTCCCTCGTCTAGATCATTAATATATATTGTGAATAGCTGGGGTCCTAGCACGAATCCCTGCGGTTCCCCACTATTCACTGCCTGCCACTTGGAAAAAGACCCATTTATTCCGAACTCTTTGCTTCCTGTCTGCCAACCAGTTCTCTATCCAAGTCAGTACCTTACCCCCAATTCCATGTGCTTTAACTTTGCACGCTAATCTCTTATGCGGGACCTTATCGAAAGCCTTCTGAAAGTCCAAATACACCACATCCACTGGTTCTCCCTTATCTATCCTACCAGTAACATCCTCAAAAAATTCCATTAGATTAGTTAAGCATGATTTACCTTTTGTAAATCCATGTTGACTTTGTCCGATCCTGTCACCGTTTTCCAAGTGCTCTGCTATTACATCTTTTATAATGGACGCTAGCATTTTCCCCACTGCCGATGTCAGGCTTATCGATCTATAATTCCCCGTTTTCTCTCTACCAAATTTTTTTAAATAGTGGGGTTACATTAGCTACCCTCCAATCCATGGGAATTGTTCCAGAGTCTATAGAATGTTGGAAGATGACCAGCAATGCATCTACAATTTCTAGGGCCACTTCCTTAAGTACCCTAGGATGTAAATTATCAGGCCCTTCAATGCCATCAATTTGCCTAACACTATTTCCCTACAAATACTGATTTAATTCAATTCCTCCCTCTCATTAGTCCCCAAGTTCCCTGACATCTCTGGGAGGATATTTGTGTCCACCTTTGTGAAGACAGAACCAAAGCATGTATTTAATTGGTATGCCATTTCTTTGTTCCCCATTATAAATTCCCCTGATTCTGACTGCAAGGGACCTACGCTTGGCTTCACCAATCTTTATCTCTTCACATATCTATAGAAGCTTTTACAGTCAGATTTTATGTTCCCTGCAAGCTTACTCTCATAATCCATTTTCCCCCACTTAATTAATCCCTTTGTCCTCTTTTGTTGAATCCTAAACTGTTCCCAATCCTCAGGTTTGCTGCTTTTTCTGGCCAACTTATATGTCCTCTCCTTGGATCTTATGCTATCCCTAATTTCCCTTGTTAGCCACGGTTGAGTCACCTTTTTTGTTTTATTTTTATGCCAAACAGGGATGAACAAATTCTGTAGTTCATCCATGCGATCTTTAAATGTTTGCCATTACCTATCCACCGTCAACCCATTAAGTAACGCTCCCCAATCCATCCTAGCCAACTCGCGCCTCATACCATCATAGTTTGCTTTATATAAATTCAGGAGTCTAGTCTCTGAGTCAACTACTTCACTCTCCATCTTAATGAAGAATTCTATCATATTATGATCGCTCCTCCCCAAGGGGCCTTGCACAACAAGATTGCTAATTAGTCCTTTCCCATTATATAATACCCAGTCTAAGATGCCCTGATCTCTAGTTGGTTCCTTGACATATTGGTCCAGGAGACCATCCCGTATACCCTCTAGGAATTCCTCCTCCACTGTATTGTTACTAATTTGGTTAGCCCAAACTATATGTAGATTAAAGTCACCCATGGTAACCGCTGTGCCCTTAATGCACGCATCTCTAATTTCCCATTTAATGCCATCCCCAACCTCAGCATTACTGTTTGGGGGTCTGCATATAACTCCCACTAACGTTTTTTTCCCGTATTTCTCAGCTCTACCCATACAGATTCCACATCATCAGAGTTAATATCGTTCCTTACTATTGTGTTAATCTCCTCTTTAACCAGCAATGCTACCCCACCTCCTTTTCCTTTTTGCCTGTCCTTCCTGAACATTGAATACCCCTGGATGTTGAATTCCCAGCCTTGGTCACCCTGGAGCCATGTCTCTGTAATCCCAATTATATCATATCCGTTTACATCAATTTGCGCAGCTAATTCTTCCATCTTATTATGAATGCTCCTCGTATTAAGACACAAAGCCTTCAGGCTTGGTTTTTTAACACTCTTAGGGGGAAAAATTTGGTTGTTTGCGCCACCCGTTAGCGCCTAAAGAGGCCGACAAGTGGGGCGCTAACCAACTAGCGCCCGGGCACAGCGAACCCTGCGCCTCTCCACATATTGAGCGGACATTTTGCGCCGGCGCTAAACCGTAGTGCCCGCTCACCGGCGCATGCAGATCATGACATCATTTCAGTGTGCGACGCCTTTGGGGTGCCCCGGTCCGCAAATTCAGTGGCGCCCCCCTCCGTTCCGCCTGGCGCTAATAAGGACAGCTTACCTGGAACGCTTCCCAGTCGCTGTCGGGCTGGGGGGGGCGTTCTTTAAAGGGGACTGATGTGCTTTAAAAGCAGCAGCCATTTTTGGACCACAACTTCTTAGAGAGATACAGAGAGTTGCTCAGCTGCAGACGGAGAGCCATTTCAACATTGAGCCAACGCTGGCAAAAGAACTTCAGCCTTCTGACCATTACCTTGCTGTTGGTGAGCATCTGAAATGGCAAAACTTTCTGTGCGCACTTAATATGGGGCTGCATTGGATGGGAAAGTCCTGCTTCTGAACCATCTTGAGAGGGCACAGAGACGCAGGGATAGAGGGGCAGGCATGGCCAGACGGCGGAGGGCCAACAGACGTCGCCACACGAGACCTTACGCTGCCAGGGTTTTCCGACAGCAATTTTCATATTTGAACATGTCGGAGGAGCAGTGTTTCCGAAGAGTGCGCTTTAGTAGGGAGGTGGTGACTAAGCTGTGCCACCTGCTTCAGCCAGATCTGCAGCCTCAGCTAAGGTGCAGGACATCTCTGTCGGTGGCTGTGAAGCTCACTGTTGCCCTTAACTTCTAAGCAAGCAGTTCCTTTCAGGCCGCAACTGGGGACATAGCCAACATCTCGGAGTTCGCAGTGCATTGCTGCATCCGTCAAGTGACTGATGCCCTCTTTAAAAGGAGACGGCAATACATCTCCTTCCCAATGACCCCGGACAAGCAGAGGGAGCGCGCAGAGGGCTTCGCAAGAATAGTGGACTTCCCCATGGTGCAGGGCGCCATTGATTGCACGCATGTAGCTTTGCGGGCACCTGTAGAGAATGCGGAGGAGTTCTGCAACCGCAAGGGGTTCCATTCATTGAATGTACAGCTGGTCTGTGACCACCAGCAGCTGATCCTTGCTGTGAATGCCCAGTTTCCAGGCAGCAGCCACGACGCCTTCATCTTGCGCCAGACCTCTGTGGCAGACCTTTTCGAGGCCCCGGCTCACCCAGGAGGCTGGCTTCTCGGGGACAAGGGCTATGCTCTGTGCCCGTGGCTGATGACCCCGCTCCGTTTGCCCAGCACCCCTGCTGAAGAACGCTACAGTGCGAGCCATCAAGCGACCAGGAACATTATTGAGCACACAATCGGCGTACTGAAGCAACGGTTCCGTTGTCTGGACCATTCCGGAGATGCGCTTCAGCACTCACCTGAACAAGTCTCCCACTTCATGGTTGTGTGTTGCATGCTACATAACCTCGCCATCCTGAGGACCCAGCCAATGCCACCAGACATTGAAGCACCAGCAGAGGAGGAGGAGGAGGAGGAGGAGGAGGAGGACCAAGACGGGAGGGAGGCAGAAACTGGAAGGACCGTCCGTCAGAGGCTTATCAGAAGTCGCTTCTAGGCCACTCTCAGGGTATGCTTGCTGCCATTACAAGAACAGGAATGGAACCGTTCTGATACCCCAAAGCCTATGAAGGGCAAAATGTATGTAAAGAGCAGACATGGCCATTGTAAATAAAGAAATTTGTTTATTTACCAAAATGTGCTTCCTTCCCGCATGACAAAGCAATGGCAACAAAAAGCTAAACAAACAGACTGCCACATAAGTGCCTCGCACACCCGGGAGACTGTCCAAAACATCACTAACATTCAGACCAGCATCCTCGGCCTTGAATTCTACAAATAACAGGTAAGAGCAGCACCTTCTACTTTCTCCCCCTCGATGGTGATCTACTTCGCTTGCGAGATTGGCCCCTTCCCTCCCTGCAGCTCCTCTGTAATGGGGCCCCAGTGGCTGCAGCAAGGCTGGGGGAGGCCTGCTGACTGTCCGAAAGCGCAGATGCCCCTGAAGGACGGCCTGGACGAGCTCTGGGCTTGGAGGGCCCGGCTGCTGACTGTTCCAACTCTGCATGGGTGGAAGCAATCTGTCCTACAGATGGTGGCAGCTGCAGTGGAGACGTGCCAGTGGTGGCATCAGGAATGCTGTCATCCTGAGAGCGGACAGCAGCTCCCTGGTCGGCCGACACACTGGCACTCTGATGGGGCTGCACCGCAGCATGCGCAGCAATCGGCTGGTCCACAGATTGCTGGCCTGCTGTGGTGCTGCAACGGCCCCGGGTAATCCTGCCTGATCCAGCGAGGGTGGCAGCAGTCAGTGCTCGCGTGGCCTCAATCTGCGTCTGCATGAGACCAGCAAGTGACTGCGTGGCAGCACTCAGCACTTGCGTGGCAGGTGCCAGTGCTTCGGTGAAGCCCTAGACAATCCTTACCAGTGCTGTCCCGAAGTCCTGTGCACTCCTGGCCTGTGCTGCGCCGAAGTCCTGCGCACCCCTGGCCTGTGCTGCGCCGAAGTCTTGGACACTCCTTGCCAGTGTCTCGATGAGCTCAGTATGCCTCAGCCCAGCCTGGGCGCTCATTTCTGTGAGGGCACGCACCTCTTCTGCGCTCTGTGCAGCAGCACTCGAGGCCCAACTCGCTCTCCGGGGAGACAGGCCCCGAGCTTCCCTACCCCCCTCGCGTTGCTGCAGGCCTCTGGTTCCTGGAGCTGGATCCTCCTCAGAGCATTCCCCCACGCTCCCCTCCAGGGAAGTAATCGCCCCAGTCTGCAGATGGGCTGGCTCACCTGAGGGTGGTTCGGATGGTCCGGCTTCCTCCTGCTCATCGCCTCCCAAGTCAGTCGCAGTGGCAGCTTCAGGGCCCGGCTCCCGAGCTGGTGATGCAGCATCTGAAAGCAGGGAGGTTGAAGAGTGGCTTTAGCGAAAGGACAGGGTGGCAGCTAGGGATGCATGTGTGCTGCAATGCTCTGACTTGGGTCCAGAGTGAAAAAGCATGCTGGTGGGGGGAACAAGTGGAAGGAGAGAGTTCAAAAAGGTGATGACCTTACCATCGCTGTGCACAATGGGGTCGGCAGCTCCAGAGGTGACGGGACCACTCATTCGGCTTGCAACGATCTGGTGGACTCGCTCCTCCAGGTCGGTAAGGGTCTGCAGGTGAGGCCGGCCTCCTCCGGTACGAAGCTGTTGCCTGCGGTTACTTGCCAGCTTGGCCTGCAAGAGAAAGGACGGGGTATGATGAAACATGCTGCCCTGAGCTGACATCACATGCCTCCCATGGTCGAATAGCCCTTACATTATGCTGCCCTGAGCTGACATCACATGCCTCCCATGGTAGAATAGCCCTTACATTATGCACTGAGCTGAATGTGCGTGTGTGTTTCCAGAAAGGGCCATGGGTGCTGGATGACAGCTGGCCATTGGGGCTCTGCGCACCCTCTGGCCATAAAGTGAGGTGCAAATGGAGGGATGAAGATAAATCTGAAAAAGGCACTCACCCTAACGACCCGAGTGAGGTCATTGAACTTCTTCCTGCATTGCACAGGAGTCCTGGGCACCATGCTGCTGGAGGTGACTCTTTGGGAAACCTCCCTCCAAGCTCTGCGGTATTCGGTCTGATTAGGCCTCCTGCCATTCTCCGGGTACAGCACACCTCACCGGCGCTCCACCGCGCCAACCAGAGCATCCAATGCCCCCTCGCTGAAGCGCTGCACTCTCTCCCTGACCCTCTCCATGTCCTTGAAGTTTTGGCCGCCACAGGTAGGTTGCCATCGAGTTTGAGGCCTACAAGGTGCAGAGTGTGGCTGCAGATGAGAATCGATCCGCCCCTTTAAGGGCTGACTGGCACCAGCGTGTCTAGTTCCAATCGATTATTGACAGCACCTGCGCTGCGCCCGCGGGGAAATTGCATTGCACCGCCAGGTTAGCGCCTTAAGACTACTGTGCAGTGCCTGATTTAGCGCCGCAATCACCTTCAGTGGCGCTACAACCCAATATCGCTCGAGGTGGCGATCAATCGCGCCTGGTGATAAACTTTTCGCACCACCAGTACTAGCGCCCCAAACGGGGCGATACTGAATTTTTCCCCCTTAGTCCTTTTAGAATTATTATTTACGGTAGCCCTTTTTGATTTACACCCTTGATTTCTCTGCCTTCCACTTTTGCTTTTCTCCTTCCTGTCTTTTGTTACTATCCTTGCTTCCCTTTCCTCTCTCTCCCCTGCACAGGTTCACAACTGTAGGGGGCATCTTTTACCTGGTTTACAGTAATTTACCTGGTCAGCAGCCTTTGCCTGCACTGTGATCAATTCCAATCTTTTACCTGGTTTACTTACCTGGTCAGACAGCTTTTGCAGTGCACTGTAAACCAACTTCCAAACAGCGGTTTCGAATCGCTAAACCCCACCTTCCAGTTCTGCCTGGAGGAACTTATAATTAATGATATATTAAAATGGACAAAATGGTCTGGATGCGAGAAAATCTAACTTTATTAACTGAAGAAAACTACACCACACGATCAAAGTAAAATTGCTTAACAGGGGAAGGCAGACGGCAAAAACAAGGGATAAATGGCTACAATGTATGTCTTACAATCTCAGCAATTTCCCTTAAATTACCCCCCCTCTAACTCCTTACTAGATTGCCTTGCTGAGGAGTCAGAAACCTGCTCACCTGTGGTCCAAAGAGAGAAGAGCTCACCTGCTGTCCAAGGAAAATAAGAGAGAGAGAGCTTCTGAGAAGCTATCTTTATATCCTGTGAGCTCGTGCTGTTTTGGCGCTGAAAAGGTCTGTGTGCAAATTTGCGCTGAAAAGTTCAAATACACAAGAGAAAGGCCGTGATTGGCTGATTCAAATGGGCTATTTCCCAGTGGCTAAACTGCTTCCTTTGTCTGGAATGGGTTTCGAATAAAGCTTGGGGTGGTTTGAATGTGTCTTCATTCTGGGGCCGAAATGTTCCCGCCCACATCCGGAGTTAATTTGGCTAAAAAAAAAGGGACCCAACTGCCCTATTGTCTGAGTAATGGGTGATTCAAACCCATTCATTCCTTTTCTTAGTAAATCTCTTCCGTAGTTTAGGTGTGTCTCAATTGTGTGCTGGGCTTTGAATGGAGTTGGATTACTAGGTAAACAGAAACCCATTCATTGTGGTCACTGAAACTGCAGTCTCAAGTGGTTTAATCCCTTATGTCAACATCCTGAAGTTTCTTGTAAACAAACATTGCCTCTGTAGGGAAGGGAAACTCCCTGGTTTTGATGGACAGAAGCTGACTGCCACTGCTTGACCCTCCCACTTTTCACAGACATCCACGAGCTGCTTTCCAAGCCCCATTGTCTCTGCCATGCTTTTCTGACGGCCATTTTTTTAAACCCCGTTGCAATTTACCAAACTCAAGGGAACAATTTTATTAATAAAAATGTACTGTCTTAAAGTGTGCGAATTTTTCCACGAAGTTCCTCGATTCCGGTGTTGTCCATGTGATGCCCTGCCAACGAGCTTTTCAATGCAGCCTTTTTCAGTTCTGGGTATGTTTTGAAACATTGTCCAACCCAGAGACAATTTAGTCACGCACCGTCTCCGTCCACAATGTGGGTTAATATTTCCAGTATCTTCGGGGCTGAGGGATTTTGCGAACCCCTACACAATCCCCTGCCATTTTAGTTTAAACCCTCCCCAACAGCACTAGCAAACACTTCCCCTAGGACATCAGTCCTGGTCCCGCCCAGGTGCAAACCGTCCAGTTTGTACTGGTCCCATCTCCCCCAGAACCGGTTCCAATGTCCCAGGAATTTGAATCCCTCCCCCTTGCACCATTCCTCTAGCCACGTATTCATCTGAAATATCCTTGTATTTCTACTCTGACTAGCACGTGGCACTGGCAGCAATCCTGAGATTACTACCTTTGAGGTCCTATTCTTTAATTTACCTCCTAACTCCCTACATTCAGCTTTTAGGACCTCATCCCATTTTTTCCTATATCGTTGGTACCTATATGCACCACGACAACTGGCTGTTCGTCCTCGCCCTCCAGAATGCCCTGCAGCCGCCCCAAGGCATTCTTAACCCTTGTACCAGGGAGGCAACATACCATCCTGGAGTCTTGTTTTTGGCCGTAGAAATGCCTATCTATTCCCCTTACAATAGAATCCCCTATCGCTATAGCTCTCCCACTCTTTTGCCTCCCGTCCTGTGCAGCAGAACCACCCATGGTGCCAGGAAGTTGGCTGCTGCTGCCTTCCCCTGATAAGTCATCTCCCTCAACAATATCCAAAGTGGTATATCTATTTGAGAGGGGGATGGCCACAGGTGACCCCTGTGCCTACTACTCTGCCTGGCGGTCACCCATTCCCTTCCTGCCTCTGCAACCTTTACCTGCGGTGTGACCAATTCATTAAATGTGCTATCCATGATGTCCTCAGCATTGTGAATGCTCCAGTATGTATCCATTCACAGCTTCAGCGCCAGAATGCGGTCTGCCAGTAGCTGCAGCTGGATACACTTCCCGCACACATGGTCATCAGGGACACAGGAAGTGTCCCTGATTTCCTAGATAGTGCAGGAGGAGCATGCCATGGGGCCGAGCTGTGCTGTCATGACTTACCCTTTAATTAATTTAAATTAAATTAAATCAAATCAATACCACTAATTACACTACAATTAAATGATATACTCAAGGGCCCTTGTTTACTAGCACTCCCCGCTACACAACAGAGACCTTAGAAACTATAACCACAAAAATTAAGACCTTCTAAACTTTATAAACTATTAACCTTAACTGTCAAACTATAGAGTATGTAGGGGTTCGCAAAAATCCCCTCAGCCCCCGAAGATCGGGAAATATTAATCCACATCGTGGACGGAGACTTTGTGTGATTTTAAATTGTCTCTGGGTTGGACAATGTTTTAAAACATGCCCAGAACCGCAAAAGGCTGCGTTAAGCTGGGCGGCGCGAGGACAACACCGGAATCGAGGAACTTTGTGGGGAAAATTCGCACACTTTTAGACAGTACATTTTATTTAAAAAATGCACTCTTGAGTTTGGTAATTTGCCCAGGGATAAAATGGCTGTCAGGAAGCATGGCCAAGGACAAAGGGGCTGGAAGCTGCTTTCCGTGTCTGTGAAGCCATGGCAGTCAAATTCTGTCAATCAAAAGGGAGTTTCCCCTCCCTCCAGAGACAATCGATGTTTGTTTACAGGAAACTGCTACCTTGTTGACATAAGGGATTAAACCACTTGAGACTGCAGTTTCAGTGACCACAATGGGTTTCTGTTTACATAGTGATACAACTCCATTCAAAACCCATCAGGGTGAATGGAGATGGTTTGAAGGCTCAGCACAGACTTTTGAAAAGGACACTCAAACTGAGGAAGGGAACAGTTTAAACTGAATGGGTTTGAATCTGGACAATGGGAACAGTTGGATCCCTTTTGTTTTAGCCCAGAGCTTCCAGATTTGGGCAGGAACATCTCATCCCCAAAATTGGAGTATAAGAGATAGCTTCTCAGAGCATCTCGCTCTCTCTCTCTCGCCTGCCTCCGTGTGCCTTCTATAGCGTGGAAGTCTGTCTGAAGAAGTAAGAACACCAGCAGTTTAATTTTAAAACACTGCGGTGTTTTCTTTACTTCGGGACAGTGAAGATCTCGGAGGGCACGGAGCTAGCATTGCAAGTGGTGAGCATATATTTTTCTGGCCTTCCACAAGGCAACCTAGTGAGAAGTAAAGGGGTGGTAATTTAAGGGAAATGTTGTTAAGATTGTAAGGTTAACATTGTAGCCAATTATCCCTCGTTTTTGCCATCTGCCTTCTCCTGTTAAGCAATTTTAACTGTTGTACTTTAATCGTGTGGTGTAGTTTCTTTAGTTCAATAAAATTTGCCTTTCTCACATCCAGACCATTTGTCCATTTTAATATATAATTAATTATAAGTTCCTCCAGTCAGAACTGGAAGGGTGGGTTTAGCGATTCGAAACCGCTGATTGGGATTGGTCAGAGTGTAGCAGCAAAAAGCTGCTTGACCAGGTAAATTACCGTAAACCAGGTAAAAGATGCCCCCCTACAAGTAGTATAAATACTCACCTGGCCGTACTCACCCAATCAGCTGCTTCCTCTTGCCCGCATCACTTTTTAAATCGTGACGTGGCTCTGGAACACCGCCGCCAGTCTGCGAGATTGGTAAGCCTTTGAAAAAAAGCCCACGAAAGTGAGTTTAAATACTCACTGTTCTCTCCTTGAATTGACAGGGGATAGAGTGGGAATTGTAAACTATTTAGTAATCAGGGTTAGTCCATGAGCTATACTAACATGGGACCAAAAGTGATAGATGCAAGCTTCAGATTGTAATGGGCATGATTCGTTCAAAGTAGAAAATAGTGTTGGAGAAAGTCCGAATGGTAACGCTGCTGTTTAGGACACCAGCAAAAATACTTGATGCCAAGAGGAAAATCCAGACTTCAATATTTTAAAATAAGGCACGAATAAAGTATTAAAGATATATGTGCTGATTTTTCTAAGAGATAGCTTCTATTTTCTATGGGCTATTCCTAGTAAGTAAATGCAACTATTTTTCAATTAAAAGCTGTGGTCCAATTGTAGCACTCTTGCTTCTGAGTTAGAAGATTGTGGGTTCAAATGCCACTCCAGAGACTTGAGCACATAATCTAGACTGACACCTCAATTCAGTACTAAGGGAGTGCTGCACTGTCGGAGGTGCCGTCTTTCGGATGAAATGTTAAACCAAGGCCTTGTCTGCCCTCTCAGATAGATGTAAAAGATCCCATTGCATTATTCAAAGAAGAGCAGGGGAGTTCTCCCGATGTCCTGGCCAATATTTATTCCTCATGCAACATCTAAAACAGATTACCTGATCATTTATTTAATTGCTGTTTATGGGGCCTTACTGTGCGCAAATTGGCTGCCATGTTTTCTGCATTATAACAGTGACTACACTTCAAAAAAGTACTTTACTAGTTGTAATGGGACATCCTGAGGTTCTGAAAGATGCTATATAAATGCAATTCTTTTTTTCTTTAAGCGCTGTAATGTTTCATAGAGAAATGACATGTCAAAATCAAAGAGCATAGTTCTTATGTTCTTATAAATTAAAATGGTGTATTGAAATTTTCAGTCACTTGCAGTGTATATTATTTGCCCTGTGAGATAATTGAGCTAACAAAATGAGAAATCAATTTGCAATTTTTTTACTATGAATATTTGTTTCTATACATCCATATCAATCTTAGTACCCAACCAACACAAGCAGTAGTGAATCTGTAACAAAATTCATCCAGCAGATGGCAGTTGTGGATCATATATTGATTCTTGAGATGGTAATATGGGCCATCTAATTATTTTATTGTATAGCAAATTTCTATTAAATTCTCTTCAATTGCAACTTGGCATCTTGCTTTTGAAGATGGCAAGTTCATTGTTGCATAGTTTCTTACTATTATAACTAAATGCATCACAACAATATGAATGTTTAAAGTATTACATTCCCCAGAGATCATTGGCAATTATGTAGTGACCGTTTAAAATGGGAGCAATTAATTTTTTTGTGGTGGGAGATTAACTATAAACTATTACCAGTCAAAGTGAATCTATCTAAACCCTGCACATCCTAATGATAAGCAAAAGTTGCTATAACTGAATTCTACATGGGAAAGCTGTTTCAAATTTCCTCAGTTTGTGATTGTTGCCGCAGAAGCATAGGTGAGACAGACTCCTTTCACTCTGTGGTAATCCCACCTCTTGGCACCTGAATATGGAGGACTATTGCCAGTATTTCATACAGAATGTTGCAGTCTAGACTGCCAGCATCTTACCTCACTGGAGACAAAAGGTCTTCATGGTTAATAGAAAATTAGGAAAACAGTGCCAAGATTAAATAAGTTAAGTGGCAACAGTTAACTAATACAGTGTTATTAGTGAACAATTGGTTTACCATGGGAGCTGTTCAGGATGCTTTAAAACTGAAGAAGATTAAATCGTGCAATAATGTAGAATATAATTTTTTACTTCAGGGCTTTGGTTCAACTCCATACCAAATAAATAGATGAAGATAGAAAATGCTGTAAATACTCAGCAGGTCAGGCAGCATCTGTGGAGAGAGAAACAGAGTTAATGGGCTGGGTTTTCTCAATGGGGAGCTTTTGGAGGCGGGACTCCCACTTGTCGGGTTTTAGTCCCGCCTCCATTGACTTGTGGCCAACCCACTCTATTTTTCCTTGATTGACCTTATTAAGCCTGCCCAGCGGGCTTAGCAGGCCAATTAAGAGAAACCCGGTTACAGGTGATGTCAGCGAGTGCCGTTTCATCTGTCAAGAGCTTTTGACAGATGAAATGTCATCGTTTGATGGCTCTGTGAAGCTGTCAAACACTGACAATCTATCTTCTAAGTTGTGTCTTTACTCAAGACTCAATTAGAAAGCCTTCCTGACCAAAAAGCAGAAGGCTGCAGCTTTTGGCAGTTCAGCGGCCATTCTGCTTTCTGTGCCGGTGAGCTGAGGGACTCCTGAGACCTGAAGGGAGGAAGCCTGCAGGAAGAAGTAAAGGTAAGTAAAACTTATTAAAACACCTTACACACACCTCACACACCCAGACATCTCGGCCCCTCCGACCCCCGCAGACCGATGGCCCGCCTCGCTGACCCTGGTGAGGTTCGGAGCCATCGGGAAGCCCACACTTCAGGGCTCAAAATAGGGATTAGCCAAAAAACTGCCTGTTAACTACCTGTTAACAGGCAGTTAATTGGCACTAATCCCCTTCCCGCTTCGAGGAGATGGGACCCGGCGCGGGTCGGCTACCCGCCTCCTGGCAAGATGGCATGGAGGCAGGTTGGTGGCGGGTTGGGCACCCGCCCCGAAATTCTGCCATTTTCCCGGCAGTCCCACCTCCAAACCCGCCTCCCTAGGGCTGGCAAATTCCAGCCCATAGTTTCAGGTCGATGACCCTTCGTCAGAACTGGAAAAAGCTGGAGATGGAACAGGTTTTTAAGCAAATACTCCCTGCCCCTGCACTTGCTTAAAAACCTGTTTCATCTCCAGCTTTTTCCAGTTCTGATGAAGGATCATCGACCTGAAGCATTTACTCTGTTTCTCTGTCCACAGATGCTGCCTGACCTGCTGAGTATTTCCAGCATTTTCTGTTTGTATTCCCGATTTCCAGCATCTGCAGTATTTTGCTTTTGAAGTAGATGAAGATCTTGTCCCTCTGATTGCTGACAAAGGTCCTAAATTAAATGATGTGGGGTATTCTCAATTCAATTTCCCAGCCTATGCAAATGGTAGGAAAAAAAAGTGTTCCAAAGGAGGAGTGGTGTTCACAGCCTATAATGTCAATGGAGCAGAGTTATCTGATGTCACAACAGCAAGAATTCCACTACATACTAAAACTGGCTGTTAGAAGCAGCCTACAAGTACCCCAAGGACAATTAAGAGACACTGGTAATTGTATTGATACTTTCATTTCTAAAATTTAGCATCAGGCAATTCAGTAGAGCACGCAATTCCCCTTAGCAAATAACTGCTCCATGCAACTTCCTGCCATTTTCCAGGCTCCTTAAAAAAAGTCAGGAATTGATCTTTAAAGTAGCCCTCCAGCCACACATTTAGTAAAAGATTAGGTAGAATAATTATCTTTGAAATGGATCAGTCACCTGTTAAGTAAAAATCTTTGCAGTCTTTTGGTTTCAAGCAGGCACTCTGCCACCACTTTGCCTACCTTGCTGCTTGTTAAAGAATGATGTTATTTTCCTGTTCAAGTTACTGAATATGCCCATTTTTGTTGGATGATCAATTTCTTGGTTTAATGTCCATGAGAATGCTGAATGCTAATTAAAACAGCTGGAATGTTCCTGCAAAAGACAAAAGTCTATTCTGTTTTGCAGTTATTTGATCCATGACGTCCAACTGTTCTCTGGTGCTTCTGACATTCCCAACTAGTTAATATACTAAGGGCTAGATTTTCAGTTGCTTGCGCCAGCAGTTAGCGCCTTAAGAGAAGTGATTTTCGGGCGCTATGCGTGTAGCGCCCGGGCGCAGCACAGTTTGCGCCCCGCCCCAAATTAAGTTGCCCGTTAGCGCCGGCGCAAAGTTTAGCGGCCGCCCGGATGCGCGCGCAGAAAATGACGTCACATCCTCGTGCAACGCCCTTTGGCCGCCCCGAATCCAAACTTCAGTCGGACCGCCCGATTGTGCGGCTGGCGTCCAGTGCGTTTGTAAAATGGAACGCAACACACCCAGGGGAGCGCAAATTAAAGGGCACTCCTCCTGCACTATAATGGAAGGAACCAGTGTGTTGTGAATGGTGTATTTATGTTTCCGGCTACTACTACTTCCTCCTCCTCCTCCTCCTCCTCCTCCTCCTCCTCCTCCTCCTCCTCCTTTTTCTTCCTCGTCGTCGTCGTCTTTTCCCCCCCCCCCCCCAGACATGCACCCTTCCCCTTTAAGAGCTCACTGGCACCAGAGTGTCTGCCGTGCGCAGCGCTCTGCACCGCCGGCTTAGCGCCTAAAGATAGTAGTGGAACGCCTCTTTTAGCGCTCCACCAACCTCTTAGGATGAAGCCACTGAATTTCCGGCAACGGGGCGCTACTTTGGGGCGGGCGCTAACTTCGGGCGGGCGCTAAGGTTAGCGCCCCAAAACTGTCTATACTGAAAATCTAGGCCAAAGAATTCTTCTGATAAAATGGAGACTTTGAATGGAGGGCACAGAATTGTGGTATGCTTTTCTGGGCCTTGGTCCTATCAAAATGGTGATGTTGTTCATCTATCTATGTTATTACTAACATTGTCAACCTGAGAACAGATGTCTTTACTTTTCCAACAACATTACAGCTCTCAGGTGCTACTTCCGAATGTGCTAAGCACATTCACTGATGCCTGTATTCCTGGGCAGTACATACATAATAATTGACTTTCCATCTCAATGCGCTATAAACAGGATGCTCAATGCTGTGGTTTGTTCCAGGAGTATTTTTAGCAGAAGGTGGAATTACACTCAGTGATAGTATTCTGAAACAGATGGTTGTTGTTGCTAAACTTGTGAAATTGACTTAGTGGCAAAGATGAACATGTGAGCAGATTCAATGTTCATCAAGAGAACTACATCGATTGAAGGTCATGTGGCCATATAACATTTAACATATCCTTTAGACTGATGCATACATAACAACAGTGACTATACTTCATTGGGTATGAAGTATTTTTGGACATCCTGAGAATGTGATAAGGTGCTAGAAAAAATCAAGTTCTTTCTATTGTCAATGGCAATGGTTTTCATTAATACAATATTGGGGTATACCTACCTATTAAATAACATTGTATGTTTACCTTCAAGATATGCATCATGCAGTTCAAACAACTAGTTCTTATAGTAACAGCAAGATGCAAGTACCTGTTTCAGTGTGTGAGTATTTTCTAAATGTTGAGGTTATGCTAGAACAAAAACAGCATTACTATAACAAGGAACACACTGCAACATAGCTGTTTCTAGAATTCTACCCCCGGGAACAAAAAATGCAGCAAGCACAGAAGCCTGTATTACAACATAAGATTATAGGTCCAGGACAGTCACCTTCCTGATCAAAAGTCATAGGGCTAGATTTTCAGTTTAGGCAGTTTTGGGGCGCTAGCTTTAGCGCCCGCCCGAAGTTAGCGCCCGCCCCAAAGTAGCGCCCCGTTGCCGGGAATTCAGTGGCTTCGCCCTAAGAGGTTGGTGGAGCGCTAAAAGAGGCGTTCCACTACTCTCTTTAGGCGCTAAGCCGGCGGTCCAGAGGGATAGCGCCCAGGCGGGGCGCAGCACGGGTGCGGTCATTTTTGCACTGACAGCAGACCCCGTGGTGCCGACCAGCTCTTAAAGGGGGAAGGGACGAATTAGTCTGCTGCCACGCCCTGCACACTGCAGCCTTGCAAAGAGGCCTCAACACTACTGCTCAGCCCCAGGGAGTCATGGCAACGCCAGAGAAGGCCCGTCAGCGTGCCCTGCGCTTCTCAGAGGGTGATCTGGACATCATGCTCACAGCTCTGGAGGTGAGGCGCAAGATCTTGTTTCCAGACAGTGGGAGGAATCCAACCCACCACGACTACACCAAAGCCTGGAAGCAGATCGCCCAGAGGGTGACATTCACCGGCGAGGCCCCCAGGACCCACACACAATGCCGTAAGAAGTACAACGATCTGACCAGGATTGTGAGGGTGAGTAGCCTTTCCAGTCTCCTCCTCATTCTTGCATGTACACCTGACATGATGGGCAAAGGGACCTGAAAGTCCTTTTGGCCAGCCCTCAGCCAGCAGCATTGGGACAGTCATGAGCATCAAATGGCCATTCGGCACTCTACACTTTGGCCAAGCTATTCCACCATGGGAGGCAGTGCACACTACATCAGGGCTTCACTCTGTCCAAGCTATTCCACCATGGGAGGCAGTGCACACTACATCAGGGCTTCACTCTGTCCAAGCTATTCCACCATGGGAGGCAGTGCACACTACATCAGGGCTTCACTCTGTCCAAGCTATTCCACCATGGGAGGCAGTGCACACTACATCAGGGCTTCACTCTGTCCAAGCTATTCCACCATGGGAGGCAGTGCACACTACATCAGGGCTTCACTCTGTCCAAGCTATTCCACCATGGGAGGCAGTGCACACTACATCAGGGCTTCACTGCGCCCTTACAGCCCGTCCTTTCTCTTGCAGGCTAAAGTAGCGTTTAATCGCCAGGCCCGTGCCAGGGGTGGCCGCGCCAAGCTGCAGGAGCTCACTCGGCTGGAGGAGCGCGTGTGTGTGCTCATGGGAGCACGTGTGATTGTCCCCACAGCGTGCGGTGTATCCGACCCTCCACTGCCCGGCAATGGTAAGGACCTCGCCTTTTGGCCCTCTCGCGTCGCACTGGCCCATCCGAGCTATCTCCTTTGCCACTGTCCCACCAATGCGCTGAATCCCACCAGTCCTAACTCCCTCGCTGACGCCGTCTCCTCACTCTGAAGCTACTCTTGTGCATTCCTGCTTTCAGCTGGTGACGACCAGGACCCTGAGGCTGCCAGTGACAGCACCTCCAACCAGGAGGAGGAGGAGGAGCAAGCCGGACCTTCGGGGGAACAGTCACGTCCCGCAGGAGAGGAGGAAATGCTCGACACCTCCTCACTGGACGAGTGCCTGGAGGAACTGTCGCAGGGCAATGCAGCTTCTGGGACCAGTGGCGTCCAGCCACCCAGCAGCCGTGCGCGTGGCCCGCGGCCTTCCCCCCAAAGGGGGGAAGGATCAGAGGGGAGTGCTGCTGCTCGGCAAACTCGCCGTCACCAACGCGGCAAGGGTCCCCTAGTTCGGCCCCCTCCTCCCCAGCGGGAGAGTCGCGACTCCAGTCCGGACACCTTCACTTCGGAGGAGGTGCGGAAGCTCGATCAGATGGCCGACGACTCGGACCGGCGCCACACGGAGCTCATGAGCGTGGTGGGGCGCATGCCTGAGGCCATCGAGTCGCTGGCGACCAGTGTGCGCGAGTTCGGGGCAGCAACTGCCGCGACTGGCCGCATGCTAACTGATGCCGTCAAGACCCTGGCGGATGTGATGCGCGCGCACACCAGGACCAGAGGGCCACTCACTGCTGCCACACGTGCTGTCTCAGGCAGGCATCGCCAGGGCAGGCGCCGCGCTGGACCATCCCAGCAAGCCGGCCGTCGGCTGATTGCTGCGGATCCTGCAGTGCGGGCCCGGCCGAGTGCCACCGCGCCACAGCACCAGCCAGCGCATCCCAGACGCCAGCTGGCCCACATTGCACCATCCGTCGCCGCCATTCCCCCTCTGGGGCGTCAAGGGCAAGCGGCTGCAGCTGATGGTGGCCAGGCTCAGGCGCGCCACTCAGGAGACGGCCCCTCGAGGCCCAAACGCCGTGTAGGCCGCCCCCCAGTGGCATCTGGCGGAAGGGCATCTGAGCCTCAGGCGCCTTCCCCCAGCCTCGCAGCAGCCACTGGGCAGAGCTTGCGAAGGAGCAGCAGGCAGGGCAGGGGAGGCAAAATGCTGGGCAAGGTCTCGCCCTCGCGGGCCACTCAGTAGAGGGTGTGGCCAGCTTTCCTTTAATATGGCGGTGGCCATCTTTATTTTGCCCATGGTTGTGCTTTTGGAGGGCTTTTTTTTTGCGTTAGGCCGACGTTGAGGCCCGGTTTCAATAAAGGTGGAGTGGCTCCTCCCCAGTTTGTGGGAGTGAGTCGTTTGTTGGGCTTTTTGTGGGGCCCGTTTATTGTTTTTGGGGATTCATGTGGGAAGGGCTTTTCATTTTTGTTTAATAAAAAATTATCTTTATTCATGCAGTCTCCATGGTTGTTCTTCTTAGTGTTTGTTGGCTTCGCCGGCTGAGGGCTTGCGGAGCGGCTGCATTCATCTTCCCTCATGGCCCCTGGCCATTCCCTGACAGGGGGCTTAGAAGTACCGTGTAATAAGGTGGCGTCGTGCGGCCCTTGGCCCTGGTCGCTCCCTCCTGGGAACGTACTCCTGCTCCTCCTCCTCCTCCTCCTCCTCCTCCTCATGCTCCTCCTGCTCCTCCTCCTGAGGTGCTGGTCCAACGTCAGGTGGCAGTGCCTGAGTCCTGCGGATAGCCAGGTTGTGTAGCATGCAGCAAACCACCACAAATTGGGAGACCCGGTCCGGCGAATACTGGAGAGCTCCTCCGGAGCGATCAAGGCAGCGGAACCGCTGCTTGAGGACCCCAATAGTTAGCTCGATGATGTTGCGGGTGGTTTGATGGCTCTCGTTGTAGGCCTCTTCAGCAGCGGTCCTGGGCGCGCGGAGCGGGGTCATGAGCCAGGTGCACAAAGGATAGCCTTTGTCCCCGAGTAGCCATCCTCTTGGGGGAGGCTGTGCCTGGAACATGTCATGCACAGTACTCTGCCGCAGGATAAAGGCATCGTGGCTGCTGCCTGGGAAGCTGGCATTGACTGCCATGATGCGCTGCTTGTGGTCACAGACCAGCTGCACATTCAGAGAATGGTAGCCCTTCCTGTTGCGATACTGCTCGCCATGCTCCAGAGGGGCCCGCAAAGCCACATGCGTACAGTCAATGGCGCCCTGCACCAAGGGGAATTCCCCGAGTCTGGAAAATCCCAATGCGCGCTGATGCTGGCTCTCCAGGGCCATGGGGAAGGAGATGAATTGGCTTCTCCTTCTGAACAGTGCTTCGGTCACCTGGCGGATGCAGCGATGCACGCCGTACTGGGAGATGTTTGCTATGTCCCCAGCAGCGTATTGGAAGGAGCCGGTGGCATAGAAGTTCAATGCCACTGTCACCTTCACTTCCACCGACAGAGACGTCCTGCACCTGAGCTTTGGCCGCAGATCTCGGCGAAGCAGGTGGCAGATCTCTGCAATCACCCCCTTCCGGAATCGGAGCCTTTTAACACATCGCGCGGCACTCATGTTTAGGTAGGAGCGCTGCTGGCGGTATAGCCTGACTGGGTAAGGCCTACGTGGCCGACGCCTGTAGCCCCCTCTGCCTCTAGCCAGGGCTGCCCCTCTCACAATACGTCTGCGAGCCCTACGGACATGGAGCTGCAGCTCCGCGTTGGCACCCCATGCAACCCCCATCAAATCCTGGCAAACACTCTAATTTCCAAATGGCCACTTGCAGCGCTGTTGCCTGAGTCCAAAAATACCTGGCTCTTGCTGCTTGAAACCAGTTAGCTATCCTCCTTGTTGTGTCTCCAGAAATGCGTTGCACAAGACTGTTTTCTGAAATAATGGATGGCCTTTATACTGGAGAGGACGTTCCCTTTAATTAGCGCCCCCCGGGGCCCGCGCTGGTTGTGTTGCGTTCCTTTTTCCAAACGCTCCGGCCGCCCGCCGCACAATGGGGCGGTCCGACTGAAGTTTGCAATCGGGGCGGCCAAAGGGCGTTGCACGAGGATGTGACGTCATTTTCTGCGCGCGCATCCGGGCGGGCGCTAAACTTTGCGCCGGCGCTAACGGGCAACTTAATTTGGGGCGGGGCGCAAACTGCGCTGCGCCCGGGCGCTACACGCATAGCGCCCGGAAATCACTTCTCTTAAGGCGCTAACTGCTGGCGCAAGCAACTGAAAATCTAGCCCTAATGCTTTTCCCAACAGCTTAATTTGGGGATTTGGGGGAAGGAGATTCTCGCATGATCGACATTTTGCACTGCAATTTTAGTTTTTAGTGTGACTGTCTTGCTTGACAAAGAAATAGCCAAGAATGCTACCAATAGATCTAATAAGCTTGTTGCAAACAACAAATAGTTACAGCTATAGGGCTGGATTTTCTCAATGGAGACGAGTTGGAGGCGGTACTGCTGCTTGTTGTGTCAATGTCCTGCCCCCATCCTCGTCTGACCAACCAGAGGCATTTTCCCCTGATTGACCTTGTTAAGCCCGCCCTGCGGGCTCAGCAGGCCAATTAGAGAGGAAGTCACTGACAGAGCACGTCAACGTCAGACGTGCTATCTGTCAAGACTTCTTGGAAGAAGAAATGTCAGCGTTTGACAGCTCTGTGAAGCAGTCAAACACTGATATTCTCTGTAGTTTGATGAGACCTTGTGTTCAGGACTCATCAAACTTTTCAGCTTTGTTGATTTCAGATGGCTGTTGGTTCGGAGGTTCCAACAGCCAGTCTGTGAAATCGGCAACGAGAATGTCAGGTCTCCCGATCCAGAGAGGATGAAGGCTGTAGGAAGAAAACAAGGTAAGTGAACATTTTTTTACACATATCACTCACCTTACATACTTACCACTCCACAGTTGCACCCATCACTCACCTCTACATCTTACGTCCAGGTGCCGCTGACCGCCGCAGACCTCCTTCACGTCTCCTGCAACCCGGCGTGGTTCTCCGAGGTCGGGAAGCCTTCACCTGTGAATGCAAAATGGCACTAATCTTTTTTTCTGCCTGTTAAATACCTGTTAACAGGCAGTTAAAAGTATTTAATGCCTTTCCCGCCTCCAGGAGATGGGACCCGAAGCAGCACATCTTCCCACCTCCTGGCAAAAGGGCACGGAGGTGGGATGGGGGCGGGTTTGCCATCCACCCCCACTTTCTGCTACTTTACCAGCAGTCCTGCCTCCATGCCCGCCTCCTCGGGGCTTGGAAAATCAAGCCCATAGTTTCTATTGTTCAAGGCCATTGGGTGAGTTACCTCTAACAGCATTGCCATTGCTGGGGATTGCCTTCTTTCCATGACCCATTGGCAGAATTCAATTTATTGGGCTATATACTTCTCTTAAGCAATTAGAACCACTGTTCCCATACGTGATTATTAAAGCAAGAAAGAATGAACTTGCATTTATATAGTACGATAGCAAAATACTGCAGATGTTGGAAATCCGAAGTAACAACAGAAAATGCTGGAAAAACTCAGCAAGTCAGGCAACATCCGTGGAGAGAAATTTGAGTTGACGTTTCGGGTTTTGAAGAAGGGTCAAACCCGAAACGTCAACTCAAATTTCTCTCCACGGATGTTGCCTGAATTGCTGAGTTTTTCCAGCCTTGCTGAGTTTTTCCAGCATTTTCTGTTGTTATTTTGCATTTATATAGTGCCTTTCACAATCTCAGGACATTCCAAAGTGCTTCAACAAAAGGATATATCCTTTATCAGAGAAAGTCCCTGTTGTAAAACTTTTTATGAATTGGGAATTCATCCTGTTTATCAGCTGACTAATTTCCTTCATAGCTCATAGCTCTGGCATTGAGAGCTGCAGCACAGTGTATAAGCACAAATCGCAATGTTAACTTAATTGTATCTTGAACAGAGTGGGAAGTTGAGAATTTGGTAAGTAGTGGGAATTCGGTGCAGAGAGGGAAGGAGGTACTTCTTTTTGCCTTTAACAAATTGGGCGCGATTTTCCCATTGGAGGCGGGTTGGAGGTGGGTTTCGGTTTGGGTGGGTTGCTGCTGAGCTGCCTGGTTCTGCTGCTGCCGTGGCTGCTCCTCATCCGACTCTGAGGTCCATGATGAAAGGAAATAAATGGTTCCCATGCTGCTGGCAGATACCTCCATTGGGGAAGCGCTCAACCCAAGCGGGGAGAGGGTCTTCCAAGGAGGTCCCACAGTTGAGAGAAAGAAGCTGCACCACCTCCGACTTCGGTAGGCCTGCTAAAAGTGCCGAAAGACCTGTGGAACAAAAGTTCTGCCACCTGCAACTGCTCCCGAATGAAAGCTTTGTTTTAATGGTGGAGCTGCAGCTGTGAGGAGGCCACCCACTTGTCAACCCGCCAGGATTAACTGGCGTGGTTTAGGAGGGTCGTGCAACATGCACAAAATGTGGCAAAATAACAAAGGATTTTTAAAATAGGATTATAGAGGCCCTTAACAACTATTTAAGGGTCTTAACTACCTGTCCCAACTGATGGAGGCAGGACCGAATCACACCCATCAAACCCGCAACTGCGCAATTTTGCCGGAGGCAGTTCCGAACCCGCCCTCAGTTTTTGCAATTTTGCCCCTGTCCTGCCTCCAAACCTGCCTCCTCAGGGCTGGGAAAATTGCCCCCTTATAGTGGTTTGTGTAAGCTTGAGGCAGATAGGGCGAAAAATTAGGTTGATTAGCGCCTCCCCTTTGCGCCCTAAGAGGCCGCTAATGGGGCGCAATGCAACTAGCACCCAGGCGCAGCGATGTTTGCGCCGCTCGTGAAATTGACCAGAGGTTTTGCGGCGGTGCTAAACTCCACCGCCATGATCTCCTGCGCCCGCAGATCGTGACGTCAGTTGAGCGTGCAACCCCCCGGTAGCGCCCCGGACTGGATATTGAGTGGCGCCCCCTCCCTTTCCACCTGCCGCTAGCAATGACAGGGAGAGTGGAATGTTTTGTAGTTGGGAAGGGGCTGGGGGAGAACTATTTAAAGGTGGCCTCTTCCTGCCTTTTTTTGTCGGAGACATTTTTGCACCACGCATTCTGGGAGAGAGAGAGATTCTGAGAGAGAGAGAATCAGAGGCATCAGAGACATAGAGAGAGAGTGGCAAACATGGCCAGAGGGAGGAGAGCCAACAGGCCTCTGCACAGGAGACCTTACCCTCCCAGGGTATTCCGGGAACAATTCTCCTCCATTCATCTGTCTGAGGAGCAGTGTTTGCACAGGCTGCGCTTCAGCAAGGAGGTGGTCACTGAGTTCTGCCACCTGCTGCAACCAGATCTGCAGCCTCTACTGAGGACCAGGTCGGTGGCAGTGAAGGTGACAGCGGCTCTGAATTTCTATGCCACCGGCTCCTTTCAAGCAGCTACTGGGGACATCGCCAATATCTCCCAGTTTGCGGTCCATTGCTGTATCCGGGAGGTGACAAATGCCCTCTATAAAAGGAGACACCAGTACATCTTTTTCCCCATGACCCGGGCCAAACAGCATGAGCACGCGTTTGGCTTTGCGAGGATAGCGGGCTTCCCCATGGTGCAGGACACCTTTGACTGCACGCATGTGGCATTGCAGGCACTACATGAAAATACAGAGATTTTCCAAAACCGCAAGGGCTACCACTCCTTAAATGTCCAGTTGGTCTGTGACCACAGACAGCTGATACTCGCTGTCAATGCCCACTATCCCGGCAGCAGCCACGGTGCTTTCATCCTGCGCCAGACTGGTGTGCCAGACCTTTTCCAGGCACCACATCAGCCAAGTGGTTGGTCCTCAGGGGTTATCCACTCTGCACCTGGCTGATGACACCCCTGCCAAGCTGCAGTATAATGAGAGCCATATCGCTACCAGGAACATAATTGAGCAGGCGTGCTCAAGCAATGGTTCCGCTGTCAGGACCACTCAGGAGGAGCCCTGCAGTACTCTCCTGAGCGAGTCTCCCTCTTCATAGTTGTGTGTTGCATGCTTCATAACCTGGCAATCCTCAGGACCCAGCCAATGCCACCAGGCCTTGGAGCACTACCGGAGGAGGAGGAGGAAGAGGAGGAGGATGATCAGCAGCAGCACCAAGGCGGGAGGGAGGCCCACAATGTTGAAACTGCAAGGGCCGTCCTTCAACGGCTGATAACAAGCCGCTTCTAGGCCCCTACTTAGAAGATGGCTTCTGGCATGGAGAACAACATGATGGAAAGCAACCCGTGACCCCTATAGCCTGCCAAGGCAGCAATGATTCCAAAGGCCAAACATGTACATTTTGAATACAATAACTTTTTTATTTTACAAACTCTGGGTGTGTGTGCCATTTATTCATGACAAACTAATAGAAACAAACACAACAAATCATTAATTAACATAACTGGTTCTCACAAGCTGGAGATAAAGGCCAAAACACGAAACAAAAGTTATCAGACGAACCTCGGCCTTTAATAAAAACATTCCCAACATTTCTTGAGACCTCCTACTTTTTGTCCTTCAAGGGTGATCTCCATCCCTTGCGCACTTCCCCCCTTCCCACCCTACTGCTCCTCCGTAATGGGGCTCCAGTGGCTGCAGCAAAGCTTGTGGAAGGCTGCTGAATGTCAGATCCTGAGGCTACAGATGCCCTTGAAGGATGCCCTCGACCAGCTCTGGGCCTGTAGGCCCCGGCTGCAGACTGCACCAACTCTGCATGAGCAGCAGCAGTCTGGGCTACAGGCGGTGGCAAGTGCAATGGGGAAGTGACAGTGGTGACAGCAGGAATGCTGTCATCCTGAGAGAGGACAGCACCTCCCTGCTTGACCGACACACTGGCACTCCCACGGGGCAGCACCTCAGCATCCGGAGCAATCTGCTCGAGCACATATTGCTGGCCTGCTGCGGCGCCGTGAGATCCCCGGGGCAATGTGGCCGAACCAGCGACAATGGCAGCAGTCAGTGCTTGCGTTGCCTCAATCTGAGTCTGCATGAGAGCAGTCTGAGATTGGATCACAGCAGCCAGTGACTGAATTGCAGCACTAAGCAGTTGCGTTGCGTCTGCCTGTGTTACAGCGAAGTTCTCCACACTCCTTGCCAGTCCATCAGTGCTTTCGGGCACCCTTCCCACTGCGCCCATGAGCTGAGTGTGCATGTTCACCACCTGGGTGTTCATTTCAGCGATGAGCCGCTCCTCCTCTGCATCCAGTGCAGCAGGACTCGCTGGCCTACTCTCCCTCCAGGGAGAAGGCCCCAGAGCTTCCCTAGCCACATCACGTTGCTGCAGCCCGCTGTGTCCCGGAGCTTCACCCTCATCAGACCCTTCCCCCCTGCTCCCCTCCAGGGAAGACGTGGTCCCAGTGTGGGCATGGGCTCCCTCAGGAGATGCTGGCGCTGAGGCTCCGGCTTCCTCTTCCTCCTCGCCTGCGGCTTCGCTCCCACTGGCAGCTTGAGGGCCCGTCTCCTCAGCTGGTGAATCACCATCTGAAAGCAGGGAGGTACAAGAGTGGCTTTAGCATCAGGGCAGTGGGGCAGTAAGGGAGTAAGGACTGGAGCGATTTAGTAAGTTGGATTGAAAGTGTAAAAGGCTGGTGTTGTGAGGGACAAGTGGAATGAGAGAGGAGAGAAAGCTGATGACCTTACCATTGCTGTCCCAAAGGGGGTCGACCTCTCCAGCGGCCACGGGACTGATCACCTGGCTTGCGACGATCCTGTGGACGCGCGCCTCCAGATCACTGAGGGTTTGCAGCTGAGGCGGTCCTCCACCCATCCGTTACTGCTGCTGCCTATTATGAGATAGCCTCGCCTGCAAGAAAAAGGACAGTGTCTGAGTAAATATGCAGCCATGTGCTTGCCTGATGTGCCTCCCATAGTTGATTAGCCCTTAATGTATGCAACCATGTGCTTGCCTAATGTGCCTCCCATAGTTGAATAGCCCTTAATGTATGCTGCATGTGCTTGCCTGATGTGCCTCCCATAGTTGAACAGCCCTTAATGTATGCAAGATGTGGAATGTGCGTGTGTGTTTTTTGAGATGGCCATAGGTCTTGGATGAGTGTTGGGCATTGGGGTTTTTACACCCTCTGGCCACAGAGTGAGGTTGAGATGGAGGGGTGGAGAGGTATTGAAAAGCAGCCACTCACCCTGACCACCCGAGTGAGGTTGTTGAACTTTTTCTGACGTTGTGTCTGGGTCCTGGGCACCATGCTCCTGGAGGAGACGTGCTGAGCCACCTCCCTCCACACCCTTCTATAGTTGCGGGGCAAAGGCCTCCTGCCACTCTCTGGGTACAGTATTGATCTTTGGCGCTCCACTGCCCCAACCAGAGCCACCAAGGCCCAGTCGCTGAAGCGCTGAGCTCGTTCCCTGGCCCCCTCCATCGTTCTTTGCAGCATCTTTGAGGTTGAGGTCTGTCCAGGCCGAGATTCAAGGCTGCAATGAGCAGGGTGTGGCTGGAGAGCAACATTGACCCTCCCCTTTAAGAACTGGCTGGCGCCAGTGTGTCTGTGTTCCATAGCTAACTGACATCACCTGAGCTTCGCCAGCGCTCTGAGTTAATGCCTTGCTCCTCGGTCTTTGCACCTTAAGACAGGTGTGTAGTGCCTGATTTAGCACTGCAATCACCTCCAGGGGTGATAGAAGCCAAGTTTGCAGTCGGAGGCGATAATTTGCACAGGCGCTAAACTTTGCGCCCGGCCAATAATTGCGCCCCAAACGGGGCGATACCGAATTTCTCCCCCTAAGTATTTAACATTTTGTCAGTGTTTTAGAGCTTTGTGCAAGTTAGTGTGTAAAAAAAAACTTAAAACAGACCAACAGTAATTATCTATCAATAAATATAGACTAAGATAAGGTTAAGGACCAAGAACTAAGATACCTAAACCCAGTTTCAAAAAGCATGAGATTTTCCAATAGCGTCCATTGGGCTGGGGTAAACAACTCCCTGGCCTGGTGATGTCACAGGACAGCAGGTTGGTGATTGGTTGGTGAGTAATACTTTTTTTTTGCTCTATAAGCTAGGGGAGTGGTGTTAACTAGAAACCAGGAACCTATAACTAATATTTTATTAAATTAATAATTTAAACTAGTTAAATGAATTAGTTTAAAAAGAATAAAAAATAAACCAAGTGAATTAATTACATAAAACTTTAGTTAAATAAATATATAAAACAAGGTTAGATAGAGATGGCAGTGCAGGAGGTGTGCTGCAATTCACAACCTGAAGGATTGAGACCCCACACTTACAGTTGTTCACTTTCAGGGCAAGAGAGGTTGATTGGCAGTCATTAACAATTATCACATCGTTACAAGGATACTTACGCTGTTAATTACTAGACTTCACTTTCTGTGGCGGGTTTAATGGGCAATTTATGTGCAAATGCAGCAACTTCGTGAAAATCATGGGAAGGTTAAGCGCGAAGCTAACTTATAGTGACTCGCAATTCATGGGCATCTCTTCCTCACCACAGGTTGCTGGCCGATTTATACATTAATAACGCCGTGCATCATTTGGATGCCGTTCTATGTATTTTTTCAGCAAAATCTGTATTTCTGCATTATGAAGTTGTCAGTCAATTATATGAACATGTCTAGATCACCATATAATGTCAAAAGTCTGCAGTATCATTGTTTACTGACAGCACTAAAGATAAGCAAAAAGAATAAATTGATTACTCTGTCTCAAATTCAACCGAATAGGAGTGAATTTTCCAAGTTCTTTGGGGGAGGGGAGGGGGGCGGGGGGAAGAAGTTCAGAATTAAATTTATAAAAACGTGATGCATTAGTTTTAAAATGAAAATGTTCAAATGTGGGACTGCACTCGCCTGTTTCCATTCTTATTTATCCAGTTGTAGCCAGAGAATCACCTCCAAAGGCTTCTCTTCCCGCTCTTGCACCATTACCTCTGGTGTCCGCAAAGGATCTATTCTTGGCCCCCTCCTATTTCTCATCTACATGCTGCTTCTCTGCAACATTATCCGAAAACACAGCGTCAGGTTCCACATGTACGCTGATGACACCCAGCTCTAGATTTGACTACTCCTGGCTGGCTTCCCACACTCCACCCTCCATAAACTTAAGGTCATCCAAAACTCTGCTGCCCATGTCCTAACTCACACCAAGTCCTGCTCACCCAACACCCCTGTGCTCACTGACCCGCATTGGTTTCTGGTTAAGCAACGCCTCCATTAAAAAAAATTATCATCCTTGTTTTCAAATAGCTCCAGGGCCTCACCCCTCTCTATCTCTGTAATCTCCTCCAGCCCTACAACCCTCCAAGATATCTTCACTCTTCCAATTCTGGCCTCTTGAGCATCCTATTTCTAAATTTGCAGATGATACCAAATTGGGGGGGATAGTCAATACTGAGGAGGACTGCAACAAATTACAGGAGGACATTAAAATACTTGCAGAATGGGCAAATAATTGGCAAATGAAGTTCAACACAGACAAATGTGAGGTGTTACATTTTGGTAGGAAGAATAGGGAGATCACTTATCACTTGGAGGGTACGAGTCTGGGTGGAGTAGAGGAGCAAAGGGATCTCAGAGTACAAATACACAAATCACTAAAGGTTGTGCCACAGGTTAGCAAGGCCACTGAAGAGATCGCAAAGTCTCTGTTTGAAGAATGGACTCAGTCGAGAATATTTTTGTGGACTTTATGGGCTGAGGGTGTTTTCCCTGTGGTGGGATCACCCTGTGCAGATGCGTGGGGGACTGGTTTGTTAAAACTCCAGAGAACGCATGGCAGTTGGCTGTGACAAAAGAACTGTCAGTCATCCAGAATGTATGGGTTCGCCCGACAGTCCTGGAAAAAGGAAGGGGGCCATTGAACTTGAACTTATTAGAAAGCCACTCTAATATGCAAAAGCACTTCTCACCTCCATCTCAGAAGAGAAGCAGAACAATGAACCCACTGGCCTCAGCCAGCCAAAGAGGAGCCAGTTTTTCCCAACACAGAGACCAAAGATATGTCCCAGACTTAGGGCCATTAATCCAATCACGGAATACTCATGGGTCCGATGATGACCCATCACTGATTAAGCACTGGAGTGCTTAGAAACAAAAGGATTTTAAAGATTGGCGGTGTAAGCGGTTTTTGATCCTAGCCCAATTGCTAGACGGACGGTTCGAATCGCCCCCACCTTACGAAGGTTCTATACCTGGGAATTATTATTCAAAGTGTAAATGAAATAAGTCACAGACAGGAGTGCTTCAGTGAAAAGTCAAACTTATATTTATTTGGTCTAACATACACCGGCTAAAACATGCACTACTAAACGAAATCACTGTCCGTGTGGAGAATAAAATCCAGGTTACAAACAACATACATACTGTCATGAATCTTACCATTCATGTAGAAATGACTCATGTGATAACACTGGGTGGCCAGCTGGTGGCGCCATCCAAGGAAAGTATAAATACTTGGGCGTGGGCCCAGCTTGCTCAGGGCATTTTTGTAACCAGGAACTAATGCTGTAACTCGAGCTCATGGTTATGAAACAGTTGATTAAAGCCTTGTTTTTACTCAGACCAAGTGCTTAGTAGTTTTCTTATGTCACATACAGTACAAAACTGGGGACTAGAACAAGCAGTAATTCCCTTGTTGCTATGGTGGACTCTAATTCCACCCCTACCAATGAATTACCCAGTCGCATAAACCCCTTCGCCTGGCTGAACCAAACGAAGCTCCCACCCTCGGAATAGCCCAAAAGTTTCACTTCTGAAGAAAACTCTGAGCCCAGCTTGCCTGGGATATCTGGTTACTGGCTTGGGACACTCGAGACCATGCTTACCACCACACACAGTCGGTCTCGATCACTTCACTCAGCGGCTTCTTCCTCTGGTACTTCTTGTTAGGTCGATCTTGGTGGAGCGAGAGAGCGAGTTGTGTCTGCTATTATTCTACACAATATTTCTAGAGTATCCCTGCCAACCATTTTCTGCACAAAGCCATACTAAACATAATTATGGAGCCCGTATTCCTTCAAGTTGTGAATTGCTTTTGGAGATTTTTTAAATGTCATATTCTTAATTTTTAACCTTTTTTCCTACTTTTCCTTTCTGTGCCCAAATGGTGCAGCAACTTCAAGTGAGGAGCATATGCTTGGTTAAATGCGAATATCCAAAAGTTGCTGCCTGAGTTGCACCACTCCGCCTTTAGCTTCGCAAAAACAGCATCTCGCTGTATGCCTGATCATCGACATGCATTAAATATCACGAAGTTGCTGAATATGTGCGGTAGATATGAACTAAACCTGCCACAGACATTTAGGGCTAGTAATTACAAGTACCCTTTTAACGATGTGATAAATGTTAATGACTGCCAATCAATCTCTCTGGCACCTAAAATTAACTATTATAAGTGTGGAGTCTCATTCCTTCAGGTTTTGAATTGATTTAGAAGATTTAAAAAATGGAATTTTTGTTTTAGTTCTTACTCCAGAGGGAGCAGCGAGGCGAGGTGAGGCGGAGCCCGGCTTAAAAACCGGCTCCACCAACGAGGCCCGACCAGAGGGAGCAGCGAGGCGAGGTGAGGCGGAGCCCGGCTTAAAAACCGGCTCCACCAACGAGGCCCGACCAGAGGGAGCAGCGAGGCGAGGTGAGGCGGAGCCCGGCTTAAAAACCGGCTCCACCAATGAGGCCCGACCAGAGGGAGCAGCGAGGCGAGGTGAGGCGGAGCCCGGCTTAAAAACCGGCTCCACCA
This sequence comes from Somniosus microcephalus, assembly GCF_052327205.1. Taxonomy (NCBI): domain Eukaryota; kingdom Metazoa; phylum Chordata; class Chondrichthyes; order Squaliformes; family Somniosidae; genus Somniosus; species Somniosus microcephalus. The sequence continues at coordinate 145,978,079 of NC_140999.1, forward strand.
ACGAGGCCCGACCAGAGGGAGCAGCGAGGCGAGGTGAGGCGGAGCCCGGCTTAAAAACCGGCTCCACCAACGAGGCCCGACCAGAGGGAGCAGCGAGGCGAGGTGAGGCGGAGCCCGGCTTAAAAACCGGCTCCACCAACGAGGCCCGACCAGAGGGAGCAGCGAGGCGAGGTGAGGCGGAGCCCGGTATAAAAACCGGCTCCACCAACGAGGCCGGCTCCACCAACGAGGCCCGACCAGAGGGAGCAGTGAGGCGAGGTGAGGCAGAGCCCGGTATAAAAACCGGCTCCACCAATGAGGCCCGACCAGAGGGAGCAGCGAGGCGAGGTGAGGCGGAGCCCGGCTTAAAAACCGGCTCCACCAACGAGGCCCGACCAGAGGGAGCAGCGAGGCGAGGTGAGGCGGAGCCCGGCTTAAAAACCGGCTCCACCAACGAGGCCCGACCAGAGCAAGCAGCGAGGCGAGGTGAGGCGGAGCCCGGCTTAAAAACCGGCTCCACCAACGAGGCCCGACCAGAGGGAGCAGCGAGGCGAGGTGAGGCGGAGCCCGGCTTAAAAACCGGCTCCACCAACGAGGCATACCAAATCAACAGCAGAGGAGAGAGGTAAAAAGTAATCAGAGTGTGACGTCACCAGGGAGCAGGTAAGTGATTGGTTGGTGAGTATTTCTCTTTTTTAAACTTTAACTCTGTAGTTTATAGTTACTAGGGTCTTTTCTGGTATAGCAGGGACTGTTGGTAGACTATACAAGCGCCTTTGTGATATCTTTAATTGGTGATAGTAAATTAATTTAAATTAATTAAAGGGAAGGTCATGCCAGGAGAGCCCAGCCCCGTGATATGCTCCTCTTGCTCTATGTGGGAATTCAGGGACACTGCCGGTACCCCTGATGACCACGTGTGCTGGAGATGCATCCATCTGCAGCTACTAGCAGACCGCATTGAGGCGCTGGAGCTGCGGGTGGATGGGTTGTTGAGCATTCACGATGCTGAGAGGGTCGTGGATAACACGTTTAGTGAGTTGGTCACACCGCAGGGTAGGGCTGCACAGGAAGAAAGGAAATGGGTGACCACCAGGCGGAGCAATAGAAGCAGGCAGGTAGTGCAGGAGACCCCTGTGACCATTCCCCTCTCAAACAGGTATACCGCTTTGGATACTGTTGAGGGGGATGACTCACCAGGGGAAGGCAGCAGCAGCCAACTTCCTGGCACTGGGGGTGCTCCTGCTGCCCAGGAAGGGAGGAAAAAGAGTGGGAGAGCAATAGTGGTAGGGGATTCTATAGTAAGGGGAACAGATAGGCGTTTCTGTGGCCGTAGACGTGAATCCAGGATGGTTTGTTGCCTCCCTGGTGCCAGGGTCAAGGATGTCACTGAGCGGCTGCAGGGCATTCTGGAGGGGGAGGGTGAACAGCCAGAGGTCGTGGTCCACATTGGTACCAACGACATAGGTAAAAAGAGGGATGAGGTCCTGCAGCAAGAATTTAGGGAGCTAGGTGGAAGATTAAAGAGCAGGACCTCAAAGGTTGTAATCTCTGGATTACTCCCTGTGCCACATGCTAGTGAGTATAGGAATAGGAAGATAGAACAGATGAATGCGTGGCTAAAGGGATGGTGCAGGGGGGAGGGCTTTAGTTTCCTGGATCACTGGGTCTGCTTCTGGGAAAGGTGGGACTTGTACAAGTCGGACGGTTTACACCTGAACCAGAGGGGGACCAATATCCTTGCGGGGAGGTTTGCTAGCACTGTTGGGGGGGGTTTAAACTAACTTGGCAGGGGGATGGGATACAGAGTGGAGCTATAGTAGGGGGTGATTTACAGCCAAATACGGAGGAAAAAACAAGTCAGCTGGGAAGGCAGAGCAAATATGTGAAGGCAAAAGGGAATATGGCAGGGCTGGAAGGCATTTATTTTAATGCAAGGAGTCTTGCAAATAAGGTGGATGAACTGAAGTTGTTGTTGAACACATGGGAGTACGATATTGTTGCTATCACGGAGACATGGTTGAGGGAGGGTCAGGACTGGCAGCTCAATATTCCGGGGTATAGAATCTTCAGGCGAGACAGAGGTGGGTGTAAAAGGGGAGGGGGTGTTGCAATATTAATTAAGGAGTCAATTACTGCTGTAAGGAGGGACGATATATTAGCGGGTTCCTCTAATGAGGCCATATGGGTAGAACTTAAAAACAAAAAGGGGGCAAGCACTTTGCTGGGAGTGTACTATAGGCCCCCAAACAGTCAGGGGGGGATAGAGGAACAGATATGTAGGCAAATCTCAGAGAAGTGCGAAAATAATAGGGTAATAATAGTGGGGGATTTCAACTTCCCCAATATTAATTGGGATAGTCAGAGTGTGAAAGGCTTAGAGGGTGCATAATTCTTAAAGTGCATCCAAGAGAGCTTTTTGAGCCAACATGTAGAAAGTCCTACAAGAGAGGGGGCGGTACTGGACCTAATTCTAGAGAATGTAGCCGGGCAAGTGGTTGGATGTGTCAGTAGGAGAGCATTTTGGCGACAGTGACCATAATTCGGTGAGATTTAAGGTGGTCATGGAAAAAGACAAAGACGGCCCGGAAATAAGGGTTCTAAATTGGGGGAAGGCCGATTTTAATATGATAAGGCAGGATCTGGCCAAAGTGGACTGGGAGCAGCTACTTATAGGAAAATCCACAGCAAAACAGTGGGAGACTTTCAGAAGGGAAATAGAGAGAGTACAACGCCAACATGTTCCTGTAAAGGTCAAGGGTGGGACCAACAAGCAAAGGGAACCTTGGATGACAAGGGATATACAAAAATGCATTAGGAAAAAAAGGGGGGCTTTTGGCAATTACAAAAGACTAAAGACGGAGGAAGCCCTAGAGGAGTATAAAAAGTGCAGGGGCATACTTAAAAGAGAAATTAGGAGGGCAAAGAGGGGCCATGAAATAACACTGGCGAGCAAAATAAAGGAAAATCCTAAGATGTTTTATAAGTATATTAAGGGCAAGAGGATAACCAGGGAAAGGGTTGGGCCCATTCGGGACCAAAGTGGCAATCTGTGTGTAGAGCCAGATGATGTAGGCGGGGTTTTAAATGAATTTTTTGCATCTGTGTTCACTATGGAGAAAGACGATGTAGACATAGAAATCGGGCAAGGGGACTGTGACATACTTGAACATATTAGCATCGAGAGGGAGGAGGTACTAGCGGTTTTAGCAGGCCAAAAAGTGGATAAAGCCCCAGGCCCGGACGAGATGTATCCCAGGCTGTTGTGTGAGGCAAAGGAGGAGATTGCAGGGGCTCTGACACAAATTTTCAGAACCTCTCTGGCCACAGGGGATGTACCAGAGGACTGGAGAACAGCTAACGTAGTACCATTATTCAAGAAGGGTAGCAGGGATAAACCAGGGAATTACAGGCCAGTGAGCCTAACATCTGTGGTAGGGAAATTATTGGAAAAAATTCTGAGGGACAAAATTAGTCACCACTTGGAGAGGCAAGGATAAATCGGGGATAGTCAGCATGGCTTTGTCAAGGGTAAATCATGTCTGACCAATCTGATTGAATTTTTCGAGGGGGTGACTAGGTGTGTGGATGAGGGAAATGCTGTGGATGTGGTTTACATGGACTTCAGTAAAGCTTTTGACAGAGTCCCGCATAGGAGACTGGTCAAGAAGGTAAGAGCCCATGGGATCCAGGGTGCCTTGGCGCGTTGGATCCTAAACTGGCTGAGTAGCAGGAGGCAGAGGGTGATGGTCGAAGGTTGCTTTTGTGACTGGAAGCCTGTGTCCAGTGGGGTACCTCAGGGATCGGTGCTGGGTCCCTTGCTGTTTGTGATCTACATAAATGATTTGGATGAGAATGTAAAAGGTATGATCAGTAAGTTCGCAGATGACACGAAAATTGGTGGGGTGGTAAATTGCGAGGAGGAAAGCCTCAGGCTACAGGACGATATAAACGGGTTGGTCAGATGGGCGGAAAAGTGGCAAATGGAATTTAACCCTGAAAAGTGTGAGGTGATGCATTTTGGACGGACAAATAAGGCAAGGGAATACACAATGAGTGGTAGGACCCTAGGAAGTACAGAGGGTCAGAGGGACCTTGGTGTACATGTACATAGATCCCTGAAGGCAGCGGAACAGGTAGATAAGGTGGTTAAAAAGGCATATGGGATACTTGCCTTCATTAGCCGAGGCATAGAATATAAGAGCAGGGAGGTTATGATGGAGCTGTACAAAATGCTGGTGAGGCCACAGCTGGAGTACTGTGTGCAGTTCTGGTCGCCTCACTATAGAAAGGATGTGATTGCTTTGGAGAGGGTGCAGAGAAGATTCACCAGGATGTTACCTGGGATGGAGCGCCTCAGTTATGAAGAAAGGCTAAACAGGCTGGGGTTGTTTTCCTTGGAGCAAAGAAGGCTGAGGGGGGACCTGATTGAGGTGTGCAAAATGATGAGGGGCATCGATAGGGTGGATAAAGAGGAACTTTTCCCCTTAGTAGGGGGGTCAATAACAAGGGGGCATAGATTCAGGGTAAGGGGCAGGAGATTTAGAGGGGATTTGAGGAGGAACTTTTTCACCCAGAGGGTGGTTGGAATCTGGACCTCACTGCCTGAAAGGGTGGTAGAGGCAGGAACCCTCACAACATTCAAGAAGCATTTGGGTGAGCACTTGAAATGCCATTGCATACAAGGCTATGGACCAAATGCTGGAAAATGGGATTAGACTGGACAGGGATTGATGGACGGCGCAGACACGATGGGCTGAAGGGCCTCTTTCTGTGCTGTAAAACTCTAGGGCCTAGAAATTGAGTTGGGCCCGCGCCAGGGCTTTAGCGCCGGAAATTTTGCGCCGGCGCTAAGTCCCGCTGCGCGCGCCAAACATTCAGTAGCGCCGCGCCCAGACGGCTGCGGGCGCTACTGGAGGGTGTCAGCGCCTCCCAATGGGCGCTGACAGCAGGATTGCGGCGCTAATCCCCCGCTGCGGCACCCGATGCGGTGCGGCAGGCTGGGGTACTGCAGGCCTCCTCCTTCTGTTAAGGAGGAGCTGCCTGCAGCCGCCCGCTGGCCATTGGATTCGGGGAAAAAATGAGCCCGGCACCTCGGAGAAGTGCCGGGCTCTCGGCCCACACACATCTGTGCCGCGGGGGGGTGGTGGAGGAGCCCGGGGAGGGAGGTGCGGGCAGGCGGCCGCCGGGAAAGCGGCCGGCCGCCGCGCCACCTTAATGCGCCGGCGCTAGGAACATGAAGGCACTTCTGAAAAATCATTGGTTGCGGCTGCCACGGGCGAGGCAGCCGCTACTGAATTTCGGCGTTTGGGCGCGTTACCATGGCAACCGGGACGCTGCGCACACCGATGACGTCATCGGTGCCGGCGCAGCGCAACCGGTGTAACGCCGATGGTAGGGCCCTAGTCAATTTCAGAAGTGGCTATAATTGCGGCGCTAGGCCCTCTGGCGCCTCTAAATGGGCGCTGACCCCACTCAATTTCTAGGCCTATGACTCTATGGCCTAGAAATTCAGTTGGCGCCGCGCCAGGGCTTTAGTGCCGGAAAGTTAGCGCCGGCGCTAAGTCCCCCTGCGTGCGCCAAAAATTCAGTAGCGCCGCGCCCAAACGGCTGCCGGCGCTACTGAAGGGTGTTTGCGCCTGAAAACTGGCGCTACGCGCCGCATTGCGGCGCTATTCCGGCGCTGCGGCGCCCGATGCGGTGCGGCAGGCTCGGGAAGTGCAGGCCTCCTCCTTCAGTTAAGGAGGAGCTGCCTGCACCCGCCCGCTGGCCGGTAAAATCGCCACAAAAATGAGCCCGGCACCTCGGGGAAGTGCCGGGCTCGCAGCCGAGAAGCATCTGTTCCGCGGGGGGGGGGTGGGGGAGTCCGGGGAGGGAGGTGCGGGCAGGCGGCCGGCGGGAAAGCGGCCGGCCGCCGCTCCACCTTTATGCGCAGGCGCAAAGTCGTGTAAAACTCTGTTGCCAGAGTCTTAGTTGCGGCTGCCACGGGCGAGGCGGCCGCAACTGAATTTCGGCGCTGGGGCCCGTCGGCATGGCAACCGGGACGCTGCGCACACCGATGACGTCATCGGTGCCGGCGCAGCGCTACCGGTCTACCGCCGATTCCAGGGCCCCAGGGAATTTTTAAACTGGCCATAACTCCGGCGCTAGGCCCTCCAGCGCCCCAAATGGGGCGCTAGGCCTACTGAATTTCTAGGCCTATGACTCTATGACTTTTCCTTTCTGTCTTCTATTCTCTCTCTTTTAATCCAATTTTCTTTCCCTCTCTTTATTTCTCTTTCTGTACCTGATTTGACATTGAATTCACCCCCTTTAATTCATCCTCTTTCTCAGTCCTTCCACTGTTTATTTCCCAATCCTTAAATCGCATTGTTTAAGGAGCTACCCTGTTGTTTGGACTATTCACTCAGGTCGCAGATGCCCTATTTCCCTTGCTGTGCCATTATCAGCTCACACTTTCAGCAACTTTGTGGGCAAAATGGTTTTGAGCTGAAGGGTGCAGGGGCAAGTCTAACTAACGGCAGATGCCATTAGATGCCCTACTACTGGAGAATCTGGCCTGTTAAGACATTTAAAGCAAGAAAGGATGTGTAAATAGCTAAGGAAATGGGAGGCCTGGGTAAATGCAAAAAAACAGGAGAGATAGGATTACATAGGATATACTGCACAGAAACAGGCCATTCGTCCCAAGCAGTCCATGCCGGCGTTTATGCTCCACTCGAGCCTGCTCATCTTTCCTCAGCTAACTCTGTCGGCATAACCCTCTATTCCCTTCTCCCTCATATGCTTATCTAGCCTGCCCTTAAATACATCTATACTATTTGCCACAACCACTCCCTGTGGCAGCGAGTTCCACATTCTCACCACTCTCTGGGTAAAGACGTTTCTTCTGAATTCCCTATTTGATTTCTTGGTGACTATCTTATATTGATGGCCTCTAGTTATGCTCTTCCCCACAAGAGGAAACACTCTATCTGTACTTACTCTATCAAAACCTTTCATAATTTTTCAATTAGGTCACCCCTCAACCCTCTTTTTTCAAGCAAAATGAGACCCAGCCTGCTCATCCTTTCCTGATAGGTATACCCTCGCATTTCTGGTATCATCATTGTAAATCTTCTCTGTACCCTCTCCAGTGCCTCTATATCCTTTTTATAATATGGCGACCAGAATTGTACGTAGTACTCCAAGTGTGGTCTAACCAAGGTTCGATAAAAGTATAGCTATCTTTCAATTCTATCCCTCTAGAAATAAACCCTAGTTTGCTTTTTTTATGGCCTTGTTAACTTGTGTCGCTACTTTTAGTGATTTGTGTATTTGTACTCCGAGATCCCTTTGCTCCTCTACCCCACCCAGACTCACACCCTCCAAGTAATAAGTGACCTCCCTAAACTTCCTACCAAAATGTAATACGTCACATTTATCTGTGTTGAATTTCATTTGCCAATTATATGCCCATTCTGAAAGATAGAAAACCTGGGGGTTAGGAATGAAATTTAAAACCGGTTTGAAAATGAAGAGTTAGCTAAAGTCTGAAGTGACTGAGGTCAATTTTCAGACCAGTGGGTTGCAGCGTACCTAGGAGAAAAATGAGATAATTGCTGTTGAAGCTTCAACATTGGCTTCAGGCAATCCACTGGACCTCCTAGGAACTTTAAAAAAAAATATTTTTCAATTATCTTTTTACATTAGAAAGTTGATACTACTACCATGCTCTCGGAACATTAAACATTATCCACCAATCATCCTTTGTTGCCAAGTATACAGTGTGACCAGTTGGCAGTATAACTTGGATGTGCCAGTTGCACATGATATTCTGTCGCTTCCAATCTGAGACCAGCATCTGCAGTATAACTGCAGCATAATAAAAGTGTCAGAAAGAAAAATGTAGTAGCAAGGTTAGTCCAAAACAGATCATGAAAAAGAGGAAACTGGGCCAGATAATATGTCTATTCTCTTGTTGTTAATAGTCTCCAAACGCTTCTTTTCCTGACTTATAATGAAATATTGCAAGTTCACTCCTACTAGAAATACGTCTTGTCTAAAATGTCTTAAAAATTCTAGCATGATATATTACCAGGCAGTATTGTTTTACTATGATAAA